>NC_045426.1:649256845-650602845 GCF_902635505.1 Sarcophilus harrisii
CCAAAAAGCCTCTCACTATTTTTCTCTGAAGATCTTTAGCTTTAGGTCACCTCTCCAGTGGAAGCAGGACATCTGTGCTACTTGCTTGCTTATATGCAGTAAGAGTAGGTATTTAGGGGTATTCAGGGAAGTGCCCATCTCTGTGCACTCTTAAGCTACCATAGGCCATGATGACCTGAGGACTGAGTGCTGGAAGCAACATTAGAGATGACCTAAGTCAACTTTGTTTTACACCTAAGGTATCTGAAAGCCAGTGAGAGTACATAGTTTGCCCATTGTCATGCAGAGTTGAGAGTTAAACCCAGGTTTTCCAGTTCCAAATTCAGTTCCATCCCTACTGCACCATCCTGCCTGGTATGGATAATGCAATCTGGAAACTCATAACAACTAAGCACAACTTCTATATCTGGTAGGGTGGTGAGTGCATCTTGAGAAAGAATAGAGAAGGATAACCTTTCTCTAACCCTAAGCAAGATGGTGTTTCATCACTGTCTGATGCCAACTAGTTTAATTCCAACGGGTTTATAGAAATTAAACCCTGATTTCATTTGGGATTTTCTTTTTGGATAGAGTTTAAAATATTATAAATCCCTAAAAATGCTCCCATTCCTTCTGACATTATTGGGTTTTACCTTCTCTACATTAAAAATGGACAATGGGGCAGGGAGTAGGGCACAATACAGTAAGAGATAAAAGTGGTAATGGCTGTTGGGGGCTAAGGCCAGGGAATGAGTAACAGAATCAGAAAAAGAAAGAATGGGTTCTGCTTCCCAGTTCTACCCAGCAGGTTCTTAGTACTAGAGCATCACCCTTAGTGGGAGAGGGAAAGAGAGACTTACCTTGGACAACAGTGTTGTTGACAGGTTGGGGAAAGGCGGGGGGGATATCCACCGCCGTGTGCTCAGGCTTCTTGGCAGTCTTGGCTGGGTTGTTCTGAGTGCTGGGGTTGGTGACTATAAGGCTGTTCTCTGGGTTTTTGGGGGGCCCAGGGTTGGATGGGTTTCCAGCTGGCTGACTGGATGGGGGCCGCATGGGTGGGGAATTGGTGTGGTTACCCATCTGGGCTGGGTTCTGGGGGTGGAGAGCATGGATGGTATTGTGAGGATTGGTGGATTCCGTGGTAGCCAACTTATTGTTCTTAATATTATCAATGTCTTCTGCCAGTGGAGGATCCTGACGCCCCATATCCTGCTGGATTGGCCTAGTGGTGGACAGGTTTGGGCCAGACACAGGGACCCCAGAACCTTGGTTCTCTCTGGGGCAGGCAGTCCAGAGGGGAAAAAACAAACAAACAAATTTAAGTTAGGAAATACAATCAAAATTTTAGCAACGTTTCCAAGATTCAAGCTTCAAGTTTGCAGCTGACACAAAAAAATTGTAATAATTTAGTGAAGCCCAATAGATAGATCCAAAAAAAATCTTTCACAAGTAATATACCTTCTCTAGGGAACCAACCACAGAATCACGAATCTCTTGAGGGTACTTCATCCAATTCCTCTCTGAATGAGAATCCTCTCAGGAACATGATCAACAAGTGATTAGCCAGACTTTGCTTGGTGACCTCTATAATGAGAGAGAGCTCACTATCTGCCACAGGAATTTATTTTACTTTGGGATAACACTAATTGCTACAAAGTAGTCCTATGCCTCCCTGTAATTTCTGCCCATTGCTTCTGATCCTGCCCTCTGGGGAAAAGTAGAACAATCCTAATACTTCTACATAACAGTTCTTAAAATGCTTGAACACAGCTCTTTTATCTACCTTGAATGTTCTCTTCTCCTCATTAAAAACCTCCAATTCTTTATCTGAACTGAGTTGCATAAAACCACAAGTTGGAATTTTATTTGGTAAGTATGGTTTCTAGTTTCCTCCACCCTCTGGATCTACTCCAGATTATCAATGTCCTTTCTAAAATGTGGTCTTTCAAATTGGCCATTATGCCATCTGACCAGGGCATAAAGTCCAGGAGGGGAACACTTACAGGCATTGACTTACTAGAGTCCCAAAGAGGTGAATCCAGTGAATTAGAGTCACATATTAGAATTCTGGTCTGATAACAAGTCAGTTTGTTATTCGTGGTGTGATATCTTTTGATTATCTACTAAACTTACCTACTTCATCATTCTTCTGATCTCCCAGGTTCAGAACCTCAGAATCATCCTCCAATTTCCCTTTCCCTCATCCCACATATCAGCTGCCAAAATTTGTCATTTCTATACCCATGCTTCCCACCTACAACTCCTTCTTGCTACTCGCATATTCACAAACTCAGTCCAGTCCCCTAACACATTTAGTCTAGACATTTGCAGGGGTCTGCAAATTGCTCTCCCTATTTTCAGTCTTTCTCTCCTATAATCCACTCTACTCAAAGATGCCTTATGCAGCAATCTCCCTTATCCAATAAATTCTTGTGACTCACTATTGGCCCTAGGATCAAATACAAATTCCATTTGGCTTTTAAAGCCCTTCACAAACGCAGCCTCAACCTACCTGTCTGTTTTTAATATAACTTATTCCTCTTCCTGTATTCTAAAATCCAAACTGCCCTTCTCTCAGTTCCTCTCACACAGAACTCCATCTTCTATTTCCTCATCTTTGTATTGCCTGCAATGTACTGTTTCACGAATCCCTCCCCCTTCTTTTAAGACAAAGCTAAGTTATCACCCTCTATACTATTCCTTTGGGCAACTATGTGGTCCAGTGGACAGAGCATCAGTTCTGGAGTCAGGAAAATCTGAGTTCAAATCCAACTTCAGGTACCTGCTAGCTATATGACCCTTGCCAAGTCATTTAAGCCCTCTTTGCCTCAGTTCTTCAGTTGTAATATGAAGACACCCAGAGAAGGAAATGGCAAACCAGTTCTGTATCTTTGCTAAGAAAATTCCATGGATTTCCATATAGAGCTGGACATGAATGAACAACAACAACAACAACAACAACAACAACAACAACAACAACAACAACAACCTTTTCCTTTCCTGATACTTATTCTTTATACATACATATGGATACATGTATGCAGACAGGCTCTCTTCTCTATTAGCTCCTTGAGAGCTGGGATTGTTTAATTTTTGGTCTTTACTTCCCTAGTGCTAGGAACCTAGCAGAGTACCTGGAAAACAGCTAGCACTTAATGAAGGTTTGTTAGGGGGCAGCTTGGTGGTGCAGTGGATAGAGCACCAGCCCTGAAGTCAGAAGGACCTGAGTTCAAATCTGGCCTCAGACACTAACACTTTCTGGCTGTGTGACCCTGGGCAAGTCACTTAGTCCCCATTGCCTCAGCAAAACTAACTAAATAAACATTTGTTGGCTCACTAGATTCAGGGCTCCCCAAATCTATGCTGATAGGTAAAGCTGCTTTCATTCTTTAGACTACATAGGCTTGGTGTGAGATGGTGACATTGACCCAGTCACGCTCCATTTTTGAGGCTTGTTTATGGTAAGAGTCACTCTCTCAGGCAAGATGGGAAAGAAGTTAATTCCCCCATTCTATAAATGAAGAAATCAAGAGCAGAATCCTGCTCAGAGCATCTACTGCATGTCTCACTTATGAAAATTTCATCAGGGTGTCATGTGGGAAAGAGACCTCAGAAACTATTTACTATCCATATGACTTTGAGAAAGTCACTTAATTTCACTTTCCTCAACAGTAGAATAGAGATAACAATAGAACCTACCTCTCAGGGTCATTGTGAGCATCAAATGAAATAATAATTGTAAAGTGCTTCCCACAGTGCTTGGCCCATAATAAGTGCTATAGAAATACTAGCTATTATAATTATGATTATCATTACTTTTTAATAGTCATTGTGAATATCTGATGAAATAATATTTATAAAGCACAGCATATATCTGGCACAGAGTAGTCATTTATTAAATCTTGACTCCTTTAATGATCTCAGAAGTCTACTAAAAGTCCCCCCCAAAAAGTTGAGGCACACAACACTTCTAAAAAGGGTTAAATAGGGATGGGGAGAGTTATTCCTATAGTTGTGAAAAAAGCAACCCAATAAGAAAAGGTCAGAAGATGAGGGTATTACACCATGAAAACATTCTCTTTTGGCATATTTTCTTTTCCCTGTGTCCTTTTGAAAACACTTTATTTTTCTTCAATTACACATAAAAACAATTCTTAACATATATATATATATATATATATATTTAATTTTGAGTTCCCTATTTTTAATTTTAATATTCAGATAAGTATAAGGCTATACAGTACTTTCAAATATAAACCAACTACCCTATCCCTAATAGAAACAAACTCTCCTTTTACACCTTATTCTTGGAATCATGGATGGAGATAATAGGAGAAATAAAAGGAATATTGTTATGGACATGCAGATCAATTGTTATTGGTATTAGACTACCTGGACAAAGAGAAAAAGTAGGAAAGGAATTTGGAAAACAAACCATAAGCTTGGCCCAGAGGCAGGATTTAGTAGCTCTGATGGGGTCTTCATTTATCTGGCTCAGTGGATTGAGCACTGGACCCAGAATCAGAAGACTTGAGTTCAAATGTAGCCTCAGATACTAACTGATTGAGTGATCTTGGGCAAGTAACTTAACTTCTAACTCAATTTCCAGAACTATGAAAATGGGGATAATAGTAGCACTTAATTAACTTAATCTCTGACTCAGTTTCCACTTCTGTAAAAATAGTAGCTTCTAATTTTCATGATTATTGTGAGGATAAAATGAAATGATCTTGGTAATATATTTTTTCAACCCTAAAGTGTTATATCAATGCTAGTTATTAATAATTATCTAGGTCCCATTACCTAAACACTACTTCTCCATCTTTTCCTCTTGAAGAGAGGAAGAGCCTTTGTTAAATGTTGTGCTAATGTGCAATTTCACTTGGCTGGTAATTCAGATCTTCCTGATGCCAAATTCAACACTCTTATCTATTGTGACACTTATTAATAATGGCTTTTTGGTTTGGGGTTATTGTTGTGTTTTTCTGGAGGTAATCAGGGTTGTAATTTTCCTATAGTCACATAGATAGTATGTCTCTGAGGCTACATTTGAACTCAGGTTCTCCTGACTCCAGGGCCAGTATTCTATGGACTGCACTACCTGGCTGCCCCTTAGTAGTAATTTGATGTTAGCCTGGAAGTTCTCTGGTACAAGGGACTCAAAATTTTTATCAACAAAAAAATTTTTACATGTACCCCTAATGTGTATGTATTTATTTATAATATATATGTGTGCTACTGTGTTTAAAATAATGTACATTATAAAGCTTATACAGAGAATGAGGAATTTTAAAAGGATAAGAAAAAAGGAAATAATTTTGGTTCTGGAGCCAATAGGCAATCACTGGAGCTTCTTGATAAGGGAATAATCTAATTGGACTTGCATTATTGAAGTATGATTTTGACAACTGTGTTGAGCATAGATTGGGGAGATGAGAGAACCAGAGGCAAGGAAACCAATGAGGAGACTGTTGTAGAAGTCCAGGTGAGAGGTAAGGAAGTTCTGAGCCATGGAGGTTGGCCATGTGATAGGAGAAAGGGGGATAAATGTCAGAGATGTGGAGGCCAAAACAATAAGACGTGGTAACCAATTGGAGATGAGGTGAGGGACGGTTAGGAGTTAAAGATGTCCCTGAGGTTGAAAACCTGGTTGACTAGAAGAAAGAGAGCTCAGTTTTGGGGGAAAGATCTTATAATGCAACTGCATCTTTCCATGCTTGCTCATACTGTGGAACTCATTGTGTTCCATTCCAAAAGGTGGGGGAAGCAAATTTTCACTGCCTCCATGTGCAGAACCCACCCAGGCATGCCCACTATAGGCCCGAACTGATCTGAATAAGTTTACTGGAAGGAGAATGGATTTTCCCAGGGGCATCTGTGAAAATGTTACATGGGTGCCCAGTAGTGGTTGGGAACTAAAGCCTGATTCAGAGAAGGGGAGAGGCAGAGTTGTATAGGGGAGGGAGGTGGACTGCAGGAGTTTGAGGATGAAGATAGGTGTTGGAGACAAGCCCCCCCCCCCCAACTATCATTGGGTCACGACCCCCAATTTGGAGACCACCTTTATAGACACACACACATTCACATACACACATACAAATATGTCTCTATTTAAAGGTATATATATATATGTATATGTATATATGTATTTATCAATTACTTAATAGTAAAGTGATAAACATCATGCTAATCAAGATTGTTGATGACCCAAGCTCACAAGGACAGATACTACACTGAATGACAAAGATAGGGGTCAAAGGAATTTAGAGAGACTAAACTATTAGAAATGCTACAATAAAATGAAATTTACCAGAAGATAAATAGAAAATATCAAATTTGGGGTCCCAGGATTTTAAATTCCTGAATACAAGATGGGGGAGAAGTGACTTGATAGCAGTTCATTTGGAAAAAGATCTGGGGGTTTCAGCGGACTGCTAGTTCAATATTACTTAAAAGAATGATAAAAAGCTATGTAATAAAATCTTATTCTTCATTAAGATAGACATAGTGTCAGGATGATTTCAGAGAGGCCTGGAGAGACTTACATGAACTGATGCTAAGAAAAGTGAGTAGAACCAAGAAAACATACACAGCAACAACAAGATTACACAATAATCAATTCTGATGGACGTAGCTCTTTTCAACAGTGAGGTGATTCAGGCCAGGTCCAATGGTCGTGTGATGGAGAGAGCCCTCTGCACCCAGAGAGAGACGTGGGGACCGAGGGTGGACTACAACATGGCATTTTCACCTTTTTATTGTTGTTTTCTTGCCTTTTGTTTTCTTTCTCATTTTTTCCTTTTTGACCTGATTTTTCTTGTACAGCAGGACAATTGTGGAAATGTGTGTAGAAGAATCGCCCCACTGAGTGTGGGGCTAATAAGCAGTGACGCTGCTGTGATGGTGATGGTGGGAGCAGGCTCCCCCTGCCCCAAGCTGACTTCGGCCTCACAGCCCATCCTACCCTAAGAATGGGAGCTTGAGACAGACTAGGTGGTCCTTTAGCGGTGAATATTCAGGGGCGGTTCATGGGAATGAATAAGAGAGCTGGGTAACTTTTTCAGAAGGCCAGGGGCATGGGAGGAATAAAAAAGTCTCGCCCTTTTCTGGGAAAGAGAAAAAACCAGCAGAGGACTGAGGGCCCAACGCCTCATTCTGGCCTGTGCAAACCTAATCTAAAAGGTTCGGAAGCTCTGGATAGTCCAGCAGCAGGGGGGAGACGCAGACATGCAGATGCAGGGCAACCGGCAGAGCGGAGTCTCCAGCAGCTGGGGAGAAGCGGGGAGCTCATTATTGATACAAACTGAATCAATTAAAAACACGCACACACATGGACAATCACAGGAAAAATTAGAAGAGATGAAATTGGTTCAGAGGTTGCTTACAAGGGCAGAAGTAGCAAGAGGCGGGTAACAGCCTCCCCTTTTTTGGTCTGGGATCCCAGCGATCAATGGGTAAGTTAGCCAGACTGGGAGGCAACCCTGGGGACACTGTGGCCCCATCCCCACCCTGCCCGGGCTCTGGAGCTCCCTTTACTTACTTCCTCCGCCGGTGCCTCCTCTCCTTGTCTTCTCTCTTGAGGTCGTTGTCGTAGGCAGGGGTGGTGTGGCGGTGTCGGCGCCGCCGGTCCCCATCTGGAGGCTCATTCTCCCCGTCGCCTGCTCGGCTGGGCCGGCTGCCCTCTCGGTGGCGATACCGCCTCTCTGACTTATTGCTGTCCTCGGTGCCTTCCTCGCCCGGCCGCCGATGGGCCCGGTGTCTCCGGGGCTCCCGCTCCCCCTCGCCCGTCCGGGGAGAGCCGCTGCGGCTCTCTTTGCTGCCCCCCTGCCGGTGCTGGTGCCTCCGATGGGGATCCCCAGGTTTGCTCCGTTCTGGGTCTCCCTCCCGAAAGCCCCGATCCTGGTTCCCGTCGCGTTCCTTGGTCTGGTACTCGGGCTCCCTCCCATATGACCCCTCATGGTTCAGGTCAGCCTCTTTGCTGCTGCTCCTCTGCCTCCGGGGCTCCAGGCCCCCTGAATCGGCCCGCTCGTAGCCTCCCCGTGTCCGGTCATAGTAGCGGGCCTGCTTCCTGAGGAAGTCTTCAGCGCGCTGCTGGCTGAGCCGCTGGTCCATGGAGGGATCACTGGGTCTGCTCTTGTTGGTATTATTGTTGCGGTTTTCCTGTGGGTCCACCACCAGGGGCCTGTCCAGGTGAGTCTTAATGTCAGGCCTCATGTGTCGGCCATAGGAGACTTTCCATCTCTCCTCGGGGCCCAGCTCGTTGTAGAGAGCCTCCCGGCTAGCCAGCAGGTTCTGTTTCCGCATCTCGCTTGTTCTCTGCTCCCACACTGACTTGGAGGATTTTTGGTTTTTCTGCTGTTCTTTCCTGGAACGGAACCATGGAAGTATGAAACGAGAAGATACTCAGATGTCCCCCAGTTCTGAGCAGGATAGCAGAGGTCTTGGTCCAGTTGGGTGGGAGTCTCTCCTGTTCTTAAAATTCTCCTCCCCTGGCAGACACCCTGGTCCAAAATTCTGGCCCTGCAGTAACACTGTTTCCCTCCCAGCTGTCTCTGCCCTATTGGGGAAACTCCCACAAAGGGTAGAAGGGCTTGTCTCACTGCTCCCTTCCCCACTTATGGGCTCTCCCCATCTCCTAAGGGTCAGTCAGTATTAAAGAGAGAACAGGTTTGGTTGCATGACAGCAAAGGGTCAGCCACGGGGAGCCACCCTCCCTGTTCCTCCTGCTGAGATGGAGGACCCATGCTCCAGCCCAGGGAGGCTGAGATGGCCAGGCCCTGGGTTCCTGGGCCTCTTGATTAAGCTCCCCTGGATGGGCGGCACTTACATGGCTATGGACATGTTGGCTGCAGACAGAGGACTCACTTCTGCCACTTCCTTTGCTTTTTGTAAGGCAAGCTTTTGGTTGGCTGCCTCTTCCTCTTCTTGTTCATCCTAGAGAGCACATATGTTCCCCATTCACACACCATAGATAGAGGTCTGATCTCTGACCCTAGCATAGACTGGTGATTGCTAAGAACCCTGTTCTAAAACCTCCTCCTCAAGTCCCCCCTCCCCACTGGGATCTGGCCTGGCCTCTGTGGGGAGTGGCCAATGAGCAGCTATTGCACAGCTGTCAAAGCCTTTCCTCCCTCCTCCTTCCTGGTTTCCTGCCCCTCAGATCTCTGAATCCCCAGAGTCAAAACATAGCCAGCCCCCCATGCATGGGGAGTAAACTCCATCTCCCCCCTGCCCCTATGTGCACAGGGCTCCTCCTATAGCTGCCCCCAGCCCCCAGCATGCGGTGCTCATCACTCCCTACACAGAGACACAAGGAGAGAACCCAGTGGTCCACAGTAGCCCACAGCCCACGGCATACGGTGCTTGCAGTTCCCCATGCAGGGACGCAGGGAGGAAGCTCACTGGTCCATGCGTGGCATGCAGCACACAGAACTCCCACACAGAGACACAAGTAGGGAGCCCACAGGTCCACAGGGGCATGGATGGAGCTCTCTCTGGGGAAGGGGAGATAGAGAGGGAAGGGCAAGGCAGGTAAAGTTTCACTGCTGCTGGACTTCCCTGGGGGGTCACCAGCTGGACAGACTCAGAGAGAAGGAAGTTGGAAAAGGGGGCGTAAAAAAGACATTAAAAAAATACATACATAAAAAGACGTTTTGGACTTTTAATCCATCTTCAGCCTCCATGCAGCCCCTTATTTGTAAAACAGAAAACAAAAAGAAAGAAAGAAATGGACAGAACAAACCCCACCGATAGAGTCATCATGCTACTCCAATGCATCTTCCTTAGCCAGACACAGCTCTTTGTGATAAGGAAGCAAAGTTACCACCTAGGAAACAGCCAGACCAGGACATTTCTTGTCATCTATGACAAGCAGATGGAGAAAAGTCAGCCAGTCTTTGGCTAATGGGGTTCCCCTTTCCCTCTGCATGGGACCTCTCTGGCTAAGAATGCCAGTACTGCCATTTCTCGCTGTTTGAGTACCCTGGCAGAAGCACCAGAGAATCAAGAAGTTGAAGGCAAAAGGAAAGACCCTCAGCTCTGGGACCCCTTTCCCAGACCTTTCCAAAGCTGGGTTGCCCTGGGAAGTGAAGAGTTTCCTCTTTTCTGGCCTGGTCTGCAATATGGTTCAAATAATTGGAAAATGGAAAGGGCTATTATTCTAAGTTATACCCAAGTGGATGTGACTTTCTTGAACAACCCTGACAAACTGTTTTCATGTTTGACATTGAAGATGTCCAGGGGAGGGCAGGGGTGGATGGCAGGATGGATCCACAATGCTCCCCTCTTCCTGCCCTTCCACTCCAGACAGTCCATTCCATTTCTGGATAGCACTATTAGTGAAAGAATTTTTTATTACCTTAAGCCTAAATCTGCCTCTCTAGAATTTCTACCCATCATTCCTAATTCTGCCCTTTGGGATCAGCCAGAACAAATCTAATCACTTGACAACACTTTGAATATTTGAAGACAGTTACCATGCCTCCCTCTCCCCCCCACCAAGTCTTTTCTTTTCCAAGCTAAACATCCCCAAGGGAGCTGACCCCCTTGGAACCAGACTTTCTAACCTGATTGAGCCATTTGCATTATCTACAGGACTGGCAATGGGCCTCTCTCAATGGAATTTTCCAATTCCAATTGACTTTGCAGAGATGTGAGAGCATCTAAATTTAAATTCAAGCCCATTAACATTTATTAAGTGCCTACTGTGCATCAGACACTGTGCTAAATGCTGGGGACAAAGACAAGAAGGAAAGAGTCTCTGTCCTCAGGATGCTTATATTCTATTTCAGGGCACACCAAAAGCAAATATAAGACAATTTGAGGAAGAAGTGAGAGCACTAAGAACCTGGAATTGGGGAAGACTACACAGAGTCCCTTATGCCTGAAGGAAGAGAATAAAGTTCTACAGCAGTGAGGAGGGAATGGCAAATGATGGTATCAGTAGATGGCATGTGAAGCTCGGAAGAACAGCTAATAGTCTAGTTAGGTTGAAATATAAACTCTGATGGGGATCGGGAGGAGTTAAAAATGGAAAAAGGGTCGAAAGGTATGTTGGTGCTAGATTGTGGGTGGTTTAAAATGCCAGGCTGAGGAATTTTTATTTTATTCTAGAAGCAACAGGAAATCCTCAAGAGTCTTTGAAGAGGAGAGTGTCATAGTCAGACTAGAAGATTATTTTGGCAGCTGTATGGAGAGTGAACTGAAGAAGGGAAGACGCTAGAAACAGGAAGACCAATTAGGAGGCTATTTAAACAATCAAAGTAAAAAGTAATTGAGGCTTGAAAGAGAGTGGTGGTCTTATGAATGCAAGGAAAGGGAAAAAATAGGAGAGATGTTGTGATGGTAGGACTGATGAGATTTGGCAACTGATCTTTGCCACTTTGCCTCATTGTGGTTAACCCCCCCCCCCCAAAAAAAAAAAGGCTTTGTCCTGGATCTTCCTCTATCTCCCTTAATGATCTCATCAGCTCCCAGGGCTCAGTTATCATCTCTTACTATTCCCATTTCTGTATATCTAAGCCTACTGTCTCTTTTGAGTCCCAATCCAGCATTTTTAACAGCTTAATGCACATTCAGATGTGGCTCTTTTCCTTCTTGCTATAGAGTTATTTTTTTAGTTGTGAATCTTTATGATTCCATTTAGGTTTTTCTTGGCAAAAATACTGGAGGACATTTCTTTCTCTAGCTCATTTAACAGATGAGGAAATTGATTGAGTGACTTGTCCAGGATCATACAGTTAGTGAGTGTCTGAGGCCACGTTTGAATTTATAACAATGAGTCTTTCTGACTCCGGGCACCACAGAGCTGCCCTAGAATTTGATGTCCGATGGCATCTCAAACTCAGTATGTCCAGAACAGAACTATTTCCTTCCCTCCCTCCTTCTTTCCTTCCTTCCTTCCTTCCTTCCTTCCTTCCTTCCTTCCTTCCTTCCTTCCTTCCCTCCTTCCCTCCTTCCTTCCTTCCTTCCTTCCCTCCTTCCTTTCTTCCTTCCTTCCTCCCTCCTTTCTTCCTTCCCTCCTTCCTTCCCTCCCTCCTTTCTTCCTTCCTTCCTTTCCTCCCTCCTTTCTTCCTTCCCCCCTTCCTTCCTTCCTTCCTTCCTTCCTTCCTTCCTTCCTTCCCTCCCTCCTTTCTTCCTTCCTTCCCTCCCTCCTTTCTTCCTTCCCTCCTTCCTTCCCTCCCTCCTTTCTTCCTTCCTTCCTTCCCTCCCTCCTTTCTTCCTTCCCCCCTTCCTTCCTTCCTTCCTTCCTTCCTTCCTTCCTTCCTTTCTTCTTTCCTTCCTTCCTTCCTTCCCTCCCTCTCTCCTTCCTTCCTGCCTACTTTCTTTCCTTCCTTGCTCTCCTTTCTTCCTTCCACAATCAGGGTTAAGTGACTTGTCCTGGGTCACACATCTACTACTCCAGAGCCAGTGTTTTATCCACTGTGCTACCTTGCTGCCTCTAGAACTTTCCACTCAAACTTTCCCCCTTTCTGAACTTTGCTATTATTGTTGATGGCATCACCACCTTCCAAGTTGCAGGTTTAGAATCTCAGTTTCTATTTCAATTCCTCGTTTTCCCTCATCCCACATATCTAATTAGTGTCAGATCTTGTTATTTTTTATCCTTTCTATATCTCTCATATAAGTCTCTTCTTTTCATTCATAGAGTCATAACCCTAATTCAAGCCCTCATTATCTCTTTCCCCATTTGGGGTTTTCTCGGTGAGGATACTGGAGGACATTTCTTTCTCTGGCTCATTCAACAGATGAGAAAACTAGTTGAGTGACTTGTTCAGAGTCATACAGCTAGTAAGTGTCTGAGGCCAGTTTTGAACTCATAAAAATGAGTCTTCCTGACTCCATGCACTACATAGCTGCCCTATAATTTGATGTCCTTCAATAGCCTTCAAATTGATCACCCTGCCTCAAATCTCTGCCCAATCCAAACCCTCCTCCATCCAGCCCCCATTTTCCTAAAATGTGTAGGTCTTACTATGTCATCCTCTTGTTCAATAAATCTCATCGTTTCTGTTATTTTCAGGATCAAATATAAAATCCTCTGCTTGGAATTTAAGACTCTTTCTACCACTCCCGATTTTTCCTATTTAACTGACTTCTATGAACTCAACAGGATGGTGATACCAACTTATGTGCCATTCCTTGTATAAGATTCTTCATCTCCTATCTCTGTGCTTCTGTGCTGACTGCTATCCCCTACTTTTTTGTTCTGCCTCCTTACTTTTGCCCTGACATCACTGGTTTCTTCCAAGACTTAACTCAAACCTACTTTCTGTAGGAAGTTTTTTTTTTGTAATACTTCTAGACACAGAGTATTTTCCTTTAAGATTATATTTCTTCTATTCTGTATGCTTTTTGTCTGTACCTATTTATTTTATTTATCTTTGCCAAGATAATACTTGAATCCACAAGAAAAGTTAAGATCATCAAGGGAGAAAATGTAGAGAAAGAATGGAAAAAGATGTAGGAAAAGAATTAGGAACACTCATGCCCAGGTGACTAGAAACTGATGGATCCAGCAAAAAATAGTAAGAAGAAGCCATTGGATACCTAGAATCAATGTCAAAGAAACCAAAAAGAGGGTAGAGAAACCAGGAAAAGGGGTTGGGAAAAGGGATAGTGTTAAAAGCTGCAGAGTATTCAAGTAGGTGAAGGAATGAGAAAAGCCCATTAGATTTTGTAGGTAAGAGATTTTTGATAATTTTGGAGAAAGCAGTATTTGTGTAGTATTACTACAGAAGTCAGATTGCAAGGAAGTAGAAAAATGAGAAGCTAGTGCAGATATGAAAGCAATAGGTGTGGATGATTAGAAATGTAGCCATGAAAAGAAAATACATTTAATATTAGCTCAATGGAATGAAAGGAGAAAGTTATTTTGTTTGTTTGTTTTTAAGATGGGGGAGACCTGAACATATCTTTAGATAGTAAGAAATTTTTAGTAGTAGATAGGGAGAGGTGGGAAACAGAGAGGAAGAGATAAACAGACAAAGAGAAAGAGGAGACAGAAAAAAGAGGAGAGAGAGAGAGAGAGAGAGAGAGAGAGAGAGAGAGAGAGAGAAAGAGAGAGAGAGAGAAAGAGAGAGAGAGAGAAAGAAAGAGAAAGAAAACCTTTTTCTTTGCCAAAGTCAGTCCCTTTATTTATGATCCAATCCATCCCATCTGGGATATTATATATTCACTCATTCATTCTCACTCATATTTTTTTCTCTCTCTCTTTCTGTCACTGCCTCTTTCTCTTCCTCCCTCCCCCTCTCTTTTCTTCTCTCTCATTCTCTCCTCCTTTTCTCTCTTTTCCTATTTTTGTCTCTTTCCTTTTTCTCTGAATGAAACAAAGAAAAAGGGGATGGGGTAAGAGAATGAACTATAGAGTGGAGGAGATGGGGAAATTCACCAATGACAGCAACCTGAAGGAGAGAAGGTCATCTGCTGTATGTGTGTGTGTGTGTGTTTGTGTGTGTGTGTGTGTGTGTGTTGGAAAAGCTATTATGAGGAATATGATAAAGAATCTAAGAAAAGCAAAACAGTTGTTCAGCTGAAAAAGCCCATTGAAGGTGAGGAAAAAACACAAATTTGTAGTGAATCCAATCAGCATGGATGCACAACTCTTTCCAGCAGCTTTTGGCAGCACAGAACTGGGAGCAAGGAAGGCAGATGGTGGGGGCAACCCAGGATTGGAGGGATTCAAAGGTAGAGGGCCATACATAATTGAATTGGTTAATTATATAATTTATACTATTAAGGGATGAAAGTAAGACCAGAACAGGGGTTATGCATTGGAAGGAGAGGATGGGAGAATAGTAGCAAGGACAAAGACTAGCCATAGAAGAAGTGGGACAGAAGAGTTGGAAGGTAAAACACACCTGACTACTTAGCCTGGATCTTTTGATGAACTCATAGTAAAGATGCTTCCCATACTAAATCAACTCTCAGCAAATTGAGCCTCAAATAGAGCAGTATAGATAGCCCTTTTCTAACCTGCAATCAAGCAGAACTCTTTCTATTGGCTAAATGTGATTAAATATTCCAAGAATCTAGACTAATGCTATGCTTAAAAATCACTCTCCCTCCTTTTTTGGATAAAGGGGAAATTCATTATTTGGCTGACTCCAAGGATGTCTTTGAGATCTTCCAAGAGTCACAAGGTTCATTAAGGAATGTGAAGTTTTTCACTCCCCTTCTGGGGTACGTCTGAGTAACACTATATTGCAAACTCCTTGAGGACAGGGACTATAGCCTTTAAAAAAAAACAACTCTATATTTCTCCTAGAATTTTACATAAACTAGGTCAAGGTGCTTTTTGAATGAGTGGGGCTCCAAGACAGTCCAACAGCTAGAAAAATCAGAAAAGGCTAGTTTTTAAGGCAGGTAGGGGGCACAGTTCACAATCACTAAAAGACTACTTAGATGATACAGTGGCCCAAGGTCAGAGCAGGAAGCAATAACTTCCTGAAAGGCCATTTGAGATGGACAACTGAGAAATCATTGATTTTGTATCTAAAATAAAGTCTTTTCGGCTATATTCAGTCATTTTTCAGTCACATTGAACTTTTTGTGATGTCATTTGGGGGTTTTCTTGGCAAAGATACTGGAATGGTTGGCCATTTCCTTCTCCAGCTCATTTTACAAATGAGGAAACTGAGGCAAGTATGACTAAGTAAGTTGTCCTGGTCAAGCACCTAGTAAGTATCCGAGGCCTGATTTGAACTTGTGAAAATGAGATTTCTTGATTACAAGCCCAGTGTTCTATATACTGTACTCCACAAATTGATACTAAGTAATATTAAAGCAAGGCTATATCTCCTGGGTACATTATCAACTCCCAGGTTTTGGAGGAGGTTACCTTACAGGAAATAGGGAGAGAGAGGGAAGTTAGCTCAGGATGTAAGATCTTCTAAGGAAGATAGGAAAAAGTCTCTCTTTAGAGCTGGAAGGGACTTTATAGGTCAAAAAGTGCAATGTTTTCATTTTAAAGAGGAAATGGAGGCACAGAAGGCATGTGACTTGTTTAGTGTCACATAGGAGGTAAATAGCAGAGCTAGGATTCAAACCAACTCAGGTTTCCTGATTCCAAATCATTTACTGCCTCTTTACCTACAAATTCTAGGCAGATTGAGAAATCAGACTCAGGACTCCAATCTCTAACAAATTTCCATTTATATTTTGTCTACTATGTGCTAGGTGCTAAGAGCTTTACAAATATTATCTTATTTGAGCCTTACATTGACCCTGGGAGGAGGAAAGGGTCTGTTATTATCCCCATTTTTGCAGCTAAGGAAACTGAGGCAAAGAAATCAAATGACTAGCTTAAAGTCACACAACTAGTAACTAAGAACACACTCAGGTCTTCCTAATATCTTAGTCCATTATGAGGGCCCAGAATTATCAGACTAGTCCCAGAGCTTTTCTGATGACAATATAGGCAAGAAATATACAGGTTAGCCTCAGGGGCTCCAACGTAGGGAGCTAAGTCCATCTAGGACCTGCCTCTCTCTCACTCTTTAGACTATGGAAGTTGGAGTGGCTGTGGCTAACTGGTTTCCTAGCTGGGAACTTCCCAGCAGAGAGAATATTTGTAAAGCACTTAATACATTGCCTGGCACACAGGAGGTGCTTAATAAGTGCTTGTTTCCTTCTTTCATTCCTTCTTTTCTCTCTTTTTCTCCCTCCTCCTTCCTTAGGATCTAAAACATACATTTTGATCCTGTACACTAGTAAGTTTTGGTGCTTCTCCAGGTTCCCCCACCCCTCCAGGTTCCCCTTCCACTAGGCTGTCCTGATCAGGCATGAGCAGGTGGTAACTTTGCCAGAGAAACATTCTCCCACCGCCTCCACCTTAGTGAGCTCCTGAGCGTTGGCCAGATTATCCACCGCGATAGCCAAGAACACGTTCAGTAGAGTATCTGGGGAAGCAGGAGTCAAGGACAGAGCCAGCACTATTCAAAGGACAACAGTATCACGAAATCATGGATTTCAATATGGAAGGGACATGGGAAGGGTCCAATCCCTTCATTTTACAAATGAGGAAACTAACTCTAAGAGAAGCTAAATGCCTTGCCCAGGATTATACTACTTCAAAGTGTTCAACTCAGGATTTGGATTCAGGTTTTCCTGACTGCAAGCACAGCAATATATCGGTAATGATGAAAATAATAATAGCAATAGTAACTGATATTTATATAATACTTTAAAGTAATTTCATTTATCCCTCACAATAATCCCAACAAGTAGATGCTACTATTATGACCATTTTCCCCATCAACACAATGCTGTCAAATCAATATGACTATTATTCCCACTTTCCCCAGATGAGGAAACTGAGGCAAACAATGTTTGAGTGACTTGCTCAAAGTTATACAACTAAGAAGTATCTCAGGCAGGATTTGAACTCAGATCCTATGAACTCCCCTGATGTCACATTCTGCCTCCTCTTGGCTAGTTACAGATATGTCCTTTCACATCCTCCATGTCCCACTATAACCTATACACATACCTTTCCCACCCCAGACTCCCTTTCTCTTCCCCATCCCATTAGGTTTCCCAAAGGATACAATTCCCAAAGAGTGTCAGCACAATGAAATAGATGGAGAACACCATGCCCCCTTTGACACCCCCTTGAGATTTGATGCCATCATACATCACCTCATTCCAGTCTTCTCCAGTCAAGATCTGAAAAACCAAAAGGATGATATTGATGTCCTCCTTGGTTCCATGGCCAGAGGAAGCTTCTCTGTGGATTCAGACACTCAGCTTGTTGTGGTGGGACAAGCAAATTCCTAGGCTAGAGGTGAACTCTGGCCTCAGTTGCCTTGTGGGGAATGCTGTTCAGAATCCTGCCTCAAATATTTGCTTGGAGAATGTTTCAAGAATACCACCTATGTCTGAGCTCGAGTCATTATTCTTTTACCTTCACTTCTAGATACAGATTCTTAAAGCTAGAACTGATAAACAGAAGTAGTATAGAATGATTTTACACACATGTACACATTTTACAGGTTAAGGTTCAGGAGAGGAGAGGAAATGAAAGGAGGGAGAGGGGAAGGGGAAGGAGAGGAGGAAGAAGAGGCATTTAATCTCTGGTCAATCCTCTGAATATCTTAGATATTCTCACTGTATGTCTAAAAAGCCAACTCCACAATTATAGTGACAAATAGGCTTTTAGACTTAATCAAGGTGGGCTAAAGGGGCAGGACAGAAGCCATACCTGAAACACTGTCATTATTGCTGCTGGAAAAGTGTCAAAATTGGTAGGAGGCGTTCCATCATCAAAATTGAATCTGTGCAAAACAAAAACTAACATTGTTTCCATGTCCTAAAGCTCCCCAAGGCTTTTTCCACCACTTTGCAGCACAGGGGCAAGGAACCAGTAGCAATGACACCAGGAGCGCAGGAAGAAATTTTTCAAAATGGTCCCAGTGGGCAAGGGAGATGGGGGGGGTGCAGTTCTGCTCCACTGCGATAATGTGATGGGACAAAGACAATTATGGGACTCTGGGAAAGGGCAGATTCTAGCAGGTGCTTCAAGGGGGTGGATATCAGGATGCTGAGCACTTACTGGCCTCCAAAGAGCTGCATCCCCAAAAGGGCAAACACAACGATGAAGAGGAAGAGAAGGAATAACAAGCTGATGATGGATTTCATGGAGTTCAGGAGAGACACGACCAGGTTCCTGAGAGAAGCCCAGTATCTACCAACAGAAGACCCCGTCCGTTACTGAGGGTTGCTCCTGGCCGGGCCAGTCAGGTAGGGGGACGAGGGAAGAATGGCTCAGATGCCAGGTTTCCTGTCATGGCCAGTTACTGGCGAGTATTTGGAGAGACGCCAGCTGCCACATCCCACTCCCGATTCTTTCCACTCCCACCTCCCACCTGGAATGTCAGGGGAGCAGAGAACAGAGAACACTTACTTTGTGACTTTGAAAATACGCAATAACCTGAGAGCTCTTAGCACACTGATCCCAAAGGATGTTCCAGGTTTCACCACAGCCCAGATCACCTCAAAAATGCTCCCAATGATAACCTGGAGCAAGAAGCAGCAGGTTGGATACCAGTGACCGTGGTCCTTCTATTTAATCCCCACCCACACAGCATTTTCCCATGGTGGACATGCCCCTTAGTAATTTCTTGTGTAATTCCTGACTATAAGACTTTTATCTTCTGTGGGTCTGGAATAATGAATGGTCTCTTTCCAGTCCTGCTTTGATTCCCTATTACCAATCTGGAAAGTTAGACTCTGACCCATAGAGGGTCAATTTTTTGCTATCTTCTGGGGAGGTGGAAAACGGCTATGAGACTTTTCCCCAGCCACCATCTCTGACCCCTAAAACCTCTCCTGGTTGTAGGCAAGGCTGAACAGGTATATCTCTCAAGAACTTACCCCACAGTCAAAGCAGTTGAAGGAGGAGTGAAAATAAGGCCTCGTTCCAAGCCCATACATTTTTATAAACATTTCGGACATAAAGAGTCCTAAGAAAATGAATTCTGCATAGTCTGGAAGTGAGAGAAGGGAAACAGAAAAAAAAAAAAAAAAAAAAAGGAGGATTAGCCTTTGGTGCTCCAGGGAGTTTCTCCTCCAGAAGGATCCTAAGGGCATTTGATACTTTCACCCTGGCTCCCAATCTTGACTTGGGTGCTTCATAAACTTCTGGCTTGGTTGGTGACTCGTGTAAATGCCATATTTTTTCTGAGTCTCAGTTTTTCCTCTGGGAAAGGGGAAGAATAATTTTTCATGTCCCCATAGAACAGTCTCAGGGAGAGCAAAACAAGCAAATCTCATGAAATGGGCTAGATCAGAGCTAAATCATCAGGACTTTCTGTAGCTTGTAGTTTTGCCCTGAAGGCTCTGATTTTTGCCTGGTCCAGTGAGAAAATTGAGGGAACTAATGGTACTAAAGTGACACTATTTTAAAAAATATATAACACTTGTATTGGGAAGAAAGATATCATTCAACCCAAAATGAAGCTGAATAGGGAAAGTTAGCTGGTCCTCTCATGGAAAAAAAAATGTAGCTTCTCCAACTTCTCCTGATGCAGAAAATCCATATAATGGGGTTACAAGAATATTATCACACAGCCCAACAACTAACACAGGCAACTTTGGGGTAACCTGATATTTTAGATTCTTGGTTCTGTCTTTACTGGATATAATTATAATATATGATAGTTATGACTTGTTTTACCATTAGAATGTAAATGTTTGCAAGTAGGGTTATTTTTATTCTTTGTACTTGTATCCCCTATTTACTAACACATAGTAGACACTTAATAAATATTTGTTGATTAAAAACCATGTAGAGATCCAAATGAAATTTTTTTTAAAGTGAATAAATAAATGAAAAAAAAAACAATTATGAAGCACTTAATAAGTGACCTGTGCTGTGTCAAGTCTGGGAGTAGAAATACAAAAGCAGACAGTCCTCAAAGAGCTTATATTCTAATGGAGGAAACTCCATGTAGGGGACTAGTGGTTGAGGAGGGGCATTTTGGTAAAGAAAATTATAAGGATGATGAGTTGGGGTTCCTAGCCTGACACATGGAATCTGGGGCAAATTGTAGAATTGATTCAATCCTCATTCATAGAGACAGGGGACTAGAAGGGGCAGGGAAAGTATGTATGGAAAGAAAAATTACTACTCCAGTGTGCCTCTCCAGTGATGTGTTTGTATAGGAATCATTCAGCAAGTTGACAATGGTCTTCTAATTCTGAGGTCCAGGGTGAACCCCAGGTCCATTTCCTACCCCTGAGAAAGCCCTCAACATAGCAGAAGCGGTCTGTCTCCAGGCCTTCTCAAACCAGGACAAGCAAAACCACTGCCTGGGGAAAATAATAGAGGAGCATTCTACTAACTCAGAAGTTAGAGGCAGGAAGCAAAGAATCCTCATTCCTGAGGAGCCTTCAGGGAGGCTGAATGTAATTACTTAAGCTGAAACTGGGTCAGGGCCCTCTTCTTTCAAAGCTTCCTGTACCAAGCCAATAGGGAACAGTGAAGAGGTGGGCAGGGATTGTGGTTTAGCTAAGAGACATCTTTCCATTAACTCTCCTGCTCCCTGTGTTCACCCTGTCCACTGGACAAACTCTTTTCACTCTTCAGCCTGAGGGAGCCCAGGTCAGGAAGGCAGATCTTGTGAACCTCGAACCTATCAGTTTATACTCACTTTAGCCAGGCTTGAAAGGGAAGCTGTGGGAAAAGGGCAGCTTCAAGACAAGCTCAAGGAGACTCCTTAGAACCAAAGTCCTTCTAGTTCAGGGCCTTGAACTGATTTCTTCACCTGAGGAGGATTAACTTTCTTTTTATTCCCCCCACATCTCTTACTCTGCTTTGGATTTCAAGGGCTTATTGATTGGTCAGAACTCTTTATTTTAATTTTGGTCAGAGGTTTCCCCACCTTCAACATCTTTTCTTTTCTTGAGTGAGCATCCTGGGTTCCTCTGCCTACTAGTTCCCGGAATGGAGAGGCCCAGAGGCACTCTATCTTTATTCACTGAGAAGGGCAATATATTCTCCGTCTGCTGATACAGCCTTGGCTGCAGCAGCAACTGAGCATCTTGGGCCTAACTCTGGAACCGGCTGGGCACAGACTAGGAGCTCTGCAGGGAGGACTTTCCCAGACTGAGTCCAAGTGATTAAAACTCAAAAAGGAAAGATGCAGGAAATTGAAAATTGAATAAGGGGCTCAAAAGATGAAGAAAAAGGTGGGGGGGGGAGGGAGAGAAGGAGAAAAGGGGAAAAGAAATGGAGAGGGAGAGAAAGAAATGGAGAAGGAGGGAAGGAAGGAGAGAGAGAAATGGGGAGAAAGGGAGGAAGGAAGAGGGAGAGGGAGAAAAAGAGGAAGAGGAATGGAGAGAAAGGAAAGGATGGAGAGGGAGAGAGAAAAATGGAGAGAAAAGAAGGAGGGAGAAAGAGAGGGATGGGAGAGGGAAAAAGAGAAAGAGAATAGATAAGCTGAAGAAATACTAAAAATAAATAGAAGTTATCTCTCTTCCCTTATTCTCTTTGTTTTCTGTATCATCACCCAGCCTCTCACTTTAGAATCCTGGATGACACTTAGAACTAGGGAAATTGCTAACTAGATGGAGCAGCGAATAGTATATCTGTCCTAGAGTCAAGAGGACCTGAATTCAAATCCAGCTCAGACACTTAACACTGCCTATCTGTGTGACCTGTGGGACCCAACTGATGCAATCTGAGCTAAGAATGCTCTGTTCTAACAATCCTGCTTGTCAATAATTGTAGAGGAATATAATGATATTTCTTCCCTTGGATTTTAGGGAAGATGTGTTAATAATCCCAAGGCCCTCTGACCTAAGAATACTATTGTTCTGACAACCTGTCAATGAGTGTAAAAGTCCTCTGGCGGCCTAGGAATGTGATAACATTTCTTCCCTTAGATATTTTAGTAGTCCTGAAGCCCTTTGACCTAAGAGTGCTCTTGTTCTAACAACCTGTCAATGATTTCAAAGTCTTCTGGCCTTAGAATAGTCCTACAAACATTACTGACTGTCAGGGAGATAATCTGTTGGTCAGTAATGACCAAGTTCCTGAGACAATAGTGAATAGATCGCCCCTCAAACCTACTTGTAAGCCATAAAATTAGCAAATAAGTAACACGAAGCTCTGATTTAACTCTGTCCTATAAATCTATCCCTTCTCTTCTATCCCTTGCTAATTTCTTTTGGAATTTTGCCTACTGCAATTGGCATTACAATTACAATAAACTTTGCCCCTTGACTTGGATATTGGTTCAAGCCTGCAAATTCTTTTGAGACCCCTTGTGACACGGAACTGTGACCCCGAACTTTTGAAGTCCCCCTTTCCTAACTTCACCCCAACTGCTCCTCAAAAAAATCTCATTTAGAGGCATCCAGGAGGTACAGTGGATAGAGCACTAGCCCCAGAAACAGGAGGATCTGAGTTCAAATTTGACCTCAGACACTTAGTAACTGTGTGATACTGGTCCTGATTATCTCCTTTTTGGAGACAAAAAAAATCTCATTTGATCCTCACAATTACCCTGGGAGACAGACGCTATTATGATCTCCATTTGACAGATGAAGAACTGAGGCAGACACTCTAACCATTGTACCACCCAGCCTCCTGCCTACTTGTACAAAACAGCATGGAGAATGATTCACTCATGAAGAAACTGAGGAAGGAAGGAGTGAGGGACTTTGTTTTTAAGGAAAGACAAAGAACCGAAGTGATGGGGGAAGAAAAGGAATTTTAGGACAAAAAGGAGAAGCAGCAAGAGGAGCAACTCACAGAGGAAGTCAGATAGCCAATCTGGCTGGTTGTAGTGAACTATAGCAACACACAGCGTGTTGAGAGCTACCAGACTGAGAACTGTCCAGTAGAAGGCCTGAGTTTTGACCATGCGGCGGATATAGAAGCGCATCCTCCTCTCCTTTTTATGAAAAAAAGTCGAGTTCTCCAGCTTGGCACTTTTAATACTGGCTCTAGCGAAGGGAGAACCTGCCAAGGGGAGAAAGGAAAATGTCAGGGTAGTCTCAGCAGGCCCTTCCTGCGGAGGAAACCAACCCATAACTCAGCCCAGGGCGAGGCTGGGGGCCAGAGACTCAATTAGCCAAGCCAGCAAACCCACCGGCCTCGGGAATATCACTGCCCGCTCCCCCCAGCCTCCTCCACTCTGCAGCTGCGACTCTTAGAGGAAGAAGGTTTCCCTGAAATTAACAGTATAAGAAAAAACAAACAATTATATCTCATAATGTCAATGATGATACCTTCATTTATCTGTCTCCTGAGGCCGTTGCTTGCCTGTTTAGATGGGGACTGAATTTGGCTCGCTCCCCCCACCCCAAACTACAGGGGTTGCTGTAGCCCAGCAGCTGTTGTGGGGCACAGCTGCCTGGGTGGGGTGTGTGGGGGTGACGGTGAGAGAAGCATCCCTCCAGTTCCAGCCCCAGGCACAAAGAGAGTGAAGGCAAAAGGTAATGAGGACTCTGGGTAGGGTTTCGGGAGCATGGGGGGAATATCTGTATATAGCTATGGATGATTTAAGAAGGAGGGTCCTTAGTTTGACAAACCTCTGTTTAACTTGAGAAACAACAGCATCTGTCTAGCAGCCACAACACAGTGAATGCTCTGGGCAGAAGCAGCTACGATCAGCATGCATATTTATTTTCCTAAAGCTCTGAATTAATGATACGAGCTCTTGCAATTCTGCTCCAGTCCTTTGCTGAGTAGTGTAAGGGCAAAGGGCCATCAACAGAAACAAACAATGATGCTACAGTGAAGAGCTCCATTAAAAACAAAATTAAGACAAAACAATTTCAGAGACTGATTTCAGCTCTGAATCCTATATGAGGAAGCTGACTTCTCAAGCTAAGTAAGTCAAGCAGCTGAAGATTGAGAACCAACAGAAGCAGGGCTGGAGAAGATCAGGTCCAGTGGGAGATTACCAACTTGGGAACTCTTTAAAGAGATCTAGAATTCAGGCTTGGAGGCTGGTGCACTGAGACCAGGAGACCTCAACTGACCTCACAAAGGAGGTGAAAAGAGGAGGAAAGTTCCTTCTTGGAGCTAATTTTTTTTTTTAGCCCTAAAATGCCTTTTGAGCTCCAGATCTTTATCTCCAATTGCCCTCTGACGTTCAATTTGTCCCAAACTGAATTTGTATCCCCTCTGCCTCCAAACAAACTCTTCTTGGTCTAGATTTTCCTATTTTTCTTAACATTCATTCAATCAAGAAATATTCATTAGATGTCTCCTATATATAAGGCATTGTAATAATTATTTTCACTTCATGGTGTTTCACAGTGCTTATTTATGTATAATATATACAGCACACACACATATATATATGCATATATATAGTATGTACACACATATACATGTGTGATACTATATATGTGGATACATACTATATATGTGGTATATATACACATATATAGGGTTGTGATTTATTATCACAACCCTTTGAGATAAACAGGACAGGTATTATTCCCATATTACAAAGGAGACAGCAGAAACTTAGAGAATTTAGGGAATTTGCCCAAGTTCATATGATCAGTAAATAGAAGAAATTGCAAATTTGTAGTAACTCCAGGTCTTCTGCCACCTCATCTAATGATTCCTCTAGCCCACAGTATTTCTTCTCTTGTTAGTAATACTATTATTTTCCCAGTCATCCAGACTTAAAGTTTCAGTCATCTTCATTCTCCCTTGTTCTCACATGGTCCATGTTACCAAGTCTGCAATGTCCTTCCCCCTCCCTCCATTCCTCTCACCATGCCTTCTGTGATGAGGTTCTTGTTGAAAGCAAGAAAAAACTCACCCACTGAGGCCATGTCAGCCAGCTGATCCTCGGCTTCTTCGGGGTTGAGCAGGTCTGTCTTGCTTTTCTTTATGGTGGCTCTCCGCAGAGCTCCAACAATAGGAACATGGCAAGAGAAAAAGACATTACCCTTGTTGTCCCAGTCTTGGAACTCTCTGAATGTTCTTAAAATTTGCTCTTCACAAAGGTGAGATTGGAGGGACAGGGAATTTTATTAGGGAAACAGCCTCTGGCCTGTTCTAGTGCTTTGGCTGGGGAGCCAAAGAAAGACCCCTCTCAGCATTTGGATCCAGCTCCAGAAATGAGTTACAGAATAAGGGTCCTCAGAGATAAGCTAGATTAACTCATGCCTGTATATAACTTCCTTATAAAACCGTGATAGATAATCTCCTTTGCTCAAGAACCACTGGTAATGGGGAGCTCACTACTTCCAAGGCAGACCATTCCATTTTTTAAAGTTCCAATTGTTAGAAAGTTTTCCCTTAATATTGAGTTAAAATTTCCCTCTTGGATGCTTCTTGCCAGTTCTTTCTGGGGCCCAGTTGCACAATTCAAACCTTGGGCAGTTTAATATAATGACACACAATCTTTGGAGAGAGCCATTTAGACTCCCACATGAATTGCTTTAATTTTCATTTGCCAGTAACTTATTCTACGAACTTGACTCTGTTCTCTTAGTGAACAGAATCTCCAATTAAAGGTATTGTCAGTTTTGATTAAGCAGTTCCTAGATATAAACTTGATTTGGTGGAGTATCCCACAGTAGAACTCAAAGTGAATATTAGGTCATATAGAATCCAAGCCAGTGCTGCCCCATTTGTCTATCACAAATTAGCTTTAGGAGATAGATCTCCACAAGCTAACCCCTGTGATTATTACGTTATTTTTAGACATGGCTCCTTGAGAATCTCCTAAAATGGTTCTTGGCCAGGAGTGGCCCACCTTGGAAGCCCCCATTGCCCACTGTTTCCCTAGCATATCCTCTATCACATATCATGTCAAACTCAGAGGAGTTACCATCAAAGGGATGTCTCTGCTCGCCGTCTGTTTCATCTTCTGCTAGTATCACTTCTTCTGAGGAAAAAGAAGAGCAAATTAACCTCCTGCAGTCAGGCAGATGGAACTTCCCCCTCACAGGGCCAGGACCCACGCTTGGCCTGGAATCACATCCCAGATGGTCTGGGAAGGTTTCAGACCAAGTCGGAGTGGGTTCTCTTGGGGAAAAAAGTCTCCAGGGAACAAATGTTGTTACCCTGGAATAAGAACTAAGATTCCACAGAGTCCCCCTTTGGCTTCTGAAAAAACAGCACTGAGGACTTCTTCCCCCCACCCCCAACATGAGTTAGTATCCAGAGTTCTTTTACTGTGGGAAAAAGGGCCCAATCAGCCAAGTCAGATGAATTCCATAGGCAAATCAACAAGCATTTATAGTGTTTAATAAGAGTCAGGCACATAGTGATAAGCATTAGGGATGCAAAGAATGGCAAAAAAAAAATCCCCAAAACAACACAATCTCTCAAAGAGCCTTCAGTCAAAGAGACTGAAGAGGAAGACAACATGCAAACTGCTTTGTTCAAATAAGCCATATACAGGATAAATTGGAGATGATCTTAGAGAGGAGACAAAAGTATTAAGAGGGATCAGGAAAAGCTTCTTGCAAAAGGTGATTTTAGCTAAGACATAAAAGAAGTCACAGAAATCAGGAAATGGAGATGAAAAGACAAAGCTTTTCAAGTATGGGGGGGAACAGCAATTTAAAATGCTTAGAGTGAGGAGAAGGAGTTTATTGTGTGAGTAACAGTAAGGAATGTCACTGGATGGGGAGAGGAGGAAGGTGTAAGAAGACTAGAAAGGCAGGATGGTACCACATTATAAAGAGCTCAAAAGGCCAAAGAAAGGATTTTATATTTGATCTAATAGGGAGTCACTGGAGTTTATTGAATTTGTATGTGGTGAATGTCATATCTGCACTTTAGGAAAATCATTTTGACAGCTGTAAGTGATGGAACGAAGAGGAGAAAGACCTGGGGCAAGCAGACCCATTGGCAGGCTGTTGCAATTGTCCCAGGGTCAGGTGATGATAGCTTGTACTAGAATAGTTATAGAGTCATAGGAATACGAGGGGTCTATCCAAGAGATTGTTTAGAAGAGAGAATTAATAGCACTTGGCAACAGATGACAATGATAGCTAATATTTATACCGCACTTACTATGTGACATACGTTTTTACAATTATTATCCCATTGGAAGAATTGGTATGGGGAATGAAAGAGAATTTGGAGTCAAAAATGACACCTACGTTGTGACTTGGATGACTGGGAGAATGATGGTACCTGTCTTTGGTAGTAATAGGAAAATTTGGAAGGGAGGGAAGGTTTAGAGGAAAAGGTACTGAGTTTTGTTTTGGACATGTTTAAGATGCCGACAGGGCATCTAGTTTGAGATATTCACCAGGGAGTTGAGATTTGAAAGAGGGGGACAGCAGAGAAGTTGGTGCTGGATAAGTAGATCACCACCAAGAGACAATAACTGAATCCACTGGATCTGATGAGATCACAAAGTCAAACATTAGAGAAGATTATAGAGGCAAAAGAGGGTCCACAATACACATCCATAATGGGTGTGGCCTAGATCAGAGCTTCTTAAACTTTTTCCACTTGCAACCCATTTTCACCCAAGAAATTTGGATGTGACCCCAAGTATATAGGAATATAAAATAGATATACAAATCAAAATTGAATGATAAGAAATCATAATTTCACAACTCTAATTACGAGACCCCATATAGGGTTGTGACTCATAGTTTAAGAAGCTGGGGCCTAGATGAAGATCTTGTAAAGAAGATTTAGAAGTCTTAGGAGGAGAACCAAGAGAGAGCAGTGTTGTGAAGAGCTAGAAAAAGAAAAGTATCAACAGTGTCAAAGGCTGCAAAGATATAAAGAAAGAAGACTGAGAAAAGGCTATTAGATTTGGCAAGCTAAAAGATCATTGGTAGCATCAAAGAGAGCAGATTTCAGTTGAATGATGAAGTTAGAAGTCAGATTGCAGAGAGCTGTTTATCTTTCAGAGGACCATGACATCAGGGAGGTAATACTATGACATGCAAGTGAATTGGATTTAAATGAAAGAGGGCTATGCAAAGACAACAGTCACTTTTTTCTCTAATCATCTGGGTCCAGTAGCAGATATAGATCAGAATGACTGGAGATGGCCCTGGATGCCCATAGACTTTTAAAAAGAGTGAAATTTAAGGAAATAGCATGTATTGTGGATGACTTTCTTAAGGAGTTTAAGGGGAGGAGAGCTATAGGGTAATAGTTACTAAGGATGGATGGATCAAAATGTGTGTGTATGTGAGGGGGATTGCTGAGGGAGATATGGATGCCTTTGTAGGCACAGTCAGTAGAATGGAAAAGAATAAATAAATATTAGTCAGACTGAAGATGATTGAGGGGCAGCCAATTAGAGAATGAGATGGATTGGGATCATTTGTACATGAGAAGAGCTTGGCTAAGATAAGGGTCCCTTCTCCATGTAAGGTGAGGTGAAAGAGAAAATAGTGGTGGCAAGAGACACTTCAATATTGCAAGATGAGGAGGTGGGGAGAGGAAGCTTTAAGCAAATAGCTGCATTTTTTTTCCCAGTAAAATTTGAGGCAAAGTTCTCAGCTGAGAGGGTTGAGGGAAAGGACCACCAAGGAAAGTTTGAAGAAAGATGAAAAGGTTGGAAAATTTGCTATGGTGAGTGGGACAGTGAATTGATCCAGGAGACATAAAAGAATTGCCTTAAAACACTGAGGATTCATTTGAGATTATATAACATAAATTTGTAGTGGACTCAGTCAAAACGGTTTTGTGATTTCAACCAATTGCTTTCAGTAACATAAATAACAGTGGAGGAAGCAAATGATAGAGAAATCCATGGCTGGGGTTTGGCAGGGGAATTAAGGACCCAGGGACCAAAAATGGCAATTAGAGACAAATTAGTTCACTAAGGAGTCAAGATGGGAAAGGGAAAATGGAATGGCCAGGGCAGGGGTGATGGCTTGAGTAAGAACTGAGGGGTAAGAGGATTGAAGGTCATGGTGAGGATGAAGAAGTGGAATCAGAGGGTTGTAAGAGGGAAAGGTAGAATAATGGATGCTTATGATCAGATAAAGAAATACCAATAAGATATCATTTAATTGTCTCATAGGTGTCTCAGAGCCAGTTTTGTCTCTTCTTCTCGGCTAACAATCCTCCACTCAAGGATATCTGCCTACCCCTCCTTTGGAAGTCCCCATCCTGGTGCTATCTTAGAGATGGTCAGACCCTGGCTGCCTGGTCCTCCTGCATCTACAGCATGTCCCATGGGCCAGAAGGTAAAGGTCTCACCTGCTTTGGAGATCCATTCCATGTAGCCATTGAGTTCCCTCTCTATCTGTTGCTGCCGTCTCAGCTTCAGAAAAGCTCGCCGATTCTCAACCCGCTCTCTTTCTTTGGCAAACTCCCTGCAAAGCACAAAGTAGAGTTCCATTGTCTGGCTTAATATGGGTTTTAGAGGCTCCTTGTTCTTTCTGGATGTGTGGGCATGGAGGTGGGAGCAGTGGTCCTGTCTGCAAAGGGCAAGGGCACTAGAGGGTCAGCACAGGCCCTGTTAACATTTGGGGGGATAGGTCAAGGATACCACTGCCCTTAAACCTGGAGACTAAAGGAAGGAAGAGAAGCCATTCTCTCCCCCAGTTTATTCTTCTTCATACAACATGGGGCATGGGAACTGTGAAGAAACAAAGTAGTCAGGCCAGAAGAGACTTACCCGGACAGCACACCCAGCACAAGGTTCAGCATAAAAAAGGAGCCAATGATGATGAGGGGAATGAAGTACAACCAGTTCCAGGTGTTCCCTGAGGCATCATTGCTCTGTAGCAGGGGAAAAGGGTGAGAAATACTAAGTGAGACTATGGAGCAGGAGGTAGGGTGGGAGCCGAGGGCCCGTGCTCTGGGGAGTCATGTCTCTTTACCTCCCAGAAGACTCAGGCTTCTTCAGTCTGCAAGTACTGTAAGTGCAAGTAAAGGACAGGTCCAACCCATAGGAAAAACCCCAGTAGGCAGCTAAGAGTCCTTCAGACAGTCCCATAGGGAAAAGCTTCTCTTAGAATACTGGGGCACATGATTAAGCTGGGAATACAGCAGATTCCAGGATGGCCAAGAGTAGTTAGATTGGAACAAAAAGCAATGAAATGAATGAGGTGCCCTAAATCATGTCCAACTGTGACATCCTGGACGAACTGAGAAATTGGTTCCCTTCCTCCCAAGTCCCTATGTTCATTCACTTTGCTCTGTACCTCTACAAGGGATCATCTGGTCCTGGGGAGTCAGAACCCCCAAAATTCACTCCTTCCAGCTTAAGGTAAGATCATCATGAAAAACCACAGACAAAGGTAGAATAAAGATTGTTACTGAGCTTTCTTCCAAATCAGGAATCTTGCAATTTTTACAGTTTGTTTTCCAAGTCAAAGAACATATATGATGAAGGCTGATATCAGAAAGAATGGTATGTGTAAGAGAATGAAATAGAGAGAAGGGAGCGAGAGGGGCAAAAGAGAGGGAAAAAAGAGAGTAGAAAAAGGAAGGAAAGAGGAAAGGAGAAAAAAAGAAGAGAGGAGAGGGAAGTGGAGAAGAAGGGGGAAGTGGAGTGAAGAGAGGAGAAGAGGAGAGAAGGGAAGGGAAGGGAAGAAGAGGCAGGAGAGGAAGAAAAAGGAGAGGAGAGAAGATGAGAGGAGAGAAGGGGAGAGGAGAAGAGACAAGAGAGGAGGAGAAGAAAAGAGAGAGGAGGAATACACAGACATAAGCCAGAGAAACAGGGAGGGTATTTTGGATACACGTGCAATTAAGAGAAAAGTGGGGGAAGACAAAAGCCAGCTAATTTAAAGTATCCTATCTTGTCTCACACAACTTAATTGGAAAAACTCAGGCCCTGGGTAATTTTATGGAGATTTTGCACCCTTAACTGATAAAGGGGAAGGATTTTTCACTACGAAATGGATAGTGATGGCCTTCCTTGTTTTCTTGCTCAGACCTATGAATAGAAAAGATTTGAGAAGCCTCTGGCACAACCTCCTCCCCCAATCCACCACCATTATAACTCCTTGGGGATTATCCAGACATGAACAAGTCAGTGAAAAGAGTCAGGCGCCAAATATGGTACCCCTTCTCTCACAAAGGATCCTGCATGTGTCAACATCTTCTGGTGAAGAGATGCAAGTGTGAACTGGGCTCTGAACAAGTGTAAATAAAATGTTAGGTTGGCTTGGGACGTTGGGCTTCTCTTGAGCCCCAAAACAGAAGGGGTTGAAATTGAAGACTGAGAGCTAGGTCGATGCAAGGATTGGGAAGCAAGTTACAGGAAATGCTGGTAAGTGGACTTGCCTCCTATAGCTCTGGCCTTGTATGAAGGTGACATGCATCCTTTTCTCACTGAGACCCTCTCTCCCCCTTTACCCAGGAGAGAAGCCATTGGAAGTGGCAGCCTAGGAGAAGGGCCTCATAGATCACAGTATTAATGTAATGGAATATTATGGGGCTATCAAATGACAAATATGTATGTGCGTGATCAGTAGTCTGTTGACAGTTATTAAGATTTTAAGTACTTAAAAAAAAGATATCAAATAGCTCAAGCATTCACAGCCTCTGCTTCTAAGAAAATGGGTCTTTGTGCCATTTGTATCCAAAGGGAGAACTACAGGGATTAAAGCATACTATTTTCACCTTTTTTTGTTTATTTGATTTTTCTTTTTCATATTTCCCCCCCTTTTTTGTTCTGATTTTTCTTTCACAACATGACAAACATAGAAATATGTTTTAAAAAGAAAATGAGTCTCGGCTATATCTCATTTTAACAGCCCAGTCTGAGATGTGAAACAGGACTCAGGACCAAGAGAATCACCATTTCCTATGGGCAACTGCTTCCCCCTCATGTCACCTGAGAAAATGTTGTCCCAAACAAGCCTGGCTTTGAAAGTCAATCTGGCCCTAGGGAAGAGGCTAATGGGCCTGGCCCTGCTTCAAGCCTGCCCTCCCCACTATTCTGAAAGAACTAAAGCTTCATTGCCTGATATATATGAGGACAAAGATGTACTGAGTGAGGCTGGTGCTGGCAGAGAAAGGACAAAACAGGGCCGGAAGGGAACCAGAGCAGCCTTTGTACTTTTGCTCATCTGTCTACATGAACTGCTGAAGATTTCTTGTTCCTATTTCTCAGTGCTAAATTTAGTCCAAGGGAGCAAAGCACCCACATGGGCTAGATGGAAGGCAGAAATCTTTGGGCTGCAGTAATGAGAGCTGAGGAGGCTGAAGTGGAAACAGGAGAAGTAGGGCAGGAATAGGACCTGCCAGGGGCAAATCTGGGAAGTGGCTAAGGGCCCCCCAGCCCAGGCCAGGAACATAGGAAGCACCCATAGAGGAGACCATTCATTTTCTTTCTCTTTTAGGATTTCTTTGATTACAGTGTTGGGAAAGCAACGAAGGGGACAGGTTCCTGACTACACAGTCATCTATGTTTTAAAGATTCTTGATCAGCTTAAGCCAGCAAGAGGTCCTGGAGCTATTCAAAATGGTCACCAAATGCCAGTTCACTCATCTGCTTTTTTCTTTGCAGCGAACATGATTTTTATTCTCAAATTAGCCTTCATTTCTCATCTATACAGGGAGATAGGTGATCATTAAAGTAACTTCCAGCACTGATATTCTGTGATTCTCTACAAAAGGTATTCTTTCTCTTTTTAACCTGGTCTAATTATTCAATGAACCTATTAATCCCGCACAACCAGGAGAAGGTGAAGGAGGACAGGTTTTGATAGAGAAATCAGTTTTCCAAGGTGGTAGGAGTTTGAACGAAGAGAAAATATAAAAAGAAGTTCCCAAACAGAGAGCACTGTACCCACCACAGATACTTTCATTAGCAAACACAGTTGCACAAATTTCCCCTCAAAGTTTTCTCCTCTTTTTCTAATCCAGGTAATGGTTGCGTGTCTGGCATATGTTTTCACTGAGAGAGTTTTATGCATCAGGAAAGGTGTCATCATGCTTATTGCCCACTGGAGTAGGAGCTGGGCATAGAAGAATACTTGTCTGAATAGAGAATTGGCTATGGAATTCAGAGAAGTGATTACGATAATAACTTAACAATAACAAGCAATTATAATGATACTTAGGAATCCTTAGTGTCTTTCTTTCAAAGATTTGATAAGTCTTTATAATCATAATTTCACTTGTTCTTGTGTTCTCTTTATACAGCAACTAGGAAAATGGATTCTCTACATTATATGGAGACTTACTAAGCTGATAATAAAGTTGGGAAAAGAACCCAAGAGTTCTGATATCTAGATCACTGCTATACCCACAATACTCTTATTGCTGTTGTGCTTGTGGGGCTTATGGCAATCCCATAAACTCATATGTACCCCAAATACAAACATTAAGAAAATTAACAGTTGAAACTTTTCCCATAGCGCTTTATTTGATGTGAGAAAAAGATGCTGAGGCATCCCTAAAGTGCCTTTTGAATTGCCAAAAATTAAATTAAGTTCTGGATGACTTTAGTAAAAAGAATTGCCTCTTCATGGTAAAATTCTCCAAATACTCTTATTTGCAGAAGATTTTGCAGTCATTGAAACTATCCCTAGAATGCTGCAAAGCTTTCTCAATGGAATCTACAGCAGTGTGAGAAAGATTGGTCTAACTATCTATACTGGAAAAACTAGGTGGATGAAAAATATGTACTGCTTAGATTATGAAAATCAATCCATTGGTATGAATATCTTTAACAGACATTACAACTAAACAATGAGCTGGACCCAGAATTAGTAGGAAGAGGAGATTAGGCTAAATCTTGTTTGCTCACTCTTACAAAAGCCCATCTCTTTAACATTCTATATTATCCTAGGTTGCACATCATAAAATATCATATAGAATTAAATTTATCAGTAGCTCAAAGAGTAGTGGAAAGATGGTGCAAGTAGGCTCTAGTATGTTAATATTGAAAAGGGGTATATAAGGACTGGCGTAAAAGATATTATAGAAGATATTTATGAACAGATAATATAGTAAAATGAGTCAATTGCATATAGTTCAGGAAGTACATTGGTAGCTCTCTCTCTCTCTCTCTCTCTGTCTCTCACACACGTACAAACACATGCATATAGATTAGCACAGTCCATCTAAGTAAGAGAGGCCATGAGAAAATATGATCAAGAATTCTACAGGATGAAAAGGCAAGGTAGTTTTGTTATCTGTATCAATGGAAAGAATATCCATGCTAATTAAGTCAAGGATTTACCCAAGTTACAATAGTAATAGTGACCATTATAATAATTCTAAGCCCAGTGCCATTTCCACAATGTTACTAGCTTCAGATCTATTTTATGTGTGTTCGAATTCCTTAAAAACCAATAATGCAGGCATGTTTCCCTTTCCCCCAAAAAAGTCACCAGAATATTTAGCTAATAAAAGATTCAATTCCCCAAACATTCAGGATGAAGGGTACAGTAGATAGAATATTGGATTTGGAATCAGGATTCCTGAAACTTACTTCTGATTCCTGAAACACTTCTGACTTAGCAGATATGAACATGGACAAGTCTTTTAACAGCTCCAAGTTTCGGTTTTCTCATCTGTAAAATGGGGTTCTTAATAGTCTACTGTGAGGATTAAGTGAGATAACAATTATAAACTATTTTGTAGCCTTGAAAGAGCCATTAGTCAGCTATTATCATGGTTGTTATTATTAAACAATATCTATTCCATTACATTATGTATAATATTGCTAATCCAACTGACTAATGTCTTGATATGAATCCAAACAAACATCACCAAAATGCAACGATGTGGGTAAAAGGTTGATATACATATGTTAGCATGAAAATGCTATCAGGCCACTAGGCAGATGTTGCTGTCAGTTGCCTAAGCATCAATCTGCTGATTTCTTAAATCCCTGATGGACACTCTCCAATGACCATAGTTGGTGCTGAGCTTAAAATGTAACACCCATATACAGAATATGCACATATCTAAAAACACGCACAGTAGAAATGTGTGAGGATTTTGTCTATTTCTTACCCTGGAACTTCCTTTCTACCACTTTCTTATTGTCTTTCTTGCCCCTTCCTTCCTCCTCCTCTTCTGCTTTTTCTGAACTTGTTGCTTGATTTTATAGCAGATCCTCTGCATCCTCACATCCTTCTACCTCTAGGAACCTGGATTTTATGGAGTCCATAAGTTGAACAATTTTTTCCTTACATTTTTATTTTTGTTAAGTTTTAACTAAAAATTTAGCATTTCATTCCATTATGAACGTGGGCAGCAAACCACAGTAGTATTAAGCTTCTCCAGACTGTCTAAGGAGTCCCTAAGCACCCTTCTTCCATCTGCATCCTGTTAACAATGGTAAGCTTTGAGAGAAGAGTTGTTCTTCTCTTCTTTGACCTCCCACATATCAAGAGAGCATTAGCATAGAACCTTTTGCAAAGGTAGGTATTAATTTAATATGGTAATCTCTGTATTAAATGATGGGAGGAGGAGTGGGGAAAGAAAGGGAGTTCCCAATAGCAACTAAGCTCAAGGGATGATTTCATTAAATATCCATAAATCTGGAAGGGCCTTTCCTTGTTTGTTAAGTGATTCTGGCTGATGAGCTTAGCACTCTATATTTACCTTCTGAGTGGGGACAGCCTAGAAAGAGGCAGTTCCAGCTTCACCCACACACCCACTGTCAATCTGCCTCACCCCTGTTTGCAAGAAACAAGAAGGGAGAGGGTCCCCTAAGGGGAGCTGAGTCAATCTCTGGTTTCTCTACACACTGCCAAGTTGCTAGCTTTGGACACATGTGGTGAGGGGGTTCCTGGAAAATGGGGACACCTGTCTGTCTAGAAACTATACTGTGCTCTAGCAGAGAAATCTCTCTAGCAGCTATCAAGAGGGAGGCTTTACCCAGTGCCAGACCTGTTATGCCTCAGCCCTCAATCACTCCATCTAATTTCTCTCCTCCCCTCCACTTCCACTCCCATCCTATAGAGGGTTTCCTCATCTCCACTTTTCCATTCCTGCCCTTTCTTTGGTTCTGGAAGTCATTCCTATAAGCCTGGTTTCCCTAGGGAATGCCCAGAACTTGGTAGGGAGATGTGAACCACATGCCTGTAGTCACTCTGGGCACTCACCATCAGCTGCCACATGAGGAATGCCCATTGTTCTCAGGCCATTTGGGAGGTCTCTATGAACAGGTAAAGATCCAGAAAGGCAGTGATTTTTTTTCTTAGAACCGAAGGGCCCTCTCATTCCTGCTTCTATCACAGAGATCTGGGGCACAGGCAGTGATTTTCCCTTTTCATACAGAGCACCCAAGGTCCCCAGTAATTAGCTGGAATGAGAACTTATTACAAACATGTGCTTGTTCTGAAGGTTATTCCAACTGCAAGGACAGGAAGAAGGAACACAACTGAAAACAGAGTTCCTTGGTCCAGAATCTTCATGGTCCAGCCATCTCCAACTCAAGAGGTCTCTTTTAGACACTGTCACCGTGGGAGCCTTCTCTTGCAAAACCTCCAGTCAAGTGTCTTCCTCCATTACACGGCCTCCTGGATTCTCTGAATCTTATCTGGAAGCATGAATCTTATCTGTTCACTGTTATTGGATCCCTATTCCTTCTAGTCATTAGTTATCTTAAGTCTAATGGGCATCTGGCAAGGAGACAGTTTAGAAGAATAGCCCTTAATATATTGTTTTAAGCAGAGTTCTTTATTACAATGGTCTCAGCCTTCCCAGGTCCCTGGAAAAGTTTTGGTGTTGTATTCAGAACACCTTGTTGGAAGTCATCTCTTATAGGGCTCTCATTTAGCAAACTGGATTTTGTCTCTTACCTTAGGTGGGATTAAAGTACAATATATGTGACCCATTCTTTCCTGAAAGTGTAGAATTATTATCTCTTCCCCACTCATCCAAAATTTTCTTTCCTAGCCTTTGACCCACTTGGAATCCTAAGGACACTCTGGCAACAAAATCCAGAGAAACTGGCATCCAATTGAATTCCTACCCAACCTTCAAATACAAACTCAGATACAATCTTTCCTAGGATCCCTTCCCTAATTCTTTTCATTGGCAATGTTCTTTCCTCCCCTCACAGCCCACATGTCATGTTGCTTTTGCCTCCATCTTGCATTTGTCACCTACTATTCAGTATGACTGTCATTGATGTGTTCATAGAGTTCTTCACTATACTGCAGGATCCATGGAGAAAAATCTCAATTTCTCTTGCACATAGTGGATGCTGAAAAAAGTTTGCTGAACTTTTGGTCCCTTGCACAAGTTAGGTATTTTAAAATGGTTGAACTAATAGATTCTGTTCCATTTAATCTAACAATTATTTATCAAGGGCCTATAACTGTCCGGTGCTGTGCTAGAAACTGGAATACAAAGATTAAAACAATCTAATCTGAGATAGCTAGGTGGAGATAAGATGACCTGAGTTTAAATCCAACCTCAGAAATTTACTAGATGTCTGACCCTGGTCAAGTCATTTATCTGCTATCTGCCTCAGTTTCCTCAAATGTAAAATAGGGAACACAACAGCATTTAACGCTCAGGGTTGTTACAAGGAACAACAGACAATATCTATATCAGACTTAGCACAGTGCTTGGTATATATTAAGTGCTTATTAATGCTTATTCCTGTCTATATTCCTTCCCTACTTTGAAAATATAACGTATGTACAGAAAAGTAAACATAAAGTCATTTATAGAGGAAGTAAACATAACTGGAAGGGGGTGGTGGTCAGATAATACCTAATAGATACTATCCATTGATTTTTGCCATGGAGGAGCTGGTACTTGACTTGAATTATAAGGATAAGAATTTTACAAGGCAGCTCTGAGGAGAGATGGGAAACAGAATATGAACTACAGTAGCTAGTAGGCTGTGCAAGTGTATGAAGGGAATAATATGAAGTATAGTTGGAAAGGTTGGAGGAATGTAGATTGTAGAGGGCCTTTAAGTATTATGCTAATGAATTTGGATTTAATCTTAAAGAGGGAAGAGGGAGACATCAGCAGAATGATGGTCAGTCCTGTGGCTCAAAAAAATGATTTTGGCAGCTGTGTGGCAGCTGTGTGATGGGAACCGGAGGCACTCATCTAGGAAGAATTTGTATATAGAGAAGAAAACAGAGTCCTGGAGAGAGGAGAGAGACTGGGAATTGAAACTTAAGCCCTAGTAATTACTCTTTTTAGCTGCTTTATCCCTCTGTCGATTCCTATTAAACTTGTAGTCCACTGAAACCTCTAGATCTTTTTCAAATGAATTGCTATTTAATTATGCCTCTTGCATCCTGTATGTCTGCCTTTTTTGCATCTTCAGTGCTTACCCTGGCATATATTTAGTAAATGTTAACTGACTGAGCTAGCTTTTTGAACCATCCTTTATCTGCATACCTATCTTGCCCAGCTTCTATAATATAACAGGACTCTCTGTCCTGCAGTTTATATAAGGAGTAGTAAATGGTCATTGACTCTAAGGGTAGATAGTAAGCTCCTTGAGGACAGGGACTATCTTTTCTTTTTTTATACCCTCAGATCTTAGCATAGTATGTGGCATATAGGAGGAGCTTAATAACTGTACATGATTGACCATTGATTAAAAAGTTTCTCCTCCATACTCAGTTATGCATCAATTGCTTGCTGAACTTTAAATTATTTTCCACAGAATTTATCTCCTGTTCTTGGAAAGCATGAAAGTCATTCCATATTAGATAAAATATTTTCCAAGCCCAAGTTGGGACTTTGATGAATTTAACAAAAGAAATGGGCTGGCCCTCTGGATAAATGCTATCATACCACAAAAAAGAATTCAACAAGATGGATGGTCTTTTGCTAGCACTTATTCCAAGTATCATTAATAGTTGAATGTCAACATGAAAGGTGTCCAGAGGAGTGCCCAGGGGAGCTGTGATTGGCCTTGCACTATTAAACCTGTTTATGAATATTTGGATAAAGACATAGATGACACTCATCAAATTTGCAAAAGATGCAAAACTGAAAGGGATAGCTAAAACCCTCAATGTAAGAGCTAGGCTCCAAATGAATTCTGATAGGATTGAATCTAAAATGAAATGTAATAGGATGAAGCATAAAGTGTTAGAGTTGCATGCAAAAAACCAACTTCATAAGTACATGATGAAGGCATGGTTGAGCATCAGTTTAGAAAAAGATCTGAGGTTTTTATGATGAACTGTAAATTCAATGTGAACCAAGTGTGACACAGCAGTTTAAAAAAAGCCAATGCATTTTTGGGCCTAGAGAGATATAGCTTCTAGGAATAAGGAAATTTTAGTGCCATTTTTTCTACCCTGATCAGCCACCTCTGGAATGGCACATTCTCTTCTAGGCATCACATTTTTAGAAGGATATAGATAAACCAGAAAACATTCAAAGGATCAGAATTATCTCAAAATGGAGTGAACTACCTCAGAAGATAGTAGGCTCCCCCTCAGTATGGAAGCAAAAGCTGTACATAGCCTTACTTTTTGAGCCCAAAGAGAGCTACAGTTGGAACACAAATGGCCAGGTGAGAGATCTGGGGATCAGTCTTGATGCTAACCAGAAAGCTGCTTTCAGATACCATGGACAGCACCATTGTTCCAATAGGGTGGGGGCCCTTGGCCCAGCTCAGAACTAAACTGAGGTAGTAGCCTAGCTGTGAATTCTAGCAATGTCCTGGAGCACAAGCTTGGGGACCGATGTGGCAAGTGCTATGTCAACTCCATAATGGGACACTACCTTCCTCTTGTGAAGAAAAGTTTAAGGAACATTTGTTCCATTATTGTCCAAGAGTGCAAATGATGCTCTTTACCAAAGTCAAACGGACACAGCAGAGTATAAAGGCATTGAATGTGGTTATCTCCAAGCCAACATTATGTGATCTCCCTCCCCTCACATCCCTCTTCTAACTAAAGAATGACAATTAAGATGAAGGCTTTCTTCTTCCCAACCTGAGGTGTGGAGAAACCAACACTTTAGGCTGAGGGCTGAATGGAATTGGGGGAATAAAACAAAATCTCATCTTAAAAACACTGAAAAGGCTTAGCAATTCTCAGTTTAAATTTCCTAGGAAGGAGACTTCTAGTAACTTTCATTCATACAATGTAAGAAGATGTTCATCAAATCTCTACCTCCCCCGTCCCCTCCAATCCTGCCTGGTAAATCCCTAATGCATCCACTCTAAGCTTCTGAGGCTTTTTCTGTCAACATTTTGGACAGCTGAGCTCCAAGGCACTCATGGTTCCCTTTTCACTATCATATACTTTTTTGGTTCCTCTGGGATTCCCCATCTTCATATAACCTATTGCCTCTGGATTAATTTTGAGTTCAACTTTAGGGGACTTTTCCCACAGACTCTTTTTTGGTATTTCCTCTAGGAAAATCATATTTCATCTCCTGTCTATGTCTTTCCAAAGAAGTCTAAGATTCCTTTGATTTTGCTTAAATTGACCAATCTTCAAAGAATTCTCACAGGAGTTCAAAGAAAAAGTAATTTTCTTTCTATCTTCATTCTTCTCAGAGAGCTAGAGTTTCCTCCAGATTTAGAGTACTGCTCTGGAGGTTAAGTCTCACCATGTTCGTAGGTTCACTAAAGAGTTGAAACCCCACTCCAACACTAACACAATATCTTGTAACTTATAGTACCACTGAAGAACAAATCTTGGTTTTCTTTTCCATATCACTTCTGTTCCTAATTACTCCCTGGTTCTGAATCCTTTTTGTTTCAAGAACAACTCTATTAAGTTCTGGAGGATTGTTTGATGAATATCTCTGCTCAGTCCAGAAACTGCTCTGCTTGTCCAGGAATTAGACTCAGTAGTAGAAGAGACTTTAAGTATTTTGCTTAAGATCATACTGGTAGTTACTAGAGAGTCAGGATTTGAATCCAGATTTTCTGATTCCAAACACTCTACTTATTATTTCTGCAGATATAGAAACTCAATCATTGTTCTACTGAAGTTACTCTGCTTTCACTGGCTTGAATCATGTAGTTCTCAATTTGGCCCCAAAACTCCTTGTGACTGCCTCTTTCTACTGTCATCCTCTGGAGGGGATGGTTGTGAAGGTTTCCTTTCAGAGAATGGAGTCCTCATGTATCTTTGATCTCTTCTCATTTTCTCCCAACCTCCTGGTTCAACCTCTCTTTTTAAAGGCCAAATCTCAAGGGCATGAGCTGATGATGAATTAATCAATCATCTTCAATGTACCAGACAATGGGACAACCCAGGGAAAGGCAAAGAATTCACACTTTATCAAGGACATATCCTCAAAAAGTCAGTAAGGTCCTTTGTACTTTGCATTTAACAGTCAGAAAAATTTCCCAGCATGTCTATGGCCACAGAAACTTACTTGGTCAATGGGATCAAGGAAGTAGTAGTTCTACTATTCCATGGTAGTAGGACTGTTTGGTTTGTTCTGTTTTCTGGTTATAAGATTAAATATCACAATTCTGGCCACCTGCTTCACCAATTAGAATATGGTTGTTGTTCACAAGGAACACAAGATCAGATAAAGAGTATGGACTGAAGAAACCATCTCCAAATTGGGCAAAAAAAATTTTTTTAGCAGCATGTATCACTAATATGGATGGGGTTAGGAAAGAAATTTTTTTCAGGATCTAAATATGTGTCTGGGGGCACAGAATTATAAAATTTATCATGGGAAAAGACTTGGAAGTCATCTAATTCAACTGCCTCATCTTAGAGGTAAGAAAACTGAGATCCAAAGTGGGGGAACTAATTTGCCCGAACCATACAAGTAAGTAGTGACAGAATCAGGATTTGTTGTAAAATACTACTCTGTGCTTTTGAACGTATATCCAAAGCTGATTTCATTAACCCCTGAACTTGATTCCTCCTTGGTCTTCTGGAAAGTTAGAAATTAATTTAACCACCAGGTGCAGTTGGCAAAACCAGAATCAAACCTGGGATTCTGATTCCAAATCCAGTATTCCTTCCACTGTATCCCCACCATCTGTCCATATACATGGGTGCACAACTACTTCCAACCCTCATCCCACCCCACCTTTCTTTCTCCCTCTATATTAGTCTCAGAGTAACTCATAGATCAATGCTTTGTTCTTGCCTTTATCTTCCCCCTTCTCCCTTTCCCTTCCCAGCCCCTGGTGGCACCCACATTGTAGAGGAGGTCAGTCCACCCTTCCATGGTGATACACTGGAAGACAGTCAGCACTGCAAACAGGATATTGTCGAACTGAGTGATCCCATTATTGGGTCCTTCCCAGTAGGGCTTGCATTTGGTCCCATTGGGGCAGGTACGGGCGGGTTCCTCGGTTCCACATGGAGCTGGAGACTCACCCTGAATATCATCTACAAGAAAGAAGGGGAAGAGATAGTGATCACATCTAGAAGCTTATGGGAGTCAGAGAACAGATAGGGAAAGCCTAATTTTTAAAGGGGAGCCAATGGAAAGCCAGAATCCTACAGACATATAGAAATGGAAGTCAAAAACCAAATAGATCTCACTGTGGAAATGTTATAGGTACCATCCCAAAATTAGGTTTCCAAGACTCTGTGCACCTGACTGACCTATCAAGCACCAAAGAAATGGAAACTTTAGTAGTGATATTTTCTCTTCATATCCAACTACATTAAATGTTCATGGGGGCAAGAACAAGAAAGTTTTTATTAGCAATTTAAGCAACCTTTTCCCAACCCCAGCAGTAATAAAATAAAAATAAAAAAATGGGGCAGGGGAGAGGCACAGACGTGGAACAGAAGGAAAGCTCTTCCAAGAGATCACTCCCAAGAGTCCTGGAGTCCTCTAGCCACTTGATGGGTCAGATCAAAAAAAGGATAACCTAAGTACCTTCAGGCTTGGGTTCCTGGGCATTGTTCTTCTATTAAAGCAGAAAACCCGACATTTCATTCTTGGAAAAAAAAATGAGGATTCTTGGCATGTTGCCACAGTGAGGTCGCAGAGGATACAAACTGAATTGCTAATTTGTTTGGGGTTTTTTTTTGCCACACTTCTGACAAACCATTGCTATGGAAGACCCTGTTCCTCTTTTCCATTTACTAAAATCTTCCCATCCATCAAGCTTAAATCTCACTTCTTCCATCCACTTTCTTTTAACCATCAAAACTACCAGCAATTATGGTTTTTGGAGCTCCTGAAGCATCTACTGTCTATCAAATTCATCTTGGCACTCAACTGTAAATGGGCAGCTTTGTTTTAGGTGTGGCTTTCCTGATTCTCCAATTTGACTACAGGGTTAGGACCGTATCTTGCATTATCTTCATCTTTCATTCAGTGTCTGGTATAATGCTAGAAATAAATATTTGCTTAATGCTTAGAAAAATGAATCCTGAGAAGTTTGTTTAATATAGCATCTAATTATCCAAAATAGAAGTGAGCCCTTTGCCTTCTGCTATCTCCATAGTTTGGTATTCTAAACCCTTCCTCTACCCCCTGCAATCTGGTTCCACCCAAACTTATCTCACAGTCCTTTCCTCCATAAGGCCTACACTGCAGTCAAAAACAGGCTTCTTTTGTTTGTTTGTTTAAACCATGTGTTCTTTAGACTCTGTGACTTTGCTCATATACTTTCTGATGCTTTTAATGACTTTCTTGCTCTCCTCCTCCACCGAACACCTTTACCAGCTGAAATCCTATCCATTTCATTTTGAATGCTACCTCCTCAAGGTGGCCTTTCTTTGCTCCCTATTCTCAGAACTGTTCCCTGAACTTTCACATAATTTTGTATATGTTGATAGATATATCTTCTTTACTACATTCTTTGAGAGCAGGGATCATGTCTTATTTATTTTTCTGTCCCACTCGATGCCTCACCCAGGGCCTATAGATGGTAGGAGGAAGTAGTTGTTTAAGAAATATTGGCTGATTTAGGGGAGGGGGTGGGGGTGGGGTAAGAGGTGAAAAATTGGAACAAGAGGTTTGGCAATTGTTAATGCTGTAAAGTTACCCATGTATATATCCTGTAAATAAAAGGCTATTAAATAAAAAAAAAAAAAAAAAAAAAAAAAGAAATATTGGCTGATGTGAATCAAGGAGACAGCCAGGTGGCTCATGGATAAAGTGCCAGGTCTGGAGTCAGGAAAACCTGAGTTTAAATCTGGCCTCAGACACTCACTAGCTGTGTGACCCTGGGAAAGTGATTTCTATTTGCTTTAATCTCATGGAGAAGGAAATAGTAAATCACTCAAGTATCTTTACTGAGAAAACCCCATGGATGCTATGATCCATGGGATCAAAAAGGGTAGGTCACAACTGAACCATAACAACAACAACAACAAGGTGAATTGAATTGGCCTTTCACTTCATCCACTGAGCCTAAGAAGCTTTCTGAATTTTGTTTTTGGAAAAGCAAAGATCCAAAGGGAACATAAGATTTGATTACATTTCCATCATGCCCCAAATCTCTTAATCTATTGTGTGTGCACACAAACTGCATACTTGTGGTAGCACAGTATGTAGGGAACATGACTTTACTACCTACTCCCTATAGGACCTTCCTTGATTTCTTCACCTGTAAATTGAAGGGGTTAGACTAGAAGAATTTTGAGGTCACTTGTAGCTCTAAATATAATATGGATTTTGACCATCAAATTCTTTTTTTTTTTTTGTGCTGAGACAGTTGGGGTTTAGTGACTTGCCCAGGGTCACACAGCTAGGAGGCATTAAGTGTCTGAGGCTAGATTTGAACTCAGATCTCCTGACTTCAGGGCTGGTGCTCTCTCTACTGCACCATCTAGTTGCCCCATCAAATTCTTAAGAAGAAAATATGTTTCATTCCATTATACTATATCTGCATCATCTCCATGCAAACAAATCAATTTCTCATTCTCTTTTACTAATTGTGAAAAAGGGGCTCTCGCTATTCTGATCATAGGTGGTATTTCCAATGGACAATACTCCCTCTCTCTCTGTGTATGTCTCTGTGTCTCTATCTCTATCTCTGTCTCTGTCTCTCTCTCTCTGTCTGTCTTTCTCTCTCTGTCTCTCTCTGTTTCTCTCTCTGTCTCCAGTTCCGCCAGGGTGACGTGGCCAGAAGCAGAAATAGCTCTGCCTCAATTAACACCTTCTCCATCCGGGAGAGAAATAATTAGGACGTTCCATATTGAGCACACTCTACAAGCCCAGGAGAAAAGGAGACAGAAGGAATAGGAGAAAAGGAGGGGGGGAAGCCTCTCAAATAATCCTACCCCACTTTTTTTTGGCTTTGCCCCATCACTCTCTGGTGGAGATATTGGGTGTGGAAGGGTCGTGGAAGTTGTCATCTCAACTCCGATTGCCAGCACATTTGGCAGTAAGAAGGAACACAATAATTATTCCTGAAAACCTTCCTTTCTCCACAAGCCAACAATGATGGCTCCAAGAGGAGGGTCAGGGAACCTCTTTCCCCTAGGGTATGGGTTTTCATTTTTGTAACACACAACTTTTCTTCCAGCATCTTGGTCCCTTGAGATAATAATGATTGGAAGGAGGGGGGAAGTCAGGCACTCCTAGGAAACGTGACTACAAAAGATGAGCAGGAGGACCAAGAACAAATTCCTCTACTATCCTTTCTGGTGCTTTCTGAAAATAGGGTCATTACAATAAAGTGAGATTTCTGCTTAGGGCTAGTTTCTTTCATCTCAGTACAATAAAGATTTAAAAGAGCTGTACGGTACTTCCTCTTCCCCTCTTTCAGAACTCAGAAACACCTTAAGACCCTAGATGGCAGACCAAGGTCAACCAAGTCTTAATTATTTTTTTTTCCCAAGGAGAAGCTATTCTTTATTGCAGAGGTGATAGGAACATAAATGGACTTCCATGCCCATATCCAAGAGACTCCTGTAATTAATAATCAAAGAAGGAAAATGGAAAGTATGTCTGGAACTTACCTGTTACCTCCTCAAAGCAGGTGGTATGAAATTTTCCCATATAAAATTCTAACCCTATGATTGCAAAAATAAGGATCGCAAAAAACAGGAGGAGGCCAATCTGTAGCAAAGGTATCATCGCCTTCATGATGGACTTCAGAACAACTTGTAAACCTGGAAAGAAACAAAGACAAAACCTATAGTCAGTGACACAGAGAATCCTAAAAGAGAGAATCCCAGGTACCTCTTCATAGTCTTTGAGTTCAGGAAAAGCTAATCTCTGCAGAAGTGGTTGCTAACTCTGGGCTGCAGACCAACTGGGGATCAGAGGGAGGGAAAGAATATTCCTTCTATCAATTGAATAAATAACATACCTTGCATATAGATGGATGATGATTTTTTTCAAACCTATGTAAATGTTTCTATGATTAACAAAATACTGAATTCTTAGAAGCTTTTTGTCATCTATTTGCTCAGCAACAGAAAAAATAATACAACTATGATGTGGAAGTCTGCAAAATTTTTTGACATTATAAACGGAGTCTTACTCAAAAAGGTTGGGTCTCATTGTTAATTGTTGTATAGGAGAAAGAGAGACAGAGACAGCGTCAGACAGATATAGAGAGACGGATAGAGACAGAAAGAGAGACACACAGAGAAAAATAGAGACTGAGAGAGAGACGCAACGAGATACATACAGAGAAAGACAAAGAGAAAAAAGGAGAGGGGGAGAGAAAAAAAGAAATGAAAAAGGAAGGAAGGAAGGAAGGAAGAGAAAGAAAAATGAAGAGAAGGAAGTTTCTTGACTTTCAACTTCAATGACATTTTGAGCAGGAATTGTCATTAGCTATGATGTCGTTTTAGGCAAGTGAACTAATAGAGAGATAGTGGTGAATTTGGAGTAGCTTGTTATAGCAGAGGAAGTCCCAGGATAGGACAGAATTTCTCAATGGTGAAATGAGTGGATTTGAACTAAATGGTGTATAAGGTTTCTTTCAGCTCTAACATTTTATGATTTTTAAAGCTGTTAAATAACTATGGCTATAAATCCTTTAGATTTCCAAGCTCTAAATACATAGTGCATAATTTGGCTATATGACTAGAAGGCATATAATCTGCCATCTGCTGTACCTATCTTCTAGAAAGGTAGAAACCCCTCAAAGGGAGAAAAATTGGCAGAACTCAAGGAAGTGTAGCCAAATTCAATAGTGAAAAATATCAGGGTAAGTGCTAATAAAGGCCTCAGCCCTCTTTCCCTTAAAAAAAAAGCCATTTCTTTTTAAAGGGCTCTGTTGAGGGGGGGGGGGGGGAAGAATCGCTATCATAGACTCACACAGAATCAGAGAATTTTGGAAGTGAAGGCATTTTAGAGATCCAATTGATGCCTGAATCAGAATCCATTTTTCACCATCTCTAGCTAATGTTTATTTAACCTTGGCTTGAAGACAGCAGTGATGGGAACCTGCTGTCTACGCAGGAAACTCATTCCACTTTTGGACAGTGCTAATTATTAGAAAGTTCCTCTGGGAGGTCCCACTGCTGGGCAACTTAGAATGTCTTATTGCTTGACCTGGACGCAAAGAAACCCCAGAGAAGAAGCAAACAATAATGCCAATCTGGCCCCATTTTGAATGAGGAAATGAAAGCCTACAGCAATTTACTTAATGTTAAGTGAGGACAGAGGACATAAATAGGTCAGGACCGATATGACTTTGGAAAATTATTTCACTTTTTTGTAATAAAACTTCTATACGATGCTGACTTGAGAAGGTGGCTTGCTAGTTTCGGAAATGTACCTTAGTGATCTGGGAAGCTTGGGACCATGTCTGATCTGCTTCAGAGAAACCATCCCAACCAAAATCCAGGTCTCTGTTAAAGCCATACTGAAGACCCTGTCTCCCACTTCTTGAGGCTCCCTGGATTCTCCCCAAGAGAAAAATTCAGGAGCCATTTGTCATCACAAATACAGGATGTGGCAGAGAGGAAGCAGGTGTTGACTACTCATTACTACATGACTACATTAAGAAGCAAAGGAAGTCATGGGAAGGTAAAAAAAAAACAAAAAAAAAAAAACCCAGCAACAAAAAAAACAAAACCTAGAGTATGGGAACTAGATTATATAACTCACGCACTTGGGATTCCAGATACCAGCTTTAGGGGCCTCAGGACACGCACTGCCCTCAGGGTCCGTAGGTCAAATTCTGTGCCAACTGTTGCCAGAATGCTGAAAGAAAAAAAAAAAAGGGAAGGGGCTGGGATGAGAACAAGGATCTCTCCTTGGTCAGGAGTGGATATAGGTGCATATGTACTTAGGTGGGAAGGGAAAGATGAATGAATCAGAAAATAATGAAGTTTGAGAGGTTCTTGAAAAGGTCCTTAGAGTTCATCTTCTCATAAAGCAATACATGAAATCCATCCAAAGTATCCCCACCACATAGGCTCTATGTAAAGAACTCCAAGGACGAGACTCACTAATCCTCAAGGCAGCCCGTTCTACTTCTGGACACCTGTGATGGTTAGAAATTTTTTAAAAAATTATATCAGGTGAGTCTGGATCACTAATCTAGAGATGAAAGAGACTTCTGTGGTCATCTGATTCAGCTCTTCCCATTTGAAGCCCAATGACTGGCTCAAGGTCACAAAGGTAGCAGTCGTCAGAGGTAAGATTTAAATTCATGTCCTCTAACTCCGGTTCTGGGCAGTTAGATGGCAGAGCTGACAGATATGTGGCACAGTGGATAGAGTGCCAGACCTCACTTCAGGAAAACTCATCTCATGAGTTCAAATGCAGCCTCAGACTTTACTAGCTGTATGATACTGGGCAAGTCACTTAACTGTTTACCTCAGTTTCTTCATCTGTAAAATGAGCTACAACATGAAATGGCAAACCACTCCAGTAGCTTTTCCAAGAAAACTGTGACTTTAGGCAAGCCACTTAATACTGTTTGCCTCAGTTTCCTCATCTATAAAATGAGCTGGAAAAGGAAATGGCAAATCACTCTGGTATCTTTGCCAAGAAAACCCTCAAATGAGGTCACAAGAAGTCAAACATGATTGAAACAACACAACATCAACAACCTCTGACTCAAGAACCCTGGCTCTTCCCATCATGCCATATCAGCTGCTTCTAGTTCCATTCTCTGCAACCAAGCAAAACAGGTTTCAATGCTTCTTCCATGAGATAATCTTCAAATATTTGAAGACTGATATTACATTTCCCTTAAATCATTTCTTCCCCAAACTAATCTTCCCGAAATCTCTTCACCTCACTGCCCCCTAGTTATCCTTTAGCTGGTTGATATCTCTTCTGAAATGTGGCACCCGTAGCTGACCATGCATTTATTGGACCAGGATAACCTACAACAGGCTATGTGCCTCCCTTCTCCTGGATATCAAAACCTCATTAACATAGTCTCATATTGCATGACTTTTTTTTTTTTTTTTTGCTACTACATCACATGTTTGATGCTGATTGAGCTTGTGGTTACTAAAACCTCCAAATATTTTCCATATGAATTCCTCTTCAGCTACTCCTTTCCCATCCTGTACGTGTATAGTCGATTTTTTAACCCAAGGGCATTATATTTCATGTGTTTAGCTTCTTTACCCATTTGTGGCCCAGCAAGATATTTTTAGATCCCCATTTTGTCATCTGGCGTAATTACCGATCTCTTTTAGCTTTGTATTGTCTGAAAACTTGATAAGCATGCCATCTAGGGCTCGGTCCAACTCATTGAGAGAAATATTGAACCAATGAGCACCAAAAGCAGATCCCTGCAGTGTTCCATGAAAGATCACTACCTCCATGTTGACATCAGTTCAACACTTGTTGGATCTGGCCATTAAATCAGTTCTCACTATGCCTACAGTAATGTCATCAATAACACCTCTGTCCATCTTGTACACAAGGAAATCATGATAGACTTGGTCAAATACCTTTTTGAAATGTGATTACAATATTTCTCTGATCCATTAGTCTAGAAACGCTATCAGAAGAGGAATGAGATGAGTTTGACCTGACTTGTTTTTATTGAACTATGATGACCACCACTTTCTTTTTCTAAGTGTTTACATGTCATCCCTATAATCATGCTTTCTAGTATGAATTTTGTCAGGAATTTGGTCAAATTTGCCAGTCTACAAGCTGAAAGGTTCACCTTCACATTTTAAAAAATAGGGATGTTTCTCTGTCTTTAGTTTTGGATATTTCTTCCATTTGCTATGATAAATTTTTAAAAAGTTCCTGATAGAAGCTCAGCAATCACAGTTGTTGACTCTTTCAACATTTTGGGAAGTCAATCAATTAACATTTATTAAGCACCTAGTATGAGCCATGAATGCACTGTTAAGCACCAGATTTACAAAAATTTAGTCCCTGCTCTCAAGGTCAGTCTAATAGGAGACAGAATGCAAACAACTATGTATAAAATAACTATACACAGGAGGAATGGAAATAATCTACAAAGAGAAGGTACCAGAATTAAAGGGTATAAGAAAAAGTTTCCTCTTGAAAGTGGGATTTTATCTAGGACTTAAAGGAAGCTAGAGAAGACAGAAAGAGGAATTGAACAGGAAGAGCCAATGAGCTTGGAGCCAGAAAATGGAGTGTCTTGTTCAAGAAACAGCATGGAAGCCAGTATTATTGGAGTGTATAAGGGTGAGTAGGTGTAAGAAAACTACAAAGGGAGGAGGGGGTCAGCTTGTGAAGAGCTCTGAACAGCAAACAGAGAATTTTATATTTGCTCCTGGAAGTAACAGGGAACCACTGGAGCTTACTAAGTAGAATGAAGACTTGGCCAGACCTGTACTTTAAAAAGATGACTTGGCTTGAACTTCTAGAGTATATCTATGGTTTTTTATTTCATTTGGTTTTGTTTTGTTTTGCCATCCCCTCACTTTTCTTGGGTTTCTATTCCTTATAAATCATTTTTATTCTATACTTGTCAGTAGGAAAATCATTCTCCTTAGAAAAAAACACAATAGCAAAACAGTAGTAAACTGTTCTTATTCCATCCTTTATTGTAACTGTTCTATCTGTCTCTAAGCAGTGGTCACTTCCCCATTCAATCTTCTGCTGATCTCTAACAAAGACTTTTTTACTGTGCAGAGTATTCAATGCAAGCATCAGCTCATTCTAGACCAGGGAGTCTTAACTTGGGATTAGTAAATTCGTTTTTGTTTTTGTTTTTTATGCTATCAATAAATATGTTTCAATAGAGGTGGTTCCATTTGTAATCTTATGGATTTTATTTTATGCATTTAAAAGTATAGCTCTGAAAAGTGGTTCATGCATTTCCCAGCCTGTCAAAAAGAAGCACATGACAATAAAGATTAAGAACCTTGTTCTAGAACTTTGGACTATTACCACTTTTCTTAGAGAATTGTACAGTTTTTAAAAATTGATCCTTAATTATCTTCTCTTGTTTCCATATTCTAAATATCTTTAAAAAATAAAAGTTGTTAATGAATTTCCTGAATATCCACATCAGTCAGTCTTTACTTAGCTCCTCCTTTTCATTGTCACTAGAAACATCTACATTTATGTTATAAGAATTTCATTCCCTAGAGTACCCTCTTTCTGTTGAGAGGGCTTTCCCCATATATCGTTAGCCACATGATCTTTTTCTGAACTTTCTGAAATACTCTCTCTGAAAATTGGATACAATAAGCCCATGTTCAAATTTCTATTCCTTATCTCTGATAGGTTTTTAAACTGATATGAAAACTTCATTACAAAGTCCTCATTATTTCTCCTTTAATTAAAATGGATAGTAATTCAACAGACATTTCTGAAGTACCTACTATGTTCTATGTACTAGAGATAATGATGAAAAAAAAGGAATAATCCCAGCTTTCCAGGAGCTTCCTATAATTTACTTGGGAAATACACCATGGATGCAAATAAGTAGAGGATAAGAAAGCTAGAATAAGAACAACAATAACTAGGATTTCTGGAGTATTTCAAGGCTTTCAAAGCATTTTATAAATATTATCTCTTTTCATCTTCACATTAATCCAAGAGGAAGATGCTATTATTATCTCAAGTTTACAGATGAAAAAACTGAGGAAGGCAGAGGTTAAATGACTTGTTCAGGTTCACACAGCTAGTATAATTTGAGGTCTTGGGTTTCGCTGAGTCCGAGTCCAGCATTCTATGAACTAATGATTGGAAGAAGCAAGGAAAATTTGGCAGAGAGATGACACCTAATATCAATGCTAAAGGCAGATAAATATTATGAGAGATGGAGTTCGGAAGGGATTGCCTTCCAGTCTGGGTTTGGGAATGGGAAGGAAGCCCCCAAGGCTGGAGATAGAATACTGAGTTCAGAGAAAGGTTAGTAGTACAGCTTGGCTCAAGTTCATGTAGCGAAAGAGTAGAAATAAGGCTGGAAAGCTGACTGGGAGCCAAACTGAGATTGAGGGCTATGGAGTCGGTTTTTAATCCTGTAGCTGGGGAGAAGAAATCTGCCTGGTCCTTTTATCTCACTGAATGGTGTTCACTGGACCTAAGGAGCTAATTCATGGAGACAGAAAGATTGGTAAAGTGGTTTATGATGATCCTGCAAGAGGAGAGTGATTACCTCTTCTTTCTTACTTGGGGTCTTAGTGAGCTCTCATTTACAATGGGCAGAAGTCATATGAAAGAATAAAGGGGATATTATTTATACAGTCCTGTATACTCTGCTTGATTCCTCTTTTCCTTTCTCTAGCCTTCCAGAAAAGAAAAGGGAGTGGCTGATGACCATACCATGTGGAGAGGAACCATTACCAATATGTCCAGAAGCCATAGCACCATGAGGAGAGATTTTGACCCTGGTGCAGAGACAGCAAAGTGGGAAATCACTGTTACTGGGAGACTTATGAAGACTGCAAATTATCATGGACTCTGTTTAACTAGTGAGCTGAAGAAGTTGATTTTACTTTAGTCATTGAACTTGTGCTGGGGAATGGAAGCCTTTCCCTGTGTTCCCCACTTTCCCTATTTTAGTCCAGAATCCTGAGATAGAGAGCAAACACCCTATTCTTTTTACCTTTTCTGAAAGCCATCTGTGTGTATATGATTGGGATTATCCCCTGTGGAGCACAAAGAGCTGGAAGGAGAAAAGGAGATGAATGGTTGGAAGCAAATGTCACCATACAGGAATGTTTGGTCTAGTTCCTTTTTACTTTATTTATTTTTTTACTCTATACAATAAATGATTCAATCACAGCATGCTAAATTTCTATATTATTGCTATAAGTGGTGAATTGAGAGAATAGAAGACATGATGGGGTAGGGACTCAAAGGCAGGTATAGACAACAGATTTCCCATTTTAATATTTTGAGCAATATTCATTTCATCCCATAGACTAATTTTGGACCAGGATAACGAAGGGTTAATCAAATCAGTTTGCAGAAAGTGAGGAGAAGAGGGGAGAGGGCAGTCTAGATGCTTGAAGGCTAAGTGCCCTCTGGGGATACAGCAGTATCTTAGCAAAGGACTACTTCTCACATACACAAAAAGAATAATTGACAAATCTGAGCTGGTGAGCAATTAATCTATTACATTCCCTTTCTGGATAATTAAAACAGTGACATACTGTCTTTTTGTAGGCTTAAGGAAGGAAGCACTCAAACCACAAAAAAGACTCCATCACAATGGGGGAAGTATCCTGGCAATCCTACAGACAATGGGAAACCTCTGATCGCAGGAATAACTTGGTCAGAAAATTATTTTGGCAGTTATGTGGAAGTTAGATGGGTAAGGGGAGCACTAAAAGAGGAAGATCATTTTGAAGGTTATCATAATAGTCTAAGTATGAGGATGGTGCTGATACTTCAATTTTCTATTTTTTTTAATATCTAATTTTCAATCAACCCATTACTCATTGGTTTTAGATCAAATGCTAAAAAAGCAACCATTCAGTCAATAAGCATTTATTAAGCCCTTCTTACTATGTGCTAAGAACTGTGATAAGTGCTGGAGATACAAAGATAAGCTCATGTTCTAATGGGAGAGAAAGCATGCAAACTATTTTTCAGTAAGATATATGAAGGTAAATTGGACATAATTTCAAAGGGAAGGCACTAGTATTAAAAGGGACCTGAAAAGCCTTTTTTTGCAGAAGGGTGGACTGTAATTGAGGCTCAACAGAAGCAAGGAAAGACATGAGAAGAGAATCATCCAGATATGGGGGACAGCCAGTGAAAATGTCTAGAGTCTGGATATGCAATGTCTTGTTCAAAGAACAGCAAGGAGGCCGATGTGACTGCATTGCAGACTGTATTTGGGTGGGGATAGGGAGGCCAGCGGGGAGGAGGAAAGTATGAGAGGAATGGAAAGGTAGGAAAGACCCAACTTAAGAAGGTCTTTAAAAACCAAATAAAGCATTTTTTGTTTGATCCTGGATGTAACAGGGAACCACTGGAATTTTATGAAGTGAGAGGGAGAGGCGCTAACATGATCTGACCTGAACTTTAAAGAGAAGATTACTTGGACAGCTGAATGCAGGATGAACTACATGAAAAAGGGAGAAACTTGAGGCAAGGAGACAAATCTTACTGTAATAGTTCAGGCCTTTAAACTGAATTAACAGAATGATTCTGCACAAAAATTTTATTCAGGTAGACTGAGGAAACTTGTGGTTTTCTGGGACACCCCTGGAGGAGTGGGGAGAAGAAGCCTCAGCTTCAGCCATGGCCAGGTCTCCTTCCTTTCCCTACCTTCAGGCAGAGGAGCACTGGATGCAGATTGACCATAGTCATGGGGACCTTTTAGAGTAACCTTTGAATGAAAGAAAAAGATTTCTAGCAACTAAGAGTTGTGAGATGTCCCTTTGCCACATGTACAAGCTAAGCTTGAGCCCGCTTTCCTCAGGACTCTATGTCCCTGTGTGAACCCCAGACTTTGTGTGTGGAGGTATTTTGTACCAACATGGTACCACCTTAGTAAATACCCACTTTCTAAAAGTTATGATAACTAAATGTTCCTTAACTGATAATCTAGGTGGTGAAACACACTGGTGGGGGCTCAAAGTGTTGCCTTTAGAGAATCATTCTTGACCCTTTAAAACCCTGCTGAGTAGATAGTCAGTCTCTGAGGACTCTTTTTATCAATGGGAGTGGGAGTCGGGATAAGTATGCCTCATAGTTTATATGGGCTACAAGGATCTTCAGCAGATGTGTATATAGCTGAGATTTCTCTATCACTACTACCCTATGCTTCCACCCTGGCTTTGTGATCTCCATGTAGAAGACCTCATCATCTGTTTCCTCCTTTTGGTTGACCAATCTATAGTATAAAATCACCACAATATTCTACTTCTCCATCAACTGGATCCTTGGTATATATCATTACCAAAATGTTCTCCATCAAGTGTCCTTTTTCTAGTGCACCTAGTATATATTCTTGACATACAATGTGATACATGACATATTTGTGCTAATTAATTCCTCCTGAACAAGCAAATTATTGTTTTCTTCCTTCTAATGTGGGATATTTTTGGTAGGAAGAAAAAGGGAATATTTAAGAGCCTTCCAACAGGAGGGTTCTCTTAAACCTTAATGATTCAAGGCCATCAGTAGTTTAGTGGACACAGTGCTGAACCTAGAGTAAAAAAGTTCAAATCTAGCCTGACACTTACTAACTATGTGATTTTAGGCAAATCATTTAAACTCTGTTTGCCTCAGTTCCTTCAACTGCAAAATGGGGATAATAATAGTACCTACCACCCAGGACTGTTGAAAAGAGCAAATGAAATAATATTTGTAAATAATACCTAGCATATAGGAAGCACTATATTATTAACTATTATTATTAAAATATGAACTATGAAATTATTATTATTAAAATATGAACTAAATAAACCAAAAGGGAAAATTATTAATAAGCTGCCCCACAAAAAGGCATGAAGACTAGATAGCTTATTTCCTTCCCCTTAAAAGCATCATGGTGTAGTACAAGGAAGAGAGGAGTCCTACTTCTGCCATTTGATAGTCATGAAACCCTGGATGAGTCATTGAAGTATTCTCATCTATATGTAGGGAAACCATTGAGATTTGGGACTGACCAGAATACAATGCAAATAATGCTTTTGCTGATGGAAAATATGCATTAAAAATGCACCAGTCACTGTCACAGCTCCTGTGCATTTGGCTGGGACAGAGATCCTAAATTTATGTTGGGAAGACAGGCTCACAATTAAACATCTAAAGAAGTTGCAAGAAATTTCCTAAACTTAAATCAGATAGTCATCTGGGACCACGGACTTTGGCTCAGCACCAGGCAAAGACTTTAAAAGAACAGATTATGTCTTAGCCTAGGATAGTAGGCTGACTTGTGCTTGTGGCTGCCCTAGCTCAGTGAGCTGTGCTGGCTCATAGTTTCAGCTTTCCACTAACACCTTGCTCTCTTGGGGATGGGAGGGAGGGAGGCTTTCTGGCCACAATGCACCTTAGGAGATGGAAGCAAAGAATTCTAGCTAGCTTTGATACCTAGTGCTTTAAGGTTTGCAAAGCATTACACAGGTGTTATCTCATTTGATCCAATAGATGTCCCTGGAGAGCTGAATCACAGCAGAAGGTATAGAACAACTTAGTGGACCATTCACCAGAGGAATTAACATGATACCCAGGGGGAAAAAAAAGGCATCAGCAGCAGAGGACATCTGCAGTGTTAGAGGTGCAAATTACCTGGTCACACACAATGAGTACTTCACACATGGACTCTAGCCATATTGGTTCCTAACATGTAACTACATGGGATTCAGATGTATCCTTTTGTGCATGATTCCTGGACATTCGGGTTCCCTGCATATATTTCCTTGACCAATGAATTTTTTTTTTTTTAATTTTCATCAATTCCAACTAAATTGGCTAAGTCTGGCAAGCCGGGAAGAATATATCCCATCTGTACATCAGGGAACCTTTTTTTGTCATCTTATTTACTATTTAGACGAAATATCTTGTGCTTTAAGCTAATGTGTCCTCTGGCTGGCAGATGAGAACATAAATACAAAACTGGGAATTCATGAAGGATGGACTTCAGTGGGTGCTAACCCCTAGAGTGCTTCAAACCTGGAGAGCTGCAGTCATGAGTCTTAGGGATTCCCTGGTGTTCTACCAGAAATGGAGAGCATAGAATTTGCCCTGCTCACTCCATAGTGTGGTTCTTTAGATCAAATGAAATGCCAAATCTGAGAGTGCTCTTTGTAAACTTTAAAGTAGTAGGCAAATGTAAGAATTATTATTATTACCTCTCCAACTTCAACTCTAGCCAAGCTTATCAGTATACAAACCATCTGGTTCCTCCTTCTGCACTACTGCAAAATGCCATCTCCCTCCCTAGAATGTCTATCCATCCTCATCGCTTCTTTCAAGATTTAACCAGGGTGTGCTAGTAGATGTTTAACAACCTTCTTTTTGAAAATGGCAACTTTTTATTCATCAACTTTCTTAAATCAGATAGTAAACAAGGTAATGAATCAAACCCTTATTTGTAGTTTGCCCAATCTCCAGGGTGTAAGTGTTCTGAAAATCTAACAATCAGTTCTCAGGAGTGGATACAAACCAGGCCACAGCATACCCCAGGGTTTACTCCCATGTCCAATTCATCCTTCACGGTTTTTTTGGCTGACCAAAACACAGCACCAATGCCACTGGGCTTTGCCACTAACAGATAAACATAATAAAGTTATGAATCCAAACTAGGTGAATTCATAACTTCAAGCTAGGTGGGTGGAAAACACGGATCTTGTCTCCTTTGCTTATCTTTTGTCCAGGATCAAATTCATTTGCCGCTAAGCCAGAGAGGATCTTGGGGGCTGCTACACAAATTAGCTAGTTATCTAGAACAGAAGGTTTTGATCTCCAGCCCAGAAGGAGGGGGCTGAAAAGGAAAGACCTAATCTTAGCCTGGGGGCACTCTGCTTGGCCTTTGTTATCTGGGTAGAATGGCTATGAGTAAACAGAAGTTAGCCTGCCCTGTTCCAGGAAGAGATCCTAGTAGTCACTATTCCTTATTAGCCTAAGGGTTGATGGCCTGATTGCCTACCCACTTGCACACACATACACACGCTTATAGATATATTGATATCTTGTCTATTTCTCGTGTATATATACATAGATTTTATACACACACACACACACACACACACATATTTATGTTTATGATTCCTGGACATTCGGGTTCCCTGCATATATTTCCTTGACCAATGAATTTTTTTTTTTTTATTTTCATCAATTCCAACTAAATTGGCTAAGTCTGGCAAGCCGGGAAGAATATATCCCATCTGTGTGTGGATACACACAGAGATACACACACACACACACACACATATAGCCTAGGAGGTGCTATACTGCATATGGCACTGCATCTGAAGTTGGATCTTCATGGGTTCAAATCTGGTCTCAGACCACTCACTAGCTGTATGATCCAGGGCAAGTCACTTAACCTTGTTTGCCTCAGTTTCCCCATCTGTAAAATGAGCTGGAGAAAGAAATGACAAATCATTCCAGTACATTTGGCAAAAAAACAAAACAAAACAAAAAACTGGGTTATGAAGAGTTGGAAATGACTGAATGATAAAACACACACACACACACACACACACACACACACAATGTGTATCTCTCCTTGATGGAAGATTAGGTCACTTGTCCAAATCACAAAGGTAGTGAGTGAAGGGCAGAATTGGGATTTAATCTTGGCTTCTCCTGACTTCAGGGCTAACACTCCATCCATTACATATATTATTCCACTTCACTAAAAGGTTCCCATTTTCCATAATCTCTTTCTAATAATGGCTTTCAGGTTTCAAGTAGAAAGTCTTTCCCTGCACCAATTATCCTGAACTCTCCTCTCAACTCTTCCCCCAAATTCCGGTTCCTACCAGATTCATTCACCCAACACTTATCAATTCAGAGAGGGTGGTCAGAGCAAGGGGTTCTGTATAAACAGGAAGGCCCTCTGGGATTCTTCAGGGAAAAGACAAGAGCACAGAGATCATCATTTTATTCAGGGCACACTGGAGGGTTTTTTTGAGGGATTTTATTAAAAGGGTAGTTTTACAAGGAAACTAGCCTGGGGCTGCGTATGCTAGATGTTCAGCCAGGATATATGCATTTTGACTGATAAAATTTCTCAGCTAAGATAATTAAAATGTGAATCACAGCTGAGTCACTAGACAGAGAAAATGGTCAATGAGCAGCTCCCATTTCCTCCCTGCTTATTTCTTTCTTACCGATGAGTCAGCAAAAGTCACAATCCATATACGAGAAGGGAAAGGAGAAAGGTCCTGGGAGGGCAGGAGGAACTAATAAAATTTTTTTTAATATTACTAGAAACTGCTTCCCCCTAATTCCACAAATCTTATATTAATTGTCCAAGAACCAATAAGCTAAGTATTCTAATAAACTCCTCATATAGAGCCTCATCTAGAAAACTGCCATTTTTTCCCTCTCTGCTCCATCACTGCGAACAATAACTGTGCTTCTCACCACACCTGAACCAGCTGTAAAATTCTGCTCTTTCCTTTCCACCCCTCCTTGGGCTTTTCTGGGAGCTCTGGGAAAGCTGCCAGCCCTGGCCTTCTTCAGAAGAGGAATGGAGAAATAATAAGAAACAAAAATTTGCATAATCCTTTAAGGTAATACTTTCCTCCCAACAACTCTGAGAGAAAGGTTAGGCAAATAGAATAATCCCATTTTACAGCAAAAGAAACAGAGGGTAAGAAGACAGGGTCATGAAAATAATAATTATTAGGTTCTGGAATCAAACTAATCTCCTGACTTCTGGGCCAGTATTAACTCAATTGAACCACACAGAAGCTCTGCTGGATCTGGATAATAAAGGACATAGATGGGGGAGGATAATAAATAACCTAGGATTTCCCAAACAATGATGCTAAGAGAGGCTCTAGCTGATAATAGTGAAGCTACAGTTAAAGAATGGGCATGTCCATAGGATTTCATTTCTCACAGTGTTGAGAACTGAGAGGCCATTTCTAATTGGAAGAAATTCTCTGTATTACATTTCCCAGAAGGTTATACACACACGAGCCTGTTGTTGTTCAGCTATTTTATCTATTTGATGACCAGATAGATGATATAGTGGATTGAATACTGGTTGTAGAGTTAGGGAGATCTGAGTTCAACCAGCTTCAGTTATTTTCTAGCCTCAGTTTCCAAATATAGAATATGAATAACAATAGCAACTATTTCCCAGGGCTGTTGCAAAGATCAAATGATTTATTACAAAGTACTTAATACAGTGTCTGGCAATTAGTAGGCATTATATAAATGCTAGTTGTTGTTATTAGAGTATTATTATTATTATTGTTATAAGAGTATTCTTGATGTTGTTGTTTAATCATTTCCAGTTGCATCCAGCTCTTTGTGATTCCATTTGGGGTTTTTCTTAGTAAAGATACAAAGAGTGACTTGCCATTACCTTCTTCAGCTCATTTTATAGGTGAGGAAAGTGAGCCAAATAGGATTAAGAAATTTACCCAGGATCACACAGCTAGTAGGTGCCGGGAGGTTGGATTTGAACTCACATCTTCTTGATTCCATGCTTAGTTCTCTATCCATTGAGCCATCTAATTGCCTCCTACATAAGGCTGTAGCATGATGACCACTAAGAGAGAACTCACATTGGTCAGAAATGTTAGAGAGAGAGAGAGAGAGAGAGAGAGAGAGAGAGAGAGAGAGAGAGAGAGAGAGAGAATGTGTGTTTGTTGCATAATGAGAAACATTAATAAAAGATATGAATATGTGGGAGGGGAGAGAGAGATATGAATAGATATGGTAAGATGTAGAACTGCAGCAGGTATAGGGAAACAGAGGATGACCATCCAGAGGACAGTTACATTTGTACCATGAAAATTCCCAAGCTTTGTTAAGAATCCCAGGAAAGAAATTCCAACTGGCAGGTAACATTACATCCTAACCTTTTATCACCATTTTGGAAATGACTGAGTCTTCTCCACCACTAAATTGGAAAATCAGAAACATGAAGAGACAATTAGAAAACTGTCCCACTGAAAATAGATTGTACTCCTTCTTTTGTTTACAGATGCAGAGAATGTTTTACAATTTGATTCTCTTGCTTATAATTTTTTAATGAAATGTTTTTTGCTATTAGACTTACACATCTCTGGTATGGTCTAGCAAGAAAGGACGTAGATTGGGTTTGTTGGGCTGTGAGTCACATAAATGATGACTGCCAAACAGCCACACTGAACCTGGAAAAAGCGAAGGCGTGCTACAATCCCAGGAAATTACTAGAGATTAGAGAGAAGCCAGGAATTCCTGCTTCCTTTACTGAACCATCCATCTCCTGAACTGAATTAGCAGCATCTCAGCATGGCATGAACCTTGGAATCCAAGTCTTGTAAGCCTAGGCTAGGTCCTTTGTGGAGAAGGGGGAAAAGCTGCAGTCACCACTAATAGGGAGAAGGGAGGTAGGTAATTAGTAGCTATTAATGCACTCTACTGCATCCTATCCTATTTGTTTGATAGCATAGAACATAGTGAATCAGGGTAACTCATAGTAACACCCTGGACTCAAGGGAGAAGAAGCTTGTACCTATGAGAGAAAACTAATAAAGTCATAGAATCTTAAGAGTTGGGAAAAAAAGGCATTTTGAAAGTCATCTAATACAATCTCTACCTGAACAGGAATTTCTTCCACTTCATCCCATTACCAAGCCTCTATTTGAATATAGCAATGGGAAATCCACTAATTCCCAAGGAAGCATCTCCACTTTTGGACAAATCCAAAATGATGTTTGTTTGTTTGTTTGTTTTCATATTGCAGGGAAACGATTGTCTTTACAATTTTGATCAGTACTCTGAGTTTTGCCCTCACATTTAGCCTGGGACTGAAGGTTAAAAAGAAGATGGCATTCTCATTGTAAAAAGGATGCTATTTTCCTACCAGCCCAGAGGGTATCAGGATATTCAGGCCTTGGGAAGACTGAGGGATATTTTAATTTATAAAGTTCAAGAAGTTTGGAATTACCTAGTTGAGATCCAAATAGATTGCTTTTAAGCATATTTCTAAGGGTCTTACCATCTCTTATTTCTGAATTTGAATATTCTCTTTTCTCTTGTGGATAAAGCCTAGAAAACACATCTTGTGCTCTCAAGTGTATAGAGACAGATTAGAAGACAAAGAAATGAATGCTAGGAAAGGGTACCTGGAAATAAAGGTAATTAGGGTGTGGTAAAGCTTTTTATTCTTAGACAATTTTGTCTAACATAAAGCCCAGGAGATTTTGCCAGTGAAGGTGTGAGTTTTGGGATTACATCCTGAGATCTCTTAAAAAAAAAAAAAAAAAAAAAACTTCCCTGATGATGCTGAAAGAGTACCAGAAGCTGGAGTTTGAGGCAATATGTCTCGGTAATAGGCTGGAGATTGGGGCAACCACCCTGAACACTTGCCCCACTCCCAGAGAGGAAAAAAATGAAGATAAAAATTCAGTGAATTCTAATAGTGCTTTGTTGCTCACATAGGTACTTACAGAGTATGTTCTCTCTTTCAGCCTCCATTTCAGATATCTAATGAAGCTGTTTCGTCTTTGTGGGTTTTTTTTTTTTAAACGGAGAAGCTTATTAACAGACTTTCTTTTCTTCTTTTAAAATTGGTTTATTTAGGCTATATATTTCCTAATAATAATAGCTAATAATAGCTAACATTTATATAGCTCTTACTATGTGCCAGGCACTGTGCCAAGCACTTTACAATTATTATCTCCTTTGAGCATCACAACAACCCTGGAGATAGCTGCTGTTATTATCCCCACTTTACAGATGAGGAAATTGTGGCAAACACAGGTTAAATGAATTTGTCCAAGGCCACACACACCTCGCTGTCCCTATTTGGCTAATATGGGCCTTTAATATTTCTGTAACTATTCATTCATTTCTTTTACGATCTCAGTTTTGATGGCACACAGTTGGATATGATAGTCTCTGATAATTTTCTTTCCTTTTTTTGGCATTTGCTGTGAGATCTCCCCTTCCTCATTTCTAATTCTTCTCTCTCTTTTTTAAATTGACCAATTATTTTACACATGGTTGCTTATATTAGCTTATATTACTCTTCTCTATAGCTCATCCTCCTATTCATCCCTTAAGACCTAGCTCACATCTCATCCCCTCCATGAAGAAGGCCTCCTGTCTCACCTATCCTATTCAGTCTATGCAAGGTTTTATTTCTTGTGACTCCATTTTTTCATCAGTAGAAAAGGGATAGTAATAGGGATCATTAGTAAAATGGGGATTGCCCTACTTACCTCATAAGACTATTATTCCTGGTTCCCTTCAATACCTCCTCCAGACAGCATTACCCTCTAATATTACCTCCTGTTTACTCTATGGTCCATCTTGTATGTACTGACTTATAGATATGTTGTCTCCCCCATTAGAATATAAACTCCTTAAGAGCAGGGATTTTTAAAAAAATTTTATTTTCATTTATTTATTTTCCTGAGGCAATTGGGGTTAAGTAACTTGTCCAGGGTCACACAGCCAGGAAGTGTTAAGTGTCTGAGGTCACATTTGAATTCAGGTCCTCCTGACTTCAGGGCTGGTACTCTAATCCATTACACTAAGTAGCTGCTCTGATTTCTTTTCTTTTTCTTTGTATTCTGAACACTTAGCTCAATTCTTGGCACATAGGCATTCAAATACTTGACTGATTAAATATTTAAGCTTTATGGAAATAAAAGTTGTTATTATGCTCAGGGTAATCACTTCACAGACCAGAGAGAACCTCAAACTCCTCACTATTCTTTTTCTTCTCTTCTCCCCCATGCCCCACCCAATTTCACCTCCCTCTCCCTTTTCTGTCTCTCCTCCCCAGCATCCCACCAGCCGGCACTGCTCAGTCACACACACCACATCACACCCTCCCTTTTGCCTGCCCTCCCAATGTAGAGTCAGCTACAGTGGCCCAGATTCAGAAATCTAGGTGGAGAGTGTTCTGATTTAGATGGTTGGAGTTACTACTCTCTTCCACTCCTGCAATGTCCTTCATTCACAGGGACGCAAATAGGAAGAGAAAGGATCCCACAGGAGCCACTCAGCATCAGGGTTGATGCAGACCCATCAATCACTTAAATTTGTAGCATTTATCTTTCTTTATCCTCATTCTATGCCCTGGGAGATCAGCTGAGGATAAGGATTCTCTCTTTTACTGGTCAGAGTCGGGGTACAGAGATCTATTGCCTTGTCCAAGGTTATACTGTGAAACAGGATCCTAAGATTATAGGATTTAGAACTGAAAAAAGGACCTTCCAGGTTATCTAATAAAACTCCCTAATTTTATAAAAGAAGAAACTGAATTCTACTTGGTCAAAAATCACAACTAACAGGAGAGCTAGGATTTGAACCCAGATTCTCTGACCTCTTCAGGAGAGAGGGGGACCCAGGAGACTCCAGAATTCCAGTTTCCTCATTCATACTTTAGCTCTTTTATAATACTGTTCTAAAGTAAGGCCATTAATTACACTCATCAGAATAATGGGCAGGGAAGAAGCAAAGTAAATCTATATACCAACTTGTTATTTAAATCATTTCTAAATATATCCCAAACAAGTATCATGATAACATATTGCATGGGGTCTCCAGATATCTCTAGAAGTGTGCCAATAATTTTTTTTAAAAAATCTACATTTTAGTTATAAGAGGCTAGGATCAATCTCATGAAATCAGACCAATGATCGCATGTTGTAACTCTCTGGAAATTAAAAAGTACTTAGCACATATTAAATGCTATATAAATTTTAGCTACTATTATTGTTTTAGGGAATCTGTGGGTGACTTGTGGTCAAGGTGTCACAGGGAGAGTCTGGAGGGGAGGCGGGCAGATGGCCAGTGGGCAGATCACTCTCATAAGCCAGCTCCATCAGTCATGCCACCTGGGGACAGGTATGTTGAAGACAAATACAGAAGAGCTGACAGATGCCTCCCACTGGCTCTTGCTATTTTTAATAACAAGACTAGCAATGCAGCTACCTAGGCCATTTGATGCCTTTAAATAATATTGTCAGGTGTGTATTTATAGGAACCCTAATGTGAACAAACCTTCTCCCAAGAAAGCTGTAAGTGAGAAGTAGCCTACACCACCCTGCAAAAGGAAGGTAAAATGGCAGGCCCAGAAAAGGAGGGCAGATTTAAAACAGGTAGCAAACTGGAACATGTCTTTGTGGGCCACCAAGCCTCTTCAGGGGAGCTGGGATCTGCTTATTTCTTTCCTTACAATCTGAATAGATCCTTATACACTTTGCAGACATGTACAGAAAATACTTAAAGCTCCCAGTGTGTTTTTAGCTCGAAAGTTCTTTCCAGGCATAAGGTAACTAATACCCAGGGATTGTTCAGTCATTATTAAGAGACAGCCTGGCTTGAGCTGCAGGGCCCAATATAGGAAAGAAGTCTGTTTCTAGCTCATTTTGTGCCTTTCATTTGTATCAGGCTGACTATCTGCCTAGCTCTCTTATTCTGATCACAGTCCTGCCTTCTATTCTTTATATTAATTAAGTCCAGTACTGCCTCCAGTTTCCTGCCTGCCAAGCACTTACCTTCTCTCCCTCCCCCAACACATTCACGTCACTGCCTCCCTTCCTCCTTCTTTCTCTCCCTCCCTCCCTCAGTCCCAGGAAGCCCATTTATATAAGTCGGAATAGGGAAGACAGCATGATGGTCTGGTTCTCACAATTCTAGTGACAGCCTCAATCCCACCTCAACAAAGCCTCCCGCTAAAATCAGGCTCCCAAATGCAGCTAAAGGGGATAAAGAGAGGCAGAATTGTATTTAACAATACCTAGGCCACAAAATACTCCCAGGACAAGAACAAAAGGTGTACTCAAAGTCACTTTTTCAGAAAAATCAGTTGTTAGAGAGACCTCAGACCTTGGAACACAAAAGCCCTATGAGTGAGGTGACAATTCCCCATCACCAGGACACTGGGTGTCTCATGAGAAGGGATTTCAGGACCCTAAAAAACCACTGTTGGGAAAGGTGATGCTAGCTAGGGGCAAAGCAGATATTGGAGGCCACCTGGAGGCTTTCTCTTTTAACCATTTATTCTTCCTATCCATGTGCCAAGCTCAATTGTTTCTCCCTATTAAAATAGTAAAAGTGTAGTCAACACCATAAAAGTATGCCCCTGGTAGAGCCCTTTGAATGAACTAAGGTTTTATCAGAACATCAGAATGTTGTAGGGGGCACAGGACAGTCACCTCTTCATTTTGCACGGGGATGTTTGTGGACTTCATTATTGTCTATCCAAAATTATCACTATCTCCATAGTATTCCCTGTCCCTGTAGTCCTTTTCTCCTTCTGGATAGGTGGTAGAGGGTGAGACATGGGAGAGTTCCTTCCAGATCATCTGTTTAAGAAAGGGGCCCCAGGGCAAACCACTTCATCATTTCCCCTGTATTGGGTAAACTCCTTTACTCTAACTTCCAATTTATTTTTTATGTGTCATCTTCATCCATTAGATTATGAGCTCCTTAAAGACTTCAGAATTTTGCCATTTTTTTGTATCCCCAGCATTTAGCACATTGCTTGGCAGATAACAGGAGCTTAATAAATGTTTATTGCCTGAGTAACTAAATGTTGCTGCAATGGAAACCTTGTGTGCCATTTCTTTCCAAGAGGAAGCTTATGAGTTATTGTGATGGATTATCTGTTTCTGGACTTCTGTGAGTCTTTTGTGTGTTTTGTATTTTCCATGTGAAATATGGCTGTTTTCTGTGAAATGTGCATCTGCTACCCTGAGTGCTTGTATAAGAACTAGGTTGTCTTCTTACCTATACCAAGATAAATCCAGACATATTTAGAGTGGAAGCATAATAAGCCAAAGAGAATATAATTCTGTTGGGATAGCTCTTTGGTTTGGAGTCAATCTGCATGAAACCAAAGCCTAGGAGGGTCCTGGTTAAATCATTGATAAGAAACACAATATATGTCTAGTTCCTTCCTCCTTAGATTATGTGAGCAGGATGAATGTCTTCAAGAAATATTGGATATTAGTTGATATTGATAACAACACAGTGCTTGGTACATATTAAATCCTATATAAATTTTAGCTACTATTACTATTTTAGAGAATCTGTGGGTGTCCTGTGTGGTCAAGGTCCAGATGCCTCTGAATTCTCAAGTTAATTTATAGAAGTTAACGAATCTTCATTGGGCCCAAACACTAATTTCCTGCTTAAATGTTCTCAACACTCTGTAACAACCCATGGCAAAAGATTTCTGGATATTTCGAGGGGTGTCAAAAATTCTCAAAGTAATATTTTTGGGAGCCCTGAGTTAATATCATAAAAGGATATATTTTGTCTCCTCAAAATATAGAAATCATGGCTCTTTGGAAAAATGTGGTGGGACAGAGGGCAGATGGTTAGTGAGATCAAAATAATTATATTGTCCTTTCAACTTAAATCCCTAGAAATCAGAGGTCTCACATATGATTTTTATAAGTCCCTTTTGAATAGGGCCTGGACTACATTTGAGATCACTAATTATGAAGAGCCCTTCCCAATGCATTGAGATCCATAGGTAAAAATGTCCTCTGATGGGGAACTGGCTAACCCCCAATGTCAGGAAACCTCCAAAAGGAGATCCTGACATTAGGCATGCCAGGCCACAGCTATTCTAGGATGTACTCAATCTGATACAAGAGTGTTCTATCAAGGTGCCAGGAGTTGGTGAGGGCTGCCCAGGGAGGGAGGAATAGAAAGCCTGTGACAGGGGGGGTTGCCTCTGAGGCCTACTTTACAAGCCATGTTTGAGTGCAGAGTTGTAGGATGAGGGGTGAGGAATAGGGTGGGAGGTAGTGGGGAAGGGAGGAGGAAGATCGTGAGGTTTATTACAATATATTTTTATAACTCAAGAGTTGAAAATAGACATGCCGACTCCATACAGCACGCTATTCCATCTCGATGACATATCGTGCCAGTGGGTGCCTTTCCATTCACCACATCTCCATGGCAACAGGCCATTTCTCATTCACACCATCTCCACGGTTACCTTCCTTGGCTCATTCATAACTGTTACCATGGCGACTGGCTCATTGATACAATCTTTGCTCTTTAGAAAGTAGGGTTCCTGGATGAATCAATAGGGTGGGGAGGCCAAGGGTGAGGGCTAATGGCTTAGAATCCAGGAAGACAGAAAAGATGGTGAGGGAAGACTCTGAAAAGTATTAAAGACCAATATCTGCATACAGATTTGGAAAAATTTTCAGCCTTATCAAGACTAGACCTGCATGCAATGTGTCTATACCAGTGTCAGTGCATGAGGGAGTTGTTTCTGACTCACATTAGCATATAATTCCCTTCAGCATCCTTGACTTAATTCTCCTGACTCAGATTCACACAGACCCTGGGGTGAATATCATGAGGAAGGACATACAGTATTCAAGCACAGGTCCCTAATATTAGCACATAACAGTCCCAACCCAACTCAGATTTGGATACCAACACATATTTACCTCTATCCATTGTTTCAAATCTAGGAGAAGAATGGAGTCCCAAATCATTTGGTTTAAGAATAAGATTGATGATGGATGAGTTGAATGCTATTTGAACAAAAGTGAGTTGGCTTGGAGCAGGGAGAGGTCTTTTCTTTTTTTAAATTCTCCTTTGTTTTGTTAAATATTTCCATCTCTGTTATTTTTCTTAGGACCTCAAAGATTTCTTTCTTTAACTTCATATTTATCTTAAGATAGCAACTCCTAGATTCTAAAACCTTGGGTTGGTGATTTGGAATTGTAACATAAGCTGGACTCCAGCCTTATTCCCTTTTCATTAGCCCCATTTGCTCCCATCCCCTCCCTATCTATACATAGCTACATTTCTGCTGAATTTCTAAGTACTTTGTGGCGAAGCTGGGCAAATCACAGGAGGTGAGAGCCAGAAGGGACTTCAGAACATTTCATTTTAGAGAGGAGCAGATAGATGAAGTGATTTACTGAAAACACAAAGGTATTTAGCAGCATAAACAGGTTTTGAACTCCCACCCTGAAGCAATGCCTGGCTGTAAGAAGAAGGAGGCTACCATTTGTCCAGGTCAGAAAGAAGCTCAAACCTCTGAGGTATCTGGCACTAACCCAGGCTGCCAATCTGTCAGCTCTCATCCAGGGCTAGAGGGAAACGTGTCACATTAACTATCTACAGACCCATTCAGTCACTTTCCAGTGTCCTGTCCCTCAGGGCACCTTACACATCACTGGGCAGGAGCAAGCAAGAGACAGGGCTGCTGTCACTTCCTCTGGAGTTTCTGGGTGCAAGAAGCAATGGAGATAGTAAGAGTTGTTAAGGACATTGAAAAATGGGACAGGTACCAGCAAATGGAAAACAGTCAAGTGGAGCCCATTTTGTGTTAGGTGGGTGAAGGAGCCTGTTTCCCCTCAAAGGCCCTGGGCTGGGCTCTCTCCTGCTACTTTTGCTTCCTTTAGCCCTGACATGCTGCCTTGTCCTGGATGTTAATACATCACTCTCCAGAGATACACAACCTAGCTAGGAATTTAAACTCAGAATTTAAAAAGTAGCAGAAACTTCAGAGCAAGGCTTCTTTACCTTGCTTATGCCCTGGATCCCTCCAGCAGTCAATCTGATGAAGAATATGGATCATTTTTCAGAAGAATGTTTTCAAATGAATAAAATGAAATTCATAGCATTACAAAAGAAACCAATTCTGTTGAAATATAGTCATGGATCCCAGGTTTAGAACTCCTCCTGCCTTAGAGATGATTGCAGCCAAGCTTCTCATTTTACTCTCTGAGATACTGAGATCTGGAGAGATGAAGTGAAAGAACCCATGGCTACAATCCGGGTCTCCAACATGTTTTTCACTATCGCCACATTATCTCCCCACATATTATGCTAATTCAATTTAACCAATCAAAAACCTTTCAATTAATAGCCTAGTTTGGAAAGTCTACACAGCCATATGTGTCCTTCTGCTATGTCATGTAGAGTATGTTCATACACAGTTCCTATAAAATGTTTTTCTTTTCAGCACCTAGGACAGTGTCCCTCCCCACCACAAATGTAATTCTAATAGGCATTATTATTGTATTATATAGCACTTGAAGGGCTGCAAAGTGCTTTACAAATCTCTTATTTGATGATCATCACAACAATAATATGAAGTAGGTGCTACTATAATCTCCATTTTACAAAGGAACGAGGCAGATGGAGGTCAAATGACTTGCCTAAAGTCCCAGAGCAAGTAAATATCTTAGGCTAGATTGGAATTCAGGTGTTCCTGACTCCAGGGCCAGTGTTCTATAAACTGTATTAGGTGGCTTCCTATAGTAGAGTGGAAAGAATACTGATATGGAGTTCAAAAGAACTGGGTTCAAGTCTTGCTATTAGATCAAATCATTTCACCCTTCTGGGAGTTGGGTTTTTTGTTCTATAAAAAGGCTGGTAGGGAAGAGGAGAAAGAGGGTGAATGAACTAGATGATATCTAAGATATCTTTGGCTTCCAGATCCTATGATCAATCAATCAAGAAAGCAAACATTTTCAGAGGGCTCATTAGGTGCCAGGCACTGTGTTAGGTAGTAGACATACAAAGAGAAAGGGGAACCATGAATCATCATGGCCCCTTACCATTACAATGTGTCTCCTACAAGTTTTAAGTCACATGACCTCATTAACCTTGTCATCAGAGAGTACCACAGAAAAGGTACCTCAGCCCTTAAGTATTTTTGTGTACATGATAAAGGAAGAGGTAAGGACAACAAACAGGGCTTCTTAGCAAAAATCCCAAACATTTTCTCTCACTCCCCTTTAAGTACCTACCAATCATAGAACATGGACATAGAACAAGGTAATACAATGGACAGAGTGCCAAGACTAGAAAATGAAAGCCTCATCTTCCTGAGTTCAAATCTTGCTCAGATACTTATTAGATGTGTGACTCTGGGCAAGTCACTTAACTCTGCTTTAGTTCCTCACCTGTCAAATGAATTAGAAAGGAAATAGCAAATTGAATAAAAAATTAAATAAAAGTTATCTTTGCCAAGAAAACTTTCAATGGGGACATGAGGAGTTGGACATGACTGAAACATGACTGAAAAACATCAAAATGATAGAATATATCCAAATGGAATGGCCATTTCTCTAGCCTTTATTCCCCCACAATGGGTAAACTAAGGCCTAGAAAGAAGATCTGATTGATCACCTCCCCTTTTAAAACAAAAAACCTTTCCCATCAAAGAAAAGTAGTGAAAGCAGCTTAACTTCTTCTTTTTTCATAAAGAGTTTCCTATCTTCCCAGCTTCTGCAGATCTCCCTCCCTAACCATTTTGTATTTATTCTCTTTTTATAAATTCTACATATACCTTTGGAGAATCAGAGACTCTAATCTGGATGGGACCTCAGAAGCTATCAATATGTTCTTATTTTTGACTTGTTAGAAGGCAAGCTTCTTGAGGGAAGAGACTGTTTCATCCTTTATATTTGTATCCCACTGCCTAGAAGAGGGCCTGGCCCAGAGCAGATAATAAATCAGTTCTTGACTAATTAATTCACTGTGAATCTGAAGATATACCCCATCTGCTGATTCAGTCTCTGACTAGCCATGTGATCATGGTCAAATCACATACTTTCCCTGCGCTTACTTCCTCATCTATAAAATGAGGGTGTGAGGCAGAACATATCCCCAGGTGGGCACTTGTTCTGGTGTTACAGCTGTGGTGAGGTGGCCAAAGATCTCAGATTCCCTTTAGGACAGCAGGGACTTTGTAGAGAGGAAGCCTTGTCACAGAATCACAAAATCAGTGTTAAATGGGAGCTCAGAGACTATTTAATACAAGCTCTACCCAAATAAATTCCAAAAACTCCCTCAATAACCCTATATCATGGCCAATACCTAGTCAGCTAGATCCTTCCCAGTCTGTCCAGATTCACTGCTCATACCTCTTGGGGTAGTCCATTCCATTTAGAGGAAGCTCTAATTGTTTTGAAGTTTTCTCTTACCACAAACCTAAATAGGCCTGTTTACAATTTTCCACCTAGTTCTACCCTCTGGGCCAAGGTAAACAAGTGTAATCACTTTTTCATAGGCAGTTCCTTTAAATTCTTGATGACAGCTGTCATGTCTTCTCTTTTCCTCTCCAGGCTAAATTTCCCCAGTTCTTTAAATTGATCCTTATGTGGTATGGTCTCTTGGTCCCCCTCAATTCTGTTCACCCTCTAACTTGCCCATATTCTTCTCCAAATGTGGTACCCGTTATTCCATCCTGTTGAAATAGTTTTGAAATTTAACTGTAATTCAACAATGCAGTTCTAACACAGATTTCCCCTGCAAGTATTGTTCCTAGCCTATTTTGGGATTTCCTCACAGAAGGATCAGAAATAGATTTTATTACTACTGTAATTATAAATCAGCATCAGCTTAAATGGGTTGCCTAATAAAGATGCAAATGCTTTCCCCCCCATTTTTGCCCTTCCCCATTTGAAATCTTATCATTTCTATCTTCATAATATCTCTCACACTAGCCCCTTTCTTTATGCTCACCTGGCTACTCCCATTCCTTCCACTCTTAGTTCAAGCCATTAGTATAAATGAATGAATAGATAAGCACTTATTAACTGCTTACCATATGTCAAGCACTGTTCTAAGAATTGACAATAGAGGAAAAAATAAGCAGACCAAGATTTCAGGTAGCACACATTGTAACTGAGGGAGATGATACAAATTATCCCTAATATTCTCGTCCTGTTGCAGGGCAGATGGCAATGCTATCCCTCCTACATACATATGTACATATATATATATATATATATGCATGCATGTATATATATGGATGTGTATGTATAGTTATATATATATGCATATTTATGCCTATAAAATTATATATGTATATATTACCTCTTCTTTCATCTTTAGATCCTGAGTCAATATCTAGCTCTTAGCAGACACTCAATAAATATTGTCTTCAGTGCCATCCATAGCATTTCCCCTTTGCCAGCCCAGCACTGCTAGTTATTTCAATGCCTTCTGTCAAAGGCAAATTGACTTATAGAATCCATATGACATATCTCTCCACCATATTTTCTCGCCTCTACCTCTTTCTCTCTGGTATTTCTTTAACCTACTTTTTCTCTTCAGTTTTCCCTTTTTTGTTCCCTCAGCAGAATCAGAATTTTAGAGTCGCAAAGGACCTTGGAGGTCATTTAGCCTAACCTATACCTGAAAAAAAAGTACTTTCTACATCATACTCAGGAAGTGGTGACACTGACCCTCTTGAAGACTTCTAGCAAAAGAGACCCTACTAAATCCTGAGAGAGCTCATTCTACTGTTGGATACTTCTAGATCTATTAATTGCTTCTTGACATTAAGTCTAAAGTCTTCTCTTTGCTAGTGTTCTGGATTCTGCCTTCTGTGGCCAAATAGAATAAGTCTAATCTTTTTTTTTTTGCCAGATAGCTAGCTGGTGCATTAGAGAAAATGCTGAACCTGAAGTCAAGAAGACTCATCTTCCTCAGTTCAAATATAGCCTCAGATACTTACTAGCTGTGTGACCTTGGGCAAATTACTTTACCCTGTTTGCCTCAGTTAGATTATCTGTAAAAAGAGCTGAAGAAGGAAATGGCAAACCATTACAATATCTTTGCCAAAAAAATGGGGTCACAAATAATCAGACATGACAAAACAATAATCCCTTTTGCCACATGACAGCCCTTCAAATATATGAATACAATAATCATTCTTCTCTGCCAATCCCCACTCTACCACTCCCTTCTCTTTTCCAGGCTGAACATTCCCATTCCTTCCAATAATCCCCACGTGACATGAACAGCTTGCTTTCCTCTGGATACTCATAAATATCCTCCCCAGAATTGAACAAAATATTCTAGATGTGTGAATATTCTCTTCTCCTTTAATGTTCCCCCTCTTCTCCTCTATTTACATGGTGCAATGGAGAGAGTGTGACACTTGGAGGCAGGAAGAATTGTATTGGAAACATGATTTACAACATTAATTAGTATAATCACCATTAACCTCCCTGAATCTCAGTTTCCTTATCTGTGAAATGGGGACAAAGATATCTGTGTAACTTACTTTATTGGGTAAGGATTAAATCAGGTAATATAGATAAGGCACTATATTATTTTAACCTTGTCTGTCACTCAGTTTTCTTTCACCCGTATCATTTAGCCTTATGTCTTGTACTTTCTCCCTCCCTCCCCTCCATTCCCAACCTTCTCTGTTCTCTGTCCAGTCTTTCTCTTTTTTCCATACTATTATTCATGAACTAACCAACACACCTTTGAAACACTCCCCCTCCACTCCCCCTCAGTTTGTCTCCTTCTAGCTTCCTCTTTAACCACTAAAATTAGCTCTTCCTATCATCTTTGTCCCCAGAGCTCCTGTTCTGGTTTCTTTCTGGGCTTACAGCTGCCTGCATTTGTGTGTTAAATACTACATTTTACTTGTTTGCCACAGCTATTAAAAAAAAAAACAACCTGGAGCATTTCTGAGATACTGAGAGGTTTTCATCTATAAAAAAAAAGTGTGTGTGTGTATATATATATATATATATGAAATTTCACATACATATCATATATATAAAATAATTCTAGCTTGAAAAAAAGAACCAATAAATCTTAAAAAGAACTTATATCCCAATTTTTTATTTATAATTTTAACATGATTCTTTAAGGAAAATCCCAGAGAGCAAAAACAAACAGAACCTCAATGTTCTGCTGGTCAGAAGCTGAAGAAGAATGAAATTAAAAGAGGAACAAAATGTCAGAGGCAGAAGGAACTTTAGAGATTGCTGTCCAGTCCAACTGCGATCTGAATTCCATTTATAACTTATTCAACAAGGAGTCATCCAGGATTTGCTTACCAAGCAAAGGGAGAGCCCATTATGTCCTTAGCAGCCCACTCCACTATTGTATAACTCTAATTGTTAGGAGATTTTTCCTTACATAAAACTCCAGTCTTCCTAGTTCTGTACTCTGAGGCTGAGCAGAACAAGTCCAGTTCCTTTTTTACATGACAGGTCATCAGGCACCTGAAGACAATAATCATGTCCCCTCTCTGAATCTCTTTTTCTTTTCTGCCAGATTAAATGATCCATTTCCCTGGACTAATCATCATGCAGTATGATCTTGAAACCTTCATAATCCATGGGATCATATTCTAAAATATGATGCTCAAATCTGAATATAGTGATCCATTGATCTGATCAGGTACAAGTTAATTTTTTGAACCCAAGTCTAAGACCTTATACCCATTTCTATTTAATTTCAGCTTAGTATATTCTTTTAGATGTTTTAGATTGGCAAGATCTTTTTTATTTCTGACCCTGTCATCTCTCCCAGCTTTGTTGTCACTTGAAAATCTGATAAGTATGTCACTCATGTCTTTATTCAAATCATTGATAAAAATTTTAAATGGCACAAAGCAGGCAGAGATTTCTGGGATATTTTATTGGGGACTTCCTGCCAAGTTGACACAGAGCCATAAACCTTTAGTCTAACCATTCAACCAGTTTTGAATTCATCTTAGTTGGATTGTTAGCCAGTCTCCACCTTTTGTCAAGAATATTATAAAGTAACTTTATCAAATGCCTTACTAAAATTTAGGTGAACGATATCTTTAGCATTCTCCCGACTTAACAGTATGGTAATTGGTTATAACTCTTTAAAAAGGTCAGAGTGGGGTGAGAGAGACATGAAGTTAGTCTGGCATGACTTGTGCTTGATGAAGTCATGCTGGATGATAACTGGCACCATTTCTTTTTTTGGATGTTCATTTGCCATCACTTTAAATATACATTCTAGAATTTTCCCTGGGAATCAAAGTCAAATTTCCTGAGTTTTAGGTGACAAACTCTATTCTCTTCTCCCTTCTGAAAGTCTAGTTGACATTTATTCTCCTCCAGTCTTGCAGTACCTCTCGAATTCTCTATTATTTGATGGAAGATAGAATTCTCCACTATCTTTCAAATATAATTGACAATAGCTCAGCAATTGCATTTGCCAGTTCTTTCATTACTTAAGGCTGTAGTTCATCTGGAACAGGTGACTTGAATTCATCAAGGCAGCTAGAAGCTCTCTTACTATTTCCTTCCCTCTTTAGTGTTTCAACTTTCTGTTAGCCATTTTTTGTTCTATCATTACCAGGACAGAGGTCATTATCCTTTGCAGAGAAAACAAACACAATATGAGAATTGAGCAACTCTGCTTGATTTCTTGTCACTTTTCATTGTCAAATCCAACGTCACTTTAAAAGCCCCAAGTTATCATTAATGATGAAAGTGAGCTGACGCCTTGGAGTCATGGAAAGGCAGATGCCCTTCCACCAGCCAGTGCTGACTTAACAACAAAATCTTTATTCCTCTGAAGATTTTTCCTGACAATGGGCTCATGATTTTAAACATCTCACAGGAAACAAAAAATTCTTTATTGTTTAGTCATCTCCGACTTTATGAGTCCATTTGGGATTTTCTTAGCAGACTCTTGAGTGGCTTGCCATTTGACAGGTGAGGAATTAAGGTAAATAGAGTTAAGTTAAGATTTGAACTCAGGAAAATGAGCCTTTCTGACTCCAGGCCCAGCTCTTTATTCATTAAGCTATCTAGCTCCCCATCTACAAATACAGGAACCTAGTAAAGACAACTAATTTAATTCAATGTAACCATCATTGATGAAGTCTATGCTACTTGCACATCTATTTACAATAAGACTACAATGAAAGAGAAAATTCCATAATCTTCTTCAGCAGTTAGAGCTACCAAGAAAAGCTAAGGTAGAAATGCTTAGAATCCAGGCCCAGATGCTACCCTAGAGACAGAGGATCATATGAATTCATCTTCATCTTGCCACTTTTCCTATAATGGTCACTTTGCTCTCTCAGAATATTTTTTGGAGTCTTAAACAAATAAGCCAAAGAGCTAAAAAATGTGTAGCAGCACCATCCCTTTAGGTATCAAGAGTTCTTCACAGAGTCCCTTCTCCATGGTGTCCAACTTCCATATTGCCTTACTAGAAAATAGAAATTTGCCTAGACTGGGCAGGAAATATCCTCATTATGATACTACTGAGTATGCTTTCTACATCTTTGGGGTCATTCATTGTTTTAGAGGAAAAATGCTAATTTAAGAATTCTTGATCCTTCATATCACCTCTCATTCTCTCTCTTTTTACCATTATAAATTCTCAAGAAATAACTGGATGCTATAAGATTTTAGGATTTTAGAGCTACTGCAGAGGACTAAGCCTATTTAGCATAATATTCTCATTTTACCAAGCAAGAAAAAAAAAGCCCAGGTTTAATAGTCAGTAGAATCCTATCTCATGTCTCTGTATTTCAATTTCAAGTTGCATACTAGCAGGAAGAAAGTATCAGAAGTGGAACTGGAGGAGATCTTTCACCTTTAAGAAACAAAATGGGTGGGTGCCATATAAAGAATTTCAATGATATGGCTCCTGAAAAGCTATCTTCCTTACCCACTAGCAACCATATCTCCTGCAATCCAGGCTTGTTGGGATGGTAGAAATGGAAAAGGCAATAATCAAAGGAAAGGGAAAAAAAGGGCAGGGGAAAAGAGAAAAAAAAATAAGAATGAGGATGAGAAATGAAAATCAAGGGTCTCAGAGAAGCTGTTATATGCCATTTAACAAGACATGGCCTTTGGATTTCTAAAGTCACATTTGTAGCCAACTTTGATCAGAGAAGCTGACATTTCCACAGAAAAATATCAAAAATTTCAGTTAAGAAAAGCCAGTCTTTATCAAAGCCAACAGCACTGGATCAGGGCAGGAGGTGAACAGTGCTACGGCTTTCTTTCTGTCTTTGTCTCTCTTCTCTCTCTCTGCCTCTGCCTCTACCTCTCTTTCTGTCAGCAGTTGTGATACTAATTAGCCCAAAAGTCATGGGCTTATTATTGAATTTGAACTTAAATTGGGTAGATGGTTCTCAAGACCCAAAAACTGTCTCTAGGGAGATTGGACAGTTTAGAGTCTAAAATGATCTTATACAAATAGGGGTCGGGGGAAAGAGAAAACAAGAATTTATTAAGCACCTATTATGTGCCAGGTCTCATACTAAGCATTTTATAAATGTTATCTCATAGGTACTTTATAAATGTTGTTTTTTGTCTTTCGTTTTCCAAGAGGACCATGATTCAGGAAGGTAATGTCATAATATGCAAGTGAATTGGATTTAAGTGAAGGAGAGCAAAGTTACCAACCTCACTTTTTCCTCTGGAGCCATCTGGGTCCACCCCCGAATACAGTAGGAGACCCTGGCATTGTTAAGCTAAGGTCTTTCCCAGGTCTCAGTTTTAATTAGGCAACACCCATTCAATGATTTAGCCCAGAAAAGAAATGAAGCAGAGAATGATCTCTTTCCTAGTTAAAAAAAAAAAAAATCAATCCTCGAGGAAAAGACACTCAGGGTTTCTAGTCAAAGCATAACAATTGGAGCTTTCAGAGCCCAAACAAAGCCCAAGTGAGATTTGGGTTGGGACCTAATGGTGGCATATCAATGAGAGCCAGAATGATTTGGATTTGGTCCTTAGAAAAAAAATCTAGTCCATAAACTCCAAGATATCCTGAGAAGTTCAGAGAGTAAGGTCCCACAGAAGTTACAAAGACCCTGGTCCTGTTCTCAGGTGAGACTCCAACCTATCTGAGAGAGAGAGATAGCAAGAAAGGTCAGGCTTGTAAATGAAGATGGTTTGAAGAAGACTACTTTCATCCCTCTCTTCTTCCTCTTCTTCCTCTTTCTGTCTCCATCCTCCTATAAAGAAAGAGGGGGCTTGGGATCCCAGATGGGATGAGACTAGTCAGAACCTCAATGGTTCCTGAGTCAGAGCTCTCCCTCCAAATGGTCATCTGCCTTCCATGAATCCCTTCTCCCCAGTTGACACACATGTTATCTAGACAAAAGACTGTTTGATCTAGGGTATATATATATATATATATATATATATGTGTGTGTGTGTGTGTGTGTGTGTGTGTACATATGTATATACATACTCATATATATACACATACATGCTATACACAGGATAAATTATAAATAATAGTTGGACCGTATTATAATACATATATAAATACAAAATCAATTTTATAAATATATTTTACACAAACACACATATTTATTTTTGGCTTTTTGTTTTTGTATATTATCTAAAAAGTAAACATAAAGTAATTTTCTAAGGGAGGCTCTAGTAGCTATAGGAATCAAAAATGGCTTTATGTGGAAGGTAGCACTTGACTAGAGCACTGAACTTTAGTGTCCCCATCTATAAAATCAGAGAATTAAAATGAATGACCCCTGAGGTCCTTTCTGCTTCTCAATCTATAGCCCCATGAGAGGAAGGAACTGATGAGTGAGGATAATCAAGCTTGAGTGACAGGAAGAATGATGGTTTAGTCGGTAAATCAGCCATTTAAAGTGGGAAGTGGAAAGAAGGAAGGAAACAAGCATTTATTAGGCACCTACTGTGAGTCAGGCACTGTATTAAGGATTTGACAAATATTATTTCATTTGATCTTCATAACAACTGGAGGGGAAGATGTTGTTATTGCTTCTATTTTATAGTTGAGGAAACCCACACAGAAATAAAGGGCTTAAATGCTTGATTAAACTCAAGCCTTCCAGAGGTGAAGCCCAGAGTTCTGGAATGGCAAATGGGCCAGTTTGACTGGACATTGAAGTTCATGAGGTAATGTGCCATAAGCTTGGAAAGGCAGACAGATGGAGCAAGATTATGAAAGCTTCTAAAAGGCAAATAGATCATTTGATACTTTAATTTCAAGGCAATGGCTTCCCACTGAAACTTCCAGAACAGAGGAATAGCATGGTAAGAATTATATTCTGAAAGTATCAAGTAGCATTGACGTATGGAGAGTGCAATGTAGAAGAGAAGGATCAAATGCAGGTACATCCATCAGGAGGCTATTGCCTTAGTATAGATGACACGTGAGGATGGCTTAAATGGAGTGACTGTGGTGCAAGTAGAGAAAAAGGGAGAAATAGGATGCTAAGGATGTGGAATCATCAAGACTTGGCAATTAACTAAACATGGAGAAGGATGCATGAGAGTCAAGGATGTTTGAGGCAAAAGCAGTATTGGGAGTGGTCGTTATTTTATTATTTTTTATATTTAATGTTCTATGCTTAACATTTTACATGTGAAGTTACATTTAATGTTCTGCAGACTTTTATAGGATGGTCGAAAGGGAATAAAGAAACTGCCTTTTGTAGTTAAATAAAAATAATGGGAAGTAAGCTCATCTTCTGCAGACTCACTGAAAACACCTTCAGGCCAATTCTAATAATAGGTAGGATGATGGGGATGACATGGGCTCATCTTATTCCCATGTGGTTTTGATTTGTTCCACTAAGATCTGTATATTTAAAAAACTTTTTATTCCAGTTAGCTTAAAAATAATGAGGGATGAGTATGATGACATCTAGTAATAACTTTGTTCATAAGCTTATACAGATCAAGCTTTTTATCATATCAAAGCAATTGTGATAATAGTCTACTTTTAGTATAGTTTTATTTATTAAATTCTCATCCCTGTTCATCCCTGTTATCTTATTCTTTTTGTCACTTCTTGAATAAGTTTAAATGTATATTACACACATATATGTATATATATGCACACCACAAGGAACAATTACTATCCTGCTATTATTTTTTTATATTAACTGTTCTGTAGACTACCATGCAGGGCAGCTAGGTGGTATAATGAATAGAGCACCAAGCTTGGAGAAGATTCCTCTCCCTAAATTCAAATTAGGCTTCAGATACTTCCTAGATGTATGTCCCTGGATAAAACTTTATTTGCCTCAATTTCCTCATCTGTAAAATGAGATGGAGAAGAAAATAGCAAATCCCTCCATTATCTTTGCTGAGAAAACCCCAAATGGGGTCACAGAGTTAAACAAGACTGGAAATGAGTCAACAACAACATCAAGAATACCATATAAGTGTATGACAATAGCAATTAATGTTTACGTAGTGGCTACTATTTGCCAGACACTATACTAAGTACTTTATAAATATTATCCAAAAAAATTATCTCATTTGATCTTCACAACAGTTCTAGGAAGTAGGTGCTATTATTCACATTTTATAGTTGGAAATTGAGACAAACGGTCACACAACTAGAAAATATCTGAAGCTGGATTTGAATTTGGGTCTCTCTAACTCCAGGACCAACATTCAATCCATAGCACCATCTCATTGTCAAAAAAATAGAGAAAATGTTGTTAAATTAGTGAATTAAGTTAGAAGCTTACCTTCTCTCAATTCACTGAAAATCTCTCTGGTATAACTTGGTTACCACTTGTTATTTTGGTACTGAGGATATTATGGACCACTCCCCACCTGTTCCCACCTGGTTTGAATTCCTTTTGCTAGGTCTCTATATTTTGCAAGCTTTTCATATTATGTTGTTTGGGGATTATGAATATGCAGTATGATGACAGATCAAAAATATTGTTCTTAGATTTTAATGGATCAGTATTCTGTTGGAGTGGTTATGTGCAACATTCCACTCTATAATCACATGCTCTGTTTCTAATAAAGTGTATGTGCTAAATTCTTGAGAAGGTTTTGGCATTTGTAGCTCTAATAAGGATATCCATTAACTGTTTCTAAAGGAAAGTCAGCTTCTGATATAGAATTTTTACCACCCTATTGTGTCTTTCTAAGCATCTGGTAGATACTAATTTTTTTGCAACCTGCAATGATACAGTGCACAGTTTTCAATATTTCACTTTATTTGTTTTTAAATTTTTATTATGAATGTAGTCATCAACAAAAACAAACATTTTGAAATACAAAAAATGTTATATCAGAAACTGAACTTCTGTAACAGCTTTTTAAAACAAGAATTATGAATCATATAAATAATTTGATGAAGCAGTAAAATCGTATGTGTTTTTCCTTCTGTCCTATTTTGTTTTCTTTGGTACATTTAAAATGCTTTATTTATCTCCTTTGCATACTTATCTTAAGACATTAACTCACTCCCACATAAAACTCCCAAATAGAAGTTTTCCTTTATAACAAATCTGTATAATCAAGCAAAACAAATCAACACACTGATCATGTCTGTGAATGTATTCTGCACCTCTAGTCCAATACTCTCTGCTAAGAGGTGGGAGGCATGTGTCATCATCAGAAATCATCCCAAGAAAGATGGGAGATATTTAAAATTTAAAAACCTGAAGATACAATATTATCAATGAGGAATAGGTGCTTTGTCTAAGGAAACCAAAGTGGATAGAGACACAGAGAGATCACTGACCAACTTAGATTTAAAAAATAAATGTACAGAAGTCATCAATAAAACTAGCTAACAGAAAATGAATAGAAGAGTGTGGTACAGTTTTATAAAAATAGGAATGCCAAAGCTCAGAATAAATTGAGACTGTCAAGGGAAACAGGACAACAAAAAAAGTGTTTTGTATCGTTCCTCCTTGACCCTATATTAGAAAGAGAGGGAAAGAACAAAGAAGGCATAAGATCTTTGCATGGGATAGATGGGACAATTATGATTGAAAATAAAGAGAAGTCAGAGCTGTTCAATTCATATAAGTTTCTGCTTCTCTTTCCAAGAAAAATGATTTTTGTACTGGAAATAACAAAACAAAAATGATTTATAGGAAGTCAATATCCTGCCCTTTAAAAATTTTTATTTTTTCCAATCACACGTAAAAAAATTTTAACACTCATTTTTAAAAATTGTGACTTCTAAATTCCTTTCCTCCCTCACCCCTCCATCAAACAATTTGATATAGGTAATACATGTCACTTTGCTGTCTTTGATAAATCCAACTTATTTTGGGCTGAATGAACTAAATGTTTGGGTCCTGAAAGAACTGATGGACTTGCCTGCTGAGCCTCTGATGTTAATATTTTAAAGATCGTAGCAAATGAGAAAGATGCCTCAAGACTGGGGAAGGGCAAATGCTGTGCTCATTTTCAGAGAAGGAAAGACAATAGAGTCTCTAGTTACAGGACAGGAAGCTTAACTTTGATTCTTGGGAAAATTCTAGACTAGAACATTAGTCAGCAAATATCCAGGAAGTAAAGTGGTTATTACAAAGAGTCAGTCTAGTTTTGTCAAGAACAGAATATGTTAGACTAACCTCACTGCTTTCTTTAGACAATATTACTAAATAAGTAGATAAGGGGAAGGCTGTGATTTTTAATTAAATATTCCATATAATTTTTCTGCAGAAGAGAGATGTGGATTAGATGATAATACCATAAAATGGAATTATAACTGGATGGCTGGACTCAAAGAATAGTTGTTAATTAGGCTCAGTATAATGTGAATAGAGGTCTCCAATGGAATATCTCAGGGAATCTATGCTTGGCCCACTGCTGCTGCTGAACATTTTTTTTTAAATCAGTTACTTCAATGAACTGAACCAGCTATGCCCAGAAAAAGAACTCTGGGAGATGACTAAAAACCATTACATTGAATTCCCAATCCCTATATTTATGCACACCTGCATTTTTGATTTCCTTCACAAGCTAATTGTACAATATTTCAGAGTCTGATTCTTTTTGTACAGCAAAATAACGTTTTGGTCATGTATCCTTATTGTGTATCTAATTTATATTTTAATATATTTAACATCTACTGGTCATCCTGCCATCTGGGGGAGGGGGTGGGGGGGTAAGAGGTGAAAAATTGGAACAAGAGGTTTGGCAATTGTTAATGCTGTAAAGTTATCCATGCATATATCCTGTAAATAAAAGGCTATTAAATAAAATCAGTTACTTCAATAAAGGTTTAGTATGTCATATACTATGCTTAAGTATAAGACAGAACTATGACCTCCTCCCCAAAAAATCTTAATATATTATGCTTGAATGAAGTTGTAGAAAATCACAAAACCATGTGGGTTGTGATCGGATCCCCTACAAATTCATGTTACATAATCTCAACTAGGTCCTCACTGTGGAAAGGTAGTCCCTCATCTCACATCACATAGTGAAGATGCCGTCTGCTATCTCTCTTGATTCACCCCTCTTTCACATAAAGAACTTGTCCTTTTCCTGATCCAGATAAAACCTTCTATATGTCCAATAATAAGAAGTATTAAGTGTATTAGTATTTACTGTAGTTTAAAGTGAATACTCAACTTTTGAACAATATAAGTGAACGTTATTGGATAGTATTTGAATAATGTACCATATGGATTTTCTAGCAAGAATAACAGATAATCGTTGCAATTATTGAAATTGCCAATTTAAGGACTTATTTTGCTTCCAAAATTTGTTATTTCTTGGAATTCTACTTATAAGATTTGTATAAAATATACTACATCTAGGGGCAGCTAGGTGAGGCAGAAGATAGAGTACTGGGCTTGAAAGAAGACTCCTCTCCCTGAGTTCAAAGCTGGCCTCAGACACTTACTATGTGATCTGGGCAAGTTACTTAACCTGTTTTGCCTTAATTTCTTCATCTGTCAAATGAACCAGAGAAGAAAATGGCAAAGCACTCCAGTATTATTGCCAAAAAACACCCAAATGGGTCACAAGGAGTCAGACGTGACTAAAATGATTCAACAATCACAACAAATACTAAGCATATAAACATTAATATTTGGAAGAATGATTCACTGTTAGCAGCTGACAAAGACACAAACACATATTTATAACAGGACAATAGTTACAAGTGAGGCTGATTAGATTATGTTTCCTTTTTTTCTACTTGAGCCTGTCCTGGTTTCTAGAAGTGTCCACCTTAACCTTTTTAAGTTTGTGCATCTGCATTTGCTGCTTTTGCGTCTGACTTGAGGTCAATGTCTTCCTTTGAACCAGTGATATCTATCTCTCTATGTTGATTGTTAACCTTTCATTCTGGCAGGAAATTTTACTTTCCCTCTATTTTGAAACTGTTTTTTCCTCGACATTTGAAAAAAATCCAACATAAATTTCTTGAGAAATACCAGGAAGGAATTCCTAGCGTGGAAACACTACTCAAAAATTCAGTGTCATCCTGGGCTTCTCACTGTCTCTCTCACCTCCCATGTCCAATCTGTGCCCCGTCCTGTCAATTTTACCTTCACAAGATGTCTCACACAGTCCTCCCCTTTTCTCCTTTGACATCGCTACCACCCTGATGCAGGCCTTCGCCCAGTTATATCGGGACGGTCATCAAAAGAATCTGCTGGCTGATTATCTTGCCTCAAGTCTCTCCCACTTGAGTCCATCCTACTCTCAGCTAGCAAATTAATCTTTGTAAAGCCGAGATCAGAAGCTGTCACTCTCCCCTCATTCAACAAATTTCAATGGTTCCCAATCATTTCCAGGATCAAACATAAAATCCACTCTTGAACAGTCAAAGCCCTTTATAATGTGCCCTTCCCTCTTACTGCCCCATCCTCATAGTCTCTGCAATCCAGTGACATTAGCCTCCAACAAGACCCTACAAGCATTTCTATTGCCTCCCCACTTCCCAACACTGGGAATTCCCATTTCCTGGCTGCTCTGGCTTCCTTCAAGTCTTCCTCCACCTCCTTCAAGAAGCTTTTTCCTAGTGCCTTTCCTTGGTCGACTATTTTCCAATCTATCCTACATTACAGCTTATTTCCATTTGGCAGGGACTATCTTTTGCCTTTTTTTTTGTACCTCCAGTGCTTAGCATAATGCCTGGCACAGAATAGCTGTTTACTAAATGTTTACTGACTCACTATTATTTTAATAGCCATTAGACACATAAGAACTGGCTTCAAAGCTAGGAAGACAGATTCAAACATTGCCTCTGCCACATACTGGCCAAGTGATTCTGGGCTTCACTTCTCCCTGTTTGCCTCAGTTCCTCATCTGTAAAATAAGCTGGAGAAGGCATTTCAGGATCTTTGCTAAATGGAGTCACAAAGAGTTGGGCAGGACTGAAATGACCAGCTTGAACAATAACAATAACAAAAACAAGCCCATAGTATTTTAGGCAGAGATGCCATTCCAGCTCAAAAGGTCTATGGTGGCAAGTCTGTTTATAAGCTTCTTCTGCAACATTCACAAGCAGAGTGATAGATAGCTATAGAATAGATAGCTATTCTCTATCCCTAAATGAGCTCCACCATGCTCTTACCCCTGCTTCTACTAGATCCTTTTCCTTAACAACCCACACCCACACCCCTTTGTTCCCTTCTCCAAACATGCTATGTATAAGGCACTCTTTCATAAAGTTCTCCCTCCATCTCCGAGACTAATACACTCTCCTTGAAATAAGTACTAAGGCCAAACTTCTCCTCCTCTCTTTTAGAAGATGGGCTCTGAGGTGCTGGGCTTTTCCTTACAGGGAAGACCATGCTCCTCATCACCTCAGACTCCCTTTGGACTTTTCTGTTAATGGCAGTTTCTTTTCAGGATGATAAAATTCCAAGTTCTATATCTTACAAAGGAAGTGAGCCTTCATCTTCTCAAGGGAAGTTCCCCTAATGCTGCCCAGCTAAAGGGAAGGAAAATTTGACATTTCAACCCCATTTCCCACAGGGTCCAGCCTTCTCCCACTTGAAATTTCATCTTCCACTTGAAACACTCAGATCTTTTGAATTTTGTTCATTCTTATCACAGCTTTTTAGACAAATAGGGAAATCACCTACAAGGCTAAGAAGGAATCTCTATTCAGCCTCTTCCATGTACCAAACAATGAACATTGCTTCTCTTGAAGATTCACAAATACCTTTTATCTACAGAAAGTCAACAATGGCAGATTTCAGGCAACAGAGGAATCTTCTCAGTACTGAAAAACAGAGACCTGAAATTCTTCTATTTCCACAAGATCATAGTAGTTAGAACAATAGAATGCAAGCTCATTAGAATGTAAGTTCAAGGAGGAAGGCTTCTGGCACATGGGATGGAATTCCTGGGGTTAGCAAGGGAGAGTTCTGAATGAGTAGGAATAGATGCTTTATGCTATGCAGCATTTCATAGGTCTCCCAAAATAATTAAATCATAGATTTAAGTATCTTACCAGCCCCTAAACCATGTATATAAAAAGTATTTAATAAATGTTTGTTGAATTGAATTGAAGGGACTGGGCAAATCATCTATCATAGTGGATCTCAATTTTTTTTAGCTCAACAACAATAAATCCCATTACATGTTACCCTAAATAACATATTTTTATGAAATGTAACTATATTTCCAAAACAAAAAAAAATGAGTCAGAGGAGTGATCTGGTGTTACTCAGTTTTTCAAATTTCCTTAATATCTGATTTCATAAAAGACAGATTTTTATATCTGCTCAAGTTCATTCTGGTGTAATGTGTTGTTTTAGTTAAAATATATGAAGAAAATCTGACCTCGTCCATATAAATAGCTGGGAACTAATGGAGTGTTTTAATAGGCAAATAATGTCTTGGTTATTATTACAATTTTTTTTACCTCATGGGAACCTCTGAAAAGGTCTTGGAGACCCCTAAAGGCCCCAAAAGCACACTTTGAGAATCACTGATCCATCCATATTCAATTAGTTGCTAAGTCTCCCATTTTCTACCCCCACAACATCTTTTTCTTTCATGCCCTCCTCTCCACCATACCATACAGCCTACACTGCCTCTAACCTGATTCAGGCCCTCTTTACCTCTCAAAGGAACTATTCCAATAGCCACTAATTGGTTTCCCTGCCTCAGGGCTCTCCCCCACTCCAAACCATTCTCCACTCAGCTGTCAAATTGATGTGCCTAAAACTTAGATTGGACCACATCTCCCTCCTACTTAAAATTTTTTTAAAATGTCTTCTTATTTCTTCTAAGATAAAATACAGAATAGTCAGTCTGCCATTTAAAGTCATCAACAATATGGATCCTACCTACCTTTCCAGCGCTAATAACCACTCTTCATGCCACCTCAGTTTCAGTGAAACTAACCTGCTAGCTGTCTCCGTACATCCCACTGCACCTCTTACCTTGCCTCTGTGACATTGTGCTTTCCCTTTTCTGGAATGAAGCCCACCCCTCCATCTAGTAGAATTTCTAATCAAGGCCTTTCTTGACCCTCCCAGGTATTAAGATTCTCTACGTCTTGAAATTACTTTGTTATTTTGATCATTTTATTTTTGCTTTATCAACATATCGGTTACATCTCTCCATATTAGAATGTAAGTCGTCTGAGTTCAAAAATTGTCTCATTTTTTGTGGTTGTGTCATCAGTACCTAGCATGATGTACTCAATTACAGAGATGTCAGTTGAATTGAAATGACTTGAACCTAGCATAATTCTCTCTATATGGCTGATGTTCAATGAAGATTTGTTCAATGAATGGTTAGGAGTTCTTGAGACTGTAGAAGTATGATTTTCTTATCGGAGATGCCAGTCTAAACTATTTAAATGGAAGTACCTGTGTCAGAGATGTCAGGGATCTGCTATCTTTTACATAACTGCCTCCATTTTATATATATATTGTGTATGTGTATGTGTGTATAGATATGTAATATACATACACACATTTTTCCATTCTTCCACTACCAACGAGGGACCAATAGAGTGGATCCTATTTGTCAAAATTTTACAAAATAACAAATGAAAATCAGAAAATAGATTTTTCAAGCTATAACAATAAATATTTGAAGTTCATTTTTGGGAGTTATAATTGTAATGTGTGCCTTATCTATCTCTTCATCCACCAGAATTTTCTCTCTGCTAAGAGCAGAGCAATTGACATAATTTTACCTCAATGATAATTCCATATTTCAGAAGGTAGAAGAAGCAATAAGAAGAATGGAAATTTTGGACCTGATTCTGACCAATAAGGATGAACTGGCTAACAAAGAAAAAATATTGGGTAAAGAGAAAAAATGATCACATCACCTTAGGATTCCTCATATATAAAGGAGATAATTATAGATATATTTATGTATAGTCAAGATTTAGGGGGAAATATTTTTGGAAATTCAAAGAGAAGACAGGTTTCATGACATGAGGCTATAAAGGGAAATTGACTCAGGAGGACTGTGGGAATCTCAAGAATGAATTGTAAATATGAAGTTGGTGAAATAATTCCATTGAGGAAGAAAAGAAGAAACCAAGATGATTGTATACAAGACAAGAAAGGACATGTACTTAAAATGAAATTAATTAATTAAGATGGAACTCAGATTCAATATTTAAAAAGTTACAAAGTTCCATAAAAATAATATCAGTAATGTTAATTAAAGGGGTAAACACCCCTTTTTGACCAAAGAACACCAAAAAAGACCTTTAAACTACTTTAAGGACAACTGGAAGAATGAAGAAAAGCCAGAACCATTATTTAGGGCAATGAAGTCATGATAACTGATTAGAGAGGATAGGGGAAGGGGAAGTCATGATAACTGATGACAGGGTGATGAAGTAACAATAACTGATTATGGGGTGCTGAAGTCATGATAATTGATGATAGAATGATGGAAGTCACAATAACTGATGACAGAAAAAGCAGTGCCAATGAACTCCTGTCTTAATTTTATATTCTCGAGAGGATAATGATTTTCAAAAGAGAAAAGACAGAGCAAAAATGTTTAACAGAAACCAGACACAGGAAAAGTGAGGAGATGGGAAAAAAGCATCATGTTACCCCCAATGAGTTCAACCAATCATGGGTGAATTGCATCTCTTGATGCTGAATGAACATGCTGATGTGATTAATGAATTTCAATCAACTGTTTTTGAAGAATCATAGAAAATAGGAAATGTTCCATGAGACTGAAGACATATAAACATGGTGCCAATTTTTTTTAAAGGAAGAAGATGGATGTGTCAAGATTGGTGAGCTTGATATCAATTCCTTACAAAATTCTAGAACTAGATTCTAGATACAATTCTTGATAGAAGAGCTATCTCCTTTGAACTACAAGTCTACTCTTCCAGCTCCCTGCTAGACATTGTCATCTGTCTTCATCACTGGCACCTTAAATTCAATATGTTCAAAATTAAATTTATCACCTCTTTTCATAACCCTGTCCTTTTAACTTTCATTTTTAAAAAATAACATTTTATTTTCCCCCAGTTACATGTAAAGACAATTTAAACATTCTTTTTTTTTTTAATTGTGGGTTCAAAAGTTCTTTTTTCTCACTCAGCTACTCCATCCCTAAGACAATAAGCAATTTGATATAGGTTATAGATGTTCAATCATGCAAAACATATTACCATATTAGTCATTCCTTTAACTTTCCTATCTTTGTTGAATGATCCCATTGACCTAAAACTTTGTCTTTGTCTTTGATTCTTCCCTTCCCTTCATTATCTTCCCATATATCCATCCTTATTGTTATTCATTGATTTCAGTCATATCTCCAATTGGAATTCTCAGCCAAGATACTGGAATGGTTTGCCATTTCCTTCTCCAACTCATTTTACAGATGAGGAAATGAGGCAAACAGGATTAAATGACTTGCCTAGGATCACACACAACTAATGTCTAATGTATATCCAACCAATTATCAAGATTTATATATTCTTCCTCAATAATCTCTCATAACTATCTTCTCTAGTTCGAGCTGCTCTTATCTTTTGTTTAGATAATTATAATTGCTTCCTAACTGGTTCTGGATCTTTCTTGTTCTTCCTCTTCTCCCAGAATAGCTGCAAGAATCCTTTTCTGCTCTTAAAAACCTTTATTATTACTGATATTATCTTTACAGAATGGTGTCATTTTTTTATACTAGAGATGAGTTGTCCTTAAGCACCTGTCCTTTCATGCCTCTAATTCTTTCATCACATGCAGACGTCAAATTATTTTCCTGATGCATAATACGCTTGACCAAACTAAACCCCTACTTAAATTTGATGGCTCCCCTAATGCTTAGAGTAGGCCAGAGTCTTTAAGTGGACCTTCCATAATTTCACACTTTATCCCTTTACACACTCAATTTGTCCAGTACTCTTCCCTCTCTGAATATTAGCACAGATCATTCCCTCCTAATTGATAAAACTGAAATTCTCTTCCTTTAAGGCTCATATTTTCCATGAAGTCCTCTCTAACTTTCCCATTGGAAGTGGTCTCTCCATCCTTACTTATTTGTATATCACTGTGGTTCTTTCATTGTCCTAATGTTCTACTTTGTAGATACATATTTATATTCACCTATTATCTTTGTTAGATCATAAGCTACCCAAGAGCAGGAATTGTGTTTTTCTCTCTTTGTACCTCCAGCTCCTAGCATACTATTTTGCATGAAATAAATGCAAACTCTTTTGAGTTTGATGAATTTGATGAATGAGAGGAGAAAGATTTAGGAACTCTAAGAAAAGCATCAATCACAAGTCTACAAGGATTTCTCAATATCATCATATCAGACTAATCTTATTTCCTTCTATAGATCAGAGATATGCTACAGACACAGTATATTTGGATTTCTGCAAGGCATCTAATAAAACCTCTAATATCTCTGTGGACATGATATAAACTAGTTGATGGCAAAGTTATGTGAATTCAAAACCAGTTGACAAGACTGGATACAAAGAGCACCATTTAATAGATTAAAAATCAATCTGGAAGAGGAATTTATTTCTGTTTTTCTCAAGAATTTTAATCATTGATTTGAATGAATGCTTTGCTCATCATTCTGAATGCTATGAATCTGTGGAGCTCATAACTAAACACTATAACTCATACAGATAGACAGATAGATAGACTTAGATAGATAGACAGACAGACAGACAGATAGATAGATAGATAGATAGATAGTACTACCAGATAGAGAAATAATAGGGGTATTATCTCCCTGGATTTGTATGTTATACTTTTGTATCAAAGACTCTTTTATGACACAAAGGCTCCAGGTATACTTTAGGGATCATGAATTCTCTGGCTCATTACCCATCTCATATGAAACCCAGGAACATCCATCCCTGACATGTTTCCAAAGGTAACCATTAGTTTCTCTCATAAGCATTCAGGTTTACAAGATTTAAAGTATAAAATTTTAATTTTTAAATTAATTGAAATAGGAAAAACTTGCATCTAAGCTGAATCCTTCCCATTTTGCAGGACACCATCACTATAGAAACTTGTACAATGTCTATGACTTACAGTAATGCTCTGGATAATGTTCCAACAAAAAGAGAAGCTCAGTTTTGTTCTTCCCCATCATCTTCCAAACTGTCTCCTGTATCTTCCCTTAAGTCTTAGCAGATAATCATCTCATATAGGCTTGATTTGCTCTCTTCCATGACTCTCCTTCTATAACAGATCATTTGAGGACTTTGTGCGGTTCTGTCACTCCCCAGAGGATGGCACTTGTTGCCTTCCACAGGGGATCTGACCAATAGCAATTGACTTCCAGAAGAGACCATTCTGGAGACATTGGTTTTGCCCAAAATAGTGAATCTATTCTTTTGATATCCTCTCTTGTACACCTGGATTCCATAGCCTTATATGTTCTCATACAAAGGTAGTTTTAGGTGATTATGAAAATATTTTCTTCTTGGACTTTCCAGAAAAGAAATATGGACTAATAAAAAAGAATGGGGGCTATAGAGAAATCTTTACCCATTTTCCCACTCCCATATCACACACAACTATTACAGTTTTTGCATTCTCTTGAAATTGTGGCTTTAATGCTTTCATCAATTAACTTTGTTTTCCTTTCTTTCCAACATGGAAGTGATAGGAGACAGGAGACTATCCTTTGTAGTTTAGTCAATGTTTTATAAATAAAGTATCTATTATCTTCTTGAGGTTTATCTGTTAAAAATTACTAAGTTCAGGATCAAAGGTCTCAAGTGCCTACTTTATGAGGATTGTCTTCAATTTACTTGAAAGATTTCTCACAGAGTCAGCTAGGTGGATAGAGAGTTGGGTTTTGAATCAAGAAGATAAAAGAGTTCAAATCTTGCCTCTATTAGCTGTGTGGTCCTAAGGAAGTCAACCTCTCACAGCCTCAGTTTCCTTATCTCTAAAACACAGGCAATAATAGCACCTATTTCATATGGTTACTGTGAGGATCAAATTAATTAACATATATAAACCTCTTTAAAAACCTTATGCTATATAAATGCCAGTCATTTATCATTATTATCATTATATAGAAAAAAGACCAGATATTCAGAGTGCAAGACTAAGAACTAAGTAGAGGTTGCAGAGTCAAATTTAGTTTTGATGAAGGAAAAATTCTGAATAATTAAAGTATCCTAAGTGAAATAAGCTATTTCAGGAAGCAATGGGTTCTGCCTATTGGAGATTTTTAAAACCAAAGCCATATGATGTTATAGTGGGTATTCTTCTTCAGAGATGAAACTGAATTAGATAAGAGGCTGAGATCCCTTACAGCTCTGAAATTACATGACTCTGTGACTTCTTAAACTAGTTTTTATTTTTCACTTCTAGTTGGCTCACGGAGAGTCTTTTCTTCTCAGGAACCTTAAATCATTGTATCATCATCATCATCCTCATTCTCATCCTCGTCATCATCATTATCATCCTTATCCTTCATGACCAACATTTGCATAATATTTTAAGGTTTGCAAACCACCTTACATGAATTACCTCATTTGAACTTTACAAAGACAATGTGAGAAAGGTGTTATCACTACCATTTTATAGAGAAAGAAATTGAGACTGAGAGGTTAATCGCATGTCCCACAGAGTCTCAGGTTTTATGGGGCATGCCTATTTTTTATTTATCCCTCCATCCCTTATCTTTCTTTGTGATAGTTGGGTTGGCTACTTCAAATTACCATAGATTTACTCTGAGAAAGAGCTTCAAAAGGGAGGGGAGGGAGAGGACAAAGCCACTTCCTTCCTTGGGTGCTCCTGTCCTATGAGGGAAGAAGATTTATGTTCCTGCTACATTTCTATTAAGGAGATTATAATTAAAGCTATGATCTGATAGCACTGGATTTTTTTGGCTGTTCTGAAACAATGCTGACTCACATTGAGTTTACAAACTTAACCAAATTCTCAATTTGTTTCCCATGAACTTTGGCAAGCCACATCTTCCTTCCCAATATATTTGAAATTGTTATTTCAAACAGAATTCAACAATTATCCCAATAAAGTTTCATTTTTTAGCAAATTTTTGTCCACAGCCCTCCTTAGTTGTTGAAATGGAAAATGAGGGGAATAAATTTGATGATCTCTAATATTTCATCTGAGTCTATGGTTCAATGATCTTTTGGGGATCAGATTTGTCAATAGTGTTTTGCCTATTCCTTCTTCCTCTGAATCATTTAAAAATCTGATAAGCATGTTATCAGCTAAACAAACAAACACATACTTGGCTGATTTCAGAAAAGTCTGGAAAGACTTACATGAACTGATGCTAAGTGAAATGAGTAGAACCAAGAGAACATTGTATACAGCAATAAAAAGATTATATGATGAGCAACTGTAATGTACTTGGCTCTTTTCAGCAATGAGGTGATTCAAGGCAATTCCAATAGACTTGGTGGAAAGAGTCACCTGGAACTACAGAAAGAACTATGTAGACTGAATGTGGATTAAAGCATTACTTCTGTTGTTGTTAGCTTTCTTGTCTTTTTCTTTATCATATTTTTTCCCTTTTAACTGATTTTTCTTGCATAGCATGACAAATGTGGAAATATGTTTAGAAAAACTACACATGGTTAATCTATATTGAATTGCTTGCTCTCTAGGGGAGAGGGGAAGAAAAATTCGCAAAGGTTTTGCAAAGGTGAATGTTGAAAAGTATCTTTGTATGTATTTGGAAAAATAAAAAGCTATTATAAAAAAAACATGCTTTTTCTCAAATGTCAATATGAATCTATTAATTACTGGACTTTGATTTCTAACTTCATTATCTTCCAACCCACATTTCTCTCATCTTTCCAATCTGATAGTAGGAAATTATAATGGACTTTGCCACCATATATATTATATCTGCTATAATTCCCCAACCTAGTTTAGTAACCCTGTCAGCAAAGGAAAGGCGACTGATCTGATATGCCCTATTCATGCTGACTCTTAGCCATCCTAGCCTTTCCCTTATAGGCTTCATAAACCATCTCTTTTAATGCTATTTTTTAGAATTTTCCAGCAACAAAATTAACCTTTTTAACGTTAAATTTTTAAAAGTTAATTTAAGGATGGCAGAATCTACTCTTTTTTTTGAAAATTGATACGTTTGTCTTCTTGTCATTTCTCTTCACAGTTTTTCAGAAAATGATAATAATAGGAACAAAAATATTTATAGCAGCTCTTTTCTCAGGGCAAATAATTGGAAATTGAAGGGATGCTCATCAATTGGAGAATAGCTGAATAAACTATGCTATGTGATTATAATGGAATATTATTGTTCTATGGGAAATGATAAGCAGGATGCTCTCAGGGAAAAAACCCATAAAAGTCCTCCATGAACTCAAACAAAGTGAAATATACTATATACAAAGTAATAGTAATGTTCTGGGATGATCAGCTGTAAGTGACTTTGCTATTCTCAGCAGCACAATGATCCATGACGCTCTGAAGGACTTATGATGGAAAATCCTATCCCTATCCAGAGAAAGAAGATATTCTCTCTCTCTCTCTCTCTCTCTCTCTCTCTCTCTCTCTCTCTCTCTCTTTGCCTGTCTCTCTTTTTTCTTTATTTGGATGAGAGATTTTTGTTTTCTTTCACAACTTTTATGGAAATTTTTTGTATAACTTCACATGTGTTTCTTAATGGAGGCTGGGGGAGAGAATCTGGAACTCAAAACTTTTTAAAAGCAGATACACAAATTGTTTTAAATGTAAGTGGGAAAAATTAAATAAAAAATTTAAGATAATAATAATTGTATACCTACATAGTACTTTAAAACATATTACCTCATTTGATACTCAAAAACACCTTGTATAAGTACTACAGATATCATTATGCCCATTTGACAAATAAGGAAACAGACTCAGAAAGAGTATTTTGCCCATAATACCACAAGTGCCAGAGGTGGATCAACCAGATCCCACTTGATTACAAGTTTAGCATTCTTTCTTTTGTGCCACATTGCTTTTAATAGAACAGGAGCATCTTCTAGTTTTTGCAATATCTGCACCTCAATTTCATTCAGATGTAGTAGTTTTAACTCATTGCAAAAAGCTATGTATTTTCTTAACATATTGTTCTTTTTAGGTTTAAATTCTGTTATCATTTTTGTTCAATCCTCATTCCAAAGATAACTCTTCTTGATAGAGAAAAAAAAGCAAAATAGAGTTAAATAGTAAAGCCTCTAGTTTTGTTATGATCATCCCATAGAACCAAGCAGGAAAGTAGTTCCATCATGCAGACAGCAATATTCTAATGCACCACAGATTTGGAGGTAGAATGAAATACTGAAAAGAACTCCAAATTAGATGGCAGGAAGGGACTGGGTGAAAATCTTGACTATACTATTTACTACTTATATGACTTTTTTTTTTTAAATCAAGTCACTTAGCTATTTGGAGGCACTTTACTCATTCATTAAATGAAGAGATTGGAATAAATGATTTCTAAGATACCTTAAAACTCTTAATTTTGGTTCCTATCAATTTTATTTCTATGTTGTATTCAACACAGTCCTCCAAAAGTTCTTGTTATTCCTAGAATTTATCACCAACATCAGATCATTAACATTCTCAAAACAATTCTTACAGGAAGGGACTTATCTGCCCTTTCTCTCCATATATGTCTTAAAAAAAACCCAACAACATTAAGACGGATGATGCATATCCATTAGACTCTTTAAACAGCACCCCTCTTTAATGTTTCAGAATCATTTGTACTTGTGCCCTTTTTTATTTTGTCTTCCTATCATAGTAGTTTGCACATTTAGTATTTAATACATATTTATTGGATTATTGTTGGAGTTTGGTTTTTGAGAGAATTCGATCTCTCTTAAGTTAAACTTACAGATCCCTGAAAAATGATAGAGCTGTGATCTCTGGAATCTATTCTCCCCCATATCAAAGGGGCATATCAAATAATTGCCAGTTTCCTCTTTCTTATCTCTAGCCAACTCTATTGTGATCTGGTCACTTCCTGCCAAGGTTCTCATCACTTTTATTTCAGTCATGTCATGAAAAAATCATGTCCAGAAAAATAGTTTCCTTTATCTCTTCCTCTATATCTTTGATGAACATAGCTATAATATTTTTTGACATTTGTTAATAAGATAAGCAAAAAATTATTAGTTCTTATGTTTTTAGTAGAGGACACTGGTTTTCTTGCTGCTTCTCACCTTAGAGACTCCATCTTCTGACGCCAGGCATTTTCATTGCCTGTTTCTTATGTCTGGAATTCTCCCACTCCTCATCTCTATCTTCAGTATTCTTTCATCTCACAGCTAAAATCCTACTTTTGGAAAGCTTTCCCCAATCCTCCTTATGACTAGTTGCCTTCCTTTTGTTAGATATTTCCAATTTACCTTGTATATAACTTGATTGTACACAGTCATTTGCATGTTGACTCCCCTATTAGATTATGAGCTACATGAAAATAGGGACTGTCTTTTGCTACTTGTTTAATCCTTAGTGCTTAGCTAGAACATAGTAGGTGATTAATAAAGGTTTACTGACTGAATGATTTTAGAAGAAAGAAAACTCTGACATCTTTCTGGATAGGTGAAATCCATATTCAATCTCTATTTCATTGTATGTTCTAGATCTGTGATTGTTTCCTATTAATCATCATCCATTTCTTGTCATTATTCCATTTCTTCCTTCTATTTGGGTGGTCTACTCTGTAAGTAGCACATTTTTACTGCCATTTTTATCGACAAATAATAATGGTTAACATTTATATAGCACCTACTATGTCCCTGGCACTGTGCTAAGCAATTTATAAATATTATATCATTTGCTTCTCTTAACAATCTTTCAAAATTTGAGGGTAGATACTATTATTATCATCTCCATTTTACAGATGAGGCAGACAGAGGTTAACTGACTTGCACTTAGCTAGGAAATGTCCAAGGCTATATTTTAACTCAGGTCTTCCCAGTTCCAGGACAGAAAGTATCCACTATATCATCTGGCTGCCCTCTAGATGCTACATTTTAGGAAGTACTCTGTCATAGTGGATTAGGGAATTGGAGAAGAGAAATCACAATAGGGGGAAAAAATTTGAGCCCACTCAATGCAAAAAGTGACTGAAGGAACTAGATATTTGGAGAAGAAAAGATTGGGGGAGAAATAAATAAAATTGTCTTCACCATATGGGAAAGGGGATTTATTTATTTTGCTTGGTCTGAGAATTGGGTTCAGAACAGGGGGTAAAGTTACAAAGAGAGAGATTTAATTTCATTATAAAGTAAGAAATACAGAAAACAAAAAAAGTAGGTGTTGCCCAGGGATAGGTCCAGAGTAGGTTCATATTTTAGGTTCAAGTTAGACTAGATGAAGGTTCTTTCTAACTCTTAGATTGTATGGTCCTACAATATATAATCACTGATGGGAAATAACACAAGAGATGGACAATAGTGAAGGAATCTATTCTTCAATCAACCAGGATATAGCATATATATATATATATATATATATATATATATACCTCAGTAATTCAATTAAATATGATTTCATCAATGTGAGCATTTCACTTAGTAATTCAGATGGCAAATTTAGGATTTCTCATCATAGAGGCAGTGTAGTGGACAGAATGCTTGGTCTAGAGTCTAAAAGACCTGAGTTCAAATCTAGTCTCAGACATTTACTAACCCTAAACAAGTATGTATGACCCTAAGCAAGTCACTTGACTACCGTCTGCTTCAGTTTCCTCAAATGTAAAATGGGTATTATAATAGCACATCTCTCACATAGTTGTGAGAACAAATGAGATGTTAGTAAAGCATTTAACACAGTATCAGCACATAGTAGGTCCTATTTGTTTTCTCCTTAACCTTCAAATCTTACTTTCATAAATTTCAGAAAATATTTTATGGGGGTAAAAGAGGAAGCTGCCTACCATGCAAGGGGCTTGCTTGCCTCTAGTTCTCTTAACATGACAAGGATACCAAAGAAGTGAACTTTGGTTATTTCTCATTCTTGTTCCTATTACATTGCACTTTCTTTGATGACATCTTTTATGCTGTTTTTATGTGCAGTTCAGTATTGGTAAAATGTTGTGCAGCCTGTTTGGGTGACCCAGAATTTTGATGCTTCAGATTGTGGTATTTCAAGATATGCCATATGGACAGAATCACCAAAACAAGTATGGTGTTTTTAAAAGGATGTTTAAATTTTTATGTCAGAGAGAAGTTTAGGGTAATTGAAAGCCTTGTGCAATTTCCAATAAACTCATCATCATCATTATCATCATGGATATGCTAGATAGCGTGCTAAGTAAACACTTTGCAAATATTATCTCATTTGATATTTGCATTGTGAGGTATTACTATTTTTGCTATGATTATTTCCATTTTATAAATGAAGAAATAGGCAAATAGAAGTTAAGTGACTTGTCTAGATGAAGTATCTGAACTTGTGTCTTCTTGAATATGTACTCACCATGCTCCAGCAACCATATCACCTAACTGTTTATTTTCTACTTCTTATTCAATTCAAATGTATCCAATTCCCTTCTTCCTATTCAATTCTGGGCCCATTTCATCTAATCTATCTATTTTTATCTTTGTCTTATCTTTCTATATCCATATAGATATTGATGCAATTGCTTTATAATTATTAATATAAGTAATATTAATATAATAAAATAATGTATCAAATTAAATGCTTTTATAATTAATACAAAATAAATGCCATGAAATCTTTAATTATCTACACCTTTCTGTCAACTGTATAATGATAAAGATAAGTTATGTGGTAGCATAATATTTACAAAAGTCTATTTGTTCCCTTTTCATATTTTCAGTAAGAACGTCCTGAATTATATGTGTGTAGGTTATTTTCATACTTTGCAGAGATGAAAAAGTAGGCATATGGTTTGGTAGATATTGATGTCCTTTCAATTGACTTGTTTTTCAGCAATAATAACATCTGTGATTTCCCCCCAATTATTTTGTTTTTTCTTCTCTTTCTATATCTTGAAAATCAATCACTTACAGACTTAAAAATTGAGTCACTTCCTATAAGGATCTTTACTGTGTTTGGTCCAGCCATTATTTCTATCTTTATTTTCTTTAATAATTTTTAGTTAGAGTCTAAATGTATTGGCTTTACTGTTATTGATGAGGTGAATTGTTATAGAAATGTTGACAGATTTTTTTTTAAACTTTTGTTGTTAGGCCTTCTGGTTTCATCTTTAAGGGATCTTGAGATGATCCGACTTAAATAGATCTCACACCGAGTCTCCTGCAAATTAGTTTTTCTCTCTGCTTCTACTTCCTGGCTTATAAGAGAGTGCTGTTCATAATCTTCCATGATCCCCCTCTGAAAGATTTTGTAAATGAATTTCTATCCTAAGAGTATTGCCCTTAGCTGATATATCTTTTTGGGTAGCAAGGAGAACAAGCAAGCATTTACTGTCTGAGAAGGTTGTTTGTAGGCTCTTTTAGCCTCCTTATTGTAGTGATTATTCTGTCTTGGTTAAACTTCTATAGAAAATGGTAATTGTCTGTGTCTGTTCTGAAATCCATTTCTCATGTTTTTTTGGCATCAATAGCTTGTTTAAATAGATCATATTAGAGCTGTTTTCATTGCACATTATCATTTTCATTCTTCTAATTTGGCGTTAATTTTTATCTTTGCTTTAACAAATCAATGATTTGTCTGTAAACAGACACCTGATTTAGAAATGACTCCCACAGCAGTCACCAACCATTTCCTATCTGTTAAAATACAATTTTATTTTTGTAATGTTATTTCTCGCTTATCCTATCCAAAGTTCCCTGGCTTACTTCTTGGAAGGTAAATACATTTTAGGGGAGGGGAATGAACCTTCAAGCCCTTTCCCACTGGATCTGCACTGTCTAAGTAACTCACTGGCTTTGCTCTTCAAGGAGGACACTGCGCAGAAACTATGCAGTTGTCTTCTTTCTCCAAGGAGCATGACACATCAGGATATTACCTTCTCATTTTTAGAAGGTCTAATCCATGAATTCTCAAATTTGGGGTTATCCACATAACTACCCAGGAAATTTACCTTTTCTGGTTAAAAAGACAGCACTCTTTAGGGACTTCATAATCCTCCCCCCACCATGCCATGCAAAAGTTTGAGGTTCGTGAGTATTGTCCATAAACTATCTTAGGCTGAATGGGCACGGATATATCTGTCTCTGCCATGTGTTTCTGCAGGAATCTATCAGTGTCCCAGCTACTACCATCTGTTAAGATAAGAAAGTCTACTCTCAGGATCTCTCTTAGGCTGCATGCAAAGACATGTCCACTTCATCATCAATTAACTGCTCCTGGGGGATGAAAAGGAGCATAGGCTCCTTCTCTCAACCCTATTCCTCAAATATGTGTTGGGCAATAGAAAGAGAGTAGGAGAGAAAGAAAGAGAGAGAAAAGAGATAGAGAGAGACAAAGAGAGACAGAGGAGGAGGAGGAGGAGGAGGAGGAGGAAGAAGAGAAGAAGAGCAAAGAAAAATAGAAAGTTGGATTTAGAACTCAATTTTATATATTGTAGAATAAAGCATTTCCACCAAGAGCCGTCCCAATCAGCAAATTATCTTTGAAGTAGAATCAGTCTTCGAAATTTCCTCTAAATTAATAGACATAACTACCTCCATGGAATAGTACCTCACAGATATCTCTGAACAAAGCTCCTGCCCAGTTACCTTGTTAGGTTGACTGGTAAGAATTATCAGGTTGATCAAGGACTCATCTGATAATTTAAAATTTTTTAAAACTTAAAATCAGATACTTAGTGCTCATTGCCCCCATCACTGCAGAAGTGGAAGGAGATTTCAAAGAGCTAAAGACCACTATTATTTTTTGTTTCATGGATTAATATGGCCAAAGGATTCAAGATCCAGAGGTCAGCTTGCTGCTGCTGAGACTTTCTGTCCTTATTTAAAGTTATTCTTGGACAGAAATCATATTATATAAAAGTTTTTTCAGCATGATTAAACATGGCATATCCTTTAAGAACCTATGAATACCTCTATACCACAAAGAAGCATCAGACATGGACTTTTTGTGGAAGATGACATTAATTTCCCTTTAAAATCATTTAAACTATATACCCTTGCTTAAAAAAACATTCATTGGCTAACGCTTACTGTTTGACTGTTTAATAACCAATCTCTATCAATCTAACCTTGTTTCTGATTGTTTCCCAATAGATCTAGGCACAATGATCTCCTCATCATTGTTCTATCACTATGTGACTTATACTTCTAATCTTCATACCTTTATCTATTTTGGATTTATTTTGTCTATTTTTATTTAATTCAAGTCTATTTCTTTCATAAAGTCTTTCTTGACTCTTTAGCACTTTGATTCAGTGAGATATTTATTGTCAACCATAAAGCCTAGAACCTATTATATATGTGTACACACACACACACACACACACATATATATATATATGTCTATTATTATTTCATCATGCCTTGACCCTTTAACTGTACTTTGCTAGTAGATGGCAAATACCTGTCTTAAAACTTATTTTTCCTCCCCTGAAAGTGTAACAAAGCCCTCAAGTAGAGCACTAATACATATTAATTAAATGATTAACAGATAGTATGGAGTAATGTTCTTTCATGCAGATATCTAAGTGAACATAGGCTTTTGCTTGGAAGGCTAACATGGCCTAGAGTAAACAGTGTAACTAAACTGTAATAGTCCTTTCCATGGCTCTGTCACTTACCTCCTCTATGACTGGCTTTGTTGCCATAGTTGACTGCCCCTTGTATAATGAAGATAACAGTCTTTGGCCCTTTCTGACCTTCAAAAAATCAGTGAATCATAAAAGTATAGTATCTTGGAGCTGAAATGGACCAGAAGGTGTAAAAACATTTGGCAGTTTTTTATCACAGGACACTCAATCAACAGAATTTTATACATAGAGATAACTGTATTATACCTAGACACACAATATTCCCATACATACATACATTCATACATTCAAAATATATACAATTAATGAATATGCACACAAGTTCTTGAGTGCAGAGATGGATGGCAAAAGTGTTTTGTTTCTAAAACGCTCCTTTTTCATAAGGAACCATGATGTTCAAATACAGAATGTGCTGTTTGGCATTCAAAGCCCTTTATAATCTAGTCCTTTCCTATCTTTCCAGGTAGTCTTCTTACCTCTTACCCTCCAAAATGTACTCTTTCATTGGTGACATAAGCCTCCTGGCTGTTGCATGAACAAGACACTCTAAGTCTAGGTTATAGGCATTTTTTTCTGGCTGTCCCCCATGCCTAGACTCTTTTCTTTCCTCTACTCTACCTGCTGCTTTCCCTGGCTTCTTTTATGTCTCAAATAAAATCTCATTTTTTATGGGAAATCTTCCCCAGATCTTCCTAATTCTGATGCCTTCCTTCGGTAAATTATTTCCTATTTATCCTCCCCATAGCTTGCTTTGTGCATATTTGTTTGCATACTGTCTCCTCCTTTAGATTGTAAGATCCTGTCTTTTCCCTCTTTTTTTGTATCTACAGAATTTAACACAGTGGCTGGTACATAGTAGGTATTTAATAAACGAGTATTGATTGATTGATGTGCTAAGGGCACAGCAATTTATTCCTCTAGGCAGAATCATCTCATTGAATAAAAGATGGTGAAAGAGCACCTGATTCAGATCAGTATCAAGAGAGATCAACATCTGAATCCTGGCTATAGCCTGACTTAATATTTGATCATGGGCAACTAATTATCTCTTTGAAACCACAGTTTCTTCATCTATAAAATGGTAAGATACTTGTAACAACCAACTTCATTGGGTTATTTGTTAGAAGGAAAATACTTTTAAAAGTTATTAAAGGAAAATACTTTGCTATATAAATATGGAAATTATTATTTTCTAGACACAAGTACATCTCAATTTCCTCCTGTGTCATAACTGAACACGTACATAAAGATAACAATTATTTATTCTTGCCAGGCGAATCTGTCTTTGTCCTTCTGCTCACTGTCCCCAAAATACATATATCATAAGCAACATTGACAGTAGGGATACACTTTCAGCATCTCAGGATCTAGGATCCAGTCTGAGTCTCCTTCAAACCCTGGCTTTACTCACTTTTTTCTGATAAGTATAATTCCTGCAGACTGACAAATAAAATTAAGTCTTAATCTGGAAAGAATTTCAGATCCAAATACAGCAGGTTTAAAATGAGACCTTAAATCACCTCCCAAGTCCTCCTGGTTAGGTTCCAAAAAGCCAGCCAGGTCTTGCTAAGTGACCTCCCCTGATGAAGTGAGGGCTAAGACCTCCCCTGCCCAGTTCTCATGGCTCTGTCTTCTGGAAGCCCCCTCCCCCTATGCCCTTTACAACAGGGAGGGAGAATATGATTGGTAAACTGCCTCATTGCCTCTCTATTCCGCAAGAAGGCTTCATTTGACTGTCAGACCTTCTACTGCCTCAGCCTTAGTTGTTTATTAGCTTCCCTTTCAGCTGAGAGCTTCAGGCCTGCCTGCAAGTTAGACTCTCAGCCTCCCACCTCCTCCCCAAAGCTTTCTCCCTTCTCCCCTGCCTCCAACATCTGGTAAAGGAGAGAAGAGCCATTGCTTTGCATTCATCAGAGACTTCTCCAGAGGCAAGTAGGACTATGGTCTAAAGAGTCTGGAATCATTATTGTTTATATTTTGTTTTCATAGAAGACCAGTGAAATCAGAAGGTAGTGTCTTGACTTGTGCATAAAATAGATTTAAGTGAAGCAGACTTGCACAAAGTAGTCAGGTTCACTCTTTCTTTCAGAGTCATCGAAATTCAGTGGCAAGATAAAAGTCAAGATGACTGGCAATGGCCTGGGATTCAGTGGATGGCTTAGGATGCAGTGGATAATTCTGGCATTTTTAATGTCTGACCAAGTTCTAAACACTCCATAGCATCTGCTTCACCTGCCCTTGGGGCCATTGGAATAGATTGTTCTCTTCCATCCATTCCACAAGGGAAGGTTCCACATGCTTGAGATAGACTGCCTCACTGATGGGTACCATCAGTCTGGTATAGCCCATCTGCTGAGATGGTCTTAACAGGGTATAGTCATTATGCATGTTTGGAGATACAGGTGAGAATTGGGCATCCAAAGATCCTAGCCACAGAAACTAATTCCTCAGAAATGGAACAGATAGACAGTTGGGCCCTCTCCATCAAGAGGGATGTGGAGAGGCAGATAGACCCAATACTGTATCTTCTGTGGGTCATTCAATCCTTCCAGGACCTTGGAAGTTGTTCAATGCCATTTGAGAAGCACTGGCTTTCTAATCATCACTCCCTAAAGAAATTCATCCTCCACCCTTCAGTTTTGGCAGTCATGGCTAAAAGTCACCATCATCTGAAGGAAACCTTCAAGGTTTACTCCTTGAAGTCTTCTGAGATTTCTTCCTCTGCTTCTCACTAAGTTGAAAGTGACCTCTTCCTCGGGTGTTTCCTAGGATACTCTCCATTTGGCCCTTTTCCCAGTCTATCTTACAGTATATTTATTTGTGCATATATCTTACTTCCTCTTCCCCATCCCCCCACTCCCAGTAGATTTCTATTTTCTTGAGGACCAGAGTGCTTCTGATTTTCATATTTGTACCCTCAGACCGAGTGTAGTACCTTATACATAAGAAGTGTTTAACAAATGTGTTGGATTAAAATAATACATCCAAGAGCAAGGATTAGGAAGAAGCATTAAAACCCTCCCCTTTTGTTCATCTAGGTGATCTCTATCATTCATACTTCACACCCAGGGCTCAACACCAGGGAAATGGAAGTTGAAGCAAAAAATGGAATTCCACTTCTAAGTAATAACTCACATTTCATTAATAAGAACTCTGGCTTGGGCACATCAAGTTGGAAAAACTCTCTCTGCCTCTAATCCTGAACTCTGGGTTTAGAGCTGGCTGTGGAGAAAAAGGAAAAGGCAGAATTCCCAGTTCCCCTGTCCCTGGATCTAGCACAAGGCCCTGGTGCCTAATTCTTTGTCACCCACTGGCTTCAATTGAAATTTTAACATTTTTATCAACCAATAGAACTGGAAGGGATCTTAAAGATCACCTAATCAAAAAACCCCCACGTAACAGAAAGCTGAGGACAATAAAGAAAAAGTAATTCAACAGGAGGTGGCCAGACTAGATCTCAAATCTGGGCCAGAACATTTTTCCAGTGCTGGTGCTAGTCTCTTTATGGAATTTCTCCCATGTAATTCTATCCTTTGAGAGGCACTTACTACAGAAAGGATCAACATCTTTCAATTAAAAACAACTGTCCTGTTTTATTTTTAGCATCATTTGAATGTTTGCATTATTATTTATTTTTGTTAGTTTTATTTTTATTATTATTTATCAATATTTTAGAAACAAGATCAATAATATCAGTAATAAAAGAATCAGAATTTCTGATGCCTTCCTCATATGTATTTTTGATATACTAATTAACCAGGTCATCAATCACAATGTAAGAAGTACCATTAAAAATACCAAGATAAGTGGCTTTTGTCTCCAAACTTTATAGATGTAAAAGACAGAATACTTCAGAAATCCATGGAAAAATGATAGAGGTTTTGAAATGCATATATGATTATAAATATAAAAGCCTTTTTTGTGGTAGTAGCAAAGAATTGGAAATTGAGGGGATGCCTATGAATTAGGGAATGAACGAACAAGTTGTAGTATATAATAATGATGGAATACAATGTGTTATAAGACATAATGAGCAAAATGCTTTTAAAAAACCTGGGAAGACATATATGAACTGATGTAAAGTGAATTGAGGAGAATCAGGAGAACATTGTACACAGTAATGGCAATATTGTGCAATAATCAGGTGCAAATGACTTAGCTATTTTCAGAACCACAAAAATCCAAGAAAATTCTGAATTACCTAAAATGAAACATGCTATCCATCTCCAGAGAAAGAACTGATGGAATCTGAATGCAGATAGCAGCATACTTTTAAAAATTGTTTTCTTTCTTTCTTTCTTCCCTTCCTTTCCTCTTCCCTTCTTTCCCTCCTTTCCTCCTCCTTTCCTTCCTATCTCCCTCCTTCCCTTCCTTCCTCTCTCCCTCCCTTCTCTTCCTTCCTCCCTTTTTTCTTTCTTCCCTTCCTTCTTTCTTTCTTCTTTTTCTTTCTTTCTCTCCTTCTTTCTTTTTTCTTTCCTTCTTTCTTTCTCTCTTTCTTTCTTTCTTTCCTTTTTTCTTTTTCTTTCTTTCTTTCTTTCTTTCTTTCTTTCTTTCTTTCTTTCTTTCTTTCTTTCTTTCTTTCTTTCTCTCTCTCTTTCTCTCTCTCTCTCTTTCTTTCTTTCCCTTCCTTCCTTCCTTCCTTTTTTCCTTTCTTCCCTTCTTCCTTCCTTTCTTTCACACAGTGAATAGACCATGGAACCTGGATTCAAGAAAACCTGAGTTCAAGTTCAGTCTTAGTTATTTAGTACTTATGTGACACTCAACTGCAAATCTGCCTCAGTTTCCTCATCTGTAAAATAAGAATAAAAATGACATCTATCTCCAAATATTGTTATGAGGATCAAATGAAATATGTGTAAAGTAATTTGCAACCTTAAAGCACTATATAAATTCTAGCTGTTATTACAATAGTTATTATTATTATTATCATAGAGTTCTACTTTTATAATATTCCTCACATCAGGCATTCTTCTCTACACCCAATATCATTTCCCTAGTCTAAGCCCATATTACCATCTGCTTTATTATTATAACTTTCTGAGAACTCTCTTTCCCTTCACTTTCCCACGCTCTCCAACCTATCCCTTGTATCATTGCCATACTAATTTTTCTTATTTCCTGCTAGGCAATCTTTTCAGTTTCTCATTGATTATTCTTTACCTGACATTCAAGACCTTTCCCAGTATGGCCAGAAGCTTTTCATACCATATCATTCTCTACATTAAAGCAAAAGTGGAATATTTTTTCTTTTAAATGCACTCTGTGCTGTCCTCTTTTCATGCTTTTGATCACAGAATATCCTCGTCTGCATTTCCTTTTATTTAATGAATTGCTACCAATTCTTTAAAGCCAAAATCAAATTCACTTCCTTAATGGAGGCTTTTCATTCATTCAGCAGACATTATTTTGCTTGTGTTCTACCCCCAACTAGGCTTAATAATAAGCTCTATAAGGTCAGGGATCATGTCAGATGTAAAACTACCAAGAAATGCAAACAGTCTTTTGGGCAGTTTTCCAAGTATGATTTATGATGCCTTACAGTTTATTTAAAACAAACAAACTTACAAATAAGCAAACATAACAGCAGAAAAGAGAAATATAAGCAAAGTTGTAGACATTGTTCCTCAATTCTTCATATTTATTTCTCCTACTTTCCATTCCTCTGGGTTCAGAGGAACTCCAGGGCCTGTCTATAGCAAAAATATTTAGAATTTCATACTAAGTCATTTAATTAATGTTTGTCAAGATGTTGTAGAGAAGTGTGTCATAGTACACTGCCAGAACAAAGCCCTCATTTATATCCATAGTGAACACAAAAACCCTAAATGATATGAATGTGATATCTCCCTAGGTTTCAGTCATTATAATACCCTACACAAACCACAGCAGTCCAATGGAAATAATGAAATGGACACATTCCACAAAATCAGGAAACATGATTCACCACTATTCACCATGGTGATGGCACAGTAATCATTCAGTTCTCCCCAAGAGATTAGAAACCAATCATCCATCAAAAAAACTCAGTCACCCCTATAGTGACTTCCCAGGATAACCCAGCAGCAATGGACATTGACACAACAGAATATTTGACATGAGTTATATGACTACAGAGTGCAGACCAAAGCAGCAGAGGTACCTATTCAAAGAGGAAGGAAGGCACTTAGGGGTTCAATAGGATAAGAACTGGATTTCAAAGTCAAGAAAACCCAAGGACAGAGAGAGATCAGGATCAAAGATCTTTCAAAGACCATTCCCTGGAAAACACTGAAAGGCCACACACAAGAGATCCTGTCAGCTATACACCTCCCAAATTGCCAACTGCAACCAAGTCACCAGCACATTGCACCAAGAGTCAAGTTGCCAGAAAATCCAGAAAAATAGATGGAGAAACTAGACTTGCTAGTTCAGCTCTATCTTCAGGCAAGCATTCAAGACCGAAAGCTCTTCTTTCCCTCCCCCACCCAACTTTCTCCCCTAAAGAAACAGTACAAGCAACTTACCCTGTTAGCACCACCACAAAATCCATTACGTTCCAGCCATTCCTTAGGTAAGAGCCTTTGTGGAAAGCAAACCCTAAGGCGATGATTTTAATTCCAGCCTCAAAACAAAAAATTCCAATGAAATATGGTTCTGTGTCATCCTGGGGTAGGGAGGAGAAAAATCAGTCAGCATTAGCAGTACTGGGAATTCCATAGAACTATTAAGCCTACAGAAGGTGGAACAATCAGGCAACTATGGTATCCTTTCCCATAACTCCCCACCCCAACACATACATACATATTCATTCTCTCTCTTTCTCTCTCTCTCTCTCTCTCTCTCTCTCTCTCTCTCTCTCTCTCTCTCTCTCTCACACACACACACACACACACACACACACACACACACACACACACACAGAATGTCCTACATAGAATCCTCCCTGGGGACTCTTGCTGGAGACTAAAATGAATTAAAGCAGAGTTCAACTCTCCCCAGGAGAAAACCAGAAACACTGACTCTCCTCACTGGGGGATTCAACTTCTGAATGACCAAATGGGTTTAAACAGGAATGAAATAAAACAGATGCCTCCACAATCTAAAACCAGTAATCTTTTAGCAGACCAGATAGAGGCTGCTAATGAAGCAGGCAGGTATCACCTCCTAATCAAAACAAAAGTCATTCAGACATTTCCTCCCTTGGTTTCTCAGTCTAAAAAGACATACACAGACATTCCATGAAAGATGGGAATAAAATATGCTAAGGGTTATAAGACAGGTGGAATTTCTGGGCCAAGAGCCACTCTCTTTCTTGGGAAGGGAAGAGGAGGAGAGGGGAAGGGAGGGGAAAGAATGGAGGGGAAGAGAGAAGGAAAGGGAAGGGAAGAGAAGGGAAATGAATAGTAGGAAGAGAAGAGAAAGAAAAGGAAGAGAAGGAAAGGAAAAGGAAGAGGAAAGGAAAAGGAAGGGGAAATTGAAGAGAAAGGAAGAGAAAAGGGAAGGGAAGATGAAATGGAAGAGCAGAGAAAGAGAAAAGAAGGGAAGGGAGGAAGTAAGGGAAAGGAAAGGAAGGGAAGGAAAGAAGAGCACTGAAGAATCACTCACCAGGCGTTCAGACATCGGCGTCTTGTCCTCATCAGGCAGATGCTGCTCAAGAGCAAGTACAATGCAGTTTGCTATGATGGTGGCTAAAATCATGTATTCAAAGGGAGTTCTGGAGAGTTAAGGAAAGTTCCATCCACTCATTGAGGTGGAGCATTATGTCCAACTGTGTGCATGCACCCTCTGGCCTAAGTATTTCAGAAGTTCCCCTGAAGGAATTGCCACAGCTAGTCTGGTTCATCTTGAGTCTAGGAAAATGGTAATTTCTCATGCTTTCCAAACTTCCTACCTTATCTCCCCTTCCCCATACCCCTGCTACCACATAAGCTGCCAAAGCCATCTGTTTTAAACTATCTAAAGCAAATCCTTCCAAAGACCCAGGAACAGAGCAGCTGATGTCTTAGGAAAAATTGGAGAGATACTTCCTTCTTCCCCTCCCTTTCCTTTCTGCCATGTTTCTTACAAAATTGACCTTGCATTCGAGTCTACACACACACACACACACACACACGAGAGCCTGGAAGTAAACTGAGCCCCAAAGTCCAAAAACAAACTCAAAATTCAGAAGAACCAGGATCTTTAAGGCTTTTAAGGATTCTTTAAGATAAGAATCCACCAGGACCATGCCAACACCTCCTTTAAGAGAAACACAATCGCTTTTTTTCAATGGCAAGACCTGGGCAGATCTTCTCTGAAGCTAGCGATTTGCCCAGTCAGCTTCTGATCAAACACAAAAAGCAAATACTTTCTTTTTTCTCCACAAAAGAACCCTGGAAATGCAAATTTCCTTTTCCTGAATGCTGGATTTTCCCCTAAAGAGCAGAAATACATTCTTCCCTGAATCCTATGTGCCCATGAATATCAGTTTGGGCTGACAAGGTCTCCAGAGTTTCCTGGCAACAGGCCCACAAGCTTCTAAAGTTCCCCTTGGAATAATCTGTCCTCTTCATTTCGAGTTAGAATGGGCTCTTGCTAGTAAATGTTAATGTGTATAGTCAAAGTTCAGACTCCTGAGATGACCCCAGCTCAAACAAATTCAAGGAACAAGGATTCGGATATTACTGAGAAAGAAACTCAGAATTCAAGAAATTCAGTTCAACAACACTGATTAAGCACTTTTTCTGTGCAAAGCCTTGTGCTTAGTTCTAGAAATATTGAATAGGAAGGGACAGAAAGAATTATTCAGGCTCAATAACTAAGGGAAAGATAGTCTAAAGTTCCTGACTAGGAAACCTGATCTAGGATGGTGGCCCAGGAGGCAGAGGTGCAAGGATGGGAGAAGTTGGTTAGCTCCCATTATAAAGGAGAATGTCCTCATCCTTTGGGCTTATGCTATTTTAACACAGTTTCTCCCCCCTTTCCACTTTCCCAATTATTCTTCACAGTTGGCCAATTTTCATCTACAAACTAAATTCACAAATAGGACCAGATTCCTCCTCTGACCCAAAGCTTTCAGAGGATTCTTATTGCTTATGCTGGGGATCAGTCAACTTAGGCCTGTGGGACTACCTTTGTAAAAAATATTTTGTCAAAACCATTCAAAGCTTACCAGCTAGACAAAAATAGGCAGTGGGCCAGCTCAGTTGTATTTTGCTGACCCTTGGCCTATATGATAAAATAAAAATTCCTTGGCCTAGTGTTCCAACCCCTATACAATCTAGCCCTGACCTACTTCTCCAGGCTGATTATTCTCCTCCCCTCTTCTCTTTTTATATCTAGCCCAAATAGACTGTCTGCTATTCTCTGCCCTTGCCCTGATCTCTTCTACCCTTCTGTACAACTATATAGGTTGTCCACCACTCCAGAAATGCACGCCCTCTTCATCTTTTCCCTCAAAATGCCAAAACTGTCATGAAGCCTATTCTGTTTCCTATTTCCTGCCTCCTCTCCCCTCAAAGAGATATCTTCTGCTTATTTTTTTTTCCCTAGAGCATTTTGATGGGACCTCTTCTTTATCTTTATCAATTACACTTTGGACTACATTAATTTGTGAATCTGTTGTGTCTTCTAACTTCCCGTTAGAATATGAAGGAAGAAAGGAAGGAAAGAAGGACAGAAGTAGGGAAGGAGAAAAGGAAGGAAGTAGGGAAGAAAAGGAGGGAGGGAGAAAGGAAGAACAGAAGGAAGGAAGGACAGAGGGAAGGAATAATGACAAAAGGAAGGAAATAAAGAAGGAAGGGAAAAAGGAAAGAAGGAAGAAAAGAAGGAAGGAGAAACGGAAGGAAGGAGAAAAGGAAGGAAGAGAGGAAAGAAGAAAGGAAAGAAAGAAATAAGTATTAAGCACCTATTGTGCTGCCAGGTATTGTGCTAGGTACTTTACAAATATCATCTCATTTAATTCTCTCAAGAACCCTGGGAAGTAGGTGCTGTTTTTATCCTTGTTTTACAATTGAGGAAAAGAAGGCAGATAGAGATTGAGGGCCCAGGGTCACACAGGATAGGTGTGAAGATGGGTTTGCACTCAGGTCTTCCTGACTCCAATCCCAGTACACGATTCACTACACTACTAACTGAAAACAAGAAATTATCATTTGTTATCACCAGAATTCAGCACAGGAGCTTACACAGAACAGGATTGAATAACTATTTCTTGATGCCATTGTTTGTCACCTCTGAATCTAACCAGGTTCCTGGGTTATGATGCAGCCCTTGGGAATAATGTGAACTCCAACTGAACCCACCTCTTTTCCGTTGTCAACCTTATGAAGGGAGACCACATTCTTATGATTATTAGTATATCCCTCTTCCTATAACCCCATCATGTAATTCCTGACATAGATATAATGCATGTGAGTTCATAAAATTACTCCCTAACTCTAGGGACTTTCCCAAATTGCTCTCTAATTTTAGACCTCCCCCTAATTTGCCCTCTCTCTCTTCATCTCCTACTTTTAAATGACTTCCTTTCACTCAACTAGATCATACTGATCTGCCTTCATGAAAGAAAGGGCTCCTTGTAACTATGATAACAACTTTTTTTTCAATTTCAAACTCCTCTCTTAGAACCTGGTGCAAAGCCATTGGGAGTAGGTATTATAGCATCATATTGATGTGCAGAAGTGGTGTTATCTGCAGGTAGCTGAGAAGAAAGGATGGCAATTCTTGCAGGTACATTTCTTTGGACTTCTTTTGCCTAGGAACCTCATCCTGCAAGATCATTTCAGTCTTATTATTCACACCTGCTTGACATCCTATGCTTCTGAGACCCATCTTCATGGAATGAGTGAAGAGCTACTGCAGAACCTTTATCTAAGGAGGGAGCCCAAGGCAGCCATCTTTTCATGTCCTACTTGGCTGATCTTTGGACTTTTCATCATGCTGTTGAATGGAGTATTTCCTCCTGTTCTTTTCACCTCCCTTTGGTCTACAGTTTTTTTAAATCAGATTGTAAACTCCTTGAGGGCAGGGGCTATCTTTTTTTAAATTTCAGCTGTATTTGTATCCTCAGTGCTTAGCACAGTGCCTAACATACAGCAGGTGCTTAATATATGTCTGAAAAGACTGGTTCCAAGCTTCTTCTCTTTAGGCAGCATTAATGAAGAGAGAAACTGACCCAAGTAAGCTTTTTGAGCAAGAGGGAGAAAGCAGATGCATTGTGTGGTGATCCCAGGGAGTTTTCCCTTACATTAACATGTGTTGTACACTTCTCCAAGGACTGACTCACTAGGAAGGCAGCCCGGGGTGGGGCAGTGTAGAAAGGGGGGAACAATTGTGTTTCTATGTGTCTCTTGCAAAGCATTTTAAATACTGTGTTTGTTGTGTTTGGTACAAATTCTAGAGACAGGGGAGAGGAGGGAAGGGGGAGAGAGGAGTGATCAATTCACTCAAAGAACAAGTCTGTGACAGTGCAATAATTCAGATACATTCCAGGCTACAGAACCACAAAGGCAATTTATCTGAGACTCAACTGTTCCTCTAGAGGTATTTAGGAAGAGTCACAGATTGTAAACCAGAATTGGGCTGAGTATTTTGGAGTCAGTACAGCAAATTGAAAAAAAAATTGGTCTTGAACTCAGGGGACATGGCTTCAAGTTCCAGAACTACTATTTTTACTAACCATGTGAACTGAGCGAAGAAGAAAGGAAATTAACATTTATTTAGCACCTTCTTTGTGCCAGTCACCATGCTAAAGCCCTTACAAATTTTGTTTCATTTGATTCTCACAATGACCTCAAGATGTAAGTGCTATTGCTCCCATTTTACTGTTAAGGCTACTGAGGCAGAAGCCAATTTTTTTACCTTAGGTTTTTCTGATTCCAAGCCTAGGGCTCTACCCGATATAGCACCTAGCTAGCTGTTGTAGGTAAGTTATTTAATTTCTTGAGCCCTCAGTTTCCTCCTGTATAAAAATTAAGTTCCTTTCTGACTCCAAATTCTATGATCAAATACAACTTTGATGTGGGCTAAGAGAAATGCTGGTATGTCTCCTCACTTTAAAAAGTAGGAAAACAGAGCCTAAAAAGAAAGCCAAGGAATTCAATTTCAAATGGGAACTTAGGAGTACATCCAGCATTCAGCTCTTGGCCCAAATCATACGACCACACTCCATTTCACTCTGTAGAAAATATCTGCCACACAGCATTTTTGGAAATCAGCAGCAGAAAGTCTTGTCTTTGATTGGCTATGCCTGGCTTCCTGCCTCCTGTGCAGGATCTGTGCAGGCTTGTAATTAAGAGGACAGAGAACAAAGCTGGGGATGTTTCATAAATATCCAGCTCTCCCTCACCCCACAAGCTCAGAGTGTGGAAATAAGAAAAAACATTTACATACAAAGAAATGATTCCCAGCATATTTTTCCCTGGATGCCTCTTGCTATGGTTTCTGATACCATTATTTGAGCCAGACCTCTCCTCCCTTCATTACTGGCTGGCTTATTCTTTTACTGGGTCTCCTCTTTTTGTGGCCTTGGTCTCCTACTCTCTAAATCATTTTGATGTGACTTTTTCAAAACCAGATCTTCCCCCAAAGGCTTCAAGGTACAACAGTAATGTTCAACATTCCCTCTAGGTGAATGATCAGGGTTTAAATTGCCCAGTGTCTCCCAGACCCTACAATCTGCCTGAGGTCTCTCTGGTATAAGGTGATGAAGCTTCGGTTAGCATGTAGGAAAAGGGTACCTTTGATTTCATTAAAAATTCTTGTCAACAGTGTTTAGCTCAAGAATCAAGAACATGGCAAAAGCAAGAGTATATGATGATCAATTCTGATGGACATGGTTCTCATCAACAATGAGATGATTGAGGCCAGTTCCAAATGGTTTTGTGATGAAGAGGACCATCTACACCCAGAGAGAGGACAGTGAGAAGTCAATGTGGACCACAACATAGTATTTTCACTCTTTTTGTTGTTTGCTTGCATTTTGTTTTCTTTTTCATTTTTTTCCTTTTTGATCTGATTTTTCTTATTTATAGAAATATGTATAGAAGAATTACACATGTTTAACATATATTGGAACACTTGCCATCTAGGGGAGTAAGTGGGGAGAAGGGAAGGGAAAAATTAGGACACAAGGTTTTGTAAGGATGAATGTTGGAAATTATCCGTGTAAATATTTTAAAAATAAAAAAGCTTTAATTAAAAAAATAAAACATGATTCACAAAAAAACAGTATTTAGTTCGTTTTCTGGCACAAATTCATTTTTTAATTTTTCTTTTTTTCAGATTCATTATTTAATAAATGCTTTTTATCTAATTTCATTAAAATATGTTAGTATCAACATTTAAACCATACTTACTATATATCCCTTTCCATCTTGCATATACACACATACAAATAAACACACACACACATACACATGTGCATACATACATATACACAAGCAGAAAGAAACTATATTAACTTTAGACTCATTCATCAGAGGTAGGAATAAGCAATGTTAGGTAAAAAGATTTGCCTGTAGTCAGTCAGAAGAAATGAGAATGATCACAGAATTTCAGATCTAAATCATTCATCACAAGAATTTGCCCTGATTTCACCTTTACCCTAGAATAGTAATCCAAGAAGTTTCAACTGTAACCTTCTAGCCTAGATATTAAGCAAGGTGGCCAAAGAGAAGGAAGAGTGAGTTAAGGAAACAAAGCTCCTAAAGAAACAAAGAAAAATCATTTTGGAAACTAGCAAATATGCTAAGAAAAATGACCAATGCAATGTGGAAAAATTAATTTAAGTCTGAAACGTGAAAGTTTCTTAGAAGCTCTTTCATTAATCTGTCTTCCTTCATCCTTTTGCATTACAACATGCTACTATAAATATATAAAATCACATAATCTAAGTTAGAAGTTACCTCAAAGGTCAACTAGCTTTTAGGATCATAAGGGACAACCCCCTTATTTTACAAATGAGGAAAGGCTCAGGGAAGTTAATATAATTTGTCTAAGATCAAACAGAAAATAAGTTTCAGAAGTAGAATTGAGTATGGTTATTCTCTCTGTGATATGCCAAGTAAATCATCACCCAGATTGCTCAAGTAATTTCTACTAAAGGAGAATCCACTATCTCCTTTGCATGATCTATTCCACTTTGGGCTAGCTCCAATTAGTGGGAAAAATTTCCCAACATTGGGCTCAAATTTGCTTCTCTGCAATTTCTAACCATGTTGCCCTCTGGGATCACAGAGAATAAATTAAGTCTGTCTTCCATATGAGAGTCCTTCACACACTTGAAGAAGGTTCTCATCCCCTTTCAGTCTTCTCTTCCCCAAACTAAGCATCCTTTGTTCTTTCAAATTATACCAAGGCACAGTTTCCAGTCCTGTCATCATTCTAGTCATCCTCCCCTGCATAAACTTCCTATTGTCACTGTCCTTCCTAAAATGTGGCACACACAACTGAACAAGATTCTCCCAAGGGGGTTTTAAAAGAAACATTATGACTCCCATCTTTATTATGCCTAATATTGTTACATTCTTTGATTGTCTTGTAACATTGTTGGCTCATCCTGAACTTTCAGTTTGCCAAAACAACAGATCTTTTTTCTTTTCTGTTCTTTCTTTGAGCACAGACTTTTTCTGTTTTTCAGTTCCAAATTTCCTTTTCTTTCACTATTAAGAAGGCCAAAAAAACAAAAAACATTACAAATATGTATAGTTGTACAAAATAAATTTCTGCAATAACTATGTTCCAAAAAAGTAAGAGAAGAAAAAATGCTTCAGTCAGCACTCTGAACCCATCAATTCTCTACCTGTTTCATTATGAGTCCTTCGGGATTATGATTTGTCATTGTGTTAATCCATCATAGAGTTTATAAGTTACTGAATTTTCCAGTTGGTTATCTTTACAACATTGCTGTTCCTGTGTAGAATGATCCCCTGATTCTGTTCACTTCACTTCGCACCAGTTCATACACATCGTCCTAGATTTTTCTGAAATCATTTCCTATATAATTTTTTATAGTACAATAGCATTCCATCACATTTATATCCTATAACTTGCTCAGTCATTTGATTTGGAATGGAATTTCAGTTTCCAATTCTTTGATAACACAGAAAGAGCTGCTATAAATGTTTTGTACATATGAATCATTTTCTTCTTTCTTTGATCTCTTTGGAATATAAATCTAGTATCCGTATTGCTGGGTGTGTACAGTTAATAGCTTTTGGGGCATTATTCCAAATTGTTTCCAGAATGATTAAACTAATTCACAGCTCTAGCAGCATATTATTAATGTACCTGTTTTCCCACATATCCTCCAACATTTGTCATTTTCCTTTTTTTAGTACTCTTTGCCAATAAAATGGCTTCAAGGTGTTTTAAGAGTTGTTTTAATTTTCATTCCTTAGTTATTGATAATTTAGAGCACTTTTTAAAATGTAACAAATGATAGCTTTGATTTCTTTCCTTGAAGGCTCCCTATTCATATCTTCTTGTAGATTTGGCTCAGTTCCAGATATACTTTTAAAAATAAAATCTTTTTCAGAGAAATTTGTGACAAAGATTTTTTCCTATTTTCTTGGTTTTCTTCTCTTTTTAGCTGCCTTAGTTTTGTTTATGCAAAAGCATAATTTTAGGTCATCAAGATTATCCATTTTATCTCCTTTGAATCTTTCTATTGCTAATCCGAGATCCTAAACTTTTCCCCTGTCTATTGATATAATTTCTTCCCTGATCCCTAATTTGATTATATCACCCTTTTTATACATATTTTGAGTTTATTTTATTAAATGGTATGATATGTTGATACATGCCTAGTTTCTGCTAGACTATTTTCAATTTTCCTCAACAGTTTTTATCAAATAGTGAGTTCTTGTCCCAGTAACTAGGATTTTGGGGCTTATCTAATAGTATCTTACTGTGTTCATTTGCTTCTATATGTTGTGTAACTAACCTGCTCTCCTTAGCAATCTATTTCTTATCTTATTTCAACAATTACAATTCTGTAGTATAGTTTAAGATCTAATACTACTAGGCCTCCTTGCTTCCCATTTTTTTCATTGATTCCTTTAATATTTTTGCCCTTCTATTTCTCCAGATGAATTTTGTTATTTCCCTCCTCCCTTCCCTAGTTCTGTAAAGGAGCCCTTTGATGGGGTGACTGATATGGCACTTAATAAGTAAACTAATTTAGGTCACATTTTAAATTTTATTATATTGTGTTGGCCTATTCAAGAGAAATTAATATTTCTCTAGTCATTTAGAGCTGTCTTTATTTGTGTGAAGAGCACTTTATAACTGTGTTCATATATATATATATCTTGTGTGCAACTGTACAGATTCCCAGGTATTTTACACTGTTTGTTGTTTAAACTGAATTTATTTTTTTCTCTTCCTGCTGGATTTTATTGGTAATATACAGAAATGTAGATGATTTGTGAGGGTTTATTTCATATTCTGTAACTCTGCTGAAGTTGTTAATTGTTTCAATTCATTTTTAGTTGACTCTTCAGGGTTCTTTAAACCATCTCATCATCTGCAAAAAGTAACAGTTTTGTTTCCTCTTTGCCTGTACCTATTTCTTCAGCTTCTTTTTCTTGTCTTATTTTTATAGCTAGTATTTCTAGTATAAAATTAAATAGTAATGGTAATAATAGGCACCCTTGTTTCACACTTGCTCTTATTGGAAAAGTTTCTAGGTTTTCTCCATTATAGCTAATATTTGCTCTTGAGTTTATCATTTTAGAAAAGCTCCATATAGTTTCTAAATTTTTATGCAGAAATGTGTATCATATTTTGTTAAAAAATTTCCTGCAATTATTGAAATAATCATATGATTTTTGTTGCCTTTATTACTTACATGGATAATTATGCTTATAGTTTTTTTTTTTGCATTTTGAACCAATCCTGAATTTTTAATGTAAAGCTGGTCACAGTATATGATCTTTGTAATTTATTACTACAATCTCCTTGCTAGTATTTTAAATTTTTGCACCAATATTAAGCTTCCTAGCTTATCAAAGAATATCTTGTTAATGGTATCAAGACATCATATGACATTGAGACTATATGATTATCATGGAAGGAATTTCATAGGACTCCTTTACCTGTTTTTTTTTTTTTTTTCTGAACAGTTTATGTAGCACTGAAATTAATTGTCCTTTAAGTGTTGGATAGAATTTGCTTGTAATTCCATCCAGTCCTGGGTTGTTTTATTTTTCCCTTAAAGGGCTCATTTATGGCTTGTTCAATTTTTGCAAGAAAGAGTTATTTCAGTATTCTATTTCCTGTTCTGTTAATCTGGGTCATTTATATTTTTGTATCTATTTGTCCATTTCATTTAGATTGTCAGTTGGGCAAAACTGCTCCTAATAATTGCTTTTATTCCTCTTCATTTAGTAGCGAGCTACCTTTTTCATTTTTGACAATGTTTATTTGGTTTTCTTCTTTCTTTTAAAAAATCAAATTAGCCAGTGGTTTATAAGATCTTTTCCCACAGGAACTATTATCTAACCACGCTTTTTTCACATTATACTTGTGGCAGTTCATTCTTTGAACTCAAGCAGACAAAATACTAGACCTGATGTCAGGAAAAACCTGATTTCAGATCACAATTTTAATACCTATTAGCCTCATGACTATGGGTAAGTCACGTAACTTCTCATAACCTCAGTTTCCTTATTTATAAAATAAGGACAATCATACTCTACTACCTATCTCCCAGAGTTGTGAGGATCAAATTGTGAGGCAATTGTCAAGTACTTAGCACACAATTATACAGTAAACACTACATTAATGTTATTCTAAAACACTTTGCAAACCTTAAATTTCTATATAAATGTTAGTTGTTATTATTCAACAACAATAACAAAAACAATAATAAATAACTCTTTTAAACTTAATTGTTTTGGATTTGGACCACAGTCCTATCTTGTCAAGTTCTTGTGAGTCCTGACTGACATCCAACAAAGTTAACTAGAAGTGTGAAACTTGGAGATGGGAAGACCACTTAGGAGGTTAATGCAATAATTCAGATGAAAGGTATATAAGGGTCTAAAGTAAGATAGCTACTGTGTGAGTGGAGAGAAGGACAATAGATTATGAGATATGTGCATAAATAGATAAGATTTTAAACTATCTGGAAAAAGAAAGAAAACTTAAAGATGACTCAAGGTAATGAATCTAGATGGTTAAAAGAATAAATTTGTATCCTCCAAATTTCAGATGGGATATTTAGATAATGGGCCTGAAGTTTCTAAAAGATATTAAGTTTGGAAATATATACATACATATGTATATGGATATGTGCATCCACACACATATGTACACATATACATATGTATATGTTTACAGAGATAATCATTGAGCTCATGGAATTATTGATTATCATCAAAGGAAAAAATATAAAGAAGAGAGGATCCAGGTCAAAATTTGGGACATTGCTCAAACTTAGTGAAACTGGAGTAGTATGATTATCTAGAAATGAAAACTAAATGATGAGATAGGTAGGGAGAATTGCCCGGAGATGGAATGGCTGTGTCCAAAGCTGATGCTGTCTTCCTTCCCTTCCAATATCCTGAGCTACTCCTATCTTTCCAGTCCTGGAATCATAATCAAACCAATGTTGCATTTACACCTAGAGTATATCACTCTATTATTTATGATACCACTCACTAAATGCTTCCTGGTTACTATTTTCCTATATATTCGCCTTATTTGAATGGAAGCTTTTTGAGAGCAGACACATAAAAGTTTTTTTTCATCTATTCATTCTTAATTCTTGGATATAACAGTTAAGAGATAATTAGTAACTAGGTAGCGATAGTGGGAGCAATTTCAGGGTAGTGGTGGAGTCATAACTAAGACTGTGTTAGGGAGATCAGGAAGGACTTCACTAGGAGAAAAAACTATTTTACTCTACTTAGAAAAGATAGCATAGTCAAATTAAAGTGTTTTTAAAGGATGAGGAAGACCTGAACATATCTGAAGTGGTAGGCAAGAAGGGACTAAAAAGGAAAAAGAAGGATGAAAAAGGGGGTATACTTCTTGAAAAGATGGACAGGACCAAAAGCACAAATGGAAAAGTAAGCCTTGATGAGGAGAAAGTCAACCTCTTCACCATAGATTAGAGAAGACAATGGGATATGCTGAAGAGAGATCTTGAAGATGTGGTAGAGAGGGAAAAGAGGGAATTGATTCACATTCATCAAACATTTGGTAGTACCGTGCTGAATACTAAAGATCCAAAGACCCCCAAAAGCACTCTCTGATCTTAAAGAACTTGTAGTTTTGTGGGGAAAAAACAACAATCACAGATAAGTAAATGTAAACTATGTTCAAGAAATTGTGAAGTGTAGAGTGGAGTGGAGGGAAGGCATGAACAACTATCAGAAATAAGACTAAGCCTCATGGAGGAAGTAAGTAGCACTTGATCTCAACCTTGAAAAAAACTAGATAAGATGAAATCACCAGAAGTTTTTTTTTAGAAAGGGAGTAAACTGGTCAAATGTGAGCTTTAGGAATGGTACTTTGGCAGGTGTTCAGAGGATGGATTGGAGAGGAAGACTGGAGACCAGAGACACTGGAAATAATGAGCCAAATGAAGAGACTTCCATGATACTCCCAATGAGAGGTGATGAGGGTTTGAGATGTGGTTTCCATGTAAGTGGAGAAATAAGGATGAATGTGAGAAATATTGTGAAAGTAAAATCAATAAGACATTTGCTGGCTATGTGTGGTGAGGGATAGTAAAGATGACTTCGAAGTTACAAAGCTGGATGACTAGAAATGTGAAAGTATACACAACTGAAATAAGATTAGAGATTTGGGGAGGAGCCATTTGAAATAACACATTTTGTTTGGGGATTGTTGAGCTTTAGATGGCCACAGGACTTCCAGGTGAAAAATGTCCAAAAGAGGGGCAGTTAGATGATGCAATGGATAGAGCATCAGTCCTGAAATCAGGAAGACCTGAGTTCAAGTCTGATCTTAGATACTTAATACTTCCTAGTTGTGAGACCCTGGGCAAGTCACTTAACCCCAATTGCCTCAGCAAAAAAAAATGTCCATAAAGCATTCAGCAATGTGGAAGGGATACTCAGGCAAAAGACTGGCTATAAACCTTGGAATCATCTGCTCAAAGATGTTACTTGACCCTATGACAACAGAGAGAATATAGAAGAAAAAGGGCCCAAAACGGAGCTCTAGGGTAAATAAGTGTACATATGAATATGGGATGATGACTCAGCAAAGGAGTGGCTGAATGATAAAAGATGAGCCAGAAGAGAGATGTGTTACCAAAATCCAGGTGATTTGAAAAAGTCAGAAAGGACTCAGGAAGAAGCCATTAGATTTGGCCATTAGATCACTGGGAACCTTAGAGAGTATAGTTTTAGTTGAGTGAGTAGGTATAAAACCAGATTGCAAAGGATTGAGAAGTGAGAGGAGAGAAAGGGAAAGCAGTGAGACAGATTTTTCTCGGAGTTTTGTTATGGAAGGGGGCATAGCTATAAAATGAGAGCTTGAAGGACAGTCAGATAAAAAATTTTTTAAGCATAGAGGAGACCTTGACATATTTGTAAGCACCAGGAAAGATTAAATAGCCAGAAAAGTATCAAAAACTAGAGCAAAGGAGGAATGATGATTTCAAGAGCAATCTGTTTGAACAGTCAGGCAGGGATGGGACTTGGAACATAGATAGTTCCAAGATAGCTTTAGTGAAAAGGAACACTTCGTCATCAGACATGGAAGCAAAGGAGAAGATAGGAGACTGAAGGACTCCATCTTCTGAGCAAAGAAGAAAACAAGATCTTCTGCTGAGGAGGAAGAGAGAGATAGTATAGATAGCTGCAGGAGAGGAAAAAGTTTAAATGATGCTATTGATAGTATGACCCAGAGCAATCAGGGAAGAATAAATGATTGTCATGAAACAATGAGGGCCTGGTTAGAATTATATAAAATAAATTTGTAATGAAACAAGGTAAATCTAGTGTGATTTTTTTTCTTCATGAAGCCATGCAGTAATCATCACTTTCCTTTCTAATTAAAAAAAAAATCTCTTAAATGTGTTCTAGAATTTTCCCAGGAATCAGTTAAGCTCACTGGCTTAAAGTTTAAACATTGCCTCTTTTATTTTTAAAAAAATGTGAATATGTTTGAATTTTCTTGAAGGAGAGAAAATAAGAAAGACACACAGGATCACACAGAATTCCAGAGCTATGAGGGAAATTGGAGGTGACTTAGAGCAATACAAATGGGAACCTTCTTTATAACATAAAATTACTAATTCACACAAGGTAGTTATCCACTCAGCCCAGTAACCCTGACCTTAACTACTATCTGAATGACCAAAAATACTTGGAGAGATGAATCTCATTTCAATTAAAAAAAAACTCTAACAAAGGATCATCTAACCCAGGCTTCCAGTTAGGTTTCTCCCTTCTGAGGTTATTCATTCTACTTTTAGACAGAATGGTATGGTATAAACAGCACTGGATTTAAATAATGTGGTTTTCAATCTCAGCTCTGTTATGTATTCACCGGTGACTCTGCCTCTTTGGGATTCAGTTTCTTCATCTGTAAAATATGGAATTTGGACTAAGTGATGTCTCAGGTCTTTTTAGCTCTAAGTCTTTATATTAGATGAAACCTGCCTTGGCAACTTCTTCCCACTGCTTCTATGCATGTCCTCTGGGATAAAGCAGAAAGTTCATCCTTCAAAGAGCTGGTGATGGTGCAGCATGGGAACATAAGATGGAGCCATTATACAATTTGTCTCTTTCCAGGTCCCATGAGCATCCAAGAATTAGGTAAGCACAAAGCACAAAGGCCAGGAATATTTGCGGTAGGGTAGGTAACCTCATTAGAGAAAGAAATGCTAAAAGCAGCAGGTAGAAACAAGATTGGAATTAGAAAAGATATGAATCAGAGGAAGTAAAAGCAGTTAAGCATTCTCTAGCTTCACTCAGATCCTGTCCTAACCCTGAGGTAGGAGCTGGATATATTGGGAGCCTCCTTGGATGCTGAGAAAAGGAGCCAGTTACAGGCCCTTTCCTGCCCACTGATTGGTTTGTGGGAAATACACTGATGTCAGCACAATCTAGGAATACATCAGGCACCAGAGGAGCATAAAAAGAAAGGAGAGGAGAGGCTCTGAAGTGAAGAAGGAAAGCTGGCTTCTTATATACATGGATGTAAAGGGAAACAGAACTATCCAGGCATGTGCAGCTAAAAATGGCTCCATCCATAAATAGAGTCATCAATAGGTATAGATGGGCTGTAGTTAGATACAGAGGTAAAGCAAGTAACATGAGGAATGAGGGATGAAAATGACCAACTGCTTGTTGGAGGGGAAGACAGACTGACTTCTAATAGACACTTTCTTATATTAAATGGAACTAATTCACTTGAAATGACTGCTCTCTTTCCCCCAATTCACGTTCTCTCATAGCATTAAAGATACTGGTCCTTTTCCATGCACAAACTTCTTTCTGTCCATGTTATCCTTCCTTCTTCCTACTTCCCACCTCCTCCACCAAGAAAATACAATCTGGCCTGTTAGCTAGTCAGTCCGTTCTTCCACCCGGGTGCTGGGGCCCTTCCAGGATGGGGGGGCTGAGTTGAGGAGGAGTTGGGATGCTGCCTGGTCTGCATATACAAAAGAAAGAGATAAAGGGCCTAAATTTGTCAGGAGGAAGTGACAAGATTTTATTTTCAAGTAAATTATGTGCATCAGGACTGGCATGAGAAATGTTAGTGAGGAATTGTGTCTTCTAATTCTAATTTGAGTTAAGATATGCTTGCTTCAAGGTTCAACTCAAGTACTAATATGAGGGTCTTCCATTCCACTAGTTATTGATGACCTTCCCAATCCTATCAACAATATTGCTTGTATTTTTCTATGCACATATTGTTTTCTCCCTTTCCCTCCATCCTCCACCTCACCCCAAGAAGGTAAGCTTCTTAAAGTCAGGGACTGTTTCTTTTTCATTTTTGTAGCCCCCACATAGTAGGGATTGAATAAATATTTGCTGAATCCTGGAGCTGGAAATGGACTTTAGGGATTACTTAACACAAATAAGGAAATGGAAGTCCCTGGAAGTAAAATAGAGCAATTAAAGTCACACACGTGTAATAGGTGTAGGAGTATGAGTAGCAACAGCATCTAATATTTATATAGTGCTTACTATGTGCCAGGCACTGTGCTAAGTACTTTACAATTATTACCTCATTCGATCTTCACAACAATCTTGGGAGGTAGAGGCTATTGTTATCTCCATTTTACCAATTAGGGAACTGAGGTGAATGGAACTAAGTGGCAAGGATACATAGCTAGAGTCTGAGGCCAGATATGAATTCAGGATTTTCTGATTCTAATACCAATACTCTACCCATTGCACCACCTAGCTTCCACCTAATAGAACCAGATCTTCTGAATCTAAATCCAATACAAGGGAAGGAGTAGCCTCAATAACCAACTCATATTTAAAACACACATACAATTCAGCTTTAAAACAAGCAAACCACCATTAGCTTTCCACTTGCTGAATAGTCCAAGGATTTCAGGTAAAGAATAATTGCTAACAAGGATGGACTTTCATATGCTCTGAATACTTTCAGTACCACGGCCAGTTCTGCAAGGTGAAAGTTGTTCACATTCCAAAGCATTTGGCTCTGTTAAGTGTGAACTGTGCCAATGTCAAGTTAGCAACACTTAACTAAGATATTTTATGTTATAGATGGGCTAGACACAAGATGGGGGAAAAAAAGGAAAGCCAAACTAAGCAGTAACAATTTATAATCCGCCAGCAGATGGAATGGAATATGTCTTCCAATACCACTCAAATGAAGATTTTCATTTCAATTCTGAGAAAAATCTACCCTCTTTCTTCTTGGGCTGTTATATTCAGCTCCAGCTTAAAGAATTTTAAACACTTGTTCAGTCATTCTCTATCTATGAATGCTTGTTCTTAATTTTCTACTTCATCTGAAATCTTCATTTTCACCTCACTTTTGGAGATCCATGAATTTCTCTGGTTGTGAAGAATATTTCTTCTAAATAAACAAACTGTATTATCTATAAAGCCAAAATCCCCAATTCTCCTCTCTCTTGGAGATGTGACTAAAATGAGAAGGGAATCTCCAGTGCCTTATAATGTTGCTTATTTTCCACTGCCCTAAACATATACATTCATTTACTCCTGTTACATGCCATTCCTGATTTTCCTCTGAAGAATTCATGGCTTTATATAAATTTCACCAAGCATCCTTGGAGACTTTCTTGTTATATTTAAGAGTGAGAAGACCTAGGTCTAAAACCTGCCATGGACATGTAACAGATATATGCCTTAGTTTCCTCCTTTGAAAAAAATAGAGGCAGTATTTGCATCACTTGCCTCACAAAGCTGTTGTAAGTGAAGTATTTTGCAAACCTTGATGTGTGATAGAAATATGATTTAATATATTTTCATCTAAGAGTGAGAGGAGTCCTCCTGAAAATTTTGCTTTTCAAATGATCATGTAAACATACAACAATTACCCCAATGTCTTGAATTTTTATTGTCACCAGAATCCATCGTTTCACTGGGGAATTACCTATTCCAGCAATATAGAGATTACAAGGTTCCCAATTTTATCACTCAATGGTCAAACCTGTGGCAGTGAACTTTTTTTGATTTAGTCAGGCTAGTCTTTTGGAAACATACACATACACACATACACACACACATACACACACATACACACACACGTCTATTGCTGGGCTTGTTCTTGAATAATTTTACAGCTTAGTCAAGCCAGTCAAAGTTTACATTCTACTGACATAGCTTTCAAGGATCATGGGTCATCTTCATGATAAGTCTGAGAAGGACTTTTATGGAAACAATATTCACTAGTTAATTTCAGCTATGAAAAACAAGGAAAACTGGAAAGAAAATAGAAATATCTTGGAGTAAGAAGAGCAAACAACAATTGAGAGCAACTCTAGGAAGATACTGATTGATATCAAACATTGATACTGAAAAGAATTTTTCTTAATTTTTCAATAAACAAAAGCCTGTTTTCTCTTCTCCCCACTCCACCCTATTAAGAAAAAAGAAAAAAAAGGAACTCTTGTAAAATATGCATAGTCAAGCAAAACAAATTCCCACATCAGCCATGTCCAAAAATGTGTTTCTCATTCTGCACACACTGATGCATTTTCAGGATCTGCCCCATATGATCAAGCTCTGAATAGACATCCTCTTCTCATCATCATTCCTCTTCTGTTGCTATTTAGTATATGCAATGCCTTATTCTAGTGTGGAAGCAATTCTGAGATCCTGAAGCCTATGCCTGAAAAATATGAGCCTGGTAAGCCCCATGAAATTAGAAAGGTTTTAATTTAGTCGAATTGGATCCATTGTTCAATGCTTAGCTTAATAAAACATGGAGAGGCTGGCTAAACAAGAGAAAACTAATATTAGGAAATGAATTTTTTGCCCATGGCCACAAGAGTTGCTGAAATAAAAAAAATTGAAAACCCCAAAATTTATACAATATGATATATCAATAAGAAGTAAATGGGATAAAATGCCAACCAAGTCAGTTTTTTTTTTAAATCGGTGATTCTAAATATAATTAATGAAGGAGAGAAAAATATAAAGTAGCCTTCAGTTCCAGGAGGCTCCTTTATTTTCTCACAGTGATGATGGAAGAGTTTCTGAAAAGGGAGTAGTGGGGCTCAAAACTGGATAGCCCTTATACTACTTAAACAACAACAGCAAAGGATGTAAAGGAAAAGATGTTGGGATCTGCCCCAAAGGCAACCAGAAGTATCCACACGGAAGAGATGGATGACCAATCCACTCCAAGTTCTAAAGCAAGTACAATCCCAAAAGAGCTTGGATGGGGCCTTCTACAGAATGGGAGGAGGGCTTTGCACCCAAAAGATAGACTGAACAATCTCTAGATAAAGTAGAGCAAGGCTAAGGAAGACTAATATGAAATGAGTCTAAAAGCTAGGTTGAAACTAGGCTATGAAGTTTTAAATTCCAAAAAGAAAAGCTTAGATTTTAGCCTAGAGGCAACAGAGAACCACTTAAGCTATCTGAGGAGGGAAGTGAGATGATCATATTTATGCCTTAGGACTATCAATCTGGCAGCTATAACCATGTTCCCTTCTCAGGATTTCACTTCTACCTCCTTAAGCTCCTTCAGTAACTGTTTTGAATTATAATACTTGAAGGGATCAATTGTCTAGAAGACCCAGGACATATTATGCAACCTTGGTGCCTTGGTTCTCTTCCTTTATTTCCATATCTCTGCATATTTGGGTCTGCATGCCTTCTGATTTATTGGCCCAGCTATCAGTGAAGACTCCCCTTGAAGCCTTATCATTAAAAAATAAATTCAAATACTCTGTGCCTTCACTAAGAAGCTTTTACTTTTGCAAACTCTATTGATTTAATCCTAGAGGCTCCTGGCAGCCATCCCAGGAGTTTAATCAATATGACAGCACCCAGTACAGACTTAACATCAAAAGGTCCCTTGCCAAGATCTCCTCCTTAGGTCTTCACTGACCCCAGATGATTTTCTTACTCAGGAAGGAAGATTTACAAAAGGAGAAGGAAAGAGATACACAAAAGCTCATAGAGAATACTTAAGTGAATTGAAGAAAATGCTTTCACATATTAAAACTTCAGAATGGTTCGCTGCTTCACATCATACACTGGTCACCAAGGTTGCTGGACCAAGCCAGAGATGCTGAATAGCAGTATAAAGACATGCTCAGAGGCAGAAAGTGAGCTGAAGTCCTTTCACGAGCAAGGATAAATGTGCAAAAAGAGGTAGGAAGGAATGAAGGGTGTGTTTGAAGTGGGGAATGCAGAAAGATGAAAAGGTATCCTATGGCAAAGAAAGAAATCATTCTTCAACCCATGATAACCAATAAGCATCTATTAAATGTCTAACACAGTGCTAAAGAAATTTGAAGACAAAAATAAAACAATCCCTGCTCTCAAGGAACTTAACTTTCTTCTGGGGAGACAATATATACCCATGTAATTACATACATAATAAATACAAGATAAATACAAGTCTTAAGAGGAGCATACCATCAGGGGAAGGAGGGGAAGGTTCAGAAAAGATTTCTGTAGATCGCATTTGAACTGAGCTTTGAAGAAATTTAGGGATTCAAAGAGGAAAATTAAGGAGGGGGGTTGTTTTACACAAGGGAAGAACCAATGGAAAAGAACAGAGATAGGATATAGAATGTGACTGAGGAATGGTAAGAAGGCCAATTTGACTGGACCACAGAGTGCATCAACAGGAGTAATGTATATAATAAGGCTGGAAAGGTGGGTTGGAGCCAGGTTGTGGAAGGCTTTAAAAGACAAACAGATGAGTTTATACTTGATTCTAGAGCCAACAAAGCCACTAGAGCTTTTTGAGCAGGAAAGTGACATGGTCAAACCTGTGCTTTAGAAAAATCAATCTGGCAGCTATGCACAAGATGGATTGAAAGGAGGAAGAAGAGACTGGAGGCAGGAAGACCAATTAGGAGGCTATTACAATAGTTCAGGCAAGAAGAAATAAGGGCTTGAATTACGGTATTGGCCACTTGAGTAAAGAAAAGGGGATAAATATAAAAGTTGCTGTGGGAGCAGAGATAATAAGACAAGGCAACTGATTAGATATGGAAGGGAGAAAGAGGAGATGATATGAGTCTGAGGTTGTGAACCTGAGTGACTCAAAGAACAGAAATATCCTGGATGGATATGGGAAAATTTGGAAGGGAGGTGGCTTAGGGAGGAAGAATAATGAAATCTGTTCTGGAAATGTTGGGGATTAGATGCCTATAGGATAGCCAATTCAAAAGGTCCAATAGGAAGTTGGACATATGTCCCTGGAGCTCAGGAGTGAGACTAGACTTGGAAAAAATAGATCTAGAAGTCATTAGCATAGGAATGATAATTAAAATCATGAGCTGATCAGATCACCAAGTGAGAGAGCATATGGAGAAAAGAAAAGAAGCCCAGGACAGAGCCTTAGGGTACACCCACATTTAGGGTGCAGGATATGAAGATGAATCATCAGAGAAGATGGAGAAGAGGTCAAACAAGAGAATAAAAGGAAACAAGTGTCATAAAAAACCCATAAAGAAAGGAGTATATCAGAAAAGAGAATGATCCACAGTGCTAAGTGATGCATTTATAGATTAAGAAGGATGCAGACTAAGATAAAATGACTGGGTTTATAATTAAAAGATTATTGTTGACTTGGGAGAAAGCAATTTCTGTTGAGTAATGAGGTTAGAAGCCACACTGCAAAAGGCTGAGAAGTGGAAATCACAGTAAGGATGGAAAATAGCTTTAGAGGGAGAGAGGTATAAAGGGAAATGAACTGATAGGAAATTATGGCCAGATAAGGGAATTTCATGAATCTTGATCATGGAAATGGAATATCTGAGATGATCATGGAATTTGAGGAACCTGAGGAAATAAGAGGCTAGTGTGAGAAATATTTATTTCTCTCTTATATTTAATAACTAATTATTACATCAGGGCCAAGATTTTTCCTCTTTTCAATTCCTCATCCAGAAATCAACAATTGTGTGAAATCTTTCTTTCTAAAGTCATTTCAGACAAAATGGCTAAGATCTAATCAGACAATAAAAGAAATTCTAAGTTTGGGCTAATGGGTGCATTCCTGCTCATTGTATTTGCTCAGGCAGGTCTGGGAAAGTCTTGTCAGACATGTTATATGGAAATTTTCAAGTCTCATGTGATGATTTAAGGCAATTCCAATGGACTTGGGATGGAAAATGCCTGTTGTATCCAATTAGGATACACTATATCCACTGTAAGGATAGTGAATATGGATCAAAGAATTGTATTTTCACCTTTTTTGTTTGTTTTTCTTTTTCACATTTTTTTCCCTTTTGATCTGATTTTTCTTACACAACATGACAAATATGGAAATATATTTAAAATTGTACATATTTAACCTATATCATCAGATTGTCTTGGGGGTGGGGGGAATTAAAGGAAGAAGAGAGAAAAAACATCTTTACTTGTATTTGGAAAAACAAAATATTATTGGAGGGAAAATGAAATAAATCTTTTTGACCGAGACTTGGTTGACCTAAGTCATGTACCCCAAAACACTTACTGTAATACAGTCCACCCTCTCATTATAATATTCATCTTCACAATCAGAGTTGATTGCCACCCTGAGGAGCATCTGTTCTTCAAGGGCATATAAACTATGATCCCACCACCATGAAGGATCTTTGGTCTAAAAGAAATGACCAAATAACCATCCCTTTATTAAAATGCTGGCTATGTTACCAAAATGATTAAATTACCAGAAACTTTGTGTCTTGAACTTTTTAAAAATGCCACATTAGAGTATTTAGAGAACATCAAAATATACATTGAAATCCCTTAGTATAAGGACAGGCATTGGAGTGAGGAGGGAGTGTGAGCCAGCTACTGTATCCCTTGAGAAAAAAGAGAGAATGATATGAGGCAGGGCCTGGCTGCCTCATGATCTACATATCTCTCTCTCTCTCTCTCTCTCTCTCTCTCTCTCTCTCTATATATATATATATATATATATATATATATATATATATATACATTTATATGTGTGTGTGTGTGTGTGTGTGTGTGTGTATATATATATATATATATATATATATATATATATATAAAGAGAGACAGAGAGAGAGAGAGAGAGAGAATCTCAAAGTAAAGAGGAAATATTGATACTGTGTTCTCATTGTGGGGGGGAGGAGGGGTGGCAAGGAGAAAGGAAGTATGAGAAAGGAGATAGAAAGAACCAAACTAAATTGGCTAAGAAACGCTTTAGGGACCACTCCTTCTCTGAAGAAAAGACAATGAGTTCTTTCTGTCTTTTGGGATAATAAAGCAAGGGAGTGGAAATGGAGCATGAAGAGATAGTGTGAAATGATAGGGATGCAAGGGGGTGGAACCCCAGAGATAATAAGCAAATCAATGGTGGAGGGGCAGAAGCAAGGAGAAAAATAATGCAACATTAGAGAGAAAGGAGAGCAAAGAGAAAGCTTTATATGATTTCTCTTTCCATAAAACATTATCTGATTTCTGCTGTCAGTAACAATCTTTCTCTTTCCTCCTCCTCCCTCCCACCCCCACCCCTGACTACATATGGCATTTGGTTTTGTACTTTGTTAAAGAAATTCTAAAAGGTCACAAATTAGAATATAAGCTCCAAGAGGGCAAGGTCTCTTATATAAACTGTGTATTTTCTTTAGTATTTAATATATTCCACAAATAATAGGTACTAATTGTAAGCAAAATGTAAATCTGTTGAGCTGCAAACAAAAATCAAATTATCTTCATGTCATGTATTCTTTGCTACTTAAAAAAAGATCTCCAAATATTTACTTGTATTAGGAAAGGGGTAGGATAATGATGATAATAACAGCTAGAATTCTTCTAGTGAATATTTGCAAAGTACTTTTTTTTATATGTTACCTAATTTGAAATCTATTGAGTCTTTTTTCTATATTTATTATATCATCTGTACTTCCCAAATAAGTACATCAGCACACAGAACTACAAAGGCTTAGCCAAGGTCATACAAGGTTGTAAGGACAGAAGCCCCTCTCCCTATCTTCCTACTAAGACACTTTCCCCTTTGTCAGAGATAGGCACATCAAGGATTCAAACATAAGTCTTAGAACCACAGCAACAACCAGAAACTAAAGGTGTGGCTTTGGCAGATCTTCCAAGGCAACATGCTGCACCACTCCTTCCCTGAACATTTTCTTGATCGCTTCCAGTAAATCTTAGTCCTGTTTGGATGTCATTCCAGAATGAATGGTACAACACCTCATCTCCTTTTTAAGCAGATATTGCTGAATTGTAACTCCTAAGCACATTGCCACTCACTATCAGAGAGAGCCAGGAAAAAACCCTAGCGACTGCACAACTCTTGGATATTTCTCAACACTCAGAATCACAGATGCCAAAGCTGGAAAGGGCCTTAGAGGTCACTTGGCCCAGCCCACTCCAGGTCCTCCTTTTCAGGCCTTTTCCCCTATGCCCCTCTCTTCCCCACATTTATAATGTGCTGCTAACACCTCCCTAAAAAGGAAGCTAGAAGTCATCTTGTCCGTTTACTGAGCCCTCCAAAATAGCTGAAAGAATATGAGGAGGGAAGAGGTTCAGGTTTTATTCTAGCACTGTGAAAAGATGAGTTCCAAAAGAATTAAGTATAGATGTGACAGGTAGAAGCTGAAGTAAAAACCGTGCTGACCTTGGTGTTGGGAGGAAATTCAGTAAATCTAGCTCACAATTTGCTTCATCTTTCTAATCTGGAATTTCCTCATCAGTAAATCCTAAAAGATCACATAAATGCTTCTTGTTATTATGCATGTTCCTCTTTGGAAAAGAGTCCAAGACTGGGAGTCAAGAGAACTAAGTTTGGCCTTCAACTAAGGGCTGCTTGTGTGATTTCCAGAGTTATTTAACTTGTATGTGCTACAGGAAAATGGACTCAAATATCCCTGGCTTGAAGGTCAGTGGATAAAGTGCCTGGCTTGGAGTCAGGAAGATTCACTTTTCTGAGACCAAATCTGGCCTCAGAAACTTAACTAGCTTTGTGACCCTGAGCAAATCACTTAACCCTTTTTGCCTCAGTTTCCTCATCTGTAAGATGAGCTGGAGAAAGAAATGGCAAATCATTCCAGTAGTTCTGCCAAAAAACTCCAAATGAGGTTACAAAGATCCGTTCATGACTCAACAACAACAACAAACTCTGTGCCAGACACTATGCTAAACATTTTATAAAATTAAGATATATACATGTATGTGTATATATGTATATATGTATATATCTATGTATTTATCAATACCAAATTATTTGTAAAAAGAATTGAAAAGATCTGAAAGGCACTTTCCCATGGAGTATGAGAACGCTCATAGGTACATTTGCTAAGGAAATCATGATGAGTTTAGTTGAAATTCAATAAGAAAGTTCCTTTTCAAAGATATAAAATTGAGTTGATAAACCATCTCATTTTCTCTTCTGGATTCCTTCAATTTTTTTAACCCTTTTTTCTAGAGGGAAGGAAGTGAGGGAAATAAAAGACAATTTCTTTTTCTATCCTCCCTGTTCTTACTTCTCTCTAGGAAGCTTAGGATAGAAGTACATAGGATTACCTGTTTCCACCCATAGTTTCTTATCAACTAGTGGAAACTTGATTTCCTGAGAGACTTTTCCTAGCCTAAGAGATGGCAGCAGTTGGGACACTGGTAACATTCCTGCAGAAACATGGCAGATGGCAGCAGCTTGAGTGTTAAAAAATTTCCTACAGAAGCATTTGACAGAAGAGGTGGACATGCTCACTCAGCCCAAGGTGGAAGTCCTGCCCTAGTCTGCCTTGTGAGTGATCCTAAATTTGAAAGTTCCTAAGTTCAAGAGTTTGGACACTTTTAAAGTGAGATTTTTTTAGAGGAGCTAAAGTTGATGGATTAAAGTCCAGTGTCAGGGGGAAAAGATCTCTCCACTTCCCACTGTTAATGTGAATAACATGGATAGTGAAAGTCTGGTGAAAAGGAAATTACAGTGCTCAGAATATGTTTGAAGGGGACTCTAAATCACAATTAATATTATCTATAGTCTTAGAGTCCAGGGAAACTGCATATGATTTTGTAGGAAAGAGATCAGGTAGAATATCAAAGAATTATTCTGATAGCAACATTAAGTTTCATTCTCTTCCAAGGGAAGGACTGATGAGCTCCAACTGATGGGCTATTTGAGTATTTGATGTGTTTTTATATCTGTTTATGAGTTCCTATAAGTCCTTCATGTCTTATATATTATCTGAGTCATAAAGGGAAAATGAGTTTGCAAAAAAAATTTGGCATGAAATTCAACTAATCCAGATCATCCAATGAGCATTTACAAATGAGACCAAGAGGATAACAAACAGACAAAAAATGGAACAGTTCTATATAAGCATTTCTATAACAAAGTATTTTCATTACTGATGACAATGGAATGAACCACATTTAGACTAACTCTTCAGACCCTGTCATACTATATGAATACATATTACTAAAGAAAATGAAAAAAGGAAGAACAATTAGACCAGAAAAAATACATATAAGAAATATGCAATGAGAGAAGATTTTGAAAATGTTTAGTAAGCCATTATTGAGAAATCTTAGAGAAAGGAAAAGAATCAAAATATTGGGGAAAATAATAAGTGGTATTATTATCTAAAAATTTGAACAATAGGACATCAATTTTCCCCTTTATGCCTATTTTTTCTACAAATTACCTTGACAAATTCTTTATGAGAATGATCTGTTCACATAGTGGATATCCTTGATAAAATCTCAGAACAGAACAGGTAAATTAGTGGATGATTCACTACATCAAAGCATATCTTCATAGTTACAAAATTAAAGTGTAAAGCTATGAAAAATACAAGATCTCATTGTGCTTATTGTTTGTTAGTTATGTTTTAAAAGGCATTTGACTCAGCAGAGTAAAATGCAGTCTTATAAGTTCTCTTTCTAAAGTATTTTTCACTACATATATACGATAAAGGGTAGCACCCTCCAAAAATCTACAAAGAAATAAGAGGAGAGGGAAAGAACTCAATATGGACAATATGGACAAAATATTTATTTCTTTTTTACATGAGCAATGTATAGCAGATGTTTAAGGCTGACATAAACAATAGGGCAGCTGGAAAGGTTGGGTCAGAATTAAGGCAAAAATAGTAATTGTGTCATATAAATGAGGTGCAAAGGAAGAATAGATACAGAGGCATTAGAGGAGAAAGGAGGGCTCATAGTTCTGAAAAGCTACTCACATCAGGAATGGGTTAAATAGACAACATGGCACATATACAATGAAAAATATAGTACCCTTCCAAATCTATAAAGAAACAAGGGGAGACAAAGGGTGGACAGGGAAGCAAAGGGTTCAGGAACCCAAAGGAGGGGTCCATGGGTGAAGGGAGATTAAGTAATAGCAATGCAAGTTAGAAGAAGAATTAAAGCTAAGGGTAAACAGGGATAGGAAAAGATATGTGTGTGTATATGTGGGGGGTATGTATGTGTATAGGTATGTGTATGTATATATCTACATATGTATATATAAATATATCCTTTCTTAACTATAGCCTGCTTGGGAATGTTGGTGGGCATGAAAGGGGGAAAAAGAATAAAGTAAAAAGGTACATAGCAGAGAACAAAAGAACAATTTACAAGGAAATAAAGAAAAGATGGATACTCATGAACATAATTTCTTCTACTAACACATATATATATATATATATATATATATACTTTCTTGAACTAGTATTTCTTGTTATATATTTTGAATCCTCCCTAATGTTCTGCTGTGCATATGACAATGTTTTGCTTTGTATTCCTTTTCTCTTTAAGTAATAAAAAGGGAAAAAATAAACTATCTTTCATGTTAAGATCATACAAGATTCTTTAACAGATACAAATATGCAATTGTATCTGTTTGTACCACAACCCCAATTATCCATGTCACGTGAGTCATAGAATCAGGAGACATTTTCAAGTGTGTTCTTCACTTTTACCACAGAATCTCACATCTGGATGGTGTCTCGAGCCATTTAGTCCAACTCACATATAAAAAAAGAATCCTCTCTATGGCATACCAAAATATATGATCCTCCCTATTTTACTTGCAGACCTTTAGTAAGGGGGAACTCACTATTTCCTGAGGTATTTCATTCTATTTTTGAAGGATTCTAATTATTAGGAAATTGTTTCTGTTATTTAGCTTAAATCTTCCTCTTTATCTTCCACCTATTGCTCCTAACTTAGGACTATGCCAACAAACAAAGCAAGTTTATTGCCTCATATGACAACCCTTCAATGCTATCATATCATTCCCCATCCCCCTCAACCTTAGATTTCTTCCTCTCAGGGCTAACTATACCCAGTTCCTTTAATGGATCCGCCTGACCTCATGAAACTTCATTTTCCTTCAATTTCAATTTATCCTTTGCTGGACATTCTCTAGCTTATCAATGTCTCATAATGTTGCACCCAGATTCAAATACCATGCTCCAAATTTGGCTTGACCAGGAAACAGGGCAGTGGGACTAGTGCGTCCACAATCCTGGACATTAATGCTCCTGACCAAAAGGCTTTTCCTTGCTGCCAATCACAGTGCTGATTCATATTAAGTTTGCAATTCACTAAAACTCCAGATCTTTTTCAAAGAAACTGCAGACAAGAGTCCCTCACTTTTCTGAATTCAAATGTAACACTGCACATTTATTTCTAATATATTTCATCTTATTAGATTCAGCCCGATACAAGCCATTCAAAATCTTTTTGAATTCTGTCATTTAGTATGTTAGCGTTCCCTTCCAGCTTGTGTCTTCTTCAAATTGAGTAAGCATATGATTTATGTCTTTATTGAAAGCACTGATAAAACTGTTAAATAGCTCAATGCCAAGCACATATCTCTGGGACACTCCACTAGATACCTTCTTCCAAGCTGACACGGTGCCATTTATGATTATACTTTGGTTTGAGCCATTCAACCAGTTAAAATCCACCTCATGCTACTGACATCGGCACGTATCTCTTCATCTTGTCTACAAGAATAACATGAGAAATACTGCCAATTCTTCATTAAAATCTTTGTAAGCCCTATCTACAACAATCCTCTGGCCTTTCAGTCTAGCAACCTTGTCAAACACAGAAATGAGGTTAGTCTGTCATGATTTGTTCTAGATGATGCTAAGTTGTTTCTCCAAGCTCACTGTAGCCTTTTATTGATGTTCTTAACCATTTCTTTAATTTATTCCCCAATTTTGCCAAAAATTAAAGACAGATTCCAAAAGGTAAAGAATCTGCAGCCATTCTCTCTTCTGTTTTGGAAAACTAGGTCAACATTTGCACTTGTGCAACTTGATGTTGCACATCCTCTGATACCTCTCTGGGTCCCCATAACCTTTCAGATATTCCTAATAGTGGCTTATCAGTCACATCTATCAATTGTTTCAATGCTCTCAAATGTATGTAATCCATCCAGGATAAGTGCACGGAACTCATGAAATGCAAAGACTTAGATGTTCTTTCACATTAGCTCCATACTTATTTTCAGTGACAACACCCTAATAGATCTTCATTGATGTGGATAATGAATCCTGTGAAGTAATCACAAGTATTCAAATTCATACTATCTGAAGTTATAATTATGTAAAATATGGTCATTGGTTCCAGTTCAAAGGAAAGGTTCAGTATGAACTCAAATAAAAGTGACTACTTTGCAGGATTCATTATTTGTACTAATCAGGACATTGGTCTATATGGCTAAGAATCATGAAAGGTCACAATCTCCAAAAATTTTAAATTGTAGGTGACCTATGAATAAATGTATGGTAGAACTGTAATATATATCATATTACCATGTAAGCCTTGCAAATAATAGGTGGCATAAAATATACCATTCAGGACATATGTGATGGGAAAACAAAGAGAGACAGTCATACAGTAAGAACATAGAACAACGACTGAATACCCCAAGTATAAAAAGAAAAACTTAAAGGAAAGCTTCTAGCATAATGGAAAAGTCCTTTATTGAAGATTTAAAGACACAGACAAGAATAATATAGGATGAGAAGGTATGGATAGGTTTTAATCTGCATCACTGAAGGTATACCTACATTAAACAGATCATTCATAAAATAGAACGATGTACCACTATATATTGATGAATATATTAACTATTACTATAATAAAATACAATTCCCCCCACAAACTCTTCAGGCAGATTAATGGGCTGTGGAAGTACAATGGTGGTCCTTGTTAACTGGACCATCAAAGGATATTTATAGCAAATATCTCATCTCAAGGGCACATCCAACAAAAACTTGAAACCAATATCCTCCTTTAAGCAATGGTTTTGTTTTGTTTTTAAAGTATGTCCTTATGATTAGACAGAGGGACAATAGAATGACAAAGGAAAGCGCAGTATGGATGAGATGGAAAAAGAAAAACCTAATGAAAGAAAACAAGAATACAGAAAAAGGTCCATAAACATAGAGGGAAACTCTTTAATAGATTTGGAGAAAAGGGGCAGTAGCTAGGTGAGAAATTAAAGTATATCCAAGAGAGAATTGAAAGAGAAAAGAGGGAACCAAAAGAAATATGGGGAGGAAGTGGAAAGATGGAAGGAGTGCAAGAAAAGAATAATCAAGGAAAAAAAAGAAGAGAGAGAGAGATCAATGAAAAAGGAGGGGAAGAAAAAAAATGAACAGCATGGGTTCATCATCACCAGGGTACCTGAAATGTGAATGCTGGTTTGCTCTGAAATAGCCATGTGTAGTGCCTACAACTCTCATTAATTTCACTATCAAACAATCTCCAGCATCACAGGCTGCATGTATTATTTATTAAATATTTAACTAGGAGAAATCCAGCTGAGATGAAATCTTGCCTTTATATCAGGACCCTGGAGAGTATGACATGGGACTTGCTGCTGGGATTAACCAGTTTACACCCATTCTCAGCAGGGCAAAGCCCAGGGAGCTCAGAAAAAGATCACTAAATCTAGCACTGCATCTTTCTTCCACCAAGAAAATCATGAGACAATGGACTACAAAGCTTATAGTCACTTTTTGCTTCTATGGAGTGATCTTGTTGCCCAATAATTTTTTAAAAGAAGTATTTTTCTACTATTTTGATGTGCAAGTATCTAAGCCTTGGAAAAGGTGTGTTCTGATTCTAAAGAACTTGAAGGCTATGGTTCTATGAAATTTCAATATTGAGACTATGGTTCTATGAAATCTCAATATTACAATAAAAGTAAAAATTAAGAAAAGAAAAAACAGGACACCAAAATGGTTCCTTTCAACTCTAAGCTCATCTTTGAGAAAAAGCAAAAATCAATTAATTAGTTAGCATTTATTAAACTCCTTCTTTATTAAACTCAGGACACAAAGACAAAAATGAACTATCCCTCACCTCAAGAAGCTTGAATTCTTTTGTGAAGGAGAACACTTAGGTCAAAGGATATGAACAGGCAGTTTTCAGACAAAGTAATCAAAGCTATCTATCTACAGTCATATGAAAAAATGTTCTAAATCATTATTTGATTAGTGAAATGCAAATTAAAATATCTGGGAGGTACTACCTCACACCTGTCATATTGGCTAATATTATGGAAAAGGAAAGTGATAAATCTTGAAGGGAGTGTGAGAAAATTGAGATATTAATACATTGTTGGTGGAGTTGTGAACTGATCCAACCAGCTGGAGAGCAATATGGAATTATGTCCAAATTACTATAACACTGTTTATTCCCTTTGATCTAACACTATCTCTACTAGTTCTGCATCCCAAAGAGATTTTTTGAAAAAGGAAAAGTATCTATATATACAAAAATCTTTATAGCAGCTCTTTTTGTAGTGGTAATGAATTAGAAATTGAGTGGGTGCTCATCAGTTAGGGAATAGCTGAAGAAATTGTAGTATATGATTGTGGTGGAATGTTATTGTACTATAAGAAATGATGAGCAGGATGCTTTCAGAAAAGCCTTCAAAGAAGGTGACACAGAGTAAAGGATGAAGAACCAAAAGAACTTAGTATATAGCAATAGCAACATTGTACAATGATCAACTGTGAAATACTTAGAAATACAATGATCTAAGACAATTTTGAAGGACTTAAGAAGAAAATGTTATCTACTTCTAGAGTCTGATAGAGTCTGAATGCAGATTGAAGCATAATATTTTTACTTTATTTTGGGGTGGGGTTGGTCTACATTTTTTCATAACATGACTAATATAGAAATGTTTTACATAACTGCACATGTATAACCTATATCAAAATGCTTGTCTTCTCAATGAAGAGGGAAGGAAGAAAGGAGAGAGAGAATTTGAAATTCATAATTTTTTAAAGTGAATGTTAAAAATTATTTTTACATGTAATTGTAAAAAATATTTTAAAGAAACACACACACATACACAAAATAATACAATGTTAATTTCCTCCCAAGACTTTCCTAAGAAATAAAGATCCCAATTTATAATATGTAGAGCATGTTGTCCCAACTCCAATATTATTTATGTAATGTTCAAAGAATTTCTCTTAAAAGTAGTAGAGACAGTGGGCACTGGGTACAAGAGAAGCCAGTTAGGAAAGAAACAAAGTAGTGTTTGGCTGCTTTCTTCCAGATACTGATAAGGGATCTTATCGTGGAAGGTAGTACAAGAAAGGTTAGGGAAAAGGTGTTTTGTGATTCCTGAGCAGAAAGGGTGTGGAATGAAGAGAAGTTAAATAGTCTAGAGAATGGGATGCTAGAATGTACTTAGTATATATGAACTTATTTCATTTTGCTATTTGCAAATTCTATTGCAGGCACTTTAATGAGTCATGACTATCTTGTGGAGCTGCCTCTTGGGGGCTAAAACTCCCATATGCCAGGTCATTTCCAGCCAGGGAAACCCTCAAATAATGTTTTTTGTATGAAAGTACCCTATGTAACCAAGGTAGAGTATTATTATTATTATTAATTTTATTATTATTATTATTACTATTATAAAAACCCTCTCATAAATATTTTTGAATGGGTCCCACTTAATAATGTATTATCTCATTTGGAATTAATTAGGAAAGAGGAGATGGAGAGAAATCTCTTCTACAAAGAACCTTCCCTAGGAAAGCGAGGAAGAAAAACAGGTGGCTTCACAGAAAGAGCTCTGCCATTTTACAGTCAGAGAGAATTCTTGTCTATTAGCACTGAAAGGTGATGGTGACATTTTAGCATAGGAATACTACATATGACTTGGAGAACAATGAATCAGAGGATGTTTGAGCAGGGAAGGACCTTAGTGAAGATCATTTAGTTCAAAAAACTGGCAACATTGGGAAGGGAGTGTAGGAAAAAAGGGCAAAGCAAACAAAGCTTTTGCTCACATTCAGTCACCTCTGGATAAGTGTGTAACTCAGGCTTGGTAAAAGAATAACTTTGTGAAACACTCCCTCATGTCAGTAACAAATAAACCAATGTTTTCTTCAAGCATTTGAAAAAGCAAGACAGAGACTCCTCTGGATAGCTGAGACTCCTCCAAATATCTCAATTGACATTCTTAACTTTTTTGTGTGTCATGGATACTTCTGGGAGTCTGGTAAAGACTATGGACTCCTTAGAATTATGATTTTCAGTACATAAGATAAAACACATGGGATTATAAATGAAACCAAAAGGTAATTAAAATAAAGATGTAATTTTTTTCTGTCCAAGTTCACAAATCCATGGACCTCATCCAGGACCTTGGACCCCAGGTTAAGAACCTCTGAATTCTAAATGTTATATTTTGTATATGTCATTATATATTTCTGCAAAAATAACCCCCAACTGGTTAGTGTAGGGATTTTCAAGAATCTGAATGCACAGTACTTCATTCCTGGCACCTAACCCAGAACAAATTCTCTCTTTTCAAAGGATTATTGGATTTAGATCAGGAAGACACCTTAGAAACCATGTAGTCCAACCATCTCATTTTGCAAATGAAGTATAGAAAGAAGAAAAGGACTAGCCTAAAACCATAGTGGTAGTAACCAAAAGAACTATGATTCCAGCTCAGATCTTCTGATTTCAATCCCTAGGCTGTCCATCACACTATATTTTCCCTCAAATACATGTCCTCCCCATTGAGGAATCCGGTCCTGGTTTCCTGCATGCACTATACTAAAGACCTCCAGGCAGATGAATGTTCAAGTCTATTCATGTATTAATCTCACCTTCCCCTAGTCCTGAAATTCTTCTCGAGGCTCCCCATTTATTTTTAAATTTTATCTACAAGGATTCCTCAGAAGTTTCAAACCCACCACAAAATGAAGAAGGGATACTTACCTCAGCTTTTCATTCTTCCCCATTTCCTCCCCCCAAATCCAGTTGCAAAGTTGATTTTTCTTTCTCAGCAGCTCTCCCACATGCACTCTTATTTTCACTCATGTGGGCATTGCTCTTCAGCACCTCTTGACCTTCTAATTGTTCTCCCTCCTCATGGTATCTCCCTTTTCTCTAATACATCCCATAAGACTTTCAAATTGATATTCCCAAAGCACAGCTCTGATCATATTATTCCCCTGTTATGGAAGCTACCATGGGTTCCATTTCCTCTAGGATCAAATAAACACTCTTTTGTTGATATTCCAAGCCCTTCAAAATATAGCTCCAGCCTACTTTTCCAGGATAACTGCTATCACCCTTCTTTGTGCATTTTCTTTCCCAGGCAAACTGATCTATGTGCAGTTCCCCATACAAGACATTACATTTACCAGATCTATGTCTTAATACTGGCTTTCAATACACTGTTCTCTCCCATCTGTCTCACAGGATTTCCGATTCCCTTTATCAATCAGTTGAAGGGGTGCTAGCAAATTTTTAACAATTGGATCTCCCCCCAAAAAGTACATAGGTGTAAAGAACATGTCCATTGGCTCGTGTTATTTCTTATGCATAGAATGCTTCATTTTGCTATCCTCCTATTGTCTACCTGCTGACTTTTTACCTAGCTTTTAAAGACTAACACTATTTTCTTTCAAGGAGCCTTCCTTAGTTTCCCAGTTCACAATGTTCTTCCTCTCCTTGGACCTTGAAGAGCTCTTTGCTTACACCTCTGTGATGTTCCTCTGGATTACTCTGTACTATAATTATCTATGTATATGGCATTCCTCCCACTAAACTCCATGAGGACGGCGACCATGCCTGTTATAAGTTGTATCCCCTCCAGCATCCAACACAAGATTTCATATATAGTAGGTGCTTAATAAATATTTATTGAACTGTATTGAATTGAATAGCCACCATCTCACCATAAGAGAATCACTTGGCTGATTCACTTCACCAATAGCTTCAACTGACATCCTGAAGCTCATGAAGTCCAAGACCAACATAGACTTCACGAAGCACTAAACTTTAACCTTCCATGAAGATAGATACCCAAGGACAGAAGCAAGATGAATTTTTCTCTCATCTCCAGAGGAATAAAATGTGAGGAAAAATCATAGAGATTCCCTTATTCTACTGTCCCTTTCTATCCACTCCTGGTGTCCAGGTCATAGGAAAAGGCAATGAGTAAAAGCAACTGGTTAGTGTAGGGAATTTTCAAGAATCTGAATGTCAGAAGAGAGCCCCTGTTCACAAAGATCCAGGAATATGATGGGAAATAACAAGAAAAACAATTATAACTAGATATTTAGAATTTGCAAAGTACTTCACAAACGTGATTTCATTTGATTCTCACAATAACCCTGAAAGATAAGTGCTACGATTATCCTCATTTTATAGATGAGGAAACTGAGATAGACAGCAGTTGAGTTACATAGCTAGTAAAAGTCTGAGGCAGGATTTGAATCTTAGTTTACTTCAATTCACAGTAGCACTCTATGCCATATTGCCTACCAAGGGAATTTTAAAATCAAAAGAAATCTACTATATCCTCTGAGATTCATAGAATTAATATGGGATGCTATAGGCCCAAGATACCATTCTGATTTAAATAGGAAGAAGAAAAAAATGGACTGAATCAGATCATATCGATTTGCCAAAGAATGGCTAACTATATGACTAACCCTCAGCAAAATTGTGAAGGCAGTCATCTGAGGTCATTCCCATGCCCAGAATCCCCCAGAATCTCAAGAATTAGAAGAGCCCTTGGAATCTAGCTATCATCTCTTTAATAAACCAAACTAACAGTCATTCAACTTCTGCCTACAGACTTCCAGAGAAAGAAAACTTACTACCTCCCAAGGCAGTCCATTTTATATTTAGGCAGTTCTAGTTAGACATTTTTTCCTACCTAAAGTTTCCTTTCTATAGCTTCTAACTTAAGGCTAGTTCTGCCCTCTGGGGCTAGGAAGAACAAATCAAGTACCTCTTCCATTGAAAAGCTCTTCAAATACATGAAGACAGCTCTCATGTCCCTTTCTAAGGTTTTTCTTCCCCTAGTTAGACATCCTTAGGTCCTCCACTATTCTTCTCATTTAAGAGTTTCTAGTTTCTTCACCATCCTAGGCCACTCTCCTCTGGAAATTTGTCAATGTTCCCCATAACATGTAGACTATAAGGAGAGTAGCGAGATTGCCACCTCTCTTGTTCTAGATATTGTTTCATAAAGGGCAGCTAAGTCGTGAAGTGGATATAGTACTAAAATCAGGAAAACCTGAATTCAAATCTAGCTTCAGACACTAGCAGCATAAGCCAAAGCAAGTTGTTGAATGCCTCATTTGTAAAATGAGTTGTAGGAATAACAAATTACTCTGATATCTTTGCCAAGAAAACCCTAAATGGGTTCACCAATGGTTGGAAAATACTGAACACCATGTTTTATTAATTCAAGGTTTACCTAACTTATTCAACTAGCATGTCTCACTTCCATTCAATGCTGAGTCCACCAAAGGCTCCAGATCTTTCTCACATAAGTTCCACTATACATAGTCCTACCATGCGTCCTCCACCTTGTATGGGTTTAATCAAATGCAAAAATTGGACTTCACTAGCATGGTGCCTGATACACAGTAAGTGTTTCACAAATGCTTATTTCCCTCCTTCCTTCCTAAAAAAAATTTCATTTTATTAGATAACATTTTAAAATTCTCATTCTTTTATAATATGTGCTTAACATCCCTCCTAACTTTGTATCATCTGAAACAAACATGACATATATTGGTAGAAATATTAAACAGAAAATATCAAGGGTAGATTCCCATGGCTCTCCATTGGAGATCTCACTCTTCCAGTAAATATTAATTCTTTAACGATGACCCTCGGATCCCATAATTCGATCAGTTTTAAATCCATCCAACTTTACTATCATCTAATCCACATACATATCTATCTTCCACATAAGGATGCCATGAGAGACTTTGTTAAATAGCCTTCTGAAAACCAGATTATGTAGACAATAGGATTCCTGATAAGTCATTCTAGTCTTCTCATCACAGAGCTGAAACGGGATTAATCTGGCAAGTCCTATTCTTGATAAAGTGATGTTGATTCTTAGTGCTTATAGCTCCCCTTTCTAAGTGTTAACAAACTATCCCTTTAATAATCTGTTCTGACAAAAATGTATCTGTAATGGCAGATTTTTGACCTCCTTGGACCAAGGGAAGGGGAAACATTTGATGTATTTGGTGGCAATTGGGACTCTTCCCAAACCACGCCACACAGACCACTGCCTTTTCCACCTACAGCCGAGGTCAGACCTGGTTGGGCACATCAAGGGTTATAGAGCTATGATATATACCAGGAGCAATTAGGCTGCCAAGGCATGCAAGTGAGACACGATCCATAAAATGGGCCAAACACCCAGTCTGAAAGACCCAGGAGGAAGAGAAAGAAAAGGAGGAGGCAGTAGCTTTCATTCCAACATTCGCTAACAGATATAGAGTGAGAGTTCTCTAAATATAGTCTTCTATATATACAGCCATGTATTCGTGTATATGTCTGCAGCAAGCCTGTTGATCATGTGGAATCCAAAGGTCAGAAAAAAAGCTGGCTTAAACTTCTATATAAAAAGCATGTATAAATTAAACTCTAAGTCACCCAAAAGTCCTAAGCCTCTGTCACCTTCAGCATCACTCAGTGAGAGAATGGCAAACATTCCAAATTGGTGTGAATGTCATCTCTACAATGTGCCCCTCCCTAAAGCTTCTCTGCTCATCATAAGCATCATCCTGAATGAAACAGAACCACCATCTCTTAGGGCTCCTCATACAATCCAAAGGAAATTGGAACGATAATGCCATCAACCCATTGTTTCCCCTACATTCACAGGAGTCCTAAACTATACAGCAAGGGCAGCCCTGTTTCAATATTCATTCAATAAGATTTTTCTAAGTATCTACTATATTCTAGATGTCTTAGATTCTGGGAACACAAAACTAAAACAGTCCCTTCCCTTAAGCAATTTATTTCTACTGAGACACAGTAGATAGTGGTCTGAGCCTGGAGTCAGAAAGACCTGAATTCAAATCCAGCCTTAGAAACTTGTTAGCTATGTGATCCTGGGCAAATCATTCATCTGCTTCAGTTTCCTCAGTTATAAAAAGAGAACCAAAATAACATTTACTGCCCAAAGCTGTTGTGAGAATAAAAGGGGATAATATTTCTAAAGTGCTTAGTATATTGCTTGGCACATAGTGTCTACTAAATGCCTGTTTCCTCGCTCCTTCTCTTCCTAACTCCTTCCTTTCCTCCCTCCCTCCCTTCCTTCCTTCCTTCCTTCCTTCCTTCCTTCCTTCCTTCCTTCCCTCCCTCCTTTCTTCTTTCCCTCCCTCCTTCCTTCCTTCCTTCCCTCCCTCCCTCCTTCCTTCCTTCCTTCCTTCCTTCCTTCCTTCCTTCCTTCCTTCCTTCCTTCCTTCTTTTTTTCCTTCTTACTTTGTTAAAGACTAAATATAGAAAGTAACTGTGAGATTTAGGGGGTTAAGGTGTAGAGATAAGAAGGATCACCTCCACAAAGAGGATACTAGCAAACAGAAGTCAGGATAGGTTTTCTGTAGGAATGACACCAAAGCTTCAGGAGCCTTGAGGAAATCAGGCATGACAGGGGAGTACAGAATGAGGTTACCCTTAGGACAGGACGATTTCTTATTTAAGGATTCTGGTCTCTAGTTTACTCACCTGAGATACCCTGAAAGGACCTGGTTCCCAAACAAGTAATAAATGCAAATAACCCAGACCTTCAAAAACCTGATGAAGAAGCCATTGAAGAGATTACAGTAAAGATACAGGGAGCCCTGGAGAAATCTATCTCCTAAGAATGCTGCAACAATGTTTTTTGGAGCTGCAGCCCATCTCAGTATTTCTGGTACACCATCTCAGCAAGGAGTGGCTTTTAGCTCTGGAGCTGAGCTAAAGCATCAGAATGGTGTAAATGCAGAAAAATCCAAAGGAGCTTTCAAGATTCAAAATTAATTAGGAAATTTAGCTTACAGAAGATCTAAGTAATAAAGATAAGTGTTAAATGCCAAGACAGCCTTACCATGAGCTATGGTCTGTCTTACAGTACCAAGAAAAAAATCCTTCCTGCCCCAATATGTGAATTTCATTCTAACTATATCTCAAAATTCTGTTAGCTTGTCTTCTTCTTAAAAGAAAAAAATATCATTATCATTTGTACCCATGATTTCACCAATGGAGGAATCTCTCATTGTAGATCATCAACTATTTTGCAACATAAGTTCTCTGAAAGCTACCTGAGGCATCATTTGCCCAAGGTCAGAAACCTGAATCCAGGTTTTGGAGTTTCTCAGGCCAACTCATCATCTACTCTATTTTTCTACATATCCTGTCTTTTTATATCTACCAGTTCAATTCTCACATCTCTGAGTATTTTATAGGAACACAAGATTTGTAGCTGGAAGAAACCTCAAAGATCATAGAGAAAGAGAAGTCCAGAGATATAAAGTCACTTACTAAAAGTAGCAAAATCAGGATTCAATTCCATATTCTTTCTCTCTTCACTCCAAATCCACCAGGTGTTTGTTTGTTTTTACTCCACCACAGTGTCTACTTGGAAGCTGAAAAATTACTCTCTTTCCATTCAGACTTCTTCTCATAATTTTGCTGTCCATTCTCCCCAGCTCAAAACCTCTGATCTCTGTTCCTCCATTCAATCACTAAGTTCTATCCATTGTTTCTTGGAAATCTTTCTCTTACCTTTTTCCTTCCCCCTTTCCCTTGTCTAGGCTTTTTCTGCTTCACCCTTGGATTACTGCAGCAGCCTCCTAATTTGCCACCCTGACATAATATTATGTCTCCCCAACCCCTTGTTGTAAATGAGAACACTGAGGTTTGGAGAACTTAAGAGACTCTTCCAGAGTGTTACAACTTTTATCTTCCCGCTGGAAGTCACCTTCACTCCTGGACTATTTCTCACATTGGAAGTATCCTGTACCCCTTCAGTCTCTTCCTCTGATCAGGCTGGTTTCTCCCCAAGCCTCCATTCTAAGGAGGAGGTTCAAGCCAGATAGATCTTCATTCCTGTCCAGGCTGCCCTTCTCACTTCCTCTCTTCTGTCTCTGGACCAGGTACCTTCATCTCCTTCCCACCTCTCTTTTTTAATTCCTTTTTTTTTTTTTAATGAGTTGCCTTTCTTGTTTGACTCTAGGTGATCCCATGGACTTTATTCATGGGATTCTCATAGCAAAGATACTGGAGTGGTTTATCATTTCCTTCTTCAGTGTGTCCCCATTTTACAGAAGAACTGAGGCAAATAGGGGTTAAGTGATTTGCCCAATGGGGACACACAGCTAGTAAGTGTCGAAGGTCTGTTTTGAACCCAAATCTTCTTGACTCCAAGTGCTTTATCTACTGTTTTGCCCTGCTACCCCAGAAGACTCACTCAATTAGAATTTAACTCCCTGAAAGCAATAAGGGGCAGTCTTTCTTTGTGTGGTAGATATGGATTCCCAATATTTAGTCCAATGCCTGCCCCAAAGTGAGCTCAATAAATATTTCTTGTTATTGCTTGTTCTGTTAAACCAGCAAATCAGTAGTGGCTCCCCATTCCTTACCACATCAAATCTAAGTTTCTTCATATGGCTCTCAAAGACATTCATAAATTGGTACACATTATTTTACACTACCCTCCAACACAGACCTGCCAGCCACTTTCATCAAATGAATCTCCTCAGCTAGTCTCCCTTCTGCTTCTCTGCCTATACTTTGTCTTCTCCAATGATTTAAATTGTATTAGTTTAAAAGGCTCAGCTCTAGTTCCACCTTCTTCCACCAAGGAGTACTCCTTGGACCATTTGAGGCCAAATAGATCTCCTTTTTTTCTGACTTTTTTCTGACAATCCACTAGGCATAATTAAGCATTTGAGCATACATGATTTTGCATCATTAGCAGATTGTTTCAGGCATGTTAATCATGTCTCCATGTCTCAAAGTCAGCTCAAATATATACAACTTGTGTTTTTCTACTATTTATTAGCATACTGCTAAACATTAAGGAAACATTCCATAAAACTTAATTGATTATCAACCGCATTCAGCACTTGAATTTCAAACCAAGATGGGGCTCACTCAGAGGGCAATAAGACATTGTATAGGTGTAATTCGTACTTTTTAGGAAACTGGACCCATTAACTACTACACCTGACAAGGAATGATGGGAAATCGGTCATTCTCTGGCCAAAAGAAATACAATAAATAGAGCCCTCCCTGCAGCTGCCCACTAAAATCTGCCAAACACTACCCACATTCCATTGTTGCACAGTAACCCATTCATGAGTCATAATTTGAAAGCCTACATTTCACCCATGGACTGCCAAAGGGTAGATGAGACTTGCAAATATCCAAGACTTCCCGTCAAGAGTCCCAAAGGATTGCTCCCTAATTTGAGAGGAACAACCTCTCTAGCCACAGAACCCTGCCTTTAAGCACTGGAAAGGTTGAAAAGGGGGAACATCCTGGCTCATCTGTTACCTCAGGTGAACCCAGCTGAAGCTAGCTACCCCACAGAGAACAAATTAAAATCAACGCCTTGACTGCCCATTTTCTTTCCCTCTTCTAAAATCTCCCTTTGCCAGTTCCTCCCTTTCTATCTTTGTGATACTTCCACTTTTGATTTCTCATTCACAAAATCCACAACATACCATAAAAATTTCATAGAGGAAAATGCAATGTCAGCAGAGTCACTGAGCATCCATTATTCTGACTAAAGAAAGTAATAAAGGTCAATGAGATAATAGAATACAAAGTTATTAATATTGGTTCTTGAAGGTCATTATCTTTGTATCCCTTGCAGAGTAGGAAATTCTGGATTAATGTCTTATTTTAAGATGAATCAATTAATTTAGTCTCCAGGTTGAAAAAGCATTATCAAGGTTTCATGTCCCTACTTCAGATACCGTTTCATGTATAAATGTTCTAAAAAGATTGATAAAACATTCACAACTGACCAAAAAAAAAAAAAAATGAAACACATCTTTTCCTGGTTTTAGAATTTACAAGCAAAGGTAGCTCACAGCTCTTTTTAAGAAATGAGACAGACACTAAAACTGGTGTAAGGGTCATTTTAGTGAGCTCATATTGATCCCAGGAGTCCCAAGCTTCCAGACCATGGCTGAGATCTCACTAAATGCACTGGATTTACTATGTCAAAATAGACACCTCAGCCAGCTCTGAGACAAGGAACAAGGCTCAACACAGAAACAAATGAAAGCAAGATGCCTTCAGAACTCCTGTGTCATGATATGCTAGCCTGCTTTTAGACATCTCCATAAAGTCAGCTTCTAAGCAGAATTCATTCAAATAAAATGGCCATCACTAAAAGGTCTAGTTCACTTGCTCCACTAGAAATCACCTCACTACCAATGCTCTGACAACATCTCTCTGACTTGCCTTCTTCTTCCCTCTCTACAAATGCACGCACCTCTGATAAGATCATGCTTAAATTACTGCTAACTGGAATACACAAGGAATCTAGCATCTTCCCACAGTCCACCTCCCCTTCTACCTTCTCCTTTCTGGTACTAGAGATAGGAAGAAGAGTGGAACAATATGGATTAAGAAAAGAAATACAACAGGAAAATTCATTAGTGTCAAAGGAAAGAAGCAGGTGCAATTTCTCCCCCTTGGATTGCCCTGTTAGCCTGGGCAGCAGCTAACAATGTCCCTGTCAATCTCTGTGGCCTCCATTTTGTAAATCTCTTCTAGCTGGCGTGCTCATAAGATGTGAAGGGAGGAAGAAGAGGTTGGGTCGCAGCAAGGGGAGTAAAAGGTTGGATAAGAAAGGGAATGGCACGTGTGTGTGTGTGTGTGTGTGCCTTTAATGAAACACACTGAAAATAATAGCATTTCCTCATTTTAGAATTTACAAGCAAATTTAGCTCACAGCTCTATTTCAAAAACTGGGTGGCTACTATAACTAGTGTAAAGATCATTTTAGGGAGTTCAAATTGATCCCAAGAGTCCTAAGCTTCTGGACTGTGGCTGAGAACTCACTAAATGCACTGGATTTGCCCCCTTAATGAGCTACTCATTCTTCCTAAAGAGACAAAACAACTGATAGGAATAGGAAATAGGCCAAATGGACAAGGGTGTTTCCATCCTGAATCTCTCAGAGAGAAATGAATACCAAAACTCTATTAAAAGAAGTCCTTGAGCTATTTCTAATGGAGTCAAATTAATAAACACCAATGAATCTACCCTCTCCAACCATGATAAAAGGTTCTTTTTTTGGCTCCTACTTCTCCCACCCTCCCACCAATTCCCACAAATAAATTCCCCATTTTTTTAAAAATCAGAATTTAAACAAGTTTGGAAAAAGTGACCATTGCATCAATAAGAAGCCTGCACCATTACCTTTTTTCCTTATCTTGGAATCATAATATGTGATCAAAAAATATCTATTGTGGTTGCTATGGTTCCTATCACTACTGAAATGCTACAGCTGACAGGGTTAAACTAGAAGATTACTAAGCACCTTGCCAACTTTAAGTCCTATGACCCTATGATTAAATGGGAAAAAGACATTTTCTTTGTATATGCCTGGAGAGGGGGACACGAGGGTTAGATTCCAGATGTTGAAGAGTCAAGTTGAAGTGCTTTTCTTATTTCTCTGTGGTGGTTGTAGCTTTCCCATTGCAAATCTGGAGACATTCCCACCCTCAATTTGAAAAAAAAAAAAAAAAAAAAGGAGCAAATGGTTATTCAGAAATGTACTGCCTCCTGTCCTTTGAAAACTCACTGTCATAGTGTCCCCAAAGTCAAATGAGTATTCTTGAGTGTGGGTGCTCAAGATAAAGAAATGGAAAGGCGGGACTAAATGCCTTTATTAGGGGGAAATTGTTCCCAAATAAAAAGAACCAATCCAAACTCTGGAAAACTGGCTTCACCATAGAATTATAAGTACTTGGCTCTCATGCCTTTTCCAACTTTGGCATGCCTCTCGAGACTGCTAATATATATATTTTTTTCAATCCATCTTTGATATTGGCTTATTCATCCCCATGAACATCCTACCACCCACAATCTAGTTTCTTTACATTCGGGTCAAGGACCACAATTATTATCAATTTTAGGAAATAATAAATTATCCATGAGCACAACATTCAAAACACTATTTAATTCACAATAGAGGCAGAACCAATTAGCCTAATGTCTGAGGATCTTGTCTACTGCACTGCATTGTTAAGAAAAAAAACAACCATGTCTATTCTGTACTGCTGCAAAGATATATTTTAGAAGCAATTTACTTTCTCTGATTTACCTATTGAGGACCTAAACCTACTATGGCCCTCACTTTAACAATAGCAAAAAAAAAAAAAATCATCTCCCCCAACGAAATAGGATAAATTAATTCATTCCTCATCACTTTGCCTTCTGAATAAACCAGTCAAGCTAATTTAGTTAAAGGACCATATAATTTTGCATCTAATAAAAGAATTGCATCTACTTTGTAGGTCAATAATTCACTAGCAACCTACAGGCTCAGAGGAACCAACTAAGAAGATAGCTTCTTGGAATTAAGAATTCCCTCAGATTCCCAATTGCATCTGCTTGTAAAAAGATATATGTTTTATAAGTTTTGGTCAATCGGATTTAATAAATACCCTGGTGTCAATATGTCTGGGCTTCAAAAATTGGGAAGACAAGAGGCTCAGTTGGAAAAACTTTCCCTGTAGAGAAGGCTAGGAAGAGAGGGAGGGCACAATTGTAGTCTTTAAGAATATGAGGAGCTGTCATAAGCTTGTTCTGCTTGACTTTAGAGGTGAAGAGCAGGAAGAATGGATGGAAACTGGAAAGAGTTCAATTTAGAATTTAGAAAGGAAAAATTTCCTAACAGAGATATACAAAAATCAGATGGGCTGCATTATGGGTCCCCAGTTCTGTCTTCCAATGGAGACAGGATAACAGCTTCTGTGAAATTTGTAGGGGGGATTTTATTCAGGGATGGATTGAACTGGATGGTCTCTGCTCTTCTTTCCAACTCAATTTCTGTGGCTTCCCATGAACATAAAAGCTGGAACCACAGGTTTGTTCCTGAAAGGCTCAACTATGTTAAAAACCCAGATGTCTGAATTTGCCATCCCTTCTATGGATAAATCCCCCCTGACAAGTTCATTTAGAGATCTGCTGGCATCAGCAGACCTAGAAACAGAACATGAATGCTGCTTGTTCTGCTAGGAAATTCAAAGTACAAAGTCGCATTAAAGGGAAGCTCACTCAATTCAAAGTCACCAGATGTATGTTCCTGAGCTGATAGATTTAAACTCTCTGGGAACCATCAGGAGCCAGTATGACATTATTTAAATCTGAGTATCAATCGACAAAATCCTGATATCAGAAGGATGCAGCTTGCCCACTTATAGATAAACAGTACACTCATAGAAAGTACTAATGTAAGCAATAATTCTAATGACATTTAATTAATTTCCACTATCTACGTTTTGAAAGAAAGAGAATTCCCCCCCTTTTTATAGGCTTCATGGAATGGAGAGATGGAAGGAAGGGAGGAATGCCAGGGGAGTGGCAGGTGGCAAATGAAAAGGTGGAGTGATCCTAAGGTTGGCTCGTTGTCTTGGAAAGAGCTAAACCAGTACTAAGATGACTTCTATTTGAATACTAGCTTTGTCACTGACTTGCTGGGTGACCTCAATGCCAGTCATTCTACTTCCAGTCTCCTCATCAATACAATATGGGGGTTATTATGCTTAAAGGAAAATATCATAGGACCCTTCTTTATGAAAACAATGACATGTCCTGAATTAGTGCTTTCTGCAAGCATTTGGATTAGATTTGCAGCTATAGCTATAAAAACACACATGTTCTCTTTATTCCACATGTCAGAAAGAGACATCCTTCCTAGTTGGCTCCTTAAATGATATTATCAAATAGAAGGCCCAACCTAACAAGCAATGGAAAGCATCTCTGGATAGTAGACAAATCCATGTTCTGTTCTGGGACTTTAATTCTTTGAAGTCTGCACACAACCTTGGATCTTCCTTGATCCTCCATTCTCTGTGCATTGAATACACTGTGGATGAGTCTATTTCTCTGTGCCTAGCCCAAACCCTTTCTTAAAATTACCTTAAGCCTCGATATTTAGTCCTGGCTGATCCATTCACGGTTCCCTTAGGCTTGATTAAATTTGTCTGCAAAAACCTTCTACCTTAGGAGAGGACAGTACTATCTTTACCACCCATGGGCAACTGGATGACACACACAACCTGCCAAGTGAAAATGCAGGAAGTCTTATTTTGGGACTACAAAGAGCTCGAGGATAGCTCACCACAGCAAAGAATGGCATTCCAAATGAAGGTCTATTCTCTAGCCTTGCACTGCTGAGCTGCAATCCTTCCTTCAGGTAAACCCTTTGAAGTCCCCCTGTTCAACATCGATGCTTAGTAGGGAATCTAGGGTAGGCAGAGGCGAGTTAAGGACACAGCAGAAAGCTTCTCGTTCCCTTCATTTCCTTTAATTTCAAAATCAGATGGGAAAAGTGAATTTAAACACAAGTCAGTATTGTGCCTGTTCCAGAAACAATCTTCCAAAAGAGAGAGGATTGAAAGAAAACTACTGTTGCATGACACATGTTCTAAGAGTCTACAGGATGCAGTTTCTGAGCTTCCCCTCCAGCTTCCCAAGTTTAGGTATGAAAAGCTAAATACAGATATTATCACTGAGCATATCAGAAACCCCTAGAAGGGAAGGGGATCCCCAACCATTTTGATGAGTTAACCCTCAGACGTTATTCCAAGCAACACCTTTCTCATTTTAGGAGGCTCTTCCTGAGGGAACCACTTTGAAGAGCTGTGTAATCATAGTGGTCATTTTCCATTAATAATTTTCATAGAATTCCTATGATTAGAGATGTTTTCTCCCTTTTCCTTCCCTCCCCCATGACCTCCCAATGAACCAGTTAATTCTCACGACTTCAGGGTAAATTGAGGTCTTATCAAATTATTCACCCTAAACATTCATGTGTGGTTCCCCCCTAAAATTTCAACACAAAGAAGTCAGCAGCTCTATTCAATGTTTGGCCCACCAATAACATTCCACCACTGCTAGTAGGCTTCAGGCATATGCCTGTCCCTGGTGGGTACAAAGCACTCAACTCTAGGATAAAAAAGAAAATGGAAATTAAACCCAGAGCTTTTAACCACAAGCTCCCAGACAGAGAATTTAAAAAAAAATTTAAGAGAATCTAGAAAGAATCTCAAATTTAAAAAAAAACATATCTTGATGTAAAATTAACTGTGATAATCCCAGCAAATTTGCCCACATGGAATCTAGGTCATGATTAGGTACCTGCTAAGAAATTGAACAGACCCATGTAACAAATTAAAGACCAGTCTCTGCATACAGCTCAACCGATGCTAAATGTTCCCCTATCCCCATTTCAAGGAGAGATGGCTCCAAAGGGGGTCTGATAAGCTCTAAGGTCTATTTTGATAGAGGGTCAATAAAGGAAAAATGTGATTCTCAACCACTTTCCCTTGAGTCTTTAAAAAAAAAATGTATTTACCTACCGAAGTTGGTCTATCCAAATAGATGACAATATTTTTCGGTTCTCTCCACCCAGTCCTCCAGAGCACCTGAAGTAATATTTATCACTGAGGGAGAGGAGGAGGCCTTAGGAATGAGTGGCTGAGCCCGGAAGCCTCATTTCTTTTCCCTTCTCTGCCACAATGACCCAAACTGGGTTTTCATGGGCAAGGGTAAGAAGAAGGAATGTCAGATTTCTGCTGATGGTGGAAATCTATGCTTTCTCTATCAAGTTGACTAATAGCAACCAACACCTCCAAGGACCATTTTTTAGTGAATATGTTAACTGCGCATGCAGACATATAGCAGTAATCCCCATGTACAAATACATCACTTCACAGATCTGGTCCAAGCATTTAGGACCATACTGTACCCTATTAACTAGGGTGCAGCAAGAAGTCCTACAATTTCCATGTAAACTTCACATAATCCCCTTTCTCCCTTCTCCTGCTCTACCTATAAAGCTGCAATTGGGTAAAGCAAGTTTGGCACCCTATTGTTTCTCTTCCAAACCCCATGAAGACCACAGACAGTGGAGAGTTCACTTGGTTCTCCCTTGGACTGGCCTACAACTGATGAGCTTCTAGTATTGAACACTCATCAATGAACAGGAGCAGCAGACCAGAAGCAGAGTAACTACCACCCTTCTTTCCTCCTCCATTTCCCTCTCTCAAATGCTCCTGTCCTGTCCTGTCATGGCCAAATGACTCTTTTGGATCGGCCTCAAAGCCCTAACCAGAGCTCCCCTCTGCAATCTTAGCCCATTGGGTGGAAGAGAATGGCATGGCCTGGCCTGCCCAGCCCTAATTTTGAGTCACTAAGAGTAAGCCAGTTCCCCACAGAGCAACATGGTAGCTCTAGCTTTGTGCCTGGTCTGGCAAAACCCTAATCCTCTGAAGCAGTTACCTCTTATTACCCTCCTCATCCCCTCCACCCCCCAGTCCTCCATCTGATTCCCTACTCCCGACCAGGGCCCGACCCGGCTGACTCCCGACCCACTGCCCTAGGGCCCTATCCCTTTTGAAAACTAGGGTGGCCATGCAAGTGGTGGGGGCAGGGAGGGGAAGGCAAGAGAAGGGAGAGGAGGTGGGGAGTGGCAGGTGAGAAGGTCTTTGGCAAAGGATATGGCCATTCGGTGATCTTTTTGGCGTATTTCCTCACCACATTGTCCTCGCTGAAGAGGAACAGAGACCGGTTGACCGTGAGGCAGTTCTGTCGGACCGGAATAGGGTTGTACAGAGCCATGGTCCGGGCTCGCTGCGCCATGGATTGCTTGTACATCCTTTGCGCCCCAGGCTGTCCTCCCTGCCGGCTGCCCCCGGCACCCCGGCCGCCTCCACCTCCCACGACTGCCCCAGCGCCTCCTCCGGCGCCTCCTCCCCCGTAGCGGGCAGGCATCTCGTCTCCGAACCGGGCCATCCTGCAAAGAGGAAAGGGCCGAGGGTTACGAGGCTGCGGCGGATGCTGCGGCGGACGCTGCTGCTGCTGCTGCTAAGGCGGCTGCTGCTACTGCTACTGTTGCTGCTAAGGTTGCTGCTGCTGCTGCTGCTGCTGCTGCTGCTGCTACTGCTGCTACTGCGGAGCAGCTCCACATCCCATCCCATCGGGCGGCGGCAGTGGCTCGGCTCGGCGGGGCGGGCGCTGTGTGGCTCAGGCAGCAGCCCGGCCAGAGCAGGGGCCAGCAGCGGCTCGGGACATCTTCCTTGCTGTTCGGGGGGAGGAGGGGCGGGCAAAGAGGTTGCGGGGGCGGGGCACGGGGGGAAGGGGGGGCGGAGGATGGGGTGGGGGAGCAAGACAAGCAACGCAAATAATACCTGATGAAGAAATCAAGGCAAACCTCTCTCCACCCCCTCCAAAAGGTCAATTTCCTTCCCAAAAAAATCAACCGCAGGTTCCCAGATCCCAGCTGCCACACGGACAGTTGTTAAAGAAATGAGGATCCCCTCCCCCCTCAGCGGCCCCCCAACCCGGAACGCGATGCAACCTTCAATCCCTCCGATGTCCCGATCAGGACTGCATTTTTCAAAAATGATCTCTCTCTGCAACTGAGTGCGGTCCTATCTTCTCCCGCAAAAAAAATCATTTAAAAAAGAAAAATAAAATTTTTAAAAATATATTCTTGGCAAAGAAAAGAAAAACCAGCAGATAATACCCTCCCCCCCAGTTCTATATCACTTGAGCATTTGCTTCTGATCCCTAAATAAATAAATATATATGTGAAATATATGTAGAAAAAAAAATGAAACACAAATTAAAGGGAAAGAAAAGGGGGTTGGAAAAGAGGAAAAGATTGGGGGATCAGAGGGGCTGGGGATGGGGGTGAGGGAAGATGCTCGGAAGATCGCGTTAGGCTCCTTGAAGACGCAGGGCTGTTTGCTCTTCCTGTATCCCCACCCGCGGCTGCTGCTCCTGCCCTGATGTGTGTGCGTGTGCGCGCGCGCGAGCGCGCGTGTGTCTCAATTTGGCATCATCTTAGGGCTTGAATGCAGCAAGGAAATTCGGTAAAATCCGAACACGAAAGCTTGAGGAGTGTGTGCCATCCACCATCTACTCCTGACCATTGCCTAGGTGCTGCAATGTCTGCCCTTTTTTTTCCTGATAAATTTCTCTTCTTTCTTGAATTTGCTAAAATAAGAAGGGGAGAGGGGGATCAAGAGGGAAGGAAAGAGAAGAGAGTCAGAAAAAAAAAATGGGAGAAAAGGTCTGAACCACTGGCAAGCTGAGCTATAATGAGCAGAGACTGATCAATTTAATGTGGGAAAGAACAGCCCAAATATTTAGCACATGATGTCTTGGGGACCAATCACAGGAGGTACTGCACGACAAACCCACTGGAGTTTGTGGGGGATAGAGATGGTGTAGAGGCAGAGGGGAAGTTGGGACAAATCCCCCTCCCCCCAGGAAGCCTGGAAAGAAGATCTTGTTTCCTACCCCACTATTCTCACACGGACTCCAATGGTAAGTGGAAAACTGCTGAGATTCTCCCCAGTTCCTAACCTGAGGAGGGTGTGGGGAGAAACTGGCTGAAGAAAGGTGAGTGAAATGTAAAGATAGTACCTACTTTCTCAAGCTCTAAAGAAACGACATATTTCTTGAAAGAGAAATAAAAACCAAGCCCTTCTGGGAATTCTGGAGTTTCTCTTCTAAACTAAAAAAAAAAAAAAAAAGATAACCAACCACAGTCTATTTCTTTCTCAGATGTTAGCACCCAAAATAAGGAACAAGGAACCACACTTGAGCTATGAAAATTCTGAGTCAGTGCCCCAGAAAGTCCCCTTAGGCAAAGAAGCAGGAAATGGTTAATCTCCTTGTGGCTGATAATTAACCTGGTGGCAGCTACAGTGGGAGCAGGCCTACTTCCCTTCTCTTTTTCTCCAGCTCTTCCATCTAGCTGGCCATGGGATTAATAGCAATTAATTGACATAGACTTCTGGGAAGGCTTGGTAAGTCCTGTCTTTACTAAATTCACCAGGGAAGCTTAGAATGTTAGAGTTCAAAGGGACCATCTGATTAGCACCCTCTCCCCCAAGCTGTCTAGAGGACACTCAGGGAGGTAAGGTAACTTGCCCAGAAATTTCAGAGAAAAGTTAATTCTCATCTCACAATATCCAAGCTGGAAGGGGTCTTAGAGGCCACTGAGTTAAACCCATTCATTTTATGGAGGAAAAAAATCTATACCCAGAGTTATTTGCTCAAGGTCACATAGATTGTTAATGACACAGGATTCAAACTCACATCTTCTGACTTAAATCCATTTCTCCTTTCACTATTTTTTACATTAAAAAGTGTTCTTTCTTCCTACCTGGGTTCTGCAATTGGGTTATCCTTTTTAGGCTATCTGTCCATAGGGACCCATCCTCCCCAGAGCGATGCAATCAAACTGCAGATAGTATTATTAAGCCAAGAAAAGGTTTGAAGGAGGGCAGGACAGAGAAGGGTGAATCCATGAAGGTTTTGGGTGAATCTGCGAGCATTTAAAAGCAAATGGACAAAAATAAATAATTTTTTAAATTATTAACTGTTTTGCATGATCTCTTCTATTAGCATGCAGTGTAAGTTAGCTAGAAAATCACAAGATTTGGAGGTAGACTATCTTTGACATGGCATAATGGATTTGGAATCCAAAGAACAATTTTCTAATTCTGGCTCTTCTACTTACTGCCTTGTATGATTTTTGGCAAGTAATTTAACTTTTCTGGGTCTCATTTTCCACATCAATAAAATGGGGAAAATAGACAAGATGACCTTAAGATCTCTTCTTAACTATCTATTATCTTAAAACATCTAATCCAACTCCCTTTGAGACTTACATATAAAAAGTAACATTCGTAGCCTCACAGTTAACAAGTAAATCCAAGAACAACAATGTTAAAGGAAGGGGAGAGAAAAGGCAGCTCATAAATATCTGTGAAACATAGCTATAACTCCTGACTCTGATGTCAGGAGTGGGAAACATTTTATTCATTCCCAAAGAGGTTCTCTCATCTGCCACCTCATACCTACTTGGGCTTTAAGGAATGCCTTACTGACAGCTGCCCTTCTCCTTATCCCTTCATTCCTAACTTCTTTCTGAGGAACTAAAAAGAAGCAAAAAGGGCTACCCCTTCATAGATATCACTGAAAGTTGATGGGATAGGACTCATGACTGTCTGGAAGTGTCTGGAAGGACACATTATTCAAAAGGAAAAAAATGGAGAAGTATTATATGTAAAAAACACATTCGTATGTGAAAAAATTCTCACTCAAGGATGGTAGAAAGAATTTGGATAAAGAGCAAGAGAAGGAGAAACAAAAGCCATATTATTGTGGGATTATACCACAGACCACCTGGACAGAAGGATGAAAAATTAACAACAAATTTGGGAGATATGAAACAGCATGTTGTAGGGCTTCTGTGGGTTCAGTGCTGAACAACTGCTAGAACACTTTCTTTATCAAAAAGAGAAAGGGAATAAGCATTTTTGAAGCCTACCATGTGCCAGGCATTGTTACTTGCCCAGGACCACACATCTAGTAAGTGTCTGAGACAGGATTTAAACTCAGGTCTTCCTTACTCCAAACCCATTGCTCTAACATCACTTCAAAAGCAGAGATGCTGATAAGATTCTTGGGTTGTTCCATTCTTCAAAGAAGAGAGGAAATCATACACAGCTCTGTTTATTCTGGACTGGATCCTAATAAATAACTAGTTTTTGAAGTAGAAAAGATCAGAACCTCTAACTTAGAAACCATTGAGAGAAAAATGGAAATCTAAGCATCAACTGATATGGACCCTAAATTTTTGAGAGAGCAAATTTCAAAGGGTTCAACAAATGGTAAATAAGATTGAACAGCCTAAAAATTTCAAAGGTAAGGCAGACCCAAAGGGACAGAAAGTTCTCATGAATTGAATGCTGGAGACACAAATGGAATTTTGATGAAGAAAAAGGGGAACTGTCTAAAGAGCCTAATATGGTTACAAAAGGAACTCATTGAATAAGGCATATTTTTTAAAGATATCATAGAAGATGGAAGCAAGGAAGAGGAAAAAGGAAAGAATAAGCTTTTATGAAACACTTTTTATGTGCTACATACTCTGCTAAGTGCTTTACAAACATTATCACATTTGACAGGTAACAGTGTGGATCCAATCAAATTGAATGCAACAAATGTGTTTACATGCCCGATATGTGCAAGACACTGTGCTAAACAGTGGAGATACAAAGTAAGGCAAACACACAGGTATGTATACACTTAGGTAGGTGTGTTGGGAGGGAGAGTTCCATTTTGGACATGTTAAGTATAAGAAGTCTCAGAGACATCCATTTGGAGACAGGGAGAGGTTACAGTTATAAATCTGAGAATTTTCTGCATAGAAATGATAATTGAATCCATGGGAATTGGATCATGAAGTAAAATCACAGAGAAGGAAAAAAGAAGAGTACCCAGGATAGAGATTTGAGGGACATCTACAGTTAGTGAGATGACATGTAAAAAGATGCAGATGCAGCAAAAGAGATAGAGGAATGTCACAAAAACCTTGAGAGAAAAAAATTTCGAGGAGAAGGAGACCGATAATGAAAAAGAAATAATCCCTTCCCTCAAGGAATTTTACTGGGCTTGGAGGAAATAATAAAAAAGGAGAAAGTAAAAGCTGGTCTGAAACTTAACAACAACAACAACAACAATAATAATAATAACAACTCTAAGATCTTGGTAACTGGACACATCATTTCCTGGAAAATGGACAAAGAAGAAATAGAAGGGTGTCAGATTTTATATTCTTGAGCTCAAAGATCACTTCAGACAATGAATGCAGTCATGAAATTAAAAGACGCTTGCTGATTGGAAGAAAGCTATAGCAAATCTGGACAGCATACTAAAAAGAAGAGACATCACCTTGCTGACAAAGATCTATATAGTCAAAGCTATGATCTTTCGCAGCAATATATGACTGTAAGAATTGGACTAAAAGGAAAGCTGAATACATCCAGAATCAATGCTTTTAAGAAAACTTTTGAGAGATCCTTTGAATAGCAAGATCAAATCAGTCGATATTTAAAGAATTAATTCAGACCATTCACTGGAAAGTCAAATACTGATGCTGAAACTTAAGCACAAGAGGATGAGAAGATAGGACTCATTGAAAAAGACCTTGATGTTGGGAAAGATGGAAGGCAAAAGGAAAGGAGAAGGCAGAGAATGAGATGGATAGAGTTACAGAAACATCAAACGTGAACTATAACAGACTTTGTGAGATAGTAGAGGAAAAAAAGATCTGATATGCTATGGTTCATGAGGTTATGAAGAGTCATACATGACTGAAGAACAATAACAATAATGTGAAGATCAAACAGTTCTCAAGAAGTATTTGAGGAAGGAAAAAACAAGAGCTAATGGCTCAGAAAAATATTTTGCAATGTGATATTTTGTATTGTATAATGTATGCATTGTATTGTGTAATTGTATAATGTGTAATGTAATATTTTGTAATATTACAAAAGTGTAATATTAGTGCCATACCAATTTTATCAGGATACCAAAAGTTCAAAATAATGTAAAGTTGGTAAAGAATGGTAAGGGAAACACACACACACACACACACACACACACACACACACACCTTTCCAAATGTACTTATCAATGGATTTTTTTGAACTAGAAAATTATTTTATTTTTGTCCCTGCTAAATTTTGTTTTATTTATTTCAGTCATTCTCCTAACCTGTTGGAATATTTTTGAATTCTCTTACAATCATAGATTTAAGACTAAAAGGGATAATTTTACAAATCAGTAAAGTGACTCCCAAAAAGTTTAAGTCATTTATCTAACACTACACAGGCAGGAAATAACAGGGTTGGATTTTGAAACGGGTTCCCAGACAATCATTACTGGGCTCTTTTCTTTGTATTATACTGTGTTTTAATTGTTAGCTATCCATCTCATGTTTTGTTACCTTCAGATTTGATGGTCCTGTCTTTATCTACTCATTATTGACCTAAAATGTCATCAGAATATTAGAAAATAAGATTTAGTGCTAGTAAGACCATAGAGCTCAACAAGTATTTTCCATGGTATGTCGTCATCACTGTTGAACACCTACTGAATTCAACAAACATTTATTAGTCACCTACTATATGCAAGGCTTTGTAGACAAAGACAAAACACAAAAATTAGAGTTTCTGACTTCAAGAAACTTACATTTCCCTTGGGAGTGGAAGGAACAATTATGACATGTACCCAAATAAGTAAATAGAATAGAACATATAATAACTTTAAGAGGAACCTCTTAAAAAAATATCTCACAGAAGGTGGTACCTGGTTGATTGGTTGATTGTTGTCCTTCATTCTCAAAGAGGACCAAAATGACATTATTATGTTAGAGTCAAGTTAGTGTATTTGACTTTGACTGATCAGACCAATAGGAACTTGGAATGCTCTGCCACAGGTCTAGCACAAATAGACCATATGAATATTTGGGATGGGCTTCTCTAATTTTGTGCATCTTGTGCTTTTTCTGAACTACTTCAATTGTGTTTTGCTCGTAGAGCACAGCATCTTCTCTGATAAGGGCATGCCATGCTGAGTGGTCCTGTGCCAGTGTTTCCCACCTCCTACAATCAATTCAAGTTCTTAAGAGAGACCTTCAGCTGTGTTTGGAAAGAGGCTAAGAATTCTATTGTCTGAGGTAGGGGTGAGATAGAGTGCTTTCTATGGAGACTGGGATCTCTATAGTAGTCCAGTAGGATAGGAATACAGAGTATAGCTTCCAGAGTATTACTTCCAAGTAATTTGAAATAAAGGTTGAGAAAAGACATATTATGGAGCACTTTAAATGCCAAAGGGTGAGCTTTATAATTTCTCCCACAAGCAATAAGGGCATGAGTATTGAGATAGAAAGAACCAGACTACAGCCATGCTAGTCAGAAAATAAACATTTGATAGGTACTAAATATTGGGGAATCTTACAAGCTAATGTTTTGTTGTTCATTTGTCTTCAGTCATGTCTGACTCTTCCTAATCCCCATTTGGGGTTTTATTGGCAAAAATACTGGAGTAGTTTGCCACTTCCTTCCCCAGCTCATTTTACAAATAAGGAAATGGACACAAACAGGGTTAAATTACTGGGTCACACCACTAATAAGTGGGCTGACTCCAGGGCCAGTGCTTTCTCTGCTGTGCCACCTAGCTACCCTTACAATCTAATGGAGGAAGACAATACACAAAAGAAAGCTGAAAAGGGAAGAGGGGAGAGCCATCAGGGGATACCAAGGATAGGACATGATGTTTGTGGAGTCTAAAACTACTCTGAATAATTTAGAAAATGAAGAATTAGCTGGAAAGTTCTGAGTCTTTTACCAAAAAAAAAGCTTGAGGAGGTGTTTATTTCTCAGCCCTCCAGTCAAAGGGGAGAGGCACCTGAAGGAGCTGAAGAAATATACTCAATATTGAGTCAAACAACTGAATTGAAAAGAACTGAGTCAATCTGTGTGATGACTAAATTTCAAGCTTATCCTGAAGGAGGAATGATGTTCCTGGAGTTGAAACCAAGCAAAGCAGCTGATGTTACCTAAAAATGTTAAGTAGTTATCTAGATATTATCTAACCCACCCTAAAGGGAGGCTTTGAGAGGAGTTTTTATTTCTCTACCTTCTAACCCTCTACTCAGAGGAAAGAGGCAAATGAGGATGCTTATGATTTTCAAGAGACTGAGAAAACTACCAGCATTGACACCCAGCAATGGAGTGACATGGCAAGGGAGCTTTTTCCTCATCCAGAAGTGAACTAAGTGGGCTACCTGAAGTTTGAATCCACTCAAAATTGTTTTGCTTGACTATACATGTTTGTAACATGTTTTGCTTTTTATATTTTCTCAATGGAAGGGGAAGGAAGAGATGGGAGGGAAAGAATTAAGATAAAAAACATAATACTGATTTTTTTTTTAAACAAAAAAGGCTGAGTCCACTCTCCCTAGGAATCTAGATATAGAGGAGAAAATATTTCCTGGTTTGGGGAAATGTTTTGTACTTTGGGTTTTTTGAAAGCAGCTGGGTATTGCAGTAGCTAGAGTGGTGGTCCTTAAGTCAGGAAGACTCATCTTTCTGAGTTCAATTCAGCCTCAGATATTTAGTAGCTAGGTAACACTAGTCTAGTCACTTAACTCTGTTTGCCTCAGTTCCTCATCTGTAAATTGAGCCAAAGAAGAAAATGGCAAGCCATTCCTAGTATCTTTTCCAAGAAAACCCCAAATGGGATCACAAGGAATCAGATGTGACTGAATAAGACCATTTTAAAAATATTTCTTTGTGAAATCTAATGGATGTTAATTGTTTATTAATAATATTAAGATATTAACAAATTATACCAGAGAGATTGGCAGTGGTAGATAATAGTGGAGAAGTAATTGCTCCCCATTTATTTTGAGGAGAAAACACTAGAATTGGGGGTTGACTCAATAGCATTATTAAAAAAAAACATTCAGGAGTACCACTAGAATCTTAAAAGAAAGCTAAAGCAACAGCCATGCGCTGGGAATCTGACCTGTTAGTACTACTGTGGGTTGGGAAAATAACTTAAGAGCTTCACTATCTTTATTATCTTGCAATTCTATTTCACCAACTGCTTTTTGCTTTGAATTTATATATTATCTGGATTGATGTAGCAAGAGAAGATGTGTCATTAGTGAGAACTCAGAACTGTGAACCCAAATAGACAACTGCATTCAAAGTACCATCAAGGGGCCCACCTTGATCGGACTCCAAAGTAAAGTCTGGAAGACCTGAGTTCAAAACCTGCCTCAGATACTTACTAGCTACATGATTCTGAAAAAGTCACTTAATTATTGTTTGCCTCAGCTTTTTTATCTGTATAATGGGGATAATAATAGCATCTACTTTGCAGAATGGTAGGATCAAAAGATATAACACATATAAAATTCTCTGCATACCTTAAAGCCCTATGTAAAGTAAGTCAGGTCTTTCTGATTTCAGTGTCTAATCCATTGCCTATACATATATACATATATTATACATAGTAGATTAAAAAGTGTATGTGTATCTGTGTGTAGCACACAGACACACATTATTTTTGCTTCACTTGTTCATTTGATTACAAGTTACTAAACCAAATGACAAGGGCTACATAATACATTTTGAAGGGCTGCGAGCAATCAGGTTCTGAAGGTATCTTGTCCACCATAGAAATCTATTCTAATCCTGCTTAGTTAAGGAAATCAATCAAAGTTTCAGTTTAGGGGAGTATGAGCTATTATTGAATCTGCCTTGATATATTCCATTATTTCTTCTCAGTTAATATAGTTTACAGAGCAGGCCTTAGGCAAAACAGTGAAACATTCATTCACCAAATAAATATATTAAGTGTCTGTGCCAAGGTGGCTGGGCTAGAGAGGAGCTACAAAGTTTAGATAATAAATATCCTGTCCTCCTAGAGTTTACAAGTCTAGGAGGGAGTTAATACGCAAATGAAAATAGCTACAGTATCGAATATTACAGAAGCACATTAGTTGTAAAACCAGAATGTCACAGGAGGAAGAATGATATTGATAGTATCAGAGAAGACTTTGAGGTAAAAATTCAACAGGTGAAGAGGAGATAGGCAGCATCTCTCAGATATAAGGAGTAGTTTAAATAAAGGAATGATGGGAAAGTGGAGTGGTCCAGGTTGATTTGAATGAAATAATGTGTAGTAGAATGATATCAATAATAATCTGTGAATCCATAAACATTTTTAAGTACCTACTTGGCAGATCCTGCCAAGCTAGAGAGGATTCACAAGTCCTCTGACTGACTGAATGTCTGTCTGTTTTCAGAGAATCAGACTAGCTGAGAGGAGAGGTTCCTCGCTAGGAGGTTGATCACCAGAATTCCTAAACCAGACACTGTGCTGGGGATACCTAATATAAAAAAAGGTAAAAGTCCCTATCCACAAAGAGTTTACAGTCGATAGGGGAGACAACAAGTAAACAAATATGTATGTACAAGCTATACATAGTATAAATAGGAAATAATTAAGGGAAAACACTATAATAGAGGTTAGGAAAGGCTTTCTATAGAAAATAGAATTTCAACTGTCACACACAATCCCCCACACACATACACCCCTCCACTCCCATTCAATAAATTCCAGTGGCTCCTTATTGCCTCTATGAGCAAATACAAAATAGTGTTTGGCACTCAAAGGCTTTCAACCCAGCCCCTTCCTGTTTCCAGTCTTTTTACACTTCATTCCCTGACATACTCTTTGATGGAGTAATATTGGCTTCCTGGCTGTTCCAGAAACAAGACTCCATTTCTTTGGAAATTTCTCTGCCCAGCTCTGGGAATTTTCTCTGGATGTTCCCTAGACATGCAAAACTCTCCTGCCTCTCTTGTAACTACTCAGAGACCTCAGAGAGGTCAACACAAAACCAGGAGAGAATGGTGTCTTGGAAACCTAAGAAGACAGTATCAAGAGAAAAGTATGATTTGTAGTGTCAAAAGCTGCACTGAGATTAAGGACGGTGAAGATTGAGAAAATGTTATTGATTTAGAAACTAAAAAATCATCAATAACTTTGGAGAGAGCAGTTTGGTGGAATGTTAATGTTAGAAGTCAGATTGTAAGGAGTTAAGAAGAAAATGAGAAAAGAAAAAGCAGAGACAGCATTATAGAAAACTTTTTCAAAGAGTTCTGCCCTTACCAAGGATGGAAAGGCATCTCTTTATTTATATTTATATTTATATCCCAAATTAACAAAATAAAATTTGAAACACAAGGTTTTGCAAGGGTGAATATTGAAAATTATCTTTGCATATAGCTATTATTATAAAAAGAAAAAATTAATAAGGTACCTTTGCTAAGTGCTAAGGATACAAAGACAAAAAAACAGTGTTTGCCTTCAGGAAGCTTACATTCTATTGTGGGGATTTTGATACTTTTTCTGGTAATATTTCCATTTTATAGGCACAAAAAAGTCTTAAACTCTAGGAAAGGTTCCTTCTGATGATTCATCAAAGATATTGGTTTCCTTAAGGATATGCTAACATAACAGAAGTTCTCATTGCAGATCCTGCCAAGCTAGAGAGGATTCACAAGTCCTCTGACTGACTGAATGTCTGTCTGTTTTCAGAGAATCAGACTAGCTAAGAGAGGAGAGGTTCCTCGCTAGGAGGTTGATCACCAGGAAGAATAGGACATTTGTGGCCCCAGAAACTCCTGAGTTTCTCTCAAATGTGAGAGTTGAGATTTGCTTTATGTATAATGATGAAAGCAACAAAGTAATAAGTTTTGAGTCAAAGGAATAACCCCCTTATTGTGAGATTTGGGGTATCTGCTAGTAAATGAGTAAGGTGTTGTTGACCTTCCTAGAATTCCTAAAGTCATTAGACAAGTACTGCACAATCATCTGAATTATTGCTCTTTGCCAAGTAGAGAGATCTCAGTCACAAAAAGAAGAGACTGGCAAAAATTAACTCAGGTGGTTAGTTCAAATCTTTAACTCACATCTGTTACCTGGGGGTTACATGTATCAAACAAAACCAAATTTCACAAGATCAACACACAGCAACAGCATTACTAAACCATTTCTGAATGCTTTATTCAATTAACCAGGGCAGCATCACCAGAATAATTTCTGAAACAAATTACCTTAAATTACATTTGGTTTCAAAAACAATTACCAGATGATACAGTGGTGTTCTTCAAGAACAGATCTATCCAAAGATTTAATTTTCTGTCTTCCTGGTCCAAATCCAAAGGCTTCAAATCCTTATTATCTAATTGCTTAGTGTCCCTTCTAAAATGGGTTATAGGGTCTTAGTATGAGACACAAAGAGTATTTGATCTATGTCACCATATTCAACAATCCATGACTATAATCAATCACAATATGGATAAGCTATAGATAACACAGAACCCCAATTCTCTTTTATTTAATTTTTTCTCATGTCTCTGTGGAAAGATAAGTTCTTTAAATAAATTCATATCTTTCTTTCCCTGTGCCTCATGGATGTTAACTAACAACTTAAAGTTTAATTGAGTAATGCATCCTTTACTGAGCACTCAAATTCTAGGAATTAAGCTCCTATTGGCCTTCTTAAGAAGGGCTGAGTCTTTATCACAGTGTTTAATGGAAGCTATGTCAAAGTGAAATATGTTTTGTTGGCTTTTAAACTAAAGTTCATAGTGCCTAATACTAGAAAGAATCTTAGACATCATCCCATCCAACTGTTTCTTTTTCAGATGAGGAAACACTGGGGTCATTGATTTGCTGCAAGTTAGATAGAGAGCAAAGTCAGGATTCAAATTCAGGTATTCTAAATCATGTTCTTAACCACGACTTTACATTACCTTCTTCAAACGGAAGTCTCTGAAAGATGAGAGCATATGGTAGATAAGATAGCACTTTTCCCTAACACAACTTACGTCCATTCATTACACATAGTCACTTTGGCCCTCTTTGAATATTACCATATGGGTTTCTCCACCTTTTGTGAGTATTTTGCCATAGAGAATGTTATGATTTCTAAATAAGGCCTGGGTGGTTGGATTTATATTGGATCTCCTATGTTCATAGATAGGGCTAAAATGTTCAAACAAGCACAGTTTATAAAAATATCAAAATTAGGAAATTTTTAAAGAAGACAAGAGTTTATATTGTCCTGATCCAAATCTGCAGACCTCAAATCCTTTATTACTTATTAAAGATTTGATTTTTATCAATTTATCAATAAAATCAAATCCTAAATTAATGGATATGATGACTCCACTTCCTATTTTTTCAATTTTGAGCCAATAAGTCATTTTGACTATTATAAATACCCAAAATAACCATAAAAAATTTATGAACAGAAAGAACTCCTAAATAGAATTACATATATATATATATATATATATATAATTATTTTACATACATGCACATCTATATTCCTATTTGTGTCTATACTGAACATTTCTAGGGTGATAGGTGAGAAGGAAGAAAAAAAGGAAAAAAATTTGCATACTTTTATTGTATATTTGAAAGAAATAGCAAATTGTACACAGTAGATTAATAGTTTCATGTGCAATCATCTTTCATATTATACTATGTTATAGAAATGCTTGTTTTATTCCATAAATTAAAAATAAAATAACATTTAAAAGATTTTCACCAAAATGCTGAAAGGATTAGAAACCATACCATATGCATATTGGTTGCAAGAACTAGGAAGATTTGCAAGGGCTGTGCATGCTGTCTGCAAGTATTTAAATGGATGGCTTGTGAAAGAGAAATTAGACTTATTCTGCTTGGCCCCAGAAGGAAGAATTAAGATTGGTAGATGGAAATTGCAAAGTGGTAGGTTAAGCTCAATGTAAGGAAAAAACTTCCTAAAGAAAGTAGAATGAGCTAGATTGGGAGATTTTTATTTGACATGTTCAAGACGAGGGTGCTGAATATGTTGTGAAGACTTCAGGTAGGGGAACAGGACAAGATGGTCCCATCTGATGTTATAAGTCTATGCTTATAGGTATATTTTTAACTAATAATTTCCATTTTCTTAAAATTTGGAGCTTATCTCTTTAAAGTTTTATAAAGGACACTTTTAAATGTACTTCTAGATAAGTTTAACTGTTTCTCCAAAGTTTATTATAATAATACTATATTATTATACCATCTTTTTTCCCTTTTTTCTTATGTGAAAGAGTTTTTGTTTTGTTTTAATTTTCATTGTGAATTTAAAATAGGAAATAAAATGAGCATATAGAAATTACAACAGTAAAAAAATGATTGCACATGAAACTTCATATCTCTTATGTATAGCTTATTTTCTCTTTTTGTAAGTTCATCCTATAGCTTTTAAAGTTGTCTTCCTTGTCTATTCCTTTTTCTTCCTTCCTTCTTTTCTCTTCTCTGTATTTTTTAAAACTTGCTTCGGTGACCTCTTTTTTTCTTTTCTTTTCTTTCTTTCTTTTTTATTTTGCTATCTTATCCCTATTCCCCTCATTCTTCCACCACCATCATGGAAAAGGAAAGAAAAGAAAAACAAAGCTTTTTGTAACAAATATGCATAACCAAGAAAAACAAATTCTCACATGATTTTTTGTCAGAGATAGGTATGGTGCAATATATAGTGAGGTCAGGAAGACAAACCATTACTTGAGTTCAAGTCCTGCCCATGACATTTATTAACTTTCTAATCCTGGGCAAGTCACTTAACCTTTGTCTGCTTCAATTTTCATAGCTATAAAATGGGGATAATTATAGCATCCACCTCCTCGAGGTGTTGAGAAGATCAAGTGAAGAAATATTTGTAAAAAGAGTTTTGCAAACTTTAAAGTGTCTTATAAATGCTGCCTGGTACTATTCTCTTTTTTTTTTATTTTTTTATTTAATAGCCTTTTATTTACAGGATTTATACATGGGTAACTTTACAGCATTAACAATTGCCAAACCTCTTGTTCCAATTTTTCACCTCTTACCCCCCCCCACCCCCTCCCCTAGATGGCAGGATGACCAGTAGATGTTAAATATATTAAAATATAACTTAGATACACAATAAGTATACATGACCAAAACATTATTTTGCTGTACAAAAAGAATCAGACTCTGAATTATTGTACAATTAGCTTGTGAAGGAAATCAAAAATGCATGTGTGCATAAATATAGGGATTGGGAATTCAATGTAATGGTTTTTAGTCATCTCCCAGAGTTATTTTTCTGGGCATAGCTAGCTCAGTTCATTACTGCTCCATTAGAAATAATTTGGTTGATCTCGTTGCTGAGGATGGCCTGATCCATCAGAACTGGTCATCATCTAGTATTGTTGTTGACGTATATAATGATCCCCTGGTCCTGCTCATTTCACTCAGCATCAGTTCGTGTAAGTCTCTGCCTGGTACTATTCTCAAAAAAAAAAAAAAGTATATCTCAGTCTGCTTCTTGAATCCATCTATCACCTGTATGTCAATTAGTGCATAGAAGACCATCCTTTATTTTTTCTAAGCATTTTCACTCCCACAATTTAAACTTAATGTGGTAATAGCATTGTGAGGTAGATAAAATATTATAATCTCTATCTGATAGATGAGGAAATTGAAGAATAGAAAGATAAGTGTGCCAGAACTCCCGCTACAAACTAGTACCAGAGACAGAACTAGAAAGATCAATCTCCTTATTTTTCTATGAAATCTATGCTCATGATATATATGTCCTATGGTATGGCCATGGATTAAGTGTTGAACCCAGAGTCACAAAAACCTGAGTTCTAATCTGACCTTAGACACGTGTCTGGGCGACACTATATTTCTGCTTGTCTCAATTTATTCAACTATAAAATAGGAATAATAATATCACCTATCTCCCCGGGTTATTATGAGGCTTAAAATAGATATCTGTAAAACACTTAGCATGGAGTCTGGCCTATAGTAGGAACTTAATAAGTTCCTTCCTTCTTCTTTCCTTCCCTTTTTCTTTCTCTCCTTCCTTCTTTCTTGCTCTTCTTCCTTTCTTTTTTCCTTCCTTTCCCCTTCCTTCCTTCCTTCTTTTCTTCCTTGCTTCCTTCTTGCTTTCCTTATTTTTCCCTCATTTTCTTCCTTTCTTCCTTCTTATGATTCAAAAAACATCATTCTCCCACCAACAGACTCTAACTCTTGCTTCACTGAAATTGAAATTCAGCCCTGGAGTTGCCTGACCGCTAAAAGAAGAAATTAAGAATTTCCTTCATATTCTTTAATTCTTTTTTTCCCCTATTCCGAAATCCTGGGGAAAATCACTTAAATATAGCTTATGTTTGGCTAATATCTAAGGATCTACCCAAAAGATATTCACAGGGCCCCTTCTAGAAAATCTACAGAGCACTAGATATCAGGTATAAATCAGCTATGCATTTCCTCCCCCACACAAGAAATGCTTACAACATAAAACTCTCATAAAGGATATTTAAAACATGAAACAGTATCTTTTATTTTGCTCTCAAGAGGTAGAGACTCCAAGGATACTTTGTAGGACTGCTGAATAGATATTGTACTTTCACCTTCTAACGATACCTTTTGAGCAGCTGAGTCAAGATCCATATTTTCTGGTCAGCCAGAAATGATTGCATGCCTTATCTTTATGTCACTGGTTATTTTCTCTTTCAAGGAATCCAGTTATATTAAGAACTTCCTGCTGTCAACACTCAAACCTCTCTAAATGACTCAACTTCTCAAATTCATGAGGTGGTAACCAAGGCTAAAAAGATTCATTAGTCACCTGTGCTCAGGGAAAGAAATACAAAGCAGAAGAGACACTGAGAGAAAACGAGGGCCTTGAGATCCACTCTCAGGCAAATACTCTCTTGTTGCCATGTTGCACGTAACTATCATAGCTGCTACTGAGGAGAGAAAAGGAAGAGAAATTGCCTTTCCTTTACCTCACTGGAAATATCCAAGGGAAAGCTTCCTGAATCCCAAGTCATACTTTCTTTCAAAAGATAGAAAGAGTGAATGACAGCAGAAACCATTTCTTCTAAAATTAGTGATTGGTAGGACTCTTCCTGGCTTTATGGTCAGTCCTCTTTAGTGCAATTTCACCTCCTCCCCCTGATAATAATGTAAGATGTATATGTTCCCCTGTAACATTAATATATCTGTGTGGGATATCTAAACATATAGGCAAGCAACTCAAAAGAAAATATTGACAGATATCTCTAAAATATTTCTTGCCCCTCTTATGTTTCTCTGGCCTCCCTAAATGTTTCTCATCTAGAACTATAATGGGTTCAAAACAAAATTACTTTCCTGATCTCTCTTGGGAGGAGGATTATACCAAGATTACACCCACAGATTTAATTTCTTCCCACCAAATGATAGTTGCAAAAGATTATCCCAAATAATGAATAGCAAATAGCACATAGAAATCAGAGAAGTTATGTGGATTATAACATACCAGAAAATATACTGAGTGAATGAGATTTTCCTACTCAGATTGAAATATCTCAACTCAAACCCAAAGAAGGAGCCTTTAATTCTACCCGCGGGGAAATTTTCTGAAGTCTCTAGTTAGACAGAGGCTTTGATTACAAAATTAGGATCTGGTTCAGGAATCAGCTTTCCCTATTTTCTGCTTTCTCTCTCCATGTGTCTAGAGTCAATCCTCTGACACCAAGCATGTCCTCTTGAAAACAGCATAAAGAATGTCTCTCCTCTCCAACTTCTCTCATGCAGTCATTTTGTCATTGTGTCATCATTTTCTCCCCTAATTACAAGAATCTTATGTAAAGTGTTCCAGACTTGACTAAAAATAAAACTGGGTTACAACAGGAACTAAGAACCTCTGGTCACACACATCTTTTGGCAAGGGTTAAAACTTGGTCCCATCCCCAAGCATGATCCTTGAGATGGCATCATGCCCATGTGAAAGTCCAGGAGCACTTGAAAAAGGGATGCTAAGATCCCAAAGCAGAGATCCTACAGAGGTGAGCCAGAGCACATGGAGCTCATGGGAAGGCGCCAGGATCCAACTCCAGCATGTTCCAAAGAATGACCTTTCAGACCCAGGTCGACAGATAAGTGACACATTAGATAGAGTGTAGTCAGGAAGTTCTGAGTTTGAATCATGCATGAGCTACTCACTAACTCTGTGATCCTGGGTAAAACATTTAATTTTTCTCAGCTTTAGTTTTCTCATCTGTAAAATGGGGATTTATAAAACCTACCTCTCAGGATTGTCATGAGGATAAAATGAGTAAACATGTAAAAAGCTTAAAACATTAGAGTGCTATCTATATAAATGCCATTTATTATTATTAAAGATGAATTTATTATGCAATCATTTCCATAATGTATACCAACAAGGGAAGGATTGGAATTTCTAAAAGTGCTAAGTTTAAGGGATTTCATTTTGGAAATGGGAAAACTAAAGACCGTGAACATTAAGTGGCTTGGCCAAGATCACCTAGGTTTCTGACAGACCTAGATTTCTTCCTACTACATGACAGCTTTGTCAAATTTCTCAATCTTGTAAGTTTAGTTAGTGTAGGACTCTTTTTGTTGTTTGCTTGCATTTTATTTTATTTCTCATTTTTTCCTGTTTGATTTAATTTTTCTTGTGTAACAAGATAATTGTATAAATTTGTAAGCATATATTGGGTTTAACGTATTTCTACCATGTTGAACATATATTGGACTACTTGCTATCTACAGGAGGGGGTGGAAGAAGGGGAGAAATTGGGACACAAGGTTTCGCAAGAGTTAATGTTGAAAAATTATCCATGCACATTTTGAAAATAAAAAGCTTTAATAAAAAAAGATTAGTATAGGAAACTTTTAAAAAGGACCACCAGGAGAGAAATTTCTTTATTCGTCATTGATTCCAGAAACCAATAGAGAACATTCTCTCTGCTATTAGTCTGCCACTGCAAGAGGTAGTGGAAAAGCAACAATATTGGTTCGTATTCTGCTTGCTAAAATTTTAAATGCTAATACTTTGAATCAAAATCTTTGAATTTTATCCAACAACTGCTTTACACCATGAATACATAGGCTTAAATTGAATAAGTCTATCTCAAGATATATACCCTAAAAATCCAGAGAGATTTGCATATGAACACTTATGCTTAGTGGAAGCTCTGTTTAAGCAAAAACCTCAGGTAAGATGATTACTTATTCACTGACTGGTGTATGGAGAAATTATTGCACAAATATGCACAATAGTCACTGATGGGATTTTACCAAAGCTAGCTGCCCTCAAACTTGACCACCTATGACCTGGCCATTTTCTTACAGTACCATTCCTCTCCCAGCCCTTTACTTTCCTTTTCTTGCTCTAAGAATAATGATTAAATCCATATTACCATTCCTGGAAGAAGCATGTCAATCAATCACCCTATATCTCCATTTTCCATCCCAACGACTTCCCAGACCTAAGTATTTCTTCATGATCACCACTTCTTTACATGTACTGCCTTTCTCTACTAGCATGTAAGTTCTCTGAGGGTAAAGATAGCCTTGAATTTTGTCCTTGTATCTCCAATAACTAGCACAGTGCACATTCTAGTAAATGCTTATAGTAGCACACATAGTAAATAATAATTATTGGTTTTTGCATTTATCCATTCATAGACTATTAAAGGCAGCACACTGAGAATAGAACATAGGGTTTGGGCTCAACAAATTTGACGTCTACCCTTTGATCTAGCAATGTATCTACTGGATCTGGATCCCAAAGAGATTATAAAAGAGGGAAAAGGACTCACATGTGAAAAATATTTGTAGTAGCTCTTTTTGTAGTGGCAAGGAACTGAAAATTGAGTGGATGCCCATCAGTTGGAAAGTGGCTAAATAAGTTATGGTACATGAATCATTGTTCTATGAGAAATGATGAGCAGGAAGATTTCAGAAAAGCCTGGAAAGACTTACATGAACTGATGCTGTGAAGTGAGCAGAACCAAGAGAACATTGTACATAATAACAATAAGATTATGTGATGAAAAACTGTGATAGAATTATTTCTTTTCAATAATGAGGTGATGCAAAACAATTTCAATAGACTTGTGATGGAAAGTGCCATCTACATTCAGGGAAAGGATTATAGAAACTGAATGTGGATCAAAGCATAGTATTTTCACCTTTCTATTGCTGTTATTTATTTGTTTGTTTCTTTTTTCTTTTGTTTTTTATCTTTTGATCTAATTTTTCTTGCACAGCATGACAAATATGGAAATGTTTTTTATAAGAATTGCACATCAAATTGCTTCCTTCTTGAGAGGAAGAGGAGAAAAATTTGTAACAAGATTTTACAAAAGTGAATGCTGAAAACTATCTTTGCATGTATTTGAAAAATAAAATACTATTAAAATTTGAAAAAAAAGAACTAAGAAAAAAAAAAAGAAAATTTGGGCTCAAATATTGATTCTGCTGCTATGTGATTGTTATGACCCCTAACCCTTCAGAGTCTCAGTTTTCTTATCTATGAAATAAGGTAATTAGACTATGTTACAATAATTAATATTTATATGGCATCTTAAAGTTTTGAAACTGTCTGACATACATTATTTCCTTTAATCCTCACAGCACTATAATGTTTTACTAATATTGTTATTCCCCTTTTACATAAACTGAGGCTTATTGGAAGATATTGAACCTTGGCACCAAGTACAGCAGGCAATTCAATATGTCATTCTGTCATGACATATTAGAGAATGGGGAAATTTTGATATGACTTCAAAATATAAAACAATGGTGACTATCTCCATCCTGCCTCTCCAGGCAGTTAAGTAAAGCTCCAATGTAATGATGGGGTCAACCAGGACCATGGTGGAGGTTGAAAGGCATTTACACCTCTTAATTGAAATATTAAATAGGCCTTGGGAAGTTCTCCCTGAGAAGTAAATGGAGTAGTCAAAAAGTTACTTTGAAAGTACTTTTTGCTATGCTGGCTGAATACTGACTGGATGAAGAAATCAGGACCTAGGTTATAAAAGAGCTCTACATACTACCGGCATGGAACCACCTCCCTAGCAACTATTCTGAGCATAAAATGGTGAAATTTCATAGAAAAGTAAAATTATCACCTTGCTATTCCTGGAAGCTATGCTTTTTTAATACAACCCACAATTGCATTTGGGTTTGGGTTTTATTGGGTTTTTTTTTTTTTTTGACTGTCATACCACACCACACTCTGACTCATATTAATCTTGCAACCCACTAAAACCCCTAGATCTTTTTTCAGAACAACTATTGCCCAAACATATTTCCTCTATCTAAGATTTATAAATTTGAATTTTTGGTACTTAGATGTAAAAGATTTTACATTTATTCCTGTCGAATTTCGTTTTATTAGATTGTGCTCAAGATCATCCAGAGTGCTGGTTATCCCTCCTACCTTTGGGTCATGTACACAGAGCTATTTATGCCTCTATCCAAGACTTTGCTAAGAATGTTAAATAGCACAGGGTCAAGAACAGATTTATGAAGTGTTACACTAGAGACTTCCTGCTATATTGACATGGAACCAGTCAGTCAATATACATTGATTAAATGTTTACTAAGTACCAGGAAAAACACTATCATTAACCTTAAGTAGCTCACATTCTAAGGAGACAATATGTACATAGATATCTATGTATACACAGAATATGTAGAAGATGATCTCAGAGAAAAAGGCACTATTAGCAAGAAGGACTAGGAAAGGCCTTCTGCATAAAGTGGGATACTTAGAATAGATATGAGGAAGGAAATACTTGAAGCAGGGAGATCAGTTAAAAAAAAAAAAAGCTATTGCAATAATGCAGGCAAGAAATGATGAGGACCCCTACTAGTGTACTTGTTATGTGAGTGGGAAAAGGGGGACATATATAAGAGATGCTATAGAGATAGAACTGATAAGATTTGACAACAGATTGGATGTGTGGGGCGAATGTGAGTGAGGAATCAAGTATTATACCAAGATTGTGAATTAGAAGAGGATAATAATAAGAAGAAAGTAATAAGAAAGGAAGAAGAGGTTTAGGAGGAAAGATAATGAGTTTTGTTCTAGACACATTGAGTTTGAGATGCCAATAGCACATTCAGTTCAAGTTGCCCAGAAGGCAGTTGGTGATAGGGGACTATAGCTCAGAAGAAAAGATTAGAGATCGACCTGAAATTTGAGATCTGGGAGTCCTCTAAGGCAGAGCTTATTAAACCTTTTCCACTCACAACATCTTTTGCCCCCAAATTTTTTACATGATAATGGGTATATAAAATAGGTATACAAATCAAACATTTATCCATAATAAATAATAATTTTGCAACTCCACAATATACATTCAGTTATGTGAGGTTATGACCCACAGCTTAAGAAGCTTTACTCTATAGAAAGATGATAATTGATGGCATGGGAATTAATGAACTCACCAATAAAGCTAGACTAGGGAGAGAAGAGATGAAGATCCAAAGCAGAGCCTTGAGAAACCCAGGATTGGTAGATTTGATCTGGATGAAGATTAAGCAGTAGAGAAATAGGAGAAATCAGCATCACAAAAACCTGAAAGGTTTCTATTGCTTTCTCCTGATGGAGGTAGGGGTGGGAAAAACCATATTTTTGTTTGAAAAATTTTAATTTTTAATAATATTTTTATTTTTATATATTTTAAATTTTATTTTATTTTTAAAATCCCACAGGGGAGAGAGTATCCAGCAGAATGGAATGGGTGATCAATAGCATCAAGTGCTACAAAGAAGGCAAGAAAGATGAGGTTGAGGAACTAGCAAAAGAATTTGAAGAGTGAGCATCCAAAAGAGAAAATCCGAAGAGAATAATGTCATGAAAACCTAGGACAGTGATAGTATCCAGAATGAGCAAATGAGTGAGCGTGTCAAATGCTGTTGAAAGATCCAGAAAGATGAGGACTGAGGAAAGGTCATTAGACCTGAAAGAGAACATTGGTAACTTTGGATAGAGTCATTTCAGGTGAATTATTCACTGAGGTTTTAAGCAAGATTGCAAAGGATTTAGGAGAGAAAGCAGAGGTACCTATTGTAGATGTCTTTCTCTAGGTGTACAGACAAGAGGAGGGAAGAGATAGCAGATGAGAGAGGGAAGGGTCAGATTAAGTGAGGGTTTTATAAGTATCAGGGAGACATGGGTATGTTTGTAGGCAGTAGGAAAGGAGCCAGTAATTGAGACTGAAATTTAAAGAGTGGAATTGAGGGAGGAGGAAATCAGCTGGAGAAGATGGGAGAAGATGGTATCAAGTTTGTGTAGAAAAATCTGTGTGTGTAAAAGGGTTTGCTTTGGTAAGAAGAAGGACCACTACTTCATGTGAGACAAGAGAGAGGGAGGAGATGGTGACTAAAGATGGACAAGTGATATTGGATGAGGAGGAGGGAAAAAGAGGGAGCTAGGCAAATGACCTCAATTTTTTCCCCAGAGAAATCGGCGGAAAAATCCTCAGTTAAAAAGCAGGAGATATAATGGGAGGCTTAAGGAGGTAATAAAAGGTTTGAAATAGCTAGAAGGGTGAGTGGGATAGTTAATAGGTTAGAAATGTTTAAAAGTAGAACCTTGGAGTACCTCTCCCAAGTTCCATAATCTTTCATATATGACTAACAATGGCTTAACAATGACATATGCCAATTTTTCCAATACCTGAAGCTATAGTTCACCTGGTCCAGGTGACTTGAACAAAGGAAAGCAAATTATTCACTATACCTATGTTTATCTTGGCTCTCAACTCCTCATTGCTCATTTTTGTTCTATTTTTTCCCAGAATGAAGGTTATTCTCCTTTACAGAAGAGGCAGGAACAAATTATGAATTGTATAAGCTCTATCTTCCCTCTGTTGTCGGCAATTAACATTCCATCTATCCCAACTAAAGTTTCTATTTCCTTTTTTGCATCTTTTTTTCTGCTCTAATGTAGCAGCGTAACTCACAACTCCTGGTACTGCATGTCTGGAAATTCCATTTCTTTTTGTAGTTATACAACAGTTCCCCTTGAACAAAGCATCTCTGCTTGGCAGGCCAGTCAGCTGTGCTCCCAGAGCCTGCTCATCTCTTTATTTGATAATCATCCCTATTCTCTGATTCAAGGGGTTGTGCTCTGTTGGGTGACTATGAAGGATGGGAGAATATGGATATGTCCCTGCTCCTGGCTGAATATATCATCTACCAGTCCAGTAAAACTGGACTGATGTGGCCAACATGAGTAGAAAGAAGACAAGGTCCCCTCTCCCTTTCGTTGACTTCTAGAACCAACCCAAGAATTCTATCTGCATTACTCTATCACTGAATTACTTGTTTCTTTTATATATAGTTTCAAGGGATGTCACCGATATTCACATCACAAATGTTTCTTGTGAGGGACCAATATACTTCATCCAATGCTTAAGGCCAAGAATTCTCTCAAACTGACTAATTTATAACTAACAAATTCACACATTATTGCAAAGGTGCTGCTGGAAGATTCCTTAATACCTACTTAACAACTGGATTATATTCTGGATCCTCCATAACTACACCAACTGAGGTGGGTGGGAAAACTCCTTTCCTTACACTGGATGATGGTGTAATATAAAGATGATAGATTACTGGTCAGAGAGTACACCTAGCAAAATCTGATTAGAATGTATTTGTCATGTGACTTGCAGAACTAATCAATTAAATGAATCAAAAGGAATGGAAGAAGGGAGTAGACAATATATGCATATTCCCCAAGTTAGATCCCACAGAGATTAGCTACAAAGAATAGCAAAGAATGTTAGAAGTTCACAGGAGACAAAATCTGGCCTCAAACATCTATACATAAATGCCCAGATTTTAGGCAATAAATACAAACTAAGAGGACATAATGGAATAAGGCAAATTTGGGATCTTGTAAATATCATTGAGACTTTGTGGAATAAAACTGAGGATCAAGACATAACACTGAACACATATTGCTTATTCAAAAGAAATAGGATACATAAGGGGATGGGAGCATTGTATATTAAGAAGGTGTATTCAATACCAAGTACAAACTCCAAATAGGTCCATGATATAAACATAAAACCTGACATCATTAACCAATTAGAGGAGCAAGGAAGAAATTACCTAGGAAAGAAGAAAAGGAAAGAGGGAAGGAAGGAGGGGAGAGAGGGAGGAAGGAAGGGAAGAAGGAAGGAAGGAAGGAAGGAAGGAAGGAAGGAAGGAAGGAAGGAAGGAAGGAAGGAAGGAAGGAAGGAAGGAAGGAAGGAAGGAAGGAAGGAAGGAAGGAAGGAAGGAAGGAAGGAAAAAAGGAAGGAGGCAGGATAAGGATAGAGGAAAGAAGGGAGGGAGGGAGAGAGGAAGGGAGGTATTAAGCACCTACTATATACCAGGTGCTATGCTAAATGATTTACAAATTTGATCCTGACCACTGTGGGAGGTAAATACTATTATTATCTCAATTTTACAAATGAAGAAACTGAGACATGCAGAGATTAAATTTGCCTAGGATTTGAACTTACATTTTCCTGATTACTGACCCAGTACTCTATTTATTCCTCCATCTAGCTGATAGGGCACAGTTTGAGGAAGGTGGGGATCAGTTGAAATTCCTAAAAGATGAATAGGGATCCCACACTACCAGATAAAGTAGTGTCCAAGTACATTGAGGATGGATGAATTGTCAACAAGAGGATAGGATAGGGGTTGACATTTTGTGTGCAGATGTGGGAGTATTGCTCCTCCCCTCTGCCTTGTAAAGAGCTAATAAAGACACTGCAGTCAGACTGGTTTTGCCTACCCTTGGTATCCCTAGAACTTAACTCACACAGTGCCTGGCAATTATTAAAGAATTTCATCAATGCTTGTCGACTTGCCTGCCTGGCTGTCCGACTGGAACTGATTCTTTACCATGTGGGTGAGCCTGAAAAGTTTTGAGAATGGAACCTCTTAAATTGCAGGGACTACAATCCAAGCCCCTACCTGCCAAGATAGGAGAGAGCTGAGACCCAAATTTGGAGCAGAAATGTAATATTCTTTCTAAAAAAATGTAATCTTCTCTCGTTGGGGTTTCCTTGGGGTCTCTGGAGGAAGCCTTCGTTTCAGTTCAGTAATCACCACAAATGCAGCCAGGGGTTAAAGTCCAAATCCTCTATTGTCTCCTTCAAAGCCTTGTCTCCTTCACTTGGGGTTCAGCTAGTTTTTCTGGAGGCCCATCTCTCTCCTTGGTTCCAAGAACTCGAGCTCCTGCCTGCCTTCTCTGGCCTCTAAATCTCCCCAACTTCCAAGGGTTTGTGCTTCAGCCTCCAGCCACAACAAAGGTGAAAGATGGAATGAATCTGTCTCAGCCTCTGAGAGCTTCTAGTGCTTATCCTTCCTGGCCCTGAGAGCTTCTCCTTATATGCTCTACATATACCAATACAATACCAATACATACACCAATCATTACATCACTAGGAAACCATTATTTGTTGCAGGATTTAATCAATGCTAAACTAGATTTAACCATTGTCTCCTCAATTCCACTTAATACCTTGTTTCAAGTTCTGGCCCATAACATCTCCTTGTAGGATTAAATCAATCATACTAAACCATGTTAAACGAGATATCTATTGTCTCTATCAATTCCACTGACTTAGCACTTTGTTTCAAGTTCTGGCCCATAACACAGAAATGCAAACTACCTTTAGAGACTGCAGGGATTACTGTTACCAAAGGAAATTTTAAAGTAATGGAGAACATCAATTATGGCAGAGTGTGAAAGAGTAATCAGGGTCAGAAAGATGGACTTTTTACCCTGTAAAGATACACACACACACACACACACACACACACACACACACACACACATCTTTTTATTTTCTTATAACCTGAGGATAGTTAGGAGGAAATGAGAAAGGAGACTGGGAAATGGTTGGGCTTCATGCAGGAATACCTGATTAATTTCTTTTTCCATTCCCCCCCCCCTTTATGTCCAATAAACAGGACAGCTACAGAATGTTGTTTGCCCGAGTCTTATGAATGTGGGAGCTTGTAATGGGAAAAGAAGGAAAGTTCCAGATGTGAGCTAAGAGCTAACAATCCACAGATTGTGTGTTTATGCGTTTTTTTCCTACTTTAATAATTCTGGGAAATGTTTTGTCAATGCCCCTGTTAAAATTCAGAACCCCAAATTCAGGATTTTTTTTAACTGCCCAGAAATTCCAAGGAGGAAGTGGAGGGAGGGGGAGGAAATGTAGCCTGAGAGTTTATTAATAGGGTTCTTTCACAGCAGAAATCAGATCAACTTTTACAAAATCATTAGTCTGTGTCTTTAGTATAGCATCACCTGGTGGTCAAATTATATTTTACATGTCTTTGCAGATTTATTAATAAAGTGGAGTCCTGCCTTCCTAGGGTTCCTATGAGTCAGTATGGGCTGAACTGTCTGCCCTATTCCAGTGTCCCTTAAGCAATGACACGGACTACTCCACAAGCTTGCACCTAAACAACCTATACTTATGTCATATGATAAATGAAATCAAAAGTCATAAAGAAATTACAACTAAATGAAAATGGCCTTATGAGAGCTAAATTCATTGTGAGCCCCAAAACAATAAGAAACATCATTTCATGGGATTTAGGGATATCTTATCTTTCAGTGTTTTCATAAGCAAATAGGCCATAATGAAGATTATTACAGTTTATCTATTATTTTATTATTTTTACTACACATCTTTAGCAGAAGAAAAGATCCTCCAAATTGGGTTTATGTATACTGTGTAAATTCAGTGCCAAGGTGAGCAGAGGAGCTTGACTACTGCCTATCTGTGTGACCTCACACAAATCACTTTAAGTTCTCAGAGCCTCTGTTTGCTTATCTGCAATGTGATAGGGTTGCATGAGATGATCTCCACGGTTCTTTCCAGTTCTAAACCATATGGTCCTATAAAAGAGACCTGCATACTATGAATACTTTCTTTAAGAAGCCAGTCAGAAGGGGTTGACATGGAAAGAGTCAAAGAACATTCTAACAAATCAAATTGTCTACAACCTTAGAGATAGATAGGGACTGTTACAGTGATTAATCTAGGAACTCCCAAATTAGGAAAGTTTATTTGCCAATGCAGGTTGATAACTATTCTGCAATTTATGGTTTTAGAGACTGTTCAGAGCACAAAGAGGCTAAATGATTACCCCAGGATTATTCAGCTAGCATATATGACAGAATAGACTTTGACCCAGGTTTTCTTAGCTTCAAAGAGCCAATATACCACACTTCCTCTCAACACTATCCTGTAAAAGACAGAAACTGGCAGCAATCTAGAAAACTCATTAAAGGAGATTCAACCAAATTCAACTTTGCCAGCTTATGACCACGTGCTGGTCCTTGAAGTATTCTCCATTTCACCAGCTGGGAATTGGGTTTGTGCCTTCAGAACCTGAAAGCAGTCTACAAATTTTGCACCTGGTGATAAAGTGGTAGCTAGCTATCAGAGCTCATTATATCTCACATGGAAATGTTGACAAATCAATCATCAACCTATGGGAAGAGAGGTCTTTTAGGCAAGAATTGCAGGAAGGAAAAGAAAAGCACATCCTGGCTTTTGTGAGTCCAATGTGTTGCTAAAGGAGATTTGTTTACAAAGCTTTAGTGCTCATTACATAAAGTCCACAGCTCAGGTCCTTTCCTTTTGTTGTAATCTTTTCTTGTATTTTTAGCCTCCCGCCATTTTCTTTATAGATTTTCAGATCCCTAAACTCAGAGTTTCAGAGGCCATGAGTGGAAGGGTAAAAAAAAGAAGCTCAGGAGTTAAATGGCAGTTACTGGGGACATAAATCTGTGTGAGGGTTTCCTCTTTACTTCTCTTCCTTCATTTGTGTATCATTTGCACCTACCTAGGAGTGGTCTAAAATTTAGCCTTTGTATCAGAGCCTTCTTGACATGAGAGGCTGGTAACCCTTTGAGGGGGTGCATTTCATAAGTCTCTCTGGTTGATTAACTCCTACCCAGGTGCTCTTGACAACTCATTTATTTGGTACTACCCCCAAAATTGCCATGAGCTCGTTTATCTTATAAATCTGGCTTTCATTCCCCACCTAAGAATATCAGGATATGGCACCTTGCCAGAGGGAGAAGTTACCCTTACAAGCACTCGGAGTCAAAAGGCATCAAATGTGAAATAATCTTTATTGGTTTAACAAAGAACACAAACTCAAAAGTGAAAGCTCCTCTCCGATAGAGTACTCTGCCTTCCCCTAGGCATTTTCATAGCCTCCTTGATTAGAGCACTGTTTTGGATAGGGCCCTCATTAAGGAGAAGTAACTCAAGATTTCCTAGACATTCACATAGCTCAATAGTTTTCTGTAAACCTCCACCAAAGACCCATCCAGTCCTCTTGGAATATAGTACTAAGGAAAAGAATTTGGAGTTTTCTCATGACTTCAACAACCCCAAACCTTTTAGTTGGTCAACCATCCTGAAAGACCTAAAGACTCCACAAAACTTGCAGTGCTATCCTGGATGAGATTCTGGTTTGTTCTTCCACACCGGGGGCTTCTGTTTTATTGCTCTTTGAATACTTCCTTTTCTCTATTCTTTTGGTTGCTGCTTCATTCTCCATTGAGATTTGTGCCCATCTTACTCTCTCAATGGTACTGCCTTGGCATGTTGACTTACCAGTTTGGGGTACTCCATTCCCCTAGTGTTCTGGCTCCCTTCACTTATCTTAGCAGGCTCTCTTTCCACTAATGATCTCTAGGAGTTCCAGGATTTCTTCCCCTTCCTAGGGATATGCTACCAATTTCCAAGCTTTTTAACCAAGGAAAAAAGACCAAAAGTTGAATAATAGTACTTCCTGGCTCTTGATGACTTTCTTTTCCCTCATTTGTGTTTCTCAGCTCTGCCTTCACCAAGAGTCTTGTAGAGGCAGCTAAGTGGATAATGGACAAAGCAGTAGGCTGGGAATCATGAAAATCTGCCTTCAATTCCTGCCTCAAATATTTACTAACTGAATAATGGCATACAAGTAATTTGATCTCTCAGCCTTAGTTTCCCTCATCTGAAAATCAGGGGGTTCCCTTCCAGTTCTCAGTCTAGGATCCTACAGTACTTAGGAAGCTTTGGGAGTTTTCCTGCTCTATTTTCTGCTCTTGTAAAAGCTGAGGTAAGAATTCTCACATTTTCTTTCTTTCCACATCCTAGGAAAGTTGCCTCCCACTTAATCAGCATCTCCCCTGGAGTCCTGGAGCTCCTCACAGACTGTTTTCTGCATCTTCCTCTGCAGCATTTGGGTCATGAAATTAGTCCATAGCTTCCTTGAATGTAAAGGGAATGTGATTTCTTGGGGCGGCTATATTCCCCAGAACCTCTTGTAGGGTTCCATGGCATGAAGAGATCATCAGATACTAGGTGATCATCATTTCTGGGTAGAGAGTTTAAATTTGGGAGGAATTTTCACAAGAAGGCTAACAAATAAGTGGCAAGTTATATGAGAAAAGAATGAATGAGGATTGCATCAATCTCCTGCCAGGACCAGCTGCATGGGACATTTCTCCCATCAACTCATGCTGATGTCAGTATTTCAAGGAAAGAGAGCAGAAGGAGTTATTAAAGTCTTAGTATTTGTTTGGAGAGAAGTGCCCCCAACCCTTGGCGTTACCGTATTAAAACAAAGATTTTTTTCATGCATGTTGTTTTCATTCATGACGGACAAATCTTTTAGCACCCCTTCATTCCCATTTTGTAGGCTTTACAGTTGGTCTGAAAAGCAACTCTGGGAGACTTACACAGTCTTCCATTTTCAAATCAGGTTTATGGGATATGTGCACTTTTTTGGTTATTTTGTTTTGTTTCTAACATTTTGATGTCTATATTTCAATAACATTTCCTTTATAATCTTATGTATTTTATATGATGCACTTAAAACATTCTTTTCAGAAAGGGCCCATAAAGTTCAGCAGACTTCCAAAGGGGAGGGGGGGACAAGGTCCATGACACAGAATGAGAACCCATCTTAGAGGCTTAGAAAGTTGCAATTTGAAGAACTGGGTGGTGGATGTACTTGCTGCTTGATTACACCCTTTATTATTTACCTTGTATTCTATTTTAAGTAAATATCCTTTACTAGCTGTGTTTCTTCCTGGCTTGGTCTAGGAAGATTCAGTGCAAAGTAAGGACTCCTTCTTCATGGACTGAAATTGCTGATTATTCCTTAATTATAACTATGAATCTAGGCAGCTGATGGGTTAGTGGATCAGATGCTATAACCGCAATCAGGAAGACCTGAGTTCATGCCTACCTTGGATACTTAGCTATGTGTCTCCAGGAAGTCATTTAATTTTTGTATGTCTTCATTTCCTCATCTATAAAATGGAGATGATAAATAGCATCTATCTCTTAGGATTTTTTGAGGATAAAAATAAGCTAATATTTGTAGTGTTTTGCAGACTTTTAGTATAAGTGTTTATTATGATGATAATGAAGGAGGAAGAGAGGGAAGAAGAAAGAGGAGAGAAAGGAAGAAGAGGAAAGGAGGAAGAGAAGGAAGAGGAAGAGGAGGAGGATGCAGAGAAGAAGGAGGAGAAGGAGGAAAAGAAGGAAGAGGAGGAAGAAGAGGAGGGTGAGGAGGAGGAAGAGGAGGAAGAAGAAAAGGAGGAGGAGGAAGATGAGGAAAAGGAGAAGGAGGAGGAAGAGGAAGAATAGGAGAAAGAGGAGGAGAAGGAAGAGGAGGAGGAGAAGTAGGAGAAGAAGCATGGAGAAGAAGAGGAGGAGAAGGAGGATGGGGAAGAGGAGGAGGAGAAGAAGGAAGAGGAGAAGGAAGAAGAGAAGGAAGAAGAGGAGGAGCAGGAGGAAGATGGGGAGGAGGAGAAGGAGGAGGAGGAGGAAGATGGAAAAGAGGAGGAAGATGGAGAAGAGGAGGAGGAAGAAAAGGAGATGGAGGAAGAGGAGGAGGAAGACTGGGAAGAGGAGGAGAAGGAGGAGGAAGACTGGGAAGAGGAGGAGAAGGAGGAGGAAGAGGAAGAGAGGGAGGAGGAAGAAGAGGAAGAAGAAGAAGACTAAGAGGTGGGTAAGAGGAATAAGGAGGAGGAGGAAGAAGAGGAGAAGGAGGAAGAGAAGAAGAAAGAAGAGAGAAGGAAGAAGAGGAAGAGGAAGAAGGAAGAAGGAAAAAGAAGAATTATTTTACCTTAGAACCTTTTAAGGAAATAGAGTTTCTTACCTTAAAACCTTTAAAGATAAAACACTTATTACCCAAAGTTACCTACTGTTTTTCATGCCCTTTGGTATTATCATTTTAAATTAACCTCACATTCTGTGAGGCACATAGTTGTCTTCTCACTGTAATGGCTGAGGGCCCTTGTTTTTAGTATATGTGAAATGCAGTCTACCTGGTTCTAGCTCGTGTAGAAGCTTGGTGAATCTGCTTTCAGGTATGTATCATGGAAGGGTTCTTCCTTCACCTTCATAGCACAAGAAAAGTATTTTCTATTTCCTGTTTGCTTTACTGAATGTTGTTTTTTTTTTTTTTAAAGCCTTTTAATTGACTATCAAGCTAGATTCTGAGTGTTCTTATAAAAGGTCCAAGTCCCCATCTCTTTCTTGATGACTTTCAAAAAATAAAGGATTGCTGCAAACTTCTAGGTAACGGGAGAGGAAATGGCTTGACTAGCTTATCTGTGAATGTATGGTGATCCTATTCCCATTGTGTTTCCATGGTGAGATCGAGAGATCAGTTAGATATCTTTCCCAGAATCAGTGGCAGCAGTAGTCAAGTATGATAAGAAAATCTTATAGCAATCCTGAGGAATAACAACAAGGCAGCCCAACTGGACAAGTGGTTAAAACAAATTCAAAAGTGAATTTGGGGGAGAAGAGAGTTCCCATACCCACCTCAGGTTGGAGAAATGTTTTATGGAAACTATTTCAAGTTTGAGTCTTTCCACTCTCCCCAGAGACTGATTATCCAATCAGTAGATTGGATATTGTAAAAGGAATATTGCCCCTCCCCATTTGGAGGGATGTTTTTGTTCTTTGGTCCTTGCTACAGCACCTCTTCAATACTATCTCTAATTGATATTACCTGGGTAATTGATATTGAGGAGATGATAATTGGCTAATAGATACTGGGGAGATAATGAGTTGTAATAATGGAATACCCAGCTCCTTCAAGTTTATCCCTAGAACCTTGGGGGAAGAATAGCCCTGTGGTGGAAACCCTAAGCTTCAGGGTGAGAGGAAGTTGGGAGAATGAGCCCATAGAGGATGCATACTATTAATAGATTAATTAATATTAAGAGATAAGGAAATTGAACCATAAAGAAGCTAAGTGGCCTACCCTAAATCACAGGTTAATTGGAGAGTAAAAACTAGAATTCTAAGCTCCCAATTCCCAACTTAGCCATTTTACATTATAACTAAATCCCAATTAGTGCAAATAATGAGTGCAAATAATGAATCTCCTGAAGCAGTTGCACATATTTAAATTCATATTATTAGAATTTATAATTATGTAAAACATGATTATTGGTTCCAACCCAATGGAAATATGCAGTGTGAATTCAAATAATGCAGCCACTTTAGAAACAGTCATTGTTCACACTAATCAAGACCTAGATTTATTAGACTATATTGATTCCAGATAATTTCGTATTCCTGCTTTAATGTGTACTATTTTATCCACTGCTATCCATGTCCTCCTCTTTAACACTCAATCCAGAATTTATTCCTTGTAACCTATTTCCAGAAAAACTTTCCTTAAATTAGAGGGAAAATTTCCTTAAATTAAATTATGCTTCACGTGGTTCTGATCACAGCCTATGTTCTATATACTACTGTTTGTACTATTTAATAAAAGATCATTAATACAGAGCTCACTAATTGGCAACTAACTAGTACAGTGGGTAAAATGCTAAGCCTGAAGTCAGGATGATCTCAGTTCAAAACTAGCCTCAACTTGTGTTCTTGGATAAGTCACTTATCCCCTGTCTGCCTGAGTTAATAATAAAATTATAAAATGGCTATTAATAATAGCACCTACTTCCTGTTGTAAGGATCAAATGATATATTTTTTCTTTTTAAATTTATATTTTTACCCTCCCCAAGACATCAATCAATGTAAAATAGGTAATATTACATGATGTAATATTTGCTTAGCACATTGCCTGACACATGGTTGGCGCTATATAAATGCTAGTTATCATTATTATTAATTCAGAATTTGTCATAATCCAAACTAGAGCATATTTGACTAGGAAAGAAGAGGCCTCTCATAAGCAAATGAATAAGGTGAACAAAGTTTGCAAGGGGATGTTTAGCATATTTGAAAGTATGATTAGCAAATATTCTAAAAGGATTATCTTTTATCTAAAAATTTAATATGCTAGCTACAAATTATTCTAATTTAAGTAGCTTCCTGAAAGCCCTATGTTGGGCAATACAATGTTCTATTATTTCAGTTCTAATCGCCATGTGGATTCCATTTCTTTTCAAAATATACACCCCAGGCTTTTCACTTGTCATTCTATCACTTATCAACCCCTTCCCCTCCATAGTCCAAATTAGTGAGGTTCTAGGGCTCATTTGTAGATTTATGTAGCTTTATGATTCTAAATCTCTTTTCATATATTTTGATTCCCTAACTAAACAAAAAATTCCCTTAGGACAGGAACCAATCATCTTTACATATCTTTCCAACAGAAAAATATATATTACTTTGCAAAGAAAAACATTGAAAACAGGGTACCGCTTGACTGCTGAGTAGCCTAGGGGTAAAGCAGCGAGATAAGAAATGGTTCAGGAGCTCAGGCTCAGTCCTGATTGGGCAGGTGTGCACCTCAGCATAATAGCTCACCCCACCTGGAAGACAACCTCTCCTCTCCTGACTGGGGGCTCTCTCAGCTGGAGGGGAGACTAATGGCTGAGAGCAGAGATGAAGAAGCTGGCACTATCCCCGCTAAGGATAAAAAGAGGGCAGCAGCCAGCAGCAACATGTCACCTTCTGCTGCCAAAAATTTCATTTAGAAAAGAACTGGGCAGGCGAAGTCAACAGCTGTGTTGGTAACAGTGGCTCTGTTACGGGCTCATCAGCACAGCCTACCCTCTGATTAAACAGCAGGCTAGGTGTGTGGGAAGGTAGCAGAGGGACCTTGCAGACAGGCAGACAAAAGAGTAGGTGGCACTTGAATGGGCCAGACCTCTCTTTCCTGTTCTGCTTTGGCGGCTCCGAGTGTGGCCAACAGCCTAACCCCCAGTGCCCACCTGCTAGGAGCCTCCCTTCTCCCTCCCTCCCTCCGGAGATGCAGGTACAAAAAGAAGGGGGGAATGTGTCAGTACAATTATGGCTGACTCAAGCTCTCCCCGCCCTTCCCTAAGCAGGCCAAATTGATTTTCTCATCTAGTTCATTCTTGTCTTCCTGGCTCCTGGTTAGGGGCTACACAGGAGAATTAGATGAATCCAGCTTCCCCTCCTCCAGCACCACCCAGAAAAAATAAAAATAAAAAGACTATACAAAAGAGAAATAGACAGGCAAAGAGACAGAGGAAAGGGGGTGGGGGGAGGAAGGCAAAGGAGAAGAGAGAGCCAACTAAAAGGAAGTAGGAAACTGGAAAATATTTTCATTTGAAGGTATAGAAGAAAACTTTGCCCACATTTTCCAAGACTAAGCTTCCTGACCTTAGCCCATGGCCATGACCCTCTCAGCTCCATTCTCATTACAGACTTGGAAGGAACTTTGGTAGGTGACTATGTATTAGGCTCCTTCAATATTGAGGGTGATGGACTGGAGCTTTGGGACCATTTGCCAACCCAGTTTCCCTCCTCCTTCCTTCCTCCTCAGCTAACAATTGACCCTGGGCAGGAAGGAGTTAACAGAATTTCCCAGCAGGTCCTTTCTTGGTCACAGGAGACCAAAGCACTTAAAAGACCCTTGGCCTCAGCACTTTCAGATTTCAGAGCTTTGTAAAGCCTCTGAGCAGGCGATGAATACGAGGAGGCAGAAGAGCTAGCTGGCAAAGATGCTAGAACGGCAGGGAAAGTGCTTCCAAGGCAAAAAGGCTAAGAACCAGCTCTCGCGGTTTCAGCGTATCCATTGGTCTGGCAGATTGGAGAAATTCCAGTCCATTCTTGTCTCCTCTAGGGAAAAGACCAGAGAAATACAGAGAAGGATTTTTTATGCTTCCAAAACAAAAAACTGAAAGTAGGGCTCCAAATAATCCTCTCTGAATCACATTCATCCAGATTGCAGGCCCTCGAGTTCCTGAGCAAATGAAGGGTTTCTCTGATTGAAGCATAGTTTGAGTATGATTATGTTCCTTGAATGTGTTTCTCATAATTGGTCCAGGAAGTGGGCAGGCAACAATGACTTGTGGTAGAAACAGGTACCCTAATATTCAGGGCCTCCATCCATTATATAAGTCATAAAGAGCTATTGATATGCTCATACAGATTTGTCCCAGAAACAAGATGGCACTCCTTTCTACTTTGCTCATTAAAAGCAAGCCAACCATAGTGCTCTCCACCTTGGAATTAGATCAAAAGTTAGCAGTATCATGTTATAAAAAAGAGTACTAGATTGTGAGTCAGATTTCTGGGTTTCTATCCTAGTTCTACCACTTACCACATGCATAATTTTGGGCCTCAGTTTCCCCATCTGTAAAATAAAAGGTTTTCAGGGTCCTTTTGACCATCAATCCTGTGCTCTGACCAGGCTTCTTTCCCTTTTTTTTCCCTCCATAAACCATCACATCTCCTTCAGACAACCATCTTCTAGGAAAGAAAAGAAGATGGAATAGGGAAGAAATTAGTGTCTAAATAGGAAAGTTACTTTGGCAGCAATATAGAGATGAATTGGGTGAGGTGGGATAGAGAGCAGGATGGGGACAGAGGGAGGGAGGGGGAAAAAGACAATAGGGAAAGAAGAAGAGAAAAAGGGAGAAAAAGGGAAGGGGAGAGAGAGAGACTAGGTGGAAGAGGAAAGAAGAGAGAGGGAGGAAGAGAGGGGAGAAAAATAGAGATAGAGAGAGGCACACAGAATAGAACCAGTTAGGAAGCTATTACAGTAATCCAGGCTAGAGGTAAAGAGGAACCAAATTAGAGAGATGGCAATAGAAATGGAAAGGAAGGGAGAAATGCTAGGGGGCATTTTGTAGATAGACACAATAGGACTTGACTATTGCTTAGAATTAGGAAGTGAGAGAAAGGTGACAAAATAGTTCCAAATTTTTAAGACCGGATGAGTGGGAGAGTCATGATGCCATCAACAGAAGCAGGTGAGAAAGACAGAGAGAGACAGAGAGAAGTAGATTTAATAAGTATGATTTTATGTTGGTCAGAGCATATTATGTTTAAGGTCAAGTCTCTAGAGAGGAGGTGCCTCATAGACAGTTGACAATGTAGGGGACAGTCCCTGGGGGAAGCAGATGACCCTAGAAATGTACAAATTTAGGATTCATTTGCATAGAAAGAATAACTGAAACCATAGGAATAGATGAAATTGTCAAAGGATGACATATATAAAGAGAAGGTTGTGGACAGAACCAAAATAGATACTTAGGCATAATACTTAGGCAGTGAGAGTTGGAAGAAAAACCAGTAAAAACAAAAATAAAAAACAATTCCTTCCCAAAAAAGGACAGAAGTAGGAGGATAACCAGGAGAGCAGCAGTATGGAGGAAGTATCAAGAAGGTGTAAAACAAATAAAAAACTATAGAAAGATAAAGGAAATGGCCTGAAAACATGACAGTTGCATCCAGTGACTTAAAGTCACTGGTAACTTGAAAAGAGTGATTTCAATAGTTACTCTATTTTATCTTGTTTGTCAATTCCAGCATATATTTCTGATCACTAAATTCTTTGGCTCAAAAATTTCCATGGCTCCCTATTGGCTACTGAGTACTGTTCAGATTCCTCTGGCTGGCACTTACGGTCCACTACAGTCTGATGTCACTTTACCATTTCTGCCTTATCTCATATTACTGCTGTCTAATGACTCAGTACTCTAGCCAACCTGTATAACTGTCTCCCAAACATATACAATACTTGGATAACTTAGTGATGTTAACTCACAGAATCTATTGTCTATACCTGTGCTTCCCTCCCTATTCCCTTAATCTGTCAAATTCCCACCTATCTTATCTCAAGAAGAAAGTAATTTCCCTTCCCTTTAGACCTTACATAATGACAGGACTGTATACAAGCTTGTGCAGTGAAACAGTCAGCAAGCATTTATTAAGTACCTACAATATGGCTAGCATTGTGCTAAATCTAGTGCACACATACACACACACACACACACACACACACACACGATGACAACAAGAACAAGAAAAGCTCTCAGGAAGCTCACAATCGGACAGGAGAAATATGCACACAATTATATACAAATAAATTATATACAAGAAAAATTGGGAATAATCTCAAAGAGAGCACACTAAAATTAAGGAAAACTGAACAGGACTTTTGGTAGAAAAAGAGAAGAAAGCCAGGGAATTCAATGCCAGGGATGAGATGAGACAAAAGAGAGATCCAAGCATGGGAGCAGAGTGAAAAGTCTTGAGTTGGAAGATGAAAGAGCATCAAGGAGGTCAAAATCACTGGTTCCCAGATGACATGGAAGAGGCCAGATTAAACGAGTTCTAAAAATCCAAGTGGAGGATTTTATATTTGGTCATGGAGGTAATAGGGAGCCATAAGCTTATTGAGTAGAAGAAGTGATGTGGGGTAGAGGATGAGTTAGAGTTATTCTCTAATAACTTGAAACAGAGAGACCAACTAGCAAACAATTGCAATAATCTGTGCAATAAATGCTAAATACCTGAACCAGGAAGGTTGTATTGTCAGAGAGAGAGACAAAAAAAGAGGACCCATATGAGAGATTTTCCAAAAGTAGAAATGGCAGGCTCTTGCCTGGATTAGATTTGGGGGGGGGGGGGGGGGGGGGGGGGGGGGGGGGGGGGGGTGGGCAGAGGATAGGAGAGAGAAGAACTGAGAATCACCACTAGATTATGAGGCTAGATGACTAAAAATGTCTTTGGCAATAATATAGAAATTAGAAAGAGGGAATTTTTGTGGAGAAAGATGTTCAATTTAAGTTTATGTTTATGTCTTTGAGACATCCAGGTCAAGATGGCCAAGGTTCAATTGTAGATGCAAGCCTGCAGGCTTGCAGAGAGGCTTGGGTTAAAGACATAGATTTGAGAATCATCAACATAGGTGTTCTCATTGAATCCATGGGAGCTTAATGAGATCACCCAGGTAATGTCAAAGATTGTAGAAAGATCAAGAAGAATGAGAATTTAGATGAAATTGGGCATTTTAGACTGGGCAATTAAGAGGGGAGGGAAGAAAGAAACAAGCATTCATTAAGTGCCTACTATATTTCCAGACACTTTACTAAGTACTTTACAAATATTTCATTTGATCATCATAACAACTGTGGGAGGTGGGTGCTATTGTTATTTCCATTTTACAGTTAAGGAACCTGAGGCATACAGAAGCTAAAAGAACAGTCCAGGATCACACAGCTAATAAATATTTGAATTCAGATATTTCTAATTCTAACCTCAGTGATCTATCCATTGTGCTACCTAGCTACCCTCAATTAAGAGATCATTGATAACTTTGGAAAGAGTACACTTTAATGTCTCCAAAAAAGTTATTTTATTCCTGACTTTTCAGTTTTTATTTTAATTTTAAGTTCAGTTGTTAACCTTAATTAAGTTTTATTTTCACATAATGAATCATATTTTTTAAAAAATCCTATCCTTTATGACTAGCAATAAGGTTTGCAAAGCATTTCTCATATATCCAATCACTTGAATCATGACATAGTATTTAATAAATGTTCTTTTTTTAAAAAATAAAATTATTTGAGAACATATCCTAACAAAATAAGCTATACATTATACATATAATATACATATATAGTCATGCATATCTATCATATCTATATCATATATATATAATCATGCATATATGTACCATATCTTTAAAAAAAACCCTCTACTACACAATGTATAATAGGGTGCATTATAGTACATCCAAATGACCAATTGCCATAGCTCTGTGCTGCCATGAACAGAGTTCAATATGAGATGTATTTTATTGGCTCCCAAGTATACACATACACACATACACGGATCTCAATTCCCATTCAAGTACTCAAACGAACAAGTTATAGAGCATATAGAATAGATTTCACTTAACCCTGCCATAAAAGCAAAGTGCATCTAGTTGAAGCTATAAATAATCAAGATAACTTCTCTCTGATGAGCCTCTATCTCCCCTAGGGACCTACACAGCACTTTAATCTTATAATACTACCTTAGGTGGCCCCATTCACAAGAAGAATGCTCATGAGTAGGTTGAGATTAGGGTAACTCTCCTCCAGATTTATGGTAGTATCTGGATTTGATCTCTTCCCCCCAAGTATTCAGGGCACTGGAAAGAATTTATACCCTTCCATTCAAATCATTTCAGTTCTCTGAGGTAGGAGTGGGGAAGAAAGAAAAATGGATTGAGGATCTCACTTTCAGCAAAGAAGTTTTTGTAATAACCTGTGTAAAGTATATAGAATTTATATTTCTGTCATGTGCAAAGTATTATCATCAATACCCTGTGAGTTATCGAGGAGAATGAACTGAAGAAGAAAGAGAGAAAGAAAGAGCAGGGAAGGGAAGGGAAGGGAAGGGAAGGGAAGGAGAGGGGAGAGGAGGGGAGGGGAGAGGAGAAGAGAGGAGGGGGAGGAGAGGGGAGAGGAGAAGAGGGGTTGGGGAGGAGAGGGGAGAGAAGAGGGGTGGGGGAGGGGAAGGGAGGGGAGAGAAAAAGAGAGAGTGAAATAAAGGAAGGAAGGAAGAAAGAAAAGATAGAAAGAAAAAAAGGACTGCACTGTGAAAACAAAGAAGAAAAAAATTTAAAGGAGAGGAATCCTGACTTAAGTCAGAAAGATGGAGAGTGAAAGTATGACAGAAAAAAAAAAAGAAACCCTAAACATTTGAAACTAAGTTAGAGATATGAACTTCTTGCCAATAAGAAATAATCTCGACCTACTGAGGATAAGGATCTGCTTGACCTCCAAGGAATAATTGATCTACAGATTTCATCAAATAAGAGTCAGAGAAAGAAAAGAGAAGAAGTAAAATATTTGTTGATCTGGCAACAACAGCAACAATAAAGTCTATTATCTTCTATTTTAAGACATTTATCCAGGGCATGAATGAGAACCTTTCAGACTGAAAGTTTATGACCTACTTCTGGAGATTCATTTGGGCACAAACAGTACTGTCGGGAGCTATATAGAAGGAATTCCTAAAGATTGAGAAGTCTTGGTAAAGAAACTGAAGATTTTATAAGGATAAGTGTTATTTCCACCATTATTGCCTATTAAGTTCAAGAGATAAAGAACAAAAAGGCAGATTTGGGAAGTGACCATCTAGTTCAAAAAGATGCCCTAAAAGAATATAATTTGTGTTACTGGACCATGACTTTAAATAAAGGAATTACATGTTCCTGACTAAAGGTGGATCACACCCTAAAACAAGAGCCAGTAAGAATGTATTTGCTCAGAATCTTGCAAATCTAATCAAAAGAGCTTTATACTGAAAAGGAAGGAGGAGGGAGGGAGAAAACTACCTATGTATCTCTACCAAATTATATTTCATAGACAATAACTAGAATGTGGTTAAAGAATCATACAAAGATTTGTAAAAATGCACAGGAAACAAAATCCAAGAAAAAAATCAGCAATAAAAACCATGGCCTAGGATATCTATATACAACAACACAAAATATAAGTAACAATTAAATGTGCAAGGAACAAAATTGAACCTCACAGGTATTACTGAGATTTGGCAAGATGAATCCAGAGATTGAAATGTAACTCTGAAAGGACAGAGTAGGATAAGTAGCAAAAGTTAGGGTTACGGACAGAGTATCACTGTACATTAAGAAGATATTTTCATGTCAGGAATTCCAGGAAATAGAGGGGGAAAGTCTGTAGAAAGCTTTTGGATAAAGATCAATAGAGGAAAGATCAGAAGTAGCATTGTCATCAGAGGACAGAAAGATGAAGAGTTTGGGAAACACATCATAAGCCTCATATGGATGAATGTTCTAGTAGTGTTGGGGGATTTCAATTAGTGGAAGTATTCTCTTTGCTGAAAGCAGACCAGCTCACCATTTCTTAATTTACCTTGATGATTATTTCATACATCAAAAGGTGGGGGAACAAGCTAGAGTAATTACTATTCTGAATCTAATTCTCTCACCAATAAGGAATGAATCAATGAACGAAGAAAAGCATTTAGCAAGCATTTATTACGTGCAAAGCCCAGTGCTAAGCACTGGGGGTATAAAAAGAAAATAAAAACAGATCCTGCTTTCATTGGTCACTTTCTATTGGGGGAAACCACACATATAAAGATTTCAGCGAGAAGTCAGATGGAAAAGTCTCATGGTCCTTAGGGTGCAGTAGCAAAGCAGATGGTAATGCTTCTTCCTTAATGTCATTTTCCTGGAAAAGATCACATCAGTGTCTGATGTTGAACCAATTAATGGTTCCAAGAACTTTTGTTGCAAGAACTTTTTTCCCTTGGTCTTCAGTTGCTGTGGCTGAGGCACCTGCCGAAGTAGCCAGGTTGTATTTCCACAGGAGTGGAAATTCCCAGGATGATGGCTGCAGGCACAGGGCTGGAAGCATTGCTATTCCCAAGGCTCTTGGGCTTAAAGTCCTGGACTATCTCCTTTAAAGTTTGAGGGGAAATGGTCAAGATGGTGGTGGTGGTTTGATTTTGGGGGCACATGCTGTCTCTTCTTCTTCAGGGGACATTGCTGCTTCATCTAAAGATATCTTTTTAAAGAGAATCTCAGGGAAATTTTTTATTTTTTCCAGCAATTTAGAGTTTGTGATCCATGAGAGGAAGTTTAAATATCATCTGACACAATTCTTAGAATTTCAGAAAGTAGATTTCAAACAATTCAGAAAAAAATGACAAGTAAGATCAATAGTATGGCCTAAAATTCTAAAAAGAAATTAGGCCAACTGAAGGTAGAAAGACCTTGAGAATGAAATCTTGAAGACACAGAGAGAATAATTCTAATGAGAAAAAAAATGGGAAAGTTTTCTAAAGAGACAATGTGTATATGCAGGAACTTTATTAATCAACCTACATTTTAATAAGATATTAGTAGTAGATGGAATCGGATGTAGATATTACAGAATGAATAGAAAAGCATGACATAGTCCCGCAGGAATTATGTTGGGAAAATAAAGTTCAGGACAGGAAAGAGAAGGTTGAAACCTCATTATTTCCCTTTTTCTACCAAGGAAAAGGATTTTTGGAGTAGAAAGGACTAGTCAAAAATAGCTAAAATGGGGAGTTGATGTCCAAGATAAGCAGGGAGGCAATAAGAAAGTCCATAGTTCTCCCAGTGGATTCAAGCCACCAGGTCCAAGCATATAAGCTCCTTGCAAATTTTTTATTTGCAACCCTTGAATCTGTACAGTACCTGGCATACAATAGCCACTTAAGAAATACTTGTTAATTGATTGAATTAATGACTTATTGAACTATATCTAAGGCATTGAAAGAACTAGCCAGTGTGATTGCTGAGTCCCGGATAACATGTTTGAAAGATCATGAAGAAAAAGAGTGAGGTCTAGATGTATAACCAAGGCACGAAAACTAAAAATTTGTCCCACAGTGCCAAATTTAGAGGTCTTTCTCTTTAGAGAGAACCAAAAGTAGATCTTTAGTAGCATAAAAACAGCAGGAATTTATCACTCATTTAGTCAGCAAATAAAAGTTGATAAAATAGAAAGCTGGGCAACTAAATGGATAAGAGGATAAGTGGATAGAGTCCTAGACTTGAGTCAAGAAGACTATCTTTCTCGCCTCAGATACTTAATAACTATGTGATCCTGGACAAGTCTCTTAACCCTGTTTGCCTCAGTCTCCTCTCTGTAAAGTAAGCTGGAGAAAGAAACGGCAAGTTATTTTGCCAGTATCTTTGCCAAGAAAACCCCAAATGGAATCATAAAGAATCAGACACAATTAAAAATGACTGAACAGCAAAATCGAAAATTATCAGATATCAGACTGAGGTAAACTCTCCTCTTGCCCTGTTCTTCAGTGATGCTTCCAACAGCCCTGAGCTAATATCCAGGTTCTATATACATAAATACATACATACATGTGTATATATATGTATACACACACACACACACACACACACACACACACACATACACATATATATCCCTCCCATCTCACCACACTCAGCTATGTACTTCATGTGGCTCACCTTGAGTATGGTTTATAGTACTTGTCCCAGTGGGGGGTGGGGGGGAATGTTTAGTTATGATTCTAATTTTAATTAGAATAAGAAAATACCCAAATTTCAAAAGAGAGAAAAATCTGCAAAATCTAGACCAATGCATTTGACTTTAACTTCTTGTAATCTTTTAGAAGATACAATTAAAGGGAAGTTTAGTGAACAATCAGAAAAAGAAATAGTGATAACAAAAAGCCATCATGACTTTGTCAAGAACATTTTATTTTTTGATAGGGGTACAAGATTGGGAGACTGACAAATTAAGAGAATTCTCTAAATATAGTGAGGAAAATCATTATAATTTTATAATTATCATGATATTGTGTAATGAATATACTAATAATCTAGATTTTTTTCCCAGCAGATTCTGACTTGGAAATCAGAATATTACAATGCTACAAGATTTCATTCTCAAGGTCTTTCTACCTTCAGTTGGCCTAATTTCTTTTTAGAATTTTAGGCCATACTATTGATCTTACTTGTCATTTTTTTCTGAATTGTTTGAAATCTACTTTCTGAAATCAATTCTTGATAATGTTCTCCTGTGCATGTTAAGTAAAGTGAATCAAAGATTGTAGAACCTCTTCCTGTCACAGAACTCTGGTCTTATGCCCCCATCAAGCAATGACCCCCATGATTTGAAACAATCACTTAAGAACTGTTTCCACAGGACTGGAGAATACCCATAGCATCCTACACTCATGGACTTGTCATGGAAAACCACTCTGGCCCTGAAACTGATTGTATTGTAATCCATTTTTCCGTTCCCTCCCTACTTATGATTTGTGTGTGAAATCTTTACCTTTCTTGCAATAGGGGAGGTCTCCTGCCCAAGAGAACTTCCAGTTTACAAATTGTATTTTTCATTCTGAAGTAATTAATTAATATGCTACTTGATCTCTAAAACCTGCCACTTGGACCTGCTTGGTGTGGCTCCAGCTATTCACAGCTTAGAGACAAAGACAGTAAAATTCTGTTCACAATTGTTTACCTAAATTTTAGCAAAGCACTATACAAGGATTCTCATTCCTGTAGAAAACATGTGGACTAGACAATAGTGTAGTTAGGTGAATTTTGAATTTGTTGAATATCTGGACCCAAAGAGTAGTCATTAGGGGTTCAAAGTTAACTTAGAAACAAGTTACTAGTGGAGTGCCCTGGGGATCTGATCTATTCTAGCCTCTTGGCTACTTATATTTTTTTCTCAATAGATTGGCTAAAAGGACAGATAATGTTTTATCAAATTTGTGGATAGCAGAAGCTGGGAAAGATATCTAAAGTTCTGGATGACAGAAGCAAGACTTAATAAGCTAGGAAGCTGATCTAACTCTAACAAAATGAAATTCAATAGGGATAAATGTTAAAATCTTGCACTTTGGCTTAAAAATAAAAGGAGATAAGACTATAGATCAATGTGTCAGAAAAAGGGTTTGGGGTTCTGGTTAACTCCAAGTTTCCTATGAATCAACAGTAATATGACATCCAAAAGTACTAATGCAATTTTAGGTGCAAATTACATTTTAAGGGCCTTTGTATTAAGAAATGTATGATATTCAAGACCAGAAGAATGATCATATTCCTGGTCTACCTCAGCTGGATTAAATGCAGAGGACTATGTTCAATTTTGCTTAAGAGCTTCAAGTTTATAGCATGGAAAGCATTAGATAACACTGTCAATGTTTAACAATTAGAGCCACCTAGACAGTCATGGAATGGGCTGCCTCTGGAGGTGGTAATCACTGGTGGGCTTCAAGCAAAAGCCAAATGACCACTCCTTAGGCATATTGTAGAGATGATTCTTGATGAGATATACTTTCGATTAGGCCTCTGAAGCTTTTTCCAGCTTTTAGATTTTCCAACTCTGATTTTGAAATTCAATTTAATTTGATATTTTGATGGATTTGGGATATCACCAATATGATTACTTACTCCATTGGAATACATTACAAGACATTTTCACTTTTTCAGCCTCTGTGACGCTTATCCATTTCCTCTCATAAATCTTGTACAAGGTATCTATTCAGCAATTCAAAGAGGACTTTCTTTAGACTTACATAGCTTCTAAAGTCCCTTCCAATTCTAAATCTACAATCCTATGATCTTTTGACTTTGCCTAGATACCAATAAATTACAGACACTGCATATTGTTTATCTTTTACTCTTAGTACATGACTGGCTCACTTCTTTTTTTTAATCATACACTTCTTACATAACATCTTTTAAAAAAAATTTAATTGTTATTTTATTTTATTTTTCAATTAACAAGCATTTGTTTTCTCCCCCTCCTACTCTACAACCAACTTAAAAGAAAAATAAAAGAAAAAACAACAATCCTTGAAACTAATAGGCATAGTCAAGCAAGATGAATTCCCACATTGTCCATGGTCAGTTTTATAATGATATATGAAGTAAATGTTTAATTATTTTGGAAGTATTCTGTGACTCGCTAATACTTCTTAAGGTTAATTTATCAAGAAGAAGGGAATGGGTTAAGAAGCATGAGTAATCCCTGTTTCCTTAATGAAAATGGAATATATCTAGATCTTAACTGTTCAGGGAATTTATTCTCTCTAAAATTGGTACTTCATGAATCTAAGTATTCTGTGGATCTAATATAATATTTTAATGCTACCTCTCTTGCAAAAAAAATAAATTGCAGTCCATTTACGCCATCATGTCCAAAAAGATGTCTGTCTCTCCCATGCATCCTTAAAATAACTTCACATACAATCCTAAAGTTTCACTTCATCCTTTCTAATTTAGCAACAATAACAAAATATTTGTTGTGAAGAGATACATTATTGCATTATTGATAAAGCTGTAAAATAAGAACAAACATTTTGCAAAACAATTTAGAATTATTCAAAGTTATTAAAATGTCTATATTCTTTTACCCAAAGATTATGCTACTAGGCATATACCTCAAGGAGGTCAATGGTAAGAAGTCATATATATATATCAAAATATTTATAGTAGCACTTTTTTTGGTAACATAGAACTGGAAACACAATAGATGTTCAATGACTGAGGAATGGCTAACAAATTGTGGTACATAAAAATGGAGTATTATTGTACTATAAGGAATGATAAGGCAAAGAGGAAACAAAATTATCACTTTTGCAAGTGATATAGAGAATTCTAGAGAGTTGGTGGTGAAGACTTAATTGAAATAATTAATAATTTCATAGAACTTGTAGGATATAAAAATTAATCCATATAAATATCAACATTCCCATAGCTAACCAACAAAAACTAGAAGGAAGACCTAAACAGGTGAATTCCATTCAAAATAACTACAAATATTTGAAGTATATTTACCAAGATTCACCCAGGGCTCTTTGAATCTAATTATGAAATATTTCTCATAGAAACAGACACAATAAGTGGAGGAAAATTAATTGCTTGTGGGTAGATAAAATCAATATGATAAAATGATAATACTACCTAGATCAATTTACTTATTCATTGTCGTACCAATCAAATTCCCAAAGGAATATTTTTATAGACAGAAAAAATGATGATGATGAAATTCATTTGGAGGATCAAAAATTATTCTCAAGGGTAATAATGAAAAAAGTGGGAAAGAAGGAGATCTATCAACACCAGTAATCAAGATGTACTACAAAACAGTAATCATTAAAAGGATTTCATACCAAAAAAAATTTTTTTTTTTTTTTGCTGAGGCAATTGGGGTGAAGTGACTTGCCCAGGGCCACACAGCTAGGAAATGTTAAATGTCTGAGGTCACATTTGAACTCAGGTCCTTCTGACTTCAGGGCTGGTGCTCTACATCTATCAGTGAAACAGATTAGTTATGCACATACAGAAGCAAACAACTACAGTAACACAATGTGTGACAAACTTAAAGACCCCTGCTACTGAGGAAAATAACAATAACTCACCATTTCACGGAACTGTTCAAAAATTGCTAGAAAAAATTATCTGTCAAGGTGGGGATAAGGGAGAGTACCTAGAACTCAAAAATATTAAAAACAAATGAACAAAAAATTGTTTTTAATGTAACTGGGGAAAATATTAAATGAATAATATTAGAATTAGAAAATGTCTGTCAGGAATTAGGTATTAGTAGGTATTAGTATTCTACATGCCACACACCAAAATTCTTGCTCTAAATATAAAAGGTCACCTCATAAACAAATTAGAGAAGAAAAGAAGACATTGTCTTTTGAATCTATGGAAAGAAAAAATGTTATGAATAAACAAATGATAGAGAAGACTGCAAGATAAAATGGATAATTTCAGTTACTTAAAATGTAAAATTTTGCACAAAAATGTATTATAATAATAATTAGGATGGGAAGAGTTACCTTAGGGGAAAAAAATCTTTGCAGCATTTTCTCTGATAAGCATCTCATATCCAAGATTTATAAGGAACTGATTCTAATTTATACTAAGAGTTACTCCTTAACAGATAAATGCCAAAAGATAAGAATAACCAGTTTTCAAAAGAAGATATCAAAGCCATTAACAATCATATAAAAACACTGTAATTCAGTAATAATTAGAGAGGTGCAAATCAAAAAACCTTGAAGTTCCATCTCATACCATTTCTACTAGCAAAGATGATAAAGGAAAATCACAAATGCTAGAGGAACTGTGGGGAAACCAGGTACACTCTTACACTGTTGATGGAATTGTGAGTTGGTTCAACTCTTTTAGAAAGCAATTTGGATTTATGGTCAGAAAAATAGCAAACTGTACATATCTTTTGATTTAGCTATAACACTACTAGAACTATGCCCAAAAGAAATCAAAGAAAGAGGGAAATGATCTATATGTACAAAAAATATTTATAGCAGTCTTTTTCAAGGATTAGCATTGGAGTTAGAGATAGTAATACCTAAGTCTGAATATACTTACTATGTGACCCTAGGCAAGTCATTTAACTTCTGACTGCCTCATTTTTCTTATCTGTAAAATGGGGATAATAATAGTGTCTACTTCCCAGGGATTTTGAAGATGAGATATTTGTAAAATGCTTCAGAAACCTTAAATGGTATATAAATGTCTAGTTATTATTGTAATTATTTGTGGTAACCCAAAACCAGAAATTATAGGGAGTATCTCATTGAGAAAAGTTAACAAAATTGGGTATATAAATGTAATGAGGTGTTATTGTGCCATAATAAATAGTGAAATGGATGCTTTCAAAGGAAACTGAAAAGATCTCTATGAACTGATAGAGTGAAATGAGGAGGATTAGAAATAATCTATTCAACTATAACAATATTATAGCTTTTAAATATATAGCTTTTTAAATAAATTGAAAACCTTTAGAATTCTGTTCACAATGATAAACCATGAGTTCAAAAGAATTAAGATGAAACATGCCACTTGCTTGAACTTAAAATGCAGTAAGACAACTGCATTTTTGGACATAGCTAATATGGAAGTTTGTTTTGCCATCCTATGAAGCTATGTAATGAAAGCTTTCATTTTTTCTGTTTTTGCCTTTACTTTTTCAGTGGGGAAAAGAAATTAATAGGAAGAAAAACAGATTAATTTTGTAAAGGTTGTCAATTCAAAGAAATAAAAATAATGAACTTTTTAAAAAATAAAAATTCCAAATCTTCTTACACCATATTCCCCTTCTACAATCTAGCCACACTGTTGTTGTTGTTGAGTTGTTTCAGTCATGTCCAACTCTCTATAACCCCATTTGGGGTTTTCTCGGCAAAGATACTAGACAGGTTTGCCCTTTTTGTCTCCAGATAATTTTATAAATGAGGAACTGAGGCAAACAGGGTTAAGTGACTTGCCCACTTACCTACTGACAATTAATTACTTGAACAGAATATTCTCTTCTCTTCTCTCCATAACTTTATGCTAACTGTTATGCCTTCCTGGGTCATCATCTCTTCCTCCTTTTGTCTTCCCTGATTTCCTTCAAGACATTACTTTCAACATATATCTCCTACAGAAGGCTTTTAGGGTACTTGCAATTGTTAATAATTTTCTCTTTCTCTTTCATCATTGTTTCTGTTTGATTAGTATCATGATGAATAAGTAAATTAATTTAGGTAGTTTTCCTTTTAGCTACTCTGTATATATCTTGTATATGTGTAGTTACTTACATGTTGTCTCTTCCATTAGAATGTATACTTGGGGAGAGCAAAGACTATTTTTTGGTTTGTTGATTGGTTGTTTTGTTCTGAGTTTTGCTAGGTTTATGTTTTTTGCCTTTCTTTGTATCCCTCTGGCCTAACACAGTGCCTGGCACATAATAAACATTTGATAAATGCTAGTTGATTAACTATTGACCTGCAACTTTAATTCTTTAGAAAATTTCATACTTTGAAACTGGGGAACATATTTGAAAGAATATTACTAAAAATTAGGGTTTTTTAATTTCATAGAAGAACTTGGAAACATTGAAAAATTGCATAATTGTTCAAATGTAATCAATCATCCTCTCCTACCTATTCAATCTAGGCCCAGTTCATTGTCCATTTAAAGTATCTGTCCAAGATATATATGATAATGGGCCAGCGCTATGGTCTATCCATACAATTGCAAATCATAATCGGGAAAACAGATTTTCATTCACTTAGTTTTTCCCCAAATGGAGAGTTAGGTCATATTCTATTAAGTTATTATAGATCTCATTTGAGAGGCTTTGAAGTGTTATAGGGCTTGATATAGTCAGTACAATGTCATCTGTGAACAGGAACATCTGGAGAATTTTATTATCCCTCTTCCATTTGGAAAAAAGAAGAAATTGAATGGATTTCCATTAATAGAAACCCCCCATGACAATGGAAAACAACTGTGGGGAGTATAATTTTCCTGTTTTATTCCTTTCGCAGCATCACCTCTGAACACTGGCCCTACTTGTGCTCTTATTCACATGTACAGGTTAGATCCCCAGAGTGTAGTGACTTATTCTCAATGTTCTTTGGGTAAGCCTATGGGACTATACTGGTAACACTGTAGCTTTTCAATTCCCACTTTCCATTATTTATCAATCAGTAGACTTGGTTTACTTTTAGCCAAGGTATTTTCTAAGAAGGTGTAACAAGAACAATTGATATTAATCAAAATGACTGGTATTACCACAAAAGCCTGAAATATATTCTACCACAAATACACAAAGGACCATGGGAAATATAAGCTCAAACTTAGTGGAAAATGAATAGTAAGACATGCTTGTTGAATTCATGTGGGACAAAAGTTACACAGTAACCTACTAAGTTCTCCTTTCCTTCAAATGAGATAATATTTATAATGTGCTAAACACAGTGTCTGGCACATAATAGATACTGAATAAACGCTTATTTTCCCCCAGTCTCATGGAAGCCTCACAAAGGTTCCTTTGAGTGTGACTCTCTCCTTGGAGAGCCACTCAACTGGGCTCCAAGGATTTGATTTGCTCCTTTCTTGAGGTCTTGCCTTGCCTTCTTCTTCCCTCAAGGGATCATTTCCCTGAAGTTATCTTCTTCCTTAGGTGAAAGGTTCCCAGGAAAGTTTAACTTTGTACAGGGAATTTTGCCACTTATTTGGGAAATAATGGAAGAGAATATGAGAATACTCAACTCTTTTCTCATGCTTCTTATCTTATATACAAAGATACAAATTTTTTCCTTTGTATCCTCCCAAATACTTAGTATTGTGCTCCACAGTGGTTTAAGTTTGTTATTGTTACTAAAAAATTGATGTTGCTGTCCTTAGGGTGGTGAGAACAGAAACCATGATTCAGGTAGTTGAGGAATGAGTAGTTCGTGAAGCAACAGAAGAGTTTAGACTCATTGAAGTTTTATGTGAACAACAGAAAGCTAGGATGATATTTAAAGGAAAGACATTTTTAGGATGAGGGCGCGTGATCATGTTTATAAGCATAAAGGAAGAAAGAAGAGATTGAATATGATGGTAGTGGGAGCTACAAATAGACCCAGAGTTTAGAAGAGCATGAAGAGGATGGTATGTATCAAGGACATAGAATAGCTTTACCAAGAAGGGCCACTTCCTAACTCAAATTGCCAGTGGATGGACTAGAGTCCATCAATGGGGATCTGTGAATTTTTCTTTCCAGCATAGCATGCTCTATTATAATTGTTTCTCTCATAGGGTATTCAGGGCCCTTTCAGTAGTCCATACTGTCTCCAGGAATTGTACTTTCAGAACTTTCTCCACGCCCACTTAAAACCACATAATACTCTGAATCCATCTGGGACTATCTACCTGTGCAAACAGTTAATATCCAGGTCACCAGGGCAAACACTAGTAAAATTACCTTAGAGAGTTGCTTATTAACAAATTTGACAAAGGACAAAAGCTTAGGTAGGAAAGATGTAATCCCACCTCCAATATGGTCCTATAGTAGCCCAACCTGCATTTGTCTGTACCAGAACATGCCCCTTTAGAAGCTAAGAACAGGACAACTGGTGAGCTTTGAGATTTCTATGCCAAACTGGCAAATAGGATTACATTCTGGTCACACAGATGGCACAGCAGCAAGGGGGGAGAGGCACTGAGGGAGAACAGCAAGAGGAGAGGAAATGAGAACTGAGTCCTATTAATCAGGTCCCGGTGACAGTAATAGATGTGCATTCTGGAGTGACCAATGTGTTACTATAATTAAAGCTCTAACAAATACACTGAAGACTCTGAAGGCACCACCAGCTTAAGCTGCTGATTCTGCAGTGAGGGCAGATCTTGGGCCACCCTTCAGAACATTAAAGGAAAGGAAGGATCTTACCTGTGACATTTACGCTCCTTCAATAATTTCATAATATTTGTGCAATAAAGTATATAGTCTGAATCCATCTAATCTAAGCAAATCAACTATTTTCAGAGTAGAGATAATTAAACTTATTTACAATTGTTTAAACCAATTCATCACTTACATATTTTGAAAATAAATTTCCCTTGGCTAGCTATCACATCCTTCTTCCAAAAATTCTGTCCTGAACCTCCAACATTAGGCTTCATTTACTTCAAGGAGCCAGTCCAGTACCAAAGACCTCTGGCTCCAGGATCTCAAGCTATGGGATTGTAGAAAGTGTACTGGTACTAGATTCAGAAGAGCTGGTTTCAAATCTTGCCTCTGATACTATCAATAACATTGAATAAATCACTTAGACTCTTTCCATATCTGTAAAATGGGACAGTAGATGGTATAGTAGAACATTTCCCCTCCTTCTCCCCCCAAAAAACCTTGGAGTCAGGAAGACTGGAGGTCAAATCCAGCATCAGACACTTACTACACATCTGACACTGGGCAAATCACTTAACCTCTATTTGTCTCGGTTTCCTCTACTGTAAAATGGGGATAATAATATTAGCACCTACCTCACAGGGTCATTGTGAGGTTCCCAAGAGATAATATTTATAAAAGTACTAACATAGTACTTGGCACATAGTAGGTGGTATATAAATGTTTATCCCTCTCTCTTCCCTAGTTAGACTCAGTTACTCAGTAACTTTAAAAGCCAGCCTGAAATTACCTATATTAATTTCAGAAGATAAAACACTTTTTCTTCCTCTCAATGAAGAAACCAGAGCAGGGGAAGAGGGTGGGGAAAGCAGAGGAGATAGCGATATAAGAAGACTTTTGATGCCTGAAGCAAAATATGCTGACCGAATCAGTGGCTGGTTTAAGCAGTTTAATTTGACTTTATGACAAGAGTGTTCTAGGTATGGGAAGGGTATATCAGGAAAAGAATATGAGGTAAAAAAAAACCATGACGATATCAATAAAATTCCTTTTAAAATCCAGCAAAGAAGTTTGCTTTCCTGTGTCCTAATACATCAAGTCTCTAAAATATTTTTGAGAAGGATCATAAAGGAGGAAGAATTAGTATAGTAGAGCTATGCAAGATAGATAAGAGATAAAAGAACCTAAAAGCAGAAATACTCATCAGGACAATGCTGCAATAATTCAGGACCCAGATAACAGAGGTGGACCAAAGCAGGAGTACTTGAAATAGAGAGGAAGGAAGGGATTGGAGACATTCATCAGCAAGAATTGGCAAGAATAGGGATAATGAAAAAATGGAGTGAGTCAAAGACATTAAGAACAATGACTAGAAAAGGTGGTGTCATTAATAGAGATAGGGAAGTTGGAAGGAGGAGCAGCTTTCAAGCTAAGTTTTGAATATGCTGAGTTTCAGTTGATGGCAAAGACATCCAAATGGAAATGTTTAATGTGTACTTGGAGATAGGAAACTGCCTGGGTAGAGAACAGATCTGGAAATATACATTTGGCAATCATCAGCAGAGAGTTAATAACTGAAGTCAGTAATAATGATAGTGATGATGATGATATAATGATAATTCCCATTTGATTTATGAATGCAATTTATAATGTAACTTTCTCTCCCTCTCCTTTTCCTCCTCCCCATTAAGCAGGCTTTACCTATCTCTGTTATCAAGTTCTCCCTGAACTTGCTAAAGTTCAGGTATATCAAATCTATTATGTCTCCTTGACCTACCAGATTAGTAGAGTTTTTTAAAATACTTTTTAAAATTGGGTTAATTATATGAAGTTGCAATGAGGGGGAGGTGAAGGAAGGAAATAATTTAGAACTCAAAACTTCTTTTAAAAAATGAATGTTAAAAAAATTTACATGTAATTGGAAAAGTATTTTAATGTAAAGGGTTCTCATTTGGAAGAAAAAGGAAAAAGAAAAAATAGGTGAACCAGAAAGAATTCAATCACAGGCCATTTAGACTCAATAAGAAAAATTTGAAGGCTTCATTGGATTTTAAAGTATGAAAAATGACAAATGGTAATAGAAAAAATCCATATTAGCTTAGAATTAAAAATCTACAATGGAGGTGTGTCTGAAATAATACTATAGCAATAATAAAATAAGTAAATATTAGGCTCCCAATGTGGACTCAGCTCTTTCCCTCCCTCCTTCCCCCCCTTCTTTCTCTCTGTCTGTTTCTGTGTCTCTGTCTCTGTTTCCCCTTCACCTTTACCTCTCTCTCTCCCTTTCCCCCCCTCTCTGTCTCTTTCTTTCTTTATCTCTGTCTCTCTCTGTGTCTCTGTTTCTCTCTGTCACTCTGTTTCTGTCTCTTTGTCTCTGTCTCTCTGTTTCTCTCCCTTCCTCCCTCCATCCTTCCTTCTTTCCTCCCTCCTTTCTTCTCTTCCTCTCTCCCTCTCCCTCTTCCCCTTAAAAAGGTCTGCTAATGTCAGGGGCAGAGTTTGGGGCAAACAGGCTATGACATAAACATCAAATAAAACTTATGAGAAAAAAGTAGCCCCTCAAATGGTAAGACTTGGTCAGGACACAATCTTGGTGTTTAAATTCAGTGTCTCAAAAGTCTGTTAAAGCTAGAGAAGCTTACAACTACACTAAGACTTTTGGGACACCTTGTATGTGAAAGGCTGTCAAATGAAAGAAGAAATATATTCTTCTGGACCCCAGAAGCAGATCTAAGAAGAATGGTGAAGAGAAGCAGATTTTATACTCTGTAAGGAAAAAGAAATTCTTAACAATCAAAGCAATACAAAATTAAAATAGGCTGCTTTGGGAAGCAACATGAAGACCCCTCACTAGAGGTTTTACAGTGAAGACTGGATGGCAATTTGTTGGAATATTGCATGGAGGATTCCTGAACAGGTAAAGGGTAAACTCTGGGGGATCAGAATGAATTACAAATCAAAAGGTAAAAGTGATATTATCTACCAGATGATTATTAATTTGAGTTTGAGAGAAGAAAAGAAAACCTCATTTCATTGCTCTACAGATTTTTCATTTGAAAATATTAAGGATATCCTTAGAGGGCCTGCTATTTTAAACAGGCTATTTTAAATGGGCCATCTTGTTTCAGAGAAAATATTAGTAAGAAGAAACAATGAGGTTTGTACTGGCCTGAGATTTGGTACAGGCAAAGATACAAAATAAAAGCAATATGTGGATAAGGAGGAAAACTTGCCTACTTCACTTAGTTAATTATTCCTATTCAACTTTACTTAAGTGATAAGTTAAAGGAAATCTCAGAATTAAGGGAGAGCTTCATTGCCCTTGCTTTCACAGAGATCCTTTTGGTTTCGGCAAAATAGTATTCCCAGTAGGAAGAAGTTGCAACTTCTTAAACTTAAACTATATAGTTATCTGGACACATGAATTTTGAATTAGCATTAGACAGAGACAATCAAAAGAATATACAACCTTAGCTTGCATTACTTTGAGTGGCTTTTGTTAGCAGTCCTTAGCTGGGGGTAGTAGCCCATAGTCTCAACTATGAACTTAAAGAGCTATTAATAAAAAGAGGCTTTCTAATCATTGCACCTTAACAGCTAGGAGCAAAGAATCCAACAGAAAAATGAAAAGCTGCAGATCAAAAGATGGTAGCAGAAAAAATCTCAGTGACAACTAGGCCAGTAGCAACACCCAATAGAAATAATATGATCTAGTAAAAAGTAGAGATAGCTAAGAGCAAAACAGTAGAGTGGCTCTCAGAGAAGAGCACTATATCACTGAAGGCATAGATGGTCCTATTCCTATATGGACTATACACATACACACGTGTGTATGTATGTGTGTGTATATACATATATACACACAGATATAGTATGTATATATATTATTTTTTGTGTGTATATATATTTTATATATTATATATATATATATATATAATATATATATATATATATACACACACAGTCAGAGAGTACTAATATGGTCCCATAGACTTCTCACTTGTGCTACTTCAAGCACACATGTTCTCTACATATGTTTTCTCCTCCTAGAATGAAAGATGTGCCCCATGTGTTCACGGGAAAGGAATCTTTCCTAATGACTTTATCTGCTATACTAGTTGATAAAAAATTAACTGTTTTCAACCAATGTATTCTCTGTCTGGTTGATAAAAATAAACATATCAGGGAAAACTGTGAGTTATGCCTTTAAGTAGAGATCCAGAAAGTAATTCAAATGTGGGAAAGTTGTTCTCGGGACCCACATATGAGAGATGCTTCACAGGTTAGATTACAAGAATATTGTACTATATTGTAGCTTCACTTGTCAGGCATAATGAATGCTATGTCAATATACAAAGACAAATCATTGGTCCTTTGCTTAGTTCCAAGAGAGGAGAAGACAACTAAACAAAGAAACTACCATATATCTTAAAGCAGTCTTGAAGATAAACTTAAAAACTCAATTATTCTGTAAAGTATTTATGCCAGCACATCACATTTCCCCATTGTTTCCTATGCTTTCTGCACTCTGGTGCTGCATTTAATGGTAATGAACACCAGAAGATGAGAAAAGGCCAGTATCAGTATTTTCCCATTTTGTATTATGATGCCCATTTGCCCACAGTCTGTTTTCATTTAAAGCCTGGATGATTTCTTTCAAGCTTTGCACTTAGGGGCCTATGCTAATTTAAACAACTATTTTTAAAAAGTCCCAAGTTGTTTTTCCTCTTCAGAATTCTTTAGTCCTATGCTTGAGACAGGTAAGACTTCTTACCTAAAAACAGACTCCTAATTTTTTTAGATTTTTAGAGATAATTTCAGTTCAAGAGGTACTTTCTAATGTCCTCTCTCCTCCTTCTCCTCCTTTTAGCCTTTGAATAAATAAAAAAGGAGTTCTAGATTTCTTATTTTTATAATTTTAAATTATAAATTTTATAATATTTATAATAAATTATAAAATTATATAAATCTTATTACTTTTAGACAACCCTGGATAGATAGATATATGAAATAGGTGTGTGTGTGTATATATATATATATATATATATATATATATATAAATTTACTGAGAAGAAATCATAAATTTCCAACTTCCACATGCAATTATGAAACCCCAGGAGGGTCACGAACCATAATTTAAGAAGCTGGGGTATTGAGATAACTTCCCTATCCAAGATCTATCTATCCCTATCCTACAGCTCTTCATTTTAATTTAGCCCAGAATGTGTAATCACATTAACCAATTAGATTTGACTACTGTTTAATGGACTACCTTCTCTTTTAAAAGGTATATAAATTATGAGTCCTAGCTGCTATTGTCTTTGGTCCAAGAGAGATGGCCAAATGACCATCCTTTTATCAATAACCTGGGTGCCTCAATCAAATTGAGACCTGTTAAAGACCTTATCTTTAAAAAGCCAAGATTTCTCTAGTTCTCCTGATCTATATCTAGCCACTGAACCATACAGCTATGGAGGAGAAAGTGAAGTAGCCTTCCCTCACTTAAAGCCAATTCACTTGCATGTCATAGTATCATAGTATCACCTCCCTGATGTCTTACTAGTCTTTGAATATGAAGGACAAATAGCAACAGCTTGATTTATTAATAAAATGATTAAATTACCCAGAAATTATTTAATTGTCACACTATACACTAGGACTAGATATATAAAGACAAAGCAAAACAGTCCCAGACCTCAAGAAGCTAACATTCTCTGGGGGAAGATGCAGTGTATGGGTATGACAATATCAAACTTAAGTAAATGTAAAATATATACAAAATAGAAGTTAATAAAGTGCTAGAACTGGAGTCAGAAAAAAAGGTCAAATCCAGCCTCAGACACTTAGGAACCTGGGAGAATCATTTGATTTCTATTTGCTTCAGTTTCCTCTTCAATGAAACAGAAATAATAATAGCACCTTTCTCCCAACTTTGTTGTGAGGATCAAATGAGGTATTTGTAAAATATTTACTTCCTGGTACATACTGAATACTTCGTAAATTCTTGTTCCATTTTTCTTCCTTTTCCCCTACTTAGAATATGAAAATATAAAATAAATGTTAGTTATTATGATTATGATAATAATATAAGGTATTAAGGCATTTTCCTGAAAACCCACAACAATATGTGAAGCAGTTCCTTAATGAATTTGAGTAGATTACAAGAGGTTAGCTGTTGGACAGGTGTGACTGATCATGCAAGGATGATTCGAATGAATATCTTGTGGTTGTCAGAGAGAATCAATCACACTCCTTGAACCTAAACAAAAACAGTTGAGGAGTTTGAATTTGAGTTTTGAAGATATACCCAAGGACAGTAAGGAGGAGAGAGTGTTTTCTTCCTCACTTTTCATCAGTCATATCTTTAGAGCTATTGGTCTAGAGCTACTAGAGGTACATCATCCAGTTGGGAGCAAAGATAATCACCCAGAGACAGACAAGACCAAGGAGAAATATTCAACACAGGGAGAAAGTTACTTCAGGAAACATGATCCTTCCCAGCTGAGGGGAAAGCTGATGGATTCAAGAAAGCAGCAAACCCTGGAGGCTTAGCTGAGTGGCCTGCCCAGAAAAAATGCTGAATTCACAAGGAGCTTCATAAGGACTCTATGAAGAAAGAAACAACAAGGCCATTTCTAGTTGTCCTGATCTATATCTGGCCACCGGACCCAGATGGCTCTGGAGGGAAAAGTGAGGCAGGTGACCTTACACAGTCCTCCCTCACTTCAATCCAATTCATTTGCAGGTCATGGCATTAGCTCTCTGATGTCATGATCCTCTTCCAGAAGGACTTCTAAACTCTACAGTACTAGGAATTATTAGTTATCATTGCTCCATGTGAATCCTGCCCTCATTATAATTGTATTCTGAATTTGAGCCCACTTTCCCCTAGAAACTGTGTGTATTCAGGTTTATGTGAAAGTTTTTCTTTTCCTTTTTTTGGCCTTCATTCATATTCTTCAAACTGAGTACAGTGACTGACATGTAGTAAGTGCTTAATAAATGCTTGTTGACTAATTGACAATACTTAACAAAGAATCACAGAAGATATCTTTATTAAGAATTGCTTAATTTCACTATCACTGTGTACACTGTACTGAAGTACACTGATGGGGACTTGTGAACTACAGTAGTAGAAGTAGTCACCCACAAGACTGTGCCTAAAATCCAAAGTAACAAACAGCCTTTGGAAACTCAACCTTTAAGTGCAAATTAGAAAAATAATTCAAAGGAAGCATTATACCTTTTTTATGTATGTGTCATCTTCCCCTTTAAAATGTGCTTGGCACAGTGCCTGAAACATAGTAAGCACTTAATAAATGCTTGGTGATTTGTTAAAAGTGACAAATATCCTCCCTAATGACATACCCAACTTCTTTTCTCTTAATAAATCATGGATTTATCCTACCAAAATTTAACTTAGACACTTTTAGAATGTATTTATATTCACCTCTTGGGGTTACAGATTCATAAATTTCCTTGCTTATTCTGTAATAAATACTTTAGAGAGTTAGCTTGGGAACATAGTGGAAAACAATGGATTTGTAGTCAGAATTTTATTTGAATCTCAACTCTGTTCATTATTGAAGCTGGGAGGAATGTTGGTTGACCAACAAAAGAGAGAATTGAACTAGATGATCTCTGATTTTACGGGTATAATAGAAAAAGCACTGTGGCTCTGCCACTAACCTGCTATCTGAGTCTGGACAACTTAATTTTTTTTGGTCCCTCTTTTTCCATCTGTAAAAGTGGGGTTAGAATATATATATATATTCTAACACATGGTCACTCTGAGAATCAAAGGATATATAATGGATAGGAAAACCCTTTGAAAAGCATAAAAAGCTATACATGTGACATTTTTACTTTTTATTTGTGCTAAATTTGTCTCTTGAATTTAAAAGGGTTTTTTGTAGTTCTCATATAAAGGGTTAGTGAACAAAATCTCTTTGCATACTCTCATCTTTTTCACATCTTTAAACATTAAAGATTTTATTCATTTTTTTCTCTGTCTTAATCTTATAATTAATAAAAGGTAAAAGGATCCTTTCTGAAAATTTTCCAGAGGAATTAGGGAGGAGGACACAAATTTAAATGTAGATAATCATCCTCCTCTAACCTGCTTAGATCATGCTGACTTTGATAAGCCCAAGATGATTATTCAAAAAGGGACAATTCCAGGGCTCATTGAACTATAAATCTATCATCTAAACTGAAAAACCTATCCCCTTGGTACCAGACACATTTTTCAATCAATTAGGTTAGAAATTTTTTGAAAGAATATTCTAAAGCTAATGAATTGTCTTCATCTACTACATTCCATTTTAATCACTACTTCTTAATGCCATTTCCATTTTATAGATGGGCAAAATGAATCTCCAAAACTAAAAGACTATCCTTAAAAGTTCTTAAAACAAAGACAGAGCTAAAAAAAAAAAAAAAATAGAACTCAGGAGGCAGGCTCCTAAGGTCTGATTTAATCCTATTTACCTTTATTCAGAGATAGATGCTAAACCCAAAAACCTTGTCTCCCTATTAGTATGTTTACAAAGTATTTTTTGGATGAAAAATCACCACAAATGTAATTTCATTAATTATTAAATAATAAAATGAATTGGATTATTTATCTCAGGCATCTTTCCATTTTTAAGAACAATGAGTTCAAAAAAGGACAGGGAACAGTACAGATAAAGTACACACTCAGCTGGCCTGGGAGATAGGGACCAGAAAGGGGTTTGCTGACAGTTTTCCCCTCAACCTCTGGCAACCTACCCAGCCTGGAATCATGCATCAAGAGAACAACATCGCCATCTGGTGAACTGATCTGTTGCTGAGAAAAATTCAACAGAGTGCAAATGAAGAAAGGCAGTTGTATCCAGAGATGTAGTTTAAATACTGACAAAGATAAGATGCAATGTAACAGACACATTGACCATCATGCTAGAAAGTTACACAGATAAATCCAAAAATTAACCAAAAACAGTTTACCCACAAGGTCTACCAGACACTTGTTAATTAATAGGGTTACAAAGACAACAATGAAACACTCCCTGTTCTCAAGGAGCTTATCTTCTAAAGGGGGAGAAAACAAGTATGTGAGAATTAGGGGGCTTTGGGGACACTAGCAGTTAAATCAAAGGCAGTAAAGAATTCTGAAACAGAAGTGAGGAGGCAGTGCCTTCCAGGCCTGGGGGCAGCCTGGCTATAGGCAGAGAGCAGAAGATGAAAATGCCCTGAGTGGTAGAAAGCCAGAAGACCAGTTTGGCTGGATTGGAGAATATGGGAAAGCAAAGTAAGGTATAATGAGACCAGAAAAGGAGGTTATGTCTTGAAGGACTTCAAATGCCAAAGAAAGGAGTTTACATTTTATTCTCCAGGTAGTAAAGAACCACTAGAGATTAGTTCTAGCAGTCATAGATGACCCAGGCTTGTCTAAGGCTTCATGGCTGGTTCAAATTCTATGTTTGCTATTTATTCGCTTTGTGACCTTGATCTAGTCATTTAATCTGTATGCCTTCATTTCTTCACTTGAAAAACGAGTGAGTGGGACTAGATTATCTTTATAATACTTTCCAGCTCTCAATCCTGTGAATAAACTGGGATCCAGAGAAGTTAAATGACCTGTGTACCTCAGGGCTACACAGCAAATTGTGGTAAGGCCAGTACTAGAATCCCAGGTCCCTTGACTCTTAACAAATATCATCAAATGAGATAATATCTATAAAGCACTTAGCATAGTGCCTGGTACTTGGTAAGTGTTTGGTAAATGCCTGGTCCTTCCTGCCCTTCCCTTCTCCTTTTACCTCTTAGCTTATAGCAACTAGAAATTATGGGGATTCCATGTAGATTCTTTTTGTGGAATAGCATTAGCAAGTAGATATAGCATGCTATTCCAAACTCAACATCTCCATATAACTCTAACCTTCCAGGGCAAGGCTACAAGATACTACGTGAGTAAATAGAAGACAAATTGGTTTAAAGTGATGAATCTTCCTTCTCTGCCTCTCTCAACTCTATAAAATGACCAGAGATCCCCCAGCTACTAAAAGTGCTAAACCTCTGCATGGCAACCATGATAATAACACTAGGTAAATAATTCTACAAGGTTGATGATAGATTGTAATGGGCTGAGGTTTGAGTTGATACACTGAGGTCCCAAGTACGTGAGGCTAAATAGTAATTGGGCTATACTCTATTAATATACATGATTGGGTAAAGAATGGTCCCTGCCCACTCTCCGTGCAAGTCCTGATGTGTTGTATAGGAAATGACTATTTTGGTGGGTGGAGGCAGAGAGAGGAACAGGAAAATAAGCTGGGAGAGATTGGGCCTGGGTTCCATTCTCCTAGCTGCTGGTCGTGTGGATGCTGATCTAGCTAGCTTCTTGACTCAGCTACACACATCGCTATCGCCGATTCTCTTCCACCTCCGATCCTTCTTCACTGAGAATAAAGACTGACAATTTTCCCCTAACTTGAATTCCTGCCTCCTGCTGATTTAAAAATACGCGATCTTCACAATAGATGGCTCAATATACATATATATACATGTGTATATGTGCCCATGCATATGTCTATATGAATAAATACATGTATACAGTGTAATCAATAACTACTGTGCTTGCTATTAAAATATACATACGTGTATGTGTGTATATACATGCCTGCATACATACACGTGTGTGTGTGTGTGTGTGTGTGTGTGTTTATTTTGGACCAAAAGTCAAGCTCTGAAGAATCCTCATATAGATCCTGCCCCAAATTTACTATCGTTATAGAAAATAGTCTCCATAGGTTTCATTTATTCTGGGCAATAAAAATACCAATCCTACCTCCTTCACAGGATGATTATAAAAATTAAAAGAGTTAATGGATATTAAAGTTCTTCATAAAAGTATAATGAGCTCCAAAACGTTGTTATTACTAACAACAATGACAAAATTGGGACCATTCTGATGATGGTGATTGTAATTATGATGTTTCTCACTGCAGTAAAAAATGCTTCATTCCAAATGGTGGTCTGAATTTCCCTACAAGGTCAGGACTCATGGGAGAGAGGGTGCTGTTGAATTATTAGGGTCAACAAAGCTTGACCTCTGATTTCCTGTAGCAAGGGCTATCCCCAAGGAGCAAGGAAATGATTGCCACCTTCTTGTAGTCAAGCTGTATAGTTATGAAGGCAAACTAAGGGAAGAAATATGAATTAGAAGAGATTGCATAAGAAGGTTCTTAGAGAATCAAGAATCCTTGATCTTTCCAGCTGAAAATAGTCTCTTCCCTCCATAAAATTCTTTAAGAGGATTTTGTTCTAGGGATTCCTCTCCCCTTATAATGATCTACTCTTTATATCACCATCCTGACACTCCCAGCTTAGGTACTAATACATTGATGCAGCCTTTCTTGACTTCCCCTAACTGAAACTGTCCCTTCCTTCCTCTCTTCTTTTCTTCCCTTCCTCCTTCCCTCCCCCTCCTTATCCCTCCCTCTTCCCTTCTCTCTTTCTCTCCCTCCTTTCCTCCCCCACCCTCTCTCATTTTGTCCTGATTTTTCAATCTCACCTTATCTACCAAGCTTGTAGCTTATATGTATATGTAATGGGGGCCTGATGGTGTCTTAATGTGAAGGATGCTAGGTAGCTGCTTCTGGAAGAATCATGAGGACATGTAAGGAAAGGGCCTTGGAGAGGCTGAGAAGCATGTGTAGACATGTGTAACTGGTTCTGTTTTCTGGCTGGCTAAGCACATGGTTGGGAAGATCCTTTATCAATTGATCATATAGTGAGACTTGTCAGTATCTTTCAAAGATTATGAGTCAGCTGCTTTGGTTTCTTTTTGCTCTATTCATGCTGAGGAAGAACGGTGACTCCTACACTCACAAGGTTCAATGCTGCAGAGAGGTCTCAGGCCTTTCTTTCCCTCTGAGGCAATACAATCCCCAAGAAATAGAGCTGTATGGGTCTTTTTTATTCATTCTCTTCCATTCTAGAGATAGGGAATGGAGTCTCTGACTATAGGGATTTCAGAATTGAAGTCCAGACCAAACTGCAGCCAGCCCAGCAATAATGCCCTGGGTAGGAAGGAACAATTTTTGAAGTAATATTTGGGACCTCGGCCCAGCAGAAGGGCTTGTCCAGCCGTTGACATCATATTGGGACATAAACTTGGTAGAACCAATGCTATGTCAGAGTGAAGCTTAATTAAGAGTCTAATCCACCCACACCCAGCACTGGGTGATATGTGGGGGGTGGAGAAGTACTTATACTTATTCTTTCATATCTATGAATTAAATATCCTATTGTAAAAACTAATGGATCATGTAACTAAATAGAACTAGGATATCAATAACTAACAAATGAAGGTGAGCTAGACAGTGGGAGCTTGTACCAATGACAGTAGAGAAAAAATATTTTGAATCCTTTCAGAATCCACAAAAATCTTGTGGGGACATTAATAGACCCAGCCCTGAGAGAGTGGGGCCAGAATACATTTATGTAAACTTCCTGAAAGGAGAAAAATGAAGGATCTTTTACCTCCTTGTAACACCAAGTATAAGGTCCTGCACACAGCAATCATTTAAAGAATATTTGTTAAATTTGTTTTTTAAATGTTGCAATTCTTAGTACAATGCTTCCTCATATGTGTGTACGTGTGTGTGTGTGTGTGTGTGTGTGTGTGTGTATAATGGAGAGAGAAAAAAAAGAAAAAGAGAGAGAGAAAGAAAAAGAGAGAGAGAAAAAAGACAGAGACAGAGAGAGACAGAGAGACGGGGGGGGGGGGGGGGGGCAGGCAGAGGCTTCTTTAGTAGCTTTGAGGGTTCTACAGTGGAATACAAAATCCAAAATTATATAAGATGCATAGCAAACTACCCCAGCATTACATTCTATCCAAGATCCTCATATCCAGATTAATCCTCCTTTAAAATCCCCTAGCCTGATTAGGCTCATTATTCATAATGTCCTATGGGCATCCCTGGGACTACACAGAAGGAGCCTAGTATGGAAGCATAAAGAGAAGGGGCCCTGCATCTTCCCTCTCTGAACATCTTTAACCTACTCTTTATTTTGGTGTTAATGAGCAGTCACATCCACCACCAAACTTTTATATTTAGGTTTTCTCTCTACCCACCCCAGATCCTGTTCAAGGCTAATCAAAGAGAAAATCAGAGTCTTCCATTCTGAGCACCTGAGGGCTGTTTTTGTGTGTTTTCCATTATCGAGTCTTAGTTCCCTTTCCATGAACACAACATACTGCTTTGTCCCAGGGCTAGATGCAGGCAACTTGTAATTGAGACTAACTGGTCTTTATTCTTTTTGTTCATACTCTCTATATTCTGATGAGAAATGGACCATATGGAAAGCCTACTTAGTACTCTCTCTTGAGTCACCTGGTTGGTCTCCTTGTCACATGCAATACCATGCAATATCAACAACTTTTTTTATTATAGCTTTTTATTTACAAGATATATGCATGGATAATTTTTCAGCATTGACCCTTGCAAAACCTTCTGTTCCAACTTTTCTTCTCCTTCCCCCCACCCCCTCCCCTAGATGGCAGGTAGACCAATATATGTTAAATATGTTAAAGTATATGTTAAATACAATATGTGTATACATACTATACAGTTATTTTGCTGTACAAGAAAAATCGGACTTAGAAATAAGGTAAAAATAACCTGAGAAGGAAATCAAAAATGCAAGCAGACAAAAACAGAGGGAGTGGAAATGCAATATTATAGTTCATACTCATTTCCCATAGTTCTTTTGCTGGGTGTAGCTGGTTCTCTTCATTATTGAACAAATGGTACTGATTTGGTTCATCTCAATGATCAACAACATTTTTAGTGTTACCCTAAAACATGTGAGTTGTTGGTCTTTTTAACCCTGACATTAGATAAAACTGAAATGTGACAGATACAAAGAAGAACTCTTTGGTCAGATGGGTCTGGAGGAGGAGGAGGAAAGGAAAATGGAGGAGGAAAGTTGAATCCTCCTGGGAATCACAAGTCTCACTTTAAAAGCCTTTCACAGCCTTTCACAATCGCAAATGTCCAACATATTTTCTGGGTACCATATATATGGTATCTCCAGGATGAAAAACCCCTCACTACACACACACACACACACACACACACACACACACACACACACTATTGATTTTTGATTCAGGAAGAAGTATAGATCTATCATTCAACTATTACCAAGTACAGACAAACCTCTGGCTTCTCCTATTAGTATCTTCTTTGAACTGTCTTCACTGTTTCTCTGTTATTTCTTAGTAAAATATATTCAAAATTTGGGGAAACTTTTCCTTTTCTTAGGAGTCAGGGATGTGTGTATATGTGTGGAGTTCATAAAAAGAGTTTCCTGATCAACCTAAGAGTAAAAAGATAGATGAGATGATACAGGGGAAAAAGGAAGACCTGAATTCAAGTGTAGTCTCAGATACTTATTAGCTGTGTGACTGGACAAATCATTTAACCTCTGCTTTCTTCAGTTTCTTCAATTATAAAATGGGAATCATAACAGCACCTATCCCCTCTCCTCATAGTTTGTGAGTATTAAAAAAATAGTATTTGTAAATTAGCACATTGTTTGGAACATAGTAGATTTCCTGGTCTGTTTCCTTCCTTCCTACAGGGTTATAAGGCTTTGTTTGGACTCTATTCATATTAATTAGGGATGAATTAATTGGCTCAGATTGTTGAAGGTTAAAAATAATCCTTTGGACTGAACCTACAAGGGATCAGGCTTTTTTGCCCTTTTTTCCCTTTTCTGAGCACAAGTCAAAAACCAAAGATCTGAGAATATATTTGTGGGATTGACAATATGGGAGGAGATAAGTCTCCTAAAGTGTAAGCACTTTAGGCACCCACCAACCATCTCAATGCAGGGGGGCAGATGACAACAGCTAGGGCAGCTGTGAAGAATTGAGAATTCAGGAATTCTGAATACCTCAATCTGAAACTGGAGAAGCAATGACATTACAATTAAATGTATTCTCAACTAGATGGTTCTAGGATAAGGGAAACACAAGGTCAAGGAGTGAGAGTTCTCTAATCTCAGTCCTCTAAAGAGAGAAAAGGGAATTCCTAGGCAGCGTTAGTCTCTTAGGGGAAATAGGATTGAATGCATGATCCACAAGGAAGCAAAAGACCTAGACTTTTTCCAACAATAAATATTACTCTGTCTTATCTAAAAAGCATGGGTCCAATGGAAACCTCCAAATCAATTTCTATTCTTTGGAAATCAAGCCTTTTGGGTTAATAACATAAAGTTTGATGCCCCCCAAAGTCCCTGGAATGAAAGTTTAACTCACCAGAATATCAGGGGTACTTGTCTTTGCAACCCTAAGTTTGTTTTCCTTCTAAAGAGAAGTCAAATTTTTCAGATGAAGAAAAAAAAGCTGTCTACAAACATATGTCTTATGATGGAAAATGCTATCTATCTCCAAAAAAGAACTGATGGAATCTGAATATAGATCGAAGCACACTTTTTAAACTTTATTTTTCTTGGAGTTTTTTTTTTATTTTTGGTCAGTGTTTTCTTTTATAACATGACTAATATGGAAATCTGTTTTGCATGATTGCACATGTATAACTTATATCAAATTGCGTGTCTTCTTAATGAAGGGGAGGATGGGGAAAAGGGAGACAGTTTGAAACTCAATTTTTTAAAAATAATATTTTATTTTTTACTCAATTACATTTAAAGATTCTTTAAACATTCATCTTAAAAAAAAAATTGAGATCCAAATTTTCTACTTTTCTTCCTCCTGTCTCTCTCCCTGGGATGGTAAGCAATTTGAAATAGGTATACATGTTCAATCATGAAGACATATTATATTACTCATGTGAAAGATGACACAAACCCAAAGGGGGAAAAAAATCACACAGGAAATAGTAAAGTGAAAAATAGTATGCTTTAATCTTCATTCAGACTTTATAGTTCTTTTTTTCTGGACATGGAGAGCATTTTTCATGATGAGTTTTTTGGAATTTTCTTGGCTCATTGTATGGCTGAGAACATCTGTCATTCACAGTTATAATGTATACTATGTCTAGTATTGCTGTTACTATGTATAATGTTCTCTTAATTCTGTTGACTTCACTTTATAGTAATTCATGTTAAGTCTTTCTATGTTCTTCTGAAATCAGCCTGCTCATCATTTCTTTTAATACAGTATTATTCCATTTTCAGTCACATACCACAAACTGTTCAGCCATCCCCCACTTCATGGGCATCCAGTCAATTTCCAATAGTATGCTTTGATCTACATTCAAAATCTATAATTCTTTTTCTGGAGTCAGATAGCATTTTTCATCATGAGTCCTTTGGAAATATCTTTAATCACTGAATTACTGAGAATAGTTGTCATTCACAGTTGATCATTATACATTATTGCTGTTACTATGTACAATTTTCTCCTGGTTCTATTCACTTTACTTTGCAGCAATTCATATTAAGTCTTTTCAAGTTCTTCTGAAATTGGCCTGCTCATCATTTCTTATAATACAGTATTATTCCGTTACAATTATATACCACAACTTATTCAGTCATCCCCCAATTGATGATTATCCCCTCCAATTTTTAATTCTTTGACACTAGAAAAAGAGCTGCTATAAATATTTTTTTCAAAAAAAAAAATCCTTCCTTTCTCCTCCATTTTAAAATAAATTTCTTGATGATACAGACCTAGTAGAGGTATGGTCAGATTTAAAGGTATGCACAGTTTTATAGCCCTTTGGGCATAATGGAACTCAAAATTTTTTAAATGAATATTAAAAATTATTTTCATGTCATTGGAAAAAATAACATTTTAAAATTTTTTTTAAAAAGAGGCCAAATAACAGGGTGATGGTATAAGGCTATGGAATTATATCAGACCCTGAAGAAAATAAGACTTTCAGGAGATGACAGAGAATTGTATTGATTGTTTTGTACTCTTATTGTCTTTAGTGTACATGAAATAGAGACTAAACTGTTTCCTGTACCTGATATACATTGTTACCTACCATGCTTGCATGACAGCTGAAGATCTATGGAGATCTAGAAATTATTTACAAAAGATTTACTGGGGGGCAAAATGATCCAAAGACTTTTAACTTATGGAGTGTATTCCAAGACTGAAACTAGTCTGTGCAAGTCCAGAGACTGGGGCCCTGAGCCATGGATTAAATTTAATTCTTATTTTAAAGATTTAATACATTTCCCTCCTATAGAAATTCTCTTTTCTTTCAGATGACCTGGGAAGTACAAGTACTTATTAAAGAACTACTCTCTTTAGGATACCATTCTAGGTAAAGGGAGAAATACAAAATTTACATAAGACAAAGGAACTTGCTCTCAAGTTTACAGTCTGGTAGGACAACTAAATGGCACAATGGATAGAATGCCGGGCCTAGAGTCAGGAAGACCTGAGTTCAAACATAACCTCAGAGGTGTGTGATCCTGGGTAAGTTACTTAACCCTGTTTGCCTTGGTTTCCTCATCTGTCAAAGGAGCTGGAGAAGGAAATGACAAACTAGTTCAGTATCTTTGCAAGAAAATTCCAAATGATGACTCCACAACAACAGAGATATGATACCCAAGTACAAATAATACAAAATATTGCACTAGTGTATTAAAGGACTACAGAACAAAACACAATGAGAGACAGATCATTATCAAGTTGGGAATGGAGAGTAGAAATCAAAATAAAGGTCCCAGAGATGATGGTATTTGAGCTATGTTTTAAAAACTGGTCAGGAATTCAACAGGCAAAGTGGAATGGAGACAGGAAGGATACACTGGAAGAAGTTTGACAAATGGCTTTTTAGAACATTTGGGGGGAGAATGTATCCATGATATAATTTTAAGTTTAATCTACATTATTAGCATTTTATCCATAACTTTCTTAAGTCTAGAAAATCAACCACAAATAATATATCAACCTTGATTTATAGTATTTGCTCATTTCAGAAGTGTAAAGGCTCACACTGAAAATTTGATTATCAACTCTCCAGAGCCTGTTTGAGCTGGCTCCAGTATATTCCTGGATAAAGGATATTCAAGACATCACAATGTGAGCAAAAACACAAAGGTGAGCACAGCACATGTTCATGGGGGAAAGACCTGTCCACTTTAGTTCCAGCATACAATGCATAAAAAGAAGAAAATAGAAATTAAGGTTGGCAAAGAAATTATCATAATATCATTTATTGGGGGAGAAATGTATTTCATTAAGATGAAAAACAACAAAGACAGAAATCAAGTGAGAATTGTGTTAACAGCACCCTCCAAAGCAACTTTACTTTCATAAGTGATGACCAAAATTGCCACCAGATGTCAGCACTGCCTCAGGAAACTTATGAGCAGAAAATGTTGCCTCTGAGTTTATAAAGGTGGATTGACGGATTTGCCTGGACTAATAAATAGATCAATGTGTTGTCGAGGAACATCTGGAGACGTATTGCCCTGACTCATGACAGGCCAAGGAAGAGAAAGACTCAAGGCAAAATGGCCCAATAGGTTTCAGCAGCACAGACTAGATCTAACCTATGCACGTTATAGAGACACTGGTCAGTCTTACCACTCACCACTTATGGGGGCTCAAGATCAATCAATAGAATAACAGCCAAAAACAAATCAAATCCATTCTTAGGCAACATTAATAGAAATACGATGGGTAGAATAAGGAAAGTAACAGCCTTAGCTAATATATTCAGGTCTAGATACCACATTTTAGGAAAGATGAGGACAAAATGGGAAGCAATTGGTGGAGTGCAACAAGTGAAATAACATGAAATCATTGCATCAAAGATCAAATTAAGAATTTGGAGATATTTATTTAGCCTGGAAAGAGAAAACTCAGTAGGGCATGATCTCTGTCTTCAAATATCTTATGGAATAATAACTATGCTTAATATGTGCCAGACACTGGGTTAAATTCCAAATAATAACTCATTTGGCTCTCACAACACCCCTGTTAGATAGGTGCTATTATTATCTCTACTTCACAGTTAAGGAAACTGAGGTAAGAAGTTAAGTAACTAGTCCAGGATCATATAAGATCTAGTGGGATCACTTGTACATGTCTGAAGCTGGATTTAAATTCAGGTTTTTTTTTGTTGTTGTTTTTGTTTTTGCTGAGGCAATTGGGGTTAAGTGACTTGCCCAGGGTCACACAGCTAAGAAGTGTTAAATGTCTGAGGCCAGATTTGAACCCAGGTTCTCCTGACTTCAGGGCTGGTGCTCTATCCACTCCCCTACCTAACTGCCCCTAAATTCAGGTCTTCTTGATTCCAGGTGTAGCCCTTTGTCTACCAAGAAGAAAGGAAGAGAGAAATAAAAAAAGGAAGGGAGAGAGGGAGAAAAAAGAAAGGGAGGGAGGGAGGAAAGAAGAGAGAAAATGAGGAAGGGAGGGAGAAAAGAAGGCAGGTAGGAAGAAAGAAATTAGTGTTTCCTATATACCAGGCACTATATTAAGCACTTTACAAGTATTATCTTATTTGATCCTTGAAACAATCTTGGGAACTAAGTGGTATTATGATCCTCATTTTACAAAACTGAGACACACAGAGACTAAATGACTTACTCAGGATCATATAACTACTATGTATTTAAAATGATATTTAAAGAAATTTAGGGAAGAGATGAGGGAAGTGGGGATTAGAACACAAGGTTTTGCAAGGGTTAATGTTGAAAATTTATCCATACATATGTTTTGAAAATAAAAAGCTTTAATTTTAAAAAAGTGATATTTAAACTCATGGAAGAATAGATAATTCTTTGGCACCAGAGAGACAGAGACAGAGACAGAGACAGAGATGTGCTTCAATGGGCAGAAATTACCCAAAAGCAGATTTCAAATAAATATAAAGAGATATTCCCTAAGATTTGCAAAAGTGGAGTGGATGACTGAAAGAGGGAATGGATTCCTACTTGTTGAGATTGTAGAAGAAATTCATAGGGTAGTTGAGATGACTTCTGAGGTCTTACTTACAACTTAGAGTCAGACTCACTGAAAAGAAAACCATGCTCATTTTTCAATTTTTTCATAGATGAGAAGTGAACTACAGTGGTCTGAATCCCCTGTAATTATGCCTAGTAGACTGATATTCAAGAAATATGCCTGATCTAGAAATACCTTTACCTTTTTTATTTACATGATAGAAAAGAAAAAAAATAGGAAAAGACAAAAGGATTTCTTTTGTGGAAATGCTAAATGGCAACTATCTGAAGAGGAAGAATTTCCTATAATCTAAAAGGAAAACCACACATAAGGTGTGCTGGAGCTAACTCATAAAAATTTTTAGTGTGAGCCTTCACTCTTCAGAAATCAGCAAGTACCACAAATCAAGGCCTTATTGCTTTGTTGATTGTCTAGAAAAATAATGAATATCAATGTATTATTATGTTATATGTAGTACATTATGCCAATGTATCAGATATAATAGATAATGTGTTCATTATGTATATGTAACTTAAAAGTATCAATTTCATGGAAGCCAATTGGCAAATATTTACTGGCATTCTTCTGTATATGAGGAACAACAGGAAAGGTGATTTGGGTGCATCGCCAAGTACTTGAAAGGGGGCTAAAGACTAAACTTGGGATTTCAGTGGTATGGGGAACTTTTAGACAAGGAAACTCCCTCTACCAAGGCAAGTCAGCACCTTCTCTACAATCAATAATTTTAAAGAGTTATCTAATGTTTTACATAACTTCACATGTGGACATAACTTCACATGTGGTTTCTTAAGGGGGGGTGGGGGTAGAGATAAGGGAGAGAATCTGGAACTCAAAAGTTTAAAAAAAAAATTGGTAAAAAAATTGTTTTAAATGTAACTGGATTTAAAATTTAAAAAAACCTGTCAGAGTTGTCTAAAGTCCTAAGAATTTCAATGATTTTTCCAAGAGTCATTGTACCTGTCAGAAGGGGGAATGGAATCCAGGTCTTCCCGATCCCATGATCAACCCTTTATGTACTATGGGAAGAAGACGGGTAGTGTAATTGTCATTTAGTTCATTTAGTTGTATCTGATTCTTCGTGGCTCCATTTGGGGTTTTCTTGGCAATGCTACTGAAGTGGTTTGCCATTTCCTTCTCCAGATAATTTTACAGATGAGGAAACTGAGGCAAAAAGGGTGAAGTGACTTGACCAGGGTCACACAGCTAGTAGTATTTAAGACCAGATTGGAACTCAGATCCTCCCAACTCCAGGGCTGCTCTACCTAGCTACCCAAGATCATAGGGACCATAGCTCTAGAGCTGGAAGAGACTTAAAAGTTCATGCAGTACAGTCTACTCATTTTACACATGGGGAAACTAAGACCCCAGGAAGCTAAATAATTGTTCAAAGGCACATAGGTAGTAAGCATCAGAAGTAGGGTATGAAGCCAAGACTCTGACTCCCTAGTCATGATCCTCCCATTATACCACATGCTTCCCCATGACTTGGACCCTATCCTGTTCTCTCCTGGTTTTGATTTCCTCTCTATCTTCCTTTGACACATGCTGGCTATGTGACCCAGGGCAAGCTACTTAACCTATCTTACAACAGGTTATTTTTGTTATTAGGGCTGGAAAAAATAGGTTGAACCCTGAGGTTTAAAAAGGGCTTTAAATACAAAAGAGAGGAAATTGCATTTTATCCTAGAGATAATAGAGAGGTTTAATGAACAAGGGGAGTGACATGAACTGAATTGCACTTCAGGGCAATCACTTTGGCCATCATGTGGACACTTGGAATCTGGAAAAGAATTGAGGCAGACACCCATTAGGAGGCTGTTGTTGTAACAGCCAGAAGTGTGAAGGCCTAAAATAAGAGAGTGATTTTCAAATGAAGAGAAGGGAACAGATGTGAAAGATATAAGGACTCAGTGGCTGAAGGAGCACATGTGGGAAGAGTAGCTATGGTCATTATTCTTATCTTTAGTGTAGATGAAGCTGGCCTTTGCTCAAACCTCCGACGAAATCATTTACCCCATATCCTATTTTAAAATGAAATTAGTGCAACTATAGTTACTAGTGTAATTCAGGACCCAGGATTCCTCCAAGACTGGACTCATATGGACCTATGTTCACTAATGGGTACCTAACCCCACAAATGATCTCACTATTTAACTTTGACTTATTGTTCCCATCTAGAATTACTCCATGAACACATCCAAAAGAACTCAGGTACAGTTTACATCAAAGTTTCCCCAAATCTAGGTAAGAGTCCCAGCTCCAATACAGGCATTCAAGATACCAACCTAGTAGCCAGTATAGTACAGCTTTTATTTTATCCCACCAAAAAATATAGAAGACTTAAAGGATTCATAAAGACCCATAAACTTATATCATATGATAGTCATCAACTCCAGCCCATCAGATTCTTTTAGAAGGGAACTGAATAATATTCAGTGAGTCACTCTTTGCCACAGTCTTTAACATTTGTTCCAAGACTCATAGTGTCACCCCGTGGTTTCCACCTACCTCTCCTCCTCCAGAAGGCAAGCAAACTTAGGGTTGCTGAACAAGAAATCTATTTCCTGTAGACCTGAAGTGTCTGAGTAATTTCCAGTAATAACTTTGGGTCAGTCCCTTGAAATAACTAGTATCTCACATGTATTCATAAGCTGTAGCCAAATACATATAATTTTCATATGCCTCTGCTCTGAGGTTCCTTGTAAGAAGAGACTTTGCATGGGCAAAGGATTATAAGGTCATAGATTTAGCACTGTCAAAGACTTTAGGTTTCATCAAAGACAATTTACAGATGAGGAAATGGAGGCCCAAGGAATTTAAATGACTTGACCAGATTCACAAAAACAATAAGTTAGAGTAGAAAGATTTGAACTCAGCTCTTCTGATTCCAAAGTCAAAGTGCTCTCTATTGTAGAAAGATTGTGTTGTATTATATTGATGCTTTCCCACACACACACCCAGGAAGGAAAGAAGGAGGGAAGGAAGGAAGGAAGGAAGGAAGGAAGGAAGGAAGGAAGGAAGGAAGGAAGGAAGGAAGGAAGGAAGGAAGGAGGAAGAAAAGGAGTGAGGGAGGGAAGAGAGAGGAAGGGAGGGAAGGAAGAAAGAGGAAAGAAAGAAGAAGGGAGGGAGGAAGGTTAGAGAGTAGGAGCAATCATTTTTTAAGTACCAATATGGTGTTAATCACTTTACAAATATTATCTCATTTGATCTTTACAATAACTGTAGAATGTAGAGTCTATTATTTCCTTTTTATAGTCCAGGAAACTGAAGCAAACTGAGATTAAATGACTTGTGCAGGGTCACACAACTAATCAGTGTTTAAGGTCAGATTTGAACTCGGCTTTTCCTGACTCTAGGCCCAGCATTTTCTATATTGCACCATCTAGCTAAAAGGCATTAAAAGGTCTTTTCTGTGTATCACTGGTAAAGAGAAGGAGAAATAGAAGTCAGATAGGGGCTATTATTAATTCCATTAAGTTAAATAAACATACTGTTATTAGATAGTATTAGAAACCTATTAGAAAGTAGTTTCTGTTTTTCCTGCCCCAACCCCCAAACCATAATTAAGACAAATTCAGCTGAGAAGAGTGGGGAAGATAAGAATGCTAAGGCTATTGTTGGGAAAGTCAGCACACACACCCAATGCCACTGATTCGCAATGTTCCACACAGCATGGCACTAGCATGATAGTATTTTTTTGGGTCATCCAGTCTAGCCAGGGACAATCTAGACTGGTGTGGGAAAAGGCAGAACCTGAATAAGGGATATAATAATGATGTAGCACCCTCAGGTACAGGTAGCTTTAGTTAGGCAAGGGTAGGGGTCAACATTGCTGGAAATCAGGCATCTCATGGAAGACTACCAAAGCCCCCAGTTTCCCCTGCACTAGTAATGGTACCACCTAATGTTCTTTTCATCCTTCTGCAAATGAAAAACCCTTCCAAAGGCTTGAAGTAACTGTCCCTAAGCTTTGATTTCAGCAATATTTTATTATTGTTTCATGCACTCCTGCTTTTCTCTGACATCGAAGTAGGAGGAAGAAAGGGAAACAAAATGATACTTGGCTAAAAATATGACTAGCCTAGTTTTCATATCCCCATACATGAGGCACAAATAATGCCAAACATGTGTAGAATGCTTTGCATTTGATAAAAATACTTGCCCCTTGCCCACGCTCTAACTAGGTCTTAAGGAATTCTATTCAATACTTACTCCCATTCCTTCCTCTTGGCTTGTGGGGTACTGTGGATTTTGTGGGCCTGGTGAGCCAAGATGATATCCCGATGGTCCACTACACCACCTCGACGCTTGAAAGAAGGTCCATCTTGGCTCTCATTCATCTGATGGTAGTGCATGTCTTGCAGGTTTCTGGGCTTGCCCAAAAAAGGACAGTCCAAGCCAGAGAGTCCAGAATCTTGTTCTTGTAGAATATCATAATAACTTGGTGGAGACAGCATTGGAGCCTGGTCCATGTGGGGCTTTGCCATCCATATGTCTTTGGGAAGGAGGTCCAAAATCTTCTGCCCCCACTATTCTGAGGGTAAAACTATAAGAAGAAGAAAAATTTAAAAAAATAAAGAGATTATGGAACATCCTATAATGTCAGAGGTGATAAGAAGAAGAGGACCAAACTATGCTGGATTTTTGAGTGTAGAGAATGGAAGAAGGAATTCTAGAAGCAAGAAAATCTAAGTTCAAATCCAGACTCTCATATTTATTACTTGAATAGTTTTGGGCAAGTCATTTCCTTTTTCTCACCTACAGTTTCCTCACCTACAAAATTAGAAAGTTGGACAGATCAGTGTCGTCAGACTTAAAAAAAAATGAGGGTCACTAAGTTGTACATAAGGATCCCTGCAAGCTACACATAGACTTAGAAAATCACATGTTTATGTTATCTATGTTTCATTGTATTTCTATTTATTTTGTTAAATGTTTTCCAGCTACATTCCAGAACTCTGGAACGTTCTGGGCTACATGGAACCTTTAGGCTGTGTCTGATATCTTTGGACCAAATGGTTTTCAAGGTCCCTTCAGTTCTAAAATTCTTTAGTCTTTCTTGAGATCCCATAATCCTTTCCTCCTTGCTTCATGGAATATAGACTCATGAATCATCCATACCTCAGGGTCAGCTTGTCCCTTGTGATTCATATTACTGAAACATAGTTCCTAAGAGCTGCTCATCAAAAGAAGCATTGTAAACTAGTAGAAATAAGTCCAAGGAACAAATTAAGAGACCTAGATACTAAGCCCACTTCCATCACAGTGGGCAGCATCAAATGAAGATTTAGTTTCTCTGCATATCAGTTTTCTCTTCTGCAAAATGGTTGTTCTGATTTCCTTCTTTCCAAGCAAAAGCTTTGGAGAGGACATGAGTATAGATAAGAAAATGTAAGCAAATTACTATGTTCTCTTTAGAAGAAATGAACTATTAAAGCTACAGTTTTATTGAGCTTCATTTAAGTTACTTGAGGGAAGGACCTGTTTTGTTTTTGTCTTGGTATCTATAATACCCAGTATTGTACTTTGAACACCATATTTAGTGCTTAACAATTGTTACATAAAATTATGGTTCTTCTGATCCAATCATTCTAGAAAGCAGATTGGAACTATGCACCCAAAGCTACAAAACTATATAATATATATTACATATATATAGGATATGATATGCAAGAATATTTAAGGCAGTTCTTTTTGTGGTGCAAAAATTGCTAATGGCCAGGGATGGGGTGGGAGTCTATTGACTGGGGAATGGTTGAACAAGTTTTGTTCTATGTGTGTGATGGAAAATTTGAAAAGAATTGTATGTACTGATACCAAGTGAAGTAAGCAAAACCAGGAAAAGTCATGCAATAACAATATTGTAAACACAAACAACTTTGAAAGATTTGAGAACTCTGATCAACATAATAACCAACACGGTCCAGAAAACTTAAGATGAAACTCCTAATAGAGAGGTAGAAGACGCAGAATATAGATTAAATAAGACATAGGAGTCATATGAGGCTTCTTTCATTTGTTTGACAAGACTTCTTTTTAACAAAGATTTTGTTTTTGTTTTCTTTTTTAAGGAGGTGTTGCTTTCTTTGGGAGAGTGGGGAGGGAAGGTGGTGATCTGAAAATGGAAGGGGCGAGCATCTTCATCAGTGAAAATTTTATCAAGCATCCATGCAAGGGTCTTCAAACTATGGCCCAGGGGCCAGATGTGGCAGCTGAGGATGATTATCCCCCTCACCCAGGGCTATGAAGTTTCTTTATTTAAAGGCCCACAAAACAAAGTTTTTGTTTTTACTTAGTCCGACCCTCCAACAGTCTGAGGGACAGTGAACTGGCCCCCTGTTTAAAAAGTTTGAGGACCCACCGTGTTCAGTATGGGATTTCCTGTCCACAATGAGTGTGAAGGACAGTGGTGCTATTTACTTATAATTGCATCAAATGCTGAACTAAATGTCCAAATTATTCAGGCAAATTCCTTGACGAGAAAAAGTGGAATAGTTTGTAACTGCCTACATAAAAATTGTGAGAAGTAGCGTACATGGTAGATAGAGACCTGGCCTTGCAGTCAAGGAAACTTGTAGTTCTAGTTCTGCATCTGATATATATTACCTGCAGGACCACAGACAAGTCACTTACCTTTCAGAAACCAGGCAACTAATTAAAATTATAATTTGAAGAAAAGTTACCAAGTAGCAAAGGGAGAGGAAATTTCTGTATTAAAATTTCTTCATATAATTCCTGATTAATAATGTATAGTTCCTGACTAATAATGATTTTTTAAAAGTCTGGAAGGTCTGAGGATTACTAGAAATGGTTCTATAATCTCTCTGGGGCTCTACTCTTCTATTTAAATAAGTGCATTTTTCTTGAATGTTTTGAGAAATTTTACTTTGCACCACTGGGGAAAAATTATTACTAGATGAAAAAATTCACATGTAAATTTTTTCCAAATTGCGTTTTCAAATTTATAGAAGTTCACAGCTAGAAAATATTTGGAGTCATCCTGTCCAATTTATACTTGAACACAAACCACATCTATTAGCTTATATTTATATATCAGTCAGTCAATAAACTATTATCAAGTACCTTCTATGTGTCCAGCACTGTGCTAAATGTCGAGGACACAAAAGCAGAAGAAAGTTCCTGTTCTCAAGGAGCTCACAATTTAATAGGTGAGGTGACATGAACACAATTATGTACAAACAAGATATGTATAGGATAAATTAAAAATGTTCAACAGAAAGGGCACTAGAATTAAGGGAAATCTTAGAAAGTCTATTTCGAAAATAAAAAGTGATATTTTAGCTCCCAGATTCCTAAACTGTGGTTTGCAACCCTATATGGGATCTCATAACTGAATGTGGGGATCACAAAATTATGATAATTAGTAAATCTTTTATATATCTATATACCTGGGGCCAAGTAAAAATTTCTTGGGTAAAAAGGGTCACAAATGAAAAAGGTTTAAGAAGCCCTGGGCTGATATTTAAAGGAAGCCAAGAAAGGCAGGAGACAGATTTGAAAGTGAAGAGAATCTCAGGCATGGGAGACAGAGAAAATATCTGTAATCAGAAAAACGGGAGCTTCTCCTTCAAAGAATTGCCAAGAGGCCAGTGTCTCAGAATCAAAGAGGACCTGTAGGGGGTGTAGGTTGTAAAATGATTGGAAAGGTTGGGATTGGGGATGAGACTATGAGGATTATATATTTGGTTCTGGAAATGTTGGGGAGACACTAGACTTTATTGAATGGGAGAGTTACAAAGTCAGACTTTCACTTTAGGAAGATAACTTTCTGAGCCTGCACCAGGATGATAGCAGTATCAAAGGAGAGAAAGGAACTTATTCCAGAGATGTGGGAAAGATGAAATTGACTGGGGTTGGCAACAGATTGCATATGGTAAATGAGAGATAGTTTTGAGATAAGGATGATATCTAAGCTGCAAGACTGAGGGACTCGGAGAATGATGGTGCTTTTAACTGTAATAGGGAAGTTTGGAGGGGTGGGGAGGGCAGTGGGAAAGATAATGAGTTCAATTTTGGATGTATTGAATTTCAGATGTCTAAAGACCATCCAGTTGGAGGTGTCTGAAAGATACTCAAGATTTACAAAGGATTTTACATACATTATTGCATTCAACCCTTAAGTAACCTTGTGAAGAAAGTGCTAGTATTTTTTTTCTTATTTCACATGTGAAGAAACTGAGTCAGAAAGAGACTAGGTGATTTTCCCAGAGGCACTCAGACAATAAGTTTCTGAGGTAAAATTGTAACTTGTATCTCTCTAACTCCAAATCTAGCCCCTTTGTCCACTACATTTGACAGTGAACCCCCTGTGTTCCAAAACAATACAGTTTTCCAGTCCCCAAAGTATAGGTAAATTATTCATTGCAGAATTTTAAGCCTCATACCAATTTCTTTACTGTGAAGCCCTTATATGCTGGAGGAGGAAGGAGGGAAGAAAACTGGGAAAATGGAAGCTGAAGGTTCAGATTTGTGATTTCATCAATAGAGACAACTTCTGATGTGGAAACTCCTTTCATTAATATATATTAAGCAAATTGTCTGCAATTCATAGCATTAGGAAATTCCCTTGGGATGCTGAGGAATTGTGACTTGCCCATGATCACAAACTTTATATTATCATGGACAGAAAATGAATCCAGATCTTCTTGACTCCACTATTGGCTCTTCTATCTATCTTACAATGTTCTCTTTTACACTTAAGAAAGATAAGTCTTTTTAGATATTAACCTGAACCAATCATAATTAGAAAAATAAATGGAATGCAAAAAATTTATAATGCATTTTAAAAACCTAATGATATAACTAAATGGGTTCTGCCAGTGCAGCTGCTTAGGAATACAAACCAATTTGAGAATGTAGGAAGGCAGGATTTTACTCTTAATCCATTTTCTCTAAAATTATTTTAAGGACCCAAACTAAAGAGACTCTCCTTACTTCCCTGATGGGATCAATTTAATATTCAGTGTAACTAATGAGGTTTAACAGGTCTATTAGATATTCAGCTTCAATTTTCTACTGCCAAATTTCATTCTAACTCCTACAATCACACGTTTATATTTGGAGTCCTTTATGTTTGGTAAATTGCTTTGTGTGTTTTTTTTAATCTATTATTTCTTACAACCATTCCTAAAAGGAAAGCACTACCTTCCTCCTTCTCTTTTACAGACGAGAAAAGCAAAACCGAGAATGCCCTACTACAATTTCTGTCAGGGACCCTAAATCCCACAGGATCACAGAGGATACAAATCCAATCCTAAATTCTTTCCACAGCAATTCTTGAAGCACCATAGTTTATATATTCAGAAAGAATACTTTTTGCATGTCCAGTAGATAAACTCAATATGTCCCAAACTGAATTTATTATCTTTTCCCCTAACACCCTCCATTCTAAGCTTCCCTATTAATACTGAGGGTACCACCATCCTCTTAGTCCCCCAGTCTTGCAATCTAGGTGTCATGCTCAACTCTTCCTTCCCCTATCTCACCCCATTCCACCATAGGCAATCTTTGCCATGGCTTGCTATTTAACCTTTGTATGTATCTCAAATAGTCCCCCCTTTGTCTCTTTTGATACTGCCACTACCCTGGCATCACCTCATACCTGGACTATTGTAATAAGCCTACTAATTAATCTACCTGCTACAAGTATCTCTTAACTCCAGCATATCCTCAATTCAGCCACCAAAGTAATTTTCCAAAGCGTAGGACTGATCATGTCACACCTTTATTCAATTAACTCCAAAATCAAATATAAAAGCCTCTGTTTGCCTTTCAGAGATCTTTATAACCTAGCAGTCTCCCCACTTCCCACCTTTCCATTCTTCTTACTCCTTACATTACCACTAATCCCACATACCCCTCCTTCTAGAGACACTGATTTCTTTGCTATTCCATGAACAAAACACTAGCTCTGGGTATTGTTACTGCTTGTTCCCCACCTCTGGAAAACTTTCCTCCTCTCCCCTCTTTTCTTCCCTGACTTCCTTCAAGTCCCAGCTAAAATTTCACCTTCCACAGGAAGACTTTCCCTCTTCATCCTAGTTCCTTCTCTCTTCCCTCCCCCCACAATTGATCCTGTATATAACTTACTTGTACATAGTTGCTTTCCTGTTGTCTCCCTCATTAGAGGAAGATTTAAGACTAAGGGCTGTCTTTTGCCTTTTTTTATATCCCAGAGCTTATCATAGTGTTTGGTACATGAAGACACATAAATAAATGCTTACTGACTGGCTGCCCAGGACAGCATTTTTTCCAGTACTAATACCACACAAACCAAGCTGGAGTGAATCTCCCCAGAAGAAGAAGTGCTACATACCGGATCTCCAAGGAAAGCTGAGGAAGTTCCCCTGAACAATTCCACAAGTCTGAAAAGTTGCCCAGAACACTCTCCCCACTGGTGGACAAAATCTTAGAAGGCAATCAGAAGGGGTGTTCTTGGGAATGAGGCTACCCAGGTCATTTTTTATATCTTGAGCTCAGTGACTTCGGATTGATTCTGTTTCCCCAGATATTTTCCAAAGTGTATGATCCAGGAAGGGAGGGGAAAACTCAGGAGGGATAGCAACCACAGAGTAGGGGAAATAGAACAGCTGCTCTTGACTAGGTGATCAGAGGGAAACAAAACAAAGGGCGCTGGGATGAGACATTAACAAACAGTTTTTACAGAGACACAGCTGCCAGATAGGAGTCATATGTGTATACCTGAAAAGCAAGTATGTCAACAGACTGCTGAGTTACCCTGGCAATGTATCTGTTCTCAAAACTGGTGACGACAATGCATGTGTATATATGTACATAGGATATAGATATATAGATACATAGATGCATATATGTATACCTATGTCATCAATAATTGTCATAAAAATACACCTGTGATTAAAAGAAAAATTTTTTCAGAGAGTGACCAGAGTCTATGAGAATAAACATTCATTATCAACAGTGAAATGCAGAGGAAGAAAAAGGAAGAAACTGTTAAATAGACTGAAAGGAAGAAATTTGGGTTGAGTCATTAAAAGAAGATAATTCAACAGCAATATATGTGGAGCATATTCATGTAGCTGAAAAACAGATGATTTGATGATAGATGGTAGTTGGATGATAGATTGATAGATAAATAGATGATTGATAGATAGATGAATAAATGATAGATTGATAGATAAATGATAGAAATGAGCAATGAAGGGGTTAGAGGCCTAGGGACCTTTGGCTTGCTCTAAAGTAGGATGTTTGGCCATTGCCTTCTTGGCAGTTTCAGTTAAGGCCAAGAGGGGTCAGTAAAGTATTCATTCCAAAAGGACATATTCAATGACCAGACTCCCCATTGTTAAATAGAAGGGACCAAAAAACGTCCAGAAAAGAAAGGATAAAAAATGAGAAGAGCCCAAGATGACAACAAAATACAGGATAGGTATATTTGCAGTCCTTAGTCATTGACTAGAAGAGGAATTCCAATAGAAATATGGTATGGGGACAGATGAGTCTGTCCTTCACTTTAGTTTCCACTCCCAGTCCCTTCTACCCCCAATCCTTGCCATCCTTCTAGACTTTTAGAAGTTCATATTCAGGTGTCAGACAGTCACTGACAAATACTAATTCTCTCCTGAATGTGTGTGCCCTTCTACCCCCAATCCTTGCCATCTTTCTAGACTTTTAGAAGTTCATATTCAGGTGTCAGACAGTCACTGACAAATACTAATTCTCTCCTGAATGTGTGTGTGTGTGTATATATATATATATATATATATATATATATATATATATATATATATATATATATATATATATATTGAAAGACTTAAAGAGGAAGAAGAAATCCCATATATCCTGCCTGTGAAAAGTGAATGATAATAAATAAATAAATAAACAAATGAATAAATAAATAATTAACAAATGAATGAATGATAGCAATGAAAATGAGCTAGTATTTATACAATGCTTTAAGATTTATAAAGCACTTTATAATATTATCTCATTTTATCCAGTTGTTTTGATTATAATATGCAGGTACTAGTATTATCTCCATGTTACAAATAGGCAAATAGGTTAAGTGACTTGCCCATCTAGCAAATATTTAAGGCTGGATTTGAACTAAAGTTTTGCTGACTCCAGGTCTGGTGCTCTATCCCCATACCACCTACCTGGTAAAGTAAGGAGTTGGAAGAGGGAAAAGAGGGCATGTTATTATATCACATTGACATAAAATCTGCAGCATGATATAATCACTAAAGACTGACTCTGGTCCCTCATCATGACATATAAACATATATAAATCACAGATTCTAAAAGACTATTCTAGTGACATTCAAGCTCTAGCAGTTCTTACCAAGCTGAAGAGGTTTAGTAGGCCTGTGTCTACACACCATCTGTACATTAGCCCAGCTAAGTAAGGAAAGGTTGATTGCCACAAGTTTGGTCATCAGGTTGGCAAGGATTTCAGCCATAGTAACTCATCTACTAAGGTACAGCTGAGCCACAATCTGGACTGTTGGAGAAGAGTGCCCATACTGACAAAAATCAAAGTAAGTTGAAGCATAATTAAAGTGGCAGAAATAGAAATGTAGGATTGTGCTAGAACTAGCTTAAGCTAATCACAAGAGCCGAATGTTAAATTCTCAGTGGGAGTAATTATACCTTGGAAATTGACAAATGCTACAATTAACTGATAATTTTGTTGATTGTCTAAATTAAGGAAACTTATAGAGAAAATGTTAATAATGTAAATTGAACTTAAAAGTATACCAAGACTACATTTTTGGAGAGCCATTTGTTTAAAAAAAATTACCAGTAGAAGCAGCAATTTGGTGTAGTAGATAGAGCACCAAGCCTGAAGTCAGGAGGATCTGAGTTCAAATTTGACCTCAGACACTTAACACTTTCTGGCTGTGTGACGCTGGCAAGTCACTTAACCCCAATTATCTCAGCAAAAAGGAAAAAAAAAATTACCAGGGTGCCCTTGCATGTTACTACTAAATAATGAAGGAGAAGACAAAATATCCCATCTATATTTGCAAAGGGCAATGCAAGTCCATGAAGCTTGAATAACCATGTCCAGATGTTTAGAGTAAAGCTTCTTTTTTCTTTTTCTTTTTTTCTCAATATATTTTCTTTTTTGAATTACACGGAAAGATAGTTTTTAGCATTCATTTTGGTAAGATTTTGAATTCCAAATTTTTTTCGTTTCCTCCCTTATTTCTCTTTTCCCCAAGATAGCAAGCAATCCAATATACACTATATATGTACAGTCTAGAGCAGGGGTCCTCAAACTATGGCCACAGGCCAGATGCGGCAGCTGAGGACGATTATCCCCCTCACCCAGGACTATGAAGTTTCTTTATTTAAAGGCCCACAGAACAAAATTTTTGTTTTTATTATAGTCCGGCCTTCCAACAGTCTGAGGAACAGTGAACTGGCCCCCTATTTAAAAAGTTTGAGGACCCCTGAGAGCAATGCTTCCTAAACTGTGGGACCATACTCAATATGGGATGGGGTCACATAACTAACTGTGGGGGTCACAGAAAAACTTGGCAACAGTAAAAGGTTTCTGTCCTACAGAATCAAAATTTCAATCTTTATGTAAAAATAAATAAGCACATCCATCTGTTTAATATGCAAATTTATTTTCTGCTTTAATAAATAATAAAATTATATTCATATTGTTTTAAAATAAATTTATAATTGATTATCAAGAAAGTTTGATTTATACATCTATTTTATATACTTATATACCCAAGGTAACATAAAAATTTCTCTGTGAAAAAGGGTTTCACGAGGAGAAAGTTTAAGAAGCCCAGGACTAGTGGAAAACATAGGTAATGGAAGGGTAAGGGTGCATCTCCAAATCCCAAGACTCCATGGGAAGTACAAACAGGGGTGAGAAATGGAACCAAAGTGGCAGAGGTGCAGAAGCTTAATGGGACTACAACCTCTCTTATAACCTCAAACAGGGCTGAAGATAGAGGTTTATTTAACAGTGCAAGAAGACAGTGTTCTCATAGCAACCAGAAAGAAATTCTGCATAAAAGGGGAGGGCTTATGGGACTCAGGTGTACAAAAACTGATTTTAAAAAGAAGGCCCTAAAGTTGGCTCCAAATATATTTTAAAGCAATATATATACCCATCTTCATGACATACAAAGAACCCTGGAATTCTTAGACTATCTCAGAGAAGTTCAAGCTCTGGAAGTCCCTACCAAGCTAAGGCAGAGAGTCCAGAGGAATTGTTCTATATAGTCTGGCTGCTAGAAAATTGATCCTCTGGGTTAGGAAGAAAATATATTGGAGAATGGCAAGACTGCAGAAGTCAGCAAAACAGTATGACAGCACCGAGTTACAAAAGATAAAGTTGCTATAATGCTGGGAGCTAAACTATAGGAAAAGAAGATGATTTGGGGGTGAGGGTGAAGAGGGGAGGGGACAATCTAAAAACCGGTGAACAGGCAGGGAGAATGCCACAGGGTCAATGAAGGGACCTCAGAAGGGAGCAATAAAACCCAGGGGGAAAAAAGCCTGTTTTCCCATCTTCCTGTAACCCCAGTTAGAGAAGCACCATATTCCATGGACTGTGTAAGTGGAAAGAGGTAAAGGAACCCCTGGTAAGGGGCTTCTTGACTCTGTAGTCCCAAATGCAAATGTAAGAGGGGGAATTTTTCAGTAGACAATTTATTTACTCCACCAGTGTATAATCCCAAATGACGAGGAGTTAACATCTTCTGGTCCCTTTCTAATATCTTTTTCTGATTGACTTGCTCACCATTGGCTAGGAGAAAAATTGGTCATATCCTGGAGGCTTCTAAAAAGACTAAGCCTCCAGGCCTTGGAACTCAGGTAAGACAAAAGCTGCTTTATAGATGAGATTCTGTAACCTAAACCAGGGACAGTAAGGAACAAAGAGGAAATTTTCTCTCCTTCCTCACCAACATGAAGGCATCTTGTAGCACAAGTACTCAAGCAACAGGATTCAACATTCTTCCCTCTTTCCAGCAATTCAAGAATTCAGTTTAAGAGAATTTGAGGCACAGTTAAAGATACAAAGATACATTTTCTAGAGAGACATAGATATAGAGTAGGGAGCAAGAAAACAGCTTTCAAGAAGCATTATCTCTGGCAGCGATGAAGAAAACAAACATAATTCCAAGAACCAGCCCTGGCAATTAAGAGGTGAACTGCATACAAAGGTGAGACGCTTAGAGACACTCAGGGAGCAGCATAAGGATTCCAACAGGGCAGAAAAGATATTGAAGTCTCACTATATCTTTAGCCATGGCTATGTATATTCCTCACTAGCACTGTACTTTAAGTCTACATCTTCTCCTCCCTTGAATGATAAGTATATAGGTGATAAAGTGGGTCTCAGGTTGAGGGGAAGAATGTTTTATAGCTATCTGAGTTGGGAAGGTAGCCAAGAAGGAGATACTACATAATTTTCTTCTATATCCACTAATTTGAAAACATTTTTTAATATTTTGAGTTTTGTGGGCCTAAGGGTTTATGAGAGTGGGATTAAAGAATGGAAGAACCTGTATCTCAAAGAGATCATAAAAAAGGGAAAAGGACCATGTATGGAAAAAAAATGTTTGTAGCAGCCCTTTTTGTAGTGGCAAGGAACTGGAAACTGAGTGGATGCCCATCAGTGTGGGAATGGCTGAATAAGTTATGGTATATGAAGGTAATGGAATATTATTGTTGTATAAGAAACGATCAGCAGGATAACTTCAGAGAGGGCTGGAGAGACTTACATAAATTGATACTAAGTGAAGTGAAGTGAAAGAACATTGTACACAGCAACAACAAAATTATGTGGTGTTCAACTCTGATGGAAATGGCTCTTTTCAACAATAAGATGATGCAGGCCAATTGCAATAGACTTGTGATGGAGAGAGCCATTGCATCCAGGGAGAAGACTATGGAGACTGAATGTGGATCACAACATAGTATTTTCTCCCTTTTTGTTGTTCTTTGCTTGCTTTTTTTCTAATTTTTTTCCTTTTTGATCTGATTTTTCTTGTGTAGCATGATAAATGTGGAAATATGTACAGCAGAATTGCACATGTTTAATATATATTGGATTACTTGCTATCTAGGGATGGAGATGGGATGAGGGGAGGGAGAAAAAATTGGAACACAAGGTTTTGCAATATTAAATATTGAAAACTATGCTTGTATATATTTCAAAAACAAAAGGTTATTATTAAAAAGAATGAAAGAAACATAATTCTAAGCCCAAAGTGGAAGAAGTCCCTGACATGAAGCTTGGAGAAACTCAACTCCACAAAGTGATGGAGGATTAAGCCATAGCAATCTAGCAAAGCATGGAGGGAGGTACAATGTCTGTCATTAGAGGAAACACCCATATCAATGAAATTACAGATTTTGGAAGTAAATATGAGCAAGATATCAGACTCAGAGTTGTACTTAATAAAATTAACTCTTCATTGTAGGGTTTCATAAGCTTTAGAAATTGCAAAATCCCTTAAGAGATCATATAAAACAATTCTTTCACTTTACAAATAAATTAACACCTGGCAAAGGGAAAGGAGTTTCCAGACATACTAAGAGGGAGAAAACAACCAAAAAATCATTTCTATATTTTTATAGTAATGCATTATATGAATTTATAGCATCCATTCATTCAGCAAATATATCCTAAGCATCAGGAAGTATAAATAAAAAGTAATAGCAACATTTTTCTTTCCTAATTATCTTTCACTTAGGCCAATATTAAAATCAGTTTGGAGCCCCTAAGAACCAATCAGCTGAACAGCTGGCCAAAGCAATCTGAAAGGCAGGCCAGCAGTTATAAATTGGCTCAGTTTGGAGTATATTGTTCTTTTTAATGGCTCTGGTGAATAATTTGGACAATTTTTCAGTAAAGCCACACAGCACCACCTTGTGGTGTCCAAATGCCACGTGGCTAGACTCTCCAAAATAGCCTCATAAGTCTGCCTCTCTCTCACCCCTCCTCTCCACTTCTTTCTCCCTCCCTTCCTCCTTCCCCTGTCTCTGTTTTTCTCTTTCTCTTTTTCTTTCCCCTCTCTCTCTCCATCCCCCCTCTCTTCTCTCTCTCCTTTCTCTCTCTCTTCCACTCCCTCCCTCTCTCCCTCCCTTCTTTCCTTCTTCCCTCTCTTCCTCTCTCCCTTCCTTTCTTCTCCCCTCCCCTTTCCTTCCCTTCTCTCTGTCTCTCTGTCTCTGCCTCTGTCTCTGCATCTCCCTCTCTGCCTCTGCATGCATCTCTCTCTCTCTCTCTCTCTCTCTCTCTCTCTCTCTCTCTCTCTCTCTCTCTCTCCACCTTCTGCTCACAGAGACGTGCACTGTGGGGAAAGGATTCCCATTTTACAGGATCAATGTGAATTCCATTTAATTTATTTTATAATATTTTGACATTATTGGTGTTAGTATTTCAGTAGCCAGAATATCAGGGGCACTAAAGTGTTAATTATAAAGAAGCTAAAAATAAAAACCTTCCACACATGACAGGCCAGCCCTGAAGCAAACCGCTCCTCTCAGCTCTGTTCTCCTGGCTCTCCCTTCTTTAGGGCCCTCTCCTCCTTTCCATAGTCTTGTTTCTCTCTGTCCTAATCAGATTCTCTCCTTTCAAGGTCAGTCTGTTCCTCACTCCCACTTAGTTTTCTTTAAAAAAATTTTTTTTAAATTTTAATAAAATGAAAACTTTAAAAATATAAATATAATTGAGTCATTAACAAAAACAAGCACAAATCAAAAATTTCCTTTAGAATCTAATAAAAGAGCCAAATTTGGTATCAAACAAAACAAGTATTTTGTTTTGTGCCCCTTGCCAGGAGTCTTGAAGTTTCACAACCTTGATGTTGTTTCCTTTATTTCAAACAGAGTCAACATATATACAATTATGATTCTGCTGGTCCTGAATTATACCATTTTGCTTAGTTCTCTTCAGATTGCCTTGTATGCTTCATATTTATTATTTCCATAGCATGAAAAGCAGCATGGTATAGTGAACAGAAAATTGAACTTGTACTTAGAAGACCTAGATTCTGAAACACTGGGCAAATCCTTTAACTTCTTGATGACCTGGCTAATTCTCTTAGACTCCAAGTTATAGAGCAAGTTAGAAGCAATTTGCATGGATTAGAATATCCCCATGGGGAAGAAATCACAGGGCAGGACTCTTCCCTCACAGCAATGGTGTCCAATTTTTTTGGATTATACACATCTATCAATAAAAATTTCTTGAGCAGATAGCCCCATATTCTCTACCCCATTGAATGTGTTATAAAATTTATACAAAGACAGAAATTAGAAAATGATGAAATAAAAAATAAAATAATACAAGATCCTAGAGTCAGTAGGGAGCCAGTGGCATTTATAGAGTAGTAGAAGGACACACACTTTGGGAAAATTACTTTGGCAAATGTGTGGAGGATAGATGTGAAAGGGGAGAGATGAGTTGGGAGGCCAATTAGAACTATTGCAATAATCCAGGTGATAAAGGACTGTGGTGATAGTCCTGTGAATAGAAAGAAGGGGTCAGATGCAGGAGACTATGAAGATAGTAATGGCGGGGTTTGACAACTCATTGGATGTGGAGGTTTGTGAATGGTGGTACCTTTAAAGGTAATAAAAAGCATTGAAAGAGTTTAGAGACAAAGATAAGGTAATGAAATCTCTGATCTAGAACACAATCCATCCATGCCTGCTCATCCTTTGTGACTCATTGTTTCTGTGAAAACAGTAATGAGAGAGAAGAGGAAGGATGTTCCCATTACTCATAGGCCACTGTCCTGGAGCGTAGAGCCTGCTCTGGGCATCTGCCATAACCATGAGATGATGTGAGAGGGAAGAAATAAGGTATGGTGAAGGGAGAAAGCAGAAGGATAGAATATTTTGCCTCTACAGCTGCTGAAGATACCTAGGTTATCAGTTAGGTTATAATCATCCTGAGGGAATGACTCTCTGCAGATTAGGACAATTGTAGGACTATGTAGAATGGAATTACATTGAGTGATACTGAGTGAAGAGGGAGAGGCAGAAGTACTTATATTGGAGATGAGCCCATGATTGGTTATCATGGAGTAAGTGAGATGTGACTCATATTTCCGTCTCTTAAATTGGTTGATGATGGCCCCTTGAGGGTGTATAACCTTCACTCTACATACTTCTATTGAATCATAATATTCTATGACATTGATTAGATCATAATTTATATATTCATTTTCTAACCATGTAGACATGTAGAAGTAGAATAGTTATGAATATTTTTGTACAAATTGGTCCTTTTCGATATTTTAGTATAAAATCCTAGCAATAGAATTGCTGACTCAAAAGTCATCATAGCTTTATGACTTATTGAATTTTGTCATTGGATTGTACTGATGAACCACATATTCTGGAGCTACTCTACCACTCCCAAAGGCTGCCTACTCCTCCCCTTCCAGGTCTAGAGGTAACCTAAAGGAGTTATTATTGTTGAGTCATTTTTCAACTTTGTTGATCTTTGTGATCCCATTTGAGGTTTTCTTGGAAAATATACTGACTAAAATGGTTTGCCATTTCCTTCTCCAATTCATTTTACAGATGAGGAAATTGAGGCAAAATAAGGTTGTGACTTGTCCACAGTCACACAGTTAGTAAATATCTGAGGCCAGATTTAGATGAGTCTTCTTGACTTCAGGTCAGTCACTCTAACCACTGCACTACCTAGTTGTCCCAGAGGAGTTAAGGACTGGGATTTCCCCCCCTAACTTTATGACTCAGAAGCCCCCCCTTAGTATTTTTCTCCAGTAATTATCAGTCCATATCAATTAGTCAGACAGGCTTAATTAGCTTTTAGAAAGGAATTTTCAACATGACAAATATGGAAATATGTTTAGAAAGATTGTACATGTTTGACCTATATTGGATTATTTGCTGTCCTAAGGGGAGGTAAGGGAGGGAGAAAGAAAAAATTTGGAACACAAAATCTTACAAAAATGAATGTTGAAAACTATCTTTACATTTATTTTGCAAAATAAAATTCTATTGAGAAAAAAAGAAAGAAGTATTTACTCAAGTATTATAGTAAAAACAGAGGGAATAAAACATCTTCAACTTGTACATACAGAGTCCAGGAAAACGTAGCTTAGAGAACACTTGTGGAGAAGAGATAATTCACAGTTGCTGTTTGCTGAAAGTCCTTTTCTTCCTTTTATGAGGATTCTCATGAAGTTCTCCTGAGGCATAGTCTAGCTTCCTGCTGAGCTCTTTGTAGCATCATGAAGCTGCTTTTCCTCAGGGTGTCTAGCTTGTCCTCAGCTCCTGAGCAGACGTTACTGGCAACAGTGCTATTCTGAGAACACTGCTAGGACATCAGTAAGTCTAAATCCTCAAACTCTCCAAAATTTATAATTTCCTTTCTGGTCAACAGGGATGGGGAAGGTTAAAGAGGTTTTCTCTTCTTTTCCTCCTTCATAGAAACTTAGCTAGAACACCTGCATCTTTGATTTCCTTCACAAGCTAATTGTACAATAATTCAGAGTCTGATTCTTTTTGTACAGCAAAATAATGTTTTGGTCATGTATACTTATTGTGTATCTAAGTTATATTTTAATATATTTAACATCTACTGGTCATCCTGCCATTTAGGGGAGGGGGTGGGGGGGGTAAGAGGTGAAAAATTGGAACAAGAGGTTTGGCAATTGTTAATGCTGTAAAGTTACCCATGTATATATCCTGTAAATTAAAGGCTATTAAATAAATAAATAAATAAATAAATAAAAAAGAAACTTAGCTGGAATTATTTTCTCTCTTCACTGAAGTCTAGAGTTCCAAATTAAGTTAATTATTTTATAGACATTCCCAAAGGATGTGATTGAGTATGCTCAACCTATATCAATATACCTTCTACTCAGTATCACTACATTTTATCCAATGGCTTTTATTGATTGATTCAATGGAGATATTCTTATCTGGTTTGTGTAGTTGGTTTTTTTAAGTAGGGTAGAATTATGATTGATTGATTCAGTGACATATCTAGGACCCTGTTTATACCTGGTTCATATCTCTGATTAATTAATTCATAAAGTTTTCTTGACTTGCATCTTCTGATCATTAGGGAATTTTAAGCATTTTTAATGTGGTTATTAACCACATTAATTGCCTCTTTCAAAAATTATTCTTAACGCTTGTTCCACCAGGGAGTATATATTATTTCATTATGGATTTCTAGCCCAGTCTTGAGCAGAGGATGAGATAGATTCATAGAATTAAAAGGGATAATAATAATAATCATATTGGCCAGTACCTTGACTTTACAGATACAGACACTGAGGTCCCAGACAAACCACCTGATTTCAGATGTCAGGCTATATAAAAGCTAGTGCTGGGAAGACTTTATACAGTCTCTAGTTCAACCCCTTTGTTTTATAGTGGAGAAAATTGAGAACTCTGGATAATTAGGATGCACAGTGAGAATGAGGAATATCTGAGTTCAAATCCAACCTCAATCACTAGCTGTATGACGCTGGGCAATTCATTTAACTCTGCCTCAATTTCCTCATCTGTAAAATGAGCTGGGGAGAAAAATGGCAAACCACTCAAATATCTTTATCAAGAAAAACCTGAATGAGGTCACATATTTCATGACTGAAATGGCCGAAAAAACCCTATGACCTAGAGAGGTCTTCCTCAATGTCACACAAATACAAGATAGCCCAGTCAGCATTGAAACTTGGATTTTCTAATCCCAAATCTGCTGAAGTCCAGGAGAAATGATTTCTCTCTCCCTCTGGTTTAGGATAAAAAGTAACATGAAAATTATCAGGCATGAATTGTGTAATCATTTATCTTTCCCCACACTCCTGAAGAGGCATAAGATTGGGATAATGAAAATGTTATTTATATTGGGCCTTGGAATACATTATGATGGGGGGTGATGGAGGGGGAAAGAGACACACAGTGCAGATTAATCTTCCTAATTATGTTTTGTTTAGTCTGGTATTAAAATTAGTTTGCATTCCCTGAGAGCATATATAGCAGGGCATTAAGGAAAATGGCCAGGAATATGATGAATGTTGACAGCCTACCCAGGATTCAAAACTCACCTGGAGAAGATCTCAAATTGACATTCTTCAGGAAGAAAATTAAGTTATTAGTTCTCATACAGCTTTCATTTCACTAGCTCCTGTGTGGATAGTGATAGTGCCCAAGGGAAGGTTAAGCTTGGGGTATAATTCAAGTGATGAACTTTCCATGGTGCTATTCAGTTCCCTGATGATCTAGCTGAAGCAGTGAGCCTAAGCTGACCCCAACATGGTTATCTGTCTTGTAAATAAGCAAAATAGATTTTTGCATCCAAATTAACTAACAGCAAGGTTAAACCAAGACAAAGTGAGACCCAGAGTAACGGTTTTTCACTGTGCTAAATTTGCTTGGGGGAAAAAAAACTCCAGAATTGCCCCACATACAAAAAAACAAAACTAAATGAAATTTCAGAGCATATGGCAGAGCCTATGTGCTGGGTCACGATAGAGAAGACAAATTTGCAAGCAACCCAAAATGCAGCTAGAACTGATTACTTCCTAGTGAGAATAAACCATGTCACAGCTGGTCTCTTTCCCAGCCTGCGCTTCCTATAACCCCTGACTACCAATCTCATAGAGGTTGTTGTTGTTTGTCCTTCGTTCTTGAATAGAACCATGACATCACAGAACCATAGATTTAGAGGCAATGGATATCAGAGCTCATTTAGTTGTGGATGATAAAACTGAGGTTTCAAATTTTGCCCTAAGACCAAAAGGGAAGAGAATGTAATCTGTAGACTACAGGTCAATGAACTTGATTTCAATTCTTGACAAATTCTGGAATGTGTTATTAAAAGGAATGGTTAGTGAACAACTAGACAAGGAAGCAATAAGTATGGGGAGCAAGGATGGCTTCATCTAAGGTTCTCCATCATCCCCAGTTCTGAACCTATCATCCTATGATCAAGCAGAGGGTGGACCGGACTTACCACTTTTCATTTTAATTACTGACCATATCACTAGACTGTCATACATACTATTTACTTAGACATTAACAAACTGATAATCTCTCATGCTTTTCTAGCAGGTAAAGTTTTTTTTAAAATTGGTTAGGTAGATTTGTGTAATGAAAATCAATTAACTTTCTTGATTTCTTCACCTGTATAATGGGAATGCTAATACCTCAGAGGATTGTTTGTGAGTATCAAATGATACAATGTCTATAAGGATTTTCCAAACCTTAAAATGATATATAAATACCATCAATCATCATCATCATCATTTTTACTATTATTATTATGCTTTTGATGACCTTTCAAATTTTATGACTCTAGGATTCCAAATTTAATGTTCTTTTCATTACACAATGGCATCTTTATTACCTAGAATAATTTTCTGGTTTTCACCTAAAGTTAGATGGATTTAAAACTAGTTGGATGACCTTTTCATTCAAAAGATAAAGGCTGGAGAGAAGTAGATTTAGACTTAGTATCTATCTATTCAAGGTCAATTTGGAAAGAGATCTTTGGTGAAATACTATAGGAATCTATGCCTGGCCCTGTTTTGTATAACATTTTTAGCAATGCACAGGGTAATACAGTGGAGAGAGAACTGAATTTGGAGTTAAAAAGGTTCACTCTGCTGCTATCTGGATATTAGAAAGATCATACCTTACTAGAGCCACAGTTTCATTGTTCATTTGTTTCAGTGTATCAGATTCTTTGTGATCCCATTTGAGGTTTTCTTGACAAAAATAATAAAGTGGTTTGCCATTTCCTTCTCTGGCTCATGAACTGAGGCAAACTGGGATAAGTGACTTGCCCAGGGTACAGCTAGTAAGTGTCTGAGGGTGGGTTTGATCTCAGATCTTCCTGACTTCAGGCTTAGGGCGCTATCCACTGCACCATCTAGCTGTCCTAGAGCCATAGCTATCTCATCTGTGAAATAAGGGTAGCTAGATGATTTCTAAGCAGGGGTATGCTGGTAAATGTTGAACAACCAACTCAAAAAAAAAGGGCGTAGATGATATTCTTTTGAGTTTAATCTGCAATATTAACACTTTGACCTTCATTTTCTTAAATCTAGACAGTCAAGAAACCAACAAATCAAATCCTGATTTAATGATTTCCCAGGTGTAAATGCTCACCAAATATTTAACAGTTGGCTCTGGAAGGTTTTCTAGCACACTCCTGCTTCTAAGATTCCTTCTAATTCAAATCTTATTCTAACTGACTTGAATAAAGACATAGGTCAAATCACATTGAATCTGTGAGGGATAACTAAGATATTAGAATTGAGAACCAAAAAGATAGGAATGATTTTGAAATTTTGACCTAATATAATAAGATGAATTATGTTCAGAACAAGAGAAGTGATAAAATCCCATTGTACTTTGTCTTGATCAGAACACCTCTGGAGCTTATTGTGTCCAATTCTGAGCTTTACATTTTGTAAAGGACATGAATAACCTGGAAAATGTATAAAGAAAAGTGACCAGGATGATAGGCAGACAGAAGGTCACACCATACGGGAACTAATCAAAGGAAACAGAGATGAATAACCTGAAGCAGACTTAGTAGGGTCATAACAGTTGTCTTCATGTATTTAAAAAGCTGCTGTATAGAAGAGAAATTAGTTTTTATCATGCTAAATTCCAGAGGTCAAAACTAGGAGCAAAGAGTAAGAGCTGTAAAGGCAAGTTTAGATGTAAGGAGAAATGTTAAGGGAAATCTCCTAATAATTATAGCTATTCAAAATCAGGACTGGTTGCCTTGGGAGACAATCACCACTCACCAGAAGTCTTCAAGAGGCTGGATGTCAATTCTTCAGGTATGTTTTAGAGCAGATTCTCATTCAAGTATAGGTGAGATGATGTGGAATGATTGGTGAAGCAGCATTTTATAGTGGCAAATCAATTAACCTTCTTGATCTCAGTTTCTTCACCTGTATAATGGGAATATTGATACCTCAAATAGCTGTTGTAAGGACCAAATGAGATGATGTGTATAAGGACTTTTCCAAACCTTAAAGTGATATATATATATATATATATATATATATATATATATATATATATATATTTCACCAATCAGCAGCAGCATTATTACTATTATTATTATTATTATTATTATCATTAGGCCTCTGAGGAGGTTTTAAATTCTATGACTCTGGGATTCCAAGTACAATATTCTTTATTAAACAATGGCATTTTTCTCATCTAGAATTTCTGGTTTCCATCTAGAATCATGGAATATGTAAGAACTTAAAGGATGTCTGGTCTAATGCTTCTACAGCATCCCCTACAAGAAAAAAATGAAATTTAAAGAGAGAAAGACGGTATTCAATTATGCAAATTGTCTACTGGATATTAGACCCTATAAGTAATAATCAAATGATATTGATTTTTAAGATGGTGTCAGGGGCAAGAATAAGGTCAAAGGGACTATTATGCTCCATCACTAGGTCATAGGACTAGAAGATTTGAGAACCAGAGGATCAGAGTTAGAAAGGACCCCTACCTCTTCATTTTATAGATAAGGAAACTGAGGCTTAGGGAGTATGCAACTTGCCCAAGACCACACAAATACTAAGTGAAGGGTAACTAATCCAAACAATATTCCTAGCTGTTTTTTATTACAAGGTCCACTCTACCTCATAAACAGTTTCACAAATAAATCTCATTTTCCACTTTGTATTTCCTGTCAAATGATTTAGCCAAGATATTCAATAATCTTCAGTGACAGGATTTAAACCCAAGTTTCCCTTCTCCCAAGCTAATGTTCTTTCCACTGTGCTATTAAAAAAGACCTACATTTTGTTGCCCCTATTACCATGAGACAAGAGTTCATGGACAATGCTCCTTAATCCTAACCTCCTGGTTAGAGGGGGAAATGCTCTAGGCTTTAAAATGCTGGAATCTGGCCTTCTAATCAAAAAGGAACATGTCTTGGGCAGGCTTAGGGGTTCCCTCAAAAGTCACTCTAAATTCAGGAGCATGGGAACAGGAGCTTCTAGAGAAAGGAAGGGAATTTCCTGAATGGTTTGGATTTTGGAGAAAGAAGAGGATTGGCCACATATTATCTATTACAGTTAGAAAGCAAAACTCCCATAGGGGTAGGGAAGGAGGAGTACAATATATAAGCACTTTGCATCCACTGCTATCACAATGAATTATCCAGATGTACAGATCTGATGGAAAGGAGGTTGGCTGCCTAGCAACTCTAAAGTATGCATGCCTACTAGGTGGAGTCTCAACATATGGGGCACTGCCATAGGTAGACACAGATCATGGGTAGCCCACCCTGGGGAAGCATTTATATTGGCCCTTCTTTATTCCCTGAGGAATACTTCTCCAGGATGTGCCTGAGTGACACACATAACGTATTCTTTACGCACACCCAAGAGCACCATATGATGGGATTGGAGGTGGCTAGGGTCATGATGAAGAGCTAGGAATTCATGGGCATGTAAAAGGTTTCCCATAAAGCAATCCCAAATTCAGTTCTGTTAAGAAGAGAAATTCCTCTGGTTGCCTTCTATATTTTCCCCATTTCTTTATGGGCTCCTGTGAGTCTTTAGCATCTTCTGCATTTTCATGGAATGAAATAAAAAAATAAAATGTTTTGGTTGTCTTGAGTATTATACAAAAGCAAAGAACCCTTGTTATCCATATTTGTGAAACTTTAGATAGTAGTCTATTTGGAGATTTCTCAGAGAAAACTCTGGATAGAAGCATAATAAACCAAAGAGAGAAAGAGTAATGGTTCAGGCTAGACCCCAGATTTAGACTTCATCCATGTATATCCAGAACTGTGGGTTCCGTATCTGGAACTGAACCCAGTGTTATAGATATGGTCTGAAAAGAGATGAAGACAAGAGAGCTATCACATTTCCCTTGTTCTGAACACCTTCCATTAGTATAAGTTAAGACTATGGAACAGAAAACAGAATGCTGAACATGGAGTCCAAAAGACCTGAGTTTATTTATTGTCTCTGGCACTCAGTAGCTATATCCTCCTGTAAAAGTCACATAATGAAACTAAGGAAGTCAGAGATCTTTGATATTCTCATAAAATTACATTTTTCTTGCAATGTACTAAAACCCTCAAGTCTTTCAAACAAATGATCATGAAGCCACATTTCCCCCAACTCATCTTTCCTAGTACTTGTGCAACTGATTATTTTCCAACCCTCATATAAGATTTACCTTCATCAAATACAATTTTTTCAAAGGACCATGCTAGGAACCAAGAGGGAATCAAAGGTTCTTATAGACTATCTTGATAATAATAATATATAAATATCTAGAACACTGGCTCTGGAGTCAAGAAAACTTGAGTTCAAAACCAACTTCAGACTTGCTGTGTGACCCTAGACTTAACTCTGTTTACCTCAGTTTTCTCATCTGTCAAATGAATTGGAGAAAGAAATGGGAAACCATTCAAATATCTTTGCCAAGAAAACCCCAAAAGGGGACAGAAAGAATCAGACATAACTGAAAAAAAAACCTGAACAAAAAAAAAACCAGACAACTCCAAAAGAAGAGTTATGAAAAGATACCTCTCTCCACCACTTTGTGTTAAAGTGGGATACTGTAGTAGTGGAATACTACATATAACACTAGATTTTTTAAAAATGTGATTCTTTTTGCTGAACTGTTTCCTTTCTTCCCTTTCCCCTAACCCCAGCATGTGAAATGGTGGATAGAGCACTAGGCTTGGAATTCACAAGACTAATGTCCAAATCTAATCTCAGATACTTATAGAACATGTGACTTTGGGCAAGTCACTTCACCTCTATATCTGCCTCAGTTTCCTCAAGAGTAATAATTACAGAGAGATAGTATTAACATTAAGGGAGCTATGGAAAGGCTTCTTATAGATTTTTAGTTGGAATCTGAAAGAAGTCAGAGAAGTTAAACAGCAGAGATTAGGAAGAAGAGAATTCCAGACAGCAAGTGAAGATGCCGAGTAGGGTTAATATGACAGGAAGGGGGCTAGAAAAGGCTTTAAAAACCAGAGAATCTTCTCTTTGATCCTGGAGATAATAGAAAGTCACTAGAATTTAGTGAGTATTGAGGTGATATGGTCAGACCCACATTTCAGGAGCCAGCTGAATGGAACATGACTGGAATGGGGAAATACTTATGACAGGGAGACCCACCTGAATGCTATTACAATACTCTAGGCTGTTGTTTATCCTTTGTTCTTGGAGAAACCATTTCATCAGGGAGGGGATGCCATGACATGCAAGTGAATTAGATTTAAGTGTGCAAGGTCACCTGCCTCACTTTCCTCTCCAGAGTGATCTTGGTTCAGTGGCCAGATATAGATCAGTACTAAAGCAAAATCACTCTGATTCTCCTTGACTGAACACCAATAGGTTCCAGGCCAAACCTGATTTGGTCAATGTTTGGGTCCCAATTGAGTAAGATTGAATGTAAATACCAATCATTTATCCTTTGGCCATCCTGAGGATCTTCCCCTCCCAGTATTTTTTTTTTTGTTGTTGTTGTTGTTGATTTAGATTTTTTGACTAAGTGAAAGAAAAGATTCTTTGCCTCAATTGCTACTTAGCAAATCACTGGATGGGTTGAGCCTCAGTCAAAATAAGATGTTTTGAAGACCTTAGCTTAAAAAGCCCAATGTCTCCTATTGCTTTCAAAGTCCCATTTCCAATAGTACTGATCCCTATCTGGTCACTGGACCTAGATAGCTCTGGAGGGGAAAGTGAGGCAAGTGACTTTGCACAACCTTCCCTCACTTAAATCCAATTCACTTGCATGTCATGGCATCCCCTCTCTGATGTCATGATCCTCTTCCAGAACTAAGGACAAACAACAATCTCTGTTAGTTCTCCAAGTGTGAAGTGATAAATGTCTACACAGAGGGGTCTTATAATAGAGATGTTCCAAAGGTAAAAAGCCAAACCAAGTTGTTACAAAGATGCTGCTGGGTGCACCTTAGCTTAACCAGGGCCCTATTAATGTCTCTTTATATGCCTAGGATTACATAAGTAATAGGGTGGCATAGGCAAGCTTTGAACTCTAATTCTATGGCTTGAAATTCAGAGCTCTTTGCTCTTTCCCCAGTACTTCGAAAAGAAGATTCATATGAAATGGGTTCAGCTATTTCTAGAGATTTAAACTTACTTTGCTGAGAGATAGCATAGGAGCTCTCCAGGGTCTGAAAAAAGAGTCTTCCCAGGGATTCCATTTAACACCCAAACGGTGTGAAGGGATTATGAGTCACTGGATGAGATGCAGTGTTTAGATAAGATATTGCCCCTTCTCTTTGACAGTTTACCAATGAGTAGAATGAGGAAGCAGGTTCTAGCTATAGCCAGGGATGGTTGTGCTGGAGCCAGATGCTTCTAGGAGGGCTTAAGTTTAAGAATAAACTGTTCAATTTTCAAGGTGGGCATTTACATCTCAGAAATAAGCCATTAAATAGGGCTTGATTTATTGAGTATTCTTTTTTTCTTGTTTTTTGTTCTGCTTTGTTTTGTTTATTTTGAAATATTAATAATGTTGGGGAACCTGGATGCTGCAGTGGATAGACCCTCCCTGACCTGAAGACCCTGAAAACCCGAGTTCATATCCCGCCTCAGACACTTACTAGTGAGGCAAATAGCTTAGCTCTGTTTGCCTCAGTTTTCATTTTTTAAAAAATGGCTGGAGAAGGAAATGGCAAACCGTTCAGTATCTTTGCCAAGAAAATCCCAATTGGATTCACTAAGATTGGACCCTACTGAAACAACTAAGCAATAATAAAATGAGTAATTCAGGTTAAACTGAGAAGTATGTGTGTATATGATTTTTACAGGGGAACTAGCTTATTGCACACCCCTGAATTGTTCTAAAACCTTTCTTGAGCTGAGCAGGAATGATGTAGAAGGCTCAAGGAATGAAGCCATCATCAGACTGGAAAATACCACCACTACCACCACCAACAACAACAACCACAGCAGCAGCAGCAACAGGCATCTTCAGTGCTTTAAGGTTTGCAAATTTGAATTTGAGGCTCATACCACTCCTATTTTAGGCTCTCTTCAATCTTTTGCTTCTTCAAAGAGTGGGTCATGATGTAGAGTAAATTCCTAGAAACCACACAGAAAGGGGACCAGTTTAAATTATAGAAATAACTGGAACCCTGAATCCCCACAATAACACTGAAGTGATTTCTGAGTGGTGAGAATCTCTGCTTTTTGTCACGTAGCTCCTAAACCATTCTTTACAAAAATCTTTTTTTTTCCATCTCTAGAAATAACTGAACCTTTTCATGTCAAACTCTCCCTCAAGGTATCATGGAAAGACTATTCAACCTTAAGTGACAGGACCTAAGTTCAAATCCTAACTACCACCTATGTGACATTAGGCAAATCACCTAATTTCTCTGAGTCTCAGTTTCCCCATCTGTAAAATGATAATGTCAGACTGAATGATCTTTAAGATTTCTCCAAGTTCTATATTGATGACCCTATGAATTAAGAAACTATGATAAATTCTTCAGGGGGGAAAGATGGAGAGGTATAACTCATGTCAGCTCAACTGAAACCACTGTCAGAACAAAAATGCTTTGGGCTCATACTTCCTCTACCCTCGCTCCTTTCTCTACTGACAGTTTCTCACCCTCAGGCCAACATGCAAAACCTGGAAAAGACAGTCTGGGAATGTTTATGTTTTCACTATATGCCTCCTAGAAGCATCTGTTCTATGAAGCCATCAGGAAGGAGAAGGGCTCTAGAATCTCTCTCATTCTCGTTTCTTAATACTTTTCTAAAATCTGAGACAAAAGCATTATATATCTTGGAGGGAGAATTCTGTACCAAAATAATTTAGTAGAAAGGAGGCATAAAGATTTTTAATATCCCTTATTTTGAGTGGGATACAGAAGAAGATAAGAAGTAAAAGGACTAAATATTAAGTGGAAGAAATGGTTCCTAAGTTGTAATTATCCCCAATAGTGTGAATCACATCTGCCAATCATCTGCCTTTCACTAATGCATACATACTGCATTTTATCCATAAAACAAGAGACCAGATCAGAAAGTCTAAAAACTTGATAGGTACCTAAAGCCTCTGACCATGATGGGACAATGAGATACCAAACTACACCCAAATAATTTGGTAGGGATGATTTGCCTGCCTGAATGTTGAAGTGAGAAAGACAAAGTGAGTGCTTAAAGTGGAAGAAATTTAACAAAAGGAAATTAACTGTGGTCAGAAATCATACTGGTACCTGGAACAGTGTGTCAACAGTCAGTTCTTGCCCAGTTCAGATAAAGAACTTATCAGATGTTGGACTAAAGTTAAATATGGATGGAAGGAAGTAGCTTTTTTAAATGAAAATTCCAAACAAATATGCGATAAGCTTGAGTTTGCCCTCCCTCTATAAAAATAATAGAAATGAGAGATGGAAAGGAACATTTCTACTTTCATTTCTGCCTATCAACCCGATATAGCAACACAAAATGAGAGATAACTACTCTCCTGGTAACAGCCTTCATTACCTGACTTCTTTCCCCCACAAGCCCCCAATTCAACCCTTCTTTCCAATATGTACTCACCTGTATTTTATTAGATTCTTGGGGGGAAAAGCAAAGCAGCTAGTGAGCGAAGAGTTAATGGATCCAGCTGCGCTGAGTATCCCACATCTTCTTTTCTAGTCTGCCCATCCCTTCTGAAGGCCAAGAATCCATTTCCAACACAACTGGGGTGGGGTGTCAAAAAGAGGCAAGGGATCTGGAGGGGTTCTGAAGTAGCTGGAAGAGATGGGAAGATCAGCTCTGTTCACAGCTTCATGCTTCCCATTAAAAGCAACAACAGAAGAAAGCTGATGTGCCAGTTGCCAGAGTCCTGGCTGCTGGAGGGGAGGGAAAGGAAGAGGGGGGGGGGGGGGGGGGGGGGGGGGGGGGAGGAGGAGGAGGAGGAAGACAAGCAGGAGGAGGAGAAAAAAAAAGAAGAGTTGGGAGGAGGAGGAGAGAGGAGGTTTCCCTTATGCTAGAAGGAAGAAAAAGAAGCAGGAAAGCAAGAGAACCAGTCATCCAACCCAGCTCATCATCAGCTTGAAGTATTTCAAGGGGACATGGCTTGGAGACAGGAACCTGGCCAAGTGTATTTCACCCTACCAATTTCCCAGACAAAATGCAGTCTTTTGTCTCCCTTTAAATAGTACACTAACTTCTCTGATATTTAGTCATTTTCAAGAATAATGGTAGTTCTCTCACCAGCTCCCTTCTGCTTTGTGCTTTCTTTAATAACAATCAACATCACCAACAAAACCATAGGGATGAAGGGGGGAGGGGATACATCTGCCACCCCAGACCAGGTAGCAAACATTTCCTCCACAGCCAACTAGCAGAGGAGAAGTCAGAACAAGGGGGATGGGGGTGGGGTTGTAAAATAAAAGAGAAAATAATCGAGGTTTTAGGGGGTGATTTTTTTGGCCTTTTATTTCTCTTACCATCTCCACTAACTCACATCCCAAGTCATTTCTGTTTCCTGTCACCTTGCTATAGTTATTAACCAATTAAAATAGATTAAAACCAAATGCAGTTAAATTATTTATGCCTTTAAAAAAAAGGATTAAAAAACAGTTCCAAATCTTCCCCTTGGGCTGTTTTGTTCATTCCTATCCCAATTAACTCTAAATTGCCTTTTCTACCTCTTCCTTGGATTGAGAACTATATTGTTAGAAAGGGGGAAGGAGAGGAGAAGAAAGGGAATTCAGCAAAAATTCAATCAAAATCATTTTGTTTCTTAAGTACCAAGACTCAGTTGTACTGGATTTGATGTCTGGAAAATTGAGGGATGCAGTTTCTTTCTTTTTTTTTTTTTTAACAACACACCAAGACAAAACAAACAAAAAACCCCAGAAAACATTTTGTCTCTTTGTTGTAAGATGTATCTGGTGAAATAATTTTCACCTTTTTCTTAAAGTAGGATCAAGGAAGGGAGAAGAAAGTAGCTCTCCCATGAGATTAGATTAGATGAGCCCAAGCTGGGAATCCTTCTTATCCCATTGACTAGATCATGTGTCAGCTACATAATGGGAGTTGGACTCTGTAAGAGACACTGTCCTTAAGAATCAGGGCTGAGTTCCAAAGCAAAAAGGAAAACCTGGGTTGGATTCTTCTCTGGAAGAATCCCAGAGCTCATTTAATTTCTCCCCTTTAAGAAGCAAAGGGAAATTTCCCAGTTTTGAATAACATTTTTAATTGTACTCTTCTTCAACTTTCTCCATCATACAATGAGATAGTGTTTGTGGTTTGTGGTGTGTGCTTGGGTTGAATATGTGTGTATGTGTGTGTAGTTTACCATGAGTGCTCATTTTCAAACCACACTGATTATATGAGTCATTTAAGGAACAGAGTGACCAGACCCTGGGTTGGGAAAAATAATTATCTTGTTTCTTCTAACTTTTGTTCAGTGACTTAAAAGTCACTTTAAAATAGCAATACTATTTCTTTTTTTCCATCTGTAAATGTCCATAACAAAATAAAATAATGCTGCATTGGCAATCAGGGACCTGAGTTCAATTCTTAGTTACCTGTGTAATTGTAGAGAACATTTTCTCCACAGTCAACTAGCAGAAGAGAAGTCATAACAAGTGGATGGGATGGGGGGTTGTAGAAGAAAAGAGTTATTTCCCTTACTATCTTTACTAACTCACATCCCAAGGCATTTCTGCTTCCTATTACCTTTCAAGTTACTTAACCTCTCTAGGGCTTCAATTTTATCAAGTATAAAATGAAAACACTGGGTTGGATGACTTCTATGGCTCCTTCTAGTTCTGAATTTATAATTCTAGGATTAATCCATTTTCTTATACTAGAATATAGTGCCAAAGAGAGGGAATAGAAAGCCTGTTTTTGTTGTGCAGTCATGTCTAACTCATGTCTTTATCAACTATCACAGCAACCCCTTCTAGTATCTACTATCTCCCTAAATTTGATCAATCTCATGTCCATTATTTCCATGACATTCTCTATCCATCTCATCTCCTATCATCCCCTTCTCCTTCTGCCTTCAGTCTTTTCCATCACTGGGGTCTTTTCCAATGAGTCCTGTCTTTTCATTATGGGATCCAAGTTTTAAGCTTCAGCTTCAGTATTTGATCTTTCAATGAATAGTCTGAATGAATTAATAAGTCTTCAGCATCACATGATGAAAGTGGAAAAACCACAGCTTTGACTACACTGACCTTTGTCAACAACGTGATGTCTCTGCCCAGATTTGTCATAGTTTTCTTTCCAATTAGCAAGCATCTTTTAATTGAATACTGTAGTTGCCATCTGCAGTGATCTTTGAATCCAGGAATATAAAATCAGATGATGCTTCCATTTCTTCCTCTTTACCATGAAGTGATAGAACCAGTTATCAAGATCTTGATGTTTTGTTTATGTTAAGCCTCAAACCAGATTTTACACTTTCCTCATTCATCCTCATCAAGAGATTTTTTAATTCTTCATTTTCCACCAACAGAGTGATATTGTCTATTCATCTGAGATTATTGTTATTTCTCCGAAAAACCTTAATTCTGACTTTTAATTCTTCCAGACTGGCATCTCACATAATGTATTCTGCATATAAGTTAAATGAATAAGGTGACGATGTATACAGTTTTGTCATACTCTTTTTCCAATCTTAAACGGATCAGTTGTTCCATGTTTCTAACTGTTGCTTCTTAGCTCTCAGGAGAGTTCCTCATGATAAGGTTTGTATCCCCTCAATTCCCGGTGGTGATGAGGTTAGTGCCAATAAAAGAGTTGTTTAAAATCCCCTTTTAATAGGCCACAGGTTCAAAGTGAAAGAATTCACTTATTCCCAAATTATTAATTGCAAAATGAAAGGTGCATTGTTGGATAGAAACTAGTTTGCTAAGAGACTGACTTCTATAGTGGCAGAGTCCTTTTGGGGAAATGGAATCTTATACTGAGAATGCTCAGTGGGCAGGATCCTAGCAAATTGCTTGGCCCTCTGCAAGGAATTGAACTGAAGGAAGCTTGTCATATGGGTATCTTGGTGGGGGGCTGGGACAGCCTAAACTGATCAGACCAGGATTTCTCAATTGAATGAGAATCTAAAATTCCAAAAAGATCAATTGGTGTTGATTTGCCCTTGAATAGTGTTACTTTTCTCATCCAGGGAAGATGGGCCCTCTCTAAACTCCTTGGAGCCTGGAAGATCCTGATCTCTCAAATCAAAAAGGGGACACAATCTCAGAATGATAATTTTAAAGGAAAAGGGAACACAGTAAAGGGAACAGTTTCACTCCCGCTTCACTCACACAACAAGTAAGATGATCTGCTATTCCTCTCTCTTTAAGGACTTTCCACATTTTGTCCTGATCCACACAAAGGCTTTAGTGTATAGAAGTTGATGCTTTTTTCAAACTCCTTTGCCTTCTTTATAATCCAGCAAATGTTGGCAATTTGGTTTCTAGTTCCTCTTCTTTGAAAACCATCCTGCTCTTCTGGTAATTCTTGATTTACATATTGCTGAAGCCTAGCTTCCAGAATCTTTAACATAATGCTACTGGCAGGTCAAATGAGTACAATTGTTCAATAATTTGAGCATTCTTTGACATTGCCCTTCTTTAGGTATTTGGGACATAAAATGTGATTTTCCAATCCATTATACACTGCTGAGTTTTCCAAAATTGCTAGCATATTGAGAGCGACATTTTAACAGCATCATCTTTGGGGATTTTAAATAGCTCAGCTGGAATTCCATCATTTCCACTAATCTAATTATTAGGAATGCTTCTGCCCATTTGACTTCATTCTCCAGGATGTCTGAGTCTAGATTAGTAAACACATCATCATTCATGATTATTGGTGACATTATTTTCTTGTATAGTTCTTCTGTATATTCTTGCCTCCTCTTCTTAATCTCTTCTACTTTTGTTAAGTCCCTACAATTTTAGTCTTTTATCATGTCCATTTTGGCATGAAGTATTCCCTTGATGTCCCTCATTTTTTAAAGAAATCCCTTGTTTTTCTTATTCTATTGTTTTCTTCTATGTATTGATCATTTAAGAAAACCTTCTTATATCACGCTCTGGAATTCTTTATTCAGCTGGGTATATTACCCCCCCCCCTTTTTTTTTTAGCAACTCTAAGTGTATTTCTTTTTTCTGGATGGGGAGAAAACAACCATAATGGCACTATTGGTATATATAGAAGCTGGACTGGCACCCATTCTGTGCTCTATGCAGACCCATGCTTGCTACTAAATCCAGTAGGATTTACAATTCTATTGATCTCAGATGCGTTTGCTTTTAGGGGAGGCTTAATCACAGAATAGTGCTATAAGTCTGGAAGATAGAAGGGGTCCCTGAAGTAGGATTCACCAAATGAATAGGTCCAGAGCAAAGCCCTGGGATAATGATGGAATCAGTGATGTTCAATGTATGACCAACCAGAGTGAATTCAAAGTAGGGGGAAAGGTAAAGTGTACAGCTAATTAGTAGAAAATTGAATATATTCCACGCAATTCTAATCAGTTTCCAATTTTTCTTATGTATGGCACTCAAAATCAGACTTTCAAAAAGGCACTCACTGATCAGAGCAAGGAAGTAAGAAAGACAACTAATACAAATAAGAGATTTCTCATCTCTGTAACCCAGTACCTGTGTCCAGCCTGAAGTAGCCACCTGAATCCTTCCTCATTGATGACCCTTTTGTGCCTAGGTTTCACAAAATAATATTCAAGTAACAGAATGCCAAGTTAGGCAGAAATTTAGAAATCATCCATGCCACAACACTCATTTTTTCTTGGCTGGAATTGCTCTCTTCTCTAAGCTGCCAGAAGGTTGAAGACCAGGTTGAAGAACTGGCTTGCTGTTTTGTAGAAGATTCATGAAATAATAAGGTGAACATTAATTCAATGTCTTTGATTCAATAGAGATGTTCTTAACCTGATAAAGATACCCAGGCCAGGGTAGTTTTTTTTTAACTTTAGGTAGAATAGCATGACTAATTGACTCATTGACCTCCTTCCCTTACAGTTTTACAAAGTGATTTCAAGAGGGGAAAAGGGTGATTGACTAAAAGGATCAGGAAAAGCCTTATATAGAAATAGAACTGAAATCATATTCTACTAGGTAAAAAGCAATGCATTCTAAACATGAGGGGCCATCTGTATAAAGAGAGCCCCAGAGACAGGAGTCAGAATGGCATGTTTGGCCAACAGCAATTTGCTCACGTTCACTGGAATAGAGAATATGTGTAGGGGAATCAGTCAAAATTGAGCTGGAAATGTAAGTGAGATATTTTATCCTATAAGCATTAGAAATATGAAGATTGTTTTCATAGGAGAGTATCATGATCAAACCTGTGATTTAGAAATAACAGTTTGGTGGCTCTGTGGAGGATGGACTGGAAAAAGCAAGAAGGCAAATTAGAAAGCTATTGCAATAGTCCAATGAATCTATCAGTCATAATGCATTGATTAAGTACTTACTCTGTGCTAGAGTCTATTAGATGCTAGGGTTACAAATAAAAGTATGAAGTACTCCCTCCTCTCAAGGAGGTTATAATCAAAGGTAAAAGATAAATAAATAAATAGGTAGATAAATAGATATGAAAATAATAGACATGAGAATAATATATTTATTAAAATATTCCTATGTAGAAGAATATGTTGATTCTCATATGTGAAAGTAAATGTTTACTTATATATATGAGCATACTATATATAATAATTACTGTATTTATTAATATATTTTCATATATAAGAACTAGTATATTCTCATATATTAATGCATTCTCATATGTGAGAATAAAAATATATTAATATTCTCATTTATATGAAAATAAATACAATGTAGTTAAATATAAAGTATCTAAGAAAGAAAGCCTTGCTATTTGAGGAAATCAGGAAAGGCTTCTCATAGAAGCTATGGCTTGAAGTCTGTCTTAAAAGAAAAGTAGGCTTCTCTGAGGAGGATTCTAGGTGTAATTACAAGCAGCAGGGACTAGTGCAAAGGCTTGAGATGGAAGATAGAGTGTTCTATGTAAGGAAAAGACAGAAGTCCAATTTGGATGGATCATAGAGTGTGGAAGGGAATTAATGTATAATAGGGCTGGGAAAATAGTTTGGAGTCAGGTTGTAAAAGGCTTTGAAAGCTAAAATACAAGTTTATATTTTGTCTTAGAGGCAAGAAAAAGAAAAAACCACTGGAATTTACTGAATGGAGAAATGACACAATCAGATCTGTCTTTCAGGAAAGTCACTTTGGAAGCAGTGTATAGGATATACTGGAATGGGGAGATACCAGATGCAGGGAGGTCACTTGGGATGAGAGGGAATGAGAATCAGAACTAAAGTAGTAGATTTGTGAGTGAAGAGAAGAGGTCAGATGAGAGATATAAACAGGATTTGGCAACTGACTGGATATCCAAGGCAAGGAGGAATAAGCAGTCAAGGATGAATACCTACCAGATTATAAACCTAAAAGACTGAAAAAATAGAATTACTTTTTTTTCTCAATAGTATTTTATTTTTCCAAATACATGTAAAGATAGTTTTCAACATTTATTTTTGTAAAACTATGTGTTCCAAATTTTTCTTCTTCCTTCCCTTCCCTCCCTCCTCCCCAAGACAGCAAGCAATCTAATATAAGGTTAAACATGTGCAATCCTTTTAAACATATTTCCATATTTGTCATGTTGTGCAAGAAAAATAAGACCAAAAGAGAAAAAAACTATGAGAAAAAAAGCAAACCAAAAAAAAGGTAAAAATAATATGTTTTGATCTGCATTTAGTCTTCATAGTTTTCTCTCTGGGTGCAAGTGGTATTTTCTATCCCAAGTCTATTGGAGTTGTCTTGAATTAAATGGGATTGCTTTTGACATAAATAGGAAGGTTGGAAGAAAAAAAGAATGATCTATGTTTTGTACATGTTAGTTTTGAGATGTCTTGGAGATAATCAGTTTGAAATATTCAATAAACAATTAGTGATGAGGGAGTGAAGCTTTAGGAGAGTGAAGCAGGATAAATAGCTCTGGGAGTTAGCTAAGTAGAAATTATCATAAGATTCATAAGAGAAGAGAAGAGGAGAGGAAGAAAGAGAGGAGAGGATGAGAGAGCAGGGGAAGGGAAGAGAGAGGAAAGAAGAAATCCAAAAAAAGGTAATGGGAGCCAGACTTAGGGGAAAGGCTATGTGAGGGGAGAGAAGGGCACAGATGCTATAGAAGTAAAATCAACAAGACTTGGCAAATGACTGGATGTTAAAAATATGTGACTATAGATTTATGTATATCGATGACCAGGTTAGACGAGACATCTCACAGCCTCCAGAACCACAAAATGAGTATGAATACTGAATCCTATGAAATGGTTGCATTATTCCAATTTGCACTATTTGTTTCTTTTAAGCTGGAACCAATGACCATATTTTACATAATTATAATTTAGAATAGTGTGAATTCAAATACATGTGACCACTTCACAAGATTCATTATATTCACATTAAACAGGACCTAGCAGTTCTGTTTCATTCCTCATGAATTTCAAATCCATAGGGATATTTTCCCACCCTTTCTTTTTCTTATACCTTTTCATCAATCCTCCTTCTCTTTTTTGATCTTTTATTCTCCATAGTTTCCCTTTCTTTTCTCCTCTCTGAATGTCCTTTCCCTTTCTGAAAACCTGGAAGCTTCTGGCTGTGGAGCTGAGGCATGAACATACTACATGTCTATGGGCCCCTTAGAGTGTTCTAAGGGACTTCACAGGACCCACAGATAGGATACTGTTGAGAATCTTAGACCTGAATCCCCTGAACTCCTTCCCTTTTTCCTACATCATTCCTAGACTATCTTCAAGAATATTAGGGAGAGAAAGCCATATAAAGTATATTAAACCTATCAAGTTTACTAATATTGCTTTCACTGTTAATCAAAAGCACCATGAGAGACCAGTCATTCTATGGAACCTGGAATTTGGCCAGGATCACAAGAGAAAATTCCAAAATCAGGACCAGGAAAAAAAAAAAGGGAAACCCAGGATATAAAAAGTACACATTTCCTATAGTTATTTCCCTGAACTGGGATTCCTGAATCAACACCTAATTAAGTCTAATATAACTTCTCACTTCGGTGTTATTTGAAGTAGTTTGGTTGCAGACTAGGTAATCCTCTGAATATATGAATATTTCTAAAAGGAGACTAAAGTTAACTACGTTCCTACAGTTCCAATGAAACTTCCAAAGCTATTGTCCCTCAATGTGCACAACTATTTCTTTATCCTTATTACTTAATCATTAAAGGAAAAGAAGAATGAGGAATTCCAGGAATGAGAAATGACAAATTGAAACTGGGGACTAGTTTGGGGACAGCTAGGTAATGCAATAGAGTATTGGTTCTGAAGTCAGGAAAACCCACATTTAAATATGGCTTCAGATATTTACTAGCTGTGTGATCCTGGACAAGTCATTTAATCCACTTTACCTCAGTTTCCTTCTCTGTAAAATGAACTGGAGAAGGAAATGGCAAACCACTCGGGAATCTTTGCCAAGAAAATCAAATGGGGTCACAAAGAATAATTTATAACAGAAAATGACTGAACAACAACTATATTTCCTTTAGTTTGAGCTCCTTGGGAACAGAAACTATCTTTTGACTTTCTTTGTAACTCCAGCAATTAGCACAGTGCTTAGAACATAGTAGATGATTAATAAATATTTATTGATTTACTATTCTAAACCTTCTCCTATTCCCTTAAGTTCCCGACATCCATATCACCCTCCTTTTCAGCAGATGAATTCCCCTTCCTCTTTACTGTGGTAACCAAGTTTATCTTTTGTGAACTCACCAATGTCCTTTTTACCATGGTTTTAAAACTCTCTATGTCAGGGTTCTTATCTTTTTTGTGTGTCAAAGTCTGTCTTTGGTAATCTGGTGAAGCCTATTGATCCTTTCTGAGAATAACATTTTCAAATACCTAAAATGAAATATATAGCATCACAAATAAAGCCAATTATATTGAAATAAAGATGCAATTTTTCCCATCTAAGTTCATGGAACCCTTCAAATCCTCAGAACCCTTGGAGGTCCATGAACCTCAGACTGACAGTCCTTGCTCTATGTCTTCATTTATCTCCTCCTTTGTTCTAGTTTCAGAGAGTGAGGTGATACTTCTTTCCAAAACTATCCCTGTCTACTTGAGCTCTCATTTTTATCCTGTCCTGGTTCCTTCATCAGCTGGCTCATAGGTCATTCTTTTTCTCTGTTTTGTCTTTAATCTAGTATCCAATCTGTTGTCCTTTTTCCTGATGTCTACAAAGAAAATCTCTCCTAGTTATTTTACCTTTCTCAACATTTCAGTCTTCTCTGTCTCTTGTCCATCTCCCATATCCTAAGCTTGGTTGCCCCTCAACACTAAGACCTGGACCCTCTTCTCTTCTTAATACTCTTTATCCTGGTAATGATGCCCAAAATCTATATATTTCACCCCGATCCTTCTCCCTAAACTATAGTTCCACATCTCCAACTGCCTATTTATTGATCATGTTCCTCAAGAAACACTTCCAGCATCTCAAGCTCAAAATGTAGAAACAAGATAATCTTCTCTCTCTAAACTTATTCCTCTTTAAAACCTCCCTATTTAATAATACTACTCAAAATAGCTAGCATTTATATAGTGTTTTAAAGTTTGCAAAATACTTTATAAATATTATCTAACTTTATCATCACAACCACCCCAGGAGGTAAATGCTAATCTTATCTTCATTGTACATATGAAAAAACTGAGGCAGACAGAAGTAAAATTACACAGGATCACATTGTTAGTACCATTATCTGCCTAGTGACTCAGATTCATATCCTCAGACATCTCCCTCCATATCTAATCAGCTGCCAAGCCATGTCATATCTCACATCAATCCTATTCTCTCCATTCCTACCAGCCACCACTCTGGTTCAGACCCTCATCACTTTCCTCAACTGCCAATAGCCTCCTAATTGATCTCCATACCACCAGCCTCAACCTTAATCAATCCTAACTTCACATGGCAGGTAAAATAATGACCTTAAGGTACAGGGTCATTAAAAGCAATGTACAATTTCCCAATGCAATCCAGTCCATTCTCATCCTACCATTCACTTCTAGATCTAGTATGTGTCCAAAATATGGATAATTACAAATCTACTCCATAGATACCCATATGTATATCACAAGAACAAAAGCCATTCTTCATCCACTTGTTTCAATTCAGATAACAAACACTTATTAAACATCTATTATTTATATCAACACTGACCTCTCATAAGTTCCAGTCTTGGGTTTTAAGCTATAGGATATCATTTAACAAAAACAAAAGTGTACATCACTCTTTTTGTATAATAGTAAACTCCTCAGGAAGAAATAGAAATGAATGATGAATGAATGAAACAAAGAGCATTTATTAAGTATTTACTATAACCTAAGTTTGAGGGATTTAAAAACAAAAACAAAAACAAATTTAGTCTCTGCACTCAAGGAGTTTACATTCTAGTGGGAGATATAAAACATTACAGTGGCTGTACTAGGGTATTTGGGTTTGGAAAATTGTCAGGTTAGTGAGTAGAGCCATAGGAGAATAGATTATCTTTTCTAATCGTAGTAACACTATCGGTTTGATTATGGTTCTATACTGGAAAGGCAGGACAGGGAGAGAGAAATAAGGGTACATATGGTAAAAAAAAAAAAAAAAAAAAAAAAGCAATTGATAAGAAGATGAGAGCAGATTAAAGTAAAGCAAGGTCACTATTGGGATCAAAAAGGTTCAAGAGAAATAATATCTGGGTAAGCACATTGATTAATAAAGGGATGATCATTTGGCCATCTCTCTTAGACCAAAGACAATCATGGCAACAGAGTTTATATATCCTTCAAAGAGTAGGTGTTCCTCAAAGTGAGAATCAATCCAATTGTTCAAAATTAACCATTGATTATTAAATATCATTTCTGAAACCACAGGCTTCAGGAGGTGCTTACCAATTAGACAAGCAGGGGCCCCATAATTGGAATTCCAGACATTGAAAGATTAGTTATTCAGGGCTTGTTTCCAAGCAAGGCAGAAACAACACAATATATAAAATTGGGGATGTAGTTACCGAAATGAATACAAGAACTGTATTAATATAGCTACAAAATACACTTTACAAAAATAAAGACAGACACGTATGAAAGAGATATTCGTTGCTCATGATTAGACCATGTTAATATAATAAAAATTATAATACTGAAATTAATTTGCCTCTTCAGTGCCATACGAATAAACTACCAAAGCAGTACTTTAGAAAACTAGAAATGAGAAGAGGGCCCAGATACAACATTGCAGGTGCTCAAAATTAGTGGGTATGAAATAAGTGGAAAAAAATCAACAAAGGAGTAATGGTCAGACAGGAGAACCAAGGAGAAGAATCACAAAAATCTAAAGAAGAGGGAATATCTAGGTGGAAAAGGTGATCAACAATGGCAAAAACTGTAAAGTCGAGAATGATGAATATGGGAAAAATACCATTAATTTTAGCAATTAATAAATGCGTAGAAATTTGGAAAGGATAGGTTTAGATGAATCATGAGGTAAGAAATCAGACTGTGAAGAGTTTAGACATGAGTAAAAGGAAGTAAAGCATCTAGTATAGAGAGCTTTCTCAAATGCAGAGTGCTCCCTGGTTTAGACCCTAAGAGTCTGAATGATTTGAGTTCCCTAAATAGCATGCAATGCATAATAGCCTCATCAAGCTTCTCAATAGAAGGGATATGCAGAATTTTCTCCTTGGTTGAGATAAAATCTTATCAAAAAAACTCCCAGATGAAGAACCATTTGCCCTTGTGTGTTCTTCCTCCTACTCTCCAAAAAAGTGGACCAGATTATAGATCGTATCTCTCTATATGCTATCCATGTGCCTTGTCTATATATATTTAGACAACCCCACACACTTACACATATATATATATATAACATATATAAAAATGAGTCATTATCCATTAGTCAAAGGACATAAACAAACAGTTCTCAAAAGAAGAAATGCAAGCTGTCAGCAAATATATGAAAATGCTCCAAATTACTAATAATAATAGAAATGTAAATTTAAATAACTGTGAGTTTCTACTTCCAAGCCATCAAATTGACAAAAATGACAAAAAATGGAAAATTACAATTGTTGGCAGGGATATGGGAGGACAGGCACACCAGTGTTGGTAGAATCCCAAAATGGTCTAGTCTCTCTGGAAAGCAATTCCAAACTATACCCAAAAAGTTACTAAATTGTGTGTATATATTAGTGATGGTACCACTAGGCATAGACACTTCCCTCTATCCCCCCACCAAAGAGATCAATGCCCTCAAAATTGTATAAAATACTACATGGACCTCTTCTGTATGTGGTTGGTCTAATTTTACTTCTCTTCCCATCATTGTTTTCTGTAGTGTTATTTCTACTTCCTTGTGTAGAGTATTAAAGACTAACATTAAAGTCAAAATACAGTGACTCCATTGTTAGTGATATAGAGAAAAATGTTTACAATAATCTTAATAGATCCTGTCTATTTTTCTTCTATTTGTTGCTCTTCCTGTTTCATCCTTGAAAGCTCTTGAAAAGATCTGGGTTATTTTTTTTTTCTGCAAACTTCCTTTTCCCTCTACCTAGTCTTAATAGATTATTCAAAATTCAATTCATCTCCTGTAGGGAGGTATAGTTAAAGGTTTCAAGCTAAGGTACTGATTAAGCCAAAAATATACAAAAGGAACAATAGATAGAGTTGTCATTACTTATTGATTAAACCTAATGCAGCCTGTGTAAATGGCAATGTCATTATAGATTTAGAAAGAAACTGCAACAAACGTAACAAGCATAGTCCCTATTTCTTCCTCTATATTCTGAATGAGATGAGAGTCTAATAAATGTTCAGCATAACCATAAGTTTCCAAGTTTCAGAGAAACACGTTTGTTCAAGATGAATATAGTGAATTAAACACAATTTACTAAGTACCTATTAATTATTTACACAGCACATATGCTGAGTCACTCTATGAAAGAAAATGGTAAAACTGAATATAATCATTCTACAAATATTTACTAAATGTCTTTTTAAAATCACTAAACTATGGAAATAAATCATGTGTACAAAAATATTTTAGCAATTTTTTGTTGTTGCTAATAATTGGAAACCAATTGGGTGGCCATTAACTAATGAGTACTGAACAAACTGTGGTATGTAGATGTAATAGAACATTACTGTGCCATAAGAAGAACAAATATGACAAATTCACATGAACTTGGGAAGCCTTATATGAGCTGATGCAAAGTGAACAGAAGGAGAAAAAATTTATACAATATATTTAAAATAATATTATATAATATGTTTACACAGCATATTACAACATAGTATAACACACACACACACACACGTAGAAAACAACAATAATGAAAGTCAGAGATTCTAACACTAAAGCCAACTATTGTGACCTTAGCAGATGGTGACAGTAGAAAAATCACATTATAGAAAATGCCAAAATTTAGTTTTGGATACTAATGATGAATATTTTGCTATTTGATATAAAAATAGTTGTTGATCTGATGATTTTTAGAAGGAAAATTATTATTTGGTGAAAAGTAACCATTATGGGAGAATGAGTGCTAGGATAAAGCTGAGGGAACAGCTCTCAATTCTGTGCCCCCAAGCAAGTACTGACCCTCCTATGGGTGAGTTTCAAGGTTCCTAGAAGCAAGAAGCAGGGCCTTGGTCTCCCAACAGCCATGTGACTGACACAACTCATTAGCAATCTCTCCCTCTCGGCAGAAGGTCAAGAAACTAGCAGGCAGCAGGGCAGGGAAGCAGAACAAAGTGAGAAATGACTGGCAAAGTATGGCTGTAACCTGGCCTTTGACTCTACTATTCCACTGCCCAGGAGTGGAGGGAGAAGGGAACATCTTACTCTCCCCCTTGCCAGTAGCTTCATCCCTAAGGTTTATCTCAGAGAGGGAGAAAGACACAGCTTCACAGGCCAAGGCAATGCTGATAAAAGGTATAACCCAATCTGCTTGCAGTCATTAGCATCTTCTGTCCCACAAAGTGACATGGGAACCAGGTAGCTGCTTCTGTGGACCCAGCTCTACTGGTTTGCTGATGACTTTGTCCAGAGCAACAGGAGACACTATAAATACTCTAGAACCGGCTTCTGAAGATGTGAAGAAGACTGATGGCCCCCTCAGCCAGAGGATACCACGTTCTTCGAGGCTCATGGAATGAAAAATTCCACCATGAGACTATCAATAACTGTGGCTTCATAGTGACCTGCTTCTATAGGTAATATGCAAGGATGATGAGACCTCCAAACTCCAGAGTGTTGACCCATAAGCTCTTTATCATCTCTCCACTATTTGGTGTTCCCAGAGAGATGGAAAAGCCTCTGACCAAAGAGCAGCTGATCACCTGAGTAGGAAAGCAGCCTTTTCTGCCCACGTATATTGTGAAGGTTACCCTTGACCTCCAGAAGCATCTGGCTGCCCTGGGCCTAACCAAAGCCATTGATAAGAGTGAAAGGGGCCTATTTCTGATATCAGGCAAGAAGGACCTCCACCTGTAGAGTGTTTTCCCTGTTAATGCCTTTGAATGAGACACAGAAGGTAGTCCCTTTGACTAAGAGATTGAGGGGCATGATAAGCTATGGATTCCCAGACTCTTCTATGCTGATTATTCGTTCATTTTCTTGGTCAAGGATGCTCAGAGTGGCTCCCTGCTCTTCATTAACCACTTGGTCCAACTCATTAGCACAAAATGGTTAAGGGACTTGCCTAGGATCACACAGTTAAGTGACTGAGTTAGGATTTGAACTCAAGTCTTCCTGATTCCAATCCCATTCTCTGTCTACTATAGCACCTAGATGGTGAAAGGTGAGTACATCTTGAACTATGGTACTGGCCATATGAATAGGGATAAAAGCATACATTTAACTATGATATTCAACTTCTAATTGTTGTTATTGTTGTTCTATTATTATCATCATCCATAATAATTCCTCAGCACAAAAGTTTTTAAGGTTTATAAGACACATTTCTTATAGCAACCCTATAAGGTTGCTACTACATGTATTATTCTTGTTTTATATCTATCACATGAGTAACTGGCCAATAGTGGGCATTCCCTTGAAAATGTGCAGATATTCTCTGTCTGTCTCTACCTTGTGGAAGGAAGTTCACTTCTAGGCATGCCCTTGGATCATGTGATAGTGAAGAGTTCTCTAAATGGATGTTAAACCACAGGAATTGATATCTCAGGGAATGTACAAGAGCAAGAAACTGGGCTCTTTAACTCTGTAAAGTAAGGGAAATATTTTAAACTGGTCCTGAGACCCAGGTTGGGGAGAAGGCAGGTACCCTACCTCCTACCTAGTTTCTATGTGACAGAGACTACTTCTAACCCTATTGTATTTTTTTCCTGATCATGAACAAATAAGTATCCCAGAATAGACATATCTAGGATTGTGAGTTCTAAAAGATAAAAAAAAAATTCTGGGAGGTTTGAGAATGTGGCAATTATAATTTCCACCAGGGTGGTTGACTGAAGCTATAGTTATGACAATGACAGAAAGTGGGCTAAAAGCATTGGACATATCTGTGTCGAAGAAAGAGGCCATCAGAAAGATGATTGGTCCAGCTTTGCTATTTTACTAGCAGACTGATGTCAAGAGTTGATCAGATAATGGCAAACTGAGATAAAATATGACACGGTTAACTAGAAGTCTTTTAAAATTCTGTGTGTCCCTATAGGGCTTTATTATTAGCCTTTCAACCAGTTTTAATCATAATTATTATCTTCCTTAATTCTGTTGTAGTCATTCTGTAATGTGTACTAACATCCATTCATGCTTAGTATTCTTTTTTGCAAGTAAGCATAAACTCCATCTCCTATACTCAGTTCATAGTGTACATTAGGTAAGTCTTTAATTACCAGTTTTGGGTAAATACATACATGAGCCATAACTTAATCCAAGAGTAAATATGTCAACAGGATGCCCAGATTGGGATTTGTTAATGATCTAAAGAGTATCAGAAAAGTGAACTTAATACCCTTAATTAGAAGAAGCATTCCTTAGCTGCTATGGACCCAGATACATCGAAAATATACAGAAAAAAAAAATCAAGAGTTTAAATGAATCATCCATGATTATATGGCTAGTAGGCAGAGTCACCAAGCTAGGTAAGCAAGAGAGTCAAGATTCAAATCTAGGTCACTGATTTCAAGTTCAATGTTCTTTCCACTATAGCACTGTCAATTTCTTCTTCAATAAAATGACACCCTTAGCTTATTTAATAATTTATAACTTAGACAAGGCTAGAAAAGTATAAAGTATTGTTGAATTAATATTGAATTCTTATCACCAGAAAGTGTGTAGTTAACTACAAAGTGATGAGTGTTTTGGACCTGAACAACTCATAGATGCTATCTACTAAGACAAAGGGAGACTATGATCTATATCAATGAACAAAATATACACAACAATGAAAGCATGGCTCCAAACACTGAAGTAAGGCTGAATTTCAGGATTCAGTAAAAGTGATCAAAAATTAAACTTTTTTTCTCTAGGAGGATGAATACATATAAAGTGGAGAATGGACATTTGCTCATGAACTGAACTCTTTTTAAAATTTATTTTGGCAATGAGTTTAAGACATTTTTATAGCTATTCAAGATGTTTAGCAATGAGATACTGCATGTCATCCTTATGGACTTGTCATTCATAGTTTAGCACTTCTATATTTACAACTTTGTTTTTTATATCACAGTAGAAATGTTTATAGTTTTAGGATTTTTGATTTCATATTTAAAGTATGTTTCTGTCTTTCACACCTATGGCCAGAGAACATCTTCCCTTGCTGTGGACTTATACTGGTCCAAATTTATTTGGAGACTGAGAGCGAAAATGAAGGGGAAAAGAGTGTCAGTATTTTCTTGTACCAATGCTACCTTAAAGGTGCTCCTGGAACCAATTGTTAATTTTTCAATATAAACATTTATTTCAGAAATAAACAAATTCTACAAATTAGAACTTAATTCGTTATTTTGATTATCTAGATATAAGGAATTGATGAAGAAAATGTTAATAATAAAAATTAAACTTAAAAGTGTGTCCTATGTGTGTGTGTGTATATATATATATATATATATATATATATATAATATATATATATATATATTTTTTTTTTCAGAGAGCTGGCTGTTAAACCAGCATATCACTGCTCTTTCTCTACCCAAGAGTAGCATTCCAATGATCTCTCACAAAACTTAGGTGTGGCTCATGTATTCCCAAAATGTGAATGTAGGTATTATATATAGGATAATTGTTTATTTCTTCCACCACTGAAAATATTTAAGATGAAAAAGACTTGTAGGTGAGAAACCAATCACAAGCCCGAAAAATGAACAAAAATCTCAAGTATTCATTATATAACCCCCCATAAAAAGGTAAAGACCCTTTGAGGGATGTCTGGGCAGATCTTCGTCCTTGACTAGAAGCTATTCTCCTGATTCTCAGTGACCAGTCATCAACAACCCTTCCTCCACCCCTACCCCAATCACAGTCTCAGGTATCAATTAAAAATTGTTAGTCTCCCCGGAAAAGCACACGTGCCTAGTACTAAATCAGAGCACATGACCAGATCCACAGAAGGTATCCCAGTTCAAGATCAGGGGTTTTCCTGGTCACTTCTGTTATATCTCTGGGTACCGGAAAGTGAAATACATTATTCTCCTTTTCTCACTATCCTACCATGTCTTGTCTGTGCTTCTCTGATCATCTCCCTCTTGGTTTTATGCATCTCAGTTATTTGTTAAGCACCTACTATATGCCAAGCACTAAGCTAAATGCTGGGAACAGTGACAAAAGCAAAAACAGTCTTTGCCCCCAAGTAGTTCATGGCTGAAATAGAGAAAGACAGAGACAGAAACTGAGATGTAGAATAGATAGAATACATACAGGGTAATTTTGAGGGAAAAACACAAGCAGATGGGGAAATCAGGAAAAATCTCAGGAAAAAGCAACTCTTGAACTGAGCCTAGCAGGAAACTAGGCACTCTGAGACAGAAGTGGAGGCAGTACATTCCAGCCAGAACAAGGTATACAAGCTGAAGATGAAGCACCTTGGAGGCAAAACATCAAGAAAGGCCATTTTGGCCCGAAGTGTGTAATGAGGAGATCTGTGTATAACCAAAACTTCTCTCCCAAGTCAACAATGTCCTTATTGCCAAATTAAATGGCCTTTTCTCCATACTCATCCTTCTTGATCTTTTTGCAACTTTCAACACTGTCAGCCACTCTTTCTGATACATTTTTCTCTACATTTTTGTGACAAGACTCTTTTCTGATTCTCTTGATTAAATGCTGATTGCATTTATTCTGTCTCCTTTGCTGAGCCTTCTTGTGGGTCATGTGCACCAACCACAAGTCCCTCGAGGCATTGTCCTGGACTCTCTTTTCTTCTTCCTCATACTGCTTTACTTGGCAATCTCATCAGCTTTCATGGATACACCTGTCACCTCTATAAAATGATTCTCAAAGTTACTTGTCCACCCCTATGGGATCTCTCTCTTAACTTCCAGTCTTGCATCTTCAACTGCCTTTTATATAATATCTCTAATTAGATTTTTCAAAAGACAGATTCAGCATGTCTAAAAATGAATTCATTATCTTTTCTCCTTCCCCCAAACTCTTCCCTCTTCCTAATTTCACTATTACTGTTGAGTGTACCATCATCTTCTTAGTCACCCAGGCTTGCCACATAGGTATCATTCTAACCTCCTCACTCTCACCCCCCACATCCAATCTCTTGCCAAGTACAGATATATCCACCCTTATGACATCTGGCATTTGTCCCCTTCTCTCCTTTGATACTGCAAACTCCTAAATGCAAGCCCTGATCATCCTATGCCTGGATGATCACAGTAGCCTACTGGTTGGTCTCCCATCTCAAGACTCTCCTAACATCAATCCATCTTCCATTCAGCTATCATATTGATCTTCCAAAAATACAAAATCTTATCATGTCACTCCCTTATTCAGCAAACTCCAATTTTTTTTTACCTCCAAGATAAAATAAAAAATCCTTTTTGGCACTTAAAGCCTTCTATCACCTGACTCCTGCTTACTTTTCCAGTCTTCTTACATCTTATATTTTCTCCTCCACATCTTACTTTGTACTTGAGGATCCAGTTACACTGAACTTTTTAAAATTTCAATGATATTTTACTTTTCTAAATACATGTATATGGAAAAACATTCATTTTTGTAAGACTGTGTTTCAAATTTTTCTCCCTCCTTTCCTGAACTCTCTCTCTCCCCAAGACAGCAATCAATTTGATATAGGTTAAATATATACAATTCTTTTAAGTGTATTTCCATATTTGTCTTGTTATACATGAAAAAAAAACAGACCAAAGGGGAAAAAGTCATGAGAATGAAAAACATCCCCACCAAAAAAGGAAAAAAGGGTATGCTTCGATCTACAGTCAGTCTCCATAGTTCTCGCTCTGAATTCGAATGGCATTTTTTATTCTTGAATCACCTCATTTTTAAAAAGAGTTAAGTCCATAATGGTTGACCACCACATAATCTTTTTGTTACTGTGTACAGTGTTCTCTTGGTTCTTCTCACTTCATTCAGCATCAATTCATATAAGTCTTTCCAAGCTTTTCTGAAATCAGTCTGCTCATCATTTCTTATAGAATAATAATATTCTACTACATTCATATACCATAACTTATTCAGCCAATTCCAATTCCTTGCCACTTAAAAAAAAAAGTTGCTACATTTTTGCACCTTTTCCTCTTTTATGATCTCTTTGGGATATAGACCCAGTAGTGAGACTATTGGATCAAAGAGTATGCTCAGTCTTATAGCCTTTGGGGCACATATGTTGACCTTATTTATGTTCCTCTAACACAAACATTCCATCTTCCACTTCCAAACATTTTTACTGGTTGTACCTAATGCCTGGAATTCTCTCCTTCTTTGCTTCCTAACATCATTGGCTTCCATCAAGTCTCAGCTATAGTCCTACCTTCTGGAAGAAACCATTCCTAGTCCTCCTTATTCTGTCTATACCTTGTTTGTACATAATTTTAACTGTTTTAAAATATATTTTAAGTTTAATACAAATCTTATTTGTATTCACAAAGAAATGTGAAAAAATACTTCCAAGTGCTAAAGCAATTATACTTCTGCTGGGCTCTTTTTGACAACTGCAATTTACAATTGTTCCATCTTTGCCTTTTTTCTTTCTTTCTTTCTTTTTTTTTTTTTTTTTTTACTTTAGGAATACTGAATATCCAATGTCCATTAGGCAATTAATGATGTGTGAAAGTGTAAATAACAATGAAATAGAGCCAAGACCTGTGGTTTCATTGGTATTGTACAAGAAACTTCAGATGATAAGATTTCCTTTACCAATATAAAGCTTCATCTTCTCTGAAGGTTATAGTTTCTGAGTTTCTGCTCTGAGAGCTGAGAGGTTAAATTAATTTCTTAAGACTACACAGCCAATTTTTCTCAGAGGCAGAACTAAATCCAGATCTTCCTAACTCTAAGGTCAGCTAATATCAATAAATAACTATTATTAGTATAACTTTATGCTTTTCAAAATACCTGGCATTCTTTCATTGGATCTTCACAACAATTCTTGAAAGCAGGCAGGGAGATTAGCTCCATTTTTAGGTGAAGAAACTGAGATTCTAAGAAACCAAAGGCTGTGTCCAAAAGTACACAATTACTGGTAAAGTCAAAACTACAACATGTTTCTCTTTTAATTTCTTTTCTAACATTCTATCTTTTGGTCTAGCCTGTTTGTCATAAGAGCATCACTGTTAATTGTCAAGAAGACAATTTGTTGTTTCACCCTCATCTTTCCAAAGTGAGATCCATAGAATTAGCAATGTGTGGGTTTTTTTAATTTTTAATTTATTTTATTCTTTACTTAAGAAATAAAACAAGTTTTTCATAACATAGTAGAATAGGGGAAAAAAACATAATTGTATATGAAACTGCAAACCTATTATGTACAACTGCCTATTCCTTTTAAAATATAAAATAAAATTATCATGTAACTTTTTTTTTTCTTTCCCTTACTCCCTGCCCTAGAACGTATAGGGTTTTTATTTCATGACTGGCCTTTTTTTCCCAAGCTCTATCAACAATCAAAACAGGTTTTAACCCATGTGTTTTTTCTAATTTCTTTTATACGCAGAATCATCCTCCTTCCCCCCCCCCCCCCCCCCCCGCAATTCCCTTACCTGGGTTAAGCACTTTACAAATTGATGAGATGAATATAAGCCATACAGTGATTACATATGCAAACCCACCACCATTAAACACTCAGTAGTAACTGACAATCTTCAGTGTTATAAGCAACTTTACTGAGAAAGTAAATATTGCCCATAGTTTCTCACTTTTTCTCAATTGTTTTCTCAAAAGCAATAAATTAATTTACTTAGGATAGAGTGGCAGAATTCTTCCAAATTAAAATTCCTCTTTCTAGAACCTCAGACACATACTTGGAAGTTCTAAGACAAACTATTCTTTCCAAGGTATGATGACCTTTCTCAATACTTCTATAACATTTTAAAATTAAATTTTATTTTTTATTATAGCTTTTTATATACAAAACATATGCATGAGTAATTTTTCAACATTGACCCTTGAAAAACCTTCTGTTCCAACTTTTCCCCTCTTTCCCTCCACCTCCTCCCCTAAATGGCAGGTAGTCCTACACATGTTAAATATGTTAAAGTATATGTTAAATACAATATATATATATATACATATATATATATACATATTTATACAGTTATCTTGTTGCACAGGAAAGATCAGATTTAGAAAGAAGGTAAAAATAACCTGAGGAAAAAAAAACAAAAATGCAAGCAAACATTAACAGAAATTTCTATAAGATTTTAAAATGTGTGACCACCCTTTCCTCCTAGATACTCCACTGCTCTGGATTTTTTTTTTTTTTTTGACACTCTTGTCTCCAGATTTTCCTCCAAATTACCATTCACGTCTATCTAGTAGGCAATGGTGTATAATAGTGCTCTCTCTATCCTCTATTCTCTTCTTTCTTGATACTTTCTCTCTGGTAATCTAATCAATTCCCATGGATTCAGATATTACTTCTATGAAAACAACTCCCAAATCCAGCCCAGTCTCTCTTCCACATTTTAGTTGTTCTCGCCAATTAAAGTTTTGAATTCTTACAAAACTACATGAAAAACTTGCACTTCAAATTGTACAGTCACCAGAAGTATACAATTATCAAAAATTCACACAGTTCACTTGGTACCTAAAGCACCTTTAACTTTCTATGCCTGGCACATCTCCAAGTGGAAATCCATCAATCCCTCAAACTTAACAAGTCCAAAACAGAACTCAATTTTTGTGTACTCTTTTGTTTTATTTTTTAAATTATATGTTTTTTAACCGTCAAAATTTTTTCTCACCTGCTCACCACAACTCCCTCCCCATTGAGAATAAGAGAAAAACAAAACTCATTATCAACATGTATAGTCAATTAAACAATTTTTAAGGTATCTCATTGCATGCTGAATCTTTCACTTCTGTCAGAAGATGGGTAGCATTAATTTTATGAAATCGTGATTCTTCATTATTCTGATGAGAATTCCTAATTCTTTCAAAGTTGTTTGACTTTACCAAATTGTTGTCATATAAATTACTCTGCTGGTTCTATTTACTTCATTGCATCAATTCATACAAGTCTTTCCAGGTTTCTGTGAAACCATTTCCTTCATCTTTCTAACAGTTCTATATTATTCCATCACATCTCCTATACCATAATTTGTTCACCCATTCTCCAAATTATGGGTACCACCTCAGGTTCCCATTCCTTGTACTCTCGATATTTTTGTATGTTCTTAGTTAAGGTTTGTTTTACTTAGAACTAATCACTCCCTTAATTTACCCTCCCTCTAAGTCACCTTTTCCCCCTTTCCCTCCAGTTTCCCTATTGAGTGAAGGATATTTCTGTATCCACTACTGGGTGTGTGTGTGTGTGTGTGTGTGTGTGTGTGTGTGTGTGTGTGTTCTTCCTTCCTTAACCAATTCAGATAAGAGTTTGAAGTAAAGTTCATCCCACCCCCTCCTAGTTTATATAGATATCTATTTGTGAACCTTAATTACTTGAAATAATGACTTAATCTTCCTTCTACTTCCTTCTCTTCCCCTTTTTCAATTCTTCCCTTAAAGCCATCAAAACATAATAGAAAAACTTCTAGGTCTAATTAGACTTCGTCACAATGATAGAGTTAAGAGGGAACATATGTATCATCTCCCCAATATTTGACTATGAAAAATTTATCTATGTTTAGTCACATACCACTGTTTTTCATGTTTACTTTAATTCTTGTATTTGCAGTTCAAAGTTTTATGCAGCTCTTGTCTTTTCATCAAGAATGATTAGAAGCCCTCTTATTTAATTAAATATCTATTCCCCTACTCCTGCCCCTCCCATAAATAGCATTATATTCAGTTTGCTGGGTAAATTTTTCTTCACTAGAAGCCCATATCCTTTGCTTTCTGCAATGTTTCATTCCGAACTCTCCACTCCTTTTTAGATACAGCTGCTAAATCATGTAAGATCCTGACTGGAGTTTCAAAATACTTGAATTCATGCTTTCTGGTTGCTTGCAATATTTTTTCTTTGACCTGGAAGTTCTAGATTTTGGCTATCATGTTCATGGAAATTTACAGTTTGAGGTTTCTTTTAGGCGATAACATGAATTCTTTCTATTTCTATTTTGCCCTTAGGTTCTAAGAGATTTGGATAATTTTCTTTTAGTATTTCTTGAAAAAAAGAAGTCTTCTCTAAGTCTGTGGCCCAGAACTCCATGGTGGTCAATAAAACTAACAACTGATATTTATCCCAATCTCAGTGCCCTGATATCGGTCTGCGACCTCCTTTACTTCTTTCTCTCTAGGTACTGGAGTATTGACCTGGCAGTATGCTCCTGTACTAACCCATCCCATGTCTACAGACTTCTTTGTCTATCTCTCTCTGCTGACCTAAGCTGAACAAATGGCTCACTGTTATTTCTTCTGGATTTACCATTAGGATTTAGTCTGATATATTTTCTACATCTGTTTGAAGGAGTTTTATGGAGGGAAACTCAGCTATACTTTTTGCTACTACATCATCTTGACTCTGTTTTTTTGGCATTGTTACTGGAATGGTTTGCTATTTCCTTCTCCAACTGTTGAGGCAAACAGGGTTAAGTGATTTGCCCAAGGTCACACAGCTAGTAAGTATCTGAGGCCATATTTGAATTCAGGAAAATAAATCTTTCTGACTTAAAACCTGGCACTCTATCCGAACTGCTCTACCTAATTACCTGTGTATACTTATAGAGAAGACATAGACATAATCAGGAACTTTAAAGGAGTTAAAAATAATTTTCTAGCTCCTAATTCAAAGAGCTACAATCAGTAAGAAGCTTTGGTAGTAGGAGAAAACCAAATCAAAGGGCAGACAGTCTTAACCTAAGAACATCTGCTTGCTTTTGATAGCTGCCTGACCTTACACTGTGGACTTAAAGAACTTTAGCCCTCCCTAAAAACTAGCCAATGCCCCCCAGCAGATGGTGGCAGAGAGCAACACATGGCATAAATGAGTTAAGTATTAACAGATGGCCACCGAGGGAAGCTCAGCAAATACTGCGGCTTGAGGCTAGCAGAGATGATACAACTCCCAGAAGGGAGCAAAAACACAATGTCCAGCAGGATGCAGCACAATGACATCCCAAGCATTCACTGCCACGTCTACAGCATCAAAATGGGCACTGCTCTACTTTGGCCACACATGTGCCCCTGGTCACAGGTAGTTCTTCCCCCTAGATGGTATGAGACATATTGTGGAACCCACAGAATATCGTGCCCCTTATAAAATGTGTCAGATCTTGTTTTAGCATTTAATTTACTATGCTGTTTAAGCAAGTGTTCTTCACTCTTATTTCATGTACTTTTGAGTAGATAATGCAAAATTAAATGTATTAGGCCAGTCAAACCAAATCAACAAGCACTTAAGTGACTATTGTGTGCCAGTTCTGTATTACTACTGTGCTAAGCAGTAGGAATAGGAAAAAAGAGGAAAAACAGCATCTTCTGGCAAACATGAACTCACAGTCCCTTCAAGGTCACAGTTCATATAGTCTGCTTTTGAATGGGGGGAATCTAGTGGTTCACATCTGAAGATTTCTATGGGTCTTTACATATAAGGATCCCCAAACTTAACACAGACCATAAATTAACACAAAGGGTTTCATATGATTCATGATTTAATCCATACTGTACTACCCAGGCAGATGGTCAGAATTATAACTACTAGTCAAAGACAGAAAACTGAAGCAGAGGGGTTTGTTGATTTTTGTTTCAGTAACAGAAAAAGTCGATGATGGAGCTCAATTTTCTTAACTCCCACTCTTTGATCAGTCCACAAAGTTTTTCTGGTGTTAGTCATTTTTACCAGATTACTCATTTAACGTGGGCAGCTAGGTGGCACAGTGGATAGAATGCCATCCCTGGAGTCAGGAAAACTTGAGTTCAAACCTAGCCTCAGATACTGTGGACTAGACCTGGTCTGGAAGCCAGAGATCATGTCAACTCAGTGAGCCATGATGCTTAGGAAAGGTCTCATCCTAATCTACTGATCTCAGTTTATAAAATTAAACAGCCAAAGTTAAGAAATTTCCCTCTTTTGTATTTATGCAATGACAGTCTCCCATTATATGGCCTTATTCAATGATTCAATTCAGCAAGCATTCAGTAAGCACAGTATGTTATGGACACTGTGCCAGGCACTGCTGAGCCAAAGACAAAGTCCACATAAAGTAGCACATCCTCTAGAAGGCACAGGGTGATATGATATAGGTCTAAATGCCAAGTAAGCATTACAATCACAGAGAAAGAGGAAGCCCTAACTGCTAAGGAAGGGTATGGAAAAACTTTTTGGAGATGTCAAAACAGTTTTGCAAAATCTAGAGAGTATGCAGAACTTGTGTTTCCTTTCAAATCAAAGCTTCTCTAGAGAAAATGAAGATAATTCTCTCTCTATTATCTGAGCAAGCATTAATGCTGAGAGATTAACAGTCTGGCCTAGGGCTTAACATTTCATAAACAATTTAGCAGTCAAATCAGCAGGTGAAACTTGAAATTTTATCTTCATGGATATTAAATTGTCCTGTTTCACCAGAAAAAAAAATTCATTCTGGATCTCCTACACGGATTTTTAGTGTAGCTAAATTTATGAAATTAGTCCTTTTCAGTCATGTCCAACTCTATAATGTATAGATATTCTATTTCCATATCTATATTATGGATATTCTTATCCATAGGTATAGATATTCTATATTGTATAATCTATACTATAGGTAAATTCTATATTTATAGTATAGATATTCCATGTTCTATACTATAGATGTTTTATAATCTATATCTATATTATATTCATAAGTATACTATATACTATAGATATTCTATATCTATACGTATATCCTATATTCTATATCTACTAGTATGGATATAGAATACACTATATATAGAGAATATACTAGAATATAGAATATATTCATATAGATATATACCCTTACTTACTTCTGCATTAAAAAGATATCTATCTCGAATAGCAGAATTATAAGGGGAGCATAAAACATGAAAGAGATGAGAATGAATTTGGAGTAACATCATATTGGACAAATAGCATAGCATCAGCTAAAAATAGGGAGAAATAGGATTTCTAGTTATTTCTCCTTTATGCCTGTATGGTTCATAACTGTCTTTATGAAAGCTTTCCATGGTCCTGACCCTTCCATGGTCTTTTGGGGTAGGGAAGATACACTGGACAGAAGGTAAGTGCAATGGCTAGAGAGACAGGCAGGAAGACCTGAATTCAAATCTGGCTTCAGACAATTACTAGCAATGTGACTCTGGGCAAGTCCCTTAACCCTGCCTGCCTCAGTTTCACATTTGAAAAATGAGCTGGAAAAAGAAATGACAAACCATTCCAGTCAGTATCTTTGCCAAGAAAACCCCAAATGGACACAGCCACAAGTGAAATGACTAAATGTGCACCACACTAGTACCAGGGGTAGAGCATTTAATGATTTAAATCCTTCATAGTCTTTGAATCACAACCATGAAATCTCACATGCCAAACACACACACACACACACACCCACACACAGAGTCTTATTTGAAGAGAACAATGCAGTTTAGAACATCATTCTAGACCAGGAGTTCTTGACCTTTTTTTGTGTCATGGACCCCACTTTGGCGATCAGTCTAGGAAAGTTATCAATAGCCATATTTTTCAAATGTTCCAAATCATTAACAAATAGAGAAATGCACATTAAAGCAGCTCTTGGGTTCTATTTTATTCTCTTCCAATTTGAAAAGGTAACAAGAAAGCAAAATGATAAATATTGGAAGAGATATAGGAAAACAGATGAGTTAATGCACTATTGGCAGAGTTGTGAATTGGACTACATATTCTGCAAATCAATTTAGAGTTATCCTCAAAAAGTCACCATACTGTGCATAGCCTTTGACCCAGTAAGTTGTTTTTTTTTTTTTTCAAAAAAGAAAAGGATACATATACACAAAAGAAAATAAAAAGAACTTTATAAACAAAAAATAAGTTTATAGGAATTGTTTTTGAAGTAGTAAAGATTTGGAAACTAAGGAAGTACCTATCAGATGGATGAACAAATTACAGTATGTGAGTTTGAAATGACCAATAAGAGATGCTTTCAGGGACAACAGGGGAGACTTATGAGAACTAATGTAGAATGAAGTGAACAGAACCAGAACATTTTATAAAATATCATAATGATAGATGACTTTGAAGGACTTAAGAACTCTGACCAATGCAATGACCAATCAGGATTCCAGAGGATTGAGAATGAACTATACTGTCCATTTCTTGATAAAGAAGTGTTGGATTCAAGATGAAGAATTACATGGATGGACAGGGAGAGAGAGAGAGAGAGAGAGAGAGAGAGAGAGAGAGAGAGAGAGAGAGAGAATGAGAATATGCAGGAATTTGTTGTCTCATCATATTTCTTATGAAAGTTTTACTTTCCTTTTTCTCAATTGGGGAAAGTAGGAGGGTGAGAAAATAAATTTTTGTTATTGGAGGGAAAATATTAAGGCATATAGTTAGAAGGAATCAATAGTGGGTAGCATTTAATCTGACCCTAATGTAATCAGTGATAGTTTATACTTGGCAGAGTAGGATTTGTTAGTCTATACTAAAACCAGATATATACAAAATAAAAGGATTCTTAAATCTTTTGGCTTGCACTTCCAACACTGAACACCTGGTGTTCCACCAACAAACGCAGCGCCATCTTAAGGATAATCTTATAGACATAGCACTAGACTTTGATAATAACCTACCTAACACTGCCTTGTACCTTAAGACAAAAGTCCTGTTGTCTTCAAAACCCAATTACCTCACTGACCACTAACTGGATATTGCTAGACTCCTCTGTACCTGATAAGGTCCAGCCCAATGGCACCCCGACAGCTCTGCCCATGAACATCAGCATTGTCCCTGAGGGATTATGTTGGATTGTGAGAAGAAAGACTACTACAATGGCCTGTGCAAATCTATATTCTTGATAACATTAACCTACAAAAGCACGAACTCAATAAACTCAATAAATATACCTTTAACAAATAGCCTTTCACAGAATGGTCTCAAATTATTTTTTTGATTTCTCTGGACATTATTTATCTTCCCACAAACAGCCAAGTGGTCCTTCTTTATATTCTTCACTCCATACTCTTTCTCGCATCTCTGTATCTTTACCCTGGCTGCTCTCCAAACCTGGAATGCAGTTTGTTCTTACTTTTATCTCATAGAGTCCTCTTCCATTCAAATGAAGCTCAATTTCCTCTTTTCTTCCTTCCTTCCTTCCTTCCTTCCTTCCTTCCTTCCTTCCTTCCTTCCTTCCTTCCTTCCTTCCTTCCTTCCTTCTTTCTCTTTCCTGATTACCCAATTTCCTGTGCCTTCACTCCCAAGGAATGTGGGTAAATGTTCACCAACTGGCTCTGGGGGGGTGGGGGGAGAAATTACATACTACACACTTTTAAATTTAATTTGCATTAACATAATCCCCTCACTTTCTTCAGTATAGACAACCAATAATACAATCAACCAAGTCCTGACTCGTAGCATTTAGGGATTTCTAAGATATAAATGTACTGAAGTTTTTGTTATCCATTCTCATTTTATTATACTGGCTCCAACATGTCCCTACCACTCTCCTAAATTACCTTGCATTTAATTATTTATATATATTTAGATTTATTCACTTTACATTTATGCTATATGTACTTCTTATCTCCTTCATTAGAAATTATTTCATCTTTAAACATGCATCCTCATGTTGTTGGTGGAACTGTGAACGAATCCAACCATTCTGGAGAGCAGTTGGGCTTGTATCCCAAAGAGATTTTAGAGGGAAAGGGACCCACATATGCAAAAATGTTTGTGGCAGCCCTTTTTGTAGTGGCAAAAACCGGAAACTGAGTGGATGCCCATCAGTTGGAGAATGGTTGGGTAAATTGTGGTATATGAATGCGATGGAATATTATTGTTCTGTAAGAAACAACCAACAGGATAATTTCAGAAAGGCCTGGAGAGACTTACATGAACTGATGCTGAGTGAAATGAATAGAACCAGGAGATCATTATACATGGCAACCACAAGACTATATGATAATCAATTCTGATGGACGTAGCTCTCTTCAACAATGAATTGATTCAGACTAGTTCCAGTTCAGTAATGAAGAGAGCCATCTACACCCAGGGAGAGGATATGGGAACTGAGTGTGGACCACAACATAGCATTTCCACTCTTTCTGTTGTTGTTTGCTTGCATTTTTGTTTTCTCTCAGGTTTTTCTTTCTTTCTAGATCCGATTTTTCTTGTGCAGCAAGATAACTGTATGGCTATGTATACATATATTGTATTTAACATATTTTAACATATATTAGAATACCTGCCATCTAGAGGAGGGGGTGAGGGGCAGGAAGGGAAAATTTGGAACAGAAGGCTTTGCAAGGATCAGTGTTGAAAAATTACCCCTGCATATGTTTTGTACATAAAAAGCTATAATAAAAAATAAAATAAATAAACATGTATCCTCAGCAGTAGTACACAAGAAGTACTTAATAAATAGTTGTCAATTGAATTGATTGATAAGTGATCTCATTGGAGAGGAAATAAACATTTATTAATCATCTACTCTGTTCTTAAGTGCTTTGCAAACATGATCTCAACTGTTCCTCAAACAACCCCCATTTTATCGTTGAGGAAATTGAGAAAGACAGAGTTTAGGTGACATGCCCAGGGTTACATAGCTAGTAAATATTAAGGGTGAATTTGAACTCAGGTCTCCTGGTGTCCAGGTCTAGCTCTCTATACACTCTGCTGCCTAGCTGCCTCTAGCATTGGTTCCTATTACTTCCATCATAATATAATATGTGGATTGTTCATGTTATCCCTCATTCTTTCTATTTGACTAGTGTATCTGTTAGTGTTTCCCCCCTAAAAAAGTTAATTTGTATTTACTTTATATTTGTCTTGTATTTACTTGACTATTTATTTCTGCTTTTCTCTAACCATAAACTCCCTGAGGACAAAGATTGTTTTGGTTTTTGTTTATATGTCTTCAGAGCCCAGGAACAAAGGAAGAACTTAAGAAATGTTTTTTATGTTTAATCAGAATAAAGATATTAGTATGATTTGCTTTAGAAAAAACTATAAATTTATACCAACATCTCATAACATCTAACTCAATAACCTCAAAATGTAACTTGAATATAAAAATCCATAGTATAAAAAAACTAGGAGAGAATAAGAACAGTTACCTCTCATATTTATGATTTTGGAAAGACAAGAAAAAGAGATAAACTGACAGAGATTGGGAGAAAAAAAAAACAAAGACAGAAAGCAGAGACAGAGACAAAGAGACGGAGAAAAGGTGGGGAGACAGAGTCAGAGACAGAAACAGAAAGAGCAAATAAATGCCTTTGCTTTGGGTTAATTGTTACATGGCTGACTATTAAGCATGAATGCACAGATAAGGGGTTTTTTTGTTTGTTTTTTTGTTTTTTTTGTTTTGTTTTGTTTTTTAGAAATCCATAAAGTACCTTAAAATAGTTGTCTGTGCCTCGAGAGAACTTGCAAGTTCTGATGGGGAAAGAGGACCAAAGGTGGTGCTATACTAAGACCTATTAAGCATCTGTGATCTTCTAAACACCAAGTACCAAGCTAAGGGCTGGAGAAGTTACAAAGTTTAGATCAAACACAACCCTTGCCCTCCTGGAATTTATAGAAATGTAAGGGGATAGGATACAAACATTGATCCTATATCATAGGATAAATGTCTCAAAGGTGTCCCCCCCAAAAAGTCCTATGGGAGTATTGACAAGAAAGAACCGAAATCACACATGATAGAGATAGGCAAAAGATTTTCTTGCAAGGTTCCTAATTTAATAGTACATTAGAAATAGTTCTATTTCTTAGAATCCTCTAATTCAGCATCCTTTTCCCTTGCTTTACATTTTCCCAAAAAGGACAAAGTCACCTACCTAATCAGCCTCAGAATCAGAGCTAGACCTTCAGTCTCCTGGCTCATTTTGCTTACATCCCTATAGCATTGTCTAGTCATCATGAGTAATGCAGGAATGAGTAAGCTTATTCTTATGCACAAACCCACAGCAGAATAACACCCACGACAGAATAACACCTGAGAGTTAAAAGAACTATGGCCTCTTGCTTGGAGAGGCCAAGTTAGTCACTCAAAAAATGAAAAAGGGGAAATGTAACTAGTGATAATGAACCTGGCCAAGAATAGTTCAGGATATTTGAGCAGCAAGCAGGAAAAGTATAGATCATTTCTTAGAGATTAACAGCCAGAATGAGAAAAAAGGGAGAAAAAAAAATACTGGCACCCACCTGCCATGGATTACTGAGTTAAGGAAATAATTAAGGGGCTAAAACAATAATCACATAGCACCATCCATCCTCTACTCCCAGCATAAAATAAGTGTTTTTAAAACTGCCTTCTCCTGTTTTTCCAAAGCCCTCCAGTAGTTGCAGAAGTCTCCTTTGTCAAAGATGCACCAAAAAACCATGTAAGTACTGACAAGAAAGAACAGAAATTATGCCTGGTAGAGATAGGCAAAGATTTTCTTGCAAGGTTCCTAGTTCAATGGAATATTAGAAATAGGAGAAACCTTAGAGGTCATCTAGTTCAACACCGCTCTCCCTTGCTTAAAAGGGACAAGAATCAGAGTCTTAGATCACTGGACAGCAACAGAATAGTGAATACAGTGCTGGGCTTGGAGTTATAAGGATCTGAGTTCAAATCTAGCCTCAGACACTTGCTGGCTATTTGACTCTGGGCAAATCACTTAACCCTGTTTACCTCAGTTTCCTCATCTATAAAATAAGCTGAAGAAGGAAATAGCAAACCCATTCCAGTATCTTTGCCAAGAAAATCCCAATGAAGTCGTAACAACAACAAACTTTGACCATTTCCCGCTTTGGAACAATTGGTTTTCCCTATCTGTTAAATGGAAGACAGAGGTTAGATTTTTTTTTTTTTTTCTGAGGCAATTGGGGTTAAGTGACTTACCCAGGGTCACACAGCTGGGAAGTATTAAGTGTCTGAGGCCAGATTTGAGCTCAGGTCCTCCTGACTTCATGGCTGGTGCTCTATCCACTGCCCCACCTAGCTGCCCTAGAGTTAGATTTCTAACCTTCTAACCTTCTACTTATGAAAATTTGTGATTCTATGATTACCTGTTTTTTTAATCCCTTCTTCATTCACCATCTCATTTCCATTTTTAATGTGTCAAGCTTGTACTTCTTAAGGAAGTAAATTGATTGTGGAAAGTGTCCCAGATACTGATAGAACACCATTTATAGGGAAGGAAAAAGTTAAATACAAAACCATGCATATTTTATTTCCTGCTTCAAGGCTGAAGATAATAAATGCCTATTTATCACAATGTATTTGCAATGTACTAGAACAATTCACTTGTGTAGTTTTCTTCTTCATTCTGAGCATTAAGCTTCAAATTTTAGCTGTTTGATTTTATTGCATAAACTAAGGATGCTCCCAAGAGCCATTCATCCATGCTAGTGATGCTTTCGGACATAGATTTGGAATGGAATTATCTTTTCCATTTCTGTGCTACCACACCAGCCCTGACCATAGGGCTTTCATCCTGGATTAGTGTAATTTCCTCTTAACTTGGCTTCTTGCCTCCTACCTCCTGTCTCTCATACAACCTATCCCATACACTGTTGCCAGATCAATCTTACTAAAACACTTTTCATCATGTCACTTCCCTGTTCATAAACCTTCAGTGATTCCCCATTACCTATTGGATGAGGTTCAAACTTTTCACCTTAGCATTCAAAACCCTCCACAGTCTGTCACATATGATATTCCCATTGCCGCCTCTTCACATGCTATTCATGCTGAAATGTGCTCTCCCCCTTTTCTCTGCTAAGCCAAATCCCAGCCGTAATTCGAGACCCAATTCCAGTCTAATATCTTCCGTGAATCATTCCCTCAATCATTCCCATACACAGTGATCTCTCTCTTCTCTGAAATTCTATAGCCTTGTCTTTCCAACATTTATCCATTGCTTAATCATGTATTACCATGTAATGCCATCTATTATGATGCTATATTATATTATGATTTCACTCTGGAATTGTTATTTAACTTTTCTTATGTGTCTTGAGAGGCAACTAGCACAGTGGATAAAGCACTGCTCTGAAAGCCAAGAAAACTTGAACTTATATATACAAGATATTTACAACTGATATATTCTCTGAAGTTCTCAGTGCTCTCCCCCCTCCCCCTGGAGGGAAGACTCTAATCTGTTGAATGGTCACCACTATAATGACAAGAGTTTCTTCATCTAGGAGCTTTTTACACTAGCAAAATTACAAGTTTTAACATTTTATTCACACACACATTTACACACACTCATATATATACACATATTTTTGAATATACAAATATGTATATGCTATATATACATGGTGTGTTTGTTGTTATTCAGTTATGTCCAGCTCTTTGTGACTCCATCTGGAGTTTTCTTGGAAAAGATACTGGAGTAGTTTACCATTTCCTATTCAGCTTATTTTATAGATGAGGAAACTGAGGCAAACAGGATTAAGTGACTTGCCCAGGGTCACACAACTAGTAATGTCTGAAGTCATATTTGAACTCAAGAAGATGTGTCTTCCTGATTTCAAGCCCAGCACTTGTTGCTTGATTCACCATTCTACTCGACACAGCAGCTACTCAAAATGTTTAAATCCTCCCCAAAGCTCCCATGGTACCCTCTTCCTCTTTCCTCCATCTCAACGAAAGATCTCATCTCATTTCTCACAGAAAAACAAAAACAGACTATCTGCCTCATCTATTCTTCATCTCATACCATTCAAACCCCTTCCCCTACTATCTCCTTCTTCACTACTATCTCACATGAATAGGTGGTACTTCTTCCCAAAGCCTATCCATCTCCTCTCATTTTCTCCAGCTGTCATTCACACTATCATCATTCCCATTCTCTCTTATCTTACACTTCTCCCTCTCTTCTGGTTCCTTCCCTGCTGATTTCAAACACTAACAAATCTCCCTTATCCTTAACAACAGACAAGACAAAAAAAAGCCTCATTTGATTCTACAGTCCCTTATAGTTATTGTACTATATATTCCCTCTTTTTCATAGCTATATTCTTTGAGAAAACCATTCACATTCTGTGCCTGAATTGTCTCGCCTCTCAGTGACTTCTAAAGCCTCTGCAGTCTGGCTTCCCAATTCACCATTGATTCAATTTGATTCAATAAACATTTAATAAGTGCCTACCATGTTCCAGATACAGCGCTAAATTAAGGGGATTCAAATAAGAAAAATAAAGATAATCTTTGCCTTCAAGGAATTTATACTCTAGTTGTTATTCAGTCATGTCCAACTCTTCTTGACTCCATTTGGGATTTTCTTAGCAAAGATACTTAGAGTGTTTTTTTTCCCCATTTCCTTCTCTAGTTCCTTTTACAAATAAGGAAACTGAGTCAAAGTGACTTGCCCAGGGTCACACAGCTAGTAAGAGCCTGAGGCAAATCTGAACCCCTATAGATGAGTCTTCCTGACTCCAAGCTCTCCACTTTATCCATCTGCTTCCACAATCTAGGAAAAGGAATTGAAAGGAAGAGGTACCAGGAGTACCTGCAACCAAGCAAGAACAGCTGATAGATAGAAAACAAAGAGATATCTGGGAAGTTCTGAGCCTTCTGTAAAGGATAGCTTTGAGGGAAGTCTATTGCCTGTATCTAGCTTTCTGATAATAAAAAAAGAGGCAACTGACTGACGGGGCTGAGATAGTGTTGCATATCAAAACCTTAGTCATCTACATGATGATGAGACTTCAGGTCATCAGCTTATCCTGGGGGAGTTAGGATGTGAAGTCAAAATTGATCAGAGACACTGATAAGAAATGAACAGTTACCTGGAAAGTACTTAGCCCTCTTTAAAGGAAGACTTTAGGAGTTTATAGCTCCAGCCAGTCTCCAGCCCTCCAATCAGAAGAGAGGTAACTGGGGGAGATGAGATGTTGAATAGCAAACTGAACTGAAACTGCCCTTTCCAAAGTTACCGATGATCTTTTCAAACTGATCAACTTTTCTCAATCCTCATCCTTCTTCACATCTCTACAATATTAAATAATGTGGATCACCTTCTTCTCATGCATATTTTGTGACAATACTTTCTCCTGGTTCTTCTATATATCTGATTGTTACCTCTCAGCCTTTTTGCTGGCTCTTCATCCATATCACAACCACTAATTAGAGGTGTCCCCCAAGGGTTTGTCATGGGACTTCTCTTTTGATGGTGATCTCATCAGCTCTCATGAGTTCAATTATCGTCTCCATATACAGCCTAGTCCCTCTCTTGAGCTAGTGAGAAATCATCAGTTACCTTTTGGACCTTGGATATCTTGTATTCATCTCTAACTCAATTTATCCAAAACAGAACTACAACAAATAACAAAGCCAATGAGGATGTTTTTTAAAAGGTGGACACCTTAACATTGAAGTCACTCAGTGTAAAATATGGGTTTGGATGATTTTACCAAGTTCTTCCTGGAATTTCTCCACTGCATTCTCTCTAACACATCTTTGATTACTATGATGCAAATATCTTTGTGGCCATCTTATGATATTGTCCTATGTGGTTGTTATTTGTACTTCATTTTCGAAGAGGACCATGATATCAGAAAGGTGATATATCATGTTAGGCAAGTCAATTGGATTGATGTAAGGGAGTACTGTACAAAGTCACCAGTCCCACTTTCTCCTCCAGAGCCATCTCCGTCCAGTAGCAAGATGGAGAGCAGAACTATTGGAGATGGCTCTGGATGATGTGGGAGACCTTGACCTTTTTAAGCTAAGGTCTTTAACAGATTTTATTTTGACTGAAGCAAAATTCCCATTCATTCCTTAAGGCTAGGTGAGAAAGGATGCAAAGAATGGCCTCTTTTACCTAGTCAAAAAAAATAAATCTGGAAGGGAAAGACCCTCAGTATTTCAGGTTAGATGATCAAATCTCATGCTGTTGCTTGTTTTCTTTGAGTTCATGATAAAGTCAACATTTCCAATTCTTTTTCTTGCCTCTCCAAGAATACCTGAGAGCCATCTTTTCTTTTAGCTACAACTTCCTAATGTCATCTGGTTGTTTCCAGCAAGAGTATCAATGATGTAAACCAATGCTGAATGAAGTGAACAAAATTAGGAAAACATTGTATACAGTAATAGCAAGATTATGTGATAATCAACTATGATAGATTTAGCTCTTCTAAACAATGTGATGATCCAAGACAATTCCAAAGTTGGGATGAAAACATGCCATTCATATCCAAAGAAAGAATTATGGAGACTGAATATGAATCAAAGCACACTATTTTTACCTTTCTGTTTGTTTTTTCTTTCTTGTAGTTTTCCCCTTTTGTTCTAATTTTTCTTTCACATGACTAACATAGAAATATGTTTAAAATTACTGTACATGTATAATCTATATGCTGCGTTGTTGGGGAGGAAGGAGGCAAAGAATGAAGGGGAAAAAATTGGAACTCAGAATCTTACAAAAATGAATGTTGAAAATTATCTTTACATATAATTGAAAAAATAAAATGCTATTAAGAAAAAATAAAATAAGTATCAGTGATGATGTTACTCAGTTCCCCTCATAATATATTAAATTAACTGATCAATGGCCAGACACCTCATATTTAGAGTACCGACAGTTCAAATGATATTTATGTTTACAGATAGTCTAAAGATTGAGATTCTTAAAACTGTGGCCAGAGAACTTCTGGCTTGGACCTCTTGCTGCCACTGCAATAAGAGAAAAAACTGTGATAGGAAAGAAACTTTAGCTCAGAGTTCTTGCTGTTGCTGTGATAAAGGATGATGATGCTTTCGTCACACCAACTGCACAATCAATCTTGAGATATAAACTTCAGGCTCTAGTTTTGACCACCTAGTTCCTTGACCTTTCTGAGGTAGGGAATCTTTAGCTTTCTCCTTCTGATGTCTATACTTTCATCTTGCCTGCTACTTTCCACAACCTTCCATTGTACTCCTCCTATTCAAATATTGCCATTTTATATGGGGTTGCTGGAGATGACACTCTGGGCTCTCTTACTTTTCATCCATATGAGCATGCACTCTGAGAGGAAATAAAAATCTACAAATAACTATTTCTGTGTCATTGAGTCAGTGATTGGCAGAAGTATCTAATCAATGGACTCCTTTCCCCCTTTTCATCACTCTACCACAGTCCTTAAAGCAGCAAAAGCTGGCCACACAGGATGGAGATGTGTGTTATTCTTTTTGCCTTATTCATTAAGTAGCCATAGCCAAAGAATTCATCCCTCACTGTCTAACCTATTAATGGCCAGGCTCTTTGTATTTAGAATGCTATTCAGACAACAGACAGATCTGGTGCAAGGGACACTCAAAGTCTTCCCAAATAGAATCTGACATTATATTTCACTAATATTATTTTTAAGATCTGAAGATCACCTCCATGCTATGATACGGCACAAGAGTGGGATTTTATGGAAGCAAGTCATAGTCTAGGAAATATACATTTTTCATCCCCAAAGTAAAAGGTAGAATAAAGTTCTTTATATAAAAAGGAACTTTCCTCCCTCATTTATCCAAATACAGGGACCATTATCTAGGACAAAGTCTAAGGATACCCAAGTCTCAGGGAATTATCTCTTCACCAGATACTGATAAATAAATTCCTTATTGTCTAGAAAAATTTTAGAACTGAAAGTATGTTCCTAAAAGCACTGAATTTGGAGTCAGAGAATCTGGATTCAAATTCCATTTTGGCTTCTTACTATCTGCAAAACTTTGGGCAAATCACTTATCTGGGCCTCCATTTCCTCATCTGTTAAATTAGTGGGAGGAGTCATCTAGATGGTCTCAAAGGGAGCCTTCAATCTTCAATCTATGACGCTATGATTCTATGGGGCATTAGGGCAGTTACTGATAGCAAACACCAGTCACCTAAGACCAGAGCCAGGGTTTCCCCCTCAGTAAGCACTGGGAATTAGCACTACCACCATTAGCATCTAGGTAGTATCATATATGAAGTGCCTGAACTCATAAAGGCTCATCTTCCTAAATTCAAATCTGGCCTCAGACACTTGCTAGCTTAAGTCACTTTAACCTGGTTTGCTTCAGTTTCCCCATCTGTAAAATGAACTGGAGAAGCAAATGGCAAACCACTCCAGGATTTTTGCCAAGAAAATCCCAAATGGGGTAACAGAGGGAGACACCACTGAAACAACAATACCATTACCGTCTAACTGTAGTAGCAGCAATTGTTAGGAAGGAACTTAGCAAATGGAGCTTTAATAACCCACCTACACATTTGAAAAGATTCTAATCACATGATGACTGTTAACTCCCAACCTGTCTTTTGTGTCATCATCTTTGTCATTATCAAATAATTAAAAAGAACTTGTGGCTATCACCATAGCCAGATGTGCCCTGGGGGAATGGAGAGACAGTCATATCTGCCACCCAAGCAGGTGACAAGATCAGATTTTGAAATCTGCCAGACTATTTAGATAACTGGAAACATGATGGTGTTACTGTTTAATTTCAGATCCGAAGCTGACAACAAATAACTTCCTAGAACCCACTCCTGTTTTCTGCCTTGTTTTTACCACCTACTGTTTAATTAAGTATATGTTTTGTTTTTTAATAGCTATTTATTCTGGCCGGTATTAAAGTTCTGAGGATGCACCTAAATATACTGCCACTTTGGGAAGTTATCGTGACAGGTTTCTCACTATTTGATTATTTCTACCCTGGTTCCATAATTTGGAAATTGAGGTTTTCTTGCAAAAAGTTTCAACATGTCATCCGCTTCCCATTAATTAGGGTGGCAATATGGGATACAACTCGACACTCAATACTCTGACTCTGTTGCCTGAGGGGAAATTATAATCAATAGTGGGAAGGAAAAAAAAAAAACAAGTTGCAGTAGCAACAACACCAAAAATACATGAAAAATTTTATTTCCATTTCAGCTTAGACCAAAATTCCATTCAATCTCAAAAGCTATGTAAAACATAGGGGAAAATATTAGAGAACAAGAAAAACAATTGAATGCTTTAGCATCCATTTGAATTCCCACTATCCTAGGACCTACAGAGTCCCCTTAGAGAGAAGGAAAAGTAAAGGTTCTAAATATATGTTTTATTAGGGTATTTCAGATCAATAAAAAATGTAAAAATATTTCTTTAGAAAAATTTATCTCCTTAATTGTGGAAATATGTATGGAAGAATTACACATGTTTAATATATATTGAATTAGTTGTTGTCTAGGAGAGGGGTGGGAGAAAAAGAGGGAGAAAAATTTTGGACCATAAGGTTTTTTAAGAGTGAGTGTTGAAAACTATCTTTGCATGAATTTTGAAAATAAAAAGCTATTATTTTTTTTAAAATTATTTCCTGCCTCCCTAGTCATCTTGACTTTCAAAATGTAAGGGGGTGGATGGGAGAAGGGGGAAGGTACACAATAGTCTTAGGTATATCTTGCCATTGTTTCTTTAAAAACCAGGATATTTTCTAACTGGACTATGTATTCTGAGTCACAACTGCCGAGAAAATAAACTGTACCCAGAATTTGCAGAATATTAGTGGTTTTGAAAGCAGGATGTCAGCTTACATGGTAACAGTGGCTGAATTGATTCTGTAGTGTTAAGTGTTATTAAGGTTCTCCAGTGTTGGCAGATTGACTGCAATACAGTAGGGGATCTCTATTCAGCAAATGGATTTTGTGAGACTTTCTATTACCATATACTTGAGAACAAAATGCAAGGGAAAAGAACTAGATTTGCTTTGTTTTTCACTAAATTCTGGATAGTAAATCTCACTTGGGGAAAACAGATGTAACCTATGTCCTTGCCCTCCCTTATATTTTTGAATTATTATTTTCCTCTAGGCCCAAGGTAATTATGATTTATAGAGAGGGAGACTAGCAGACATTTTAGACAATACTGGCACACATGAGAAATGATCATCTTTCCTCCATCACTGGGAGTCTTGGGAAATGCATGCTTGCAACAAGTGAAAAGTCTCATGAAAAGAGAAGAGTGCATCATCTGTATACTGTGTGTTCGGGGCTCACTGCCTCCTTTTTTCCCAGTACCCTTGAAGATTTGACATTCTGATCTCAGTGATCTCAGCTACATAAGCTAGTTTCTACAACCACTAAATTCATATCCCTGAACTTCCATGCCATAGACTAGAATAACTGGGTCTGTCAAGAGAATATTCCCAGTGACTCAGGTTCAAAATCAAAGTGTTATCAGCAATTCATTCCCCATATCCAATTTATTGCCAAGGTATGTAGATTTAAAACATCTCATGTGTACGCAGCCCCCTTCTCATCTCTGACACTTCCAGCACCGGGTCAGAGGCTAGATTATTACAATCGTGGTCTGTTTAGTCTCCCTCTTCAAGTCTTTTTCCATTCCAGCCCATCTTCCATTCAGCTGCCAAAATGATCTTGAAGATGTGATCTAACTATATGACTTTCCAATTAAGCAATTCCAGTGACTCTCCACAATCTCCAGAATCAAATAAAAAATCCTCTGCTTGTCTTCTTACACTTTTGCTGTTATTTAGTCATTCTGACTCTTCATGATCTCATTTGGGATTTTCTTGGCAAAGCTGGAATTCCAATACTGGAATGGTTTGCCATTTTCTTCTCCAGCTTCATTTTATAGATGAGGAAACTGAGGTAGACAGGGTTAAGTGACTTGCCCAGAGTCACACAGCTAAGAAGGTTGGATTTGAATTCAAGTTTCCCTGACTCCAGGGTTGGCCCTCTATCCACTGTAGCCACCTAGCTGCCCACATTGGTCTTGTTCCTGGCACATAATACTCTATCCCAATTCCATTCTTTTCCCCTGCCTATTCTTTCCACCTCCTGACTTTCCTGTCTTCTTTCAAGTCCCAGCTAAAATACTACTTTCTGCAAGAAGCTTTTCCTGGTCTTCTACATGGCAAGCCCTTCAGAATGAAAACAGCTATCATTGCCCTTCTCCATGCCTACTTTTCTACTGGCTAAACATGCCTGGTTTCTTCAACTTATTTTCAAATGTCATGGATTCTGAGCCCTTTACCATTCTGCTTCCTCTAGATATTCTCCAGACTATATATACACTTCTTAAATCCTGGTGCCAAGAACTGAATACAATTCTCTAAATGAGATCTAATGAGGGGAGAGTACAGTGAGATTATCACTTCCCTAGTGGCTCCTGGAAGGAAGGGTTCCTTCTAATGAAGTCCTAATTGCCTTATCTTTCCTGAATACCACATTACACAGCTGATTCATGTAGAGCTTGTAATCCATTAAGACCCCCAAATCCTTTTCAGGACTGCTATCTAGATATGTTTCACTCCTCTTATGCTTTTGAAGTTGATTTTTGGTACCCCAAGTATAAGACTTGATATTTATTCATACTGACTTTCATTATATTTATTCCTCTAGCCTGTCACAATTCTTTTGGACCCTGGCTCTGTCATCCAGTATATTAATCAATCTCTACTCCAATCCCAGATGAGGATCATCCATAATAGCATAAGACCAAGCTCAGATCCTTGGGGTACTCCATTGTAGACTTTCTACCACATTGACATTGAACCATGAATTATGAATTAATTATATCTATAGCCTTTTATTTCATAAACTAGTTTAAAAAGTTTTTCAAAAAAGAAAATAAGGTTTGTCTGTCATTATCTGTTCTCGATGAAGCCATGCTAGCTCTCTGTAATCATCATTTCCCTTTTTATAGATGTTTGCCAATCATCTCTCTACTGATCTTTCCTAGAATTTTCTTGGGAATCAAAATCAAGAGAAAATATCCTAAGTGCCAAGAATATCAACTATTATTGTAAATCCCATTCAGCTGATATGCTTAAAGAGAAAATTGATTTCTCTTACTGCTTTTCAACAAGCATCAAGTCAACCAGCATTTATTAAGTGCCTATTGCATTCCAGGTGCTAAACGAAAATCTACAGATACAAATTGAAGCCAAAAACAAAATAAAACAAAATAGTTCATACTCTCAAAGAGCTCCCAACCTAATAATACAAACAGTTATGAACAAACAGGACAGATATAGAGTGAGTTGGAGATGATCCCAGAGAGAAGGCACTAAGATTAAGGAGGCCTGGGAAAGACTTCTTATAGAAGTTAAGCGCTTAGCTAAGTCTTGAAGGAAACCAATGAAGCTCAGAAGTGGTGATTAGCAAGGAAGAGAGTTCAGGCTTGTGGGACAGCCAACAAAAATGGTCTTGTAATGTTTGGAGTTTCTCTGTGTCTGAGACCAAGCTCAAGCATACATTCACTCAAGTCTCTGTCAAGTCTACTTATTTCAAGTCCTCCCAGCCTTTAGAGACCTTAGTACAATTACATCACTATAACACACTGAGCATGTGTCAACTGTAGAACCATTACAGCACATACTAAGTACTAAGTATGTGTGAACTAGAGAACCATCGTCTCATCAATCACCCTGAGTTAACACCCTGCTGTATCTTTGCTTCAAGTATACTTTTCCAGATAGCTTTCCAGATATTTTTCCCAATATCTTCGGTCCTCTACAGTTCTGAATTGGGTGATGGACTCTCCTATGTGAAGAACTGCAAGTAGATCAGTGTTACTGTGTCACAATGTACATGGAAAGGTATTTTAAAAAACTGGAAAGGTAGAAAAAGGGAAGGATGTGAAAAGGACCTTAAAAAACAAATAGTTATTGGCGTTGTTTGGTCACGTCCAACTCTTCATGATCTTTGGAATTTTCTTGGCAAAGGTACTGGAGCCAGTTGCTATTTTCTTCTCCAGACCATCTAACAGATTCGAAAACAAAGGCAAACAGGATTAAGTGACTTTCCCAGGGTCACACAGTCAATAAGTGTCTGAGGCCAGTTGAGCTCTTGAAGATGATTCTTTCTGATCCCAAGCCCACTACTCTATCCACTGTACCACCTAAAGGAGTTTATTGAACAGGAGGGAGACTTGGTCAGACCTGAACTTTAAAAAGATCAATTTGACAACCTAGGGAAAGATGAATTAGAGCAAAGAAAGACTTGAGGCAGAGAAGCCAACCAGAAGGCTGCTGTTAATGTCTAGTAGGCAGTTGATGGTACTCAGACTAGAGGTCAAGAAAGAGGTTAGGTTAGATAAAGAGATCTGAGAATGATATGCAGAAAGGTCATAACTGAATCTATGGAAGCTGATAAGTTCACCAAATGATATATACAAATGAAGGGAAAAAAGGACAAAAACAGTATTGAGAGAGATCCATGGTGAACAATAACAATAATAACTAATATTTATACAGTGCTTACTATATACCAGGCATTAGGCTAAGTACTTAACCATTTTTTATCTCATTTGATCCTCGCAGAAACCCTGAGAGATGAATACTATTAATGTCTCCATTTTATAGCTGAGAAAATTAAGGAAGGTCACCTTCCTGACCCTGGGACCAGCACTTTATCCACTCTGTTACTTTGCTGTACAATCTTATTGGGTACAATTTTCCTCCCTGCTTCTCCTTGTTTACATTCTATGATATGAATATGGCATCCTGACCAAAACTCCTTTTCTTTTCCCCTTCCACTAACTGAGGTTTTTGTAGTTCAAGAATCCCTTTGATACATACAAGATGGGACAGCAAACAGGATAAGGTTTAGGAAATGGCTGGAGGCAGATGATTTCACATGAGGGTATTTGACCCATTTCCTTTCATTTTTTCACTACATCCAATAAACAATGTAGTCACAGACTGCTAAGACTTTGAATCCATGAATATAAGGGAATTGTGAACTGTATTTCAAAAATAAATTTTGTATTTTAATACTTTTTAGTAATAATCCATTTCATTCCCTAGATTAATTCTGGACTCAGGCAGCAAGATTGAACCAGACCATATTAACACCCTTTGATAGATAGTGGGGATGATGCAGGATTTCAAAGGCAGATTATTAATGAGGGAATTAGTAATGAGGGTGGCTATTATAGCAACTTGAGCCTGGAGTCAGGAAGACCTGAATTCAAAGTCAGCCTTGGGCACTTACTAGTTGAATGACCTTGGCTAAATCACTTAAACTCTCTGCCTTAGTCCATTAGAGAAAAAAAATGACAGTATCTTTTTTCAAGAAAACCCCATAGACAGTGATTCATACTATGGTCAGTAGGGTCATGGGAGTCATGAACAATTAGACATGACTAAAGAATTGAAATTTATTGGTTCAAGTAGAGTGCCACCTCGTGGACAATGAAGATATTGTTCTCTTTCATGGAATTATTCCCCCTGTATTCCTGTGGGTTTAAGAATATCTATCCTAAAACACTCAAGCAGACAGGATTGCTCATAGCATTGCACATGAGCTACAGCTATCACACAAAAATCAATCAAATATTAAGTTGAACTTTCACTTGTATACATTTTCCACAAATGAAAAATTCATGGATATTCTATTGCCATGAAAGTAATTTTTTCTTAGAAGACAGTAGCCATTCAGATCTTTAATACTTAATGTGACAAAGCTAATTGTACAATAATTCAGAGTCTGATTCTTTTTGTACAGCAAAATAATGTTTTGGTCATGTATACTTATTGTGTATCTAAGTTATATTTTAATATATTTAACATCTACTGGTCATCCTGCCATCTAGGGGAGGGGGTGGGGGGGGGGTAAGAGGTGAAAAATTGGAACAAGAGGTTTGGCAATTGTTAATGCTGTAAAGTTACCCATGTATATATCCTGTAAATTAAAGGCTATTAAATAAAAAAAAAAAAATTAAAAAAATAAAAAAAAAAAAATACTTAATGTGACAGACCAAAAAGCCTCTTTGGAGTTTGGAGACTTGGCCTTTAGCTTTTGTTTTTTATAGCAGCCTACCTCTGTTTTGAACCTATCTTTTTTTTTTTGCCTTAAATCAATACATGTTCCTGCTTTTTTCTGAAAACCTCTGGAAATTGCCATGCCCCACACTTTTACAGAGTTTTCTCTAGCCAATCCGTGGCATATTCCTCCCTATGACATCAGAGTTAGAAATCCACTGTGTCTGAATGTGAACATCCACCCCAAAAAAACTCATAGCACTCACTTGCCTAGGTAAGCTGCCCCAGTATGGAAGTGATGAATGGCCCAAAATACTACCCATCAACTAGGAAGAATTACAAGATTTGGACATAATCTACCTTTTTTAGAGCTTCAAGAAAAGGGTGGGTGACTCCTCTCTGGGCACGTTAAAGTGGGAATTCTTTAAAATGCATGCATTCAAATAGATGGCCACTGAGGTCCCTTCTAATTCTCAACTTCTGTAATTCTGATAATTTAGGCATTTCAAGTCCTAGGGCAATTTTTATAGGACCATCACTGACCCTTTTCTTAGTCTTTCTACAACCTAAAAACCACTGTATGTTCTTGTTTGTTTGGGTTTGGAGTTATTGTTTTATTTTTTGGAGGGTTTTTTTGGTGAGGCAATTAGGGTTAAGTGACTTGCCTAGGATATCACAGCTAGTAAGTAGTAAGTGAATAAAGTCAAATTTGAATTCAGGTCCTTCTGACTTCAGAAGCAGGTGCTCTGACTTCAGAGTAGGTGCTCTATCCACTGCACCATCTAACTGCCCTAACCACTGCATATTTTTAAAACAGAGACCCATTTTTTCCTTTCTACTCTATCAACTTAGATGAATATTTTGCCATGAAACCTTTATTACCTTAAAGCCCAATTCTTTCATATGCCTGGGTGTCTTAAATAGGCCCTAAGCCTTCCATTTACTTAGTCAAAGGACAGCATAGTAAAGATCTAATAGTTTTATGTATCTACTCCCTTACAAAAATGTGTCCAAACCCAAGAAAGGGCTAGAATATCTTGGATCCCAAATATGGCAATTGCTTTTAGAACTCTTCAGGTTTAATATCAATCAATCCATAAATATTTATTAAGCCAGAGTCTGTGCTAAATATTAGAGCAAGTTCTGTTTCCCATAATGAAGGCCTAGTCTTTGTTATATGAGGTTGGGGAAAGAAGAAATAGACTAAAAAAGATCTCATAATACTATATATTAGTCATATATTACATTATTAATCATATATTATATAGAAATGATATAGTCGAAAATATAATTTACTCAGAATCAGGAGATTTAAGCTCAAAACTCAATTCTGAAACTTAATAGCTATGTGACCTTAGACAACGCACTTAATTTCTCTGTTTCTTCAGTTTCTTCTTCTGAGGAAAAAATGGTGGAGGAGGAATTGAAAAAAAAAATGATCTTCATAAAAATTATATTCACAATGATTCATTCAATGGTCATTCTAAGTAAATGGAGGAAATTTGCATTAAAGGATAAGAGCAGTAAAATTCAATATTCCCAAGGTCATTCTTTCCTTGTTGTGAAGAAATTCTCCTTATGTCAACTCCTCTTTTGGAATGTAAGTCCTTGAAGGCAAGGATTGTTTTTGCTTTTCCTTTGTATCCTTAGCACAGAGCCCAAGATATACTAGGACTATAATAAAATATTATTGATTCATTGATTTAAAAAAAAAAAAAGAAAAGAAAAAAATGATCTTTAAGGTCCTTTCCAACTCTAAATATATGATTCTTTGAATTCTGAATTTTCTATCCCACTACAGCTCTGGGGAACTGAGATATCCTATAAGTATCAGTAGATTTTGTATGAAAGTATATCTTACAGAAATATTCTTTCTACATAGGTACAAACTCCTATGAGTTTGTATATTATATACTAGTGTGGTAAGTAATACCAGAAGAGGTTGATGGATGAAAAGCCAGATTCTATAGAGGAAGAAAGAAGACAGGTTATAAAAAACAAGATCAACTGATGATAGTAGAAATAGTAGAAGATTAAGAGAACTAAAAATATCACAGGAACAAGAAGTTGAAGAAACAAAAGAAAGTAGAATCAGAGAAAGGAATACGAGGCTTAAAAAATGTGAAGATGGTGAAGGGGAGGGAGGTAAAGAAGAGGTAAAAATATAATACTAATTCATTTCTCTTTAAATCATCATTTAGCACTTCCTATTCTGTGGTAAAATTGGGTTTTTTGGTCTCTTACTCCCTCAAGAGGTTTTGTAAACAATTTCATTTTGCTCATTCAGTGTGATATGCTATCATTACTATTTTGGGAGGCTGGCCACTTTTTCTTTTCCTTTCCTGTGTCAGCACATAATCTTCCACCAAGACATTTGGTCATTGTCACTACACTGGACAAACACAAGCACTTTCTCTTCCCAGAGGCAGCGTGGATAAAATAGCAAATAAAATGCTAGACTGGGAATCAGGATATCCCACATCAAATCTCACATCTGGCATTTACTACCGATGTGATCCTAAACAAATCACTTTACAGCTCTAAGTCTCAATTTTCTGTGTCAGACCTCTAAATTCTGAATCAATAATCCTTTGGAGATCACCTTATGGGAAGGCCCATGAGTATCAAATGAGATAACGTATGTAAAATACTTTGAACATCTTAAAGTGCATATAAATTACAAATGACTATGAGTAAAATGATGGAATAGGATAAGATGTGTTGTTAATGTTCATGAAAAACCTTATTAAAATAATAAATGCTCCCTCAAAAGAGTAATAAAATGTATCTATTAATGCTTCAAATATTCACAATGGATTTGAGAGGGCTAAAAGGTATCAAGTACCTCATTTAATAGATAGATACTTAAGTATTATATGAACTATTCTTTAGCACATTGAGCTAATGTAGTAGCTAGTACACCTAGAGTCAGTAAGATCGGAAATATGTAAATCTGGACAAGTCATACGACTGCTTTGTGACTTAGTTTCCTCTTCTTTAAAATAGAAATAATAATATCACTCACTTTCCAGAGTTTTTGTGAAGATCAAAAGAGAGAATATTTGTAAAGACTTAGAAAACTTTAAAGCATTATAATTGATAATTATTATGTAGTGGAGTGAGGAGTAATTGACCAGGACAAAGCAGAATAATTTGAATTCCTTTCAATACAATTAGTGAAATCACAGAAGATAAGGAAATGGTAAGAAACAATGAGGTGTTAATATCTGTTTTTTTTAAAGTAAAAAAAGTCTATATTCTATTACCTCTTGTCAAAGATGGAAAAGAGCTTACAAGATCAGCCATCCTGCTGATAATCTCACTCTTTCAAGAAGTCATTCAAGGCAACATGGAACTCTAATATGAATTCCAGAAGTTGAACATGAGTGAGCAATAGAAGGGCCCATCCCTGAGAGGAAATCCTTGGGAGATGGGGGAAAAGGATTTCTGTCCTCCTTCCCATCAGCTGTAGAACTACTCTTTCAGTAGAAAACATCGCATCCAATAGGGAGTAGGCCCAGAGAATTAAGGCAGGAAATGGCTCTAATGAGAGTGACCTCTGAAATTGAGAAGAGGATCATTTCTGGCCATGAGAAGTTGAGCTATGAAAATAAATGAACCCTAACTGAACAATTTGTCTGGGCAAGAACTCTGTGAGGTTCACTACTCACTTTGCTCAATGTGAGTAGCATAAAGGGCTCATGAGAAGGAAAAGGACACAAGAATCCTTGGTGTTGTTCAGCCATTTCAATTGTGTCCTACTCTTCATGATCCCTTTTGGGGTTTTCTTGGCAAGAATACCAGAGTAGTTTGTCATTTCCTTCTCCAGTTCATTTGACAGATGAGGAAACTGAGGCAAACAGGAATCAGTGATTAATTCAGGGTCACACAGTTAGTAAGTATCTGAGGCCAGATATAAACTCAGGAAAATGATTTCTTGAGCCATTCTCCAATTGATAAATGGCCAAAGGATATGAACAGACAATTTTCAAATGAAATTAAAACCATTTATAGTCATATTAAAAATGCTCAAAATCACTATTGATCAAAGAAATGCAAATTAAGACAACTCTGAGGTATCACAACACACCTCTCAGATTGGCTGAGATCACTGGAAAAGATAATGATGAATATTGGAGGGGATGTGGGAAAACTAGGACACTTATGCATTGTTGATAGAATTGTGAATGGATCTAACCATTCTGGAGAGCAATTTGGAACTATGCCCAAAGGGCTATCAAACTGTGCATGCCCTTTGATCCAGTAGTATCTCTACTGGGCCTGTATCCCAAAGAGACTCACATGTACAAAAATGTAAAAAAACAAAGGAAGATGTCTTCTTGACTCCAGGCCAAGCACTCTATCCACCATGTTACATAGCTGTCAAATGCCAGAGAATGAAATGAAAGAACACAAGAATCCTACAGAATCACGAGTATAAACTGCCTTGGCCACATGTGCTACATACCTCTCTACTATATCTATATAAGTACCCACTCCCTTCTGCTGACACTTTGTAGAGTTTTTGAAAAAGACACTCCTGGTTTACAGAAGCAACATTTTATTATAATTGTGTTTATTATCTGTCTTAGTAAATGCCTTTATTTGCCCTTTTTGTAATGTCAATGAACTGGAAACTGGGTGGATGTCCATCAGTTGGGGAATGGCTGACTAAGTTATGATATATGAATGTAATGGAGTATTATTATTCCATAAGAGATGGCAAATAGGTTGATTTCAGAAAAGCCTGGAAAGACTTACATGAACTGATGCTAAATGAAATGAGCAGAACTAAGGGAATATTGTATATAGCAATAACAAAATATGTGATGATCAACTATGATGGAGTTGGCTCTTTCCAACAAGATAATTCAAGGGAATCCCAATAGATTTGTGATGGAAAGTGCCATCCACATCTAGAGAGAAAGCTATTGAAACTGAATGTGGATCAAAGAATAGTATTTTCACCTTTTTGTTGTTTGTTTGTTTGGCTTTTTTTCCTTTTTCATGTATTTGTCACTTTTGATAAGATTTTTCTTGTGCAGCATAATGAATATGGAAATAACGTTTAGAAGAATTACACATATTTAACCTATGTCAGATTGCTTATTGGCTAGGGGAAGGGGGGAGAAGAGGGAGAAATTTGGAACACAAGGGGAATGTTGGAAACCATCTTTGCATGTATTTGGGGGAGAAAATAAATACTATATAAAAAAATAAATGCCTTTGCTTTGAGCTATTTGTATCAACTTATTAACATTAAAGGGACTTGACTAGTAGGGATTTGAGCTAGCATTTTGATAATTCAGACCCCTAAAGTACCTTGGATCCAAGGGCATTTAGCCTTGGAGACCCAACCTGTGAGCACAGTTTTGGAAACCATAGAGTGAGCCTATATAATTCAGTACCAGAGACAGAAATTGAACCTTCGTTTATGTTTAGTGTTCTCAATTGCATGTTGCCTTTAATTCTCCTCTAAGCAAAGGACTTTTATGCTTCCAAAATCTTGTGATTGCATCAGTGTGGGCAAAACTAGAAATTCTGGCACTTAGACAAATTTAGTTGGCAGGGTAGGGATAGAGACCTGCAGGAGCTAATTAAGGGATGAGTACTCCCATGCAAGTTTAAGGCAGCCGAGACAAAAATAGGGCAGCCAGGTGGCACAGTAAACAGAGTGCTGGAGTTTGGAGGACCTGGGTTCAAATTTGATTTCAGAAACTTACAAGCTATGTGGCTGTAGGCAAGTCACTTAATTCTGCTTGCCTCAGTTTCTTCATCTGTCAAATTAACTGGAGAGGAAAATAGTAAACTACTCAATGTTATCTTTGCCAAGAAAACCCCAAATGGAGTCACAATGAATCAGACCAACTGAAAAACTTCAACAACAGCAACAAAGAGATGAAAATAAGAAGTTTGGGGAGAGCGGGAGTTTGAAAATTATCAAGGCCAGAGAAGACAATCTAAAGGACCTATGTGATAGTGATGAGGATTTGGACATGACGAGAGTTATAATTATAGGCATTAGATTATGCTAAACATGATAGAGGAAAGATATTGCTGAATCATGGTGGCAAAGAGAGTATCTGAAAGAAGCAGTGGAGAACAAGGAGTTTGCCAACTCTTCCTTCTGGCCCTGTGTGTCAAGAAGTATGACAAAAGGAGCAACTATCCTTAGAAGAGGGAGCCAAGGGATGGCATGTCTTCAGGACAAAGTTAGTTTTCCATGAGCTCCAAAAGTTGGAAGAAATAACAGAGTAAGATGTAAAACTAACAATAATAGAGAGAGGTTCTCAGAGGCACAGAAGATTAAGAATGCAAAAGATAGGGAGAGACTGGGGCAGGCTACATTTGAACTTATAATAGGGTTAGGTAAATGACTTTAAGAGTGTGCCTCCTTCCTTCCTGGGCTTCCCCCCATCTTGGGTCCTCAAGTCAGGTGGAATTTGGGAGGAAAACTGCTACAATGGTATGTTTACCTCCCAGCAAAGATGAACAGCAGCCTCAAGATCTTGGGGAGTGACAGTCAAGCAAGAGAGAAAGTGGCTCAAACAGATTATCTTCTATTGGGCAGCCTTCTGGGGCCATTCTATCTAACTAATGCCCTGAGTTACTTTTGGGCCAAGAAGTTTAGCTGGGATGAATGAAAAGTATGACTGAAGTGCAAGATCACAACTTTCAAATTAAAGTTCAGGATTTCCAATCAAGCATGTTACTCAAGGTATACATGGGACAGCCAAATGATAGATAGAACACTGCAGCTGGAGTCTGGAAAACCTGAGTACAAATCTAACCTCTTACACTTAGTAGCTGTGTGTTCCTGGGCAAGTCACTTTACCCTGTTTGCTTCCATATATATATGTGTGTGTGTGTGTGTGTATGTATATATATAAACTTAAACCCCTAGGTTTTATTAATTAAGATGAAAATACTATGCATATCTATACCAAAAGAGATATAACATATTATTCTAAATCTTTGCTTATGTAAATAAATTATGGAAACAATATTCTTAAATTCATACCCACCTGGGAAGAGGCCTATATGCCTTGGCTTTTGAAAGCAATAATTCACATTTATATTACATCTTAATGTTTATGAAGCACTTTCCTTGCAATAGCCTTATGAGGTAGATAGATAAGTAATATACCCATTGTACAGATTTGGAAACTGAGGCTCAGAGAAGTCAATTGACTTGTCCTGACTCACAAAGTCATTATTGGAGCCAGAACTAGAATCTTTAGCAAAGAAAACCAGGGCTTCTTTTTCCAGTATATCAGTTTTCTAAGGATTAGAATACTTACCTTGGGACAAAGACAAAACTAACAGACTGCCTTTAAAGGTTAGCAACATACAAAGCATATTTCTCCCAAGTTTATTAAGCTCCAACAACATGCATTTATGGTCTACTTTCCAATATCCATGAACAATTCCAGAAATTTTAATCAATGCACATATTTAACCTTGTGCATTACTTGCTGTCTTGGGGAGGGAGGAAGAAAATTTAGAACATAAAGTCTTTTTTGCTAATAGTATTTTATTTTTCCAAATACATGCAAAGATAATTTTCAATATTCACCTTTGCAAAACCTTGTGCTCCAAATTTTTCTCCCTCCTCAAGATAGCAAACAATCCAATATAGGTTAAACATGTGCAGTTCTTCTAAACATATTTCCATATTCATTATGCTGTACAAAAAAATCAGATCAAAAGGGAAAACAAAACATGAGAAAGAAAAAAAAACAAGCAAACAAACAACAATAAGGGTGAAAATACTATGCTCTTATGCACATTCAGTCTCCATAGTTCTCCCTCTGGATTTGGATACCACTTTCCATCACAAATCTGTTGGAATTGCCTTGAATCACCTATTATTGAAAAGAGCCAAGTCTGTCACAATTGATCATCACATAATCGTGTTGTGTGTATTTGAAATATATGTTTGGAAAAATAAAATATTATTAAAATTTTTAAAGTTTTTTTTAATTCAACTCAACAAGCATTCATTAACATTCATTAAGCATGTACTGTGTGCAAGAGTGTGTGCTAAGTATCTGTGATAGAAAAATAGAAACAACACAGCCTCTGCTCTATGGGAGCTTATACATTGTTCTGTATATACTTAATTTTTACTTCGGTAGGACAGTTCAAAACCTGGGAGACTTGTTGATGGCCAGCTATACAGAATGAATTCAGGAATACATACCAGGTGGATAGAAGACAACAACATTATCTCCTTTTCTCAGCTTTTATTCTGGTTCAAATTTATTTTCATGTCAAGCTAGAGATCTTGGGAAATTTTAAGACTAAGTAAGATGTTTGTGGAGCGGCAGGTAGGTGGTACAGTGGATAGAATACCAGACCTGGTGTCAGGAACAGTCACTTTTCTGGACTCAAAATAATCATGTGTCCCTGGGCAGGTCACTTAACCCTGTGTGCCTCAGTTTCCTCATGTATCAAGTGAGCTGGAGAAGGAAATGGCAAACCATTCCAGTATCTTTGCCAAGAAAATCCCAAATGGTGCCATGAAGATGGATATCCCTAAAAGGACTGAACAACAGCGATGAAAGATGTTCATGTGGACAAAGGACTGGGACTAGACCTCAGACTCATGAGTCTGAATCTTAGGTTGAAGGCATGCTGATGGCTTTGGTTCTGCATAGCTGGATGTGTGGCTCCTAGATGCTAGCACTAAGAGCTATGAGCTGCCTGTATTCCCCTAATTATGAAATATATTTATAATGATTACACTCTCTCAAATGGAAGCTGAGGTGGGCAGCTGGTAGTTCTGAGGAAGTGGCCCAAAACCAAGAAGCTAGAAACAGAGAAACTTCAAAACCATGACCAGCAGAACACTGCTTGGCAAGGAAAATAGAGTATGACTGCCAGCGGAAGCTCTTTTATGACACTGCCATAAGATAGTGGCAATTCTAAAAGGTCAAATGCACGAATTGCCCTTCCACGCTTGTGCCCTGGACCCATGTATTCCCTGTGTGTGTGCCCCTCTTCTACAAGTACTCAGGGCACAGATGTTCCCTAAGTATGATCACTCTTTCCACAGATGGTGTGTATCTAGGGAAGACTATGTCCCACATATATGGATGTTCAATTACTACTTATTATGCTAGTTCTTTAAATGCCTTTGCTTTGAACTAATTATGTCTTCTGAATGATTAGTAAAAGTAAACATGTGGTGGATATTCATGAGTCATAGTTTCGAGTAGATAGACATATATACCTTAAACCCAAAATAGTTTTTTCTGATGGTCCCACATAGGGAAAGGGGATGTCCTAAGTTCTATGCTTATCTTTTGTATATGTTAAGTCCTCCTATAAAATGTAAGTTCCCTGAAGAAGAAACTTGCATTATTTTCTTTATTGACCAGACTCTGAATGTAGTAGATGTTTAATAAATGCTTACTTAAATTGACAATATAGGTTGTTTTAAAATAGTTTTAGTAACTATGTTTTATAAACAATTATTTTCCTTTAAAAACAGAATTAATACAAGTTTTCTGCATTGGAATATAGCCTTGGATTCAAGCCTGGAGCATTTCCTCATTGGTGGAGAGAATGATTCATTAATGCATGTCTCAGTGAGGGTGGAGTTGCCATGAGAGCTTGGGAGAGAAGAGTCATTCTTCTTCCTTCCTGAAACCACATGTGGCTCCAGGCCTTCTTTAGAGGAAAAACCAAAAAAAAAAAAAAAACAAAAAGATAGACTTTTTTTTAAAGGCAGAAATATAAGGGAAATTCAGCACCCCAACCTGTCCCTGATTTCAAAATTGCCTCCCCAGAGACTTTTTAGGCCTTGGGTTGAGTTGGCACTCTCTTGGCTAAGATGAGATACTTCACTCTTAATAGAATGTATTCACTATGTATATTGTCTGATATAGTCTAATTTGTCTAATTTTTCTGATTTCTGTTTGGGTTTATCTATTATTCACTATTTGTGATGACCTTTTGTGTAACCAACATTTGTTGGAAAGGGGACCATGCTTCAGAAGATCCTTGGGACATCCCTTCTTCTTTAAGGTATACCAATCAGGAAAGCAGCCTCAACTTAAGGAAAAAATTTCCCTAGATTAGCAATATTCAATGGGCAAATAAAAATATCATTCTAGTCCAGTTTCCCATCTCTACTGTGAAGGACAGTGACCAAACCCATGCCCTCCAGGCAAGAATCAAAGTCTCTCTTGGAGCAGAGTGTCTAAGATTCCAGAGAAAATTTTCCAAGTCTTACTTAGACAAACCCAGGTGGACATACATATAACATGAATGGGCAAAACACACACCCTACATTTAAATGTAATTTTACAACTCAAAAAAATTTTCCATAGAAATGGAGCTCTAATTTTTTTTGCAAGTCAATAGAGAAATATCATTAGAGAAATTGACTTTACAGTCATTTTTTGAGAGATATGATTTATATAAAATGATATTCACTTATATAAGAACCCAAACAAGAAAGGAATAACTCTTTTTAAAAAAGCTTTTTATTTTCAAAATATATGCCAAGGTAGTTTTCAACATTCACCCTTGCTAAACCTTGTGTTCCAAATTTTTTCTCCCTCCCTCCCCCTTCCTAGACAGCAAGTAATCCAATATATGTTAAACAGGTGCAATTCTTCTACGTATATTTCCACAATTATCCACAATTCTTGCTGCACAAGAAAAATCAGATTAAAAAATGGGGGAAATGAGAAAACAAAAAGCAAACAAATAATAACCAACATGAAAATACTAAGTTGTGATCCATAGTGAGTCCCTACATTCCTCTTTCTGAATGCAGATGGCTCTCAAGGAATAACACTTTTAATGAAAAAGACTTCTAGTTATTAGATTATTTTAAATTAGGGCTTCTTTCTTGAAACATTTCACTCTTTTGAAATTCTGTATCATGCATCCTTGCAAAGTACTTTCTCTTCCTTCTTTTTCTCCCTCCTGCTTTTCTGCTTCCTTTTTTGTGTTGTCTTCTTCCATCCAGAGATGGGGAACCTTTTTTCTATTAAGGGCCATATTTATGTTTTTCATGGGCCATACAAAATTATCAACTTATAGAACTCAAAGAGTTTGAAAGATTGTCGTAACTGATTTTCAGCTAATCATCAACTGCAGTTGCCTTAGCAAATGATTTCACAACACCAAACTGGACATTCCTTGAGGGCAGAGATTATCTTTATTTGTATTTGTATCCTCAGAAACTGAGTACTTGGCACACGGTAAGTAGGTGCTTACTATGTTTTTTGACTGACTTGATTAATCTCATATTAAAGGATATAAAAGAACACTACTTTGGGATTAGCTATATGAGACTTGGCAAATTCTCTCTTGATCTCTCTAGATTTCATTTTTCTCATCTATAAAATAAAGTAGTAGAATTCTCTATAAGCTTCCAACTCTAAAATTTTATGATTCTAAGTTAACAACAGATAATCTTGGAGGATAGGAGAGGAACAGTAAAAAAGACAATCAATGTGGCTATTGCTCATTGTAAGGTACAAAAAAATCATGAAAATGGAGATGCTACACTAAACCTTCATTACCACTGTGAAATCCATTTCCCTAAATTTGGATTTGGTAAACAGAAAAGATTTAGCAACACTCCAGTAATATAGCTTTTACTGCCCAAATGACTTACTGAAATTGGAAATGGGCCTATTTGCTCACATTCAGTCTTTCCCTAGTACAAGCACATTCACTGTTCTTTATAAAAGATACTGAATCCAAAGTTACTTTCTGCTTTCCTTTTCTTGTTGATACCCACTTTGAAAGGTTCCCCTCAAGCCATGGAAGATTGGTCATTAGACATTCTATAAACATAATCTGTGGTAGCAAAAGAACACAGGGGGGAAAAAAGGAATGAAATGTTAAAGCTCTGCCTTCTTCCAAACCCAGCTGAGCCAGCCCATATCAAATCCTAAGTATTGGCAGAGATCTAGTTCTTCTCTTATTAACAGTATGATAACTGCTAGACTGCTTGAAAAGGGAGAGGCACCCAGGCTAATATTACATGACACTTATTTCCCAGAAGCTATGCCTAAAACTGAAATAAAAAGATGAAGAGGAAGCTAAAAGATTACACAATGACCCAAACACTATAATCATGGGCTATTTGTCGCTAAGAGCAAAACCACTGGTGTTTGTATTTGATTAGTGTCATCTCAGTTAATGGAAAAGAACTAGAATCAGATCAGCAGAACATTATGTTCGGAATATATATCTTAACCAGAAGATCATTATACACAGTAACAACAATGTTGCACTACGATCAACTGTGAAAGACTCAGCTATTCTCAGTGATACAGTGATCTAAGACAATTCCATAAGACTCATGATGAAAAATGCGATCCAACTCCACAGAAAAAAGTTATGAATTCTGAGTACAAATTGAAATATATGCCTATATGTCTATATGTTTGTGTATGTGCGTATATGTGTGTGTATGTGTTATTCTCAGCGACCTCATTTGGGGTTTTATTGGCAAAGATACTGGAATGGTTTGCCATTTCCTTATCCAGCTATTTAACAGATGAGGAAACTGAGGCAAATAGGGTTAAGTGACACTCACTGATCAGGATCATGTAGCTGGTAGGTATTTGAGATCATATTTGAACTCAGGAAGATGTCTTCTTGACTCCAGGTCTAGCACTCTATCCACTGTACTACCTAACTGTTAGCTGATAGATAGATAGATAGATAGATAGAGATAGATAGAATAGATAGATGGACAAAGATGGATGGACAAATAGATGGATGGAAAGATGGATATGTTAAAACTGTACATAAAGCAAACTTGTATGTGAAAATGCTTATATTTCCCAGTGTTTGTCGAGTCTGGATGACAAAAAATAAAAAGGCATCTTAAAAAAAAAAAAAAGAAAAAGAAAAAATGAATATGAAGAACGTAAAATGAATATTAAGAATACATGGGGAAGCATATATAAACTAATACAGAATACACAATAAGAAGCAAAAACAGTGCGCTTGGATTAGATCAATGACCTTGGAGTTGTTCCTCTCCTACTTAGATGTTCTCTTTGCCCTTTGCTAAGGAACATGCACAAAGTCTCCTGACTGATTTGGGTCTTATGATAGGAAGGTGTTATCATATAATAATATTAGACATTGAGCCAGAACTTGTCACTTACTCTGGGGCTTTACAGAGCAAGAAGATGTGTCTGTCAGTCCCTTTCAAGGAAGCCTCTTTAATGAACCAAAGTGCTCTATCAATATACACTAATACAATAATGTAAATGGAAAGAACAAAACAAAACAAAAATGATTGCTGTATAATTATAATGGCCAGATCTGGTCCTAGAAGAAAGTAGAAAAAATGCACCTGCCTCCCTTCTTTGCAGAGGTGGATAACTATGAGTGTATGAAATTGCACGTTTTTGAAAACAGTGAATACACATTATTGTTTTTGCTGAACCTCCTTTTTTCCTCCCTTTTTAAATTTTTTGTTATGCAGGATGCATCATTGAGGATTAGAGGAAAAGGATATATTTGGAAATGAAGGTGATACAAAATTGAAAGATACCAATATTTTTTAAGAAAAGAAAATCATAGGGATGACTAGGTGACCAATGGATAAAGCACCAGTTCTGGAGTCAGGAAGTCCTGAGTTCAAATCCAGCCTCAGACACTTAACACTTACTAGCTATGTGACCCTAGGCAAGTAATTTAACTCTAAATGCCTCAAGAAAGAAAGAACATAAAAGGAAAATCATGGAATACTTGCTTAGAAATAGAGGACAAGAAAAATCAGGCATTGGGGATTGAAGAAAAATTGTTTGGGCTTTTTGGTTGTTTAAATAGAACAAAAAAAGAGTATATTTCTGAAGAAGCAATGAAATAAATCTGAGAGAGGAAGAGATTGGTTTTAAGGAAACAAGCCTAGGGTTCTGGACTAAGAAAGAAATGAACTTTCTAGTATGTAACATAGTGATACTTTCAGAATAAGGCACTTAACCAATATTTCCTGAATTTAACCCAACCCAAAGAATTGGACATATAGATAAAGCTGCCAGAAAACAATTTAGAACCATCTCAGAAGCTAGATTCTAAACTATCCTACTGTATTTCCAATTCATCATGGTTCATATTGTTGAAGAAGTAATTTAATATTCTGAATTTCCCTTTAGCCAAGGCATTTTTATTTCTTTGTGTTCATAAGAATAGAATCAGACCATGGATATAGAAGAAAGTCTCATAATCATAATTTCCAACCAAATGGAATAAGACTAGTCAAATTAAAGTTTTCTAGCTCAGTTGGGAAGATAGAAAATAAATTGGTAGAGCTAAATAAATAGGTAATAAAGAATTGAAAGATGAATAGAAAGGTTGATTAGTTAGGTGGTGGCCTTCATTCCTGTGAACAAAGTGACATTACTATTTTAGGATCTCATTACAATTGATTGATTGTATTTAAGCCCTGGGGCTGATTGATTATAGAATAATATGAGATTGGAAAGCTCTACTACGGGTTGGGCACAAATGGTCCTTATGAACATTTGGAGTGGAAAAAATCTCTAAATTTGCACATCTCACATTTCCTTTGAGCTACTATAATAGATCTTTGCTCTTGTCTTGTTCCATGTGGGCATGCCATGCTGAATGGTCCTATGCCACAGTGTCTCCTATGTTTCACCTGTTTGCTTCAATCTCTTCATCTGTCAAATGGGATGAAGAAGGAAATGTCAAACCACTGCAGTATCTTTGCCAAGAATATCTTTGCAAATGGGGTCATAAAAAGTCGGTCACTACTAAAATGATTGAACATCAAAAAACAACTCTTTAGTTGGAAAGTATAAAATTAGAAAATTGATGAAAGCATAGTTAGTGATTGAAGCACACTAGGAAAAAGATCTATAGACAGCATTTTTTCCCATAGACATACTTTTACCCATTGTATCTTCATAATGACAATATCTGCTTTATCTATAGTTCTTTGCAGCTGTGTCAGACTCTAGGTGCACAGCAAACTGAGATAGATCTAGCTAGAATTCTGACTTCACAATAACTCAAAGTCCTTCATATTTGAAGTAAAGTAGTTGCTATCTTACCTTAAGAAAGAAAAAAAAAAAAAAAAAAAAAAAAAAAGGTTGGCCTAAATGCTATTGGTGATTGTTGTTTGTACTTTGTTCTCAAAGAGGACATCAAGACATCAAGAAGGTAATGCCATGACATGCAAGTGAATTGAATTTAAATGAGGAAGTGCCATGCAAAGTCACAAGTCTCACCTGTCCTCCTCACTAGATCCACTTATATCTGGGTCCAGTAGCAAGATGTGGAAATGGCCAGAAGTCTTTCCCAGATCCCAGTCTGACTGAAGCATTTTGCTAATTCAATGATTAAGGCTAGGTAAGAATTGAGGCAATGAATGGCTTCTTTTATCTAGTCAAAAAAAAATTATCTGGGAGGGGAAGACCCTCAGGGTTTCTAGCCAAAATAGAAACAATTGTTATTTACATTCACTCTGAGACAATTAGGAACCAAACAATGACCCTATAGACTTGGGCTAGTATCCACAATTGGCCAATCAATGAAAGACAGAATAATTTGGGTTTAAGGCATGGTCCTTTTTTTTTTTTTTTTTTTTTTTTTTTTTAAATTTAATAGCCTTTTATTTACAGGTTATATGTATGGGTAACTTTACAGCATTAACAATTGCCAAACCTCTTGTTCCAGTTTTTCACCTCTTACCCCCCATCCCCTCCCCCAGATGACAGGATGACCAGTAGATGTTAAATATATTAAAATATAAATTAGATACACAATAAGTATACATGACCAAACTGTTATTTTGCTGTACAAAAAGAATCAGACTCTGAAATATTGTACAATTAGCTTGTGAAGGAAATCAAAAATGCAGGTGGGCATAAATATAGGGATTGGGAATTCAATGTAATGATTTTTAGTCATCTCCCAGAGTTCTTTCTCTGGGCGTAGCTGGTTCAGTTCATTACTGCTCCATTGGAAATGATTTGGTTGATCTCATTGCTGAGGATGGCCTGGTCCATCAGAACTGGTTATCATATAGTATTGTTGTTGAAGTATATAATGATCTCCTGGTCCTGCTCATTTCACTCAGCATCAGTTCATGTAAGTCTCTCCAGGCCTTTCTGAAATCATCCTGTTGGTCTTTTCTTACAGAATAATAATATTCCATAATATTCATATACCACAATTTATTCAGCCATTCTCCAACTGATGGGCATCCACTCAGTTTCCAGTTTCTAGCCACTACAAAGAGGGCTGCCACAAACATTCGTGCACATACAGGTCTCTTTCCCTCCTTTAAGATCTCTTTGGGATAAGCCCAGTAGAAACGCTGCTGGATCAAAGGGTATGCACAGTTTGATAACTTTTTGAGCATAGTTCCAAACTACTCTCCAGAATGGTTGGATTCATTCACAACTCCACCAACAATGCATCAATGTTCCAGTTTTCCCAAGGCATGGTCCTTAAGAAAGAAACTAACCCTTAAATCCCAAGATATCTTGCAAGATATCCATGATCAAAATTTACATTCCTTATTGTTACCAGAAGAATTTAGTAACTACCTAATTTTTCTTTTATATAAAGGAAAGGAAACTGATTTATAAGTAATAACAATAATAGTGAGCACTTGAGAGATATATCATTCATAAGAAAATAGCTACCTGAGCTACTAGTAAAGGAGAAAAGTTCCAAATGGCAGTTTTGTAATGTTATCAACATGCCCTTTAATTTCTCAGCTGAAAGAAAGGGCATTTCCTCAGTTTCTATCCCGCACCGTACCATAACAAATAGAAAGCCAATAATAGGCCCAGGGAAACTTGGCACTCCATAATCTCTCTCCACTAAGAGGTCCCTTTCAGTTCTTGGACTTTGTCTAACCCACCCCAGCCCTGAATAAGCATTGTAATGCCAGAGAAACTGAAGCAAGATAGAGATTTAAAAGTTTTTAATATTTTATTTGAATTTCTGAGAGGGAGAGATTGTATGGGGGCAGAGCAGACAGTTTTTTCCCCAGGGCTGAATTACACTTTTATGTCAAGGAATTCAGCTTCAAATGTGAGATTCCAATGATTTTTATAGGGCTCTAGTGATTGGGGAGACAAAGGCAAGAGGTAAAGTCCAAACACTGGTGAGCAGGAATTTCCAGGAACGAACCATAAATCAGGTTCTGACAGGTTGGGGGGTGAGGACCGTAATTTCTGATAAAGTGGGAGTGAAGGAAATATTCAGCTAGAGACAGGAAGTCTGGAGAGATAGAGATAGAGGATGCCAATTAGGTATCTGGAATAGGACATCTAGAGTTTTATGACTCTTTTGGAATGCCAGAGTGGCCAAATCTCCACAGTCTTAATAATCTCAGTCCAAATGAAGAGGAAAAGGGGAGGGAGGGTTGTTGAACCAGGGAGATAGAGGCAGAACAATTAAGGGAAACTGAGGCAGAACAATAAAAGTGCTGTTGTGGCAAAACATAGGGTCTCTCCAAAGAGGAGAGTAGAAATTTGACCAGTGTACAACATTACAGCCATTTCAGTGCCTTCATATAAAAGAACTACTAAGCACAAAAGTCTCACAAATGCTCATTAACAAAGACTTAAAACAAGTGATGGGAACTTAACTACTCTTCCAAGAGATTAAGACTCAAAACATTCAAAACATAAAAGCTTTTGCAGAACTGTTGAATAGACATTTTACATCTCATCTCAGTTCTATATTTTATAAATGTTTTCTCCAGGATTTTTAAGGGGCTGAGCCCCTGCCAGTATTAGTGGTCATCCTTTCCAATGTAAGAACTTCTGCTACCAGTTGTGGAAAATGTTGAGAAGCTGGGTTTCCACAGTGTTGCAGGCTTTGAGGTAGTGTGGGATTGAGATATTGGGTACCACTGACCCAGAGGTTTTCAGAATGTGAGAGGTTGAAGGAAGATTAGGATTCACAGAACAATTAAGTGATTAACAGAAGCCTTGAGAAAACAAGACATTGGGGAGCTAGGAAGGCACAGGTAGATTCAGAAAGACTCAGAGTCTTGTGGTTTTGAGAAAACCACAAATTTAAGATAATAGCCATCCAGCCCAAACTAGTTGGGATTAGTGACCTGATTTGACCAAATCACTACTGTGCCTGCTTACTAAGTGAATATTAAACAACACACCCCAGAGGAGGAGTTTTCTGCCATTTTTTAACATGGGATGTATGATGGGGAAGGGGGCATGTTTTTTGAATATTAAGGGGAAGCATGTAGTGGGTGTATCAGAAAGACTGTAACCCAGATAAAACGAACCAATTCATTTTCTGAAGGGAGGAGTTATGTCATACCGGCAAGTATAAAGGTTCCCCCATTTCTGTACCCAGTGCTCCCTCTTCCCAAAGAGGAGTGGGGCCCATTTCTGGCCAGAAACATTGAGATGATTCCTTAAGATTCTTCTTTAATAAATTTTCCTTGATACCTGATTTCCAGTATTAAGAGTATTATTTTTAACACAGTGTACACCAAACTAAGGACTCAGAGTCTCTGGTCTCATAAAGTCACAAGGGAGCCTACAAACTTGGAAATGTCCATCTCAGGATGGCTACATAATCACCTAAGATCAGACAAAGAAATAAAAAAAAGTGGAGGAAACCAGAGGCCCAGAGTCGAGCTCAATTCACTGAACCTTAGCTCTAAGTTATCTTGCAGGACCAGTTGCCATGCTGCTGGCTGGGGGGGAAGGAAGTCACTAGTAGGTCATTACCTCTTAAAGATCCACTAAGTCAGCAGCTCTTCCTGCTCAGCAGACAATCAAGTTATTATTTCATCATTCCGAAATACCCAAGTCCTTCAGCCCAAGCTATTTCTCTGGAAGTAGCTAAAGCAAAGGCTCAGCCCTCCACGAGCTTTCCTCCAATCCAATTCCTACTACAGTTTGCAAAAAGAAATCACAGTCACGGACCAGGTGGGACAGTGGAGCCAGCACTTACAGATCAAGCACACTACTGTTCCCTGTCTACCACATGCTTCCTGATCAATAGAAAATCATGACAACTAGTAAGATGATTGATCCTCTCTTCACTTTTTTTTTCCCTAGAAGACTGTAATAAGTGCTAGAAAGCTAAGGTCAATCTAACCAGTGAATTTGGGTCTGGTCTTTGTTTGAGTCTTCTATTTCCACTGCCAAATTCTCAATGCAGATACCATATAAAGATAAAGAATAATTCTTTGGGAATAAGAACTAGAGAGCATTCCTTGGGCAGCCGTATTGAACAAATCATGGAAGAGGCATATTTATACCTTCCATATCTCTTTTTTCTCATCTAACCTTCACCAAAGGTCTTTCTTTATTCAACCCAGAGATAACCAAAACTCAAAATTTTCTTCACATAAAAGCTAAAGTCTAAAATCCAGTTCATTCACCGCCATGAAATCTAAATGCTTGAAATGTAATTCTATAATGCATTCCTTCCCATTTTCCCAGAAATAGCCTCTCAACACTGAAGAACAGGAAAGAAAAAAAGGGGAAGTGACTTAAAGGTTACATTGCAAATATTAACACATAATTACAAAGCTAGCCTCTTAAGCTGTCATCAAGATCTCAGCTTTTAACATTGGACAATATCTACTAATTCCAGTAAAAATAGACATGAAAGAGCCCTCTGTTTTCCCCACAATATACAAAAAAGTGCCTCTATTTACCTTTCAGAGCACCTGCTCCCATAAAGCCTTGCAATAATAGAGCCTCTTTTATTTAGAAAAAAAAAAAAAAAAAAAAAAGCTTCATCATGAATAGGCATATCATTTCACCCCAGAACTAAATAGATATTTTCTGCTATCTGGACATAAGTTCTATCTGACAGCCCAGTTAACCCTTATTCTTATCTTATTGAATGCAGATCCAAAACCTGAACATCTCTAGGCTTGATTAACTTCATTTTAAAATTTCCTACCTTTAGATTCTTTGTTCTCCCTAATCTCTGCAAGGGATTTCTGAGTAGGCATTTCTCCCCATTGGCCTTAAAGAGTCAAGTTATATTTATGGCAGTAACTGCTGCTCAATACTGCAAGCAAAACTATCTCTTAACTATATATCGTGTGATAGAGTTAGTGAATGTTTGAAAAAGAAGCTTCCTGCCAGACAGTCAGAACATGTGCACTCAATATACATTTGTCAGTTTTTTAGAAAGACAAAAAGTGAATTCATTCTAAAATTAAATCAAAGGAATTACCTTAGAACAAGGATAGGTGTTCTATACCTCTGTTACAACTATTAATGTTATTTTATCCATTCCCCATTCAATACACATCTATTTCTTCCCATCTCTCTACCAATCAATCAATAAACATTTATTAAGTGTCTACTATTAAGTATTTTTAAAATTATTGTTTATTAATTATCATCGATTATTTACTGCTATTAGCTGAGTTCCAAGCACTGTGCTAAGCACTAGAGATACAAAAAAAGAGATAAAAGCTCCCTGTCTTCAAGGAGCTTATAATCTGGGGGAGAGGGTAGAGAAGACAACAACATGTAAACAAATATATACAAAGCAAGCTAAATGCAGGAGAAATAGAAAATAATTAACAGAAGTAATGCACTAGAATTAAGACGGTTTCAGGAAGGCTTCCTATTGAAGATGGGACTTTAGTTTGGACTTAGAGAACTCCAAAAAGATCAATACTCAGAGAGGAGGAAGAAGAGAATTCCAGAGATTGGGGATAGTCAAAAAAGAATTCCCAAAGTTGAGAAACAGTGTCTTGTGTATGTAATAGCCAAAAGGCCAGTATCAGAGGATCAAAAAGTATGTCAAGAAATAAGTTGTAAGGAGACTGGAAAGATAAGAAGGCATAACATTTGTAAAGGACTTTGAATACCACAAAATATTTTGTATTTTCTCCTAAAGGCAATAGGAAACCACTGGAGTTTATTAAGGGGTTGGAAGGGAGATCATACCTGCACTTTAGGGGAAAAAACACTTCAGTAACTAAATGGAGAATTGATTGGAGTGTGTTGAGGCAGGTATATATATATCTCTAATAGATAAGAAGTGATCAGGGCAGCATCAGAAAAGAGAAGAAAGTACAATCAAGGGATGTTGCAAAGGTGAAATCAGCAGGTGTTGGCAACAGATTGGATACAGAAAATCAAAGATAGGGAAGACTCCAGAATGACTTCTATGATGTGAGTCTGAGAGAATGGGAGGATGGTGTTGCCTTCCACAATAATGGAAAAAGTGAGGGATGGAGAGTTTAGGGGGAAAGATAAGTTCTGTTTTGGACAAACTGAGTTTAAGATGTCTACTGAAGGTGCAATTGAAGCTGTCTGAAAGGCAGTTGAAGATATAAAATTGAAGGTCAGAAAAGAGATTGGAAAAGAAAGATAGATTTAATGTTTGCAGCAGCCCTTTTTGTATCAGCAAGAAACCAGAAAATGAGTGGATGCCCATTAGTTGGGGAATGACTGAATAAGTTATGCCATATGAATGTGATGGAAAATTATTATCGTTCTGTAAGAAATGATGAGCAAACTGATTTCAGAAAAGCCTGAACTTACATGAACTGATACTAAGTGAAGTGAGTAGAATCAAGAGTGTGTGTTGTACACATAACAACAAAACTATATGATGATCAACTGTGATGGACTTGGTTTTTTTCAGCAATGAGGTGATTCAGGCCAATTCCAATAGACTTGTGATGAAAAGAGCCATCTGAATCCAGAGAGAGGATTATAGAGACTGAATGTGGATCATAGCATTGTATTTTCATCTTTTGGTTGTTGTTTATTTGCTTGTTTTTTCTTTCTCTTTTTTAACCTTCTGATCTGATTTTTCTTGTGCAGCATGATAAATACAGAAATATATTTAGAAAAATTGCACAGATTTAACCTATATTAGATTACTTGCTGTCTAGGAGAGGGGATAGGTTTGGAGCATAAGGTTTTGCAGGGGTGAATGTTGAAAACTATCTTTACCTATATTTTGAAAAATAAAAAGTTATTATTAAATATATATATATATACTTCATTCCCCCCCCCAAAAAAAAGGTAGATTTGAGAATCATCAATCATCAGCACAGAGATGGCAATTAAATCCATGGGAGCTAATGAGATCACCAAGTGAATTTAATATAGCAGGAAAAAAGATAAGGGCCCAGGGACAGAATCCTGAATGGCACGCATAGTTATAGAGAAGGTGATCTGGAGGAGGATCCAGCAAAGGAGACAAAAAAGTGGTCAGAATTAGAAGGAGAACCAAGAAGGAGTAGTTTCCCAAAAACCTAGAGAGAAGAGAAAATCAAGGAAAAAAGGGTAATCAAGAGTGGGAAAAGATGGCAGAGACATCAAGTAGAGTGATGATTGAATAAAGGTCACTGGATTTGGCAACTAAGAGATGATTAGTAACTTTGGAGAGAGAAGTTTCAATAGAAAAGTCAGAAGTCAAATTGTAAAGGATTAAGAAGAAAGTGAGAGGAGAAAACATGGATAAACCTGATGTAGTTGGCCTTTTCAGAGAGTTTAGCTACAAAGAGAAAGAGATATTGAAGAGATTAGATTCAGGGAACCAAAATGATGAGATTATGGTTCCTGGTGAACAGGGAGTTAAATGATGAGGTTAGTGACAGATTTGGGGTTCAGGGAACCAAATGAAGAGGTTTGGCTTCCCCTTTAGGGTTCACACAAAGTAGGGAGTTGTGGGAAACCTCTTCTGGCAGCACAGAGGTCCTTCATAAAGGAATTTACGAACCCAAAAAGCTAGACTGATAAAAAGAAGTTTATTGTAGGCATTGGGAAGTCAGCCTTTGCTATGCATGAATAGAAAGCCTGAATTCCTTAGTGGCAAAGTCCCGACAGGGGAGTAAAGTCTCTAGTAGAGAAATCCCGACAGAAGTATAAAGCCTCATTAGGGAAATAGGTGAAAATAAAGAGAGGGTAACACTGAAAGAGAATATTATTTTAGCGGGCAGAGGTTTCCTTGGCATAGTATGGCATGGTATAGCATAATAGGTTCTCTGCAAGGAGTGAGTTTAAAATTGGCTCTTTTTATAATAGAAGCCTTATCTACAATCTGAGGCCTGCTCTGGATGGGGGTTGGTGGGTGGGGTTTAAGCTGGAATTGAATAGAATTGAATGAATCTTTCTTCAATTCAATAGGAACTCTCCAGATTGGACTCAAATAGCCCCACCTAGATAAAACACTTTATCTGATTCCTTGGGGTAGTCTCTCACTGAGGCAGGGTTCAAGGAGAATCTCTCCTTCAAGGAGCTTCAAGTGCTTTACCTCATGGTTCATTCCCAAAGTCAGAGAGAGAGAAAGAGAAAGAGTTTCAGGGCTCCCCTCATCAATATGGGATGACAAAAAAGGAAGGATTTTTTTTCAGGATAGGAGAGATATTTGTAGGCAATGGGGAAGGAGCCAATAGAAAAGGAGAAACTGAAAATAAGTGAAAGAGTAGTAAGCAAGAGGGATATGGATATTACAACAAATGCAGGGCATTTCCTCTTTGTATGTTTGCCATTTTTTAAAGTGCAGCTCCTTGGTAATTTTTTTGGCACTAGCAGGAATATGATGGTAGCTATAGAGAACTTGCTCACCCTAACATAAATAGTAAATAGACTTGGAGATTTCTGCTGAGAAGCAGCAAAATTGTACACCCCAAATGATTAGTTTTTCTGTGTATAATTAGAAGCTTGGATAACAAAAGAGCTAAAACAAGCCTAAACATTTTATGAAGACTTGAATATCAGACTTCTCAAAAAAGAAATCATGGAAAGTTGGTGATTAGTGTATTTTACCAGCCATTATCATATAACTATCAATTAATCCACAAGTGTTTATTAAGAGTCTACCATGTACCAGATATTATGCCAGAAACTGGGCATACAAGTACACAAGTGAATCCCTGCCTTCAAGGAGCTTACTTCCTGCTCAAAAGAGAGGGATGGATATAACATGCAATGTGTATGTATGTGTGCGTTTGTGTGTGTGCACACAGTCATTTCAATTATGTCCGACTCTTTATGATACTATTTGGAATTTTCTTGGCAAAGTTACTGGAGTGGTTTGCCATTTCCTTCTTCAGCTCATTTTATAGATGAGGAACTGAGGCAAACAGAGTTAAGTTGTTGAACCAAAAAGGACCCTGTAAGTTTCTCACGAGAATCTGAACTTAGCCACCACACACACTAGATCAAAGTGACAAGCATGATCATAGAGTGCCTATTTCTGTTCTTCTGCTTAAGTGGGCATCACACCTGTGAGGTATAGATAAGATCAGTTATTGTTCTCCAAAAAGACTGACCCTGGATGGTCTCCTTAAGCCATTCCCACCATTGTATATATCCCAAGCCCATTCTCCCACCATTGTATGCATCTTGTTATTGCTATAGGCAGGGATCCTCAAACTTTTTAAGTAGGGGGCCAGTTCACTGTCGCTCAGTCTGTTGGAGGGCTGGATGATAATAAAAACAAAAACTTTGTTTTGTGGGCCTTTAAATAAAGAAACTTCATACCCCTGGGTGAGGGGGATAATTGTCCTCAGTTGCCACATCTGGCCCGTGGCATGTAGTTTGAGGATTCCTGCAGTAGGCTGTGAAAAACATACTTTTCATGAATAACAACTGCCTGATGATAAATAAGGAAATCACCTAACTGCATTCTTTTTGCTTCTGTTATCATCCGCTTGCTTTGCTAGTTACAATCCTATATAAATTCTGTGCCTCAGTGCCTTTGCACCAAATGCTTTGAAAGCATATTCCCATTGGATCAGCTAGCTTATTATTAAATTCTCCACTTTAAAATTAAACCAGTTTCTACTCACCTCAATTTCCCTGGTCTTGCACAGAGTCACATAGCAAGGAAGTATCTGAGGCCAGATTTGAACTCAGGAAGAAGAGCCTTCCTGATTATAAAGCCAGTGCTCTATCATGTACCAGAAAGGAGCTGATTAATCTCACAGCCCAGAATGTACCATAAAGAGAGTCAGAAAACAAATCGTTGAACTAAATGTAAAGTATCTGTTCAGTAGGAAAACTTGATTGGATTAGGAAAATCTAAACCATTGGCTGGGACCATGCTACTAAAGAGGAGGAGGGAAGGAACAGGAAGCAACATGAAAACTTCACAAGGAAAGAAAGAATATTTGGGGTGCCATAGGTCCAAGTTGCTCTGACCAAATGTGTCAGTGTACGCTAAATTTGTAGCAATTTTCCCTGCTAGTTTTATGTGTATTTATAGAGAATACACACCAGATTTATAGGGACAATATTTTCTAACTCCTGTTCTTAGAGCCATCTTAGTAAATGCCTTTTCACTGAGTTAATTGTTTCTAATGACTGCCCATTAAAGATAAACTCACTGATAGGGGCACATAAACCCTTGCTTTAGCAATGCAGATCCATAGAGAAAACTTGAAGGAAATAGATAATCTATAGGAAGGTACCCTAGAGGGAATTACATACAAAATAAGCAAGTAATTTGAGGAAGGAACACCAATTACTAGGGCTTCAAAGTGGATTCTTAAAGGATGTGGCATTTAAATTGGGTTTTGAAGGGTGTTAGGGGGCCACAAGAAACAGAAGCATGGAGAGCATCCTAAGCCTGGGGCACAAAAACAGAAACTGGAATGGTGTATATGGGGAATCCTAAGGAGGCCAATTTGGTTAGAACATAGAGGAGAAAAGGGAGAAATGAATTATCAGCCTTGACATAGACTGGAGCCAGACTGTGAGGAACTCCTTAATTTGGAATTTTTGTATTTTATTCTAAAGTCAAATAGTAGCCACTGAAGTTTCTTGAGCAAGGCTGGGATGGTGAAAGCTTGGGAGAGGAGAGGTTTTTAATTCTGACTTCTAGCTTTGGGAGAATTCATACTAGGTTCTAGGATCTCTAGGGAGAGGTCCCTGGAAGAAGAGAAAGACTCTGTGAAGAAACTATGACTTAAGCATGTCCTTCTCCCAACTTGCCTTCAAGCTTCAGGGAATGTTCCATTAGATGAGATGAAGATATCTATCTATCCATCTGTTCCTCTGTCTCTCTATATCTGTGTCTGTGTCTGTGTCTCTATCTCTGTGTCTCTCTTTCTCTGGCTCAATCTTTCTCTGACTCTCAGAGATCTCACCCTTCCAATGAAAGAGTTCATTCTTTCTCTATATTGTCTGGTCTCTTCCAATCTGAATAACTTCTATGATTTTTATTTGCTATCTGCTTGAATAAATGTATTTATCCACTACTCACTATGATGGCCTTCATGTAACTGATTTTTTTATAGGAAGAAAATCAAGTCTTCAGTCATAGCTTTGAGTACTCCTCCCTTAAGGAATAGGGAATCAGGAAAAGTGGCTTGAGCATAAATATTAGTTCTTCTACATTAACAATATAAGGAGGGAAAATGGCAGATAGATATGACTCTTCTCTGATATCTGGTCTCCAAACAGAGCAAAGTGGCCCACCTCATGGCCCCAGTCTCTTACTACCTTCTTGGCAGGAATCAAAGTCTCCCTTTGAGAGGAATAAAGAAGACTCCAGAAACATCTTTTTTCTATCTCTTGCAAGCCACATTTTGACAAACACATGTGGACATGTACATAACCTACATGGGAAGCACACATATATACCTTACATTTGCAAAGTTATATAATCAGAACTTTTAATGAATATCTTCACAGGCCCATTCTACTATTGGTGGAATTGTGATCTGATTTAATCATTCATAGAAACAATTTGAAATTTTAACCAAAAAAGTAACTAAATTGTTCATACCATTTGATCCAGAGATTCCACTGCTGGAAAAACACTCCAAGAATTCAACAACAGAAAAACAAAAGTCCCCATATATGCCTAAAATATTCATAGCAGCATTTTTTGTAATCAAACCGCTGGTAACAAAATGGATGTTCATAGATAAGAGAATCGCTAAATTGATTATGGCATAAAATGTAATGGAGTATTATTGTCCTGCAATTAAAAAAAAAAAAAAGAATACATAGAAACACAGGAAGATATAGATGAACTAATGCAGAATAAAGTTAGAAGGGCGGCTAGGTGATGCCATAGTGCATAGAGCTTTGGGCTTGGAATCAGAAAGACTTATCTTGAATTCAAATCCAGCCTCAGATATTTACTGGCTATGTCATCCTGTTCAAACCTTGTTTACTTCAGTTCCTCATCTGTAAAATGAACTGGAGAAGGAAACAGCAAACCACTCCAGTATCTTTGCCAAGAAAATCCCAAATGAAGTCACAGAGAGTTAGACACAACAGCAAAAGTTAGAACCAGAAAAACAATGTACACTGATTAAAATAATATAAATTAAATTAAAAGAATTTTAAAATGAAACTTTTATGGAAATTTTGTGCACAACTTCACATATGGTTTCTTAATGGGGACTGGGGTGGAGATAAGGAAAAGAAACTGGAATTGAAAAGTTTAAAAAAAAATGTAAAAAAAAGTTTTAAATGTAACTGGAGGAAAATATTAAATATTTTTTTTAAAAAAAGCAAATTCTAAGAAGAAAGTTAAAATGAAGCTAAATCCTGTCTGTTTGCAATAATCAGTCTTGTCCTTGAAGAATAAAAGAGGAAATATACAATCTTCCTTTCCAGAGAGGTGAGGGACCATGGATACCAAAAATTATATGTGGTGACAGATGGATTTACTGTTTCACAATTTTCTTTGGTTACAAGGGAAGGCTCCCTGAGGAGGGAAACCGTAGGTTATATTCAGAAATGACTGTGAAAAAAAAAAACAGAAGGCATTAATCAAATATTCACTTAAAATAAAATTTGCAAAGTTAAAAAAGCTAGATCTTTTCATCTTTTTTTGATGCTTTTATTAAAAAAAAAAAAAAACGGCAAATTCATGTTGATCAAACAGGAAGCCAGAAAACATCACACTAATGAAAAGCTTCAAATTTGTATGTAAAGTTGAAGGTAACTTGCTTGAGGCCCAAGTACTTGGAACCCAGTCTGAGGCCCTTAAAGCAATAGCTTGGTCATGAAAGAGCAATTTTTATTTATTTTTTTTATTTTTAATTTTTAATAGTTTTTTGTTTACAAGTTATATGCATGGCTAATTTTACAGCATTGACAATTGCCAAACCTTTTGTTCCAATTTTTCCCCTCCTTTCCCCCATCCCCTCCCCTAGATGGTAGGATGACCAATACATGTTAAATATATTAAAGTATAAATTAAATACAAAATAAGTGTACATGTCCAAACTGTTATTTGCTGTACAAAAAGAATCGGACTCTGAAATATTGTACAATTAGCCTGTGAAGAAAATCAAAAATGCAGGCAGGCAAAATTATAGGGATTGGGAATTCAATGTAATGGTTCTTAGTCATCTCCCCAGAGTTCTTTTGCTGGGTGTGGCTGGTTCAGTTCATTACTGCTCTATTGGAAGTGATTTGGTTCATCTTATTGCTGAGGATGGCCAGGTCCATCAGAACTGGTCTTCATATAGTATTGTTGTTGAAGTATATAATGATCTCCTGGTCCTGCTCATTTCACTCAGCATCAGTTCGTGTAAGTCTCTCCAGGCCTTTCTGAAATCATCCTGTTGGTCGTTTCTTACAGAACAATAATATTCCATCACATTCATATACCACAATTTATTCAGTCATTCTCCAATTGATGGGCATTCACTCAGTTTCCAGTTTTGGGCCACTACAAACAGGACTGCCACAAACATTCTTGAACATACAGGTCCCTTTCCCTTCTTTATGATCTCTTTGGGGTATAAGCCCAGTAGTAACACTGCTGGATCAAAGGGTATGCACAGTTTGATAACTTTTTGAGCATAGTTCCAAATTGCTGTCCAGAATGGTTGGATGTATTCACAATTCCACCAACAATGTATTAGTGTCCCTGTTTTCCCACATCCCCTCCAACATTCAGCATTATCTTTCCCTGTCATTTTAGCCAGTCTGACAGGTATGTAGTGGTATCTCAGAGTTGTTTTAATTTGCATTTCTCTGATTAATAATGATTTGGAGCATGTATGAAAGAGCAATTTAAAAGGCTAAAAGACCTATAGGAATTTCATGGGATGATAAGACTTAAATTACATATGGATTTTTTTTAATTGGAAAAACTTAATAGCTAAAAATAGTACAAGAAAAATAATCATTAAAGATGGAAAAGAAACACTTGTTCAAATTGATCGGCAATTAGAAGAAATCATAGATTAAAATATGGTATATAAAAGGTTGCCTGTGACTGAATTCTTGACTAGCTGGGTGTGATTCTAATGCCTTTGGTTCACCAAAGGAAGCCCAAAATTTGCATAATCCTTCTGTGTTGCAGGCTACTGACTTGAGTCTAAATTTTAGTCTGATTTTAGTCTGAAAAATTAGTCTGATTTTAATCAGATTTTCAAACTTATGCTTAAGATGTATGCAAACCTTTATTGTCTGGCAGTAAAATATTGATTTTAGTACCAGTTCAGGGCATCTAGTGGCACAGTGGAAAGGGGGTCAGTCCTTTAGTCAGAAAACTCATTTTCCTAAATTTAAATCTGGCCTCAGATACTTATTAGCTATGAGTCCTTGGGCAAGCCACTTAAAACTGTTTGATTCAATTATCTGGAAGACTCACCTAGAAATTATTCAAGGATAGAAGAAATCTTGCTTCATATCAAGTCAACCAGCATTTATTAAGCTCTTACTTGGTTTGGGGCATTGTGCTAAAGATAATTCAACTTTTAAAAAAAAGTCCCTGACCACAAGTACTCTACATTCAATGAGAGAAGACAACACATAAGAGACCTGAAAAAATATAGGAATTGTGGTACCCACATATCTAAAGAGTCAGGACCAGAGTAAGCGGAATAAAGGAGCTCATTAACATGGCTGGCTTGGGCACGTTCCTCAAAATGGAGGATCTGGGAGAAACTTACCAATGGGGGAGATCACTACACAGATGGAGAAACCTCCCAAAGGTGTTTAGAGATGAATCTTGAGACTTGGGGTTTATGATTTATTTGGTGATGGTGGGTTGTATCTTATGTTTTTAAGGGTGAAAAGTTTTTTCCCCCTAGTTTTGTTTTAAGTGAAGAAAAAACTGAAAGATGGTTTTATGTGGAAATGGGTACATCATTGCGGAGGCAACTGGAAGAGAAAACAGGGACCCTGCTGATGGAAGAAACAGGGCAAGTGAATGCCTTGCTGCCCTCATGGAAACAGATTTAGTTGAGGTAGTGGGTGGGTAAGGGAATTTCTTTGCCAAGATCTCAAAATAGAGCTGTTTAAAACGCCCTTTCACAGCATGTCAGACAAATGAAGCGTGTGTATTGCATACATTTCAGAATGATTAAATGTCAAAAGAAGGCTTTGAGAAAGGGAGAAAAACTATGCCTGAAAAAATAGCCTGCCATATATTTCCAAATCTGGGTACAAATGGACAACCCTGAAATTAGGACATGTTATCATCTAACAGTTTCCTTAACCAAGTTCTTCAAAATGTCAAAACAGTTAAGACTTGAATTATAATTTTGAAAGGAATCACAGTATTTGAAAGTTAGAAATAACCCCAGCTGCCATCTAGTCCAACTCAAACTCAAGGAATCTCCATTAGAACATACACAACAAGTGGTCAATCCAGCCTCTGCTTGTAGACCTCCAAGGAAGGCAACCCACTGTTTCCTGAAGTGGCCCATTCTTTTAGTCAGCTCTGATTGATAGGAAGGTTTTCTTAACATTAAACCTAAAATGATCACTTTGCATTATCCATTACCCCTGGTTCTGCCATCTAGTGTCCAAGAGAACTAATTTAATCCTTCTTTGCATGGGACAGTCCTTTAACTTTTTAAGACAGCTATCCTGTTCCTTCTTAGTCTTCTCTTCTCTAGACTAAACATGTCTATTTCCTTCAACCAAATCTTATATAATAAAGATGGAATTGCCTTCCTTTTCCAACTTATCAATGTCCTCCTTAAACCAAGATACCTAAAACTAAACACAACATTCAAGGTGAAATAAGAGCAAAATAAAATGAGTATACAATGGAATAATCATCTTCACATTCCTGGAAGCTGTGTCTCTCTCAACAAAGCCTAAGTGAGTATTAAGTTCATATTAATCTTGCAGCCCACTAAAATCCCAAGATCTTTTTCAGAACAAATGTTGTCTAGAAAAACATCTCCCCCACATTTTGTACTTGTGATATTAATTTTTTTTGTACCCATGTCTAAGATTTTATATTTATCCGTCTTACTAAATTCAGGTCAATGTTCCAGCCTGTCAAGATGCTTTTGAGTTTTGGGGCTCACAGAGCAGTTAATAATTCCACATCATAGTATCATGTCTGAATTCACGTAATTGTATTATGATCTAATAAAAGGTGTCAATATAAGAGTTGTACCGTAGCCTGTAACACTTCTAAATGTAACCTGGTATGGTTAACAAACCTACTTTTTTTGAGTTTGATGCTGCTGGTTTAACCCATATCTCTTCATCTTCTTTATAAGAATAACATGAGATACTTGTTCTAAGCTTTGGCAAAATAAAGGCAAACTATCCCTGCTGAGTTTTTGTGGCAGTTTCCACTCAGATGCTCTAAGTTACTATCTTCTGTGCTATAACTACTGGTAAGCCTTTCCCTTATAAGAAAGGGTTAAAGTTTTAATTTAATAGCCTTAGAGCATATCACAGGAATTATGCATCTATACCCAACCTGACATCCAGCAAAAGCAAATAGATGCTCTCAGGTTAGTATTAGATCTGTTCTCAAATCCCTATCTCCAGCCAACTATGACTTAAAATAAGAGGATTCCAAGCTCAGGGCTCTATCTACTGTACCACTTAGCTGTCTTATTCATTCCTGTCAAATCCCCAATGATCAATTTATATCCCTTTGGCCCATTTCAGCAACTCTACTCAGTAAAACTACAAAGTTGCTGTGTGGAGAGAAGGGGACCTCAATGCTCAGTTCTCAGCTCTCAAAATGCTACCAGTTGCCAAACAAATCCAAAAGAAGACAAGAATAACATTTCATCTTTAAATCTTTTGTTCTAAATTCCTACCTTTATTGTTTCTACCCGCCAAACAAACCAAAATTTCCAATCTTTATTTGACATCCTTTCATATAACATATCTTGCTAGTTTCCTTATGATTTTTAACATAGCAAATAATATTCGATTTTTTTTTTATCTCTAATGCTTTCCTTCCTCTCTTCAGCCTAACCTTCACAACCCTCAGCATCAGCATCAATAAGATGAAGGAATTTCGTTCCATGGCATTAGAAGTCCCTTACAGTTCTAAATAGATGGCCTTATCTATAACCTTTTCAAATTCTATCATGCAATCTCTCTGCAATGATAATGTTAAATGGATCATGGCCCCATCCAAGGGATCCCATGGAAACGGTAGAATCTAGCTCTTGTCTCTCAAAGAGCCTTAAACTCCCCTTAAAATACTTAGGCTAACTAAATGTTAAATAAGTAATGTTTACTTAAGGCAATAATGAACCCTCCTTCCTCCCTCCCCCCAAAAGCTTCCTCATCTGTAAAATTAGGAGATTGGAGTGGATAACCTCTAAGTTTCTTCCAGCTACAGAGCTATGATCTGAGGATTTGCATCCAAGGCCTCAGTGTAAGGAAAGTCATTCAGTGTTTCTCTCCTCAGAGGTTCAACTCATAATTGCCACAAACTCCAAGCACCAATTAGTGAAGTCTCTGAACCAAGAGTAGAATGACAGCCTTGATAAAAATGCCAAGTCAACAGCTCTAGTGCAAGGACAGATGTAGCATCTCTTCTCTGCCTCTGGTATGACTCCAGCTGAACCATTTTCTTAACTCTGGGAGACCAGTGTCTGCACTTTCAAACTTCAGTTCCCTCACTCTAACTGATGCTCAAGCTTTCTGTCACATAATCATCAACTCAGAAATTTCTCTTTTGTATTTTTTGTGCTTGTACCGTTTGTTACTCCCTATTCATGTAGCCTCAAACTTCACATCTGTCTTATGTAAAAGGATTGGGGCTAGTGCTGGGGAAGTTAAACTCCTTTTTGGTCTATACCAGCTGTTTATAATTTATCTGAAACTACTACTAAATTTTCTGGATCACACTGAACAACTACAAAGATAAAAAGGAAGAAAGTTAAAATTGCTGACTTAACTAGGCATCCTATAAGCAGTTCAAGGAACTCTATTCAATAATTCTCTTTTATAAGATTCATAAGTGGGTTCCAATCTTGGTGCCAATTCTTTTTTTCATAGACAAAATCTAGAAGTCAAAGGTCAAATGAACAGAATCCAAAGGAGTACATGCATACTTTAAGTATCTGTTGAATTCAGCAAACTAAAGTGGGAGGAGAAAGAGATAGAGAGGAACTATAAAAAGTGCAGGGGCATAGGGATGCAAACATACTGATTTCCAGTTTAGGACAGAGTTTTTCATTGAAGTGGTGACATACTAAGTCAAATGTGGGAACCATTAGCATTCCTCCCTGGTAAGTGACTAATGCAGTATAAATACAGAATGTTTATTCAAAAAAAGGAAAAAATAAAAACTCTGGACTGTTCTTAATAAACTATGTCCTTAGCCAAAGGTCATTCAGAATGACAAGATGAAATATTTCTTTAGCATGGTATCTGACCAATTTTAAAACTTATATCCTGAGATCTAGCAGAATTCCAAAATTAAGGACTCATTTATCTTAAGCTACATTTTTCTTTCTCGTCAACACATAAAATGAGAAAAGGACAAAGTTTCTTCCCAAAGTGGATAATGGAGCAGCCTAATATAAATGAATCCTGTTGGTGAAATGCCTGTTATAATCACTGGATCACATGGAGAGAATGTGGGAGTATTGAAGGGAAACAGCATGACATAAAAAAAACAAATGCTTTCTTGATTTGAGTAACAGCCTCCTCAGCATGTATAATGAAAAGTGGGTTAGAAAAGAAAAGGGAATAAAGGAGTGACTGTCTTCCTCTTCTGTATATCCCCTAGACTGCTTAACACAGTATCTTATACATAGTAGGTGCTAAATAAAATATTTACAGAAAGAATGAAATCAAATACAAAATTATGTGTCTATGCTAAATAATAACAATAATGTTGATGATAGCATTTGGATAGTACTTTATGGTTTTCAAAGCACCAAACATTATTCCATATTTATCTTCACAACAACCCTGGGAGATGGGTGCTATTATTAGTGGTATTTTTACAGATAGGGAAACTGAGGCAGGTTATAGTTAAGTGATTTAGCAAGGGGAAAGGGCAGGACAAGGCAGATGGGGAAAACAACATAAATAAAGTCAAGCAGGCACCAATGATCTCATTCTAAATCTGCAGTCATGCTCATGGTCACAATATTTTCAGAGGAAAGTATATAGACTCAAACTCATAATTAGCAAGGGACAATTAGGACTTTACCCCAGAACACCAACATAGTAGTGATGTGGTGCTAGTGGTAGTGAGAATTGGGATGGGGAATCCCCCTCTGGTCAGCACAGGTTCAATGTGAAAGAATTCACGAACCTGAAATCTGTTTGCAGCAAGAAAAGAGATTTTTATTGGCACTGAGAAGCCAGCTTTGCTAAGAAGACAGACTCTTTAGTGGCAAAAGGTCCTGTTAGAGAAATAATGGTTAATACTAAGAAGAGAATGTCTTCATAATGGGCAAGAATCCTGGTAGGCAGCTTTGCCAAGAAGAGAGCTTCATTGGCAAAGCATAATCCTACTTTGGACTTCTACAAAGATTTGGGGTTCAGAGTTGTCTTTTATTGGCAGTTTGGGGCTAGGGCTTCCATTGAATGAGATTCCTTCATTGTTGTCAATACCCCCAGGCCTAGATTTCCAGTTGAAAAGAGAGTACAGTATCTTGGAGTTTCAAGCCACTCAATAACTGGGAGTTGGAGCTACTGGGAGTAGTCCCAGGTCTCCAATTGAATGAGACCACTTAACTGCCCTGAAGGGTGGGTCTCTGTCAGAGGAGAGTTTCAGAGTTCACCCCCATCATTTTTCAGGGTTCACCCCCATCAGTAGAGACAGAGAGGAAATACTTTCTTCCCTATAAAGTATAATTACCCCTGCCTCCTTGCCTAGCTCTACAAAAAAGGGCCCCATTTTGTGGTACCCTTTATCATCGTGACTGCAGCTATGAGTAGTTCACACATGGTTAATGTAAGTGAAGAATGGTTAGCCAGCCAGAGTATGATCCTTAGTCCTACTTACACTCCACTTTCTCTGGACCTATTTATTCTATCCCATTTTCTCTTCCTGGGCCATTTTCCTAGCAGCATATCCCAGAATCTACACCCATGAGACTAATCCTGTGGTTCATGAGGACTCTTGTTCGGAGGCCTCTCACCAAGTCATCTTTTCCAGACTGAATTTGCCTTCGGCACCAAATTCCTAGCAATGACTCTGAGATCAGCTTGGATGAAGCCAAAGATTTCTGTGGGGGAATGGCAAGAGATAAAATTGGAAAGGTAGTTTGTGGAATGCTGGAACAAACTGTGGTATATGAATGTAATGGAATATTATTGTAATGAGGAAATGAGGAACATGAGCTATTCAGAGAAACATGGAAAGGCTTATATGAACTGCTGCAGAGTAAATTAAGCAGATGAACCAAACTTCCCAACCCTTGGTGGAGAGCTGATTAACTAGATATGAAAAATGAAGCATTAATTCCAATATAACCATTGGGTGGGTTTGGTTTTCTTGACTATACATAAGTGTTACAAAAGAGACCTTCTTTCTGGAAGGAGGCAGGTTAAGAAGTAATGATAAGAAAGGGGAAAAGAGAATCAACAAAACATTTTTAAATGCAATCAAGGAGAAAAAAACCAAGGGGGACACAAATGAATAGAGAATTTTGTTACTACTTTGTTAAATATAAAAATATTTCTTTTTTCTTAAAATTACACATCAGAAGTCTCTTTAAAAATCTTCTGTTGGGCTGTTTTTGTTTTTGTTTGTACATGGAAATATCTATATGTATTGATGATTAAGTTCATAATCAAAAAGAAAATTTAACTTTTATAAAGGTAATTTGAAACCAGATTCCTGAGACTCTAAATGCCAAGCCAAGGAATTGGATTTTATTCTAAAACAACAGACCAAAAGCATTCTAAAACTCCATTATTGTATCAATGTCAATAAGTAGCTTAGGAGTCAGTGTGTGTACATTTTTGAGCAAAAGCAAAAAACAAAACAAAACAAAACAAAACTTCCACTTTTGTTCCACACAGTTGATATTTTCAAGGATATATCTCCAGGATCTGAATTTAAATTTTAACTGTCAAAATTGTCACCAGAAAGATCCTCCTATAAACCCTTCTGAAAAAATACTTGAATTGTCTACAAAGACTAGATGGTAGCTTTATTAAATTTCCAGATGACACAAAGTTTGAAGGAACCTCTAATAGTGTCTGTTAGAATCAGGATCCAAAAATATCTTGACAAACTAAAAAATTAGTCTGGGTCTAATAAGATGAAATTTTTAAAAGGATAAATGTAAAGTAGTATATAGGTTCAAAAAATCAACTTTACAAATAAAAGTCATGGTTAAACAGAAATTTGTCTAAAATAAAAATCATGCTTTTTTAATGGACTGAAAACTCAGTGAGTCAGTAGTGTGATTTTGCTGTTGTCACTCCCTCATGTTCTACTCTTTGGAACCCCATTTGGGGTTTTCTTGGCAAAGAGACTGGAATGATTTACTTTTACTTTTCCAGCTCATTTTATAGAAGAAGAAACTGAACCAACTAGGGTTAAGGGGCTTGCCCAGAGTCTCATACCTGGTATCAGAGGCCAATTAAACTCAGGAAGATGAATCTTCCCTGACTCAGGTTCAGCACTCTATCTTCTGAGCCATCTTGCTGCCCACAGCAAGTTTTGGCAAATCCCAAAAAAGTAATCAAAACCTGGTCTGATCTGAAAGGCACAGTAAGCAACAATAAGAAACTGATAGTTCCTTTGTTCTCTAGCACTTCAGGAGTATTGTCTTTAGTTCTAAGCACTCAGTCTTAGAAAGACATTAATATAAGCTCAAGAGCATGGAAAGACTGACAATTAGAATGGTGAACAGCCTCAAGTCTGTACAATTGACTGAAGAAACTAAAGCTGTTTATCTTGGAACAAATAGGGCCGGGGAATGGGGGGACAAAATAGGATGAGAAAGATACATATTATAACTCTCTTAAAGTCTTTGAAACGCTGTCATGTGGAAACACTTCATGTTCTATTTAGCCACAAAGGTTAAAACTAAAAATAATGGATAGAAGTTGGAAAGATGAAAATTTAGGTTTCCAGTAATGAAAATCTCAACAATGAGAGCAGTTGGATACTGTAATGGATTGCCATGGTGACAATGAGTTGCCCCTCACAAGAGGACTAAAAGCAAAGGCTAGGAGTAGCCAGGTGATGTGGTAGGTAGAGCACCAGCCCTAGAGTCAGGTGGACCTTTGTTCAAATCCACCCTCAGACACTTGACACTTAGTAGCTGTGTGATCTTGGGCAAGTCACTTAACCCTGATTACCTCCCCAAAAAGTATACAAAAAACAAACACTAGATGACGGTTTGCTAGATGTGAACTAGGAGGGATTCCTTTTTCAGGTATTCATTGATCTAGATGGCCACTGATATCTCTTTCAAATTTAAAATTCTAAGATTCTAAAATGGTAGTGTTTCTAGAATTGTTATGCCATCATGTGGTCAACAAGAAGATTGAAATTGAAATGGTGTTTTAAATTTGTATGTACAGCCTAGTAATAAATAATATAAAGACATATTCTTTCCTCCCACTATGAATGAAGAACAAAGAAATTAAAAAATAACCCTGCAGAAACCTTTCCTGTTTAGACTTGATGACTAGTAATAGGTTGTTTAACTTTTTATAAGTTATCTCTTTTATTTTTTCTAATTTTTCTAATTTATTTAATATTTTTTATTTTTCCTCAGTTACATTTAAAATAATTTTTTACTTTTGCTTTTAAAACTTTGAATTCCAGATTCTCTCCCTTATTCCCACCCCCAGCCCCTATTAAGAAAGCATATGTGAAGTTATGCAAAACATTTCCATGAAAGTTATGTTGTGAAAGAAAACAGATCTGCCCCTCCCCTCAAAAAAAAACTCTCAAGAAAAATAAAGCAAAAAGGTGGGGAGGAGGAAGGGAAAGAGCAAGGAAGGTAGGTAGAGAAGGAGAGAGGAAAACAGAGAAACACACATGGAGAGAGAAAGAGAGAGAGAGAGAGAGAGAGAGAGAGAAGGAGAGAGAGAGAAAAGGAGAGAGATAGAGAGACAGAGAGAGAGACAGGGAGAGGGAGAGAAGGAGGCAGTGGAGGAGGGAGAGAGGGAGAGAGAGAGAAAGAAAGAGGGAGGGAGGGAGGAAGAGAAAGAGTTTGCTTCAATTTGTATTCAGATTCAATCAATTCTTTCTTTGGGTAAGTGTTTTCTTTTATAAAATAGTCAATATTAAGTATGAAGGAGAAAAAAAGAAGGGATTGTATAGAAGACTTTTGGAGAGTTTTGCAACTATGAAGAGATTAAATTTTGAAAAGGGGAAAATTGGGAGGCCTCAAAGAAGAAAAGCACAGAATCTCTGAAGTCTTCTAGAGAATTCAGTTTGTCCATCACCTCCCAGCTACTATGATGCAAGGAAGTTAAAGGCTCCACTTCTCATGCCTGGGCATCTCCCACGCAGGTGAAGGTCAGGAGTGGGGTTGTGGCAATGGAAAGATGTTACAGACCAGGCCTAGTTCAAGTAAATCTTGTGATTCAGACTCAGGAATGGAACGCAATGAGATATCCATGGAAAATTCAATGAAAAGGAATTTACTTAATAAAAAAATGTTTACAGGATTCATTTGTGTGAAGTCCCTTCCATCTGCATTTGCACACAGCAGCAGCACTTATTTTTAAAAATATATATCAATTAGCCAGCAACGGGGGACTATATCAAGCCTAAGGAACAATTGGGTATTTTATGCCTCATGCAATCAGAAAGCATCCCCAAGGTTTCCAGTTCAGACTAATGAAGTTCTTGCTCCTTTAAATAAAAACAGCCTAGTCTATGGAAAACAAATGGTATTCCCACCACATCCCACTCTTTGGTGTAAATTTTCCAAAAATTTACTTAGTGATCTGAGGGATGTAAAAATCCTGGAACAGGGCAGCATTGGAAAACGGATTCAAAGATGACGGGTAGTAGTTAGAACAAAATACAAAAATCCTTGAGAAAGGACAGCCCATATAATGAGAGTAGTATGAGAGATAATTCACAGTGTATCTCTCAATTCAATGAGAGCCAACAGGAAACATTATTATTAAAGATAAATTTATCTAGCACTGTCTTTAATAATAATACCTAGCATTTGCTTAGCAATTTAATGTTTGCAAAGCTCTTAACATATGTCAACTCATTTAATCCTCACAACCCTGAAATAAATGCTATTATTATCCTCATTTTACAGATGAGGAAACTGAGGCACAGAGGAATTGAGTGAGTTGCCTGAGGCAAAATTCCAACTCGAGGCATCCTGACTCCAAGTCTGGTGCTCTATCCAGCAGGCTTCAGGGGGTCAAACAAGCTTAATTATCCATCTGTCACCAAAGAAGAGACAAAGAACTTTTCTCATTCAGAGGTTCTAACTGGTTTAACAGGCTTCACGAAAGTCAGTCTGTGAAATGTCCAGAATCCCAGAAATCTTTGAAAGGAAGAGGTCGGCTTTGGCCCCATTGAACCACACCCTAAGCAGCCATTGCCCCAGTGACTCAGAGTTGTTTTTCTTTAAATTTCGGCAGCCTCTCCAGTTTTGGGTGGTGGAAGTCTGCCCTCCCTGTAAAGGAAACCAAGCCCTCTCTAGCCCGGAGGCTCTCCCACTAACCAAAACAAATTCTCAGTTTTCATCTTCCCTTCTCCTGTTTCTTTCTTAATGATCCTGGCTTCAACAGGATTCAACACATTTTCTAGCAAGACCCAGAATCCAGAGCCCACTAGAGCTACCTATAATATATCGGCTCCCACCCCATCATCATCACTATCTTGATCTGCAAGATCCTTAAAAATCAAAAGCATATTCCCAAAAATTTCTAATGGCTGAATGCACAGTTTATGTTAAAGAATACACACAGTACTGTCCCCTTTTTTCTGTTTATATTCACAGCACTAAACACAATGCCTGGAATATAGGAAGCCCTTCAAAAAATGCTTTTTATTCATACTGGAAAGAGCTTTGAAGTCAGAATTTAGAAGACTTGAATTCAAACTCCACCTATGATGGTATAACCCATGTGATCTTGGACAAGTCATTTAACTTTCCTGGACCTCAGTTTCTTTACTTTTAAAAGGAGAGCATTGGACTACTTGGCTTCCGAAGTCTCTGTCAATTCTAAATTAAGATCCTATAAATCTGACTCTGTAGAAGGTTCTAAACCCTTGCTACCCCCTATCTAGAGCTGAACCTCCTCCACAAAAATAAAAACAGAAAGAAATGGGTACCTAGAGTCATATGAAAACAAAGATGATGTTATTAATATTAATTATTAAATGTGATTTTGATTTAATTATTATTAGTTATTTAATATTAACACATGATTCACAAATCTAACATATGTCGAATTGCTTGCCATCTTAGGGAGTGGGAGGAAAAGAGGAAGGGAGAGAATATGAAACAAAATTTTGTTTTAAAAAAAGAACGTTAAAAATTTTCTTTACTGGTAGTTAGAAAAAATAAAATAATTTTTAATAATAAATGATAAGAAAAAAGGGAAAAGGAAGTAGATTAGTGAAAGTTATCAGACCTTTCCCACTTATTTACAATTACATTTTTACAGAGCTATTTAATGTCTGGCACAGAGAAACAATCACAAGTAATTTATTTCTGAGAATCCTTTAACACGAAATATTACACATGAAATTTGTATAGGCACAAATCCATATCTGTCATAACACAGATGGCAAGGGACAAAGTAAAAACATGATCTAAATTGGCCAGTCTATACAACTGGACACAGTTATGTCATGTACATCAATGCCTTTCATCCTGGCACATTGGCCAGATATATCCTAATTAAAATAGGAAACTATCTTCCTTTCAGCCAAACTACTGGCTTCCTTTCCTTCCTTTTAATTTTCTTCTCAGCCCACCTTTACCACTCAAGTGAAATTGCTTTTTCAAAGGAAACCAAATGTTGTATGGGAAATTTATTCCCTTCCCCACATGCCCAAGCCTAATAGATGCAATCGCAGAAAATAAAAGGAAAGTAACAAAGGTTTGGTTGCTATTGTGTCATTTGAGTATTGTGGCCTCATTTGGGGTTTTCTTGGCAAAGATATCAGACTAGTTTGTCATTTCCTTCTGGAGCTCATTTTACAGATGAGAAAACTGAGGCACAATTTGGGATCATATAACTAATAAGTGTCTGAAGTCAGTTTTGAACTCATAAAAATGAGTCTTCCTGACTCCAGACTGGGTGCTCTATGCATATAGCACCATCTAGATGTCCAATAGCAGAGGCAACAAGATATTAATATCTTAAAGCAAAGGAATATGGTTACTTTTTATTAACCCTTTATGAATAGGAAGTTCTCCCTGAACGAATTAGAAGGGCAGCATGGCCACTGGCTACCTGAAGATTATCCACATCTTTTATACCTTTTAGAAAGCTGAGCCTCTTTTTGATAAACCCTAGAGAAATTCAAGCTGTCATGCTCTAAGTTTGTCTCCAGTCTTCTCACAAATGTTGGGGGTATTTGTAAAAGAATGAGTACAGATTTACCCTGCTAGTAAGGCACATATATAGGGAACACTGACTAAAGCAACTTTTTTACAGTTTTAACTCATTTCCTATTATTTGTTTTTACTCTCATTAGCATGGAAAACAGTTATCATTACCTAGAAAATAGTTTTCAATAGATTATAAAGCTAACTCTCAAATTCTTCTGATCTTAAATATTACTTATAATAATATAAATATTACTATAAATATTACTTAAATATTAATATTAATATTAAGTACTTAATATTACTTAAAGCATGTCAGGGCCCGAAGGCTTTTCCCTTAGGGTGGTGTTCCTACTCCTTCTCCCTGGGCCTGAGGGCCAGAGGGCTCTGAAGGAGAAAGTGAGGCTGGTAACTTCACACATTCTTGCCTCACTTAAATCCAATTCACTTGCATGTCATAGCATCACTTCCTGATGTCATGGTTCTCTTTAAGAATGAAGGACTGGGACAGCTAGATGGTGCAGTGGATAGAGTACCAGCCCTGAAGTCAGGAAGATACAAGCTCAAATTTGGCCTCAGACACTTAACACTTCCTTGTTGTTGCCTTGTTGGGCAAGTCCCTTAAGCCCAATTGCCTCAGGAAAAAAAATGAAGGATTAACACTAACCCTGGAGCCAGGTCACTCAGGTGGGTTTCCTAACCCTGCTTTTCACCCCAGCTCATCTCCTGACTGCCTCTCTTCTTCCTCCAAGGTTCCCTTTTCTGAGCTGTCAGGGAACACAAGCAGAAGCTGTTTCCTATCCTTTGTCTTTCTATGTGACTCTCTTTGTCCCTTTTGCCCTTAAAAATTTGGCAGGTTTACTTTTTTTAAAAGTCCATCAGGAATTTGGTCAATCAGCATCTATCTTGATTCAATCAGGGAAAGACCTTTTATACTTCATAAAGGGATAAGAGGGGTTAGTCTATTTTAACATATTAACATTTTCTGTGATTATATCAGCTAAATCATATCAAAGCATTTATCAAGCCATGTCCTTCAGACACTGACTGACTGACCCACTAATAAATGACTGACTAATAAATGAGGAAATAATAGGGGAAAACCTTAATCCTAATATAATAACTGGCTATTAATATGATAGCAAAATAATAATTTCTCTCAAAAGGCAAAAAATGCTCATCCCTGATCTTCCCATTTTAATGCAAACAATTATGTATAAAAATGATATAGTAGGATAAATTAGATATAATCATAGAGGGAAGACACTGGCATTAAGAGGGATTAGGAAAGGCTTCTTGTAGGAAGAAGGATTTTATCTGGACTTAAAGAAAAACAATGAAGCCAGGAAATGGAGATGAGGAGGAAAAGAATTCTAGGTATGGGAGACAGTAAAAATGAATGGAGCTGGAAGATGAAGTGTCTCCTGTGAGATGGAGTTGAAAGGTCCCAAAAGAGCCAGAGACAGAGAGGTAGAGATATACAGAGAGACAGAGAGACAGAGACAGACAGCAATATACAAAGACACAGAAACAGAGATAGAAATAGAAACAGAGAAAGATCTTAATCATTAAATAAAAAAGATTTTTCTCCATCCTCATCTTTATCTCTTTGTAACTTTTGACACCGCTGACGATCCTTTGCTCCTAAAAATGTTTTCTTTTTCTCTCAGTTTCCCTGACATTGTTCTCTCCTTATTCTCCTCCTCCTTTATCTCCTCCTTCTCAACCTTCTTTGCTGGATCACCATTCATGTCTTTACAACCTAACCTCAAGTTTCTATCTGTGTGTGTATGTGTGTGTGTGTGTGTGTGTGTGTGTGTGTGTGTGTCTTTATCTCTCTCTGTTTGTGTCTCTGTATCTCTCTGTCTCTGTGTTCTCTTTGTGTCTCTGCGTGTGTGTGCACGAGCATGTGTATGTATGTGTCTCTTTCTCATTGCATAGGTTCCCCTGGGTTCAATAATTCAATTATTTCTTTGCAGATAGCTCCCCAATCTCTAAATCCAGTCTCTCTCCTGAGGGCTAATTCTACATCACCCACTCCCTATTAGATAACTCCAACTGGATGTCCCACCAACATCTCATATTAAACATGTACAAAATAGAAATTATCATCACTCCCAACCAGATCTCTCTTCCAAACTTTCTCCTCTTTGTCAAAGATACCATCTTCCTTCTCATTATCCAGGTTGATAACCTCAGCATCATTCTCAATTATTCCCTCTCAGTCACCTTCTATATCCAATCAGCTGCCAAATCTTGATGATTTTTCTTCAACAACTCATCTCACAACCATCTAGTTTTCTCTACTCAGTTAACACTTACCTCAGAATCTCAAAACTTCTTGCCTAGACTATTGTTACAACCTCCATATTGGACTCCTGGCATTTTACCATACACATACCCCTCTCTATGCCTTTCTTCTCATATCTGCACTCTCTCCTCATTTCTATTTCTTAGACTCCCTAACTTCCTTCAAAGCTCAGCTCATGTCCCATCCCCTGTGAAAAGCCTTTCCTGACCCCCTAATTCTTTAGTGTTCTCTCCCTCTTCCAATTAATATATATATTCTTATATAGCCCATCTTTAGACTACTCACAAGGAGAAGGTTGGGGGAGGAAACCAATTTGCTGACTGGAGTATTTACCCATCATTCTCAATTTCCAGTGTTGATCCTAACCTTGAAATGAAGGAGCTTATGTGAAGAAAAAAAGGAGGGGGAGGATACTAGAAGCCATGAGGAGTGAGGGAGAAGAGATGGTAGAGATCTTTGGAATGTACAGACTGAATTTTTGTTGCTTTTTCCTTCTCTGTGGAAAAGCTAAATGTTTATGTATGCTATTTATTCTCTCTTCCTTCCTCTCTGGGGTATATAGCTGTTCAGGGGAAACTAGTATCTTTGGTATGAGGATTGTCCGTTTCAGGGATGCTTTTCATCTTTGATGGCCCCCTGATCTGCCCAACTGTGACATGTAGCTCCAAAAAATTATAGTATGCATAGCAGTCACACCCTGGTAAACCATCTCAGCAGATGAGACTAAACCAGGTTGAGGGTAACCAAGGGGTCTTCAGCCATCAGTGAGATAGGAGGTATCTACACCAAGCATGTGAAGACTTCCCCAAGTGACATAGGTAGATGAGAATAATTTGTTCCAATGATCATAAAGGTAGTTGAAGCAGGTGATGTAAAGTACTTAGAATTTGGTTAAACATGGAAACCGTCAAGGTCATCTATTGCATCCCAAGATACACCCAATCATCTTAATTTTTATCTTGCCACTGTACACCAATAATTCTGGAAGATAGATTTTGCACAACTCTGCTTCATCTAAATCTAATTTATGTGCAAATCAAAAGATCACCCATTCCATGCTTTGCAAACTTAGAGACATCTCTATTCCATATGTTATGAACTATTGGTGCCTAACCACATACCCCTTCCTTCCATTTAACCCTACTAGGCAGGTGAATTTTGGAAGCTCTGCTTTTCTCCCAAATGATTATTTGCTTTCTTAAGTTATTAACCCTGAAATAAAGTTTGACCAACAAAAGACCCATGTTTCCCTTTCTAGAGGTGAAAATTACATTTCTGTCCAGTATGATTAGGCAGGAAGCTGGATCTACAGAAGTAATGAAACAGAACCAATGTCATCTTCCATAAATCTTTCAAAAGTAACCAAAAGATAGAATCCTGCCATCTATTCTTTAAAAAAAAAAAAAAAAAGAGCCCAAAGCAGTAAGTTATAGGGGAAAGAGAGGCTACTACTGCTTCAGTAATAGGCTTGAAGCAGCCTTGTTTCCCCCTTCTTTCCAGAAGAATAACCTCTAGAGTAGAATGGAGACTGTGAGTGGGGCAGACACAGCAATTTAGCTGTAAAGCATCAATTGGACATGTGTGTTCACAATAATGATACTGCCATGGAAACCTGATGACTAACAGCTTCTGAATTCACTGACTGGTACTCCCCCAAGTGGTCAGACTTATTTGTTTAATTTGAATCTAGATGGAATGTAAACTTCTTTAGAAAGAGAATGTTTTGTATTCCTAGTGTTTAAGACATTATTGCACATAATGGGCTCTTATAATAATAATAATAATATATATATATATATATATATAAAATCTTCATCAAATTGCTTACCATCTTAAGGAGGAGAGAGAAAATTTGGAATTCAAAATTTTATTAAAAATTAATATTTAGGTGACACAGTGGATAGACCACCAGTCCTGGAGTCAGGAGGACCTTAATTCAAATCCTGTCTCAGACTCTTGCTAGCTGTGTGACCCTGGTCAAATCATTTAACCTAGAATGTTCCCTGCTCCCTTCAAAATAGGGAAATGTTAATGAAATGTGTTTTCAATGAGCACACAGATATACTTTATGTCAATTTGCTTGGAAGGGAAAAGAAGGAAGAGAATTTGAAACTCAAAATTTGGGGAAAAAATGTTAAAATTGTCTTTACATGTAATTGGAAAAAATAAAATATCTTAAATGATAACATCTAGCATTTATAAAGTTGCTTTAGGATTTCAAAATGCTTTACAAATATTATCTCATTTGAGCCTCATAACTACTTTGGGAAGTAGGTGTTATTATTATCCTCATTTTACAGATGGAGAAACTGAGGCTAAGAGAGAGTAAGCAACTTTTTCAAGATCAAGGAATTATTAGGTATCTGAATATGAATTTGAATGCTGATTTTCTCAACTCCAAGTCAAGAGTTCTATTTATTAAGCTATTAGCTCTCCTTTTATAATTATTTATTGGATTGAATTAGAAGCTACCATCTAGTCTACAGAGATGAGCAAAGTTTCTTTTCTTTTCTTATACTTTTCTTATAGGAAAGATGAAAAAATATAAGTAAAGTCAGGAGACTAAGCTTGAGCCTATAATGCTTAATATTTTTATGTGTCTTGGATAAAGATAAAAGATAGCACATTTATCAAACTGGTTCCAAAAGACAGTCTAAGCCACCACAAATCCCAACTCTCAGTTTTAAAGGGAACTTAATAGGGAAGGGAATGTGGGGTTTTGCCTCTAGAGACTCATAAATTGGAAGTTGAATCCATATATACTCTCTCTACAAGTAATTTTTTGGTTATGCCTCATCCCCAAATGGTAGGAACTATGAGTCAGACCAGCCCGCAGAGATCTATTCTCCAAGCATTTCTTCCTCTGTCACCAGGTTTTAGACCTATAAGATATCCTGGGCCTCTAGGTATGGCCCCAAACATTCCATGCTTACTATACTGCAAGACTCTAGAGATAGTCCTAGGCTGAAGTTAGGAGCCTTGATCTGTTGATCAAGCTCTTTGCTGTTACTGTCAATTTCCCAGCTCCTCTTTCCCTTTGTGATCAAAAGTCAGCCTCTGCTGAGCCAAAGGTTCTCTCTCCCTCCTTTTATCTATCTACCTCAACTTTACCCTTCCATGTTCCAGATCGTCCTCTCTCCTCCTGTTCTAACATGCCTTCCAGAAACCAAATAACCCTTATTGTTATCAAATTCCCTTTTAATTCAGAGCTCTCCCCTTTAAACTCTTTCCATATTCAAGGATCAGCAGGAAACTAGCCTTCCTCAGATGATACTGCATTCTTAGTCACTCTCTCAGAGTAGTAGGCATTCTGCTCAGGTCTCCCAAAGCTGGGTCACTAAGTGATGCTGGACAAAATATTTCACCTCTTAGCTTTAGTTTCTCCATAGGTAAACTGTGGATAATAAAAGCATCCACCTCCAGGGTTGGTTGTTATGAGGAGGAATAAAAAAATTCTTATACTAGCAGTCCCATTTTTAGCATGTATTCCCAGAGTATTGCAAACTGCTTTTTTATCCCCATGACTCAGTAATTTCTCTTAAATCAATTAATATTCATTTACTAAGCACCTACTCTGTGCCAAGCATTGTGCTAAGCACTGAGGATACAAAAAGAAACAAAAGATAGTTACTAACCTCAAGGAACTTACAATCTAATGGAGACAACATACAAATATATATGAAGGAAGTTCTATCCACTATGCCATTTAAATGCCTTAATGTAATGATAGGGGGGGTATTGAATCAATTATTCCTATCTAAATTGATTTAATTAACAAGATAAATCCAGATATCTTTATTAAGTGAGAATACTTCTATTGAATTAATCAATGGCAAAAACCTGGAAAGGTTATTGATTAATTTGGAAAAAAGAAAAAAACTACATGAAATGGGGTCATTCTGTCATTCTGCACAACAAATTTACTGAGGTTGACTGAAGTGATTCATTCACACCTATGAATTTAATATAAAACAGCAAACCAATTTGAAACCTAGAATTCCAGTGTCTGGTCAGCAGATTCATGCTCCTGAGAAAGAACTGTTTGAAGGATAAAGGTGAAAAGCTTTGTCTCCTTCCTCATCCTGCCTTCTGTTAAAGAATTTGAACTCCTCTTTAATTGTATGATTTGCAAAAGTGTCTGTAACAGGAGTCAAAGATAAGGTAGTCTCACATTTCTACAATGAACCCTACAAATAATCATCCCATATTATGGAAAATTTCATAAGGACCACATGAATCAAGAAAAAGAACTTTCCCATGATGGATTTTGAAGAACCCTAATCACATGTTCTAAGATTGAGATCACTTCACTCTGAAGGGGGTGAGAAATATTCTTGGGGGGAGAGGAAGAATGGGGTGGAGATTCAGAATCCATCATAGACTTTAAATTTTTTTAATTAAATTAAATTAAATTTTATTTTATTTTTTATATTTTTATTTTTTAATAATAGCTTTCTAGTTTCAAAATACCTGCAAAGATAATTTTCAAAATTCACCCTTGTAAAACACTGTGCTCCAAATTTTTCTCCCTCCCTTCCTCTTACCCCCTTTCTCTAGACAGCAAGCAATCCAATATATATTAAACATGTGCAATTCTTGTAACATTTTCCCACATTTATCATGCTGCACAGATCAAAAAGAAAAAATAGTAAGAAAGGAAAAAAAAAAAAGCAAGCAAACAGCAACAAAAAAAAAAGCTGAAAATACTATGTTGTGATCCACACTCAGTCCCCATAGTCCTCTTTCTGGGTGCAGATGACTCTCCATCACAAATCTATTGGAATGAACTTGAATCACCTCATTGTTGAAAAGAGCCAAGTCCAGCACAGTTGATCATCAGATAGTCTTCATCACAGACTTTTAGAGATATGTTTTATACCGGCTGTTCTTACCCTGCCACTTTAGTGAATACTCATTTCTAAAAGCTAATTTTAGAAATTACATTTCTAAAAGTTAATTAAGTCTGGCTGATCAACTGATAATCATGGTGAAGGTGGGGGCTTGTGAATTATAATATTAGAAAACCACCAAGCCCTATTTATCCTAAGCAAAAGTAGTGGCTATTCTCTATGGACCCAACCTGCCAGTATAACTAAGGGCCTGGGACAGCAGCCCCAAAATATATCCTGCACTAAGATCATCCTCTGGGCAATTATTTCCCTATTCTATTACAAAACATTGACTATTCTAGGCATTTAATAAAAGTTTGCTAGATTAGTGAATAATGATTTAGTTTATTCTTTCTGTAACTATATGATACGAACCATAACCTATAGAGCTATGCAGAAAGTATGAAATATATGGAAAAAGTCAACAGTTGGAAAGGTCCATAAAAGTAAATCAGGGTCACTAGAGCAAGAAGGACTAGTTGGGTCTGTGGCCTTGACCTGCTTTTGAGCAGAGGAAAAGCAGAAGGACCTGAGAGATACTAGTTTTTCCTTCCAGGGATTTTTCCCCACTGCCTCAGCAACTACGCATGTGCTCAAGAAGCCTAGAAGTGGGGAGGAGAGGACGGAAGGAGATGTTTAAGAGATATTCCGACATCAGGGGGTTGATGATTGCCTTGGTACATCCTATCCTGGGATATCGAGATTACAAATAATGTAACTGAAGCATTAACAAACATCAAGGATATGCATATAGTAATAATAATGTATTTGAATAGTATTCCATTAAACATGTATATAATAAATTACAAGCACATTTAAAGAGTTATACTGTATTTAACAGGGCTTGCTATATGTAGCTTCTTGCCGGAATATATATATATATTACATATATGCATCTTTCTGTAAAGAAATCTGCCCCATGTATTATAATCCTTTTCCAAATTTTACATGTTTATAAGAACATTTTGTATTTTGTTGTTGATATTATATATATGTGTATATATCTATATATGTATGTATATCTGTGTCTGTGTGTCCATATACTTGAATATGGCCTATAATGGAATTTGTTTTGTTACAATTTTGCAATTTGTCAGTTTTTTTTTCTCCTCCTCCCTATATTGGGTCAAAGGTAAGATTTCTGATGATTAAAAATATACTATTGAATTTAAAAAAAACAACCAATGAGGAATTTAATTTGCATTTAAGTCTCATCCAGAAGAGATTATGAACGCTGATGTATGCAGGCACGACGTTTTATCTAAATTTTATATCTTCTGGAGGTTCCTAGAATAATGCTCTACACAGTGATGATATCCAATTTATCCTTTTTTAAAGCTTATCTGTACGTAGTTGTTTGCATGTTGTCTCTCCTTAACACCTCTCCATAACACCGTGAGCTTCTTGCAGTCAAGGACTGCATTTTGCGGTTCTTTGTATCCTGAGCGCTTAGTACCGTGCCAGTCACATAGACTTTTAAAGTAGTCTCGTTGCTTGCAGACCAGGAACCGGTCCCCACAACTTGGCCCCTCCCAAGGTCTGGCACCCCACGCCTTCCTTTCGGTGTGAACAAACATCCAGTTCATGCGTGCTTGCTCTTGGTCCCTAGGGTGATGGGGAAGCGTGCTGGGCGGTCCCTAAGGCTCACACGCAAAGAGAAGAGAGCAGTCGGCTGGTAATTGGGGATTCGACAATGGCACCCAGAGGCTGCAACGTGATGGAAGCGGCGGAAGAACTTTCGGACCAGGTGAGCTAGATTTCCATCCACATCTCACCGTCCCCTATTCCATCATTGCAATGGTACTTCCCAGCCCCTTCAGCAGCCCGCCCCGAGAGCGGAGCTGGATTATACCATTCTCTCGGGAGTGTGGAGAGCAGGTGCTTTAGAGGGCGGGACTAATTTTGCTTGCACTTATTTGGGGGGGCAGTTTAAAAGAAATTTGGATAGATATGGAAAACGGGAAGACTTTTCCGCACCAAAAGAGTGGGTGCTCTGTGTATTTTTTTTTTCTCTCGTCGGATGGGTTGTTTGAGGGGAATGCTGACAGCCCCTTTGGAGGATAGTAGAGGGGTGGAGTGTGGGAGTCAAACAGACTAAACTGACAATTGCTTGTACCACGTGCGCTCTGGTGACAAAAAAAAAAAAAATTATAAACAAACTTCTGGGATTTGAGGTTGGAAGGCACTATCTAATTCAATTCTTTCGTGTACATTTATCGTTCAATAAACTTTTTCCAAGCGCCTTCTCTAGTCCAGGCACTATGCTAAGCCTGGGGATACAAAAGGAAGCAAAAAACAATTCCTATCCTTAAAGAACTTATAATCTAATGGAGAAGATAATAGGCAAACAAATTTATACAATGCAAGCTCTATATATAATAGATTGTGAAAACAGGACCAAATGAGTTGAGACATGCTCAAGTTAACACATGTATTTTCACTTTTTTTAATTGTTTTTTGCTTACATTTTGTTTCTCTTTTTTTTTCCTTTTTGATCTGATTTTTCTTGTGCAGCATGATAATTGTGGAAATATATATAGAAGAATTGCACATGTTTATCATATATTAGATTACTTGCTGGTTAAGGGAGGGTGAGGGGGAAGGGAGGGAAAAATTTGGAACGCAGGATTTTGCAAGGATCACTGTTGAAAATTATCAATGCATATGTTTTTAAAATAAAAAGCTTTAATAATTTAAAAAAAAAAGTTTATACATGTAGTAAAGTAGGAAATGTCTCTTGGAAGGTGTAAGGGACCTAAGTATATCCTCTTCTCCGATTTAAGTATGAAAACATAGAACTGCTGCATTCTTTGATCTGTATAATTTGAACTTTATTCTAGCACTGGATTTTGAGGCAGAAGACCTGGGTTTGAATACAGGCTCTGCTACTTACTAGAAATTTGACCTTGAGCAATTAATTTTCCTTTCCCAGGTCTGTTTCTTTTTCTTTCTCTTTTTTCTATTTTCTTTTTTTTTTCTTTTTTTTTTTTAGTCTGGATGAAGGAAGTAGAGCAAGGGGGAAGGAAAGGAAACAAACAAGATCTCTAGGGGTCCTTTGCAGTTTTAAAATCAATTATCTCAAGATAGTATGGGCCAAAACAAGCATTCCATTTAGTCTTAATTTCCAGGTATTTTCAAGTCATGCTAAGAAAATTTCCACTCTCTTCTTAAATCTCCGTAATAATAGTGCTTCAATATCCAGCTTTCCAATTTCAGGCCCTACCCCATTTCTGCCACTTAGCAATTGGATTTTTTCCTTGTTGAATTGGAGTTTGAGGCTTTGGGGATGAAATTTTTATTTTGAACTTAAATACAAAATGAAAAAATAAAAAATTCAATATAAAGCAAATTTCCATTTTATGAAAACCTATATAATGAACACTATATATTGTTCTCAAAGCTGTCCAGCTTTTCTTTGCTTCCTTGTTGGTTTTTTCTGCTATATACCTTTTACTGGTTTTTTTTTTCCTTTCTCTCCGATAGCACCACCCTAAAGAAGGCTTCAATTAAGCATGGAGATAGATATATATACACATATATGTAAGATCATATTACATGTATTTCCTTCTCTTATCATCTGTTTCTCTGAAAGTAGATAGCATTTTCCCTCATAAGTCCAAGCTTTTCCATGTTTTTCTAAATCAACCAATTCATTTCCTATTCCACAGCAATATTCCAATCCAATTATATCTGAGAGATTGTCTATGAATGTTTTCCCCCAATTTTCTGCATTTCTTGACTATATAAATTTGATTTATACAAGAAAAATTTAAATTAAAATAATTGAAATTATCCTTTTTACATTTCAACAATGCTGTCATGTTATAATCTAGTTTAAGATCTGTTGAATCTACTTCTTTTACATCTTTTCCCCCTGGTTTCTTTGAAGTTCCTTGACCTTTTGTTCTTTCAAATGAATTTTATTTTTTTTTAATTCAGTAAAAAAATTTTTTTTTACTGCCACAGTGTCGCTTTTGATTAAAGCTATTTAAACTTGAACTTTGAGATCATTACTATATCCCTACTTTTTTTTTTACATTCTAAATTCAACTCCTGCCCTTTTCTTTATCTCTGTGTTTATCTCTCATTGTTATGTTTCCTGATAGTAATATATTGTTCAATTCAAATTTTTAATCTGCTACCCATTTGTTTTATGGGTAAATTCATCCCATTTCACATTTTAAGCTATAATTTTACCCCATTCACATTTTAAACTATAATTACTTGTATATTTTTCTCCTTCCTATTTTTCCTCAGTATCCTTCTAACTCTATTTACCCCATTCTTCTCATTCCTTTGCTTTATTTCTACAAGATACCTTTCCCTCCTATTCCTTAACTTACCGATCCCTCTAAAAGTCCCTCCTTTAATCTCTCCCTCACACTCCATACTCTGGTTTTCTTAATTCTTTCTAAATTTAGAAGATTAATGCCCTTCTGTAATTTTATATTGTTTCCTTTTTAATTCATTCCCAATGAGAGTAAGGTGCTAGGACTACCCCATTCCTACCACTAGCTTCTTTTGTATCAGTTTTTCCTTTTCCTCAGTATGAATTACTATTTTTTTATCTCTCGCTACAGTTTTTTTTAGACTCATTCCATCATACTCAGTTCAGCCTACACCTTTTTTTTCAAATAAGGATGACAATCATAAGACAATAATAATATCTTCACATATGTGAAGTAAACAATTTAACTTTATTGAGTCCCTTATAATTGGTCTTTAATTTTTACTTTATATTTCTCATGAATATTATATGTCAAATTTTCCTTCAAGTTCTGGAGTTTTGTCACAAAACCAAGAAAGTCATTAAATATCCATTTTTTTCCACTTAGGATTATATTTAAGTCATTTTTGGTTATAACCCTCAATTGTGTTGCTCTATGAAATATAGTATTCCAAGATCTAAAGTCCTTCAATGTAGTAGCTGCTAGGTTTTGTGTAATCCTTATTATAACTCCATGATATTTAAATTGTCCTTTTTTCTTGTTACTTGCAAAACTTTCTCCTTAACCTGGGAGCTTTAAAACCTAACTATGATATTCCTATAAGTTTTCCTCCTGGGATCTTTTTCACGTATTTTTATTTTGTCTTTTTGTTCTAGAACTTAAAGAACAATTTTCCTTGATAATTTCTTATAATATTGCATCAAGATATTTTTATCATTATTTTCACTTGCCTGACTGTTCCTATATTATTTCTCTTTGATCTTTTCTTCAAATCAGTTATTTTTCAGATGTGATGTTTCACTTTATCTTCTATTTTTTTTCTTTCTTTGATTTTGCTTTATGGGTTTTTGGGGTCTTAGAACATCATCAGCTTCTCTTCACCAAATTCTAGTTTTCAAGGAATTATTGTCTTCCTTAAGTTTTTGTTTCTCTATTTCTAGTTGGTTGGCTTTCTTTTCATAATTTTCTTCATTTTCTCCAATTGCTATTTCTTTCTTATTTTTCCTTGACCTCTCTTATTTTATTTTAAAGTCCTTCTTAAGTTCTTCCAAGAACTCTGTGCTTGAGATTATTTGATCTTTCTTGTTGAAAATAGAATGGCTTTTTTTTTTTTTTAAGCTGTACTATCTTCTTTTGAATATGAACTCAGACTTTTTTTATTCCCACTATCTATATGATTGAGTTACTTCTCCTTTGCTTAGTTGCTTTTATTTATTTTTGTTTTATTTTGCCTTTTAACAGGTATTAAGAGTAATCAATTTGTAGTTCTAAGATATGGGGAAAAAGGCCCCAAGCCTCAGGTCCTCCTTCCTATTATTTTCTAAGGTCTGTCTCAGGGCTCTCCTCTGCACTGTTAAGCCAAAGTTAGGGGTCCCAGTCATACTATCTTACAAATGATCTTGTTCCCTATGATCTCTTCAATACCTACAAACTACAAGCTATCCTCTCTGCCCTGGGACTGAAACTAGACACTCTGTTCTCCTGCAAGTGCCCACAGTCAACAAGATTCCTGCTTGTGACTGTTTTTGCTTCTTTGTATTCCTAGCTTCTATTATAATACCTCACACATAGTAAAGTGCAATAAATGCTTGTTGACTGACTTAAAAGAAAATAGTAGTTTTATTTTTTAATCTACTAACTGTAATATAAGCTATTTTGAGTAGTGCAAACAAGCATCCCTTTAATAATATTGAGTCATATGTATAATTCATGATTACAGCTGAGCTGATGAGGATTAAAAATGGAGATATCCTCTACCTTAAAACATATCCCTTCATTATTATTTATTACCTTAAGGATTTGGAGCAAGTTACAAAAATTTTGTTTCCACATCTGTAAAATGAGACTCGGATTAGATGCTATCCAAGAGTCTTTCTGGATTAAAATCTCATGAATCAATGTGCCAAAATCAAAGGGTTTTATTTTTACATTACATAGCTTTTATTTCTACAATGCTTTAAAGATTACAATGCATGTTCCTCATAATAACCTGTGAGGTAGGTGGTGCAAACATAATTATTCCCATTAAAAATGAAAATGAAGATCAAAGAGTTGATCTTCAATTCTACAGAATTATCCAGATTTCAGAATCACATAGCTAATAAATAACAGGGTCTTAAATCCAGGTCTTCAGACTTCAATTTCTGTATTCTTTCCAAGCATGACCATCTATATGTCATTATACTTCCAAAATTAATCCTTTTTTAAATAAAAAATATGCTTACATTTGAAATCCATTTGCTCATGAATTATACTCATAAATTTGGGTGTAGAGAGCCTAGGGTAATAGGTTGAGTAATAGCTATAGAAGCCATCTAGGTGTCCCACTCATTACCAAGATAGATCCCAGTTGTATTACTTAACTTGGGTAAATACCTCTTTTCAATAGTATCAGTTTGCCTAAATGTAAAATGAGAAGATCGGATTAAAACTTGGCCATTCCAATTCTAAGTCCCTTCCAATTCTAAATCCTTTGATCCTGCAGATCATAAACTTTTTTAATGACTTTTTTACATGTGGATACAAATATATAATAATTATTACTAGAAATTGAGGTTCAGGAACTGTAATATATTGATCTAATTTGTTAAGAGTTTTTGTCAGTCAATGACTACTATGTGCCAGGCACTGTGCTAAGTCCTGGGGTCACAAAGAAAAGTAAAAGACAATTCCTGCTTCCAAAGAGTATTGTCTTTAACCAAAGAACTAAAGTTTCTCTGGTACTGAGATTGGTGGGGTTTGCATTCAATTGTCAAAATGTGTTGACTTGTTTTGATTATTAGGGCATACTAGATGTAATGATAAGAGCATAGAAATAGGAGTCAAAGACCTGGATTCTGATCCTGTTGGGCCACTGTGTAATTCTTCATTATCCTGCAGTTTCAGTCATTTAACCTTTCTCATCTGTGAAAGAGGGATTTTACTGTTATTCAGTAGCATCTGACTCTCAATGACCCTATTTGGGGGTTTCTTGGCAGAGATACTAAAGTGGTTTGCCAATTCTTTTTATATTTCCTTTTTCATATTTTTCTTTATATTTCCTGAGTTAGACAGGGTGACTTACCCAAATCACAGCTAGTTCCTGGTTGTGTCTGAGGCTGAATTTGAATTCAGGTTTTCCTGACTTAGGTCCATAACTCTATCCACTGTGTCACCTAGCTGCCCTGAAGTAAACCTACCATGTCTTAAAGTTGTTCTAAGAATCAAATGAGATAACATATTTAGAATGAGATCCTTCTTCTACAAAGTGAAGGTACTGGGCTAGGTAATCTTCCAGGGCCATGCCATCCGGCTGTGATAATCTTTGACAAGGGATTAGCTCATCACTTGTCTAGCCTCATGTAGTTTTACTTCTGGATGTCATTCCTTGGCTTTGGCCCTGCCTCCAGCTTCCAGTGCTGGCTCCACAAACATTTCCTCCAGTGGTGGCTCTTCTCAAACTATTGTTACCACTTAGCTGTACTCATTAATCCTAACTCTAACAAGTAAATTAGGGTGGTGGTGAACACAGCAACAGCAGGAGCTTGTTTGTAGGGAATTATGGTATTTAAGCACAAGACACCCTGGTGATATATTTCATGGCCACATATATTGGAGGGGATGAGGGGGAACAAGAATTGTAGTTTGGCTGGCATTGCCGTGTTAAATGATTTGGAAACTTCCATCATTTACACCACATGAGATTTCTGTTCCACTTGTCCTTCAAGAAGACTTGAAAGTTACCTATTCCTAAAAGTTTCCTCTCTGCTCTTACCCTCCTTCCCAACCATAATACTTATTATGCTTTTATCATGTCTTTCTCTGTTTTATAGTCAATGTACAATTATTACATATTCCTATAAATGTACATGTCTTATTTTCCTTGCTAGATCATAACAACTATGAGAGAACAGACCTTGATTTCATTACCTTTGTGTCTCCCCCAGTGCCAACAATATTTTGAATGTATTAAATACTTAATAAATGACAATGGAATCTAGGGATAAGAATAAGAAGATGAATTTAAATTTGCTAATTTAATCAAAAATTTATTGAATGTTATTCTGTGTGCAGTGCCCTGTGCTAAGCACTCCTAGTGATGCAGAAATTAATTCTATGGCATTCTTGCCTTTAAGAAACTTATATCTTCTTAGGAAAGCTAAAACAACTAATAATCTTTGCTTTTTCATTTTTTAGTTCAGTCATTTCAGTCATGATCAACTTTTTCTGATCCCATTTGGAATTTTCTTGCCAAAGACACTAAAAGGGCTTACCATTTCCTTCTCCAGCTTGAAATTCCAGTTGTTCTTATTCAGTCATGTCTGACTCTTTGTGATGCCATTTGGTAGGTTAGCTAGTACTTATATAATGACTTAAGGTTCAAAAAGAAGTCTTTACATCTGGAATCTCATTTGATCCTCACAACAACCCTGGGAATTGATAGGTGCCACCCCTTTTTACAGCTGAGCTTGGTTAAATGACTCTCATAGAGATACAAATTTTTGAAACTGGATTTAGATTCAGGTCTTTGCCCCAAATCTTGTCTTCTAGCCATTTGCTCAAGCAGACATATGACTAGAATGCAAAGGAGAATATGATGAATACCATGCAGAACAAGAAAATTAGTATAAGGGTTGTTCATCATTGAAGGTCATCATGATGAATTGGAATTGTGGAAGGCATCATAAATGAGGAAAGATCTGAGCTGATCCAAAAGGATTTTGGCATTTTGATAGACGGTGATTGGGGAGAAAAAGGACATATTCTACGCAGAGAGAACTAAACCATAAGCTATTTATGAGTATAGTGCTGTTCTTTTCTTTCTTTTTTTTAAGTAATAAGTTTTTATTTTCAAAATACATGCAAAAATTAGTTTTCAGCATTCACCCTTACAAAACCTTGTGTTCCAAATTTTTCTCCTTCCCTTCTCCCCCTCCCCTACATAGCAAGTAATTCAATATAGGTTAAACATGTGCAATTCTTCTATCCATATTTTCCACATTTATCATGCTGCACAAAAAAAAAATCAAATCAAAAAGGTCTGAGATAGGATTTGAATGCAAGTCTTCCTGAGTCTAGGCCCAGCAGTCTATCCACTGATCCAGAGCCACCCCAAGGTCCAGGGTAATGTCCCTGGATCTGCAGCGGTCCAGCCATGGCAGCTTTGAGTAAACCATCTTGTATTGGTTTCTCTGCCAATACATCAGGATGCTAGAGCCAGAATACCAGAAAACAAGCATGCAGTGTTCTAAGAATCCAGAGCAATAATCCCCTAACTCCCCTGCCCTAATCCCTACTCCCAAAGGACTAAGAATTTATAAACGAAATTCTTTTTGAAGGCAGATTTCTTCAGTTATCTGACACTGGTATTTTAGAGACATCACTCTGTTTCCTGCCCCTCAATTCTGCATTTTTTTGCCTCCTCATTTTTCTTCTGATTATTACACTTGCCAGTTCCTTCATCTGACAAAGAGATTCCTGCCCCATTTGGCTCGTCTCTGTCTGATCAGCACCTTCCTGGAGGATGGCATTCACACCTGGTGGCAGTGGAATAAACATGAATCCATTAAGATGTCTTGGAGCAGCAACTCTTTCCTGGCATTAATTTTGGGGATGATCAATACATTTGGGCAATTGGGTAAGATTTCTTGCTAATCTTGGGCTCATCACAGTGGAAAAAGGCAGCTGGAGATTAGATACAGAAAGGTTAGTGGGTCAATAAAGGTTTCAGTAGGCACAACTTGGGGAGAAGAGGGAAGGCTTGGCTGAAGAATGCAGGGAGAAGAGTTAATGCTATCACCTCTACAACTGTTTCTCCATTCTTTCCATTACAGTTGGATGTGTGTTGATTTTAGTCCAGAAGTGTGTTCCTTGTGCCTGTTTTGTGCTGTTTGGAATCATTTTCATGCAGGTAATTTAATAGGCAACTGTCTCGATAAAGATGATGATCCCTAAGGAGACTGATGTACTTGGAATAAAAATCGCCTGGGTGTAGGTCCCAGTTCTGCACTGATTACAGTCTTTGTGACTTTGGTCACATCACTTCCATTCTCTGAACCTTGTTTTCATCCTCTATGAAATGAGAGCTTTGGATTGAGGCCCTGTCCCCACCAGTTTAAAATCCTATGAAACCTATGATGCTGCCAAAAATATTGGTCATTTCACCTAAGCAGAACTTCCTTGCAATCTCTGAGAAAGTGACCTTTGCTTAGCAATGTACTTTGAGTCAAATTCTACTTGCCTGACCTTTCTGCTTCCAGAATATTTGCATTACAAATATTGACTTCGCTGACACCAACATTCTTACATAGAAGCTGGCAGGTCTCTTGAACTGCATCCAGGAGTCTCTTCCTTTATCTCAAAGGTCACCAACAGAGTCCTCTGTTTTTTCAGGTTACAGTTTAATGGAAATAACACTGAACTTCAAATCAGAAAAGTTTGGATCCCTTTTTGCCATTTACTCTAACTTATGAAAGTCCCTACCTCCATCCAGACCTCAATTTCCTCATCTGTAAAATTAGGACATTGGATTAGTTGGATTATAAGGATTCCTCCCAATTTCCTTTCCTTTACATCAGTGAATTGAGTTGAGAGAGGAATCATGTTCCACGGGCACTTTTCATCCTAAAGGCATTTTCTCCGAAGATTTTAGAAGAATAGCTACCAATAGTGAGAAGGATACTAGAACAACTATAGAAACCACTTCTCCATTGGGTAAGTGGTCAAAAGAGATGAACAAACAATTTTCAAAAGAAGAATCACAAACTGTTAACAACTACAGGAAAGAATGTTCCACATGAATAAAAGAAATGATTCAAAACAACTCTAAAGTTTCATCTCCTATTCAGAAAAATTGATGAAGATGATAAAAGATAAAAATAATCTTAGGGGGGACTACAGGATAACAGGTTCCCTAATATATTTAAGGCTTTTAGGTGGTGCAGTGGATAGAGTCAGGGAGGCCTGGGTTCAAATCCAGCTTTAGAGGCTTCTTAGCTATAGAGTTTACACACTTTCCCTGGGCAAGCCAATTAAACTTTGTCTGCCAGGAATGGAAAATTCATGAGTATTTTATCCCTGGGAAAGGTAGGTGATTCAGTGCACAGAGTGCTAGGTCTAGAGTGAGGAAGACTTGAGTTTAAATTTGGCCTTAGACACTAACTGTGTGATCCAAGGTCAAGTCACTTACCCTGTCTGTCTTAGTTGTCTATCAGTTTCCTCATCTCTAAAATAAGGATAATAATAGCATCTAATTCCCATCATGGCTGTGAGGATAAAATGAGAAAATATTTATAAAGCATTTTGCAAGACTTAAAATGTTATATAAGTTTTATTGTTATTATCACATACAGAATTGAGAATTGGTCTGACCATTTAAGAAAACAATTTTGGAAAATCTTTGGGGAAAATCAGTAGTCCATACCTTTTGAACAAATCCACTGCTAGACAATCAAAAATGGAAAGCATTCCCATTATATTCATAGAAGCATTTTTTATGGTAGCAAAATCCTGAGAACAAAATTACCATTTTGAGGAATTCAAAGATTTGTAAAAAATTTTACATGGGAAGATTTACATGATTGATATAGAACAAAGCAAAACCAAGAAAACAATGACTACAAGAACATAAAAAAAAACCCACTAAAATTAATTCAATGCTACATAATTGTAAATAACCAACATTATTGGCACTGGAGGAAAGATGAGAAATTGCACCTCCTTCCTTTCTAGAGAGATGGGAGCTATGGGCACAAAAACATTGCATATACAGTCAGATGCAGTCATCGTGCTCGTTAGTTTCATTTAATCATTTTTCTGTTGCAAGGTCAGAGCTAGGCATGAAGAGGATATTGGCAAATCTGGAAATTGCTATGGTGTAGTTTTTTTTTAATTGTCAATAAAACATTTAATTAAAAAAAAAAAAAAGAAGTAACAGGATTTGGTGAATAAACTCCACCACTGAACCATGAAAGCAGAATTGAAGAGTCCCTTTCCCTGTATCTTCTTTGCTCTTCCCAAGCTAATAATAACCTTTTACTCGTAATTCTGTTTAATAACTCGTTTTCTAGCCTTAGGAAAACCACAGGCATTTAATAATGAAGGATGTCCCTTCTCTGTCCTCATAACAAAGAGGGGGTAGACAGCAAGTGCAGCACCTGCCTAATGGGTCAATTTGTTTGAAGTAAAAATTTTTTTTATTTTTCTTATTTATTATACAAACGATTCTTGTTGAGGGTGCAGACACTAAGAAGTGACAGTGTATTTTTTAAGTATCAATAAAACATTAAAAAAAAGAAAAAGAACAGATACTTTTCAACCAATTTGAAAAAAGAAAACTTTTCCTTTGTGAGTAATCAGAAAAAGATAACAATTCTTTGTGCCCAACCAGAAAAAGAAAATGATACTTTGTAACCAATCAAAAAAAAAAAAAATAACTGAGTTCTTCGTGTCCAGTCAGAAAAAGGAAATCTATGCTTTGTGACCATTGAAAAACAGCATGCATCTATATTTCCAAACCTCATCTTTATATTTCAGGAATACTAGGTCCCTCAAGATCATACTTTCCTTCCTAGAGCACCATCTCTTCAGTTAAGTAGCAGAGAATTCATTCTTTTATTTTAAAGTCCTGGAAACCTTCAGAAGAAAGGCAGTGTGTGTTGTGATGATGAACAGAAGCACTTGAATTGTTTGGAACTCCTCAGGCTAAAGATATTTTGATATTTTCTGTTCCTACTGCAGGCCTTTAAGGGGATGGTGTCTGTCTGGTCTCAAAGGATCTCCTCTTATTATGTTAAGGAAAAGGGAAGAGCTCCCTTTTTCTATTCTTATCCCTCTCATCATTTTTTTTTTTTTGCCATTTTGCCTAACAAGTATTTGTCTAAATGAATTGTATTAAAGGGAAAAAATTAATTGTATTGTTGGACATGCTTTCCATTCGACATCAGTAGGATAAAACCCCCCTCTAAACTTCCCATAGTCCCTCACAAGCAGCATGTGAATGAGTAATTGTGAACAGATGCTCTTTTTGTTTTGTTTTGTTTTGTTTTTCAAATTTCCTGCTTTATCAAAGGATTTTTGTAAAGGGTGGTCACATGTAGCCAGTGTCAAGTGGGAATTTGTTCTTGAGTTAATTTTTTCCTCCTTTTTGTAGGTCATGGCCTATGGCCTTTTGTGGAACCTCAGATTCCTGATGAGGTAAGTGAAATAAACTATTGGGGATTGTCTAGCATGCTTAGTGCTGCTGTGGATGAATCAGTCACGGAAAAGCAGAAGGCCTGGCCTTTGGGGAGTGGAGCCAAAAAGGGGGGAAGCAGTTGTGCCCTGAGCCAGGGTATATTTAATGTGATGCTCCTTTCACCAGAGGGTGACCATGTGTGTGGATGCACATTAGATTTGCTCCAGGCAGTTTTGCAAAGCTGTGCATTGTCCAGCCTCTGGATGATCATTTTTAGCTCTAGAAGGGGAACTAATTGAAGTTTGGGTAATATAGACCTTTCCTGTTTTTATCATCACAATTTCAAGAGGACCTCAGTTTAAATTCAGTTTAACAAGCACCGATTGAACTTTCAACAATAAAAAGAGCCTGTCTAACCCTATCTGATTATTACAGATAAGGAAGCAGAGATTTAGAAAGGTTAAGTAGCACCAAATAATCATCTCTTTCCTGAACAATGAAAATAAACAGATACATTTTTTCCCAACATCTGCCCACTGTTAAATTGGAGACATTTGGATGTCCAAAAAAGAATGCATCTCCTCAAATGTCCTCCTGTCAGGGCAGGAATGAGGATGATATGGAACTTTCTATGAAGGATTTGCTTAATTTTGTTGAACATTATCATTTGTCACATGTTATTGCTTTTGAAAGATTCGAGCTGCATGACATACTGATCTTTTCTCCCCTTCTGCTCTCTCCCTGGTTTCCTAGAAATGTTTCTTTGAGTGGTGGTCTGCTGTTCCTCTTCGCTGAGAGCCAAGCAAAAGGAAAGTCCATGTTTGCAGGTGTCCCTACCTTGGATTACATCTGCCCCCATCAGTACATTCAGCTGGGAGGAAGAGTTCTTCTCCTCCTCATGTTCATATCACTCCTACACTTTGAAGTGAGCATGTTCACTGTAAGTGACCTGAAAACTTTTCTTTCATTCTCCTTCCCTGGTCATTTGTACTTTTTTCTCCTACATTTCAAAGTCTTCCTCTACTCCCATAGTAGTCAAACAACAGACTTTTGTTTCATCTTTTCCCCTTGATTTTTCTAATCACTTCCCTTCTCCTGACACATTACTATTATTTATTTTACTCTTTAGTTCAGCTCGTCCCTTTCATCTGCCAATATATATTAGTAAAGCAGCCATACAGAAAAGTCCATTAGGGCTGCAAGGTTTTTGGAAAGGGCTCTTCAGGAGACTGACCAGAAGGATATGTATCCTGTTCCCGATATTTGTTGGGAACAGTGTCCCTCACCTTAATAAGGGAAATTGGCCAATAGCTCACCCATACTTAAATTAACCCAACTCTCAGCTTAATACAAGTTATTTTACAATACTCATAAATGTACAACCCTCATGTCCTGCAGAGATCAGTCCACAATCTGTAGCCCCATGTTCTTTGGTCTTGTTTATTGCAGGCCATAGATATTCCATGTAGATTCAAGCCATTTAACACCATAACCATTGGTCTTTCCAGTTTCTTTACCCTTTGGGACTAATCTGCCCCAGAAGTAACAATTTAGTCTAAAATCAACCAATTAGGCAATCAGTACTATTCTGTGAATCTATGTCTCTTCTCTATCTCAGTCAACCCACAATTTCATTATAGGCTCCACTGTTCTCTGTGCATTTGAGAAATAAAACCAAATGCAATGCCATCTTTTAAATAGACTTTGGAGGGAAAATAGGAATACATTCAAGAAATCATTAGACTGATTATTTTTCTTTCATATCTCTTTCTACTTTGCTGCTTAGATCTTCCAAGATGCTTTCAACATGATTCTCATCATTCTTGTGGCTATTGGATTCAAAACAAAACTTGCTGCTCTCACTCTTGTATTCTGGCTGCTCCTTATCAACGTGTTAGAGAACCCATTTTGGACCATCCCTCCCAACAGGCCTCTCCATGATTTTATGAAGTATGACTTTTTTCACACAATGTCGGTAATGGGAGGCCTTCTTTTGATAGTAGCCCTTGGACCTGGGGGAGTTTCAATGGATAAACACAAGAAGTGGTAAATATTATAGCAGAATAATAGAGAGAAATGGAAGAGATGGATTTTTTGTTTTCATGACTTTAAACTCCCTTCTTGTAGAGCAGAGAAGGGTATGGTCTCCTGTCTACTCATATGTCCTCCAAACATCTCTTATGACCTTCTGCTACCTCAATAGAGCAATTTTGATTTCTCTTCCTGTGCCAGTTAGAGACATATATAAGAAGGAGGGCAATCTGGCCCATTATCCTCTTGTCCTGGGAGTTTATTGAAGAAATTCTGTTAATTTCATGGTATTTTAAGAGCTCTGTGTATTCACATGGGCCAAAGGATAATCCTAGGGTTAGGGTTAAGGTTCTTCATTTCACTTTGTGAACCTAAAAGAACTGATTGTACCATAGGTGCCCAAATTATATATTATCAGGATTGGGCATATATCTTTTGAAGCTATCATTTTCCTTGTTTTCTTCAGAACAAGATCTTTTTGATGATCTCCTTTTTAGCCAGTTTGGTAGAATCCAGTCTTTGTCAGTCATAGAGTTGATATGGTCCCTTTCTGGAGATCATTGTCAAAAACACTATGCTAATATAACCTTGGGTCCTCGGGTACCAATGAGCACATTTTACAGGACTCTGCATCAGCTTGGGACTCTCCTCTTCTCTTTTCCTCCATAAAGCTTGACTGTTGTTAGCCACCTGTTAGTGTCCAATGAACAGACCAGAGTATCCCAGGATATTCTACAGCTGCCTCATTATCTATGTAAGCTCCAGTGAGGTGGCTTTTGTTCTAATTTCTGCTCTGCCCAAATGGAAGGACTTCAAGGACTTATGAAAATAAAGCTGCTTCTCATAGAAAAAGGTGGCTGATGGGGCATCAGAGGTCTGTGGACCTAAGAGCCTTTCTGGATGAATTCAATTATCATATGGCTCCAAGTATGTTTCTGAAGAGTTTATTAGGATCAGATTCCCTTTGAAAGCAGCAAAGGTCAAAAGGAAATTCTGCTAAAGATATGAAGCCAAGAGTTTTCTATGTTGCTTAGCACATAGTAGTGCTATGTACCTAGCACATTGTAGGCACTTTATAAATTCTAGTTGACTGTGTAAATCAGGTATTGTACATTTGTGTATATGTATATTTTCACACCATCTGAGAACAGATATAAACCTGTTTTATGTAAGCCTACTGTTTTCAGTTGAACAAAGTCTTCAGTTAATTGACTGGGAGATCTAAGCATTCAGTAAAATAAACCTGTATTAAGCATGCTATCTAGATGCAGTAAACATGTTAACATTCACTTTTGCTCATGAGAAAGATTAATAGGCAAATATAGAGTATTTTAAGAATGGCTACTCACATATTTAACCTATATTGGATTGCTTGCTATCTTGGGGGGGGGGGAGGAAGAGGGGTAAGGAGAGGGAGACAAATTGCAAAGATGAATGCTGAAAACCATTTTTGTGTGTACTTGAAAAAATAAAATACTATTTAAAAAATGCTTGCAGGATTAGAGGGTTTGATTAATCCCACAAGTAACCAAGAAAAAAACAGGGACGGTTAGAGGAAGGACAGTTTTAGAAGGGAAAATAATGAGTTCCATTTTAGATATAGACACCTTAATAATAGTTAGTATTTATAATGCTTAACATAGTGTCTGGCACAAAGTAGGTGCTTAGTAAATGCTTGTTTCCTTCCCTTCTTTTTGTATAGCATTTTAAGGATTAAAAGGCATTTTACAAGTATTGTCTCATTTTATCCTCTACAACAACCTTAAGAGAGAGATTATTATGATTCCTATTTTATAGTTGAGAAAACTGAGGCAGACATAGGTTAAGTGACTTAGCCAAGGTCAAATAACTAGGCTCTAAGGTCACATTTGAATGTTCTATCCAAATAATATCTAGTATGTATGACTGAATTTTAGAAGAGAGATCAGGGCTGGATATTTGGGGGTTATCCACATTGAGATGATTCTTGAACATATATGGAACAGATGAAATCATCAGGGAAAGAATAAAGAAACAAAAAGAGAAGAGGAACAGGACAAAACCTTGGGGAAGATTCTAGGATATGGATGGTGATTCAATAAAAGAGAATAAGAAGGAATAGTCAACCAGAAAAGAGAAGTGTTGCAAAAGCTAAAAGGAAGTCAAGGAGGATGAGGACTTGGAAGATACCAATGTGTTATGGGCCAGAACTTGAAACAAAGTGTTAAGTCACTAGAGTTGATAGAAACAGTGCTTATGTAATTGGTTCACACATTGGAGCTCACACCTTTGGAGAGCATATATAAGCTAGAAGCCTCAACTAGGTTTGACTTCGGGAGATTCACAAGTTCAGTGGAGGAGATTCACAAGTCACAACTCCTACAATCCCACTCTCAGAGTCAACCTTTGAGTTCACACCTTTAAGAGATCATATATATAAGAAGCTCTTTGAGCCTCAGCCAGGAGTTAGTTGGGGAGATTAAGAAGCCAGGATTCAGCTGGACAGAACAAAGAATTCAGAGTTGAGCTAGAGGCAGAAGCTAGAAGAGCTAAAAGACTAGCAACAAGAAAGCTAACTGGGCTCTTTTGGAAGAGACAAAGAATCTGAACTTTTAACAGCTGCCTGCATTTGAGTGATAATTACTCAGAACTGAAACAAAAGCTGCTTCCAGAAGCTCCCCAAGAAACCTGCTCTCAGAAAATGACTATATTTTAGAGAAGAGAACACTACACCAATGGATTAAACAGTTGAAGAAAGCAGTTCAGGAGAGTGGTGGAGGTAGAAACCAGATGGCAAGGGAAGTGTGTGAAGTGGTCATTGAGATAGGCAGAATAGACTATTGCTTTTAATAGTTTGGCAGGGAATGGGAACAGAACAATAGACTGATAGACAATCAATATGAGTCAAATAAAGAGGTTTGTTTTTTTGTTTTTGTTTTTGTTTTTTAAGGATGAGGATAGACCTGAGCATTACTGTATGCAGACAGGAAACAGCCAGCAGATGGAAGAGAGTGAAGATGAAATTGCTGGAGGAAATAGGAGGGGGTGAAGGGAGAGACATTAACTTTGCTAAGGAAAAAATCTACAGGAAGGAAGAATGGATGAAGATGAAGAAGACAGTCATGATAAATGACTTCAATTTTTCTCAGTAAAGGAGAAATTTGTGAGGGATGTAGAAGACCCTTACCCAAAATGACTACTCAGAGATCACAAGGTAGAAGGCAGAAAAGTTGTTTATTGAAAATCTCCGGAGGATGAGCCGTCCCATCGCGAGATAAGAAAGAGAAAGCTCGCGGTAGGAGGGCTAAAGAAGTAGTAAAGATACATAGCTTTTATACAAGAAATTACATCACAAGTAAGAGAGCATTGAGAAGGGGAGGGGGAGGCATCTAATTGGTTGTTGCTATTTGGGGAGATTGGAATGGAAAGTTTCTGTTTCCCTGAAATCTCCTGATTTCAGGGAAACAGAAAATCAGGCCTTCAGGCTTAATCAAGCAGACAGTGGTCTAGCTAATAGACTAAATATCGATAAATGTCAAATACCAATAAATGTCATCAGCTCAGGTTAAGTAAATATGTTTCTAGCTGGCCAAGGCTCAAGTAGATATGAGCCTGCACATATTATACAGGTCATAGGGGAAACACAGAAGTAATAAAATACAGAAAAAGAATTCATACATTCCTGTAAGTTCTTCACCTTATCTCTCTCTATTCCATACAAATTGAAGACATTTACTGAGAGGGAAAGAGGAGACATTGGAAGACAGAGATAAAGTTTGGAACAACTACTGAGAGAATATCAAAGTTTTACCATATCAAAGCAAAAATCAAGTCAAGATTAGATGACGCTGGATAACATCCTGTTAATAGAGTGAGAGATAGATGATCTCCAACATGGAATTGATCCAGTCAGAAGCACATGACTAAGAGCAGAGAAGGAAGACAGTAATAGTGATTCAGGCTTTAGAATTAATGTGAAATGAATGATCACAGAAGTGGTCAAAGAGGGTGAAGGCTGGAGGAAACAAATTTGACCAACATTAGTTAAGACATCTTTGGATATATAGGTTAAGAGAGAATGAGTCCATGTGCATAGATGTTTGTGGCAGCCCTTTTTGTGGTGGCAGGAGGTAGGGGAAGGCAGAAGCTGGATGGATTCCCACTGGGGAATAGCTAAATAGGTTTATTTGGGTGAATGTGATGGAATGTTATTGTTCTATAGGAAGTGATGAGCAGGCCATTTTCAGAGAAGCCTGGAGTAACTTGCGCGGACTGATGTTGGGTGAGATAAGCAGAGCCAAGAGAACACTGTGCACAGCAACAAGAAGATTTTGTGATGATCAGCTGTAGTGGACTTGGCTCTTCTTGAAACGAGGCATTTCCAATAGACTTGTGATAGAGCCATCAGCATGCAGAGAGAGCTATGGAGACTGAATGTGGATAGAAGCATAGTGTTTTTATCTTTTGGTTGTTTTCTTTTTTCTTTTTTCTTTCTTGATTTCATTTTTCTTATGCAGCATGATGAATCTAGAAATATGTTTAGAATAATTGTACATGTCTACCTTATATAGGATTACTTACTTTCTAGGGGAGGGGAAGAGAGAGGGAGAGATTTGGAACACAAATTTTGCAGGAGTGGACTTAGGAACTATCTTTGCATGTGTTTAGAAAATTAAATACTATTTTTTTTTATTTTCAAAACATATGCATAGATAATTTTCAGCATTCACCTTTGCAAACTCTTATAGTCCAAATTTTTTCTCTCTCCTTTCCCCCCACCCTCTCCTCTTGATGGCAAGTAATCCAATATATGTTAAACATGTGCAATTCTTCTATACATATTTCTACAATTATCATGCTGCACAAGAAAAATCAGATCAAAAGGGAAAAAATGAGAAAGAAAACAAAATATAAACAAACAACAACCAAAAATACTGAAAATACTATGTTGTGATCCACATTCAGTCCCAACAGTCCTCTCTCAGGGTTGCAGATGGCTCTCTTCATCACAAGACCATTAGAACTGACCTGAATCACCTTGTTGTTGAAAAGAGCCATGCCGGCAGAGATTCCAAACATGGTCGCCATGTGAGGACCCTCTGTCCACTGGACCCTCTGTCCAGTGCCCTCCTTATCTCTACCTTCACCTATCTCCTACTTCTAAACTCAGTAATAAACCTCTTTTATTAATCTAAAAAAAAAAAAAAAAAAAAAGAGCCATGCCAATCAGAAGTGATCCTCATATAATCTCTTAGCATCAATTCATATAAGTCTTTCCAGGCCTTTTTGAAATCATCTTGATCATTTTTTATGGAACAATAATATTTCATAACATTCATATACCATAACTTATTCAGCCATTCTCCAACTGATGGGCAACCACTCAATTTCCAGTTGCTGGCCATTACAAAAAAGGGTTGCTATAAACATTTTTGCATATGTGGATCCTTTTCACTTTTTTATAATCTCTTTGGGATACAGGCCCAATAGAGACACTGCTGAATAGGGCTATGTACCATTCAATAGCCTTAATGCATAATTCCAAATTGCTCCCCAAAATGGTTGGATCAGTGCACAACTCCACCCACAATGTATTAGTGTCCAAATTTTTCCACATGCCCTCCAACATTCATCATTATCTTTTCCTGTCTTCTTAGCCAATCTGAGAGGTATGTAGTGGTACCTCAGAGTTGTCTCAATTTGTATTTCTCTGATGAATAGTAATTTAGGGCATTTTTCTATATGACTAGAAATGGTTTTAATTTCTTCATCTGAAAATTGATTGTTCATATCTTTTGACCATTTATTGAGGAATGGCTTGAGAGAGTGAGTAGTGAAAGATAATACTGTGGTTAAGAACCTGAGTGATTGGAAAGATGATAGAGCCCTCAACAATAATAAGGAACTTTTCCAACCATTCTGGAGAGCAATCTGGAACTATGCCCAAAGGGTTATAAAGCTGTACATACTCTTTGACCCAGCAGTGACATTATGGGCTCTGTATCCCAAGGAAATCATAAAGGAGGGAAAAGGACCCACATGTGCAAAAATGTTTGTAGCACCACTTTTTGTAGTAGCAACGAATTGAAAAATGAGTAAATGTCCATGAATTGGGGAATGACTGAACAAGTTGTGGTATATGAAGGTAATGAAATATTATTGTCCAACAAAAAATGATGAACAAGCTGATTTTAGAAAGGCATGGAAAGATTTACATGAACTGATGCTGAGTGAAACAAGCAGAACCAGGAATACATCATATACAATAACAGCAAGAATGTGCGATGATCAACTTTGAAAGACTTGGTTTTTCTCAGTGGTTCAGTGATTTAAAGCAATTTCAATAGACTTTGGATAGAAAATATCACCTACATCCAGAAAAAGAACTTAAGAAGATTGGATTGAATTGTATGTAAATCAACACAAACTATGTTCACTTCTTTTTTCTGGTTTGTTTTTTTTTTTTTTAATCTCTCCCATGGTTTTTCCCTTTTTGCTCAGATTTTTCTCTCCCAACATGATTCATAAATTAATGTGTGTCGTAGTAACAATGAACTTTAGAAGAGGGGTGGATTTGGCAGGGAGGGAGGGGAGAAGAAGAATGAATTCTGTTTTGGACATGTTACACTGAGATGCCTATAGGACATACAGTTCAAAATGTCCTGTAGACAGTTGGTGATGTAGAAATGAATCACAAAGCTAGGGCTGGATATAGAGATTTGGAAGGCATTTGCATAAAGATAATTGAACTCAAGGGACTAGCTTAGGTGTCACAGTAGAAAGAGCCTTTGACCTAGAGTCCTGAATACTTGAGTTCAAATCCAACCTCAGACATTTATTAAACTATGTGACCCTGGACTAATCACTTAACCCTACCTTATAGGGTCATTGTGGGGATCAAAAGAGATAGCTATAAAATTACTTAGCCCAAGAGCTTCACACATAGTAGGCATTTAATAAATGCTTGGGCTCTCTTCTTCTGTCCCTAAGATTATCAGGTGAGAAAGAGAAAATGGAAGAGGGTTCAGGTTAGAATTTTGTGGGGAGGGGAGAGTATGTTCCTTACTCTCACTAACTGGGAGGTGATCTCATCTCTTTATAAATTCTTCATTTTCCAATGTCCACCAATACTAGTGGTTTTATTTGTAAATCAGCTTCTGATTTGGAACATCAACTGAGAGAAGGATATCAACATTTTGCTATATCACAGCAGAAATCAAGTCAAGATTAGTGACCTTGGGTAGCACCCTATTATTAGGATGAGAGACAAATGATCTCTCTGACAAGTACCGAAAATAGAAGAAAGAACATGTTGTTAGATGCAATACCTTCATCCAAAAAGGCAAAGTACACTGCTTTTCCTATTCCAAGAGGAGAGCAGCCACTTCACTTTCAATTCCCAAAGACTTCAAATTCTTAAATGAATCTTCTGTGCTATTGTTTAGAAAGAAATTAAAGAGGTTCAATCTAGCATAAGAAAACTGACTTACAAATAAAACCACCACTACTGGTGGACATTGGACACTGAAGACTATAAAGAGATGAGATCACCTTCGCAGCTAGTGACAGTATTGAGTATATACCCAAAGTTATGTCCTGGACCTTCTCTTTTTCTCTATACTCTCTTACCAATGATTTCATCAGGGATAGGAGGGGAGGCCCAAGTTCAATGTACAGCTTAATATGGCTACAAGATGGTCAATTTCTCTTTACAAGATGGTCTTTGGTGTAGATTTTTCTAAGGCCATTAGTACAAAATGAATAATACCTGTCTTGGAAATGAAAAATTCTCCTGCTTTGTGCAAGACTGTAATTAAGCACTTAGAAACACATTGTATGTAGAAGAAAAGCAACCTGGTTTAGTAATGAGTAAAATGCTAGATATGAAATCAGGAAAATCTTTGCTGAATTTCTGCCTTAGCTGTGTAATCCAGAGCAGTCATTTTTAATTTCTCTGAGCTTCAGTTTTCTCATTTATAAAATGGGAATCATAAAAGCACCCACCTACTAGAATTGTTGTGAGGATAAAATGAGATATGATTTATAAAACAATTTGGAAACTTTAAAATGTTAGCTATTATTATTGTAATAATGCCACCTTCAAAGGACTTTTATGAGGCTCAAATGTGTTCATATATGTAAAGAACTTTATAGGCTTGGAAATGATAAATAAATAGGCTATTTTTTTAAGTTTTATATTTCTATAAGAAATGATGAGCAAGCTGATTTCAGAAAAGCCTGGAAAGACATATAAACTGATGCAGAGTGAAGGACATTTTACACAGTAACACCAAGATAATGTGAAGATCAACTATAGGATTTGACTCTTCTCAACAATGCAGTGATTCAAGGCAATTCCAATAGACTTGAGATGGAAAAGGTCTTTCGCATCCAGAGAGAAAACTGAATATGGATTGAAGCATAGTATTTTCACCTTTTTTTCTTTCTTTCTTTGTTGTCTTCTTTTTTTTTATACTCGTGATTTTTCCCCTTTGGTCTAATTTTTCTTGCACAACATAACAAAAATGGAAATATGTTTAAGAGAATTGTACAAATTTAATTTGTATCAGATTATTTACTATTTTGGGGAAAGAAAGAGGTAAGGGAAAAAGGAAGAAAAAATTGGAACACAAAGTTCTATAAAAATGAATGTTGAAAACTATCTCTTTACATGTATTTGGAAAAATAAAATACTATTGACCTAGAAAAAATAACAAAAAAAAATCATCTGAAAGAACAAAAGGTCAAGACTTTCAAGGGAACTAATGAAAAAAAAAAATCAAATGAAGGTGGCCTAGATGTAACTGAGCCAAAACTATATTATAAAGCAGCAGTCACCAAAACCATTTGGTTTTGGCTAAGAAATAGACTAGTTGATCAGTGGAATAGATTAGGTTCAAAGGATAAAATAGTCAATAACTATAATAATCTAGTGTTTCACAAACCCAAAAACCTCAGCTTTGGGGATAAGAATTCACTGTTTGACAAAAACTGCTGGGAAAATTGGAAATTAGTATGGAAGAAACTAGATATTGACCCACACTTAACACTGTACACCAAGATAAGGTCAAAATGGGTTCATGATCTAGACATAAAGAATGAGATTATAAATAAATTAGAAGAATATAGAATAGTTTACTTCTCAGACCTATGGAGGAAGAAGGAATTTGTGACCAAAGAAGAACTAGAGATCATTACTGATCACAAAATAGAAAATTTTGACTATATCAAATTAATAAGTTTTTATACAAACAAAACTAATGCAGACAAGATTAGAAGGGAAGCAATAAACTGGGAAAACATGTTTACAGTCAAAGGTTCTGATAAAGGCCTCATTACCAAAATATATAGAGAATTGACTCTAATTTATAAGAAATCAAGCCATTCTCCTCTTGATAAATGGTCAAAGGATATATATGAACAGACAATTTTTGGATGAAGAAATGGAAACTATTTCTAGCCATATGAAAAGGTGCTCCAAATCATTATTGTTCAGAGAAATGCAAATTAAGCAACTCTGAGATACCACTACACACCTGTCAGATTGGCTAGGATGACAGGAAAAGATAATGATGAATGTTGGAGGGGATGTGGGAAACCTGGGATACTGATACATTGTTGGTGGAATTGTGAATACATCCAGCCATTCTGGAAAGCAATTTGGAACTATGCTCAAAAAGCTATCAAATTGTGCATACCCTGTGACCTAGCAGTGTTACTACTGGGCTTATATTCCAAAGAGATTTTAAAGAAGGGAAAGGGGCCTGTATGTGCAAGAATGTTTGCGGCAACCCTCTTTGTCGTGGTCAGAAACTGGAAACTGAGTAGATGCCCATCAGTTGGAGAATGGCTGAATAAATTGTGGTATATGAATATTATGCAATATTATTGTTTTGTAAGAAAAGACCAGCAGGATGACTCCAGAAAAGCCTGAAGAGAATTATGTGAACTGATGCTGAGTGAAATGAGCAGGACCAGGAGATCATTATATAGTTCAACAACAATGCTATATGATGATCAATTCTGATGGATGTGGCTCTCTTCAACAATGAGATAAACCAAATCAGTTCCAATTGTTCAATAATGAAGAGAACTAGCTAAACTCAGCGAAAGAACTATGGGAAATGAGTGTGAACCAACAACACAGCATTTCTACTTCTTCTGTTTTTGTCCACTTGCATTTTTTTTTACCTTCTCAGGTTATTTTTACCTTATTTCTAAGTCTGATTTTTCTTGTGCAGCAAAATAACTGTGTGGATATGTATACATATATTTTGTTTAACATGTACTTTAACATATTTAACATGTATTGTTCTACTTGCCATCTAGGAGAGGTGGTGGTTCCTAATGGGATTAATGTTTGTATTGCTTACTAGATAATATAAACTAATAGTTGCACGAATTAGATTAATAATTTTGATTGCTAGCACTGAGAAGTATAAATTTAATTAATGTTTCTGTTGCACTAATTAACATAAGTAATGGTAAATTGGTTTCACTTGTACACTGTGCATTACAACATTCCATATTAGTGAAATGATTAGTGAATTGTTTTATAAAATTCACACAAATCACAAGCAAAAACACAAAATCACAGAATTGGAGAATTAGAAAGTACCTCTGTGGCCACCTAATCCAACCCATACACCAATGGAATCCCTACCATAGCATCACCACAAGTACTTGTCCAGATTAGACCTTTAAGGAGAAGGAACTCATTCAATTTTTGAGAAACTTTTTCTGATACTATGCCTAACATAAATTTGCCTCTTGGTCTTTGTTCTGCCTTCTGGAGCCAACAAGAACAAATCTACTCCCTTTTCATGACAGCCCTTCAAATACAGGCAAAGAAAGCTACCACAATCTAAGCTCTATGTACTCATTTCCTTCATTCAATCTTAATATATCATTTATTCACCCACTACCTTCCTGGGTGACTTGTCCAGACACTTTCCAGCTATTCAAAGTTCATCTTAAACCATAACGTCACAGTACTCCAGATGAAGCTGACATGGGCAAACAACAGTGGAGCTATTACCCCCTTATTCCTGGAAAATGTAATTTCTTTATAGCCTTCAAGCCCAATCACAGTATATAATCCTGTTTCTATCAGAGGCAACCAGGTATGCAGTGGACAGAACTGTGGACTGGGACTCAGGAAAACCTCAAGGAGGTTACTTATAGTATAGAGGAAGAATGAGTCATGTACACAAATAATAAGTTACAATGAAATAAATTTCCATTTACAAAGAGGCATGAAACAGCTAGAGAAGGAAAAGTTCACTCTTAGCTAGAACCCTCATGGAGGACAAGGTCCTGAGGATGGTCTCTAAAGGCAGAGAAGAATTCCAAAAGGCAAAGAGTTGGGACAAATTTTGTGTAGATCTAAGGATAGTTGTACAAGGACATGATAACAGGTAGTGTAGCCTTGACTAGAATGTAGCATGGTAGTAGCATGGTGGCGGCTGTGGTAGTAGAAGAATAGAGAGGACAATCGGAAGGCAATCTCGGTAGAATGAACAATACCTATGGAGGGATGAAGGAATGGGAAGTCCAAATTTTCAGTCCTTAGTAAATAAGTAATGGGTAATAGCTCAATAAACAGAAATAGGAAAAAAGATGAGTTCAGTTTTGGTCATGTTAAGTTAGAAGTATGGGCATTGTTAAATTAATAAATAAATGAATTTATTCTAGAGATGTCCAAAAGGCAGTTAAAAAGTCAAGACTGGAGCTTGAGTTAGAGATTAGAACTAGAACTATATTCTTACATTTAGGATTATAAAGAAATCAAGGTATGAAAGGGAGAGTCAATTCTCTGAGTAAAAGAATGATCATTTGGTGAAAGGATATGAACAGGAAGTTTTCAAAGGAAGAAATCTATGTTATCAACAATCATGTGGGGGAAAGGCTCTAAACCACTAATAGAGAAATGCAAATCTGAGGTTTCACTTCATGCCCATGAGAGTAGAAAAGATGACAAACTGGGAAAAAGACATGTTGGAGGGGGTGTGGGAAACTAGGAATACTAGTATATTTTTGGTGGAGTTGTAAATTGATCCAATCATTCTGAAAAATAATTTGGCACAGAAAGTTACCAAACTGTGCATAACCTTTGGCCCAGCTATTGTACTACCAAATCTATACCCCAAGAAAATCAAAGAAAAAAGACAAGGGGGGAAAATTATAGCAGCTCTTTTCATGACAGCCCCAAATTGGAAAGTAAGGATTTTAATTTCAATGTCTGACTTCGAATTCAGGACTCCATTTACTGCTTCCTCTAGTTACAACATAAGAGAAGAGAAAGAAATTTTGCAAAGAAAGGAGTGTTGACACTTTATAAACACAGGAACATCTATCTGTAATTACCTCATGTGACTGCATCAACCTGAAAGGGGAATCAAGTTTGTCCCACACACACATACAAACATTAACTCACACAAATACGTAAGTATATGTATATGTGCTCAGAACCTGGACAAAGCCTATTGGGCTTCTATAAATGCTACTCCAATTCACTAAGGACAGTGGATTAGATATATCTAGGTCAGAACTGAACTAGGTCAGTCAACAAATATTTCTTAAGCATTTATAATGTGCTAAATTCTGGAATTATAACCTAGAATTATATCATTGCAACCTATACCTAGTTCTGCCCTCTGGAGCCAAATAGAACAAGTGTAATCTTGTCACGTTAAATCTTTCCATGCTTTTCAGCATTCATCATAAGCCACATTTCTTGTGTCTTGGTTGGTAATATTCCAAGACATTGAAGTACCACACTTTGTTCAGCCATTCCCCCTAGAGCAGAACTTTTTATATAGGAAAAGAAGGGGATGCATACCCAGAAATTAGAGAATGACTGAACAAATTGTACTTGAAGGTCATAAAATATCATTGGGGTATGTGAGGGGAAAAGCAAGGCAGACAGCTACAGGAAGGTTAATCCTACTGGGAGCCCAAAGGCACGCCACCTAGGCCACAAGCAGCTGAGGCAGCCAGTCTAGAGCAGGAAGAGGAAGCCCATAGAGTTATTGAGGCAGTACCTTTGTCCCAATTAGCCTCACAGCTACCCAACACAGAGATGAATTTATAATACACAGTTCTTGCTCCACGTATGCAAATTTGACTTTACAAGAATTCTGAAAGAAATCCATATGCCCCAAAAACATCTATGTTAACTTTACTATACAGTACTGTGATCTGTCTGCTCCTACCTCTGCCCAAGTGTGTGAGGGTCTCCCATCTCCCAAAATACAATTATTCCTTCCATATCATGGGGGAGAAGGGATTAGAAGCACGATGCCCCCTCAATCTGGAAAATTCATATTAAAAATCTTGGTCTTCCCTTTGTACCAGAAAAGATTTCTAAATTATTATATTAGAAGATAAAATGTGTTGATATTATATAACACATATATTTTGTGCATTTCTTAGTTTCTAAACTTTTTCTGTATTGTGTACTAGCCTTTGTGTATCATCTGTAGCTCCCCAAAATTCTCCAGAAATTCCTATTTAATTTCTCATTCTGACCTGATACATCAGAAACTTGCAATGTTAGAGGGATAACTGTAAAACTAAAACATAACAAATTAAAAATCTAAAAAAAAGTTTCTTAAACCATGAGTTGAGACTTCATAGGGGGTCTTGTAAATGAATACGGGGGTCTTAAAAAATTTGGCAACAATAAAAGGTTTCAATTATCCCTGCCAAGGTTTAATTCTCTATGTAAAAATAAACAAGCACATTCATCTCATTAGTATGGAAATTTGCTTTCATCTTTAAGAAATGATAAAAAAATTATATGTATACCAAAGAATTATTTTAAAATGTTTCCTTATGATTTATTATCAATAAATGTTTGACTTGTATACCTATTTTATAAACCTATATACCCAGAATCATGTAAAAATTTCTCAGGCAAAGGATAATCACAAGTGGAAAACATTTAAGAAGCCCTGTTCTAGATTCTCCAGAAAGTGGGTTTGATGCAATTCTGCAAGTTGCAGTTGATGTGTCATTAATTAATTGACTGGAGAAATATTATAGGATTATTCGAGGTTTTTCCCCACAGATGCTGGGTTTCACTGCTGAAGAAGACAGTAAACTTGTTTTCTACCTTGGTTTCTATTTCTAAATGAAGGTCATTGTACACAACAAACCATCCATATAACCATCCCTCTATTGCCCATCTAAGTCCAGAAACTCAGTGAAAATAATATATAGGCAATTTTTGCAGCTAAAGAAGAGTCTCAAGCTCTACACAAGGGACTGAAAAAGTCAGTTCCAAAGTCAGCAATAGAACACTGGCTGCCAGTTCCAGCAAATAATTCAGTTGATCATTGATGCATCCCATTCTCTATCTCAGAAGTCATTTTGGAAAACTACATATTGCCAAAGGGAAAAACAACAAATTACAAATCTTACTGCCAGAATGGAATGCCTACAAAAGGAGAAAATGAAAGGAAGCCTTCTAATGTTTCCACTGGGGTTGAAATTCATTTTGAGATTAACATAACTTCTTACAAATGTCCCAGTAAGGACAAAGAATACAAGATGAAGCTTTTGAGTCTCAATGAAGAAATGTTAATTACTCTTCAGTTTATATGTGAATGTGGGTGCCAAATTGAATCTTTTCTGATCACATTTCTTGATTTAAGTAAATTCACCATTCTGCAGACCTCTTTTGACATAATGGGAATTTATCTATAGATGTGGGGGAGGGAGGGAAGGAAGAGGCAAGGGGCTACAAATGTCCATGGAGGGAAAACCTATCCAGGGGACTGGGAACAAAGAAATAAGGGCAAAAAGAGGAACATGCATGGGTTGGAATCAGCCATGAAGGAGCCTGGCTGGAACCATGAGGAAGAACATGGTGGGAGAGAAGCAAACACCCAGAGGTCAGACACAGAATCAAGCAATAGTCATAGACTTATTACCTATTACCTATTACAGGTACGTGTGGTACCTGAGCAGGGATAAGGACATCTAAGACTGCAGAGCTGGACAGAAAGGTGAGTAGATAGAATGGGGTAAAAGGACTTCTCTCTCTGGAGGTCTCAAGCCAAGCCTCCTGAAGAGCTCTCCCCCTATTCATTCTGCTTTTATTGGGAGGAGTTTTTGTTTGTTTATTTTTTTAGGATTTTTTTTTTAGGTTCTCTTTTTTTGTGGGGATTAGTGGAGATGGAAGACCATGGAGTGCCAAAATAAGAGGCAGGAAAGAGCACCATACTGTGCAGTAAAATTAACCTAGTTTTTTTTGGAATGAAGATTTCTTTCAGAATTCTTCACATGAAGTTTAAATTTGTGTTAATGCGAATTTCCGTAAAGCAAGAATGGTCTGTAGTCAGGAGAGTGGTGGCAGTGGGCCATCTGAGTATGGAACCTGTTGGTCCAATGAGGAATGTGTTGATAGAAATTGAGATTTACAGCTCCAATAGTGCAGTAATGAATAGAACCAACTCTACCCAGCGAAAGAACTCTGGGAAATGAGTGTGAACCATTACATAGAATTCCCAATCCCTCTATTTTTGTCCACCCGCATTTTTGATTTCCTTCACAGGTTAATTGTACACTATTTCAAAGTCCAATTCTTCTTGTGCAACAAAACTAACTGTATCAACATGTATACATATATTGTATTTAGCATATACTTTAACATATTTAACATGTATGGGACTACCTGCCATGGGGGGTAGAGGGAGGAAGGAGGGGAAAAATTGGAACAAAAGGTTTTGCAATTGTCGATGCTGAAAAATTATCCATGCATATATCTTGTAAATAAAAAGCCATAATTTTAAAAAAAAGAAAAGAAAAGAAATTGTAGATTTAGTGCAAATGAAGTAAACTTCGAAAACCAAGGCACTTCTTATGGAAAAGGAAATTGTTCCAAAATCTGCTGCAATAATGGATACTGTATGTGAACATTGTTAAATGTAAAAGAGGGAGAATGAAAATGAAAATTATTCTGGCCAGTTCTGTCAATGTGCACTTTCAGATATGACTGATCCAATGTTTTTCTTTGTGGAGGAAATAGTGTTTGCAAGTGTGGAGTGTGTAATTTACCCTTGGGTTCACTGGGATTGTCAGGATTGTTCTTTAGATACCTCTTCCTATATGGCAAGGAATGGGATGATCTACAGATCCTACAAGCAGGAAATCTTTAAGTGTGGCTCTTTTAAATGCACAGATTCCTAAAACCAAGGGCCTTCTTGTGAGATGTTCGACCTACTCTGGGATTTGTGCTGAACACAAAGAAATGAATTTGGTGCAGAATGTTTAAAAGTGGAGGAAAAAAAGACATGTATTCCCAAAAGTGTGCAGACTTCACCATTATCCTGGCTAACATGTATCTCTAACCCACGGTAAAGAGAAAGATGTCGATAACTACTGGTTCTATTTCACATATTCATTCTAGGAGAACAATGAAGCTATTTTCTATGTGATGGGACTACCAGTGTGCCCACTGGGAACTGTTATTGATAATTTGTGACAGAAGAGAGTGTGCTAAATTTGAAAAGGAGAAAATTAATATAAAAAGGATTTCAGCAAAAATTCTGATTATAGAATTCAGTCAAACAGCTATCTGCAGGGACAGTTTTTTACAGACACAGCAAGAAAAGCTTAGGGCAAATTCATAAATTCAACCCATTATAAAGCATCTAGCCTCCTCTCCAGGATTGTTGAGAGGATCAAATAAGATAATAATTGTAAAGTGCTTAGCATGGCACATAATAAGTGTTATATAAATGTTAACTATAGTTCTTATTAGATATTTACCATGCAGGTTTTGAAAATATATGGTATGAATATATTTTTTCCAAATAGAATTATAGTGACAGAGATTAACAGACCCATTAGGGAGGTTAAAACAAATCTTTGCCCCTTAAAGAGCTCTGCTAAAGAACTAACTGCACAGATGGATAATTTTGATTATATTAAATTTAAAAGTTTTTGTATAAACAAACCAATGCAGCCAAAATTAGAAGGGAAGCAGAAAACTGGGGGGGGGATGGATTTTACATCCAAGGTTTCTAATAAAAGGCCTCATTTCTAAAATATATAGTGAATTGTTTCAAATTTATAAGAATACAAGTCATTCTCCAATTCAAAAATGGCCAAAAGATATGAACAATTTTCAAATGAAGAAATTAATTTCTAGTCACATGAAAAAATGTTCTAAATCACTATTGATTAGGGAAATGCAAATTAAGACAACTCTGAATTACCACTTCATATCTCTCAGATTGGCTAAAATAACAGGAAAGGTTAATGATAAATGTTGGAGGAGAAAACTGGGACATTAATACATTGTTGGGGGAATTGTGAACAGATCCAATCATTCTGGAGAGCAATTTGGAACCATGCCCAAAGGGCTATCAAACTGTGCATACCCTTTGATCCAGTAGTGTCTCCACTGGGTCTGTATCTCAAAAAAAAATCATAAAAAAGGGGAAAAGATCTACATGCGCAAAATGTTTGTAGCAAGCCCTTTTTGTAGTGGCAAAAAGCTGGAAACTGAATGGATGCCTGCTAGGGTACAGGACTCTGCTGAGAGGGAGTGCAGAGGCCTTTGGTGCACAATAAGTTTTCTGCCACATTGCAGAAACACCCTTGCTGAGCAAAGAGCAGGAATTTGTGATGATGGAAATGGCTTTGGTCTGAGGGTCTCATAGCATAGTTGCTTGTAAGCAGGGATGTCACCTGTGAGCATGTTGCTGGAATGGCTGGATTGATTCTCCTCCCATTGGAAGATACTATGCATATGCAAAGTCCATGAGCTGCTTCTCTGAATGGTGATTGGAGATTGCCTACTGTTCACGCACTGATCATACTTGCAAAAATGTAGATCAACAAAACTGTACGGCATAATAAACTGGAGTTCTCTATGAGTCTCCTGCCTCATTCATCTCCCTCTGACATCAAAGGGCTCATCTACTTTGAGCTCTCAACCAAGACGGCCACAACAGATGCCCATCATTTGAGGAATGGCTGAATAAGTTAGGGTATATGAATATAATGGAATTTTATCATTCCATAAGAAACAATCAGCAGATTTCAGAGAGGCCTGCAGAGGCTAACATGAACTGATACCAAGTGAAATGAGTAGAACCAAGAGAAGATTATATACAGCAACAAGAAGATTATGTGATCAACTCTGATGGACTTGGCTCTTTTCAACAATAAAGTGATTCAGACCAATTCCAATAGACTTGTGATGAAGAGAGCCATCTGCACCCACACTGTGGGGACTGAGTGTGGTTTACAACATAGTATTTTCAAGGTTTTTTGTTGTTGTTTGCTTACATTTAATTTTCTTTTTCATTTTTTTCCTTTTTGATCTGATTTTCCTTGTGCTGCATGATAAATGTGGAAATATATTTAGAAGAATTGAAAATATTTAACCTATGTTGGATTACTTGCTGTTTACAGGAGGGGGGAAGTGAAGAAGGAGGGAGAAAAACTTGAACCACAAGATTTTGCATGGGTAAATGTTGAAAATTATCTTTGCATGTATTAAAAAAAATTAAAAACTCAAAAAATTTTAAAAACAAATGTAAATTTTTTGTTTTGAATGTAACTTGAGGAAAATATTAAATAAATAAAAAGCAAAAATAAAAGGTTATTATAAAGAACTTTTAAAAGAACTGCACCAGGGATGTACCAATAAATAAATGTTTAACACTGGGGTTCCTAGGGGGTAAAATGTATCTAGAAACATTTTTTCTTTCGTTTAATAGTGTTTCAACTAAAGATAGTTTTCAACATTCACTTTTATAAGATTTTGAGTTCCAAATTTTTCTCCCTTCCTCCCTTCTTTCCTCTTCTCCAAAACAACAACCAATCTGATACAGATTGTCCAATCTAGATATACTTTTGAGTTTAACATTATTAGCTTTTTATCCATCACTTTAAGATAACCAATAAATCAATAAATTTGTAGCTATTTGTCTATTTCTGAAATGTAAGTTTTCACATTAAAAATTTCAGTTCTCAACCTAGTTCTCAAAACAACTGATATGAGTTGGCTCCTGTATACCCTGAACTGTACTTTTCTTACATGTGGTCTAAAGAAGGATTCTCCTTTACCTTCATTAGGGACTCTTAAGAGATTCCTTAATTCCAAGTATATTCACACCATAGTCAGGCAGAAATAGTTTTACCTTCCTTATGAATAAGGAGCCACTTCCCAATACTTCTACATCTTTGTCCTGCACTTCTTTCCTGGGAAGGAGTTATTTGTTTCTAGAATCATGGAATCATGGGGCAACTAGGTGGTACAACAGATAGAGTGCTGTTCTGGAGTCAGGAAGACCCGAGTTCAAATACAGACTAAGATATCTACTAGCTATGTGACCCTGATATTAAGACATATAAGCCTGTCTGCCTCAGTTTCCTGAACTGTAAATTTTGGAGATAATAATAGCCCTCCCAGGGTTGTTAAAAAGGATCATATGAGATAGTGTTTATAATGTGCTTAGCACAGTGCATCTGGCATATAATAGGCATTCAATACTTATTCCTTTCTTCACTACTACTATCATGATCTTCACAGCTACCATTGATATAACACTTTCAAAGTTTTCCAAATGCTTTACAAATATTATATTATCTTCACGACTACTATAGGAAAAAGTTATTATTATCTAAGTGAGGCATTTAGGGGGTGCAGTGAATAGAGCACTGGATCTGGAATCAGAAAGACCTGACTTCAAATCTAGTCGCAAATTCACTGGTATGATCTTGGCAATCATTTAATCTGTCCGAGTAAAATTGTGCATACCCTTTTACCAGCTGTGTCACTACTGGGAATCCCACTACTAAGTATCATAAAAGAGGGTGAAAGCCCCACATCTCTAAAAATGTTTGTAGCAGCTCTTTTTGTAATGGCATGGAATTGAAAACTGAGTGGCTGCCCATTAGCTGGGGAATGACTGAATAAGCTATGGTATATTAATATAATGGAATATTATCGTTCTATAAGAAATGATGAGCAGAATGACTTCAGAAAAGCCTGGAAAGACTTACATAAATTGATGTTGAGTGAACTGAGCAGAACCAAGAGAACATTGTACACAGTAATAGCAAGACTGTGTAATGATCAACTATGTTAGACTTAGCTCTTTTCAGCAATAAAGTGATTTAAGGCTATTCCAATAGACTTGGGAAGGAAAATGCCATCCACATCCAGAGAGAACTATAGACACTAAATCAAAGCATACTATTTTCACTTTTTTGTGTATATTTGTTTGCTTTTTGTTTCTCATGATTTTTTCTCCTTTTGGTCTGATTTTTCTTGTACAACATGACAAATATGGAAACATGTTTAAAAGGATTATACATGTTTAACCTATACCAGATTGTTTGCTGTCTTGGAGAGGGGGGAGGTAAGAGAGAAAGTGAAAAAATCTGGAACAGAAAATGTTACAAAAATGAATGTTTGAAACTATCTTTAGGAATTATTTAGAAAAACAAAACACTAATGAGGACAGAACTAGTATTGGGGAAACGTAGGGGTTGGCCCTGGAAAGAGATCAAGTAGGTACAACCAGTGCTGGAGAAGAGAGCCAGGAATATGGAGTTATCAGGGAGGAGCCAGGTGTCAGGGAAGTTTAATAAAGAGAAGCATGAAAGAATTCCAGAATTTTTTAAATTATGGAATGGAAATTCCATTGGACATAGTGGAAGAGGGAACAAGGTAGAAGTAGAACATAAATGTTTTAAGGTTGAAGATGGGGATGAGAGAACAGGTAGGGATTAGGAATAGTTTTCTCCCATATAATGAGTGATTTAGATATGAGTAGGGAGAGGGACAGCTAGTTGGCACAGTGGATAGAGAACTCCCCTGAAATCAAGAGTACCTGAGTTTAAGTCCAATCTTAGAGATTTAATAGCAGTGTGACATTGGGTAAATCACTTGACTCTGATTTTCAGAGAGGAGAAGGGAGGGAGATGAAGGAATAGGAGAGAAAAGAGAAGCCATAGGGATAGTAGAGGATGACAGATAAATAGTGAAGCCTGTGTCTGGATTCAGCCTTACAATTAAAGCTGCTCTTGCTCCTTTTCTGAAGTGCTGATGGAGATGCAAAGTGGTGGGAGTGAAGGGGTGGGAAGTAACCCCCAATAGCATCCAGGAATTAAGAGTTCCAAGAACTGTCCTCAGGCTTGCCGTGACAAATATAGAATGTTTCACATGTGCAGCAACTGCAAGTCATCATCTTCTGCTCCTGGGAGAAAATTCACTCCTTAACACTCCAGGCCCAAACTCTGGTCTGGAAACCATGAGTACAGTACAAGAAAATAAGGTAAAGGAAAACAGCTTATTTTTATACCATGAGTATGGTAAAAGAAAATAAGGTAAACCAAAACAATTTATTTTTATAGCCGACAAGGAAAGGGCAGGTCCTCCAACAAGTTTGGCTCATCATTATTGATGAACAATCTTCTTGGAGGCAGCTAAAGTCACTGGGGAGCCCATCAGAGAAGTTCCTGTGTCTTCTCTTGGAAAGGGGATAGGATGTATAGCAACCCCCTCAGGGATGTCCCTTGGGACAGTATACTATAATTTTATCAAGGTGATTTGGAAAGAATTTAGGAGGGGGAAGAATTTATCAAATTGACAAGGGTCTCCTCTGATCGGTAATGTTATCCTAAATTTGGAGTTTGTCACAAGAATATACAAGGGTGTGGGAGGCTAGATGGTTATCATTTCAGGGTCGGCCACTGACATAAATCTGTTAAGTCATGGAGGAGTTTATGATCTTGGTCAGTAGAGGGAGTAGTATGCTAACCAACATCAAAGAGTTCACATTACTTGAGCAATTCAAAATAAGAAGTGAATGACTGACTAATAGTCCCTTAAGATTTCCTAGGTATTCACTTGTTTTTTTTTTTTTTTTTTTTTTTTTAAGATATTTTCAAATTAGTTTCTAATTTATGGAATTTTGGGTGATAAAGGGACATGTTTTGGGCAAGAAGACCACCACTCAAATCCTAACTAAGGCTTCTTAGGTTTCACACCTCTTTACTTCTTCCATTTCTTAAATCACCAATTCTCTAAGTGCCATACTGCGTATAGCATTATATATGGCACCCACACTCCCACTTCTATATGGGTTGGTCCATTCACTCCAAGATGACACTCATACTTCCAGTTTTGAGTTTTTTTCCAGAGTGGGCAGAGAGGGGATCAGATACAAGTTTACTTATTCAATTCTCTGAAGGTCCTAGGAGTAACCCAGAGTTTTAGGTAATATATTCCCTACTACTCACCACTCTAGCTCCTGACACCGAACCACCCCCACACATACTTTTCATTTAGAACATGCAACAGTGACACAAATATAAAACAACACACTTCCCAATGATGGGGTACAGTTTCTAGGGGAGATATGGCAGTAACCCTAAGCCACCTGGTCTTGGGAATGCTGCAATTCCACAAACAATGCTGGCCAGATAACAATCTGTTGGTCAGTGATGACAGGGTTTCTGAAACAAATGGTGAGGTGCATAGTAGACCACTCAATTTCACCTCTAAACCATAAAAGTTAATATGGGGGGCATACCAGAACACTCTTAGATTCTACTTCTAAGCCATAAAATTTCTTTACCAAAAGCCATTCCATAGCACCTGCTTCCTTCAACATCCCAGAGAGGATGAAAAGGTGGCAAAAGTTCCCTAGGAACTTTCCCCAAAATTGCAAGAATTTCCAAGTCTAGATGTCCCCAGTTAAGGAAAATTGCTAAGCATGGAACTCAAGATGACCCAGACAAGACTTAAAATTCTGAGGTATTTGGGATGTCCCAACTATAGGATATCAGGGGAGAAAAGAATGAGGAGCTTACCTTGACAAGGAACGAAGCCGGGGAAGGCCATTTTCTCCCCATATGGGCTACCAAATGTTGAGGTTCAAAGGAGACCACAAAAAGTTGGGGTTGCAGACCAGTGTCGCAAGAAATGTCAAAAAAATTTGCAGGTTTGGACCCATCTCCAAGTCAAGAGGCAAAGTTTGTTATAATTGTAATGTCAATTGAAGTAGGCTAAATTCCAAAAGGATTTAGCAAAGAACTAGGAGCAAGAAGATAAATTTATAGGGAAAAGACAGAGATCTCAAGTTTCATATCACTGATATGCTAATTTTATGGCTTAGAGGTAGAATTGAGAAGTGGTCTAGTATGCACCTCACTACTGAATTTTTTGGTTTAGGGGGAAATTGAATAGTAGTCTGATATGCACTTTACCATTTGTCTCAGAAACCCTGTTATCACTGACCAACAGATTGTTATCTGGCAGCCAGCATTGTCTGTGGAACTATAGCACTCCCAAGACCAGATGGCTTTAGGATTACTGCCATATCTCTCCTAGAAGCTGCGCCCCATCACCAGTAAAACAACTTCAAAGCAAGCTAGCCCACTGAGCTCCTGAATACTATCTTCTATAAATACCATTTCTCATTACCTCTTGTATCATCTGTCCCTGATTTCCTCCTGATCTTCTGCTTCAGGATCTGGCATCTCCTATACTCTCTCTGGCCTTCAATGTATCAATTAAGCCTCTTTTCACATGCTAGGGACTCTAGTTTTTCCTAACATTGCTTTCCCTTCATTCTCTCTAACTGATTCTCCAACTCCTTTGCAGGATCTTCATCCAATACACTGATTAATCCTGAGTCCCCAGAGGCTTTATCCTGGACCCTCTTTTCTGCTTCCTCTATAGTATTTCACTTAGTGATTTCATCATCTCCTTTGATTTCAATTAGCTCAATGCAAATGACTCTCAGATATATTTGTCTAGCCTAACCTTTCTTAACCCCCAGTCTCCCATCTCCAATTGCCTAATGGACATCTTAAACAGAATGTCTTAGACACATTTTAAATTCCACATGTCCAAATCTGAACTCATTCTTTTCTCTTTTTTTGGTGGAATGCAGTCAAAGCAATTTTGTTGTTAAATTCAGTTTAAGTTCCAAACTGTCTTTCTCCCTTCCTCCCCACCCAGCAGATACACACACACACACACACAGAGAGAGAGAGAGAGAGAGAGAGAGAGAGAGAGAGAGAGAGAGAGAGAAAGAGAGAGAGAGATTCTGCTCTTTTTATTCTTCATTATTTCATGCAACTCTTTCCACGTTTATTTCCTTTCCATATTTTTCTAAAGTCAACCTGCTCACCATTTTTTGGACAATACATGACTCCTATCTCCCCCCCAAAAAGCACCCCCTTCCTTTTCCTAACTTTTCTTCCTAACTCCTTTCCTTTTTGTTAGAGGAACTACCAACTTCCCAGTCACAAAGACCTGAAATCTAAATATCATCAGTGACTTCTTAACCCACTTTCTCTCACATCCCCCCTCCAATCCAATCAGTTGTTAATAATTGTCATCTCATTTCTAACTTTGTAACTTCTCTGGTATGTCCCTGACGCTATCACATCCCTAGTACAAGCCTCACATTCAGATTATTACAATGGCCAATGTTTGGTTTCCCTGACATATGTCTCTTCCTACTCCCACCTGTCCTCTATTCAGCTGCCAAAGTGATCTTCCTAACATACAGGTCTGACCATATCAGCTCCATACTCAAGGAATCCCAGGGATTCCTTATCATCTCCAGGATCAAATACAAAATCCTCTGTTAAAACATTCAAAGCCTTTCAGAACTTGTCCCTACACACACACACTTTTCCAGTATTACTCCCCCCTTTACTTATTCATTAATCCAATGACACCATCTTTCTTACTGTTCTTGGAACACAACACTTTTTTTTTTTTTTTTTTGGAGAACACAACACTCTTATCTCCCCACCCTTCTTCATCTCCTAGCTTCTCTGCCTCCCTTCAGGTCTCAGCTAAAGTCCTACCTTCTGCAAAATTTACAATTCCTACTTAATTTTAGTACTTTGAATTAGACCCTTGATTTTTCTTCTATATAATATTTATACATAGTTGTTTTCATGTCATCTCTGCCACTAAACTATGAGGAAATTGTTTTTTAGTCTTTGTTTCTCCACCCCTTAGCACAGTGCCCAGCAGTTAATAGGAGCTTAAAAAAACAGTAGTTAAGACTCTTATTTATGCTGTGAAATTCATGGCCCCAACAGTACTTAATCATCCTAGAACTCCCAGTTATTTGAGTTATAATTTCTGAATTTTAACTTTCAAATGAAAAGTCATAATACATATCAGACTGATAATAAATGAACTTGTGAAATGGGGCAAGTATGCCTACTTTTTTGAATACTCACCAAGAAAGTTCATAATGGCAGCAAGAATTGAGGTTGCAATCATACTTTAATAAGGTACCTACAGTATGGAGGCAAAAAGGAACAGAAAGTACATTGACAAGAGGATAAGGGAAGAAATGAGACAACCACTATGAGGAAGAGGGAGGAAAAAGGGAGAGGCAGGAAAAAGGGAGAGGCACTCATTTATCTCAGATTAGATTTGGGAGCACTGGAAAAGTACTGAAGGAAATGGGGAGCAGGAGTTTGAGATCTCATCTTCTACAGGGTTTTGAGGAGAAGACTCTTACCTGATGCATTAACATAGTCCAATAATCTCAAGGTTATCAGCCAAATTTTGATGTCAAACTCTGTACCACTACACACTTCTCAGATTGGCTAAGATAATAGGAAAAGATAATGATGAATGTTGGAGGGGATGTGGGAAAACTGGGACACTGATACATTGTTGGTGGAACTGTGAACGAATCCAATCATTCTGGAGTGCAATTTGGAATTATGCTCAAAAGGCTATCAAACTGCATACTGGGTCTATATCCCAAAGAGATTATAAAAAAGGGAAGAGGACCCATAAGTTCAAAGGATATGAACAGATCAGATAAAGAAACTGAAACTATTTCTAGTCATATGAAAAGATGCTCCAAATCACTATTGATCAGAGAAATTCAAATTAAGAAATTCAACTCCAAGATGCCACTATATACCTCTCAGATTGGCTAACATGACAGGAAAAGATAATGATGAATGTTGGAGGGGATGTGGGAAAACTGGGACATTGATACATTGTTGGTGGAACTGTGAACGAATCCAACCATTCTGGAGAACAATTTGGAACTATGCTCAAAAAGTTATCAAATGGTACATACCCTTTAATCCAGCAGTGTTTCTATTGGGCTTATATCCCAAAGAGATCTTAAAGAAGGGAAAGGGACCTGTATGTGCAAGAATGTTTGTGGGAGCCCTTTTCGTAGTGGCTAGAAACTGGAAATTGAATGGATGCCCATCAATTGGGGAATGGCTGAATAAATTATGGTATAGGAATATTATGGAATATTATTGTTCTGTAAGAAACAACCAGCAGGATGATTTCAGAGAGGCATGGAGAAACTTACATGAACTGATGCTAAGTAAAATGAGCAGAACCAGGAGATCATTGTACACTTCAACAACAATACTATGTAATGATCAATTCTGATGGACGTGGCTCTCAACAATGAGATGATCCAACCAGTTCCAATTGTTCAGTAATGAAGAGAATCTGCTACACCCAGAAAGAAAACTATGGGAAATGAGTGTGGACAATAACATGGCATTTCCACTCTTTGTTATTGTTTGCTTGCATTTTTGTTTTCCTTCTCAGGTTTTTTTATCTACTTTCTAGATCCAATTTTTCTTGTGCAGCAAGATAATTGTATAAATATGTATACATATACTGTATTTAACATATATTTTAACATATTTAACATGTATTGGCCTACCTGCCATCTAAGGGAGAGGGTGGGAGGAAGAAGGGTAAAAATTGGAACAGAAGATTAATAATAAAAAAGAAAAAGAAAAGGACACACATATGCAAAAATATTTGTAGCCCTTTTTGTAGTGGCAAGAAACTGGAAATTGAGTAGATGCTGAATAAGATATGGTACATGAATGTTATGGAATATTATAGTTCTATAATATAAGAAACAATCAGCAGGATGATTTCAGAGAAGCCTAGAGAGACTTCCATGAAATGATGCTAAGTGGAGTAGAACCAGGAGAACATTGTATTATACACAGCAATAGCAAGATTATTCAATGATCAGTTCTGATTGATGTGGCTCTTTTCAGCTGCGAAGTGATTCAAGTCAATTTCAATGGTCTTGAAATGGAGAGAGCCATCTGCAACCAGAGAAAGGACTGTGGGAACTGAGTATAGATCACAACACAGTATTTTCACTTTTTTAGTTGTTTCCTTGCATTTTGTTTTCTTTCTCATTTTTTTCCTTTTTTCTTGTGCAGCATAATTGTGGAAGTATGTATACAAGAATTATATACAGTTTAACATTTAGATTACTTGTTGTCTGGGGAAGAGAATGGGGGAAGGGAGGGAAAAATTTGGAACACAAGGTTTTGCCAAGATGAATGTTGAAAATTATCTGTGCATATGTTTTGAAAATAAAAAGTTTTAATAAAAAAAATTTTAAAGTCAAACATCCCCATCATCTCAAAGTTATCAGCACCATTCGGTGTTCTGCAAATCTTACTTTGGAAGACTGTGACTTACACACCACAGGACCAAAAAAATCTTTGACAACAAAATGTTGGTGATTTCCCCTGATCCAGCACATTCAGCTATAATTGTTGGTTAAAAGAGGTTACAATTTGGTATTTGGGATGCTTTATAACTGACTTTCACGGTCTCCTTTGAAACCTTACTTCCTATCCTGAGTAGAAAGGGATGTGAGTAGTCAGGGGGACCAAAACAGGATACTATCTTCACACACACACACACACACACACACACATATATATTATACATATGCTGATGGACCATAATGCACTGCCAGTGTCTAACAGTCAATGTTCTGACTTCCAATAGGTGTTCTCAATATATTTATCTGAAGGGTAAATTTCTCACTTCCCCAACAATCTCTGCACAAACCACCAGATGGCAACGGACCCAAGCCTACTGCATATATGCCTCTGTGGACGAGCCTGGACCTGAAACAGTCCGACTCTTCTGGTACCTCCCTGGTTTTCTGGGCATCTCTAAGATATAGAACGTATGAAAATCATTATATTTCTGAAATTAGTCCAAATGAATTTCCATGGCCCCTGTTCTCTTAAGATCAGACTCAGAACCAATAAACATTTATTAAGAAACGACTACAAGCCAGGTCCACAGCTAAACACTGAGAATACAAAGGAACCAAAAAGTTATCAAACTGTGCATACCCTTTGATCCAGCAGTGTTACTACTGGGCTTATATCCCAGAGAAATCTTAAAGAAGGGAAAGGGGCCTGTATGTGCACGAATGTTTGTGGCAGCCCTTTTTGTAGTGGCCAGAAACTGGAAACTGAATGGATGCCCATCAATTGGAGAATGGCTGAATAAATTGTGGTATATGAATGTTATGGAATATTGTTGTTCTGTAAGAAATGACCAACAGGAAGATTTTAGAAAGGCCTGGAGAGACTTACACGAACTGATGCTGAGTGAAATGAGCAGGACCAGGAGATCATTATATACTTCAACAACAATACTATATGATGACCAGTTCTGATGGACCTGGCCATCCTCAGCAACGAGATCAACCAAATCATTTCCAAAGGAGCAGTAATGAACTGAACCAGCTACGCCCAGAGAAAGAACTCTGGGAGATGACTAAAAACCATTACATTGAATTCCCAGTCCCTATATTTATGCACACCTGCATTTTTGATTTCCTTCACAAGCTAATTGTACAATATCTCAAAGTCTGATTCTTTTTGTACAGCAAAATAACGGTTTGGTCATGTATACTTATAGTGTATCTAATTTATATTTTAATATATTTAACATCTACTGGTCGTCCTGCCATCTAGGGGAGGGGGTGGAAGGGGGGAAGGAGGGGAAAAATTGGAACAAGAGGTTTGGCAGTTGTTAATGCTGTAAAGTTACCCATGCATATATCCTGTAAATAAAAGGCTATTAAATTAAAAAAAAAAAAAAAAAAAAAAAAAAAAAAGGAACCAAGTCTCTGCCCTCAAGAAACTCATAATCTAGTGGGAAATGGAGTGAGGGGGAAGATGGAAGATTAGAGATAAGCGAAGCTGGTGGTGGTGGGAGGGGGGAAGTGATGCTGTAGCCCAGGTGGGACCATCACCACAGCCCCCTCCCCCGGTCCTCGAGGTAGCAGCGGGGCACGAGACCACGGAGGTTTGTTTCCTCTGGTGCCTGGAAAAGCCAAGAATTTGCTGGGGCGAGAAGCCACGCGGTTTCAAAAGCGGATGACGTGCGAAGAGAGCCCCGACCGCAACAGCCGGGAGCTGCGGAATCTTTCCCCACCCTGGCCCAGCAGCCTCAGCTCCGGAGTTGAGCAGTTGTCACAGACCGGCAGAACAGAACTTGCCTCAGGGCCGGCCTACGCGGAGCAGTCCGGATCAGGTAGGCCAGAACTTGCTTCGCAGCCCCGCCCCTCTCCCGAGCCCGGCCTATGGGAAGCAGTCCCGGTCATGTGAGGTAGAGTCGGCCTTCAAAACTCGGGGCCGACCTACGCGGAGCAGTCCCGCTACGTGTGGTAAATCTTGTCTCGCAGCCCCGCCCTCCCCCTACACTGAGCCTGTCGGGTCAAGTAAATAGAACCTCTCGAAGCCTCGGGACCCGCCTACCAGGAGCAGTTCCCGTCACGTGGGCCAGATCTTGCCTCGAAGCCCCGCCCCTAGCCTCGGGGCCGGCCTACGCTGAGCATTCCAGAGGTTTTGTAGGTCTGGCGGACGACTCCCTCGTCACGTGAGTAGGGCGGGCTTGGACACCGCCTTCGGGGCGGCGCCGTCTGATGACGTAGGAAGAGGGCAGGTAAGCGCTGGTGGAGGCGAACGGAGGTGGCGGCAGGGCGCGGGTTTTTCCCGGGCCTTGGAGCCTTCATACCCCCGAGCGGTCCCAGAGATTCCGGGACCGATCTCGTCTGACCTGAAGCCTATCCCCGCCGCCGCGGTGTCACCGGGCGAGACACCGCCCCGGCCCCTAGTGGCGGAAGAGAAGGAGCAGGCCGGGGGGAGGGAAGGCGAGCGGAGAGGGGGCGGTCCTGGTCCGGAAAGGCTGGGAGGGGGAAGGGGTTTAGCGGCGAGCTGTCAACCTTATCCCCTGCCTCCCCAGCCCCCGTCCTCCTGCAGCCTCGAGCCCCTTCTTCTCTGAGCTCCCGCTAACCAGGTTTGTTCAAAAAATCATAGAACCTTGACGCCCAACCCTCACGTTTTACACACGGGGAAACTGAGCCCCCCGGAGAAGGCGCCACTGATCCAAGGTCACACAGACCAGAGGAGCCAAGGCAGTCCCAGGGCTTGAAAGGACAGAAGGTCCTGCTAGTTAACTTTTGCGAGTGGCAGAAATCCTGTAATTCGGCATGAAGTAATAAGAAGAGCTCACTTTGAAATTGGAAGAGGAGCTCAAATCCCATTTTACAGCTGAGTGTTAGACAAGTCATTTCCTTCTCTTCTGCCCCTTTTCTGTAAACTTAGGGAAATGGACTAGTTGGATTAGTTCTGAATGTTATAATTCTAGTGCTGTGAAGATAATAATCATAATTTGCAGACGTAAATGGGAGTCCCGGGTTGATCCAGGGCTAGACGCAAATTTCTTCACTAGACTTAAAAGCATGATTCCCTCTTTTTCAACCCCATGATTAATCGAACTCTGGATTTCAGTGGGAGTTCCGAGGGACATTTTGTGGTAGAACCTTTCTTTTAGCCCTAACTTCCACCTAAAATAGTATTAGGGAATCTATCATCCATTAATTTGTTTAAATTCATCTTCAGCCACTTCATATTTCTCACTTGGACTACTTCCTGAGGGAGATGTGTAGGACATGAAGTTACTGAATATCAGAGCTGGAAGGGACCTCAAAGATCATCTAGTCTAGCTCCAAGACACCACATGGTGTCATTGAAAGAGTACTAGGCATAAGAGTCAGGGAGACCTGGGTTTAAATTCCAGCTTTAACACTAGCTTTGTGAGAGTGGGTAAATTATGACTCAGTTTCCTTGTCTGTAAAATGAGAATGGTAATAATACTCCCTTTAGCTGCCTTATATAGTTGTGAGGAAAGCACTTTGCAAACCTTGAAGCCTTATAGAATATAGCTGTTATTACAGAGAAGAAAGAGAGGCTTAAGACTTACATAGTATTATAATAGCTACTTCATAGCTGGGACAGAACTCCAAAATGACTCACACTCCAGGTCCAGTGCTCTTTGTGTGGTACAACATTGTCTTGTGTATGCTGTGTAAAGCATTTTATTCATCCTAGAACTTCTTCAAATATGGGATACTCTCTAAGTCTGGCATTCAGGGATTGGTGAACAAATCCTTCCCTGATATTATGAACTTTAATATATTTTGTCTTTCTGACATAATAAAACCTCATATTAGTTGGTCATTTATGAACTTTGGGGAAGATTACCCATTCCCTTTAGAGCAGCTAAAACTAACCCCTTGCCACCTTAATCTCTAGTGGGAAACCCAATGGATCACCCAAACTTCCTTGAAATGTAGAAAAAGTAAGGATATTTATGTGTATTTTGTGAACCATGTACAATTTGGATATTTGATTGTTTTATACAGGTTGGACATTCAGTTTGCTTAGAAATCGACATTTTCCAAGATGGTGAGTTGAGTGAATTCTGCAGAAATAAATTCAGCCTCTAAGAAATTCCCAGAGTGCACAAGTTGTCAGTTCTACCCCACCCCCACCCCCCCACCTATTGGCCCAGCCTTTTCTTACCTACTCACAGATTTGTATGCCATAAGGAACCTTAGTTATGATTTTTTTTGTCCTAATAACAGTGAATTTTCACTGAAGAGGCATTTTTCCCCTGTATGTCATACTGTTCACGTGTTTCAACTATTCTTGGGGATTTCATCTGATTCATACAGCTAATGTCAAGATATCTGTTTTGTGTAACAATGACGCCTTATTTTATATTTTTAGGGTGAAAGAAAAGGTGTAAACAAGTATTACCCTCCAGACTTTGATCCAACAAAGGTAAGGGATCCTTTTGTTTCTCCATCAAACTATGGCCAAGAAGACATCCATATGGAAATATGGCCTGTGATCTAACAGGTCTAATGTTCAAATGAATGGCATAGGAAAGTGTCAGAAAGACTGCATCAGGCAGTGGCAAGGCCTGGGTTTGATTCTCAACTCTGCCAATTACTAATCCATTCTCCTCACAGATTTCCCTAAATTGATGATGTCACTCCTTTGCTCAGTAAATTTCCATGGCTCCTTGTTGCTTCTAAGATCAAATAAAAGCACCTCTGTGTGGCCTTTAAAAGCCTTTTACAATCTGGTTCCAACCTGCCCTCCCAGTTTTACTCTCGACTTCACTTCATGTACTCAGTGGGCCAGCTAGATTGGCATTTTTGCTGTTGCCAATGCACAGCACTGCCTCCTCTGCCAGTGCCTTTGTCCTGCTGGGTCCCAAGGTCAGAATCATTTTTTTCACCTGCTACCTCCTGGAATCCTTTGCTTCCTTCAAAGCTCATGAGCCATTCATTTGCTTATGCCTTGTCCCTAAAATATTACCTAATCTGTACAGATTTACAGATGCACATACTTTCTCTTCATATAGCATATAAGCCAACCAAAGGCAGGAATTGTTTCATTTTTGCATCATATATCACCCATAGCAGACAACTGTTATTTGTTCACTGTGAGACTTTGGGCCTATCCCTTCACCACCCTAGGCCTCACGTTTCTTTATTTGTAAAATTAAATGTTTGGACTGGGTGATCTGTGAGATTACTTTCAGTTCTGAATCTGTGACTCTGTGATACAAACGTGAGGATCTTAGAATGATGACACTGTTCAAGTGTAAAAGGTGGTCCAAATTACTGGACTCTTCCCCAGGTTTCACCTTGGCATCTGCTTGTCTTTGTATGGGGTGCACTTCCTCAGCCTCCCAGAGTACTAGTAATCTCTATAACAGAATTGATGTGATGCTTTTCCAAACTTCCTTCAGGCATTTTCCTACAAAAGCTGTGGTCTTTGGAGAACATTGGGCTGGGCATTGACCAGTGGTGATTTATTCTTTAGCTTTATTCTCTTCTGTCTCACAGCATGGCTCTCTCAATCGATACCACCACAGCCACCCACTTCGGGAGAGGGCACGGAAACTTTCTCAGGGCATTCTTGTCATCAGGTAAAGGTGTTCCTCAGATCCCTGTGTTAGAGCCCTTGAATCTGGAGCCCCTCATTGATAAAATAAGTGAGAGGAAGAATCTAGATGATGGGAATTTCCATTGGTATCATAATGAGGAGAATAATGTCTGGGAAAGATTGGATGTTAATGTTACTTCTCTGGACTCCAGATCTTGTCTGAGGAAACTAGACCTCAGGACTAAAGCAGAAGGTGCCCTAAATCATAAACCTAGGGTATTATTAAAACAAAGGAGAAGCTAGATGGGCATTCCCATCCCACCAGCCAAGCACCCTGACCTGGACTAGAGGTACAATATCCAAGTTTCCCTATGTGTCTTTTTTATTTTCCCCCCAGTAAATGTGTTACTTTTTGGTCATCCTATTTATTTATATGAGTCTTAATTATCATCTTAAAAGTTTGCTTCTCATTGCCTCTGAGAGAGAGAATCTATAAGGGCTTATCCCACAAGTCTTTATTAATTTTGATTGGCATCAGTTAGGTATGAGTAGGAGAAGAGCTAATGGAAATACTTCCTTAGATCAGTACAAATGATAGTGGGGGGGGGGGGGCGGTTATGGGCTTTTGTTGTGATAGTATTTATTATTCAGTACTACCTATACATGTGTCCAGTACCTTACATAAAGTTGCTCCATAGATGTTTATTGAATATGAATTACTGAATATGTCTAAGAGATTTCATTTTAAAAAATCATCTCCCTATTATTTCTGGGGGGGATTTTGTGTCATGGCTGGAAGGTATAGTAAATAGCCCCCCAAAATAAAATTGCCTTGGGGCAGCCTCAGCATTATATTTTTTTCCCAAGCTGCTGGGCACACATGATCCCTGCCTTCCTCAAGAATTGGCCATTAGTTCTTTGTAGATTATGGTAGAAACAATCTTTGAATGTGTTTCTTACCTCTTGGGTAATGATCCCAAGTAGACATTTGAAAACATTGCACTTCTTTATTTTTGGGGTTTTCTTTATTATTCTTTATTTTATTTATTTATAGATTTGAGATGCCCTATAACATCTGGTGTGATGGCTGTAAGAACCACATTGGCATGGGTGAGTCACCATTTTTCCCACCAGCTCTACTTATTGATTTCATCTCTGAAATATCTCTTTTCCCTGTCTCTTACTTTGCAGCCCCCTCTGACACTATCCTTGTTGTGGACCCTTCTCTGTTACCTCTTCTCTAGATAGGGCTTCTTAACCTTTTCCCTCTTTTGACCCCTTTTTACCCATGACATTTTTACACAACCCCAGGTATTATAGGTATATAAAATAAAATATAAAAATGAAACATTTATAATAAATCATAATTTCACAACCCCCATATTCAGTTATGTAACCCCATATGGGGACTCAACCCATACTTTAATAAGTTTTGTACTACACTATTTTTTATTTTGGGGGGCTGAGGCATTTGGGGTTAAGTGAATTGCCCAGGGTGACACAGCTAAGAAATGGTAAGTGTCTGAGGGCAGATTTGAACTCAGGTCTTCCTGACTTCAGGGCTGATCCTCTATCGACTGCACTACCTAGCTGCCCCTGTTCTACACTATTGTAACTGAATCCCAACTTCTATTTTTCCCCTCTGTAATTCTCCTTCATGGCCTTGGTAATCTGGAAATTTAATACTTTTCCAAATGTAGAACTCTGGTAATCGCGTCACTCCCCTGTTCAAAAATAGCCATTGTTTCTCTGTTGCCCACAGGACACCCTTTCATCCTCTGTTTCATGTGGAAGAGGAGGAGGCAGGCCTAGATGACCTCTGAGTTCCTTTCTAGCTCTAGATCTGTAATCCCGTGGCTATACCACATTTCACAATTCCCTTCTCTCCATCACACACACATGGCCCTACAGCCAAAGTGGATAGCCACCTGTTACCCAAACCCATTTAGCTCTCTTCACCTCTTTTTTCTGTGCAGTCATATAGGCCATCCCCTATGCCTAGTAAATTCTCCCTGTGAATCTCTACGTGTTAAAATCATCTTTTTTCAGGGCCTAGTTTCTTCTGAGACATTTCCTCTTAGTCCCCAAACTCTCAACTAAAAATATTCCCCCTTCTCTCATTTTTCAGAATAATTTTTGGGAACCTTTTCGTTATACTTTGTATATTCTGCCTTGTTTCATATTTATTTATATGCATATATTATTATTATTACATATTATTGTAATTATATTTTACATATCTGGTATTCCTCTCCTTTAGATTGTTCCCTTGAGACCAGGGCTATATTATTTCATTTTTGCATCCCCAGTGCCTAGCACATTTCCTTATATTCAGTTAGAGTTAATGTTAACTGAATGGACTGACCTGGCAAAGCATTGCTATATGCCCAGAAAGCTTTCCTGAATCTTTCATTTGTTCTTCCCTTCCTTGCCAGGTGTTCGTTACAATGCTGAAAAGAAGAAGGTTGGCAATTATTACACAACCCCCATCTACAGGTGGGTGTATTGGTATATTGAGTACTCTGGGTGCCTACAGAAAACTCAGACGCTTTGGGGGGAAAATGAGTGAAAGGGGAAGAGAACAACTGTGGCTGGAGTCATTGTAAGCAGCCCAGCTCCATTCTGGTGGGAGAAGGGGACCAGGACCCTGCATGAAACACCATCTCCCATCCACTGTGGCCTACACTAACCCCACTGAGGACCAATGGCAGGCCTGGGGTGGGCACAGTTGGGTTGGGCCTTGCTCTATAGGAGAGAGCCGCCACATAAAAGGTGGAAAGTACCAGCTATTCTTCTTTCTATGCAAAGGACCTTGTGATTGAGAGCAGGAAGAGAAATCTCAGTGTGCCAGCCCCCTACCTGGTGCCAGCCCCCAACTTGCTCCAGCAAGAGAGATTTCCTAGCCCAGCTGGAGCTCTGCCAGGCCTGCCACTCAGCCTCTCACTCTCAGCACCCCTCAGGCCACACTGTGCCTCCCACCCTGTCTGCTCTGATCCCAGGGCGATGACCCAGCCCTGGTCATGTGACCCTAGCAAGTCACAGCCACTGGGCCTCTCTTCATCTGTGAAATGGGCCTGGTGTTGTCAGTCTCTGCCTTCAGATGGTGAAAAAGGAACTTTATAACCTCTTAACACGATAGAAACAAGAGATGCATTCAGAGGCAGCACGGGGTTATGGACTGGGCTGGAACTCTGGATTTGATCCTCTCTTAGGCCTCTGGCAAATCACTTGTGCTCTCCAGGTCTCAGAGTCCTCACCCATTAAGTGAGGAGGTAGAAGTGGATTCCCTTGGTCAGTTTTGAATATTTTCTCTTAACCCAGCTCTTTATTTCCACCTCTCCACACAAAGAGCTCCTAGCCCAATGGTCCCTTTCTGTGACTCCTGCTGAGCCCACCTTCCACCTTTGACTCTTTGAGATTTAACTGGCAACTCCCTAGAGTATAACGGTTCCATGATCTCATGGTTTCTGTTGGCAAATTCCTCTCCAGGTTCAGAATGAAATGTCACCTCTGTGTCAACTACATCGAGATGCAGACAGATCCTGCCAATTGTGACTATGTGATTGTGAGTGGTGCCCAGAGGAAGGAGGAGCGATGGGACATGGCAGACAACGAACAGATCCTGACCACAGGTGAGCCCTGCCCTCTAGCCCCAGGCCTTCCCCTGCCCCAGAGCAGGACCACCAAATATCTCACCCCATTTTCCTTCTAGAGCAGGAGAAGAAACAGAAGCTGGAGACTGACGCCATGTTCCGCCTGGAGCATGGCACCACAGACCAGAGCAAGTTGCAGAAGGCCATTCCCAGCCTGTCCAACATCCAGGAAGCCCAGAGCGCCTGGAAGGATGACTTTGCCCTTAACAGCATGCTAAGGAGAAAGTTTAGGGTGAGGAGGGCTGGGGCTTAGGGGAGACATTTCTGAATGCTGGGCAGTCACTGGAGGCTGCTGCCTTTCAAGCTGAACTGCTCCGAGGAACAGGCCATCAGTCTCTGCCCAGAGCTGTGAGCCAGAATAGATCCCTCTCATCTTCTAGTCTAAGCTAGCTGATTTGTCAGAGGAGAAAACTGACGCCTAAAAGAGTTAAACGGAAAAAAAAAAAGTTAAATGATTTTCAGTGGTCAGATAATGAAGAGGTTTATAGGGTCTAGAGCTAGAAGGAGTCTTTGTTTCATCTAATCCAACCCCTCATTTTACAGACTAAAAGAAAAAAGAGAGGCTCAAAGGGATTTATGAGACTTTTTAAAGGTAGTATTTTTTCAGTAGTAATCAGTGTGTGAATCCAGGTCTGTTTCCATCACATGGGTAAGACTGGCTAGAGAAAGTAAGGCCTGTCTGGATTGCCATGTCAGCCTTGGAGCAAGGGAGCCAACTGAGCCTCTTGTCCTTGCCGAGGACAGAATTCAGTTCTTGAAGGGCAGTGGTCAGGAGGAGATTTCTATTCACTTCTCCTCGTGTTTTTCCCATGCTTCCCTCTCCATCTTTCTTTCCTCCTTTTGCCAATCTTTTACTTTAGGAAAAAAAAAAGGCCATAAAGGAAGAGGAGGAAAAAACACTGGCTCTACAGACCAAGGCGAACCTCAGTATCCCCCTGGTGCCTGAAACAGAGGAGGACCGGAAGCTTGCTGCTCTGCTCAAGTACCACAGCCTGGACTGTGCGTCCTAGTCTTATCATCTGTTGTGGACCAGGAGTTGGGGTGGGGGTGGAGGGTGGGAGATAGATTCAGGGGAGTCACCTTCTTAAGGACAAGGAGGGAGAGGGAATATGAGAGTAGGAGAGGGAGGGAAGTTCTTAATATTGAGTACATGAGAACCTGTCTGGAGCACATTAAAAAAATACTCTGGGATGGCTCTTACCCTACTTTTTACTCTGCCTCATCTCCATTTGCCAGCATATGAAGACAAACAGAAATTGAAACGGACAGAAATCTTCGGCCGCTCCTGGTTCCCTTCTACCCCAGTACATGGGGCCAGCAACAGCAAGGTGAACAGTGTTCTCAAGAAACTGGCAGTTAGCCGAAAACCCATGCCCAGCGCATCCTCCATCACTAGCAGTGACTTAGGAATTGTACGTCGGAAGTCCAGGGATGGCCTTGAGGGCCCTCAGGAATCAGGCGAAGCTCCAGAGCCAAGTGCAATGAAGGAGGTGGATGAAAACATCCCAGGAGGATCTTCATCGGAGACACACTATCCCCCAGATGTGGAAACACAGGGGGGTCCCAGCAGCACCTCCATCCTCAGTTCTTCTCTAGTTGCAGACTATTCAGACTCTGAGAGTGACTAATAATGACTAATATTATCATTCCCTCCATCATCCTAAGCTACCTTCCCCACCAAGAAATCCTCACTCCCCCAGGGAGGCTTCCACTTGCAAAGAGACCGTATATGGATGGGCTTCTTCCCACCAAGCTTTCCTAGAATGAGAAACTTCTTTTTCCCTCAAGACTTCAATTTTTTGTAAATAATTGGGTTTTTATTTATTTAATTGAGGAGGGAGTCTGTGTGGTGTCTGACTTGAATCTCCAACATGAATTTATTAAACCCCCACCTATTAAATCCAGTTGGTGCATCAGATTATTAGATATAGACAGCAGTCCCTCCTTTCTATATTGGAATGGAGAATAAGCAGTGTTAAAATATGGAAACTAAATAAAGACCCCAGCCATGGTTCCCCTAAGTGATTCCGAAGAAATCAGGGGATTTAGATCTAGAAGGAACCTTAGAGAAGGCAAAGGAATTGATCGAGAATACATAGGTCTCACACATACACACAACACATATATAAATACATACATATGTTTTATACACTGTATGCAGCAGTTGTGAGAATGTGTGTGTTTATGATTTGTTCAGTCACATCTGTCTCTTGTGATCCCATCTGAGGTTCTCTTGGCAAAAATTGGAATAGTTTGTTCTTTTCCTTCAACACATTTACAGATGAGGAAACTGAGACAATGTTCAGGGTCACACAGTAACTAGTTAAGTGATTTATATGATTTATACGTACACATGTGTGAAATACAAGGTTTCATATCTACTACCAGCTACTGTCAAATACGTCATTTAAATATTACTATGCCCATTTGATAGATTAGGAAACAGGCTCAGGCAGGTTTCCTGACTCCAGGTCCAGTGTCCTTTCTGTTAACTTTACTGCCTATATAGGCCAATTCATCCTTGACTTCTTAGTTCTTTCTGGATACAGATGGAACAGAAATGCATTCGTGGTCAATTTCCATGAAAATTGGTGGAACAGTGAAGACAGATCTGTCCCAGAAGTAGCTGTTAAGGAACTATTAATTCCCTTTCACCCTTCCTCCTGCCATTGTCCTGAGGGGAAAAGTTTGAGCAAGTTGGGAAACAAAAGCAAGCCTGTGAGTTCTACCCAAATCTTTATGGGCCCCCTGCCCTACCGCTGAGGAAACAGAAAGGTAGTTATTGGCTTGCATCGGGGCACCCTGAGGGGTCTGGAGATTCACTGAATTCCTGATTTTAAGCCTTTTGGGAGAGCTAAGCTATAATTGCCTGAGAAGCTTCTCAGACCCTTTGTAAGGTCTGGTATATGTAAGGTTTAGAGGCTTGAAAGGAAGTTTAAGAGGGATTGTAGGGGTAGCTACTTTGTAGCCTATGGTATCTTGATTTTTAAGAAGGTAGCACTATGATCAGGACGTGTGAGCTATAAAATAGGCATAGAGCCATTAAAGATCATATAGGCACATCTTTTGCTTTGAGAAGTGTTTTTATTTGGTCTTGTTTTGATATATCATTTCCTAGTATGATCTTCCTATTACAAAAACTTTTAGACAAAGTGAAACCCACGATGACCAAGTTAAGAGTGCCACATTTTATGTCCATAGTCACCACTTCCAGAGGAGAAAGAGGCGACTACAGCATCAGCTTTCATTTCAGTATTTTCACGTATATTATTTGTAGGCACCACCCTCTCTCCAGTTTTAGGAAACTGTGGGTCAAGAGGGGAAAGTCCAGGACAGAATTTAAGATTTCACACATAAGCTTTCCGACACCAGATCCAGTGGTTTAAAAAAAAAAAAAAAAAAAAAAAGTTCTTTGAGAAATGTTTTTATTTTGTCTTTTGTTTTGACATATTTCCTAGTATCTCCTTCCCTTGTTACCAAAACTTTTACTCAAAATGAAATCAACAGCAAATTAGAGGACTCAAACCTTATCTAATTATTGGATTATAGATTTAAACTGCAATGGACAACAGGGGACCCTGTCAAGCCCACTAGGTTTAGACTGGAGAAATGCAAGACCTAGAGAAACGACTTCCAAGTCGTTACCTTCTTAAGTAATTCCATACAGGAATCGCTACAAAGCCAGCCCCACTGACTTCCAATCCAGATAATTGCGGCAGGCTGGCCGAAGGTCACGTAGCCAGGAGGTCCGGTTTAGAAGCTAACCCTAACCACCTCGGGCTCTCACTAGTCACTCTCCCACGAATTAATCTAGCCTGAAGAACCTACGGGATTGGGCAGAGGCTGGGATGGCTCCCTCCCCCCGGGAGTTTACTACATTCTTATTGTTTTAGGTCGAAGTTAGACCCAAAGCCGACCGCAAGTAACCCTGGGTGAGAATGGGGGCGGGGAAGGAATCCCATACAGTCCATTAGGACTATCGATCGATCAATTAGCATTTACGTACCCGGCGCTACCCTGCGGCCACTTCACCGAGTTTATGAGTTTAAGGTCTGCCCCGCCTTTTTCTCAGAAAGCCCCACCTCCGCTTACTGGCTCGCTTTAGGGCCGAGGGGAAGCCGGCCCCACGTGTGCTCCGACTAGTTCTCAGGCTTCCGCTGAGCTGTTTGGCTCCTGGTGCTCGTACCCAGGCTGCTCCCCTGACCTACCATGAGCTTAGAGGCGATCCGCTATCACCGGGGCTCCCTGCACGTCCTGGACCAGCTGCTGCTGCCCCAACAGAGCCATTATGAGTCTGTGACCTCTGTGCGCCAAGCCTGGGAGGCCATCAGGGCCATGAAGGTGGAAGGAGGGAAAGGGCCGGGGGGCCACGGCTGGGGTGGAGGGTCTGGAGACCCGTAGTGTGAAGTCAGCTGCGTGTCCGGAGAAGGAAGCCCTGGGCTGGGCGGGGCGGCAGCGGGACAAACCCATAAAACACTTCCAGGCTCAGACCTGTGTCCTGCGGTCGCTTCCAACTCTGACACTCATTGTTCTAAGGGCCCCCCCAGCTCTGACCTCCCAGGTTCTAAGGGTCCTCCCAGCTCTGACTTCCCAGGTCTAAGGGCCCTCCCAGCTCTGACCTCCCAGGTTCTAAGGGCCCCCCCAGCTCTGACCTCCTGGGTTCTAAGGGCCCTCCCAGCTCTGACCTCCTGGGTTCTAAGGGCCCTCCCAGCTCTGACCTCCCGGGTTCTAAGGGTCCTCCCAGCTCTGACTTTCCAGGTCTAAGGGCCCTCCCAGCTCTGACCTCCTGGGTTCTAAGGGCCCTCCCAGCTCTGAGATCCTGGGTTCTAAGGACCCTCCCAGCGCTGAAATTCTGTATTCTAAGTGCCCTCCCAGCTCTGACAAACTATGATTTAAGCCCCACCCAGCTAAGATATTCTCTGTTCCAAAGCTCTTTAACACTGTTTAATCTGTGAGCACTATGTGGACACAATAGATCAGAATGGGTTTTGAGTGCCCAGCACAGCCAGCATAAATCAACTTCTATTAACCAGCAACATGAGAGAATAGAAAGAACTTTGGATATGGTTTGGAATATTTGGATTCAAATCCTTCCCTGCTGCTTGAATCATTCTTTGATCTTAATAAAGTCTCCTTCTTTCCCCACTCCAAAGTTTCCTTGTCTAGATAATAAGCCATTTGAACTCTTCTGACAGTCTGTGACAGTCTATGACCCCTTCTCTTCAGGATCCACATAATCAACCAGCCAATCAACAAACACTTATTAAACACCTACTGCTATATGCATGACACTGTGCTAAGTGCTGGGGATGCAAAAATAGTTCTTGACTTATAGGAAAACTGAGGCAAAGTTTGGGTATCCCAGAATGGGTTAACCTGAGATCTGTGCCTGTATGCATCCTAACCTGAGCCCCAGAAGGCCAAGTTTCACCTATCACCCCCCCCCCCCCTGCATTAATCAAAGACAGATCCCTTGATTTATACTCTTCCTCATCCCAGGTGCGAGGTGCTCCAGCTATTGCCATAGTGGGCTGCCTGAGCTTGGCTGTAGAGCTGCACGCTGGATCAGGGGGCCCCGGCCTTGAGGCCCTGGTGACCTTTGTGCAGGACTCACTAAAGTACCTGGTGACAGCCAGGCCAACTGCTGTCAATATGGCTCAGGCTGCCCGGGAGATGTCAGAGGTAGCCAGCCAAGAGGCTGGGCAGGAAGGGGCAACAGAGAGTGCAGTCCGAGAAAGGTAAGAGAAGAGCTGTCCTCCCTCCCCAAGCTCTTGTGGTTCTGGGAACACAAGCAGTTTTAAACTCCTTTGGGAAACCTTCTCATTTCATTAACTTGGAGGGCAAAGTAAAAGTCGGTCAGCAGGGGAGATCATGGGTCACCCAGGCCAGCGACCTCTTCATTTTTTAGATAAAGAACCTGAAGCTTAGGGTGGGGGACAGTGACTTTCCCAATGTCATACAAATAGTGAAGAATTCGAACTCAGGCTCCTTTACTCTAATTCCTGTGCTCTTTCTACTTTATGCAATGGAAAAAAAAAAACTTGAATACCCATACAATGTACTACTAACTAATCAGTACAAGATAAATGGGTAAAAGAATTTCCTAGTAACTATTAACTAATAATCATAAGTTAGCTCTTGGATAGCTAGCACCTGTGCTAAGTTACTTTATAAATATTATTTCATTTTATTCTCACAACAACCTTAGGAGGGAGGAGCTATTATTATTCTCCTTTTTACAAGTGAGGAAACTGAGGCAGGCAGTGGTTAAGTGGCAGCTAGGTGGCACAGTGGATACAGTACCAGTCGTATAGTCAAGAAGATTCAACTTCTTGAGTTGAAATCCAGCTTCAGACACTTACTAGCGGGGGGATCCTGGACAAATCACTCTTGTTTCCTCATCTATAAAATGAGTTGGAAAAGGAAATGGCAAATCACTCCAAGAAAACTCTAAATGGGATTTTTGCCAAGAAAACCTTAAATGGGGTCATGAAAATTCAGATATGACTGAAAAACGATGCACCAGTAACAGATGACATTGGATACATCTTCTGACGAATGGCGTGGCAGAGAAAGAGCCAAGGAGGCCTGAGTTTTAAGTTTCACCTGCCTCTTGACACATCCTGGCTCTATGACCCTGGACAAGTCAGATCTCAATGATCAAAGCATCTGTGTGAAGCTACAAATTTTTTTGTAATAGGCTGAGGGAGTTTCTTGATTCACAACAACCCTACGATTAAGCACTACAGACACATGGACCCATTTGTGGGTCCCATTTTGTGGACCAAAAAACTGAGGTTTGTTCACTGTGACTTGGCCAAGGTCATACAGCTAACATTCTTTTAGGACCAAAATCTGAATTTGGGTACCTGTTTAAGTGCCCTCTGGAAGCAGATGCCCGCTGGGTGTGCAGATGAAAGCTCTTCACCCATCATGTGCCCACCCTTGCCCCTCCCCAGGTTGATCTGCTGGGCTGAGCACATGCTGGAGAAAGACGTCAAGGACAACCAGAGCATTGGGGACCATGGGGCCCAGCACCTTCTGGAGCGTGTGGCACCAGGGGGTGGCCAGGTGACTGTACTGACCCATTGCAACACTGGCTCTTTAGCCACCGCAGGCTATGGAACAGCTTTGGGTGAGTGAGGGGAAAGAACAAATTATAGAATTATAGAACTGAAATCTGGAAAGCATCTTAGAGGTCTCTTAATTCTCTTTAAAATGGAATATACCACTTCCCACCTACGTGCATTTTCATGGGCTGTACTCCCCTACCTGAATACCCTTCTTCCCTCCCTTCTCTACCTTTTAGAACCCTAATCTCCCTTCAGGGCTCAGCTCAAGTTGCCACCTCTTCTCTGAAGCCTTCCCTGATTGTCCTACTCCTTGCTCTCACACTATGGGGCCTCTACTCTTCCCTGCCCCTCACAGGACTTCTTATTGTCTCTTTTGCCTTGGGTGGGGGGAATGTGGGTCATTCACAGGTGTGATCAGATCTCTGCATGCCCTGGGCCGCCTGAAGCATGTGTTCTGTACGGAGACGCGGCCCTACAACCAGGGGGCACGGCTGACGGCCTACGAGCTAGTGTATGAGAAGATCCCCGCCACCCTCATCACAGACAGCATGGTAGCTGCTGCCATAGCCCACAAGGAGGTGGGAGGTCAGTGGTCTGGCTGGGTGTCCAGAGGTGGGCTGGGAACCATTCTTTCTCCCTAATTGCATGGGGTGGGAGGAACTGTAGAATCCTGTGCTCCTGGCCTCTCTTTTGAAGTACTCAAAGGGTCCTGAAAGTTAAAAGTGTAACCCTCTCCTTTTACAGAGGAACAAACTGAGGCTTAGAAAAGGAGGATTTCCCCAAGTTTAATAGACATTTAATTGGCAGAGCCCGGACTCAAAGTGAGATTTTCTGACTTCAGCTCCAGGGCTCTTTGCACTACTGTCCTAGTCTCCTTCCTTATTACCCCATAGATGCCATAGATTCTTTTCCCTGTGCTCCTGTAATTCCCAACCTTTCCTTGTCACCTGGCCCTCAATACTTCAGTTAGATGTAGAATTTCCTCCCCCGTTTGGGCAGCTCATAACCCAGCGATGTCTTCTGCACCCATTCTTGTTCATCACATCTATAAATCCTGCCCAGCAGACTACCCAACACTCTAGAGACCTTTCAATCCTCTACCCCTTAGTTTCTGTAATAATAATAGTACCTATTTCTATGGTTCTTCAAAGTTTATATATTGCTTGCCTCAAAACAACCACATAAAGTAGGCAATACCCCCATTTAACAGCCAAAGAAGTAAGAATCCAGACTTGCCTGGGATTAAACAGCTAACAGGGCCTTTCCTTTCTTCCTGCAGCAGTCATTGTGGGAGCAGACCGGGTGGTCGCCAATGGTGACACTGCCAACAAAGTAGGTACTTACCAGCTGGCCATTGTTGCCAAGCACCACGGGATCCCTTTCTACGTGGCTACTCCTGTTTCCTCTTGTGATCTCAGCTTGAAGACAGGTCAGGAGATTGTCATTGAGGAGCGGCCAGGCCAGGAGCTGACCAATCTCTGTGGGACCAGGATTGCTGCCCCAGGTGAGTCCAGCACTGTAGCAGATAGGACCAGAAGGCCTGATGCTTGTTTGTTTTCTGAACTCCGTGTCTCCTTTTGAGGACAGGTGGCATGGAGAGAATGGTACCACCTTACTAGGTCTGAAGACAGAAGCTGTAGACCTGTTTTATCTTCTGGAATTTAGAAAACCTTATCTGGCTTCTTTTCTATTGCCTCACAGCCTACCCCCTACTGCAAAGCAGGGTAGGAGGAGCTAGGAAGTCATTTAATCAACAAGATAGGCAGTGAATAGAGTATAAACTCAGAGCAGGAGCTATTTAATTTTTGTCTTTGCATCATCAGCACTTCACACAGTGAGGCATTTAGATGCCTTTTGAACTGAATCCAATAAAACAGATAGCACAGCCCCTCCAGTTTGGGAAAGGGACTACCAACTTCATCTTTTCTCTGTCACAGACTTCTGCTGATGTCTATGAATCCTTTCTCAGAAGAATTCTTTTTTAAATTCATAATCAAAGGAAATTCTACATTTCAATTGGAGATCAGTGAAAATAAGGATGTAATTTTCCCCCTCAAGTTCAAAAACCTTCGAAACCTCTCTACATCTTTGATCTAAGGGAACAAAGGCTTAGAAATACTGAAAAACAACTTCCAGATGCAAATAAAAAGAGGGTAGACAAACTCCTGAAGGCAAATTATATGTAGATAAGAAGAGTGACAGTCTTGAAGTCAAGAGACCAAGTCTGGAATTATAGCCCTAGCATTACTTGCTCTGTGTCTTGGTTTTCTCAGTTATAAAATGAGGCTAGTAATACTTATATTATTGAGATAACAGCTTCTTAAACTGTGATTCACAACCCCATATGGAGTCTCATAACTGAATGTGAAAGTCACAAAATTATCAGTAAACATTTGATTTGTACCTTTGTTTATATACCTATATGCCCAGGGTTATGTAAAAATTTCTCAGGTGAAAAGGGAGGGGTATCACAAGTATAAAAAGTTTAAGCACTGATCTAGATAACAGGATTCTAAGGGAAATATTTGGTCAACTTTAAAATGATTTAGAAAAGGAAATTGCAATTATGATCCCATTAGAGTTAGAGAAGGTAGGGATAAGATAAGAAGAAAACAAGCCTTTATATTGTACTTGCTTTATGCCAGGCACTGTTCTAAATACTTTACAAATGATCTGTAAATATTTGTTCCCCATAACAACTCTGCAAGGTAGGTAGGTATTATTATCTCCATTCTATAGTCATGGCAACTGAGGTAAACAGAAGTTAAGTGACTTCCCCAGTGTCATACAGCTAATAAGTATCTAAGGCTGAATTTGAACTTGATTCACCAACTACCTAAGTGAAAACAAAAAAGTTTCCTAGAGAAAACCTTAAGAAATCATTTAGTCTGACTTCATTTCTAGACACACGTCTAGAGAATTGACATGACATATCACCATAATCGGCTCCTTATCCAAATCCAGGGTAAATGTTAGTGCTGTATTATCAATAAACATTTATTAAGCACCTACTGTGTCTCTGGCACTATACTAATTGCTATACCATTCAGAGTTGGGTAGGTATAATAATTCTTGCAATGTGACTCTGAGCAAGTCACTTAACCTTGTTTGTTTCCATTTTCTTATCGACCAAATGAACTGGAGAAGAAAATGGCAAGCCATTCCATTCCAGTATCTTTGCCAAGAAAACCCAATGGGATTCTGGAGAATCAAATATGACTGAACAACAACCCATTACCTAGATCATAGGCTTCTAAGGAAGGCATTTGATAAGTTTTAAAATGCTTTAGAAATGGAACTTGTAATTATAATCATAATAGAGTTCAAAGCGCAGGGAAGAGCAAGGGAAGGAAAATGGGAATAAGCCTTTATAAACAGCTGCTCTTTCATTGAAAGAAGGGACAGGTGGTGAGAAAATGTCAAAAAAAAAAAAAAACCTTTTAAAACTGGTACCAGTGACAGGTGTCAAGGGAGATGGGGCATGGGTCCTAATTTCTCCTTGAAGTCAGGCTGGGATCCCTCACTCACATAGGCTCCCCTTTCCCTAGGTATTGGCGTTTGGAACCCAGCCTTTGACGTCACCCCTCACGAGCTCATCACTGGCGGCATCATTACAGAGCGTGGCGTCTTTTCCCCCAAGGAACTCCAGATTGCCCTGACCTCTAAGACCTCCTGATTAGACCCAAACTCCTCACATCCCAAGTCTCCCTTCCTTTACCTCTAATTAAATTGTAAGCTCTTTGAACCCAATGTCCCATCTGTTTAAATGTTCCCTGCTCCAAAGCTCAGTGCCTTGTGTCATAAAGTGTCTGTTAAATTAAATGTCCTCCTATCACTGAACTTTTTTACAATAAACCTTTTATTTATGATAATTGCTTATATTTGTGGAGTGCTTTCTGGAAGACAAAGTTCTTCCTGTATACCCCTGGGTGTCCAATCCCAACACTTCTACGTCTGGCCTCTCCCTTCCACTCTCCTAATCAACCCCTAATTCGGGCCCCCATCACCAGTTGCCTGGAGTGGTTTCCTTGCTTCCAGCTCAATCCATTCCATGTGTAATGTCCAAAGCCCTTCATGACTCAGCCCCCTCTATTTTTCAAGTCTTAACTCACTACTCCCCGACTCACACTCTTCAGTGTAGTAACAGCGGCTCCTGGTTCTTCTAGAATCTCTTGATTCTAGGCCTTTTTTCTGGCTCTCTGCGGGGTCCTCCTCATCTCTTCCTTCTGGATTCAATACCTTCCTTCAAATCCCAACCCAAATCATATTTTCTAAAGAAAACGTTCCCCAACCCTTCTAAATCTTCCCTTGCTTAATTATTTCCTATTTAGCAATGGAAGCTGTAATTATAATAGAGCTCAAGCACATATAGCTTGTTTGTACATATTAATTTGCCTGTGGTGTCTCCCATTAGGTGGAGAGTTCTTTGAGGGCAGGCGCTATTTTTTGCCTCTTTTCATATCCCCTAGCATATAGTAGGCACTTGACAAATGCTTGTTGATTTGCTATATATCGCCACCAAAATGACCTTCCGAAAGAACAGGCTTACACTGGCTCCCTGTTACCTGTAAGCAGCATATAAATGCCTCAGGCCTCCACAGCGCACGCTTTCCCAGCCTTATTTTACTCTACTCTTCCCAACTGGACTATCTGGTCCTGCATTCTCCATCAGGTACAGGCTGCCCCTTCAGGTTCGAAACAGATCATCTCCCTTATATAATATATTATAATATGTTATTATAATATTATTATATATTAATATTACGTAATAATATAATTAATATTATAATATAATATTATAATAGACTTTTGGGTACCTGATTTCCTTCATTCTCTACCAGGTACAAGGCTCCCTTTTTATAACAGAATTTTAAGATCCTTCCAATCCCTTCAACGCCTATTCTAGTGGAAACCATCTGCCCCGCCCCCACCCCAACGGGAGTGGATGCTCAGATTTGTCTCAATTCTCTCATTGCTCCCATCCCACTCTCTCTGGTAGAACATGCGTATTCATATCCTGTCTTCCCTTTGGACTATATGCTTCCTGAGGGCAGGAACTATATGCTTCCGGAGGGCAGGGACTACGTGCTTCCTGAGGGCAGGAACTATATGCTTCCTGAGGGCAGGGACTACGTGCTTCCTGAGGGCAGGGACTACATGCTTCCTGAGGGCAGGGACTACATGCTTCCTGAGGGCAGGGACTACGTGCTTCCGGAGGGCAGGGACTACATGCTTCCTGAGGGCAGGGACTACGTGCTTCCGGAGGGCAGGGACTACATGCTTCCTGAGGGCAGGGACTACGTGCTTCCGGAGGGCAGGGGAATATATGCTTCCGGAGGGCAGGGACTATATGCTTCCTGAGGGCAGGGGAATATATGCTTCCTGAGGGCAGGGACTATATGCTTCCGGAGGGCAGGGGAATATATGCTTCCTGAGGGCAGGGGAATATATGCTTCCTGAGGGCAGGGAATATATGCTTCCTGAGGGCAGGGACTACGTGCTTCCTGAGGGCAGGAACTATATGCTTCCTGAGGGCAGGGGACTATATGCTTCCTGAGGGCAGGGACTACGTGCTTCCTGAGGGCAGGGGACTATATGCTTCCTGAGGGCAGGGACTACGTGCTTCCGGAGGGCAGGGACTACATGCTTCCTGAGGGCAGGGACTACGTGCTTCCGGAGGGCAGGGACTCGATGCTTCCTGAGGGCAGGGACTCACGTGCTTCGGAGGGCAGGGACTACATGCTTCCTGAGGGCAGGGACTACGTGCTTCCTGAGGGCAGGGAATATATGCTTCCGGAGGGCAGGGACTATATGCTTCCTGAGGGCAGGGAATATATGCTTCCTGAGGGCAGGGACTACGTGCTTCCTGAGGGCAGGGGAATATATGCTTCCTGAGGGCAGGGGACTACATGCTTCCTGAGGGCAGGGACTATATGCTTCCGGAGGGCAGGGACTACGTGCTTCCGGAGGGCAGGGGAATATATGCTTCCTGAGGGCAGGGACTATATGCTTCCTGAGGGCAGGGACTATATGCTTCCGGAGGGCAGGGGAATATATGCTTCCTGAGGGCAGGGACTATATGCTTCCGGAGGGCAGGGGAATATATGCTTCCTGAGGGCAGGGACTATATGTTTCCTGAGGGCAGGGACTACATGCTTCCGGAGGGCAGGGACTATATGCTTCCTGAGGGCAGGGACTACGTGCTTCCTGAGGGCAGGGGACTACGTGCTTCCGGAGGGCAGGGACTATATGCTTCCGGAGGGCAGGGGAATATATGCTTCCTGAGGGCAGGGACTACATGCTTCCTGAGGGCAGGGACTACATGCTTCCGGAGGGCAGGGGAATATATGCTTCCTGAGGGCAGGGACTATATCTTCCGGAGGCAGGGGATATATCTTCCTGAGGCAGGGACTATATGCTTCCGGAGGGCAGGGGAATATATGCTTCCTGAGGGCAGGGACTACATGCTTCCTGAGGGCAGGGACTATATGCTTCCGGAGGGCAGGGGAATATATGCTTCCTGAGGGCAGGGACTATTTTTTTATCCTCAATTCCAGAGCTAATCAACAAATCAAGCATTTATCAACCACTTACTGTATACCCAAGTACTTGCGATGCAAACCCAAGCACAAAGACCCTACTTTTGAAGACTTGGATTGTAATGGAGTAAAGGAAGCTGTCGAGTGAAGGGGGTAGGGCGGGGTGGGGGGCATGGGAAAATCAGAAAAGTCAGGGCAGGGAGCCTCCCCAACCAAGGAAAGATCAGGCGCCAGGCCTTTGCTGATTACCCCCAAGGCGGGCCTCCAGGGGCCCCGAGGGACGAGTAGAATCTGGAGGATTGGGAGTTGCAGAAAGGGAAAAGCACAGGGCTTTACCACTATCAGGTGTCGCCTAACGGCTCATTAAATCACACGTTCGCTGTGTGGCCGAGCAAAGATCATTCTCCCCCTTTCACAGCTCTAATCCGATTCCCGGGGGCTCCTTACAAGGGCCGGAGCGGGATGCTCCGCGCCGACTCCCACCTCCAGAAACGCGGAGAGGAGGACGGAGGCGGGAGAAGAAAATCTGGAGGAGAAGCAGGCGGGGATGAGCAGCCTGCAGTGGAGAGGGCAATCTCCGGCTCAAATCCCCGCCGCTCTGTGGCGCGTCTTCGTCTAAATCGATTGAGCCTTAACTTCCCCGGCCCGTGAAATAGGACGGCCGGACTGCGCATGTCCACTTTTTTTTCCCAACTGGTGCAAAAATCCAAACGGGCCCAAATGCTGGGGTGACCGTGGGCAAGTTACTGCGGCCCTGTGTAAAATGATGGGGAGGAACCAGAGCTGTACTTTTCTCTCCTCCCCTCCAAATCGGCGCCCCTACAATCTCATAGAACTCCGCCCCACCCCCGCCCGGCTGCTGGCCCTTTAAATCCGAGACCCTGCCCCGCTGCATCCCGTCAACCCTTGCGCGTACTGCCCCGCTGTACGCTCTATCCCGTCAGCCCTTGCGCGTTCCGGCCCGCTATATACTATCCCGTCAGCCGTTGTCTTTTCCGGGTTCCTTTTCTGCCGGCGAGAGGCGCGGACATGGTTCAAGGGAAGCAGAAGTTTCAGGCCCGGAGGCCGGCCAAGAAGCGATCGGCGGCGACCGCTCCTTCGACGTGCCGGGGTCTGAGGAAAGGCGGTGAGTTGCGGGACGGAGAGCCCGACCGCCCGTGCGCGCGCTGCCCCAGGCTCCCGGTCCCCGAGTCCCTTCGCCGCCCCGCGGTCCCCCCAACGTGTCCGCTCCTCGGCGCGCTCCCCGCCGGGCCCGACACCCCCATGGTCCCCCGCCCTCGCCCCGTCCGGGCCCGTCTCCCACGTTCTCTGCCGCCTGCGCCCCCACTTTCCTATGGTCGCCCTGACCACATCCCCCCCTGCGTGCCCACTGCCTCTTGTGCCCCCCCATCCTCATGGTCACCCTGACCACGTCCTCTTCTATGCCCTCACAACTCTTGGCCTCCTTCCCTCCTCCCTTTCCCTCCTGTGCCCCCATGCCCACCCCTACCCATCCCTATGTGCTCCTACCTTCACACTCCCTTACCTTCCTTTTCCATGAACCCCCTCCCCGGATTCCCTTCTTCCTGTGTCCCCATGCCTCTTTGCCACTCTGCTCCCCCTCACTCTCATGTCCCTACAGCATCTTGTCCCCTTGCCCACATCCCCTCCCTCCCATGCCCCTTGTCCCCCCTCCCCGCTTCCCATGGTGCCGTGCCTCTTGCCCCTCTCTTCCACTCACCCCTCCCCAGACCCCCTTTGACTTCTTTGTCCCCCCACCCCCAGAGCGAGTCATAGCCCCCAAAAAGGCCCGAGCCGTCCAGCAGCGGAAACTAAAAAAGGTGAGTACCTGGACTGGGAAGTCCCCTTGTCTTATGACTTATGACTTATGACTTATGACTGCCCCTTGACCCCCGAGCTTATGCCAGCTTCTCTGGGCATTCTTCATCGCTTCTTCACAGTTTCTGGTGGCAAGTTCCTTTCTCACCCTGCAAAAATGCCCCTCCTCCCGGTGCCTGTCATGTGTACAAGTTCGGTCTTCCCGCTCCCTCTGTGGAAGCCAGCATCTTACCCACACTGACCCTCCCAGCCCCATACCCTCTGCAGACCATGCATCGTGATTACTTCTTGCCAACACTTTCAGAGAGATCTCGGTGCCGACCCTGCTCCCGCAATCAAGGTTCCCTTCACTACTTTTCTGTCTTTTCCTTCTCCCTCTCCCCCAACCTCCTCATTTTGTGAAAGCAAAAATGCCCAGTATCGTTATTTTCTCAGCACATACATGGTGTACTGCTGCCCAGATCTATATTATTCATTTAAACTGACAGAGGACTTTTGGAAACTGAGAAAATTGACTTGTTCTTACCCCTTTTTCCTGGTTCTTAATGTATATGCTTACTCTACTTAAGCCAGGGTCTTTATCGGGAAGGGGGCAAGCTGGTTGAACTTTCAGGTTCCCATGATCCTCCTTGTTGTAAATGCTGTCCTGCTTATTCCTCCTCAGGACCTGGAGGGTGGTATCCGAAAGAAAATCGAACACGATGCTGTGATGAAAGCCAACAACAGCTTGCCCAAGAAACTGGCCCTTCTCAAGTCCCCAGAGAAGGGGACCAAGAAAAAGGAAGGTGGTGGCAAGCATTAATCCAGGCAGGCAACAAGGGAAAAATGGGGAGGCCCTTCATCCCAGACCTCACTTGACTGCTTGACCCTGTGGCCCTGAAATCTCTTGATACCCCGGTATGTTTGTGGATACATAAGTGGTGACAGCTGCCTTAGGAAAGAAGAAATAGGCTTCTCCTCAGTCAAGAATAGCCCTGTTATCTGTCCTCCTTTTCACCACAATCACGTAGGCCTCAGTTTGACTAAAATAGCATCTTCTCAAGCCTGCAACTTCTCAGATCCCCTGAAGAAGACAATGGGACTTCTCAAGAATAGATGATGCCTTCCTGGTTGGCAGGAGGCTGCTGGGATCTTCAGCAGCTCCAGGAGTCACTTCAGCCCAATTTGTCTTCTCATTTCTCCTTCCTTGTACCCGCCCTGAGCCCCACATCCTGTCTAATGTGAAGCAATAAAAAAGAAACAGTTACTCTCCACTGTGCTTCTCTGGGCTTCTGTGGATACAAAGGAGCTTGCCTGCTTTCTCATGGCTGCATGCTGTGGAGGGGAGAAGGCAGGAAGAAGCAGTGGAAAGAAGGCTGGACTTTGAGCCAGGAGGCCTGGTGGCCAGTTCTGGCTCTAACACCTACTTGCTGGCCTTGTGATGGTAGGAGTCTGGGAACCTCTTAGAGACTTAGTTTCAGCCTGTATTCCTAGCATCATTGTCAGGATTGGGGGAGGAGGAGGGGTCTGGGGAATAGGACATTATAAACCTAAGAGATCATAGCGTGAAACTGAGTCATTGGAATTAGGCGAAGCTTACCAATCCCTGGGGAGAGGGGGAGCCTAGGAGAAGAACAGACTTTGTGGGGAACAGAAGGGATATGTGCATAGTAGACATAGGCTGCCAGTTTTTCCCAGAAGGCTTATGCATTGTGCTACTTGCCATTCCCTTGATTTGGTAGATTTTTTTAGAGTCCTGTTTCAAACATTTTCCCAGAAGGATCTTTGAAAAGATCTGAATTTTGCTTCTGAAGCCTGGGCTTCAGGCTACCCATCTAGCTTAGCCTGGCCAGGAAAAATGAAAGTCAAAAGGTGGGAAGGAAGCTATGCTGCCTTAAGTCATGGTAGAGTGATGCCATACTCATCTTTCCAGAGACTTTTTCCCCCAGAATTTTGATGCCTTTTCATCTCTTAGGAACAACAAAAAAAAGCCTCTTTTTGATCCAGAAACAAGAAAGGAAGTCTCATCTGTATCTGGAATGATCAGGGAAAGGTCAGGCATGCAATTTTTTCTCTAGCATAGTTACAGTTAGTAAAATGTTGGTTAAATTGAAGAAAGGCCTAGCTTCCAGGTACAGGTAGTTGATAGATTCATTGTATATATGTTGAGAGATCCATTGTACATCAGATTAAGTCCATCTGGGCTCTTAGGTTAAGACTTGGATCTCATTTAAGAAGGAGATTGTCCAGAGGAAGAGTAAGGAAAAGAAGGAAGGAGCTTGAACCAAGGATGTTTAATCTAGGAAAAAAGTTCAAAGGGAAAGCATAACCCATCTTCAAGTATTTGAATATGGATGAAGAATTCATTTGGGCCCATAAATATCCTAGGAGTGGTTGGATGGCATGATGTTAGGGCTGCCCTCCTAACAAAATTGTCCAGAAGGGAAAAGGAGCCGCCTTAGTGGGTAATGAACTCCCCTTCATTGAAAGCCTTTGAGCACACAGGCTATTTAACCACTTACTAGGTTGTTCCAGTCACTCTGACCATTTGTCCTGCTAGTGTTAGAGTACTTTTGGTTCCCTTACAAATGGAGGTTCTGTGGTTCTCTGAACTGATTTGAAAGTTGTTCTCTTACTCTCACCAAGAAACTGGACAGGGTGGAAATGAAGGGAAATTCTGGATGTAGCCTACGGAGAATCCCTTTAGTGTCTTTACCTAGACCTGCAGTTGTAGAAGGGGAAAGGCTAGAGTAGGAGGGGTGTTCTCCCTAGTGAGGCATTAAGGCCCAGGTCATATCCTGGCTCATACCTAATAATTGTGGATATTTGGAAAATTCTTGAACATTTGTTTCTTTATAAGGAGATGGTCTGTATTAAGTTTTTTAACTTTTTCATTATTATGAACCCTTTTAGCATTCTGGTGGAGCCCCTGGGCCCCTTCTCTGAATAAGTCAAGTCAGTGAACATTTTAAGTACTCACTTAGCAGAAATTATGCTAAGCATTGGGGGGAAAAACAAACAAAAAACAAAGATGGTCTCTTGCCCTCAAGGAGCTTCCAATATAATGGGAAAAGTCAAAGCAGTGGGGAGAAAGTGCCTGGCACAGGGTCAGGCAAAGGAAAACTGCGCTGAGCTCCCTCCTTAAATAAGGGTACAAATCATTGCCTTCTAGTCAGAATTTAAGCAGAGGGGCAGGAGTTACTGGTGAAATGTGCTACCAGGATGATGGGCTTTCCCTATGAATGTTATTTTTAAAATTGAATTTAAATGCATAAAATACATCAAATTACAAAGAAAACCACTTTATTGAATTATAGTTTTCAAAAGATTCTAAAAACAAGGTCACAGGTTTCAGATTAAGAAATCCTGGCCTATATGATCTTTTTGGTTCTTTCCAGCTCAAAAGCCAATGATCCGTGATCCTATGGCCTGGCTCTCCTAGAAATTACATTCCTCTACCCTCCCACACCCCTTCTATTATATTCCCTTTGTGGAAATTACAGTGGTTTACAGGCATCACGTGTCGTGCCACGTGTAAATCAGAGTCTTTGTGGTCTTCAGTTTCCATAAACGAGGCCTTTGTGGATAGGATATTGGGTCAGTGTCAGCAATTCCAGGAGTGTCAGAACTAAGATTTGAGAGGGAAGAAGACATCCTGCTCTGTATAGTAATGTTGAAGAAAACTTTATAGAAATTATCTGTGTTTGGAGTCAGAAGAGCTGGTTGGGTCACATATGCGAGCTCTGGCTTTGCTTCAGAAGCATTAAGAGCCCACCAAGCTGAAGGCCATGTGCTAGGCCCTGATGATAGAAAAAATCTCTGAAAAATACAGCACAGAAACAGACAAGAACATAGCTGAGGAGTTGTTTCTTTTCATTTGCATCTGAGATGAACGTGGAAGAAAAACACTGATATGAAGAACTGGAGTTAAGGAAGGAACACCTTCTGGACTGGGGACAGCTCGAGCAAAAGACAAGAAGCTGCTTGTGAGCCAATATGGAACCTAAGGGATATAAAAGGGAATAATGTAAAATAAGTTTGGGAAGGTAGCCTGATTGTAAAGGATTTTAAAGGCCAAGCAGAAGAGTTTGTATTTTATTCTCAAGGCATTAGGGAACCAGATTTTTTGCCAGGGAGGGGAAGGGTAGGATGGATTCCTGAGGGAATTTAGTGATTTGCCCAGGATCACACAACTAGTAAATAGCTGAGAGCAGATTGAATTCAAGTTCTGATTCTGGAGCCACTACTATCTACCTGCACCTATATGTGAAGCAAAAGAATAAGGGTAAAAAAGGCAATAAGACTGCATAATAACACAACTGTGTACAAACAAGCTATAGACAAGATGAACTGGAGACCATCCCAGAGGGAAGGCAGTAGGAAAAGACATTCTTAGAAGATGGGATTTTAGCTGGGACCTAGGAGATGGGATTTTAGCTGGGACCTAGGAAAGAGCCAGGAAGTAGAGATGGGGAAACATCCCAGGCATGGGGGACATGGAGAGAAGATACCTGGAGCCAGAAGATAGAGTGTCTCATGTGAGAAGTATCCAGGAACCCCATGTCACTAGATCACAGAATATAAGGAAAAGGATATAAGGTGTAGGAAGACAGGAAAGGTTGGAGTTGAATAGGGGTTGGAGCCTGGTTGTTACTCATTGAAAGACAGGAGCCGTGTTATCTTCTTACCTTCTGAATCTATAATGGCTGCTTTCCCACTATGTAGAAGCTTTTGAAAGCATTCTGGGATTTCCTGTAGGAGAAAATCACTCAGTGCCTAGTTTCAAGGACTTGGAGAAGGACTGATGATTATATAGTTCCATGGATTCCCAAACTGGTTGGCTGATCCTAAAGAAAAGAAGAGTTATGAATTAGTGTAGTGTGTTGAGTTAGAACATTAGACTTGATGGCAGAAGAAACCCAGGTTTAAATCCCAACTTTGATACTACATGTAATAACATTGAGGAAGTCATTTAAAGTTTTCTGGACCTCAGTTTCTTCAATTGTAAAATGGAGATAATAATACTCTTAGTTATGCTAAGAAGAACTCCATGTAAATATCAGTGATTTGTTATTGAGGGAGTTCCCAGAGGATCTATTGAACATTTTTATTAATGACGAGGATGAAGACAGATTGCATGCTTATTCAGAGATGACACAAGCTGGGAAGGACCAGCCTACCTGTTAGATGAGTCAGGCCATTAACAAATCCCAACAGGCCAGGTCAATATGGAGAAACAACTTCACACACAGGATGAAGGAAATGGGACTAGATAAAAGTTCATTTGAAAGAGACCAGCGCAGTGTTAGTGGACCACAAATTCAACATGCATTATTGATATGCTGTGGCAGCTGATAAAAACCTGTCACCAATTTAGGTGGCATTAACCATCAGCTTTACTAAGTGTTTACTGTGCCAGACTTAGTGTCTGGTACTTGTAGTGACAGTACTATTGGTGGGACTGCTCAAATCACAGAATCTCAGGTTTAGAAGGGATACTCCCAACTCCAGTCATTTTCTCCAGTTGTCTGGAATTCTCTCCTCCCTCATCTTTGCCTCCTGGATTCATTCAAATCCCAGATAAAATCTACCCTCTACAAGAAGCCTTTCCTGATCCCTCTTAATTCTAATGTCTTCTCTTGCTTAATTCTCTAAAATTTTTGTGGTTTATACTTTGTACATAGTTGTTACAGTTGTGTTTTCCATTACAATATAAGTTCCTTGAGAACAAGGACTGTCTTGCCTTTCTTTATATTCCTTGTGCTTAGTATGGTGCCTTGTACATGCTAAGCACTTAATAAAATGCTTTTTGATTGACTAACCTCAGAGCCACCTAGACCTGAACAAGAAACCTTTCTCCCCACTATGTGAAAAGTGATCTTTGCTGAAGACCTCCAGGGAGGGGAAATCCCACGTTTCAGGTAGCATACTCCATATTCAGATAGCTTTGATCATAAGTATTTATTTCAACCTTACATCTCCCCCTTCAAACCTTCCTTTCTTTGCTCCTCAATATGTATATTGATAGATTAACAGAACAAGACTAATCCCTTGAAAACAGCAGCCTCTGAGGTCCTTTGAGAAAGCTTTATTGTTCCCCTTGAATCTTTTCCCCAAGCCAGACATTCCCATGCTACACAAGGATTACTAAAGGAACTGGTCTCAGGGGCCTTCACCTGTAGATGTTCTCTGTCTTGTTTTTAAAAATACATTGCCCAAAACTGGACACAGTACTCTATTTGTGCTGGGCCTAAGGCACTAGGCCCTGGAAATTTGGCTTTTTGATACAATCTAAGTAGCTGTTAATAATTCACCTTAGAAGTTCTTAATTTTTCTTTTCTGTCACATCATTTTATTGGTTTATAGAGTTTATGCTCTCATAGGACCCCTAGCTTTTTTTTTTCTCAGACTGCTATCTAAAGATACATTTTTGTGAAGGTAATTTTTTTTTTTAACCCAAGGGTAAGACTAGACGTTTAGATGTTCATTCTTATTAATTTTATGTTGCCAAATTTAACCCAACGTTCTAGCCTATCCAGAACTAATTGTATTCTGTGTGTCATCCAGTATAACTATGTCTTTCTCCTTTTTGTCAATTACTAATTAAAAAGCACGTCACCCATGACTTTATTTAAAACACTGAAGATTTAAAAAAAAGAAAAAAAAAAGTTAAATGGCAAAGGGCCAAACTCGGCTTCCTGAAGCACTTCTACTGGTGGCCTCTTTCCAAGTTGACATCAACCTATCAATGACTCCTCTATGATACTGATCATTAAGCCAGTTTTGCATCCATCTGACTATACTGTCTTATTTTGTTTAGCCCAAGCTCATTTGCTCTCACAGGAATAGTATGTAAGACTTGGCCCATGCTTTGCTAAAATCAAGATGACCTAGGCTGTCTGTTGCGATCCCCTGCTCTGGTAACCCTGTCAAAAGAGATGTGAAATGAGCAGAACCAGGAGATCATTGTATAAACAGCAAGATTATACGATGACCAATTCTGATGGATGTGGCTCTCTTCAACAATGAGGTGATTCAGACCAGCTCCAATTGTTCAGTGATGAAGAGAGCCATCTACACCCAGAGAGAAGACTGGGGGAACTGAGTGTGGACCACAACATAGCATTTTCACTTCTTTTGTTGTTTGCTTGGTTTTATTTTTTTCTCCTTTTTTTCCTTTTTGATCCGATTTTATGCAGCAAGATAATTGTATAAATATTTATGCCAACATTGGATTTGCATATATTTTTACCATGTTTAACATTTTTAAAAAGATGAGCTGTTATAGAAGCCACACTATACCTCTCTCTGATTACCCTTTCCTTTTCTAGATATTTAGGAACTGTCTTTTTTCTAAGACACAGCAGAACTTTTTCCAGGAATCAAAATTCAAACTCACTGGTGTATGAAAGCTTAAGAGTGTCTATTCCCTTCCCATTTTGGAAAATCAAGACATTTGCCCTTCTGGAGATCTGTGTGGTCTTTCAGAAAACCCAAGTGGAGAGGGACTTGAGGTAGGGGAAACTAATGTGGAATCTGCTGCAGTAAGCTAGGTAAGATGTGATAAGGAAGTCATGGTAATTATTTGCCTGGAGAGAAGGGGTCAGATAAGAGAGATTTTGTGGAATTAGGAACAGCAAGGTTTGGCTACTGATTTGATATGTGGAATAAAGAATCAAGGATAACATCAGAGTTTAAAAAAAAAAAAACAAAACTTGGGAGACTGGAAGAATGGAGATATAGATATGCAGATATGGAAGATAGGTGGGTGGGGAACAAGATAAGATGTTTTGTTTATCTTGAGTTTGACATGTGTTTACTTGGAAATGACCAGTAGGCAAATTTGTTGTTGAACTGAAATGCAGAGGAGACCTTGGGGTTGGATATATAAGTCTTTGAGTCATCTGAATAAAGATGATAAAACCCCTAGGAATTGATGAGGTCACTACAGGAGAAATCATAGAGTAGATTAGGACTTAAACCAGAACTTTGGGGAACAATTACAGTTCTGATGGGAGTCAGTGAAGGAGACTGGCAGGAGAACCAAGAGAGGGTCATATTTATTAAAAAAAAAAAAAAAAAAAAACTGATAAAAGAAACGCTATTCAGGACAACAAGGTGGTGCTGAGAGTCCAATATAGCAAATACAACCAAGACCCTGGGTGTCAACCTTTTGTTAGTCATTTTGTTTGGTCTTTTCAAGATTAAGGTTTTGGTTTTGCTTTTGGTTTTTGTTTTCCCTTGGCAGAGAAAACAACTAAAAGAAGACCTGGACAGTTTTTTTCTAATTTCCATTTTCTATTATCTTCCCATCTATGCCAAGTCATGGTTTTATCCCATTTTTTAATCCATACGTTTTTCTCCAGCTTCCTCAGCTCAACAAGTTTAGGTTTAGAATTTTAGAATTCTAAGTTTAGAATCCTTGATGAGGAGAATTCTGCCACTTTTTTTATTTCATCTTGTTTTTTGACCTTCCATCTTCTGAATATTTAAACATTTAATCTGGGGTAATGAATGCTTGTATATCCACATCAGATTCTTCAGGTAACACCTTTTATTCATCGGAACTGTTTCTCCTTATGTCTTCAAAATTGCTTCCTTCAGAGCTTCCCAAGCATCATGGTCTGACTTCCCTTATAGAATCTTATAATCTATCTTTGCTCTGTACACTTTGGAATCTCCCTCCCCAAAATTGGGGTACATGCCTTGGCTTTTCTCTCTGCCATTGGAAATTCTAAGGTAGAAGAATGACTTTCCATTATATACATCCAGTAATTGATTCAGAAGTTTCCCTCAATGGTTCCTTCACCTTTTAAAAGATGAAAGTATCATTAAGAAATTGTTAGCTGCAAAAAGAGAGCCCCAGCAGAGCTTGAGTAAGTCTCCTATCACTGTCATATATAGTATTCCTCTGCCAGGTTGATGATGTTTGCTTAAGTCATGATCTCCTTTTGGTATAGGTGACGTGCAGAATATTCTCTGATCACAATAATACTTCTGTTTTTGTTTTCAGGGACCTTTTATTTTCCCTTTTTAAGTATTTGGATATTGCTCTTTAAAAAGTTGTTTTTTTCCTTTTCCCATTTACTTCCTTGCCTTCCAATTAGAACTCTCTCATAACAAAGCCAGTCAAGTAAAGCAGACCAATAAATTGTTGGTGTCCAACATTTAAGCCTTATCCCATACTTAGTCCACCCCGTCTTCTGAATGACAGAAGGAATATTTGGGCATCACATCTCTGAAGACATGATTTGTCACTGCATTGATAAAAATTCTGAAGTTTCTTGATGTAGTTTATCATTGTAGTCATATAAATTTCTCCCCTGTTTCTGGTTACTTTGCCTCAGTTCACACATGCCTTTCCAAATATCTCTGTATCTTTCATATTTCTTTCTTTTTTTGGGGGGGGGGAATATAATAATAATTCATTGCATTCATGTACTATAATTTTCTCAGCCATTCTTCAATCAATACCCACTTTTCTTCCAGTTCTTTATGGTACAAAAAGTCCTACTCTAACTTTTTTGATTTTATTTTTTCTAATTACATATTAAAATAATTTAAAAAAATTTTTTTTAAGTTTTGTGTTCTAAATTCTATCCCTCTCTCTCCCTTCCCATTCCTGAGATAGTATGCAATCTTATTAAGCATTTTCATATTGCTACTATAACTTTTTGTATGGACTGGAACTTCCATTGATCTTCACTCAAATTTTCTACTATGCTTCCCCATTCTGAACACGATTTCCACATATGAATATATCTTAATTCCCAGTGCTACTTTATTCTAAAGCATTGCATCAGTTTGGAGCACCACCTTTTAGGAAGGATACAAACATTGGAGGATTATTAGGACAGGAAGGAATTAGAAACCAGTCCATATGAAGATTGATTGAGAGATCTAAAAGGATCAAACCCAGGGAAGCCTCAGCTCCTCATCTGTAAAATCCCTATACTAGATGACTCAAAAGAGACTAGATAGTCCCAAAGGTTCTTTCAGCTTCTGAACAATATTATGGAATCTTTTTTTTCCCTGAGGCAAGTGGGGTTATGTGACTTGCTCAGGATCACACAGCCAGATATCATGGAATCTTGAGCTCAACCTAAATCTTTTTTTTTTTTTTTAATTTAATAGCCTTTTATTTACAGGTTATATGCATGGGTAACTTTACAGCATTAACAATTGCCAAACCTCTTTCAGCCTAAATCTAATCAAGCATTCTTTCTGCACCATCCAGTTTGACCTTCCATTCAGAACTAGTGATGGAAACCTATCTCATCTAGTGCTGAAGTGATCATCATTTTAATATTTTTTCCTTACATCAAACTAGAAATCACTTCTATGCATGGAACCCTATGAAGCAGATAACCCCTTTTTACAAAGTTGGAAACTGAATGTCTATCAGCATCTAAAATTTAACATCTTCAGAATCCAAAACAGAACCACAACCCCCCATCTCCAAATTTCCCTCTGTTGAGGATACCTCAGTTCATAACCTTGCTGTTATTCTCGCTTCTCTCTCCCTCACCCTCTAGCCAGCTGCCAGGCTCTTTTCTTATAAGTCTCTCACATCCATCTTCATTTCACTGGAGTCACAAAGCTACTGCGGTAAATAGTTCAGGCGCTAATAACTTCTTCCTTGGACTATTTTATTAGCCTACTAATTGGTCTCCCTTCTTTCACTCTCTCCCCTTTGAATCTGTCCTTTGAACAGCTGCCAAAATAACTTTCCTAAGGCACACGTCTGATGGTGTTACCCCCTTTCTCAAAAGCCTTCAGAGGATCCTGGTTATCTCTAAAATAGAATAAAACGCAGCCCAGCATTCAAGCTTTTGATGATTTTATTCCTCAGCTGCCTTTACAGACTCTTTTCATATTTTTCTTCTTCACACTTAAGTTTCCATCATATGGGATTTCTGACATTCTCTGGACCATCATTCCATTCCTCTCAGCTATTCCCTCTCCTAGGAATGCTCCCCATGGCCTCCATGCTTAATGCTCAGCTTAACCACCTCCTCCCAGGAGTTTTCCCTAATCCCTCTTTACTAGCCCCTTTCCCATCAGACCCCTTATTATTATTACTCTCTCCCTCCTCAGATTACCTTGTGCTTAAAATACACACACACACACACACACCCAAACACACAAAATATCCTCTTTTGACTGCAGCAATTTTAATTGTTTCTGCTTTGGTCTTTGTATCCTGAGCACCCTAGCCTAGTGCCTTATCCCCAGAAGGTGTTTATTGAATATTTGAGTTGATTTGAATTAATGAGGAAACTTAGACTCATCCAGGGTCGCATGGTAAGTGGCAGAGCCAAGACCCTGACCCAGTTGTCTAGTCTCCAAATGCCAGTGCTCAGTCCACTGTCCTGTGCTGACTTGAGACATTGAAACAAAACATTGGGGAGAGGACCTCTCAGTACAAACTGCTGGGGGTGGGGAAACCCATCTGCAGGGAGGGAGGGAGAGTGTGGTAGTGTTCAGCTTCCCAGCTGCCCTTGCACCTGCTGTGGCCATCGGCTGAGAGGAGGAGAGCCCATCAGCTGTCAGAATTTCTGCTGCTCTGACCAGATGTGCTGAGATTTATTTCCTGGAAAGCCGGGGGAGGGGGGGGGGGGAGGAGAGTAAATTTATTTGGTCCCTAAGTCCTAAATGAGTTTGTCAAGCTATACTAAGTGAGTGTGCTGCTGACATCATCTTGCTGTAAAATCTTGGGCAAATCCCTTCGTTTCCCTTCTATGAGGTGTGTGGTAGCACTGGGTGATCTCTAAGGGGATCCTAGCTCTGATGCTCTATGGCCTGAATGCTTTTCAGTTCTTAGAACAGTCTCCTTCAAACTGAAAGGGAAGAGTATCAATTGCCAGCAGAGGGCGAATCCCATCTTTGAGAAATCTGGGCTGCAGGAGCATGATTCACAGAAATGTAAGGAAGAGCAGAAGGAAGTACCAAATTTTCTCAGGGGTCAAAGGAACCTCAGTATTTGTCTAATCCAACCCATCCCTGGAAATTAACCCCATTACAGTGGATGTGATGAGTGGCGTTTGGCCTAGGCAGGAAATCCTCTCCTACCTGTTCCCAGACCAACCGGTCTCTGCTGGACAGTCCACTTTTGTGGCCCAGACCCAGAGCCATTAAAGAGCTTGCTTTTAGTCTTTGAGCAACTCCCGGGCTTTCAGATGCTTTGACTGACAACTAGGGTTGGGCCAACCGTGTCATCACCAGGGCTTCCCAGGGAGTTTCCCAGGAGAGGAGTGCCATAGCCACTCCAGTCATCTCACTGGGCAAGTTTTCCCATCTCAAATTACAACAACACCCTCACCCAGTTCCATTCCACCAACATTTATTAAGCACTTACTGTGTACTTGTGGAAATAAAAATAACACCTACCCTCATGGCCCTTCTTTTCTGTTTGGGGATACCATATTTGCATAGTTAAGTAGATAGAAAATTTGAAAGGAAGGTTTCCCATCCCAGTTTACAACAACACCCCTACTCAGTTCCATTCCACCAACATTAAACACCTACTGTCTACTTGGGGAAATAAAAATAATAATGCCTACCCTCAAGGCCCTTCTGTGGGGACTACCATATTTGTATGGGTAAGTAGATACAAAATAATTTGAGGGGAAGAAGAACACTAAACAAATGATGGCATCAAGTGATTTTCAAAAGGAAGTGATCCCCAAATCTTAGCTCCTTGAAGGAAATTAAGTGATTAGGGAATACCTTCCTGACAGGAGAGAGAGGCTCCAAAGACCTAGATCTGGGAAATCGGATGTCAAGTCTAGGGACTACTGGCAGTCCAGTTTGCTTGGATTATCAATGTTTGGAAAGGTAAGTAGAAGCCTGACTGCAGAGAGCTTTAAACATCAGACCAAGGAGTTTGCATTTTATCGATGGTTAAAGAGCCACTGGAGATTTCTGAGTGGGGTCAAACATATGCCTTAGAATTGATTATTGATTTGGCTGCTGTGGGGAGGGAAATGTTGGCAATTGGGAAGACCAATTAGGAAATGATTGCAGTAGTCATGGAGGATCAAGGATTTAAAGCTAGAAGGGACTTTGGAGGCCATTTAGGACAGCACTCCTCTTTTAGAGATGAAAAAAATGAGGCACAAAAAAGTGACATTTCCTGTTATCCAGCTGAACTAAGGTCTTATTGATCCCTACATTGAGCACTGCAGTTTCACCTTACAAGGTAAGGTGATAAGGGGTAGTGACCACCTAAACAAAAAAAAACAAACAAAAAAAGGTTTTTAAGAGATGTTGTTGAAAAAGAATTGACGAAATTTGTTAATAAACAGGATATTGGGGGTAGAGATTGGGGAGAGGGAAAAGTTAAGATCTTTCAGAGGAGAGTGGGAATTGGGGAAAAATAAAACATCACAGGATTTTTTTGTCTAAGCCTGGGACAAAGAATGGTAAGATTCAAACACAGCTCATTCTTCTTGAAGGAACATTATTTTCTGGTGTTTAAAACTGGCCCTGGCCAGTTTCCTGGCCAGGCTGTTTCCTTTCTTTCCTCCATCTTATTCCTTCTCTGTCTGGAATGCCCAGTTTTCCTGGCAGAGTAGCAAGACTTCTTTAATGAACCTGTGTTTAAAAACAAAGGAAACAACAATAACAACAATCCAAAAAAAAATAAACCTTTGAAATTAGAAGTGAAAAGCGTGGAACAAGAGAGCGAGCATGGAGATTCTGTCCTGATGCCTCAGAACCAGGAAGTGAAACTGACCTGGCTGGTTTCCTGAGGTCTCTGTGAGTAAAACAGAGTAAACAATGCTGGGAGAGGGACACTGGAAGTCCTCCGGAGGAGGCCGGGTTTGGGGGATGAGGGGAAGCGGCAAAGGTAGGGGAGATCCTTCTTATGTCTTAAATGTGTGAATCCAGATTCGTTGGAGGGTATCACCCTTTCTGAGTGGAGAGAGAAAAACACATCTGTTTGGGGTCAGGATCACAGAATGCCGAGACAGTGAGATCAGAGGAGTCAGGAATAAATGTGGCTTCCATTCCCCTGAAGTTGTTGCACATGCTGGGCCATGGGGGGAAGGGGAAATCTGCCTTCCTCATAGTGGCTTTATGAAAGGGGAGGAAAAGCCATTTCATGTCTCAGGCCCTGGTTTGAAATTGACCTGGCAACTTAAGCCTTCCCTGTTAAGTCACACACTCAGGCACATCTATCATACAAGTTTTCTAAAATTGCTCCCTGGTACCATATTTATTTAGGGATTCTCTGGCCTTTAATAGAATCCTTGAGACAGCCCTTTTTGATGCTTTTGTGTGTATGTGTGAGAGGGAGATACCATTAACTAAACAGGATGTCTGGATTAGGATTCATGGGGGTGGGTACAGAGCAAGGAAGTAAAGGGCCTTGATAGTGTCCTTTCAATGGGTGAGTGAGCAGAAATGGAAAGAAATCCTTAGAGCGGTGAGGAACCTTCCACTGTGGGGGGAGGGGAGGGGACTGGAGCACAAAGGAGTCTCCCTTTGGAGGGAAATGTTGGGGGTTTTGTTGCTTGGATGGAGGAATAAAGGGAGAAAGGGACGAAGGTCTGAAAGTCCTGGCTGAGACCCTGAATCCGGTTTTTCATTGGAAAAACAAGGCTTTGGAATAGAGGGCTCTAAATCTTCAATAATGGGATGCTAAACCCCAGGGACAAGGTCGAAAATGTGCTCTGAGGAGAGAAAGCACTGGATAAAGCAGGGACCAGCCCCTAATAGTGAGCGTGTTTTTTGTTTTTTTGTGGGATTTTTTTTTTTCCCTTCCCTGTTGACCGGAAGCGAATCTACAATAAACAAAGCCGCGTAGTAGGCTCTGCCCGGCAGGGTGCCCTACACCCACACAACCCAGTTCCAGGTGTGAACTCCGCTGCGGGTCAGCCCAGCCTTAGCCTCAGTGTCTGCTAGGGCGGGGGTGGGGAGATTGGGGGGGGGGGGAAGAAGACGTAGTGGGGGAGGGGGGCGGAATGTTGTGAATGAACCCGGGGCCCGCCCCGCAACTCCACATATGGTCAGGGCCTCCTGGGCTCTCCGTATCTGATTGGCCGACAGCGGTCAGTGATTGACATTGCCGCTCGCCTCGGGCCAGGGCTGGGAGACCCAGAGTCGAGTGGCAGGAAAGTTGGCGAATGAGGTGCGGAGGCCCGGAACCAGGGGGGCGGGGACTAATGGCAGAGGCGAGAGAGTGAAGTGGGGGGGCCCCAATGGGGACCGGCGGCGGGGGCGGGGCGACGGCGCAGGATAAAGCGGCCGCCGAGGAAGCTTCATTGTTGTGGCGAGTCTTAAAGGGGCCGCATCGGCCGGGCCCGCGCCGGGGCTCGGGGCCAGGACCAAACGAGGAGCGACGCGGGGCAGCAGCCCGCGAGGTGCCGGGCCGGTGGCAGAACGTGCTCCCCCGTCGCCGCGCAGCAGGAGTAACCTGGGGTGGGGGGCTCCGGGCAGCGCAGCCAGGAAAGGCCGGGGATTGGGGCCCCCGCGCAGGCCCCGGCCCCGGCCCCGGCCCAGCCCGATGGACCCTCCGGCTGCCAAGCGGAGCCGGGGCTGCCCGGGGGGGTCGGAGGAGCGAGAGGCCGGGGCCGGACGCGGCGGCCGGAGCCGGGTCGAGACGTTACTGGACCTCAGCGCCAAGCGAGTGGCCGAAACCTGGGCCTTCGAGCAGGTGAGGCCCCAGGGGCCCGGGCCGGAGGCGACTCCCCCACCCCTTCTCCGTCCCCGGGAAGGACGGGCACCCCCAAGCACTCCTCCTCTGCCCCCGAGCATCCTGAACCGAGCCCCTCCCCCGCCCCGCCCCTCCTTGAGCATCCTGGACCCAGCTTCCCCCGTCCAACGTCCCTCCAAGCCGGGATCGGGGACCTTCCACCACCCGAAAAAATCTGAAACCAAACGGGAAGACCTTGACCAGAGCGCCCCGGGGGGAGGGGGGGGGCGGAGTTCAACTCGTGGCTCACATCGTCGCTCTGGTGTGACCTTGAGCAAGTCCCTTCTCTCCGGGCCTCAGTTTCCCTGCTTATAAAGTGGGGGGGGCGGGGAGTAGCTCCCCAAGTTCTGCCTAGCTCCAGCTCCGAGCCGTTTAGTCTCTTTAACATCTAGAGGGCATTCGGAGAAGCGCCGGAAATCTGACCTAGCTCTGACCTCCCTCTTGTCTCTCTCTTCCCCCTTCTCCCCCTTGCCATCCTTCGGGGGCTCCGCTGGGCAGGGACTTTGCGGACCCTTGGGACCTCCCTCCCATCCCTCCGGCGGCGCAGCCAGAACTGTCCGGCCGACAGACTGCTGCGGGCCGGGAGGGAGGCAACCGTGGGGGAAGGGCTGGGGTAGTGGCTGCCTGCGGCGGCTGTTTACCTGTGGCAGGTGCACCGGAGGCGGGCCATCACCCAGCTGGAGAAGGCCAGTCAGGGACCCTTAAGGGCCCCCTCCGAGGCTGTTAGGTTGGGGATGGGCAAGTGCACTGGACCCTTGATCAAAGGGTACCATTCACCAAGCTGGAGAACCTCTTCTGGTCTGATCCCTTCCTTTTCTGTTTGAGGAAACTGAGACCCACAGAAAAAAGGGGTTCCCCCAGGTGGTCTGGTGAGCGGTTGAACCTGGGTCTCCTGAATGACTCCTGTGCCCTTTGCCTTCCATCCTAGCTCTTTTTTCTGCTGGGAGGTGGGAGCCATTCATGGGGCCGGCTGAGGCAGGACACTCTTGCCATCACAGGCCCTGACCCAGCCTCGTTGCTTTCCTGCCCCATCGCCGGCCTGCCTTTCCTGCTTGTGCTCCGCCCACCCCCTGGAGAGGGCCCTTTCTTGCTCCTGAGTCAGGACAGGACCTTGGGGGAGGGGAAATAGGAGGAGCTGGGCAGCCCCCTCCCAAGAAAAGAGCCCCTCCATCTATTTTCCCACCTTTGTCCAACTTCAGCAGCTATTTGTTTTACTTTCTGGGCCACTCAACAGTTAACGAGCCTAGCCTTCCTGGCAGCTTTATGGGTCTGAGCACAGGTTCTGAATCACAGCCCTGGAAAATACCTAGTTAGTCATATCGTCCGTCCCTTCAGCCAGAGAAGGCAGCCCCCGGCTCTGGCCCCACCGCCAGTTCTGTACCCAGCTGGCCCCTGGAGGCTGCTCGCAGCTTCCCTCGGCCCATCACTCGGGGCCTGGGGCCCGCCCCCCAGCCAGCCAGGGTCATACATCTTCTGCCTTATCTTGAGGAGAGAACAGACAAAAGTGTGAATGCCTGAGCCCTGTGCCATGACCCTCCTCCAACCCCAGCCCCTCCCCTTCGGCCCATATGGGGCCTGGTGCATGTGACCCTCTTCTGTCCCTGCATCCATACAATGGCATCCTGTATCTTGCCTGCATGTGTTCCCCTTGTCCCGTGTGCACGATTGTGGGTGCGCACGTCTGTGTAAAGCCCCTCCCCTGTCTCCCACTTACATCTGTGGGATGACCCCATGTCCCTTGTGCGTGTGACCTGCACAGATGTATGCATGTGTCCCTGCCCCTCCTCATTTGGGAGGATCTGGGCTCAACCCCCCTGACCCCACCGCGTACGTGGATGCCCCGCATGCCTATGCATCTGGGGGGGGAGGTCTGCTGGGAACTCTCCCTGCTTTTATGCAGGGAGAAATGGGCTGTCTCAGAACATTTTGGGGAAACCACTCAGTAATGGATGTGGAGAGAAGGCTCAGGGAAAGAGACAAATAATGGGAGGAAGATTGATATCCTGTTTTCCTCGGCATGCTCGAGAACCGATCGCCCAGAGAGCTGTTTCTTCCTTGTGTTCAGAGCAGAAGGGGCTGTGGCAAGGCTGGCTCAGGCCTGGGTGGGGAGGAGCCAGGTCTAGACCTGAGAGTTCCTGGGCTGGGCTGGAAGGACACAGAAGAGGACTGAGCCCTTGGAGACTTATCTAGATCAACCTTTTCATTCTGCACATAAGCAAAGTCATTGAAGCAGCAGAGCCAGGCTCTGAGGCCTGGGGCCCCTCCCCCCTGCCTGCCTCCTCCCTCCTATGCTCAGGTCCTCATCAGGGCTCTCTGTTCCCCTTCCCCCACTCCATACCACAGGTGGAAGAGCGGTTCTCCAGGGTGCCTGAGCCTGTGCAGAAGCGCATCGTTTTCTGGTCTTTCCCACGGAGCGAGAGGGAAATATGCATGTACTCTTCCCTCGGCTACCAGCCCCCTGAAGGCGAGCATGACTCTCGAGTGCCCTTCAATCGAGGACTGCACCTCCTGCAGACTGGAGCTGTGGACAGAGTGCTGCAAGTGGGTGAGTGGCCAGCTTGCAAGGGCTCCCAATCCTCGGCCACCCAGGGGAGGAGCCTGATGAAGGGTTAGGGGGGCAGAGCTTGATGAAGATGCAATGTAAAAAAGCATTTGGTGGGGGGCAGCTAGGTGGGGCAGTGGATAGAGCACCAGCTCTGAAGTCAGGAGGACCTGAGTTCAAATCTGATCTCAGATACTTCACACTTCCTGGCTGTGTAACCCTGGGCAAGTCACTTAACCCCAATTGCCTCAGGGGAAAAAAAAGAAAAAGAAATAAATAAAAAGATGCGTATTTGAACCTGGCTCCAATCCCATCTTGGCTATTTGCTCTACATACAGTGCAATACACATGATCTTGAGCAACTTGACCTCAGTTTCCACATCTGTAAAAGAGTGTAGCCGGATGATTTCCGACATCCTTTTCTGTTCATCTTTATCAGATGCTGAATAGCCCTATAACCCTCTTAGCCTAAAGAGAGATGTTTTGCCCCTATGGGTATAGCCATGCCCCTAGTGAATAAGCATCTCTCTTCACTCCCTACTAAAACCCTAGAACTCCTGTAGCTAATGCACGCCTGCTATGTGCTTAGGGAGCTATGGATAAAGGCCAAGGGAAAAGGGGGGGGGGTAAAGATTAGTCTCACCCAGAGCCCCACTGGGAAGAACAGAGTGACTGTAAGAACTTAAAAAGCCTCTTCCAGCACTCCTGCCCTCCCATCCATCCCCCAAGAATGTGGTTTGAGCAGTGAGCTCCTAGAAATGCACGTGGAAAAAGAGAGGTGGATATCCTGTAGCCTCAGAACAGGGGCCTGGCTCGCCAACTGCCCCGTTCTTCTCTTCAGCCTTTCAGCCTTGAGGTTGAAGTGACATGCTCTGTGGTCAGGGCTTAAACCCATCTGAAACTGCTTCAGCGTCCTGAGCCTTAGATTGCTAGCTGCTTTCTAGCATACTCTAGCCCATCTGGGGTCTGGTAGGGGGAGCAGACTCTTCCCCCACATTCTGTCTCAGAGGAGCTGTTCCAGCTGGGGTCTTCCCATTCTAGACTGTGCCTGCGCCTCATTTCTCAATTTCATAAAGGGGTAGGTTTAGGCATGTTTATGAAGGAACTGAAAACTAAAGCTAGTATCAGCCTCCCCCTACGTCCAAGAAGGAAATAAGCCTTTGGGAGTGGGATAGGACCTGGGTACAGTGTGCCTGAATCTTGGGAGCCACTTCCCTAGGATGAGAGAATTAAAGGCTGAAAAGGACTTTGAATATTATCTAGCTGAAGTAGTGAGAGACCCATCTAACCAATGGGTTGGTTTGTTCCATTTGTTCCTACCCATTTGATCTGAGAGAGAGCTTCCATTTATGGGGAAAGGGGGAGTTGGTGATTAGTGATAAAAGTAAAAAGAAGAAAAGAAAGAAAAGATCTTCCATGAATCATTTTCTAAATGCCCAGAAGATAATAGAAATAAATCCAGAAGGGACACAAACAGGGCAGGGCAATTTTGTTACTATTCTATGAAATTTCTTCACTCAAAAAGAAAAGCAAACTGTACATTACAGTGCAGTTTTCTTTATATGGTCTTCTGTTCTCTGTGCACTGAAATGATGTTTCTTCTTATAAGTTCATAATAAAAAAGAAAATTTACATGTTTTTTTAAAAAAGTTATCTAGGACAATCCCCTATTTTACTGATGAAAAAACAGGGCTAAGAGAAGGGAAATGAGCTGGTCAGTGTGACAGCATCGGGGCTCCATGTGGGTCCTCAGTATTGAGGGAGCCTGGGTTGCAGTAGCCCCTCTCTGTACATGGAGCAGACCACAGTGTCTCTGGCCCAAACAGCCCACTATGAGCCCCTGGAGCCTCATGGAGCTGGGCAGCTGGGCCAAGCTTGATGAGAAACCTCCACTGGACAGGGTGGGAATACTGGAGCCTGATCCCCTGATCCCCCAGAGAAAGGACCACACTGTTTTTAGAATGGGGAGAACCTTAGAGATCATCTGGTCTGATTTTGTCAAGCACAAAGAGATTTGGCCACACAGCTGGCACCTAAGCTTGCGCTCTGTGGTTCCAGCTCACTACTCTCTGTGTCAGAGGGAGTCCCCAGTGGCAGCCTCAGAGCCCAGCCCTAAGGAAAGGGGGCAGTCTGGACCCCACCCCCAGCTATCGCGCCACCTTCCTGCCCGCTCGGTGCCCTTGACTCACCACACCAGGCGTTTCCTCTCTTCCTGCCATCCAAGCTGGTTGTGGGGCCCTTGGGGTTAATGAGTATTATCTGGGTGTTTGGGGATCTAGCAATGAGAGGGGAACAGGGCCTGGGCCTAGGGCTCATTAGCATTTATTAGTGATGTTCCTCACCTGGCTCCAGTGACCTCAGGAAACTGGGACTCTGCCAAGGTATCAGGGCCACAGCAGGACCTTCATTTCCTCCTTCCCTCTGTCCCCCTCCTTATGAGGTTAATTAGTCTGACCTGGCTTAACCTAATGAGCTGACAAAGTTCTCGGGGCAGAATAAACATGCTAGATGAGTTCCCCCACCCTGGCCATCCACAGCATCTTGGAAGATGTATGAGTCCTAGTGTTCTAGCAGTCCTGGCCTAGGCAGGGGAAGTGGGCTTTAGGGGCCCCAGGGACTCAGCTGGACCATCAGGAAAGCTTCCCCCACACTCCTTCATCTCTGGGGGGACCCTGGCTGAGAAACAAGAGAGCTAATGCAAGATAGAGGAAAGGGCTCTACCCTAGACATCAGCACCCGCCTGATACGGGATGTGGTACCATGAAAAGATCACTGGATTTAGATCCCTTCTCTATGAGCCTCCATTCCCTCAGTGCAAAGGGAGGGGCCACCCTGCATTATCTCTTGACCTACTTTGCGTTAATATTCTGTGATTCTTTGAGGGCATTGGACTGGGGCCGGGAAGGGGAGGGGGAATGAGGGGGAGGGATCCTAGCTGTGTGACCTCAAGTCAATCCCTTCCCCCCTCCCCCAGGCCTCTTTTTGACCCTTAACAAGTGAGGAGGTCAGACTCAATTTCTCAAGGTCTGTCTGGCTCTTCCAAGGGCTCCTTTCACCACAGCTTGCCATCTGTCTCCGTCTGGGTACCCGTCACTCCTTCTCAGTGTCTATTCATTCACTCTTGCTCTCCCAAGGCTTCCACCTGAGTGGAAATGTGACAGAGCCCCCGGGCCCCAGTGAGCCAGAGCGTCTCTACCACGTGTCCATTAGTTTCGACCGATGCAAGATCACCTCAGTGAGCTGTGGCTGCGACAACCGTGACCTCTTCTACTGTGCCCACGTGGTGGCGTTGTCCTTGCACCGCATCCGCCATGCCCGCCAGGTGGAGCTTCGGCTGCCCATCTCAGAGACCTTGTCCCAGATGAATAGGGACCAGCTGCAGAAGTTTGTCCAGTATTTGATCAGCGCCCACCACACCGAGGTGCTGCCCACTGCCCAGCGCTTAGCAGATGAGATCCTCTTTCTGGGCTCTGAGATCAACCGTGTCCATGGTGAGAGGCCCAGTAGGGCCAGGGAGGCTGGAGAGAAACTCGGGACTGGTTCCCCCAAGGATGGTGGGGGACTTTCCTGGTCCCAACCCAGAAAGGTTGGGACAGAGACAGTCCTCCCCAAGGCCAGACTGAAGGCTGGGGAGTCTCATGCTACAGGTTGGGGGGGGCGGGAAAGAGAGAGATCGGGGAGGTGGAGGCATTTTGTATGTTCAGCTATTCTATATAAGTTTTGTGGGTGATAAAGCGTAGAAGAAGGGCTGGTGTGCTGGACAGTAGGCCAGATCAACAGTGAACTACAGCTAACGAGGTAAAATCCAGTGGGGATAAATATAAAATGTTACACTCGGGTTCAGAAAGTCAGCTTCCTAAATATAAATTGGGGAAGATGTGGATATAGCCCATGTCTGAAAAGGGGCTTCAGCCCCTTTATTATCTTTGACACGTAGATAAAGCACATCTGCCAGGTGCTTAGGGAACTGTATGAATAAAGACCAGGAGAATTGGGGGGTTGACAACTAGTCCCCCCCCCAAAGCTGGGGTCTGAAAAAGAGCTTATGATCTCAGTGGGACTGCACACTAAACATGGGTCAACACAACAGCAAGGCCAATTTAGTTGTGGTCTGTGTAAAGAAAGATCAGCACTAGCACAAGAAGGGGCCTTTGTCCATCTCTGGGCACTACACATCCCGGGACATGGACATGGACAAAGTGGAGAAGGGGACAGCCAGTGTGGGGAAGAGTCTGGAGGCCCTGCCTGCAGAAGAGAGGACATAGGACCCTGTTTGCCCCCTGGGAGCCATATGCACATACGAGTATCTGACAGGCCACCCCACTGGAGCCTTGCCAGAAGCTAAAAAGTCTTCATTTAGACTTGATTTCAGAAAAAAACCATGCTAAGAATTACAAGTGTCAGAAGGTGGAATGGAGGACGTTGGGAAGGAGTGGGGAACCCTTCTTTGAGGGCCCTTAAGCAAAGGCCGGAAGGTCACTTGACAGGGGTGCGGCCTTGGGGACCAGGATAGCAGGCTAGTCAGCCAAGTGTTTAATAGCTGCAGTGTGTGAGACACCAGGGATGTGAAGGAAACCAGCGAATCAGAAGTCTCAAGGAGCTTAATTCTGTAGAGTGAGATACTGAGAAGTGTGGATAAATACATGCAGATACATACGGGGGAATCTAGGCAGAGGGAGGTAACCGGGAGCATCTAAAAATTCCTCCACCTCCAAAATTCTAGGTCATTGACTGGGGGCAGGTGAGGAAGTGCTTGGTCTGGATGGGGAAAGGCGCGGGTGTCTGGGACAGGCTGAGGCTGGGGGTGGAGGTGTCTGAGGGAGGGCTGTGTGTGCGCGTGTGTGTGAGCGTGTGCACCCGCGCTCTGCTCTCGGGAGCAGGGGCGGGGATGGGCTCCTGGGCAGAGGAGGTGGCTTCTCTGGGCGGGTGTGAGAGCTGGGGAGGAGCCTGGCTGCCCATGACTCAGGCACCCCTGGAGGGGCTGAGTCAGCACCGCCCCCTCCCCGTCCTAGGTGCCCCTGACCCCACGGCCGGCGCCGGCATTGAGGACGCCAACTGCTGGCACCTGGACGAAGAGCAGATCCAGGAGCAGGTCAAGCAGCTGCTCTCCAATGGTGGCTACTACGGCGCTAGCAAGCAGCTGCAGTCTATGTTCAATAAGGTGACCGGCTAAGCAGGGCTGGGAGCAGGGGGTCGGCTCAGGGCCCAGGGGCCCCACCCAACTCATCCTGTGCTGGCACAGGTCAGGGAGATGCTCCGGATGCGGGACTCCAATGGGGCCAGGATGCTCATCCTCATGACCCAGCAGTTCCTAGAGGACCCCCGACTGGCCCTTTGGCGGCAGCAGGGCGCAGGCATGACGGACAAGTGCCGGCAGCTGTGGGATGAGTTAGGTGAGTCTCAGGGAGCCCGGCCCGCCCCGGCCCACCTCACAGCAGCCTGGCAGCTCTGCCCATCCCTCCCCTCTGCTCTCCCCACAGGAGCCCTCTGGGTGTGTGTGGTGCTGAGCCCCCACTGCCGCCCCGAGGAGCGGGCCGGCTGGCTTCAGCAGCTGAAACAGTGGGACGAGCTGAGCGTGTGCCCGCTGGAAGAAGGCAACTATTCCTTTGAGGGGGTTGCTGGGCCTTCCCTGCAGCCCAGCTCTCCCCCCAGGCCAGGTAGGGCTTCACCCCCATGCTGGCAGGGCCTGGTCCTGACACATTTCCCAGAGCCAGCTGATCCTGGGCAGGGCGGGGTGGGGGGGTGGCCAGAACCCAAGCCCCTGTGTCTGCCCTTCGGATGAGGGCGATGCTGGCCCATCTCTGCAGGAAGAAATGACTTGAGTTCGCACTTCTCCTGGGGAGGCTTCCTGGGTGGCCTTGGCCACGGCTGACACCTGCCCCATCTCTTGACACAGCAACTGCTCGCCACACAGTGTTCGGACGTGCCCTGCAAGCCGGGGAGCTGCGCTGGGGGGACCCTCATCTCCAGAAGATCCTGGCCAGCGATTACTACGGGCCGGGCCTCAAGCCTGGGGGCGGTGGAGGGGGTGACAAGCTGAGCTTTGACCCCCAGGGCCGCCCGCTCTGGCTGGGCGAGCCCTTCCCTACCGCCTGCGCCCGGGTGGATGCCCTGCGCTCCCACGGCTACCCCCGGGAGGCCCTGCGCCTGGCGTGTGCCGTGGTCCATACCTTGAGGCTGCAGCGCCGGCACCAGCTGGAGAGCTACAAGCAGCAGAAGAAAGGTGGGCAAGGCCTAACCAGGGCCGGGGCAGGGCCGTCCCAGAGGGGCAGAGCAGACCCTGATCCAGCCGCTCATTGGTCAGAAGGCCCGGACTCACTGCCAGATGTCCTGAGCTGTGGCGAAAGCCTCTGTGGCAGAGCGAATGACGCTGCCCCTTGGACCTGGGCCTGGTGCTCAGACACGCCGGCGCCCGCTGGCCCCAACCCTGCCTTTTCCAGATGAGGGAACTGAGGACGGGGGGAAGGAGGCTGTCACAGGGCTAGGAAACAGCCGAGGCAGGATTTGCATCCAGGATCTCTGACTCCAGAGCCACCGTAGCACAGTGGCTTTTTTTACTGAGGACAATGTGAACAAAGAGCATGTCCGCATGTGCACAGACCCTGGCTAATGAAGGGGGAGGAGGGGGGAGAGGGAGTAAAGGCAGGCCTCGCATAGGAGGCAGTGAACTGAGCCCTGGGAGAACAGGGTTCTGAGGGGGTGCACCGCCAGCACGGGGCATGGCCTGAGCAGCTTCGTGGCAACCGGCCCTAGGGCGGTTGTGAAAGCCCAGGCACCCACTGTCACGTGGGAAAGGCTGCATCATGTCTTGGGGAAAATCTCGGGGAACTTGAAATTAAGAGGGAGTGGGTTCAGATCCCGCCTCTGACCTTCTTCTGCTGTGTGACACCTCTCAACTTGTGAGGTCTCTCCGAGCCTCAGTTTCCCTGTGGGCAGAGTGGGGATAATAGCAGCACAACAGGACTCCTCTAAGGCTTAGCAGAAAGGATGGATATAAAGGACTCTACAAATCCCAAAGTGCTTTATAAACAGTAGCAGTTATTAGTTACTTGTCCTTATGTTACAGATGAGGAAGTCAGAGGGAAAGATTACTGACCCAGACTTCCAGAGCCACCAAATGTTCATCTCTGAGTCTAGGCCTCAAACCCAGGCTTTGCCTGTTGCCTGCGGCTGTTTTTCTTTGCCCCCTGGCCTGGGATGAGGGAGAAGGGCAGGGCAGGACAGCCCTCAAACTGTACTCAAGCAGCTCACAGCCTCCCAAAGAGAAGCTGAAAGCTCCCCAGAGATTCTGGCACCGAACTAGAGACACCCACAAGCCTGGGTGCGATTAGGGGAGCCAGAGTTATGGCTTTGAGACTGAGCTCCACCTTACGCCGCTTGTGTGGCCCTGTGATAGGCCTTCCCTTTGGTGAGCCTCAGTTTCCTCCTCTTTGAAATGAGGAGATGGCATTAGATGCCAAAGGGTGTCCCTGGTGAGCATTTGTGGAGGAGGGAAGAGTGCCTGGGGACAGCAAGGGTCTTAAAAGATGCCCATGAAGTCAGTTGAGCTGGAAATGAAAGTCCTTTTTACAAGCATGTGAAGTGTTTAAGCATCTGGGATAGAGAAGAGGCTCAGTCGCACAAGCCCTGGCAGGCCAGACCAGGGCAGAATTCTGCTGATGGGAGGGAGAAGGCCCTCTGAGTGGGCTGGGTGGGCTCAGGAACACAGCGTCACCAGAAGTCTCCGGGCAGCCTCTGGGTGACCACTCGTCAGCCAGAGTCCGGGTAGATTCTCGTTTGGGGAAGAATCAGACCAGAGGGCCTTTGAGGCTTTGCCCCCTCTGAGATTCTGTGATTCCAGCCCTAAGGATGTGGTTGTGAAGGAGCTTCGAGTTTAGACTCTGGGATTAGACTTTGGATCCCATAATACAAGAGAGATGCCAGTTATGTCAGCACCTACATTTAATAGCAAGAGGAAAAAGGGCACCCAGAAAAAGAATGGTTTAGGGGGGCAAAAGAGATCCAAGATTGTAGTGCAGCATCACCCCCCCAAAAAAAGACAAGAAGGTTGAGAGTGGTTCATCTGTGTTGCAGTGAAATGTGTCAGAGGAAGGGGATAGAGAAGAAAGCCATTGAGGGAGGAGGCTCCCAGGTTACTTGTGCCAGGGATTGGGCATCTGGCGATCTGAGAGAGCGAGCTATGCCTTCTAGTCTCACTCTCCTTTCTCCTTGCCAGAGCTGCTCCAGAAAGGCTCCACCAGCATCACCAATGTGGAGGGATGGGTGGGCCACCCACTTGAGCCCATCAGCTGCCTTTGCAGGGCCTTCCTGGAGGCCTGCCGTGTGGATGACCAGGGTCTCGGTCTCTATCCAGGTAGGGAGAGCAAGCAGGGTTGACAGTGTCGGGCCTCTCCTGGGGGAGGAGAGGGGCGCTTAGATCTAGTTTCCCACCAGGGCCAAGGTTAGGGGGAGGTTATCGGAGCAGCTTTTGTCCCCAAGCGAAGACAGGCGGAGACTGTTGGGAGAGAAGATCTGTCTCAGGGAGCACTTGGGGAGAAGGCAGGGGAGACCTTGCTGGGGTAGGAGCAGGGCCAGGGAGCCTGAGAAGTTGGTTCCTCAGCAGACCCAGCCTCTGAGAAGCGGAAGTCCACCTATCAACATGTGACAGTCCCTGGCAACCTTGGTGAATCTTACTTAGCCCTGGCCCTGGAGGTGGCCCTGCTGGGCCTTGGGCAGCAGCGGGCCATGCCTGAGGGGCTCTACGCTCAGGACAAGGTCGTGCGCAGTGAGGAGCAACTCCTGGCCCTCCTGGATGAGGTGCAGCTGGACGAGAGGCTGGTGCAGGGGCTTCGCAAGCAGGCAGCCCTGCTGCTCGAGGGTGAGAGCATCGGAGGCCCTGCTGTCCTGGCCCACTGCCTTCTGGAAGATGCCCTAACACTTAAACCAGAATGAGCCCACCTTTCCCTTCCCTTGGGGGGGGCAGTATGTACCACAGCCAAAGTCTCAGAAAAAATCACCTCTCCCCACTTTCTCACCCCTCATCAGAGCTACCTGAGTGGGGAGAGATCCTCCAAGAAGTCTCTTGGTTCCTCTAAACATCTTGGGCCATTGACCTCAAATCTCCAAATGGGGAAGTGGAAAATTAGGCCCAAAGTAGCTCCAGAGAGTGGAAGGAAAAGTCTGACCGCCCGAGGGGGCCCCTCTCTCCATCCCCTCCTGTATCCGTCCCATGTTGAATCATGTTCTTCTCCCAGGAGGACCCTTCAGTGGCTTCGGGGAGGTGTTGTTCCGAGAGAGTGTGCCCATGCACACCTTCGCCCGCTTCCTCTTCACGGCCCTGCTGCCCCATGACCCTGACCTGGCCTACCGCCTCGCTCTGCGGGCTATGAGGTAGGTGCCTGCCAGGTCCGGCCTCCTTCCACTCTCACCAGCGTCACAGGCAGGCAGGGGGTGTGTCTCCCGCCTCCCCCCGTTCAGCATCTCACTGATGCTGACTGAGCTCAGCCACCGTGTGTCTGTGCAGGCCTGAACCTCACCTCCCCAGGATGCCATTAAGGACTGCCAGACCCTTCAGTTCTAGTGATCAGAATGCGTCCCTGCCCTCAAGGAAGAGGTGTTCCTGGAGGGAATACCCGTCACAACTGGACAAAGGGGCCGGCCCTGCCAAGTGGGGGCAGGAGAAGGACCTGGCGCAGCAGCTGAGTCTTGAAGGAGGCCAGGATTCCCTAGGGGGAGGTCGGGGGTCGGAGGGTGAGGGAGTGCCAGGCAGGGCAGATGGAGGCAACAAGAGGCGACGTCTTCCTGGGCTCCGAAAAGGACTGGGAGGCCAGTTTGGCTGCAGTATTGATGGAGCTCACGATGGGAAAGAATTCGCCAAAGAGAAATGGGAGCCAGCCTGGGGCTAGAATAAGGAAAGGACTGGATCCGTCTAATGGAGATTGGGAGTTGCTGCTCTCAACTTATTGGGCACCAGTCCTTATCCATGCTGATCTGATCAGAGCCTTCCTCCAACTTCCCAGTCACAGATTCTCCCCTTTGTTCCTTCTTTCCTGGGTGTGAATCTGCTCTCACTTTCTCAGCTTGGCTCTCTTGATCTGGCCCATTTGACCTCCTGTGCTCCTGTCTTAGCCACTACCTGTCACACTAGATGGTCACTTAATTTCTGCCTCAGTTTCCTCACCTGTAAAGTGAAGAATCCAAGCCCTGCGGGCCAGATGGGCCCCTGGACTCAGCACGAGCCCTCCTTTCTCCACATCTTGGTACCCACTGTGCCACCACAGAAGGGGATTGCCTGGAATGCCCTCCCCTCCCCCCTGAGCTCTCTGTCTCATGGAAGCCCTGGCTTTCTTCAGGTTCAAATTAGATGCCATCTCCTTTGGGCAGGGTCCCCAGTCCCCTTAGTCGTAGGGGCTCTCTCCCTCCTCCGGTCATTTTGGACAGAACCCAACTCTGGTAAACACCTTGACTTGGCCAGACTTAGCTGAGGTCTCGCTGCTTGTTTGAGGCAGCTCTGAGAGACCGGAGGCCACAACAAAGAGTCTTGTGCCCTATTGCCACAGGCCCTGGGAGCTGCGGGTGCCCCCCTCCATCCCTCAGCACAGAGCCTCTCACTTCTCCCCTTGTCCTCCCCTTCAGGCTCCCTGTGCTCGAGACGGTGCTGCCTGCCGGCGACCTTCTCCACCACAACCCACTGGACTCTATGATGACCAACCGCTTTCCCCGCTGGTTCATCCTGGGCCACCTGGAGACCCGCCAATGTGAGCTGGCCTCTACCATGCTGACAGCTGCAAAAGGTAGAAACCCGGGGTCCTGGGCTTCAGGGAATAGGGAGGGACTGCAGGGACAGAGCAGTTATTCCCAGGCCCCCTTCCCCCCCCCCCCCCGCCCCCCGCGCCCCCCCCCCCCCCGAGCTCTGTGCGCCCACCAGAGGTAGACTTAGCTCCTGTTGCCTCATGCCTGCCTGCAGGAGACCCCAAGTGGCTGCACACAGTTCTGGGCTCCATCCAGCAAAACATCCACTCTCCGGCCCTGCTCTTCAAGCTGGCCCAAGATGCCTGCAAGACCGCCACACCAGCCAACGCACCCCCGGACACCACCTTGCTCAACATCTCCCTGGAACTGGGGCTGCAGGTAAGGGCCGGCAGATGGGGGCAGGGGGGGACTGGGGGAAGCGCTCTTCTTCATGACCCTCACCCTGTTTCTCTTCCTCCGGCCCTTCTCCTTCCGTCCCTGGGGCTCAGGTGATGCGCATGACTCTGAACACTGTGACGTGGCGCCGCAGAGAGATGGTACGCTGGCTTGTCAGCTGCGCCACGGAGATCGGTAAGGGCCCGCTGCCCCCCGGCCCCGAACAACCCGGCCCTGAGGAGAGACAGAGGGTTGGCTCAGCTGGTGACTCCTGGTCCTCCTTTGTAGTGGCCCTAGAGACCCGGCGCTGGGGGGGCTGGGCACAAAGGGCAAGGACGCGGAATCTGGAGCCAGAGGCTGGGCTTGAAGCCCCATCTCTGTTCCTTCTGACTTTGTGCTCACCTAGAAAAGAAGGGTGCCCCCCCCCCAGCTCTGAGCCTGTGACTGAGGCTAGGGTAGCTGGGGAGACGTCCCAAAGCAGCTGGGGCCCGGTCTGGGCCCTGGGCCGGCAGCAGGTTCTGAGGGGTAGGAATGAGGATGGGCGAGAGCCGTCAGGAGAATGGCATGAGGAAGGGCCCGGAGGTGGGGTGAGCCTGGCGGGGGTCAGGGAGCGAGGCTGTCAGACGGGACACCTCGAGGCGCTCCTTGGACAGGAATGGTGGGTGGAGGTTCTGTGCAGTCGTTTCAGCCGTGGCCGACTCTTGGCGACCCTATTTAGGGTTTTGCCATTTACTGAGGAGGAAACTGAGGCAGTACCCCTGTAGCAGGTGAGGGTTTCAGGCCAGATGGGACTCCAGGCCCCCGTCCCCTGCGAGGGCAGCAGGCGGTGTGGAGGACTGGAGGGCTTGCCATCCGCCTCTGTCCCGTTGTTGTCCTATGTCAAGGTGGCTTCTTCCCCTTGAAGGGCAAGGGCTCGTGAGCCTCGGGCGTTCTCCCCATGTGCCACGCTGCGTCCCGTGAGGGCAGGGGGACAGGATACGAGGAGGCCGCTGCCTCTCCCTCTGGCTCCTGCCACCATTCCCAGAGAGCCTGTCAGGCCCAGACCTGTCCCCTGGGCCCCGCCCGCCCAGACCTGCCTCCCCCCACCCCAGCCCCTGGGCAGCGGAGGCCAGGGCAGCCCAGCCGCTTCCTAGTCCTGCCCTCACTTGCTCACTTACTTTCTGTTGAAACATGGGTTTCGGGGTTGGTTTCTCTCCTGGCCCAACCAGGCCGCCCTCAACAGTGGGAAGCACTGCGGGGCCCTGTCAAGAGCACCCCCACAGGCTGGCGGCTGAGGCGCTGTGGGTGGGGCCCCCGGCCCTCTTCGGTGACTCCCCCAGCCCCAGCGGGAGAGGAAGCCACCCGGCTCCCCGCTGCCTTGGGCCGGTCCTTGACTCTCTGAGCCAGCTGGCCCAACTGTCCCCAGTTCTTCAGCAATTCCGTGTGTACAAAGCCCTTTCCCCCAACAGTCCTGGGGGGTAGGAAGCACAAATAGCATCCTCTCCATTTTTTGGATAAGGGAGCTTAGAGGAAGCGGGCAAGTTACCTGGGCTTGTGGGTGAGCCCCCAGGTTCGGGCCCCTTCTTTCCCAAGGGCCTACCTGAGCCCCAAGCTGCCACCCCACCTGAGAATGCTGGTTTTCCCCCAGGTGCCCAGGCCCTGATGAACATCATGCAGAACTGGTACTCCCTCTTCACCCCCATCGAGGCCACCACCATCGTGGCCGTGACGGGCACCACCCATGCCACCCTGCTGCGCCTCCACCTGGACTTTGCCCGCAGGGAGGAGCTCTGTGGCTGCGCCAGGACCCTGGCCCTTCAGTGTGCCATGAAGGACCCCCAGAACTGTGCACTGCCCGCCCTGACGCTGTGCGAGAAGAACCACGCCGCTTTCGAGGCCGCCTACCAGATTGTCCTGGATGCGGCAGCGGGCGGCATGGGCCACTCCCACCTCTTCACCGTGGCCCGCTACATGGAGCACCGAGGCCTCCCTCTGAGGGCCTATAAGCTGGCCACGCTGGCCCTGACCCACCTGAGCATCGCCTTCAACCAGGACAGCCACCCGGCGGTCAACGACGTGCTGTGGGCCTGCTCGCTGAGCCACTCCCTGGGCCGGAACGAGCTCTCGGCCATCGTCCCGCTGATCATCCAGAGCGTGCAATGTGCGCCCATGCTCGCCGACATCCTGCACCGCTGGACTCTGAGCTCTCCTGGCCTCGGGCCCCTGGGTGGCCGCCGCGGCGCGGGCACCGCCAAGCCCCTGGCCACGGATCGGGCCCCCCTCTGCCAGCTGCTCGACGCGGCCGTGGCAGCCTACGTCACCACCACCCACTCCCGACTGACGCACATCAGCCCCCGGCACTATGGCGAATTCATCGAGTTCCTGGGCAAAGCCCGGGAGACCTTCCTGCTGGCTCCCGATGGCCACCTGCAGTTTGCTCAATTCCTTGATAACCTCAAACAGACCTACAAAGGGAAGAAAAAGCTAATGCTCCTGGTCCGGGAGCGCTTTGGCTGAGGGGCTGGCGGTGCATGGGGAGGGAACCCCCTTCCCCCGAGAGCCACTTCCCACTTTCCCCCTCCCCTCGCCGGGCTGGGCCCCAGGCACAAGATGAAGATTTGAGTGTTTTAATTTATACGGCAGGGGCTTGCACACCTCCCCATGCAATCAGCATTTCAGTATTAGGTTAGAAACCGTCTGGAGCGGTTTTGAAGGATTAGAAGGGAGGACGTAGTCACTGATCATGAAGTCAGTGATGGGGAAGGAGGCCTGCCCTCTCCTTCCCCCCTCCCCAAGCAGCCACTCGGTCTCCAGGGGTGCCAGCATGCGTATGCAGATGTGCATGTGGGCAAGGACCCTAGGATGAGAAGCCATACCCTAACCTCCCAAGGCCTGACCAGCTAAGACCAGGACATCTGGGGTGGGGGCAAGGGGAAGAGCTATTGTGAAAAACCCTGGCTTGTCTGGAGCAGCTCTCCCCCCGGAGGCTGGGCTTCTCGGACCCTCTAGGATTAGCTAGGGTGGGGATAGCCCCGCATGCCAGCTTCCCCTTTGAACCAGACCTTGAAGGAAATGTAGCAGACCCAGCCGCTGTGGGCTGGAGGTCTTTAATTATCCATGAATGGCATGTAAACTCCAACTCCACCCCCGTCCCTAACGTGTACCCCACATCTACCTTGGCCCAGACTTTGAACCCTTCCACCTCCAACACTTGCAGTGGAACTATGGCTTGTTCCACTGTCTGTGCCCTGCCCCTGGGGAAGAGGAGGAAGAGCCAGGATCCTACGACTTGCCCCTTCCTCCAGAAACACCCACCCCGACCCTTGCCCAGTGAAGGATTCTTGTTGACTTTTTGAGGAGGGGAGTGTCCCCCTCCACCAAGCCCCACGGCCTGGGCATTATACCTCACCTTCCCTGGTTCTGCTTGGGGCCTTGGGATCCCCAGGTAGGAAAGGGGGGCACACTCCCACTCATAGCTCAGCCGTGGGGACTTACTTCCATGGAGCATCGTCCCCTATCTTGCCTTTGGGAAAGGGAGGCTTTCCAGGGGGCTCCTTGCTGCAGCTCCCATCCCTGGAGAGGACTGAGACAACTTAGTCCCAACTAACCCCCACCCCAACCTGCCCATCACTGGACAACCTCAACTCAGGAACACAAGCAGAGCCTAAGTGCTCTTGCTTAAATCGATTTTTGGGAAGATAGATGTCAGAGAGACAGGAAACTCCCTCCCTCACCCCATATTCTTAATATATACGGGAAGGAAAAGCTCCAGTCATGTGGCATTCTCCCCCTCCCCCCAAGTGTTTTCCTTAACTGGGGCGTGTTTTGTTGTGTTTGCCCCCTTGTGAGTCCCTCCATCTGTTGTCTGTCCATGTGGCAGGAGAAGGGGACAAGGCAGCTGCACAGCCAGACCCCCTACCTCCGCATGTCCCCAATTCACCTCACCTTTTCTTATATATTAAGAGGAAAGATCATGTAATTTTGTAATTTTTTTCTATTTATTGAACCGTTTATTGTATTTTCCCTTTTTTTTAAAGATCAAACATAAACAATGATTTGGGGGTTTGTGATTTTTTTGTTTTTGTCTTTGGGTGGTGGGGCAGGTGATGGGGAGAGGAACAGATGTGCCTCTGGCAGGTGAGTCCCAGCTATGTAGCCACACTTTTAAAAGAGTGATCACAGGATTCCATTAAGCATAGCCCCTGTTACACGGCAAGATGCTGACGCCATCTTGCAGCTAACCCAGTCGGTCCTCATCTGGAGCATCCAACTCCATCGGGGCCACCACCTTCCGGGAAGGACACGGGCAAGCTGCAGCAGGGACCGGGACACTGAGCTCCCCCTTCTGGAAGTAACAGTTTCGGGTGGGTGGTTTCTAAAGTTTCTCCCACCGGGAAGTGCTCGGACTGGCGGGATGGCGGAACGAGGAGGGAGGGCTGCGGGGGGGCCCACTGAGGGAACGGGTTTCGGTGACTGGAGTATTTGAGAGCCGTGATGAGGGAAAGGATTGGACCTCTTCTTGGCTTGGGGTGAATCAGGTTGCAGGAGACGCGCGCTACGGGGGGAGCCTTCCTATCAGAGCCACTGCGGGGTAAAGAAGCGGCTTCCCCCACTGTGGAACTCTGGCTTGCAGCAGGCACGCCGGGGAGCGGCCGGGGCGCCGGGGATCTGATGGGCAAGGCTCCCGGGAAACCGGGCGCATCCTGGCGGCCGGAGGCTCGCCGCACGTCCGGGTCTCCGCCGGCGCCCAAGGGCTGAGCGGTTAGTCTGCCCCCCCCTCGGGGGCGCCACGAATCCCCGCCCTGGAGATTCTCGGGCCTTCTCTCCGAAGGCGCCCGAAGCGCCCGTCCCAGCTCCGTCATTGCACGCCCCCCAGGAACAAGCGCGGCTGCTCCCCGCAGCTTCCTGCTCATCCCCAGCCGGGCCGCATCAGATCCCCCTCTCCCGGGCGGCTGCGAAGGCCCGGCCCCCGGCTTCATACTAAATGTGCCGGTCTTCCTCAGACGGCAGAACCTCGCGGCCTTCCCCCCCCCCCCCCCCCCGCCGTTCTTAGCGACCCCTAACGCTGGAGCGGAGCACCTTGCAAGGCAGAAGGCCCCGGGCTTATCTCGGGCTCCTCCCCCCTCCCCCCCCATGGCGGCGCGAGATGGCGGGCCCGGGCCCTCCGAGTGACGCGGCGTCTCGCCGCCCCGCAGCGGGGGACTTCTCCCAAGGTTGGAGCCCCTGGAACGCGGAGGAGGAAGCGGGCCCACAGAAATCGGCGGGCCGCGCGGGGGGGAGGGGGGCTTCCAGAAAGTTCGGGTTTGTGGCCTCCCCCAACCCTCGGTGAGCAGTCAAACGGTCCCGGAAAGGCTGCCCCCGTGGGCCTTAGCTGACTGCAGTGGGGCGGGGGCCAGGAACAAAGGGTGCGGGCGGCCCACTCTGCGATTCCGTGGGCACGTGATCGCCAGGGGGCGCTGTGTGAATAGCAGCGTAAGCTTCACAGCGAGGAGATGTGTTAGGGGGTAACATGAGAGGGACACGTATGTGCGCGCGCAGCCGCTAGGGTGCGCCTTGTCGACGTGCCTTTTGCGCGAAGCCGCCAGGGGGCACGCTGACTCCGCGACTGCCGAAAGTCGCCGCCGCCACATCTGCGGGCGAGGCGGGGCGCGACGCAAGCCGCGCTGCCATTGGCCCGCCAAGCCGTCCGTCAGGGTCGAGAGCGGAGACTCCTCCGCGAGCGGCTCTGGGAGCGTCCGGCTGCAGGTAGGGCTCGCCCTGGCGCCTTCCCCTGGTGCGAGGACCGGGCTGGGGAGCCACAACTCCCCAACCACCGACCCCATTCCCCCTCATCCCTTCTCTCACCCGTCCCTCATCCCCCTCATCCCTTCTCTCACCCGTCCCTCATCCCCCTCATCCCTTCTCTCACCCGTCCCTCATCCCTTCTCTCACCCGTCCCTCATCCCCCTCATCCCTTCTCTCACCCGTCCCTCATCCCTTCTCCCACCCGTCCCTCATCCCCCCATCCCTTTCCTCACCCGTCCCTCATCCCCCTCATCCCTTCTCCCACCCGTCCCTCATCCCTTCCACCCCCATCCCTCCTGTGTCTCCTCAATAGTCTGCTCTCCCTCACATCCCCCAAGCACCCCCCACCCCCCAGCATCAAATTCCTCTGTATCCGTAGCCCCTTCTCCGACCTCCTCAACTCCACCCGTTATCCCTGCTGCTACCTCCATTTCTGCCGGCTTTCCGTCCCTCCCTTTCTCACCCACGTTATTCCCCCAGTTCTTTAGTCCGTTACCTTTCCTAGCTCCCTCAGTCTCCCAGCTCCTCCAGCCCCCGCCCCCTAATCCGGCAAAGCTTCCAGGCCCCGAGGACCTTCATTCTCGCAGCCCATTACCCAGCCCCACTTAAGGGCATGTCCGAATGGACCTCGGGAGCAGGGACCCAGAGTGCAGAGAAGGAGAGAACCAGAACCTCCTGAGACGCCAGGCCTGAGCTTGAGTAAACTTTAATCGGACCTCGGGTTTAGGATACATCATTCCTCTGCTGCCTGTGTCGAGCCCTAAAGTAATTCCAGTTTCCTATCTAGATTTTCAGTCCCTCCTGCATCCTCGTGTGGGGCCAGGAGCCCCGCTGCGTCCCGAACACCAGGCCAGTCACTGCGCCCTGAAGCCTGATTTGTGTAGAAGCAGAGTAGCCGGTCTCTCACAACAGGAACCACGGGCTGACGAAGAAAGGCTCCTACCTTTGTCACATGCGAACACTCAAAATAGAGGGAGTCGCTTCAAATACTAAGATGTCCTACGCTTCGGGGATGGAAGCAGGGGAGAATCAGAAATAGGTCCTCAGTTGGAAGTGGCAAGAATAAGGCAGCAGTGAGTTTATAGCAATAAATCCTGACCTCCAAGGGGTTGGAGAGTAACTTGAATGAACCAGTGTTCCTTTACCCCCCAAAGCACAGCCTATATCAAGAAAAAGTTCTTTGCCCTTCTCCTGTCTCTAGAGGGCAAAGTTGGTGGGGTGCCTTAGGAGGGGAGACTCCAGGAGAGAAGCCCAGGGCCTCATGCACAAGGGGGAGAGAAAGTGATGGGCCCCTGGGCTCCAATCTCATAAAGGTCTTCTGCTCTGGGGGGGGGGGGGGCCCATACAGTCCATGAAACTGGAGGGCCTGTTGGGTTATGACAGCTTCACTCTAGAAGCCCAAAATGGGCCCTTAATGGTCTCAGGGCAGGGATCTGTAGTTATTGTCTCTTGCATATCAATCCTTAGTAGGGAATAAAAGGTGGCTACTAGGCCTACAATTTGGGATAGAAAGGAAGAAACTAAGATAAGAGTGGTCCTTTGCTGTTCCTTGTAGCTTAGGGGACAGGTTAGGATGAGTGTCTCTCATCTAAATTGGGACAGCTGGAGAAAATAAGAAGTAAGAAGATACAATTTGAGCTTGCTGAAATTTTGCATAGAATGTACATTAGGCTCAGTGGGTCTCTGCATCTCAGCTTCAGCCAGGTCGTCTTCTGATCTCTCGTCTTTTACTGCAAAGCCGTGAAGCTGCCAAGGCAATTCTCAGATCTCTTTGGACACTAGAGACACATAGCTAGACAGTCAGCACTGCTGTAGTAGTTGGAGGCAGCACCTTCATCCCACCACTGGACCTGGGGGCCTTTCCAGCCTCCCACATTCTCAGGGTCATAGGGCAGGTGTCTCCAGGAGAAGGCCAGACTCCTGTTCCTGCTGAACTGAGCCAGTTTATCCAAAGCAACTGTGTTTCAGCTCAGTAGGCACAGGAGGCAGAGCCCAGTGAGACCTAGAAGCAGACAGACTGGATGAAGAACAAGGTGGCCAAGGGTAGGGGGGCAAGGGGGGCGGAACTTAGCCACTGTGAACACAATATGATGCTGACTCTGTTCACAAGGCAGCTAAGTCCTGCTCCTCAGGCCAGGCTGGGCTGGGGGGCCCACTCTTTTGGGCTCCATTGCCCCACAGATAGGCACCCACATGTGCATACTAGTAGTGGACCTGGCAGCTTCAGCAGCAGGGCCAGTGGTCAGTTGGAAATCCCTGGCAATGTGATTTGTGGCAGTAATCAAATCCCATCCCCAGGAACCCCAGCCGGCCAAGGCTCAGGGGTGCTGGGTCGAGGACCATAGAGGAAGCTCAGACCTAGAAAGGAGAGAACAAAGATGATGAAAACAAAGGAAAAACATAGCCGTTCACTCTGATTCCATTATACAGGGTAGTGTCAGCCTTCTTCCCACCCTCCCCAGCCTCTCTGGGCAACGGTTTCCTCATCTGTAAAATCAGAGGATTAGGCTAAGGGCCTTCTAAGGTCCCTTCCAGCTCTATCTCCATGATCCTGTGAACTTTCTCTGGCCCAGAGGGAATGCTTTTTACTAGCCTAAATATCCCAGCCTCTTATTTGGGATGAAGCCCTTTCCCCAGACAGGAGCTTGGGTAGTGAGGAGTGGGGAGTCCCTCTAGCTCTAGTAATCCAAGATCCAAAGCAAGGCCAAAGAATTCTTCCAGAGGTGCACATCTGTATAAAGCTCTCTCTGCAGGAAAAGAAAATCAGATGTGCAGAAGCAGCTACTGGGAAGAGGAGAAAATCACTGACCTCTAGTGAAGGTTGGGCAAGGCAGAGGGCACGCCTTGGAAGATTGGAAGGACCTAGGCTTCCCCAAATTCCTGGATACCAGCTTTCCCTTCCACTCTCCTGTGTTCCTGGCCCCCAAGCCCAACAAGTAGAGAACACCAGCCGAAGGAAAGCATGTCCTCCTTCTCCAGCTGGGCAGGCCAAACAGGGCTAGGGAGAGAGGAAGAGAAATCGGGCGGCAGGCAGGCAGGGTGAGGAAGTGATCTCACACCAGCTGGCGCCGTTTCCTAGAAGCCCAAAGAGGGGGAGGAAACCGCCAGGGCCTCCCCCCAGCTTCTGTCATGGTCCCACAGCCAGGCCTTAACCCTCTCCCTGGTAGAGTCTGGAGATTCATATTTAAAAGTATTCCTTCTTTAACATCTCCAAACGGGTCCTCTCCTTGCCTACAAGGTTTAGCTAGCATGCCTAAAGCCAGTAGAACATCTTTGCCCACAGAGCAAGGAGCAAGAGAGCCAAAGGCTGAGGGGAAAGCCTGGGCTTGGGGCACTCCCAAATAGCAACAGGATTTGGGAAAAGGGAAAAGGGAAAAGATACCCTGTAGCCCCTACCCTTCACCATAAGACACCAGCAATCCAGGACACTTCTTTTCTCAAGTCAGGTATTGAAGGAGCTGGGCAAAATTTAGTGCAGCCAGGAATGGGCTGGAAACAGACCCCCCAGCTTCCTCCCTCCTGCCTCCCAGCACCCGCCCTGCCCCAAGCTGCCTCCGGAAGTGAGGCAGCACATTGGTGTCCTGGGGAACAGAACAGAACGGGAAGGGCGGCCATCTGGCCCGGCCCGTTTCCTGTGGGGTTTCCCCTGCACACAGCCATGAACCTGGCCAAGGCCCACCCTGTCCCAGCAGACAAGACAGCCTTCTCCTCCTAAGCTCCCTACCCCTCACAGCCCTGCTCCACTAGACCTCAGTGACCTTGACCCTGGTCCAGTGAGATAGGACACTTGTCTCTACTTAGGCCCAGCAAAAAGGCAGGTGAGGACCAGGACAGGCACATAGGAATGGCTCAAAGGTGGCAGGCCCAGCGGAGAATGGAGGACGATTTAAATGAAGCTCCCAGGAAAGTCTGAAGAGAAAAGGCAGGACACAGGCGTGACCACAAGACAGTCTGTACACAGGCACATTCAAGGTTCCCCCTACTAGAGCTCCCAAGGATGAATCAGGGGCAACTTGCAGTGCTGCCTCCAAACCCTGTCCCCACATACTTTCCACCCACTCCCTGGGCTGGATTGGAAAATACCAAACCAGGCTCCACCCTGCCTTAGCCTGGCTGCCTGGGCTCGGGCCACAGGGCCAGGCCTGTCACTAACGCTTCAGACTAATGGGCTTAGATCCTTAGCAGAGACACCACAAAGCAGGAGCTGGGGCCCACACAGCAGATCTAACAAGGGGAACCCTCCTGGGGCTATTTCCCCAACCATTACCCTTCCCTTTAGAATGGGGCCTCTGACTGGAAATCATTCCCCTCAGCCTCCCTCCCACTGGACAGCTGTTGAAGTAGTGCCCCCCTCCCCCAAGGTGGAGTCTGGCCAGCCATACTGGAGAAGACTGTTATGCTGAAGAATAGAAAGAACCAGAATGGATGATCTCCCAAAAGGGAAACCTGCCTGGGTGAAAGGCAGAGGGCCTCAGGCTACAGTTACCATAGGGTGATGGTTTTGGTTTTTTTCTGAAGGGGGGTGGCAGGAATCACCATGGGGTCTGAATCACTGACTAAAAAGGAAAACCAGGCAAAGCCACAGCTCCCAATCCATCTCCACCTTCATGGTCTCTTGGCAGGTCAACAGAAGTAGGTTTCCCTTTGGAGAAGTGCATGCTAAGATAAACCCAGGACAGGTCTCAATTTGAGGAGTCCCCAATGAGAGGACTCCTCCTTCTGACCTACCCTCTTCACTGTCATGCCAGCTTCTGATAAACACCTAGAGATCTCAGGATCCAGCGTATTATTTGCTTCACTATCATAAGAGTCATATTCCCTGTCTTTCAGGTCAAATAGGACAGAATCTCTAGGAAGATTTTCCTAAGCCAGAGAAATAATCAAAACTATGCCCCATCCCCCTTTCCCTTAAGTCAAGAATTATAACTTTTAGAACCTGGCTTTAAGATCCAAAACTCGGGTGAGGCAATTCCTTAGGCTTGTGCCACTAGTAAAAACCAGGTCAGTAAAGTGTCCTCAGAACCCTGATTCCCTCAGACTTATCCCTCAGACCTCCTCCCACCAGGAAATCTCCTCCACAGCTAAAAGAAATATAAGACCAATTCTGTCTGGAAGGCAGGTTTTCCTAAGGACTCAATGCCACCAACATGTGCATGCTGAAGGAACCCTCCAAGTTCCAGCGAACATCCTAAGGAATCTGATGCGATCTTTGCCCAAGACCAGTGCTTGAAATGACCACATTCAAGATGTCATCAGCTCCCAGCATCTTATTCGGGTGATAACCCCTAACCAAAGATCTTAGGACCAATAGGGCCTCAGCTTTTACTTCTGCCTAAGGACACCAAGCCTTTCCTCCACTGACCACTACCTAGGATTTCCAGATTTCAGAAGTACCATCTTTGTCTGTGAGAAGATGAATTCAGTTAGCTTCTCCAGAGAGGGAACAGATGAGGAAACCCTAGGCTGGAAAAGATTAAGAGGACTCAAGCCTTGACACTCAATGCACTCTCCTTTCTATCAGCTTATTGCATACTTTCTACTTTACAGGTGAAGAACCCCAAGACCAGAAAAGTTCAAGGGTACACCTAAGATTACACAGTGAATTCAGGAACAAGCCACACCTGGACATCAGGATAAATTCAAACTGAGAAAAAGAAGTCCAACTATCAGAAGGATGGGGTTGGGGGTAAGTGGTTCTCAGTGAAGTTTAGAGTCCAGTCATTAGTAAAGAATAAAGTTCAGGGTACACTGGGTCTGGGATTGCTCCCAGGAATGCCTCCCTCCTCTGCCACCCAGCATCCTTTTGTGCATGCTATAATAAGGATGTGATAAAGGGAGAAGGTTCGCCATCCCAACAGCTTTATAGAAGACATTTAGAAAAAGTAGGGTGTGGTTTTGTTCAAAGCTAGCTTTGGGATCTACAAAAGTCTATTACCCCCAGGGTGGATGGAAGGGTAGACTGCCTCCCCTCCTCCACTCCCTGTACCAAAGAAGCCAATTAACCCACAGGCTTGGGGGGACGGGAGAGGCGGGCATTGCAGCTGTATCCATCTCAGAACATCTGGTCTCCAGTTGTGACAGGCAGCGGGTGGGCCCCAAGGTGTCCAGAGCTGCCCCCTAAGGTTGATGATTTTAGTGTCAATGTTCAAAAAAAATGTGCACCAAAGGAAATTAGGTCCATGCAGACCCCACCCCCGAAGACTTGCCCTGTCATGTATGTGCTCTGTGTGTGTCAGGAGCCTGGCATAGTTTCCCGAGGGCTGACCCTGTAAATCAGAGCTTCTGAACAGGGAGTTGGGGGTGTGGTAAGAGCAGGGCAGCTGGGGAGCAAAGCAAACCTCAAGGGGGCCAGCAGAGGGGAGAAGCAGGAAAGCCTAAGCTTGAATCCCAGGCCCATGTACTCCTAAGTATGTGAATCCTCAGTGTGGGATCAGAAAGCTGTGTCTTTAAATCAAGGAGAGGTGCCCCAGCACCCTCCCCCTGCCTCAGAGCCCAGACAGGAAAAGTTGCTTTTCCTTCTGGGAGAATAGGCAGAGAGGGAGGGAGTCTGGAGACTTGGGAACTGGGGGTGGGGAGAGGAGTTAAGACAACCCGAGGCCCCCACCCCTGCCTCAAGACCCAAAGCTGAGTTCTTTATCCCCAGTCATATCCCTTGTCCCCAAGTGTCCTCCAGCACCCCTCCTCCCAACAGCAGGAGAGTAGCCAGAGCTGAGGCCTCTACAGTGATGTACTGAATGGATCCATCCGGGCTCTCATACCAGGGTCCTATTTTAAACAAGGATGTCATGTGTTAGGGTTAGCAGTCAGTCTGGGGCCAGGGTTAAATGATCGGGTTTAGGTCACTGATCAGAGTTTTTCTCTGTGTGGGCCACGTGGGGATTGAAATCTTGGCCTCGACCCTCTTCCTTCCTCCACCTTCTCCATTATCTATACTCCAGGACTAAGCTGGTGTTAGGGCTCCAACACCTGTGGAGCCTCTTTCTGGACACCACAGACAGGACCTTCTTTCCTGTCTTTGAACCAGCCCCTTCCCTCCATAGAGAAGAGTGGGGACCTGAAAGCACGGGTGGATCATCTTAAACACTGAACATCCCTGGCTTCTCACTGGAATGCCCGCAAGAGAAGACACCCCATCCTGAGAACCCCCAGCTTGGGGCCTTTAGGGGTGACAACACCCCTATACTTCTGCGTGGCACTTGGACACAGTTAAGATGGCACAAGGACGCTCATTCTCCCTTTGCAGATGGAGAAACAAACTTAGAAAAATTCAGTGATTCTAAGTTCAAGGTCAGATAGCTATTGTCAGAACAGGGATTTGAATCCAGGTCCCTCCAAATTTTTATCACCCCACAATACCCTGAAAAGAAATTTTTCCTCCACAGGCATCTGGACTTGAGGGGAACTATTTAACAGCCTATCTGGGTTCAAGCCCAACCCCTCCTGGCAGGGAGCTATAAGCACTGCTCTCAATCCTGACCCCCAGGAGTTGAGAACTTGGGTCAAGTTGACTGAAGAGGTGTCCATCAGTGGACTTTAGTAGACCACACCCAAGCCGCGACCCAGCTGGATTTGGCCTGGGAGGATTTTTGCCTCTCCAACCCCAAGAAAACCCAAGACACCCACTCAAGCAGTAACTGATCCAGTCTTAAGTCCGTGGTGAATATGGACAAATTTGGCCCATGATGCACTTGCCACCTCCCTCTACAGCCCCTCTCAAGCTCATACCTGAACCAGCATTGCAAAAGCCCCCACCTGACCCCTGGTGGCCTAGTCATGCAGAAAGACACAATTACAGCACAAATTGACTCGTCTCCAGGGTATGGGGGGTGGGGGAGGGAGGGTAGGAGAGGAGGGTCCTGTTGGGAGAAGGCTCTGGCTGGAAATTCGAGAAAAAGGAATGCTCAGGGCAGCACTGACACCCCCTTCCCCACCCCCACACCCGCATCGGGTCCTCAGAGGAACCCAGAGGAATACCGGGGATGGAATCTCCCTACACCCTCAGCAGCACATCCCCCCACCCCCAGATTCCTGCCCCAAGGCTTTTGCGCAACGTCTGCCCCTTCTCACAACCAGTCCCGGCTGGGTGGGGCGGCCCTTAAGAACTTGAAAGGAGTTGGGGCCGTGGATGGGGGAAGGGGCCAATGCTTCCGGCGCCTGGGTGGCCCCCAGGAGAACCCCAAGTTCTTTAAGGGCGCGCACCACACTGGGGTCTCTTCTGTCTTCAGGCGCCCGGCCAGGGTTCCAAGACTGGCGGACCACGCCGCCCGTCCCGCTAACCAAACGGGGGGAGATCTGGCTTCAGGCGCCCGCGCCCATGCCCTCCTCCCCCGCAGTCTCGGTGCCAGCCCGGGACTGAGGACCGTGCCAGGGGCGGAGGCGGGAGGGCTAGGGAAAGCGCCCAAAGCAGGCGAAGGCGCCCCGGACATATTGCCCTTTCCTTCCCTGCCCGCCGCCCTCCAGGGAGCCCACACCCTTCCCGGGACAGCCACCCCCCCCCCCCGCCCGTCCCCATACCCACCTTTGCCCCACCAGGCCTTCTTGGCCTGGCCCGACCCGGCCTGGAGCCCGTTCCTCCCGCCAAGAAGTCAGTCCCGGGAAAAGTAGTGACGGCCGCTCCCTCTTCCACTTACCGGGCCGAGACTCCGAGCTCCCAGAGCGGGCGAACAAAGTAGGAGACGGACGGGCAGGGGGCAAACGGGGCGGGGGGGCGGGGGCAGGCCTAACGACTGGTCCCCACCCTAGTTACTGCCTGTCCGGCTCGAAGGAGAAATCCTTTTTAAAACCTTCGCCGTCTCCTCCCTCCTCATTACCGCCGGGGAGAGGGAGAAGGAGGGAGCCGGGAGGGAGGGGTGGGGGCGGGACAGGAGGGGCGGGGCCGCCGCCACTGTCCTGGGGACCCAGAGCAGAGCCCGCCCCCTGCCTCCGCTGTACCGCGCCCCTCGGGCCCACGGCCCAGCCCGGGACCCAGTCCTCGACCCTTGTGGCCAGCTCTGCCCTGCTCTCCACTCCTGTCCCTGGCCCTGTTCCTTCCCGGGTCCCTTGGCCAGTGTCTTCACCTGAGCCTAAATTTGACTCCGACTCCGTCACCAACTTTTTCTCTGCCTGTTTCTGTCCTCGCGTCTGTCAACCCTCACTATCGCCGTTTTTACTTCTACAGATCTTTCTCCCCGTCCCTAACTGCCAGCTCCTTCCGTATCCCCAACTACCACAGCGGAAGCTCTGTCACCACCGCGGCTGCCCTTGTCCCCCTTTCCCGAGGCTTGTGGATAATTGTCCGTTTCAGTTCTTTTCCCCACCTCTGTGCGACCACCGTTGCCCACAGCTTTTTCTTGTCTCCATTATCCATGTCCTAAACTCTATCTCTAGTCCTAGCTCTGTCCCAGTCGCTCACTCTTTCTTTGTCCCTTCCCCATTCTTTCCCTGCTGCCAACTTTCTCCTCCCAAATCCTGCAATGTCCCTCTCCCTTTTCCCACTGCCTTGAACCTGCCACTGGGGGATGGGCATGGTTGATTGTAGGGGTAAGCGTTGCTCCTCCTTTCTTAACCCTAACATACTCTTTCCCGGCAAATTATGAAACCCATGTTTCCTTGCTCTTCAAAAAGGCACCGTCCATCCTGGCCCAAGGACTCCAAAAGTGGTCACCAGAGCACAGTGGATAGGAACCTTCTGTAGTCTGGGAAATGTACAGGTAATGGGAATTTGTATTAGGAAGGGCTCTGAGCCTATTCTCTTTGACTAGTCCCAATGGACCTTCAGCCTCCTATCCAGCCTGATATTTCATGAGCGGAGGACCATAAATCTAAAAGTGGAAGAGACCTTAGCAACCATCAAGTCCCAGCCTTCTCATTTTACAGATGAGGAAACTGAGGTGGCCAAAATCTCCTTAAAGAACTCAGTGACTTTGTTCATCCTCTACTAATGCTGATAGAAACTGCTCTGACCCAAAAATTAATCACCCTGCAGCCAACATTTTGATGAAATAGTCCAAATTTTGATAATCAAGTCCTCAGGCAATGGTCCAACACCAGGCCTATACTCAAAGGAATACAAATGGAGAACCTTGCCTTTGTGAGCTTCCATTCAGCCAGCTCAGCCCTCTAGAAATCTAGAGTCACCTCCTTGTCCCTGTGGTACCAAAGAGAACTTTAGTGCCCAGTATAAGTTGTCCTTAACATAATTATCCAGGTGCTCTAGTTCCAAGCACAGTGCTTTTTAGATGATATCACTCAAAGCCTTGGTGGTGTTCTTTTCCCTCTCAGTCTATTGTAATAGTCTCTCTCTTTTTCCCCTACTATACACCCTGGCTCCTTGGAGAGCAAGAGCCATCTCTGTATTAGCCCACTGATCTTTCATTCCCAGAACCTGTAGGATACTCAGAAGCCACAAGCTTGGTAATGGGAAGGCCCTCTGAAAGCCTCGTGTCCTAACCTGTGGGTAATGGGGAAGAAAAGCTGCATCATTGTTTCAGGGAAGCCAAGTTATTCAAGTTGGCAATTGGTAGGTGAGAGTGGGAGCTCTGGAGCCAGAGGACGGGCACTCAGATGCTTCAGTAGAGAAGAGGTCCTCTAGGGTACCATTAGGACATACTGTCAGTTCACCTCACTCATCTCAGGGAACGTAGGAATAATGCCCAAGGTGGTTCTGGCAGAAGGAGTAGTTCAGTGGGAGTTAGAGGGCCATGAGAATGAAGAGGCAACTTAAGTGAAGTTTAAATGAAAAGCAGCTAAGATCAATATAGATTCAACTTTCTTTCTCCTTCCCCTTCCCCACAAAACAGTAGAAAGCCACAGTGGGGGGCCTTGGAGATACTATGTTGCCATTAAAAATGAGGGACTTAGACCATGGCTCTTGGGTGGGACTGCCATAACTACTGGTGGGTGATCAAGGTATGGCTTTGATCACCCCTCCCTAACATATGGATGCAGGTTTTCTTCTAAAGCTTTCCTGACATCATGTTTACTAGAATTTCTCTTACCTGATAGCCTCTACCCTCCTGATAAACTGAACTCTGCAGCCCTTTCATAAAGGGAAGCCCTGAAGCTGAACAGTTTGGGGTCCAGATGAAAACCTTTATGTGCCCTCTGTTATGGTGGCCCAGGACGAGTGGCTGTTCCTGGTAGGTAGTGCCCAACAGGTTGAGGCTTGATGGGGAGCAGATCCAGCCTCCTGGAGCCGAAGGGAAGAATGAGAATGGCACAGAATTCCCCGACTCAGGGTGTGGTCTGGCCCCCAGGACATATCTGCCCCACCTCTCACCTGCTCCCCTCATTCACTCCCCTACCCTTCATTCTTGGTGTTTGAAGCCCCTCGGATGACCTTGCCATTTCCTCACTCCCCATCTAGAACCACCTTGCAGATCAGAAACACGAGTTGCACCTTTGTGTCTGAATACAGACTGTCTAAAGCTTGCTCACCTTACAGAACTTCTCCATGCCTGGATAATCTCCTCCTTATTAGTGTTTCCACTGCAGGATTCACTTCCCAGCTTCACCACCACCACCCCTGCCCGGTGGGAGACCATTCTGTCCTGTATCCCACCCTACCTCATCCCCAACCAGTACACTGGCCAGCACTAGGAACCTACTAAACTGTAGTATTTAGTGTACTGGCCATCAGCTGAGGCTCCAGGAAGAAAGGGACAAATCAAAGGGGGCTCCAGCACCTCAACCCCAGGGATCCCCTTGTTTCTCCTTGAGTGTCAGGTCAGAACTCAGACACCACATTCACACACACACACACACACACACACACACACACACACACATATCCCACACACACAGAACCGCCGGGCCCCATGGCAACGTTGCATACAGGGACATCAAACAGGCTGGGGTTTAGGAAGTCGGCTTGGTGGACCTACGTCACTGTGGTTATCACTGCTCTGAGCAGCAGCAGTGGGCCCGTGGCCCAGTCTGAAGGCACTTTAGTCTGGCCTCCCTGCCCACCCCCACTGCCTTGACAGCCTTGATTTTCTCCATGCCAAGGGGCCCATGCCTGCCTGTTGTCCCGGTAACCAGCCATGTTATGGATCTACTCTGGGATCCCCAGCCGCTCCCCACATCCGGGAAATGCCTGGGCCCAGGCTTCCCCACCCCTGGGCTTGGAATCTCAGAGTGCAAGGAAAAAGGTCTGGCTCCTGCACTGTTCTCGCTAAGGGACTGGAGGCACTGGATGGGGGCAGAAAGCTCCAGATTCTTCCCGTCTCATCTTGAGATTTCTTTGGACTGATACCCAGTGCTCTAGCTACTGGTCCAAACTTTGTTGATGGTTTGTGACAGAATTTCAGGCCCCAAACTCAAATATAATATGGGGCCCATATGGGCCCCAAGGTGGCCCCAGTACCTACCCAGCCAGCTCTGCCCCTAGTGGATCATTGATGAGATCCCAGTGGCCAGGCCCAAAGAATCCCCTGGGAAGGGCAGTGGCTGGGCGTTAACCAAGGGCATAGGGTGAGTCAGGAGAGAATAGGGCACAGTGCCCCCAACCCTGCCATGCCTGCACATCACACCACCCGCCCTGGGTGCTGACTCACCACCACCCAGAATACTCTTTGACAGACAGTTCCTGTCCCCAAAGTTACCAAGGTACCCTTGCAACAGGCTGGGGCCATCAGAAGGGGGAAGTCCCAGCTGCTGCCAGAAGGTACTTCCCAGGTTAAGGAGGTTGGGGAAAATCTATGAAGATTCATAGAACTTCCAGAACCACATCTGGTAGCACATCTGTTGGCCCAGCTGCCATCCCAGGCACAGCCCAGAGACTGGTACATATAGAGTTAACTGGGGCCCTTCTGGGGTCTTCTACCCCATCTCCCCCCAGGATCTCAGCCCCTGTGACGTCACTAGGGATTGCCATAGCAACCACTGGAAGTTCCCAAATAAAATTACTGTGTCGGGTTAAGTTTCCTTGGAGCTAGGCAGCAGTAAACAATGGCAGGCGAGGCCAGTCTGGCCGGGCTGGGGGGCCCAGGAGGGGGCCCGATCCAACCTCAACCCTTTCTCCCACCCCCAACCAGTAGGGAGACTATACTGCTAAAGCACTGGGCATTGATTGACACAGACAGAAGTGGAAAGAGAACTGAGGACAGAGATAGATAACGGAAAGAGGACTATAGGAATAGAGCTGGGGAAGAGACAGGAACAGATGTGAGTACAGACACTACCCCCTCCAGGGTACAACTTTAGGCCCCCAGGGACCAGATGGGTAATGGAAAGGACAGTCTTGTAGGAAGGGGAGAAAGATCAGGCAAGGGACGAGATTGGAAGAATCTAAAATTTGGGGGTGGAGCTTCAGACAAGAACAAAGGGGCTTATTGGGCTTCAGTCCTTATCCCCCAAATCCCCACCCCCACTGTTGCTTCTCCAGTCAATGGCTCCAGCTTGGCCACCCCAAGATCCCTCTGTGGCTTTTCCTAGCTTCCTGGCTCCCAAACATCTGGCTCCTGACAGCACCCTCACTTCCTGTTGCCTCTCTAGCTAAGAGAAGAGGTAAAAATCACCACAGCCTTCCTTGGCCCCCCCTTCCCCAACCCAGACAGCATCAGCTCCCAGGCCTACCCAGCTATGTGGGATCAAAGGGGTTGGGGGGGGGGAGACAGAGAGACTGGGAGAACTTAGAAGGGCAGGCAGCCAGTTACTAACTATAAATGTACAGTCACACGCACACACGGAGCACACACACATACACACACACACCCAGAAAGCTTGCTCCAAACCAGAATGAAGAGAGACTCTCAAAAGCCAAGATCTCCTCCCCACTCTTTGCTCTCAGTTCCCTTCTCTCCCCTCTCTGTCTTTCTCATCCCTCCCTCCCTCTTCCTCCCTACCTCTCAGACCTCCATGCCCTTTTCCTTTCCCTCCCTTCCTCTAGACTAAGGGAAAGGTTTTGAAGGTATATAATTAGAAGGGTGGGAGCACTTGAAGAAAGCAACAGGATCATTAACTGAGAACCTCAGAGACCAATTTCCTCAACTGATTCCTCAGGCCATCAGTCCTCACTGTCCAAGCAGCCTTTGTCTTAAGGCAAGAAACAGGTCTGGGTTTGAAAGTAGCAAAGAAGGGGGGGGGGGAAGAGTGATTGGTGGTTCTATCTGCAGGACCCAGCAAGGGAGAACTACCCCAAATGGAGGGCCAACTTCTTCACAAGGCCTTTCCTGATACACCCCCCCAGCTTATATATTACATCTCTGTCTCCCTCCATTTCCAGGAGGAAAAAAAAAAAAGGTTGGGGCAGCTAGGTGGTGCAATAGATAAAGTGCTAGCCCCAAAGTCAGGAGAACAGGAGTTTGAATGTGGCCTCAACATGTGACACTTGGAAGCTGTGTGACCCTAGACAAGTCACTTAACCCAGATTTCCTGACCAGGGGGAAAAAAACAGATGCACCTTAAATTTTCCTGCTTCAGTATTGCTCAGAGGAGCTAGCAAGGGGAGAGTTTCAGCGTCTGGAAATGGAATCACTGGAGCATTAGGACCCTAGGCTCTGAGCAGCCTTCCCACTGACACCAACTCCCAGAGTAACAATATCCTTTCTAGGTAATTGGCACTCACTGGCCAGACTGAAGGGCCTATGTGGCCAGTCCACACCCAGCCCATACTGGACACATTCCTCTCTGATGACTCAGGCTGGAAGGGTGGATCTAGCTCATTATTTTGACTATTATGGGATACTGGGATTCCCCTTTTTAGAATGATCCAATGGTGGGCTTTATTTCCTGAGACCCTTTTCTACTCCACTCCCACGCTATATGAAAGACCTTTCTGACGAAATAAGGAGGAAAGTGGGAAGCAACATTTGAAGCCTTCCTCCTTGTAAACCCTGGGTGCCTATAGATATTGGTACATATGCCATGGACTAGATATGTGCATTTATACAGGAGTCAGACCGGTGTTTTTATTGGGATTGAAACTACAGGAGGAAGAAACTTCAGGTCTTCACGAATGAGTTGCTATGTAAGAGGTTAAGTGAGTTACTCAGTGAGGTCCCACAGCCAAAATGTGTTTCAGAAGAAAGCCAGATTGTTGTAGCTTTCTCCATACAAGCATTTATGGAATTGGTGGTTGTCATGGTACGATGACAATGCAGACTCATCCCTAACTTGGTACTTCTGCACAAGTTTGTAGTCATTCTTCTATGGAATTTCTCTCTTTGATTCATCCTCTCCAGCAAGGTCCAACTCTAGGCCCTTTTTTTTTCTCCCCAAAGATCTTTTTCCTTACTTGCTATGGCTTCTCGATAATTCCTCCTCTACTTACTACTCAACTGCGTGAGTCTCATCTCTCCAGCCTGATGGGGAGCTCACCAGAATATGGTAGAGTTCGGTTTCCTCAAAGGCACAAGGCTAGGCACTTACCCAGAAACAACCTGTTTTTCCTGGGAAAAGGTCCTGTTTAGAAGCTTTAGGTTCAAATACTACCACTTAATGTCTGTGAGACCTCTGGGCCTTAGTTTCTCCACCTGTTTAGTGAGAGAATTAGGCTACACAGGGACTAGACCCTGTGGTTTCATTGATTTAGGAAGTTCTTACTGGCTTTGAGGCTGCTTTTCCATGCACTACATCTCACTTCCTCTTGGACTCTAGATATATTTCAAGGAACATTTATTCAGCACCATTTACTATATGCAAAATAGCATTTTTAGCTCTAGGTCAGATCTATGATCCTATATTGCTCCCAGATCCCCATGTTCCTCAAACCATGCAGAAGGCCACAGTGGCAGCTGCCACATTGGGAGAAGGAAGGGAAGGGAAGCAAGTGGACTAGGGCCCAATGTGAAGGGAATATCCTTTTTTAGTCCAAAAGAAGGGCTTCTTTCTCTGCCTATCTTCTTCCTGCCAGAGTTAGTTTGGCCCTTCTCCTGTCTTCCCACCCACAGTGAGTGAGGAAGGAGGGTGTAGAACAAGAAGTCTCACCTAGGGAACACTACAAGTCCCTAGAAACAAGTTCCACCTTGCCCAAGCTCTCACTCCTCACTGCCACTGCTCCTCAAATGACATTCCTCCCAAGGCTGGTCTCTCCCTTATGCTTTCATCCAGTGTGGAGCACTCTGATCCCAAGGTTGGCAGGAGGAACATCTTCCTCCAAAGGTCCCCAGTTCCAACTCCAGCATCAGAGATCTTGGTGGACTGGAAAGAGGGCCTGGAGGGCAGGTGTGTGTAAATGCAGGCTCACCCCTTCCTTCTAAGGGTCAGTCTCATCAGTAAAAAAATAAAACGTGGGTGTTATTTAGATAAACATTAAGCTGTTATGAACCTATCGATGATTACACGACACTTGTAACTTGCCTGAAAGGGACCTTAGATATCATCTGGTACCCCCTGCCCAAACTCTTTTTTAAGTCAGCCGGGAAGAAGCCGGGTCCAGAGTCAGACAGAGTGGCAGAATTGGGATTCCAGCTGCGCCCTCTGCCTCCCCATACAATTCTGTGCCCAGTGTTGCCTTTCCCGGTGGGCCCTCCAGAGTATGCCCTTGCTGACTGCAGGCTGAATTCTAGCTCTCAATCCTAAAATCTCTCCGGCCTCTCTTGTACCTGAAAGCTCCTCCTCCTGGGGACTGTCCCCAACCCAGTTGTGGTTCTCCTTTGGACTAGTGATGACGCTCTGTCCCCGCGTATCTCACGCTCCCTCCCCCACTCTCTCTTCCCTTTCGGTGTCTCTGGATTTCTCTCTTGCATTTGTGTGGGTCTGCGTGTCTTAAGTTGGAGTACCGACAGTTTAGAGGGCCGCAGCTGGGAGAGGAGTGAGAGCCAGCTCCGCGCCCTGTCTGGTCCCAGAGACCCAGCTTCCGAGGTTGGGTCGGCCCGGGCGGGGCGGGGCGGGGCTGGGCCGGGCTGGCTGGGCTGGGCTGGGCGGGGTCCGGCTGGCAGGCGGCGCAGCCTCCGCGTTGCCTGGGAACGCGGTGTTTGTTGGCGGCTGCGGCGGCCCGCGGGCGGGGGGGCGGGGCCGGGCGGCTAGTGAGTCACAGCGGCGTGACTCAGGGTCCGGCAGCGAGCCCAGCCGTCTGGCAGGCGGCCCGCTCGGGCCCCGGCCCCGCCCCCAGCCTCACCCCCCCCCGCCCCGCCCCTAAGCTGGGCTCCCAGTGCTGCTTCTAGATTTAAAGCTGGAAAGGGGTTTGGGGGATTAACTAAGTCCTAATTCCCTCCTTTTACAGATAGGGAAACTGAGAGATCCACAAAAGGGCGCAGCCCAAGATCACACAATTCAATATATATATATATATATTTTTAAATGTTTCTCAATATGTTTTAATGTCATCTTCATTTCCGAACCTATTTCTAAGTCTCGGAGCAAGCCATCCCTTGTTAACAAAGAATAAAAAAAAAGATTATAAAAGCAGTCAGACAAAACTAACCACATCGACAAAGAATGACAGCAATGTTCCACACCCATAGTCACCCACCTCTGCGAAGAAGGGAGGGAAATGCCTTTTCGAATATTTTCCCCATTTCCAAGTTTGGTCTTAAAATTACACTTCACTTCCATCAGTTTATGTCTTCCCATGCTTCTCTGAATTCTTCATCGTCATCTTTTTAACCATGCAATAAGATTTCTTTGCTTTTATATACTATAATTCATTGAGCCAATCTATGGGCATCTGCTTTGTTTCCAGTTCTTTGGTACTACAAAAAGTGGTGTTATGATTATGTTGGTGTTTATGGGATCTTTCTGTCTTGGATCTCTGTGAGGGATGTTCCTAAGCCTTGAGATTCCAAAAAGGAGAATCGGGGAAGTAGAGAATTCCAGGGCTTGGAGATAGTCTGCTAAAAGAGATGAAAACTCACGAAGAAGAACAACTAAACTAATTGGACTGAAACCTACTTAGTGTGTGCAGAGGAGTGAAGTGAAGTCAGTGTGGAAAGAAAGGTTGGAGCCAGATTTTGAAGAGATTTAAATGCCTAACAGAGACGTTTACATTTTATCCTAGAGACAATATGAGAGATACTGGAACTTTGTGATGTGAGGAGTGACATGGGCACTAGATGCCAGGAGTGATATGGGCAAAAGACACTAGATGCTTTAGGAATATCAAGTTGGCATCTGCATGGATGATAAATTGAAGGGCGAAGGAGGCTTTTGCAGTAAGTAGTACAAGACAGAGCTCTTGAGGGATTTAAGTGAGGGTGGTGTCTAGGTGAGTGAAGTGAAGTGCCAGCTGGGAGAGATGTTGAGGCAGGTTCCACCCGGCTCAGCAACTTACTGGATATTATGAGTGGCGATCCAAAAGGAAAGGTCAAGGCTGACTCCTTTATAAATCTAGGTGAATCGAAGAATGATAGTGTTAGAATGTTAGAATCAAAGAAGGTAAGAGAAGTTAGGATAAGGGTAAAGATAGTTATTGTATTTTGGACTTGATGAGTTTGAGATACTTAATGGGACATCCACGTGGAGATGTCCATCTAGCAGGTAGCTGGTATGAGGGACTGTGGGTTACGTAGATTTGGGAGCTGTTTGTGTACAGATGATAGTTTTACCTATGGGAACTGATCACCTAAGGAAAGTGTAGGGACAGAAAAGAGACCCTGGACAGATCCCAAACATAGGGCATAGGATGTGGATGATGATCCAGCAAGGACACTTAAGAAGCAGCTTTCAGACAAATAAATAGGAGGAAAGGCAGAAGAGCTCAACATGAAAAACCCAGAAAGAAGAGATTATCCAGGAGGAAGGAATGGTGACTAATGTCATCAAGTAAACAAGAATAAGGAATCCACAAGAATAAGTCTGAGAAAAGGCCATTCACTGAATTAACATTTAATACTGGGAATCTTAATTTGGAGTTCATGTATTTGTTTTAAAAAATATTATTAACTGTATTTCTATATTATTGGTTTCTTTTATAATCTTATATATTTTATTTTGTGCATTTTAAAACATTGGAAGTGAAGGGCAGCTAGATGGCAAAGTGGATAGAGCATTGGACCCTGGAGTCAGGAGAACCTGAGTTCAAATCCAGCCTCAGACACTTAATATGTCCTAGCTTTGTGACCCTGGGCAAGTCACTTAACCCAATTACCTGAATGGGAAAATATTCTGAAAAGGTGTCACCAGACTGCCAAAAAGGGTCTGTTCTCACACACACAGGTCAAGAATGCATGATTTAAGATATCTTTTAACAACCAACTGAAGCTGAAGATAAGTTTTGAGTTCAAATGTAACCTCAGACACTTGCTAGCTCTGTGACTCTGGCAAAGTGACTTCACTTCTCTGGGTCTCAATTTCTTCATCTGTAAAATAGGGATAATAATAGCACCCAATTCCCAGAGTTATTGTGAAGATCAGATGAGATAACTTCCCCCTCCCCCCCCAAGGCAATTGGGGTTAAGTGACTTGTCCAGGATCACACAACTAGGAAGTGTTAAGTGTCTGAGGTCGGATTTGAATTCAGGGCCTAATGACTTCAGGGCTGGTGCTCTATCCACTGTGCCACCTAGCTGCCCTGAGATAACATTTTTTAAGTGCTTTGCAAATTTTAAGGTCCTATGTAAATGTTAGCTGCTACCAGTTATTGAAGAAAGCAATTTCCAAGGAAGACGATCAGAATAGAATCTGACTGCAAGAGGTGGAAAAATGAATAGGAATTTGGGAAGTGAAAACAAGGACTGTAGTCATTTTTTAAAAGTGTGGCTAGGGGAAAAGTAAATAATACTACCAGAATAATAGCTTGCTGGTCAAATGAAGGGGTTTTGCTTTTTAGCTATGGGAGGCTATGTGTTTGTAAACAGAGAAGAAATCATTTGATAGAGATGGAGGATTTGGATGGGGTAGGATGAAAAGAATCATTGGAGAGGATCTAGCCAGTCAATCAGCATTAAGTACCTATTATGTGTGCCAGGCTGGGGGGAATGAGAATTTTAGGGCAGCTAGGTGGCAGTGCATATGGTGCCAGGTCTGGAGGCAGGAACTCATCTTCTTCACTTCAAATCCAACATCAGATACTTACAAGCTGTGTGACCCTGGGCAAGCCACTTTACCCCATTTGCCTCAGTTTCCTCATCTATAAAATGACTAGAGAAGAAAATGGCAAACCATTCTAGTATCTTTTCCAAAAAAAAAAATCTCAGACCCAAATGGGGTCATGAAGAGTTGGATACTGTTGAAAAATGACTCAACCATAATGTGCCAGATGCTGTGCTAAGAAAGACAAAAACAATCATTGCTCTCAAGGATCTCACTGTCTAGTGAGGGAGACAAGGCACAAACAACTAGGTAGAAATAAGATATATGTAGGTCTAACTGGAAATAGTTAGCAGAGGGAAGACACTAGAATTAAAAAGGAAATTGGGAAGGTCTTTCTGTGGAAGGTAGGATTTTAGCAGTGGCTTGAAGCTAAGAGGTAAAGATAAGGAAGGAGAATATTCCATGCATGGGGGACAACCAAGGAAAATGCTCCGAGTGAAAGAAATGGAATTCATAGTTCAAGAGACAAGGAAGTCAATGGCACTGGTTTGTAGAGGATGTGGTAGAGGCAGAGTGAGAAACAGTTTCAAATAGAAGAAGACTGGGAAGGTAGGAAGAATAAGTTCTGAAGGGCTTTGAATGATAGAGCATTTTATGGGAGTCTCTGAAGTTTGGGGAGGAGGGATAGCACGGTCAAATCTATGTTTTGGGAAGATCACTTTAACAACTGAGTAGAGGATGAACTAAATGAGATTCATGAAAAGGATACCAACCAGCAGGTTAGTGCCATCATGTTGGTGGCAGTATCCAAAGAGAGAAGGGGGCATATATAATTCTTTTTCCTAAACTGCCAGGCAGTTAGTGTTAAATAATTTGTCCAAGATCACACAGCTAGGAAGTGTTAAGTGTCTGAGACTGGATTTGAACTCAGATTCTCCTGACTCCAAGGACAATGCTCTATCCACTGTGCCATCTAGCTGCCCCCATATATAATTCAATAGATGTTAAGATATGGACAGGCTTTGGCAACATGTTGGATATAGGGAGTGAGGAATATTGAGGAGTCAAGGATAATGCCTAAGGTGACTAGGGTTCTTTCATATAATAGGAAAACTTTTCATATAATAAGGAAATTGAGAGGTGAGGAGAAATTTTGGGGAAAGATAATGGTTTCATTTTTGGACATGTTGTGTTTATTATCTGTCAACTATCCAGTTGGAAAAGTCTTTTATAACCTCTTTATTTTCAAAACATATGCATAGCTTTCAACATTCACCCTTGTAAAACTTTTGTGTTCCAAAATTTTTTCTCCCTCCCTTCCCCTACCCCTTCCCCTAGATTGCAAGTAATATGTTAAACATATATAATTCTTCTATACATATTTTCCCAATTATCTTGCTGCACAAGAAAAATCAGATCAAAAAGAAAAAATGAGAAAGAAAATAAGATGAAAACAACAAACAAAAAATCAACATAGTATTTTGATCCACACAGATTCCACAGTTCTCTTTCTGCGTGCAGATGGCTTTCTCCATCACAAGACCATAGGAAGTGGCGTGAATCACCTTGCTGTTGAAAAGAGCCAAATTTATCAGAATTTATTATCGCATAATCATTGTTGCTGTGTACATGATCTCTTGGTTCTGCTTACTTTATTTAGCATCAGTTCATGGAAGTCTCTCCAGGCCTCTCTCAAATCATCCTGCTGGTCGTTTCTATAGAACAATAATATTCCATAACATTCATATACCACAACTTATTCAGCCATTCTCCAACTGATGGGCATCCATTCAGTTTCTAGTTTCTTGCCACTACAAAAGGGGCTGCTACAAATTTTGCACATGGGGGTCTCTTTCCCTCCTTTATGATCTCTTTGGGATATAGACCCAGTAGAAACACTGCTGGATCAAAAGGTATGCACAGTTTGATAGTCCTTTGAACATAGTTCCAAATTGTTCTCCAAAATAGTTGGATCAGTTCACAACTCCACCTGTGGTGTATCAGTGTCCCAGTTTTCCAACATCCCCAGTCGAAGTCTTAATGTAATTAATTATAGATGAAAACCTAGAGGGCAGAAGAAAGGTTAGGATTGGATAAGGACATGTGAGAATCATCAGCATAGGCAATGATCATTGAATCCATGGGAGCTATTGAGATCATTAAATGAAATAGTATAGGAGGAAAAAAGAAGGCCCTGGTCAGGGTTCCATGGAATACCCATAATTAGTGAGCAGGACTTGGATGAAGATCCAGCGGAAGAAACTGAGAAGGAACAGTCCTATAGGTAGAAAGAGCACCAGGAGTGATAGTATCACAGAAACCTAGAGAGAAGAAATCATTCAGGAGGAAGAAGGGTAATGGACAGTGTCAGAGGCTGCAGAGAACAAGGGAATGAAGTTTGAGCCACTGGATTTGACAACTAAAAGATCATTAGTAACTTTGCAGAGAGCAGTTTCAGTTGAATGATGATCCTTGAATGTAGAAGTTAAGAAGAGAGCAAGAGAAAAAATGCAGGATCTGGGGGACAAGTAGAGGCTTTGGTTCTGGCAAAGAGGATGACCATCTCTTCTTTAGAGTCAGGAGAAAAAGGGGAGTATGGGTGTGAAGGGAATCTGAGGTGAGGAATCAGAAAAGCAACAAAGGCTAAGAGAGCCCTTTTTATGAAATATCCTTAAAAATTAGGAAGTTTTGCATCTGGCACATTTGATACTGACCATAGGCAATTTATTTAATTTCTCTGTTTTGGAATAATTCTATGACAGTAAGCTCCTTGAGGATAGGGGCTTTTTTTTTTCATCTTTATATCCCCAGCATCTGACACAGTGCCTGGCACACAGTAGGTGTTTCATAAATGGCTGCAATTCAGTCATGAACTAAGTTGAAAGCACTTTGCTAGATCCTGAGACTACAAAGAAGAAAAGGAAACAGCACCTGCCTTCAGGGATCTTACATTTGCCTGGAAATACAGCATGTGTACAAAGAAGTAAAGAAAGTTCTTAGAGAAGGGAAAGAGCAATCTCAATTTGGAAGATCATGAAAGGCTTCCTGTAAGGTGTAGTACCTACGATGATCCTTGAAGGAAGTTAAAGTTTCTAAGAACTGGGAAAACATTTCAAGCATGGGGTCATCCTGTTCCAAGGCACAGAAGTGGAGGAACTGGACTCTGGAGTTCCAGGAATAGTCAGAAGTTCAGTTTGGCCAGAGCAGAGTGCTTCAGGGGCAAGAATATTCAGTAAGTTTGGAAAGGTAGTTTGGGACCATGTCATAGAGGGCTTTTACATGCCAGATTGAGGAGTTTATATTTGATATTCACTGCAATAGGGAGTCACTGATTTTGAGTTAGAGTTGTGACATGATCACACATAAGCTTTCCTTGCTTTCCTTGCTCTGTGATTGCATTGAGGGGGTACTACTTGCAATGATTTCTCATCCTTTGTGATTCTTGTCTTTCTACTCCAAATGCCCCAGCATGTTTGACATTTGGGAGCCTTTCTCTGGAAGTGCACTAGTTTCTCTCTCTCTCTCTCTCTCTCTCTCTCTCTCTCTCTTTCTTTCTGTCTCTATTTCTCTGTCTCTTTCTTCCCTCCCTCTCTTCCCTCCCTCTCCTTACCTCTCTCTCTATCTTCCCTCCCTCTCTTCCCTCTCCTTCTCCCCCTCCCTTCCTCCCTTCCTCTTTCTTTTCTCTCTCTCTCCCTTTCCCTCCCTCCCTCCCTCTCTCTCTCTGTGTGTCTCTGTCTGTCTCTGTCTTTCTGTTTCCCTCCCTCCCTCTCTCTGTCTCTCCCCTCTCTCCTTCTCTTTTCCTCCCTCTCCCTCTTTGTCTCTGTCTCTGTCTTGTCTCTTCCCTCTGTCTTTCTCTCTCTCCCTTTCTCCTCTCTCTGTTCCCTTCATTTCTCCCTTTTTTTCCTCCCTCTCTGCCTTTCTTTTCCTCTCCCTCCCTCTCTCTGTCTCTCTCTATCTCTTTCCTTTCTCTCTCTTTCCTCCCTTCCTCTGTCTCTCTGTCTCTGTCTCTCTCTCCCTCTCCCTCCCTCCCTTCCCTCCTCTCTATCTCTGTCTGTCTGTCTGTCTCTGTTTCTCTCTGTCTCTGTCTCTCTGTGTCTCTCTCTTCTCTGTCTCTATCTCTGTCTCTTTGTCTCTCTCTCTCTCCATGACCAACCCACCTCCTTCTTTCTCCAGCCACTTATCTCTGAAGAGATCCTTTAGTCCAATTTCGGTAATATTTGGTAACCTACTCACACCTACCATCCATGTAGAAGATGGGGTTAGAGAAGGAAGAGAATGGAAGCAGAGAGACCAATTGGGAGACTCCTATCTAAATAAGAAACGAGGGCTGAATTGGGGCAGTCTGAGGTGTCAGTGTGAGATGGGAAATGCAGGAGATTATAGAAATGCAAGATGATGAGATCCACATGCAGCGCTGCTTTCACTCCAACACCCCCTGTAGGCAGGAGGTGGTCAATGTAGGTTCCTTCTTCCCCACCTCTCCCCCATGGAGGTCTTCCTCCTTCAAACAGGGAAACCTGTGTTCAAGAAAGATTCAAAAGTCCTCAAAATGGGCAGGTCTGTTGGCAAGAACAGGAAGGCACGGGCAGGGCTGATGTGAGCTGGGAGGGGGGGGAGAGAGGGATGGGATGACACAAAACAAGATAATGAGACAAGCCGCTTCACCTCTGGAAGCAGAAGTTTCCTGATCTGTAAAATGGAGTTGATAATACTTGTGCTACTTACCTCAAAATCGTAAAACACTGTAGAACTGACCCTCATTACAGGGCTTTGAGCAGGTAGGATGGTAATTTAGAGCTGGAAATAGTCTTAGAGATGCTTTCTAAGATAAGAGTGTTCTGAAACATGAAGTCTCCCTTGGCTGGAGGCTTTCTGGGAAGATGCTAGCTGGGAAGGCCTGGAATCCCTAACGTGGGGAAGGAATCCAGAACATTGTGAGCAAAGGTTGCTGGTCAGAGGGTTCCCTCTGGATGGGCAGAATTAGGAGATGCTCTTGGAAAGGAAGGGCAACTCGACGTTTTTTGAGAGCCCTGGATATTAGGCAGGATTCTGTGGTCATCTCTAAAAGGAGAGACAAGGCAGATGCTGGGTGAGCTAGCATGGCTTGTTTTTTGTTCGTTAGTTCAGCGTCTGACAGTGGACAGACCCTACGCAGTGGCTTTAGAGCCAGGATCTGGGTTCAGCTTTCCACCCGGCACTTAACTATCCCCGTGATAGTTCCTTTCCAATTTGCTTGGGCCTCAGCTTCCTTGCCTTTATTACGAAGGTTGGGAGAGGGGATTCAGCCATATTCCCCAAATGCTGAGTGGGGATGGAACAAAGCATTTAGAGTTTTCGGGAACTTGGAAGAGGAAGTCAGAGGGAAGCATGGCGGATTGGACCTTGTCGCTGGCCCAGGTAGGGCTAGCCTGCCCCAGAATATCCTCAGGGGCCATTCAAAAGCCGCTAGAGGTGAAGGGCTGGCCACATCTGGAAACTGGCTCTAGGAGAAAGAGGGGAGTCGGGGAGCATCTGGGAATTGTCCTAGGCCCAAGGACCCTTCCCCCGTGCACACACACACCAGGAGGGATCTGAGTGTCCCCATGGAAGGAGCTGGCAAGAGGTTCCCAGAGGGGGTGGGGTGGGGGAGGGGGCCTGTGGCATGAGTCAGAACCCAGTAATGTGCCAGTGAGTCACCAGCAGGGCGGGGTTCCCCTGCCTCTCCCCCCTTCCAGTCACTCACACAAAGGCCCTTTGAGAAAAAGCAAGGAGGCCTCAAGCCCCCATTTCCCCCTAACCCCAGCTGCAGCCCCACCCACTGCAGAGATCCCTACCAGTAACTGCAAGTGAAGCCCGAGGGCCAAGTTGTGCCAAGTCCTCCCGGGCTGACATGTGCCCAGGGAGCCCTGGCCGGCTTGGCTGGGAGAGAAGGTCACAGCCTGGGGGGGTCAGGTGGGAGGCGCCCACAGGATAGGGCTGCCTGGCTCAGGGAGGTGTCTGCTGGCCTGAGTCACTTCCAGGGACAGAGGGTCTTATGACTGAGGACCATGCAGTGGGCAAATTGAGTCAGGCCATCTCTGCGCCGGGAGAGGCAAGGGCGGGGAGGAGCTTCTGGCTTGTTGGGATTCAGAGGTCTTCTTGGGGCCCACACAGAGCAGCAGCAATGCCCCCATGTCCAGGCAAAACATGGCTCCTTCGCCATCCTCGCTTCCCCCAGACGGATCCAGGGCCTCTGAACGTCTGGCCCAGATCCTGTGCCTCCTGCCATGTCCTCGTGTCGGCCTTCCAGCCCCAGAACCAGCTTGAGGAACCCCCAAATAGGGTGCCTGGGAAGGAATGGAAGGGCCTGCAGGGCTTCCCCAGCTCCTCCTGCAGGCCCATCTTCCTCAGCACCACCCCCTCCCACTGCGGGATCTTGCCTCACTGTTCAGCATTTGTCCCCTGACACACATGTCCCAGGGTGAAGGGAGACTTCACAGGATCTCAGGGAGCCTCAGCCGGCCCCTTGTCAGAAATCATTTGTGGACAGGACTCCCCTTACCCTCATTCCTAACAAAGAAGAGGCCCATTCCACCTAGAGATAATTACTGCAAGGAAGAGGGCGGTTTGTTCTTTTACATCGCCCCCAAATCCCCCTCCCTGCAACCTCCCCAGCTACTCATAAGGCAGCCTTCCAAGGCCAGATCTGTTCCCTTTTCCCAGCAACACCCAAGTGGATTAATTCAGAAGTCTCCAACTCCCAGCTCTTAGCCCACCAAGCCTGCAAATCCCATGTAACTCCAATCCCAGTCACTGAATTCAGGCTGCTCCAGGCTCTGCTTGCAGCTTTCCTGGGAGGCTCCACCCTGTGACTAGCCCATTCTCTTCCCTGAGAACTTTTACTCCCGTCCTCCTTTGAAGTTCCTCCTGCACAACATGTTGCAGCCTGCTTACACCCACCAGACACCTTCCCAATGGCCCTCCTGGGAGCGTTTAAGTTTCCAGTGTTTGCACTCTGTTGTAGTTCTCTTGGTGTCATTTAGCAGCTTGGATAGGGAGTTGGCATTTAAAATTGGGCCTTTGCCTCCATGGGAGGTTTGGGGTGATTCGTGGTCCAACCTCACGTTGCATCCCAGATATAAGTACTGATGCTTCCCTTTCACAGTCCTTCAAATATTTGTAGACATAGCTCTTGTGCCCCTCTGGCGTCTTCGCTATTTCAAATAAACATCCCTGTCCTTTCAAAGACCCCCATTCAGGTCCTGGATATCCTGGTTCCCATCTCTAGTCTCCTTCCAGCTCTTCAGTGGTGGCCAGGTGGGAAATGGAAATAGCAGAGGAGCTCCATTCAAAGCCCGGCTTGGGTTCTTTTGCCCCTGGGAACTTAGTCATGTCCCTTGTCTTTCCCATCGGTAAATAAGGGAGTTAGCTTCAATAATCTCTAATTTCTATTACAGTTCTAAAATTATAATCCATAACTGTGGAGGACTAGTTCTTTTCAACAATGAGGCGGTTCAGGCTAATTCCAATAGATTTGTGATGGAGAGAGCCATCTGCATCCAGAGAGGATTATGGGGACTGAATGTGGATCACAACATAGTATTTTCACCTTTTTTATTGTTGCTGTTTGCTTGTTTGTTTTTTTTTCTCTCATTTTTTTCTTTTTGATCTGATTTTTTCTTGTGCAGCATGATAAATGTGGAAATATATATATATATTTTATGTGGAAATATATTTAGAAGAATTGCACTTATATTTAACTTATGTTGGATTACTTGCTATCTAGGAAAAGGGGGAGGTGGGGAGGGAGAGAGAAAAATATGAAACACATATTTTGCAAGGGGAAATATTGAAAACTCTTTTCATGTATTTTGAAAAAATAAAAATAAAATTATCATCATATAATTTTGAAAATGAGAGCTGAAAAATCTGTGCTACTATTAACACATGGCACTACCTCCTATTTTCTTTTTTTTATTATAACTTTTTATTGACATTACAAATGCATGGGAAATTTTTTACAACATTATCCCTTGCACTCACTTCTGTTCCGACTTTTCCCTTCCCTCCCTCTACCCCCTCCCCTAGATGGCAGGCAGTCTTATACATGTTAAATATGTTATAGTATATCTTAAAACAATATATTGTGCAGAACCAAACTGTTCTCTTGTTGCACAGGAAGAATTGGATTCAGAAGGTAAAAATAACCTAGGAAGAAAAACAAGAATGCAAACAGTTTACATTCATTTTCCAGTGTTCTTTCTCTGGGTGTAGCTGATTCTGTCCAATTTTGATCAATTGGAACTGAATTAGATCTTCTCTTTGTCGAATATATCCATTTCCATTAGAATATATCTTCATACAGTATTGTTGTTGAAATGTATAATGATCTCCTGGTTCTGCTCATTTCACTCAAGTTCATGTAAGTCTCTCCAAGCCTCTCTGTATTCATCCTGCTGGTCATTTCTTACAGAACAATAATATTCCATAACATTTATATACCACCATTTACCCAACCATTCTCCAGTTGATGGCCATCCATTCATTTTCCAGTTTCTAGGCACTACAAACAGGGCCGCCACAAACATTTTGGCATTTACAGGTCCCTTTCCCTTCTTTAGTCTCTCTTTGGGATATAAGCCCAGTAGTAACACTGCTGGATCAAAGGGTATGTACAATTGATAACTTTTTGGACATAGTTCCAGATTGCTCTCCAATATGGTTGGATTCGTGCATAACTCCACCAACAATGCACCAGTGTCCCAGTTTTCTGCATCCCCTCCAACATTCATCATTATTTTTTCCTGTCATCTTAGCCAATCTGCAGGTGTGTAGTGGTATCTCAGAGTTGTCTTAATTTGCATTTCTCTGAGCAATAGTGATTTACTACCTCCTATTTTCATTAAGGTTAAGAAAAAGTCAGGGTCACCTTTGTGTCTTTCAAAGCATCCCCCAGGATCCCTTTGAAAGCTGAGAAGAAGAGAAGAGAGATCTTTCTGGGACCCAGGGAAGGAGAAAAGGAGAAGAATGGAGTCCTAACACAACAAAGATCCATGAGCCACTACATCCTCAAATGCCCCAGGCTGGGCTGGAGTTGTTTGTCCTGGTCCTTAGTAGCCACTGGCAGGCAGTTCCTAGATCACCTCTCCTTAGTTATTGAGGAGAGATAGGAATGGGTTGGGGGATTGTTACAATGCTCTTGAAGATGTCTGACCAGAACACTGGTCAGGGTGCCTGGGCTCAGGCTTCAATGGAAGGGCCTCCCAATATTAGAGGGAAAGTCAAACCTTTCTCAATCTCCATTTCCTCTTCCACAAAATCATGAAATTGGAGGGAAGAGATATGGAGAGAACCTTCTGAGAGATGAAGACAATGGCCCTGGATTCTACTTCCAGTTCTGATGCCGATTTTTAGGATTTTAGGATTAGAAGGCCAGAAAGGTTGGTGGATTACCATTCCAGGTCCCTTCTCTTAGAGTGGGAAAGTTATCTGTCCAAAGTCACCCACCTAATAAATATTAGGATTTAACCCAAAGCTTCTGAGTACAAATCCAGTCATTTTTTCCCTTGGCCAAGCCTTTTTCCTGTTCTGGTCTTTAGTTTTGCTTCTCTAAAATGATTAGGTCAGACTAGAGACTCCCTAAGTTCCCTTCCAGCTCAGACAAATCTGGATTCATACCACAAACACACACACACACACACACACACCCAGATGCTTACATAATAAAAACTAACATTTATAAGATTTTCAAAGATCTTTAGGAATACTATCTCATTTCGTTATCACAACCTTTTGAGATAGGTGCCGTTATTATGACCCCCCCCCCAAATTACAGATGAAGAAACAGCCAGAGAAAGATTTAAGCCACACATCTTGGATCCATCTTGTCCAAGGCGGGATTTGAATCGAGGGTCATTCTGTCTATTCTGTTACCTAACTCTTTCCATCCAAGAACATCACAGCCCAAGTAGCCCAGTCAATACCTCTCACATTTGGGGCTGGGGTAGGGAGAGACACACAAGCCACTCTGCAAGAGAGATTCAGGACAGAGCTGCACATAGAGAAAAACGGGGACATGGACAGTGGTGGTGAAGCTCTGGGGAATAGTTGCTGACTCACTGCTTCCCTTGGTCTCCCCCTTCTGAGTCATTGGATAAGGAGGGGGGTGAGGGGAAAAGGCACCAGGAAAGGAAAGAGCAGGGAGACAGTTCCCACGCCCTAAGTGGGGGATACAGGCATCCTGTCTCCTCTCCTCTGAGCTGAGGAAGCCCCTGAACCCTATCTCTGACGGAGCAAGGAGAAGGCATTTTATGGGTACTTGTAGACAGACTGCAAAGGTGCAACTAGGGTCTCCCACTTGTAGACAGACTGAAAAGGTGCAACTGGGGTCTCCCACATTAGAATGGTTGTAAAGAGGGATCTAGTGCAGGGCTAGAGGACCAGGAGTGCTCAGACTGGGGAGTGCGACCACTCATGAGCTCTGGAAGGCAGAGAGATGGGGAGCTTCAAATACACCATGAGCAGTTTATTCCATCTTCTACAGATTAAGAGACAATGGTTCAGTGTGAAGAATTTGTGGACTTTATGAGGATCTTAATGCAGTGAAGAGGACCAGAGATGCTGGAGGGGTGATGGTCTTCCCAGTAGGGAGTTTTTTTGTTTTTTTTTTAAAGAAATGTTATTCTCCTATCCCTGGGTCTCACTACTTCCCCTTCTCAAGTCACCCCCCGTTCTGGTTATCTTTTTTTTTTTTCTGCAGAAACTGCCCTGAAGAGAAACAAACCAAACATCTTGGTAGAGTGGAAAGCCCAATGGTTTGGGGTTGGAATCCTGCCTCTATTGAGGTTTTCCTTAAGTCACTTCCCACATCTGGACCTCAAATGAAAACACTAAGGCTGGGTTGCTGATTTGTAAAGTCTCTCCTTGCTTCATATCCTCGGTCACAATAGGAAGACTCCTGGATTTGGAGTCTCTCTGTGTCCCTTACTGCCTCAAGCCTTGGACACTGCCCTAGGAGCACTTAGGGCCTGCGGATGGGGTGGGGAGAGCAGGCGTGGGGGATGCTCCTCAAGGAAGATGAAAAAGCCTCTTGGGGCAGGTAGGAGAATCCTGCCTCTTTTCCCTCCCCACTCCCCCAGGCTCCGCTCTCGGGGTTCTGCTGCCCTCCAGTGGTAGCCTGGAGGACAACAGCAGGGAATGAAGAAGCTCAGGGCTGTCTGGGAGTGAGAAGGAACAGAGGTTAGAAAGGAAGACTGGGAAGGGATGAGAGGAAGGGAGTATCCCCAGATCCTCTATCAGCCTCCTTCCACAGTCCCAGAGTCCACAGTTCTGCCCTGTCTCCTATATGCTTGTAACACTATTAACTAATGAGTTCCAAGGGAAACTGAGGTACAAGGCTGCAAGGGACACATGCTATGTTCACTTCTTTCTTCTGCCTTTTTTTTTTTTAATCCCTCTTGTAGTTTTCCCCTTTTGTTCTGATTTTTCTCTCTCAACATGACATAAGGAAATGTGTATTTTAAAAGTTTACATATTTAACCAGAAAAAATAAAACAATAAAGAAAAAAAAATTTTAATGGCAAGGTTTAATGGCAAGGTTGAGATCAGGACACACTGTGACCCCATTCCCACTTGTGGCCCTCTCAGGTCTGTGCCCAAGCTCTCTCTTTCAATGACAGCTTAGAGGTGCTCCCCTTTACCCCCATATTCTTACCTTTTATCCCTACATGTCACCTCATATGATCCTGATAAAGTCTGTAGTGCTGATACTATTATTGGTACCATTTTACAGATGAGGAAACTGAGGTTCAGAGAACCCAAATAGCACTTCAGATGAGGGGCATGGGCTGGGATAGGGGCAGGATTGCAAATCCCAGAATGATTTTTGGCTGATGAGAAGGAAAGCCAAGGACAACAAAAAAAGATGGGACCCTCCCTCTCAAAGGGGAAGGTACTTAATTCAAGGTCATGCAGGGAGTTAGTATTAGGCTTCCTCTCCAAGGTTTCTGACTCCAAATTCAGTCGTCTTTCCTTTAGTTGGACCCTTTTGCCAATCTGGTTCTCAGTTTTGACTCTATTAAAAATGATAATGTGGTTGTATGAAAGGAATCTCAAGATGCCCTCGGGCACAACAAGCCTGGATTCATACACACACATGCCCAGACACACAAGACTCCTAGAGGCAAGAATATGCAGGCCTGGGTGGACCAGTTATTATCACGCCGCAGGATGGGAGGAGTTGGGACAGAGGAGGGAGACTCTTGCTGTTATGAAGAAAAGGAGACAAAGAGAGAGACCAGGAGGGATTCACTCCAGGAGAAGCTCAGACAGGGGAGACATGCCTTAGGAAGATCTCCTGTCTGAAGGTGCTGGAGTGGCTGCTCAAAAAAAATATTTAAAACTATGTACAAAAAACCCTCAAAACCAAACAGCTCTGCATAAGAGAGGGAAATGATTCATGAGGGAGAGGGCCGAGTTTGTAGGGAAAGATGAGTTACTTTGGTCATATTCATTCTGAAAGTGTAGCCCCTAGAGTAAATTCTGGGGCATCTTTTTCTCAAGTCTCATTCCCACTGATGAGTGGGGCCCCCAGGACTTACAGAGATATATTTGTCTTTCAGGACTCTGGGGTATATTTTTTAAAATAATACTTTCCCCAATTACATGTAAAGACAGTTTTTAACTTTCATTTTTTTAAATTTTGAGTTCTAAATTTTCTTCCTTTCTCTCTCTTCTCCCTCTCCTTCCTATGGTGAGCAGTTTGCATAAGTTATGCATGTACAATCATGCAAAATATATTTCCATATTAGTCATGTTATAAAAGAAGGCAAATTCCAAAGGGGGGGAACATGCACACACAAAAAGTGAAATATAATAAGCTTCAATCTGCATTCAGACTCCATCATTTTTTTTCCTCTGGAGATAGTAGCATTTTACATCATGAGTCCTTTGAAATTGTCTTGGATCGTTGCATTGCTGAGAATAACTAAGTCATTCACAGCTGATCATTGTACAATATCGCTATTACTGTGTACAATGTTCTCTTGGATCTTACTTCACTTTGCATCATTTCATGTAAGTCTTTCTAGATTTTTCTGAAAGCATCCTGTTGGTCATTTTTTTTTTTTTTTTTTTTTTTGGTCACTTCTTTTAGCTAAACTTGCTTAGCCCACTAATGGGCATCCCCTCAATTTCCAATTCTTTGCCACTATAAAAGAGCTGCTGCAAATATTTTTTGTACAAATAAGTCCTATTTCCTCTTTTTTTTGTTTGTTTTGTTTTGTTTTTTAACTTTTTAAAAATAACTTTTTATTGACAGCTATTTCCTCTTTTAAAAAATCTTTTTGAGATACTGATCTAGCAATAGTAATGTTGAATCAAAGGGTAACCACAGTTTTATAGCTCTTTGAGCATAGTTCCAAATTGTTCTCCAGAATGGGTGGGATCAGATCACAATTCCCTTAACAATGCCTTAGTGTCCCAATTTCCTCACATCTCTAGGGAATATTCTAAAGCAGTGGTAGTCAAACCCAAGTAGGAAAGAGACCTACTTAAGCATCCCTGCTGGCTGCATATTGAATTAGAAAACCACACATTTGTTCTATTGTATTTCTATTTATTTTGTTAAACATTTCCCAATTAAGTTTTAATCTGGTTTGGGTTGAAAGTTTCCTATCTCTGCTCAAAGAGATTAGGGATAATTCTGTGATCATTGGTTTTATAGCTATACTTTCTCCTAGGATTGTCATTTGAGGACCAATGTAATGAGCCAGTCAGAGAGTATTTACTAAAGTGACACCATTAGAATAATTAGTAAAAACTCCCAGATGTCTGGAAAGCACTATCTCTCAAATACATGGAGAATCCAGGGGAATGCAGCTTCAGGCTTAGAAAACCTATGAGGCATGGGACAAACTCAGAGTTCTTGGTTCACCAAATTTCTTCCACTGAAGGGTATTTGAGAAATTCCCTTTCAGTATGGTGACTCTGTCTCTATCTTTGTGTATAAGTCCCAATACAAATAAATCTGGATTGTAGATCTGAAGATGGTTTTTAGGACAACAATAAGAAGACACAAAACAGGAATTCCAATGTCCTAAAGGACCTAAAAGACCCTTCTAGGCTAGAATTCAACAAGTTCAACAAGCATTTATTTATTAATGACTTGCCATGTGCCATGAACAGAAATGGAACCTGAAGAGAAATGAAGACATGGCTGGCTAGGATGCTTTACTGGAAGGAATTGGCCAACCAAAGGAGGAGACAGTAGGGATAGTGTGTACTTCTAGTGTGAGAAATCCAGGAGTGAAATGAACTTCCAAGATGAAGAAGTTTCTATGGCATGGTAGAGAAAGTCCAAGAAGTAAGGCTTAGAACCTGGAAATGGATGAAAAAGCTGGAGAGTTCCCTTCTTTTAAGGAATGGGGAGGGAAGAGAGACCCAGGGCTCAGGCTGGGGCTGGCACTTCTCTTTCCCTCCCAGGAGATTCTTCCTTAGGGTTTCAATTAGAACTCCAGATTCCCTCTAATTTCTTGAATTTCCCCATTTCAATTTTTGTACAGGACCCAGAATGCAGAACAAAATCCCTGCCAGCCAACTGGAACAGATCTCCTAACTGGTGTTATTAAGTTTAATTAAATGACTTCCAATGACTTTTCAATTTACCCCAACATCCACAAATGAAATTAATTGATTGGACATCTTAAAACTTACTTCAAGTGGGGATGAGTAAATCGATCACTCCTCCTTAGCAAAAAGCACTGTGGCCTGGTAGATATGGAACCAACCTTGGAATCAGTATGAGCTGAGTTTAAATGTTGCTTCTGATACATACTGGCTTTGTGACTCTGGCAAGTACTTAACCTTCCATCACTCTGGGCAACTCTCTAAGGTTATAAATTGGAAAGAAGGTGCTAATGTGTGGCTGTAGAAGGGGATTCTTTATCAAGAAGTACCCTATACTAATAAATTCATAGGTTAAATTCCTATCTTTCTAGAGGCTATCTATAGGAAATATCCACTAGATAGTTGGTAGCCATAAGAACAGAAAGAGATCTTGGAAGAAATCCATCTAGTCCATCCTTATCTTTATTAATGAGGAAACTGAGGCTCTAGGAGAATGAGCAGGGTTGGGGAATTTGAACTTAAGCCCCCTACTTCCAGAAACTGTATTTTTTCCACTATGTCATGCTTATGTGGAACAGAAGATTCGAAAACCCTAGTAAATACTAGGACTGGACTAAAATCTCTGGGAGTTATCCCTATAGAGATAACTGATATAACTTATAAGAGAGAGTATATGTGTGGAAAGAGAGGGGGCCCCAGAATGAGAGGTTTGGGGTACACAAGTGAATGGGATATGGATGCTGATTTAGCAAAAGATACTCATTTGAATAGACTAAGAGAAAGAGAAATAAGAAAGAGCAAAGGTCATGAAAAGCCAAAGAAGAGAGAAGCCAAGAGAAGAGGAAGATCAACAGTGTCAAATGCTGCAAAGTGGTTAAAAAGTCTAGGAACTGAGAATAGGCTGGTGTATTTGACAATTCAGAGATCATTTATTCAGTGAAGAATTGGGAGGATTTAGAAACATGATGCAGAATGAAGTAAGCATAATCAGAAAAATAACATAACAATTAACAATGTAAACAGAACAAAAAAATTGAAATGAGTTGTGTGTTTCTAAATAGCCAAGCTTTGCAAAGGAGAAGGAGAAAAGTCTGCTCTATCCCTTCTTTGAAGAAGTTGGGGACAACTATGGACGTGGGGCACTAGATAGTTGTCAGATTCAGCTGGCACACTAGCTAATTTTGCTGAATTAATTTTTTTCTCTTTCTTTTTTACAGAGGCAGCTAGGGTTTAAGTAACTCGCCCAGGGTCACTCAGCTCAATAGTAAATGTCTAAGGCTGTATTTGAACTCAGGTCCTCCTAACTCCAGGCCTGGTACTTTATCCGCTTTACCGTTGTCCCTTTTCTTTTTTATTCTTGCTTATAAAAGATGTTTCACTATGGAAGAGAATAAGGAGAAATATATTCAAAACTGAAGGTGATATAAAAACAAACTATATCAATTTAAAAAAGATATTTTTAATGTTGGAGAGAGCAGTTTCAATTGAGTGATAAATTATTGAAAGCCAGATAACAAGGATTGGAGAAATTTTTTAAAAATGGTAGCAAGGAAAATTGATAGTTTTTGCTAGGAATTTGATTTTGTAAAGCAGAGATATCTTAGATTGAGGTGATAGAAGAAACCTATGAATGAGTAAACAGTTAGAATGAATCAACTGATGTATGAAAAAGCATTTATAAAGCTCTTGATGTGCCAGTTACCTTGCTGAATGCAGGAGATGCAAACAAAAAAGCAAGATAGTCCCTGTCCTCAAGAAGCTTAAATGCTAAAAGCAGAAGACTACACATATAGATAATGATGGAAGGTATGGCTTGGCAGCACAAGACATTTGTGTGTAGGTTTGCAGATGTCCAGGAAGTGGACTAATGCTCTAGTTGAAGGCAAGATCAGGTGAAATCTATCTACTAGAGCTTAGGAGCCCTGGGTCAAGAGTCTGAGTGAAGGTTTGGATTGTTGGGGGATTTTAAGAAAGATGGGAGAGAATGGGGTATTTGTAGGCAGCAAGAAAGTTGCCCAACTCTATGAAGATTAGACAGAAAAGAGTGTGGCTGTTATTTACTAAAAGAGACTGAAGAATAAAGGGTATAAAGTTGAAGTGGTCAACTATTGTCAGTACTGGGAAGAAAAAAATTAAGCCATAACAGGGGCCAAAGCCTTAGAGAATCTCAAGGAATGAAGGGACTGAAGGTTATGATGAGGATGAAGGAGAGACAGAGGAGAAAAGCAGCATCAGAAGAGATGGATCAGTAGGTTCTGGACTGGTAGGTTATAGATAAATAAAGGAAGTATAGAAGGTAAAACTGCCTGGGGATGATAAGGTAACCAACCCAGAATTTATCTCAACTCATGGGATATTCTGAACTAAACACTTCTCCAAATCCCTGGGATCATAGATCTAGATATAGCTAGAAAGGACATCAAAAGTCCCACTGTATGGACTAGGAAACTGAGGCCCAGAGAGAGAAGTCCCATTGTCCCATTAAGTAGCTGAGCTGAGATTTGAATCCAGGCTCTTTTGATCCAAATTCACTGAAGTACTCTATAATTTTTATTTTATTTTTTAAAGAGGCAATTTTAAATTCCCCCCCCGCCCCCGAGGCAATTAGGGTTAAATGACTTGCCCAGGGTCACACAGCTAGGAAGTGTCAAAGTGTCTGAGACCACATTTGAACTCAGGTCCTCCTGAATCCAGGGCTGGTGCTCTATCCACTGCGCCATCTAGCTGCCCCAGCAATTTTTAATTATTAAAGCTTTTTTTTTTTTTTTTTCAAAATAATGATTCCAGCCTTATTACACATTACAAAGCTAAAATGGCCCTCTTATGTTTCCTCATATATGATTCTCCATCTCCCTTCTCACTACAGCATCTTGGAATTCCTCACTTTCTTCAAAATTCAGCTACATGCAGCCTTTTCTGCTCCCTCCTTCCCTCCAATTATCTTGTCTCCATTTCTTTCTGTACTTGTATCTATTTTCTCTCCCAGCTAAATTGTAGGCTCCTCAGTCGTAGGCAAAGATGCTTCCACTATTTTCTCTGTATCTCTGATATCTAGCAGAATATCCAGCACATTGTAGGTACTGAATAAATACTTGTAGAACTGGCTACATCTTGCAGCGAGTTATAAAACAAAAGATGTGTTTTACCAACCAGACAATACTGCTTTTGAAAACTTGCTAGTTCCCTTCTCATTCTTTATCAAGACCACCATTAATGCGTTCAGATTATTCTCATGAAATTTTTATAGAGATGCACAAGTTGTCATATGAAAGAAGAGTTTGGGATGTTCACTTAGTCATTTTTTAAAGTGGTAATAAGATCTAAAATTTTCCCCCTATACTTTTGGTTTTTTTCCCTTTCTTGACATGCAATGCCCTCAAAATTGTCTCCAATTGCTTTCAGCACAGCGTTCCTCCATGGACCATACTTGGACTATAGCTTATCCTATCTTTATGTTCTACAGTGCTGTTTCCACTTCTTCCAGAAGCAGATCTGACTCTTTAAAGTCCAAATATTGTGACTCTGTTGTCCTTGACAGTGAAAAGTTTCTTATAAAAATCTTCGTGTATGACTAATATGAAAATATATTTTGCATGACTACAAATGTATAACCGTTATCAAATTCCATGCCTTCAATTGCATGCAGACAATTTTCATATGAGGAAATGAAAGCCATCTATATATGAAAAAAAATGCTCTAAATCACTATTGATTAGAGAAATGCAAATTAAAACAACTCTGGTGTACCATCTCATACCTATCAAATTGGCTAAGGTGAAAGGAAAAAATAATGATAAATGTTGAAGGGGATGTGGGAAAACTGGAACATTTCTGCATTGGTGCAATTGTGAACTGATCCAGCCATTCTGGAGAGAAATTTGTAACTATGCTCAAAGAGATACAAAACTGTCTATGCCCTTTCATCCAGAATATCTCCACTGGATCTATATTTCAAAGAGATCATAAGAGCAGGAAAAGGACACACATGCAAAAATGTTTGTAGCAGCTCTTTTTGTGATAATAAGGAATTGGAAATTGACTATGTCCATCGATTGGGGAATGGCTGAATAAGTTATTCTGTATGAATTGGTAATTGGTAATGAATATTATTGTTCTATAAGAAATGATGAAGAGACTGATTTCAGAAAAGCTTGTAAAGACTTGCATGAACTGATACTGAGTAAAATAAGCACAACTAGAATATTATACACAGTAACAGCAAGATTATGTGATCATCAATTATGATAAACTTAAGTCTTTTCACCAATACTATGATTCAAGACACTACCAATAAATTTGGGATAGAAAATGATATTCAAATCAGAAAGAACTATGAAGACTGAATTTAGTTCAAAACATACTATTTGCACCTTTTTTGTTTGCTGTTTCCTTGTAGCTTTTCCCTTTTGTTCTGGATTTTTCCATACTAATATAGAAATATGTTTATAATGATTGAAAAAGTATAATCAGATTGCTTGCTGTCTTAGGGAAGGGGAAAGGAAAGGAAGGAGGAAGAAAAAATTTGGAACTCAAAAATGTGGTGTTCTCTTCTTTTGTATAATATGATGGTTCTTTGGGAGCAGGTTTCTTGGGGAAGTTTTCTGGAGACAGCCTTAGTTTCAGTTCAAAGTAATAATCACTTCAAATGCAGCCAGGAGTTAAAATCCACTTAGCCCCTAACTCCCTCCAAATGTCTTCACCCAGCACAAAGGTGGAATATGGAATGAATCTGTCTCTGCCTCTGAGAGACTTCTGTCTCTGACCCTGAGAGCTTCTTGCTTATATGCTGTACACTGAGTACACACCAATCATTATATCACTGGAAAACCATTATTTGTTGTAGGATTAAATCAATTCTAAACTAGATTTAAACATTGTCTCCTCAATTCCTCTTAGTACCTTGTTTCAAGTTCTGGCCCATAACATCTCCTTGTAGGATCAGATCAATCATACTGAACCACACTAAATTAGGTAATTATTGTCTCTATCAATTCTAATGACTTAACACTTTGTAAAGATTCCAACACAAAAATCTTTCAAAAATTAATGTTGAAAAATTATCTTTACATGTTATTTGCAAAAATAATTTTTTTTTAATTGCACGCATTCTCAACAAGAAGGGTGAGTAAAGGAAGAGAGAAAGAGAATTTGGAACTAAAAATTTGAAAAATTAATATTAAAAATGTTTTGACATGTAATTGGAAAAATTAAATATTGCATAAATATATGCTTTTTAAAAAGAAAAAATAAAATAAAGTCTTTATAAATCTTTTCCAATTTTTACCTCTCTGTTGTCCTTACAATTACATATTTAGGTTCTCCTTAGTATTATTTAGTTTAGTTGGGTCTCTTAAGCTTTCTTTACATTAGTTTTCTTTTCATTGTTTGATTTATAAAACTATACTGTTCATTTTCTTCTATCGTGCTTCTCTGTAAAATTTTTTGTTTTTTATTATTATACATATATATATATTTATGATACACACATAAATTCCTTATGCAAAAAAGAACAGAAAAAGTGAATTATATATGACACTATCAATTTTAACATTGTTCCAACACTGCCCTGCTTGTCTGTATCCTCTGTTGAACTTCATTCTGCTTTCTTCTGTATATTTTTAAAAATGTTTCTTTGATGCTCTTTTCTTTTTTTTTTCCCCTAGGTAACACAGTGGCTAGAGTTCCAGGCATGGAGTGAGAAATATTTATCTTTTCCGAGTTCAGATCTAGCCTCAGACAACTTACTAGCTCTGTAAAACTGGGCAAATCACTTAACCCTGTTTACCTCAGTTTTCTCATCTTTCTAAGGAGCTGGAGAAGGAAATGACAAACTCTTCCAGTATCTTTGCCAAGAAAACCCCAAATGGAATCATAAGAGCATTATACCCAACTGGAAAAGGCCTAAACAACAACAAAATCACTAAGCTTTACTTCTCCCCATAACTTCCTAATTAAGCATAATTAAGCAAAATGAATCCATACATTGGCCATGTCCAAAAATATATGTCTCAATTTGCATGTTTAGTCTTCACCTTTTGCCAAGAGGTGAAAAGTATGATTCCATATGAGCTCTAGAGTCACAGATAGTCAGTGCATTGATTATCCTCCCCTGATCCTTTCCTTTTCAGCAATCTTTCTTTGAGTTATAAAGGCCCCTCTCTTTTCTCTCTTCTTTCTTCGTGATCTCTTACAATCCAGCTTCTAACCTTATCATTCCACCCAAGTTGCTGTCTCGAAAGTTACCAGTGATCTCAGATGCTAAATCCAATGGCCTTTTCTCAGTTCTCATTCTGCTTGATCTCTCTGCAGTCTGTGACATTTGACGATCACTCTCTCTTCCTCGATACTCTTTTTCTCTCTGGGATTTTTGGGAATATCCCTCCTGATTCTTCTCCTACCTATCTGACCACCCCTTCTCTGTCTCCTTTGCTATCTCCTAATCTAGATCACATCATAGGTGTCCCTCAGAATTCTGTCCTTTACTCTCTTCTCTCTATGTATATCTCACTTGGTGATCTCAACAGCTCCTATCTCTATTTACCATCTAATTACAATTTCTATGCAAATGATTCTCAAATCTAACTTTCTTTCCCTTATTTTTCAGTTGACCTCCATTCTTGAATATTCACCCACCTTTCAGATATTTTTAACTAGAAGTCCAGTAAACTCAATATGTCCAAAAAAAGAAGGAATTAACTTTTCCCCCAAACCTTACCTTCCCCCCAACTTCCCTTATTACTATAGAGGGCAACAGCATCATCTTCCCAGTCTTCCAGACTTGAAATCTAGGTGTCAAACTGGACTCTTCACCATCTCTCACTTCCTATATCCTAGTTGTTGTCAAGTCCTGTTGATGTCATCTTTTTGACATCTTTTCTTTCCTCTGGCACAGCTATCACTCTGGTGCAGGCCCCACCACCTCAGACCTGCGTATTGCAATAGTCTGCTGGGGGTGTCTCCCTGCTTCAAGTCTCTCTCCACTCCAATCCATCCTCCATCACTAAATCACTAAAGTGATTTTTTTTTTAAGTGATTTTCTTAAAGTGTAAGGTCAACTATATCATCCCTTTACTCAAAAACTTCAGTGATTTCATATTGCCTGCAGGATCAAATAGAAATGCTCTATTCCACAAATCAGATACTCAACCTTTTGATTCTGGATATAATTCTCTGGCTGTCCCCATTCCTGGAAGGCTCTCCTTGCCCACACAGTTCTGCCTACTGACTCCCCTGGCTTCCTTTAAGTGCCAACTAAAATCCCATTTTATACAGGAAAGCTTCTTCAACCTGTCAATTTCAGTGACTTCTTTCTTTGTTATTTCCTATTTATCCTGTATGTAGTTTGTGGTAACATGTTGTTTGTTGTCTTCTCCATCGATTATAAAAGGTCCTTGAGGGTGAGCCTCTGATTTAGCCTCTTTTTTGTGTACCTAAAAAAATTTGTTTTTTTGTATCCCAGGGCTCAGCATAGTCTCTGTCACATGACTGATGATAGCTTGTCTTTTTTATTTTGAGAACAGTCTGTTCGTGTCCTCTGATCATTTTACCTATTGGGTACTTCTTGATAGCATTTTCCAAAAAGGAAATTTTTACTCTTTCTTGCTATTTATCCCTGCTTGGAATATTTATTTATTGACTAAAGTGATTTTTTAGGTTTCTTTGTTCTTTTTATTTAAAGTTGCCATATGTAAGTTTTATATTAAATTTAAATAATTTAAATTTTTTATTTAATATTTTTATTTTTCCCTAATTACATTTAAAACAACTTTTAAAAACATTTGTTTTTAATCAAAAAGAAGGAAAAAGGACACATGTGCAACAGTATTTGTAGCAGCTTTTTTTCCAGTGACAAAGAATTGGAAAATGAGTAGATGCCCATCAAATGGGGAATGACTGAATAAGTTAGAGTATATGAAAGTAATGGAATATTATTGTATTATAAAAAATGACAAACAAACTGATTTTAGAAAGGCCTGGAAAGATTTACCTGAACTGATACTGAGTGAAACAAGTAGAACTAGGAATCTACTGTACATACTAACAGCAAGATTGTGTGATGATCAACTATCAAAGACTTGGTTCTTCTCAGTAGTTCAGTGATCCAAGACAATCCCAATAAACTTTGAATAGAAAGTGCTATCTGCATTCAGAGAGAGAACTATGAAAAATGAATGTAAATCAACACATGCTATGTTCATTTTTCTCCTTTTTCTTCTATTTCTGTTTTCTCTTGTGGTTTTTACCTTTTGTTCTAATTTTTCTTTCAAAACATGATTCATAAAGAAATGTGCATTGAAAACATTAATATACATGTATAACCAGAAAAAATGAAAACAATAATAGGAAAAGGAAATGACCAAAAAAATCTGTTCTTAAAACTTATAATAGGTTCTTAGAATCATGATCAATGTCTATTCCTCTATTTTTTTAATACTTGTTCAAATAGGTCATGTTAGTTATTTTAATTGAAAATCATATCTTTTTCTCATTTTTATTCTGTCCTCTAGCTTTGTGTCTTCATCTTTGATCTAATAAGGTAGAGGCCTGACCTTGCAACAGAGAGTTGGTTCAGGAATAACTCGCACATCAGTAATGAGTCATTTCCTGTCTGTTAAAGGGATAGGAAGAAGGTCTGTGATTTCACTGGGATAGGGAATTCCCAAATGAGGAAACTTCTTCTACTAATGCAAGTTGGTACCTCTTCTGCAATTTATAATCTTAAAGATTGCTTAGATCACAGAAAAGTTAAGTCACTTAGCCACAGAGTTACATAGTTGATGTGTCAGAAGTAGGATTTGAACTCTAGTCTAACTGTCTCCATGGCCAGATTTTCATTCACTATTACAAAAAGGTCAAACTTAGGGCTGCAGCCCACAGAATTCCCAAGTTTGCCTGAACCAGTTTGAAATGTAATTGGAAAATGTTTAACAAAATTTTTAAAAAATATAATACAACAAAGATAATGTTAATTCGTGGTTTTCTAAGTCAAAATGCAGCAGGAAGGGATCCATTTCTATTTAATTTTGATACTACCACATTGCCTCTCTAATCAGTTTTATTTTTTATGATATTAGATTTTTACTATGTCTAACATCTTATTATTCTTTTCTCAGAGAGAGCATTTATGATGTATATCTGTGAGGCTTCTGTATATTTTTCAAGTTTCTGGGGTCTCTCATTCCTTATCCCTGAAGGATATTTTCCAACACCTTTGTGTTAAAAATCACCAAATAAAAAGATATACATTGATTTAATTTGGAGTCTTATAGTGGACTTTTCATAAGATCTCTCTATTTCTACTTTTTCTACAAACTTCTGTTTGCTAATAAGCTGCAATCATCTTCCTGATCAGTATTCCTGCAAGTATTCACCATGAACACTGTAATGTGAGATGATCAAGCATCCTGCAAAATTATGTTTCTTGTTGCCTTTAACAGGCAATACAACCAACCTGGCCAGTACCTTTACTTGACTATCTAAGGGGAGTCTGTGAATCAGTCTACCACTTATTTATGACTTAATTTTTGTTTTCTAGTTTCATTTGTGGCAAAATGTAAAGATAGTATGATTCATTTCCTTTTATATTGAATTATTAGATAACACTATCACATTTATAATTCTTACAGGTGAATTAATTAATGTTTCTAAACAATTTTAAAACTGTAATATTTAAGACTTTCAGCCTTTCTGCCACAATCCCTGCAGAAAAGGAAGAAAGCCATCAAGGCCAGAGAGCCATTTTGTAACTCTCTTTGTTTCATGGATTATAATGGCCAAAAACTTCATCACCAATAAACTAGGTTACTGGGTGCTTATCCAGGATGATTGGACCCTTACCAGCATAGATGGTATAGCCTATAAGAGCTCAAGATCACTTCTCTGCCACAGAGAGACATCAGAATATGATTATGTGAATAAAAACAAACGAACAAGTGAAGGAATGAACAAATTAATTAATTAAAATTAAAATAATTTAAAATTTTAAAAAAGATTGTGGGAATGAATTAAAAGTCTTACACTTGGATTCAAGGAAGTTGACTTCACAAGTACAAAATTTGAGAGAGGTGTTTAGACAATCATTTGTCTGAAAATGATGACAGAGAGGTGGAGTGAGAGTTGGCAGACGCAGTAGGAGTAAACAGTCAAAACAATGAATGTGTTTTTGGGGCTTAACTTTGCAGAATAAGGAAGGCTCTAGTCAGACCCCCATCTGAGATACTGTGTTCAGTTTTTGGCACCACGGTTTTAAAAGGACATTGATTGATAAAAAGCATCCAGTGGTGGGAAAACAGAATGTCAAATGCTTCGAATTCTTGACATATTAGGAACAACTGGTGACTGGTGATATTTGGGCTGGAGAAGAGAAGGCTTAAGCATGGAGGAGGGGAATGATAGCCACCCTCAGGAACACCGTTCTTCTAATGGGGAGCCATAAGCTCACCACCATGATTGTTTTTGGTCTAAAAGGGAAACAGCCAAATGACTACCCTTTTATTAAAATGCTGGCATGATTAATAAAATGATTAAATTGTCCAAGAAAAAAAAAGTTTCTGAAGGACTTTCATGTGAAAGAAAGAGAAAATTTTCTTCTCTTTGATCTCAGAAGGCAGAGCTATGCAGGGAGTTAACGTAGTTTGAAAGAGGCTCATTTAGACAAGAAAGAAAGAAAGAAAGAAAGAAAGAAGGAAGGAAGGAAAAAAAGAAAGAAAGAAAAAAGAAAGAAAGAAAGAAAGAAGGAAGGAAAAAAGAAAGAAAGAAAAAAAGAAAGAAAGAAAGAAAGAAAAAGAAAGAAAGAAGGAAAGGAAGAAAGGAAGGAAGGAAGGAAGGAAGGAAGGAAGGGAGAAAGGAAGGAGGGAAGGAAGGAAGGAAGGAAGGAAGGGAGAAAGGAAGGAGGGAAGGAAGGAAGGAAGGAAGGAAGAAAAGAAGAAAGAAAGAAAGAAAGAAAGAAAGAAAGAAAGAAAGAAAGAAAGGAGGGAAGGGAGGGAGGAAGGAAGGAAGGAAGGAAGGAAGGAAGGAAGGAAGGAAGAAAAGAAAGAAAGAAAGAAAGAAAGAAAGGAAGGAAGGAAGGAAGGAAGGAAGGAAGGAAGAAAGAAAGAAAGAAAGAAAGAAAGGAAGGAAGGAAGGAAGAAAAAAGAAAGGAAGGAAGGAAGAAGGGAGGGAAGGAAGGAAAGAAAGAAAAGAAAGGAAGGAAGGGAGAGTGAAAAAGAAAGAGGGAGAGAGAAAGAAAGAGAGAAAGAAAGGAAGAAAGAAAAGGAGAAAGAGAGAGAAAGAGAGAGGGAGGGAGGGAGGAAAGAAGAAAGAAAGAGAGAGTGAGAAAGAGAGAGAGAAAGAAAGGAGAAAAACTTACAATGGTATTTGAACCAAAATGAAATAGGTGTACCTCAGAAGAAAGTGGTATACTCCTCAATCTTCAAGTAGAAATCCAATGACCACTTGGGTGATTTTTACTGAGGGTTTTTTTTTTTTTTTTTCTGGGATGGATTGAACTAGATGACTACTAAAATCCTTTTCAATTTTTCTGTTCTGTTACTTCAGTTATATCTGACTGTCCATGATTCCATTTGGAATTTTCTTGGCAAAGATATTAGAGTGGTTTTCCGTGCTTCTCCAGTCCATTTTAGAGATAAGGAAACTGAGGTAAACAGGGTCACACAACTAGTAAGTGTCTGAGGCCAGATTTGAATTTAGGAATCTGAGTCTTCTTGACTCCAGGTCCAGCACTATATCCATTCCTGCCCCTATTCATCACAATACCTATTCAAAATTTTCTTTTCTCTTCAAGCCAGCTGCTTTCTTCAACTCAGATTCTGTAATTCTGCAATTGTGATTTGCCCAGGGTCACACCGTGTCTGAGATAAGATTTTATCCTAAAGGCCAGTGCTCTACCCAATAGACCATGCTGCCTCTAATCATAATGTGTTTGTAAAGTTTCCTGGAGCACTCCTCTCTATTTTCTTATGTGATTTTCAACATAACCCTCTGAAGGGATCAGACCAGTTTTACAAATGGGGAAATTTAGTCCTTGAGCAGGGAAGAAATAAACAGAAGAATTCAACTCAGAACACCAGAGCTTGATTCTTGGCTTTTATGCTTGGGGGTTCTGTAACTTTGGTCCATTCTTTTCTTCTGAGCCTTAGGTTTCCCCATTTGTAAGAACACTCAAATTCTGCTTCATTTATTCAATCAACATTTATTAGGCAATTACTGAATGCCAAGCACTATGGTAGTTGTTGTTGATATTGTTCCATCATTTCATGATGTCCAATGCTTCGTGACCCCATGGACTATAATATCACAGCAGACCACTATGTCCTTCGCTGTCTCCTGAAGTCTAAATTCATGTTTATTGCTTCCATGATGTCATTTATCCATTTCATACTCTCTCGTGCAAGTGCTCTTTTTTTCTTCATCAGGAGCTTTTCTAATGAATCCCGTCTTGTGATTATGTGACCAAAATATTGAAGCTTCAGCTTTACTAATTGTCCTTTCAACAAATAGCGGCAATTTCTTTAAGTATTGACTAATTTGCTCTCCTTTTTGTTGAAGGAACTCTCAAAAGTCTTCTAACAAAAGTGTTTTGTGAGGGAATGATATACATTCTAGATAAAATAGGATCTTTTACACTTGAACAAGAATGGACTTCATTTTTCCTTGTGAGGAAACTGAGACCTCCAGAGGCAAAGAGGCTTGCTAAAAGTCTTATAGGTAGATAGGCAGAGGTAGAATTCACAGCCTCAGAGGTGAAAAAGATTCCAGAGACCATCTAGTCCAATAATCACCTGAGCAATTCCCTATATGTCACTCACAGGTGGGCACCCAGCACTCAAATGAAAGGGATGCTGATATTTCTGAGTGAGACACTTCCTCCAAATCCAAATTCATCACTCTTGGCACTTACTTGGGCTTTCTCTGGCACCATCTAGTAGCTTACTGTGCTTCTGAAAATGTTCTCAAATTGGGGTCTCTTCTCCTTAAAAGCTTTGAGTATAGTCTTTGTCTCTAGAGCACAGGAAAATCAGATTCTTGGCTTTTGGAGCTTGGGATGGCAGTTGCCAGTGTTCTGGAAAGTACAAAGTCAGATCCCCTAAAAGCTAGTGGGTCCCTCAAACTCATCCTTCCTTAGCTTTTCCTTTATTCTCCCATCTCCAACCAGGCACACACAACAAGAAGCATTTAATAAAATCTTACTATGTACTAAGTGCTAAGGATACACAGAAAGGTAAAAACAGTCCCTGCCTTCAAGGAATTTACAATCTAACAGGAAAACAACCTGAAAACTTTATATATCAAGATATGTGTATGTGTCAAATAAATTTGTCCTTGTTTTTGAAGAAGATCAGAGACATTACTGGGCAATATCTTGATTTGGATGTAGACTTAAGTGAGAAAGTTGTTTCATTCTCCCAAAGTCAAAAAATTTTAATGAGTTTATTTATGATTAATTATTTTGTTATTGATCAGTCACTCTTTGTGACCCCAATTGAGGTTTTCTTGGCAAAGACAATGGAATAGTTTGCCATTTCCTTCTCCGGCTTATTTGATAGATAAGGAAACTGAGGTAAACAGGGTTAAGTGATTTGCCTAGGATTACACAGCTATTAAATGTGTGAGGCTGGATTTGAACTCAGGAAGATGTCATCCTCTCCTATGGCTTACCACTGGACCCATGTAGCTCCAGAGTAGCTCTGGTGATTTTGCACAGCCCTCCCTCACTTCAGTCCAATTCATTTGCATATCATGCCATCACCTTTGATGACGTGTTCCTCTTCAAGAACGAAGGACAAACAACCACCCAGAATCATAGAAGTCTGAGGACAAAAGTCAAGACAACTTGGTGGTCAAAATGGCTCTTCGATGTTTGATCAGTTCTGACTGAGTGCTCCACAGCACCTGCTTCAACTGCCTCCTTGGCCATTGGAACAAACAAAATGTGTGTGTGTGTGTGTGTGTGTGTGTGTGTGTATGTGTGTGTGTGTGTGTTTTAGATAAATTGGAGGTAATCAGAGAGGAAAGCACTAACACAAAGGGGGATCAGGAAAGTCCCAGGATTGTTGATGCAGGCTGAACTGAGTATAAAGCTTTATGCAGACACAGAGGCTCCAGAGGCTCCATAGACTGCCCTACACAGTACCGGGGGAGCAAATATGTCTTAAGGCTCCTGACAGAAGATGGGGGACATAGCATTTCTCCAAGGACCTGCCCCTCCTTGGCCATGTCTATAGATACTATGTATGGTGATAACATTACTTTGTGAAGAACTTTCTTTACCACAATGCTATGAAGTAGGTGGTACAAATACCATTGCTTCCATTTTACAAGTAGAAGCTCAGAGCAGGCTGATTTCAGAAAAGTTTGGAAAGCTTACATGAACTAATGGTGAGGGAAGCGAGCAGAACCAACAGAACCTTGTATACAGTAACAACAAGAATTTGTGATGATCAACTGTGATGGAGTTGGCTCTCTTCAACAATGAGGTGATTCAAGGCAATTCCAATAGCTTTGGGATGGAAAGTGCCATCCACATCCAGAGAGAGAACAATTGAGAATGAATGTCAATCTATTCAACATATATAGGACTGCTTGCCATCTAGGGGAGGGGGTGGAAGGTGGGAGGGAAAAATCGGAACAGAAGTGAGTGCAAGGGATAATGTTGTAAAAAAAAATTTACCCTGGCATGGGTTCTGCCAATAAAAAGTTATTATAATAAAAAAAAGAAAAAATAAGAGAATGAATGTTGATCAAAGCATAGTATTTCCACCTTTGTTGTTTGTTTGCTTGTTTTTTTTCCTTTTGATTTGAGTTTTCTTATGCAACATAACAAATATGGAAATATGTTTAAAGGAATTGTACATATTTAATTTTTATATCATGTTGCTTACTGTCTTGGAGAGAGGGGGAAGGAAAGGGAGGGAAAGAGAACAAAATTTGGAACTAAAAAATCTTTTTTTGCCTTTATTAAAGCTTTTTATTTTTCAAAACATATGCATGGACAATTCTTCAACATTAGCCCTTGCAAAACCATGAGTTCCAATTTTCCCCCTTTCCCCTACACCCTCCCCTAGATGGCAAGTAGTCCAATATATGTTAAACATGGTAGAAATATATGTTAAATCCAATATATGCATATATATTTATACAATTATCTTGCCACACAAGAAAAATCAAATCAAACCAGAAAAAAAAAGAGACACAAAATAAAATGCAAGCGAACAACAACAAAAAGAGTGAAACCGCTATGTTGTGAACCACAATCAGTTCCCACGGTCCTCTCCAGGGTGTAGATGGTTTTCTTCATCTCTAAACAATTGGAACTGGTTTGAATCCTCTCATTGCTGAAGAGAACCACGTCCATCAGAATTAATCATTGTATAATCTTGTTGAAGTATATAATGATCTCCTGGTCCTGCTCATTTCACTCAGCATCAGTTCGTGTAAGTCTCTCCAGGCCTCTCTAAAATCATCCTGCTGATCATTTCTTACAGAACAATAATATTCCACAACATTCATACACCACAATTTATTCTCCAACCGATGGACATCTACTCAGTTTCCAGTTTCTTGCCACAAACATTTTTGCACATGTGGCTCCCTTTCCCTCCTTTATATCCCTTGGGATATAAGCCCAGTAGAGCATAGTTCCAAATTACTTTCTAGAATGGTTGGATCCGGAACTAAAAAAATCTTACAAAAATGAATATTGAAAACTGTCTTTTCATGTACTTGGAAAAATAAAATACTATTGACAAATAGAGGCTCAGAGATATCATAAAGCTAACGAGTGATTAGTAGACTAAATACCTTTTCCACCTTGTCCAGCAAGCAGTGTCTCCTCCAATAGATGAGTTCCTTTCCATAGACTCCATTTGAGGAAGTCCCCAAACCAGCCTAGGTCACATCAAACCTGGCTCAGTCACCAACTCTTTAGACTATTTCAATCAATAAACATTTATTAAGTGCTTACTATGTGCCAGTTACTGTGCTAAGTTCTGGGGTTTCAAAAAGATGGGGAAAATACTCCCTGCCCACAAACAGCGTACAGTCTAATGGAGGAGACAACATGCAAACATATACAAAGCAAGCCATATGCATGATAAATAGGAAGTCATTAATAGAAAGCACTAGAATGAAGAGGGATTGAGGAAAGTTTCCTGTAAAAGGTAGGATTTTTGTTGGGTCTTATAGAAAACTAGAAGCCAGCTGGGTGGTGAAGTCATTAGAATGCTCTCTTATAGTCAGGAAGACCTGAATTCAGATGTGACCTCACTTTATAGCTGTCTGATTCTGAACAAGTCACTTAATCCTACTTGCCTCAGTTTCCTCATTTGTCGAATGAACTAGAGAAGGGAATGGCAAAAAACTCCAATATCTTTGCCAAAAAAACTCATATGGGATTATAAACATTTGGACACAATTGAAACACAACAACAACTAGCAAACTAAGGGAGAAGCTAATAGGCAGAAGGGAAAAGGGAGGGTATTCCAGGCATGGGGGACAGCCAAAAAAAATGCCCTAACCAAGGAGATGCAATGTTTTGTTCCTGAAGTAGCAAGGAGTCCTTTGTCACTGGAAGAGTACATGGCAGAGTTGGAAGGTGTAAGAAGACTGGAAAGGTAGGAGAGGGCTAGGTAGCAAAGGGCTTTGAATAGAGCATTTTGTATTTGTTGAGGGGGGGAGCTGATGTAGTAACTGGAGTTTATTGAGTAGTGGGGTGACATGAACTGACATGTACTTTAAGAAAACCACTCTGGTAGCTGAATGAGATTGGACTGGAGTGAGGAAAGGTCACTTCTTGACCTTGCCCCAACTATCTCTTTAACTTCATTCCTCTAGAATGTAAGCTCTTTGGGGGCAGGGACTGTCTTTCTATTTAATTTTGTATTCCCAGTGCTTAGCATAATATCTGCTATATAATAAGCACTTGATAAATCCTTAATATTCATCTATTTCTCTGTTTTTCTCTTTCTCTACGTCTCTGTCTTTCCTCTCCATCTCTTGTCTGTCTGTCTTTCTCTGTGTCTCTCTGCCTTTCTCTGTCTCTGACTCTCTGTCTCTTTCTGTCTCTGTCTCTCCCTCCCTCTCTGTCACTGTCTTTCTGTCTGTTTCTCTCCCTCTCTGTGTCTGTCTCTCTGTGTGTGTCTCTATCTCTCTGTCCCTCTCTCTCTCTTTCTCTCTCTAGCCTCTCTATCCCATCTCCAGTCCTTATGATCTATATTTGGCCACTGGACCCAGATGGCTCTGGAGGGGAAAGTGAGGCAGGTGATCTTGCCCAGCCCTCCCTCACTTAAATCCAATTCACTTGCATATGGCCTCACTTCCCTCATATCATGGTTCTCTTCCAGAACAAAGGACAACAACATATCCCATATGTAGCGATACTAAGAGCAAAGTGAAACAATTTCTACTTTCAATTAGCCTGAGTTCCAATGGAGTCTCCATTCAACATGATAGCCCTTAAAATGTTTGAAGAAACATTTTAGATTCCTCTATTTTGAAGTGGAAGAGAACCTTAGAAACCCTCTACTCATTTTACAATTGAGGAAGTCAAAACCCAGGGAAAGTGATTGAGTGGCTTTGTCCCAGGTTGGGAACAGAGCAGGGATTCCTGCAGTAATCCTGCTTGTAAGGCCTTTTTCCCAGCATGCCACACTGATCCTAAATCTTCTGCAAACAAAATATCCTCTGATTCTTCAGCTACTTCTCATAATGCATCAACTTCAGCCCTTCATTAGCTTGGTTCCCTTCCTCTGGACACTCTCCTGCCTATAAAGAGTCTTTCTAAAATGCAGTGCTCCAAAGAGAAGAAAATACTCCAACTGTGATAAAACCAAAGCAGAGTGCAAGTATTATCTCCTTATTCCAGAAGAGGATGAGTCCCTTAATGTAGTTATTACTGAACCCATTCTACTATTGAGGACTCTGGGGTGAGAAGAAAGCGGGAAGAAGTGCGTATAGCTAGGCTATACACAAACTCCGATTTGGTGAGGTCACAAAAAGTCAGACACTGAACAATGACCACAACCTCCCAACTGTAGATCCAGGGTGCTTACTACAGCCAGCTGCTTCTTAACGACTGGAAGGACTCTGGGGTTCTGTCTGCTCTCAGAATCCCTCCAGCTCTGGTTTCCTCCCACCCACCCCCCTTTATAGGGAAGCCTTATGGGTGTGGGCTATGGGTGAAGCAGCACATCAAAGTGGCTGATGTCACAGCTGGGGAAGACTAATTAGTATTTATTCTATGCCTCCTCCCCTTCCTCTCCATTCCCCCTCCCCAAAGCTAGTCATTAGGCAGGAAATAATTAGACACTTGGAAGAATTATGGACAGGTTCCCCTGGGCATGGAAGGGCAGGGCCCCATGGATCTTAGGAATCCTAACTCAAAACTGGTTTCTCTATCACACTGACCTGGAAGAAAGGCTTGGGGGGAGGGGTGTGTGTGTGTTGGGGAGTGGGGGGAGTATGATGATTCGTTCAGGATTGTAGGGGAAAGTAAGAATTGTAGAGAAGAGAGCAGATGGGAAAGGAAGGAATGGGGACCTACTCGCTCATCAGTCCTCCATAGTTTCATACCCATTGTTCAGATGAAAAAAATGAGGCTGTCATTAAAAGCATTCTGCCCCAAATGGGAAGCATTCCCCTCCTCTGTTTTCCCCCTTAACTATAGCTTGGTCTGGAAGATTTGAGTATGGTATATATTAAGGGAGGGGAGGGATAATGAAAGCAAATCAGACCAGAACAAGGATCTACATGTGTCTTGAAAGTCAACAGGAAAGATTTGGAGGGGAAGGGGGAAAGAGAGGTCAGGTGGTCAAGGGTTAATGTCCTAGGTTTGAGCCTCAACAGATTATCTCTAGTCTGCTGTCATATAAGCTAAGGAAATGAGATGGATCATCTATAGATGAATGGATAGACAGATGGATAGATAGACAGACAGACAGACAGACAGCTAGCTAGCTAGATGATAGATAGATGACAAGACAACAGAACAAGTAATGGAAAACAATGAAACATCATATCTCTGGCTCCCAGGCTAGGACCAATGAGCAGAGCCCTCATCTTCTATCCAGCCAATCTGGCACCACTGTCCATCTTGGGATGACGACCCTTCCCCCAAACACTTTCCCCAACCCACAAAAGGGAAGCACGCAGCTGTGTGTATCCCTGAGTGTGCCTATGTGAGCGTGTTTGGATGTCTGTGTTATTTCTTGGTGCCACCTTAGAGTCAGGATGTCTCTTCCTACCAGGGTCAGTGAACCTGGGGGTGTCTGTGACTTTGTGTCTGGGTGTCTAAGTGAGTTGGTATCAGTGGCTGAGTTTTTGTATGTTTCTGTGCACATTGGTAACTGAAAGTGAGTTTTTGTATGTTTCTGTGCACATTGGTAACTGAATGTGTCTGCAAGTTCTTGTATGTTACTGTGCACATTGGTAATTCAATGTGTGTTTTTGTATGTTTCTGTGCACACTGGTAACTGAATGCAAGTTTTTGTATGTTTCTGTGCACATTGGTAACTGAATGCGAGTTCTTGTATGTTACTGTGCACATTGGTAACTGAATGTGTCTGTGAGTTCTTGTATGTTACTGTGCACATTGGTAACTGAATGTGTCTGTGAGTTCTTGTATGTTACTGTGCACAGTGGTAATTGAATGTGTGTTCTTGTATGTTACTGTGCACATTGGTAACTGAATGCGAGTTTTTGTATGTTACTGTGCACATTGGTAACTGAATGTGTCTGTGAGTTCTTGTATGTTTCTGTGCACATTGGTAACTGAATGTGTCTGTGAGTTCTTGTATGTTACTGTGCACATTGGTAACTGAATGCGAGTTTTTGTATGTTACTGTGCACATTGGTAACTGAATGTGTCTGTGAGTTTTTGTATGTTACTGTGCACATTGGTAACTGAATGTGTCTGTGAGTTCTTGTATGTTACTGTGCACATTGGTAACTGAATGTGTCTGTGAGTTTTTGTATGTTACTGTGCACATTGGTAACTGAATGTGTCTGTGAGTTCTTGTATGTTACTGTGCACATTGGTAACTGAATGTGTCTGTGAGTTTTTGTATGTTACTGTGCACATTGGTAACTGAATGTGTCTGTGAGTTCTTGTATGTTACTGTGCACATTGGTAACTGAATGTGTCTGTGAGTTCTTGTATGTTACTGTGCACATTGGTAACTGAATGTGTCTGTGAGTTTTTGTATGTTACTGTGCACATTGGTAACTGAATGTGTCTGTGAGTTCTTGTATGTTACTGTGCACATTGGTAACTGAATGTGTCTGTGAGTTCTTGTATGTTACTGTGCACATTGGTAACTGAATGTGTCTGTGAGTTCTTGTATGTTTCTGTGCACATTGGTAACTGAATGTGTCTGTGAGTTCTTGTATGTTACTGTGCACATTGGTAACTGAATGTGTCTGTGAGTTCTTGTATGTTTCTGTGCACATTGGTAACTGAATGTGTCTGTGAGTTCTTGTATGTTACTGTGCACAGTGGTAATTGAATGTGTGTCTTTGTATGTTTCTGTGCACATTGGTAACTGAATGCAAGTTTTTGTATGTTACTGTGCACAATGGTGACTGAATGTGTCTTTGTGAATAGACATTCTCAGATGTGTCTATGGGAGGAGTCTGCCATCCTGCAAAGACGAATGGACCTGGATGGAATCAGGCAGATCTGCGTTCCTATCCTGCTATTGACATTAATTTTGTGAACCATTGGCAAAAGCTTCACTGTTCTTATCTGTAAAATGGGGATAAACCTTGTGGGGCCTACCTTTTGGACTGATTATGAGGAACAAATGAGATAGTATACATAAAGTGCTTTAGAATCTTAAATCGCTATATAAACGTCAGCTGTTATGCATGTGCGTCTAAGTGAGTGTGTGTGTGTGTGTGTGTGTGTATGTGTGTGTGTGTATGTGTGTGTGTGCGCGCAGACAGACTGGGATGGAGGATCCCCGGAGGGAAGGGGAGGGGAAGAAGGGGAAGGAGGGGGAGCGGGGAGAGGAAGGGAGGAAAGGAGGGAGGAGGGGAGGGAGAGGGAACGTCACCGAGACAGACCCGGAGAGGGAGCTGAGCGGCCGAGGGGAGGCGGGAGGCGTGAGGCGTGATGGGGTGGGGGGAGGCAGGGAGGAGGGAGGGAGGGAGGAGGGAAGCAGGGAGGGGGAGGGCGCTCCGTGGCCCCACATAACCTTCGCTGAAGCCCCACGGCCCCGCAGAGCCGCCGCCAGGGCCGGCCTCTGGCGCCGCCGCTGCCGCCGCCGCAGCCTCGGAAATGCAATTGTCGGCCGAGGTGCTGTGAGTCGGGCCCCTGCGGGAGGTTTGGTGAAAGCAGCCGCTCCGGAGCCGGCGGCGCGGGGCCCGGGGCCCGGAGAGGCAGCGGTCGGGCGGCCTGGAAGGGCACGCAGCCGGGGAGAGGTGAGTGTCCGGAGCCGGCGGCCGGGCGGAGCGAGCCCCAAGCCCCAGCCTGCCCCGGAGCCGGCGGGGTCGGGCCGGGCCGGGCCGGGCCTCGGGACTGCGCTCCCCCCCCGCCCGTTCCCAGGGCGGGGCTGGCGAGCTGGAGTGGGGGGCCCGGGCGGGGGGCGGCTGCCGCTGCCGGGGCACAAAGGGCGAGGGCCTGAGGTGGGGGGGGGGCAGGAGATCCGAAGTCCGGGGGAGCTGGGGCTGGAGCAGGAGTAGGAAAGGAGAGCGGCCGATGGAGCAGGGAGCCCGGGGATGGGGAGCTGAGGCTGGAGCCGGTAGCACCCACACCCCAACACCCACACCTGCTTTCAGAGAGACCAGAAACTGGGGCCCCCGCAAGCTCTCTTAGACCTACTTGAGATTGTTGAGAGAAGAGGAAAAGGAGGGAGGGGGAGAAGGAGAAGGGGGATGGGGGGAACGGAGAGGGAAAGGGGAGACGGAAAGATGGAGAGGATATAGAGGGTTAAAGACCGGAGTGGAGGGGAGAGGAAAGGGGGGAGGGGAAATAGATGGAGGGAAGGCGGAGAGGGGCATAGAGAGGAAAAGAGGGGGAAGGAGAAGAAGAGAAGGAAGGAAAGAGTTCCTCGCTAATCCTAAGCATCTTGCCAGTTCAGTTTTCCCAACCTCTCTACCACTCCCGAACTGTATAAAGAGGTTTTTCGAAGGCTCTCGGGAAGAGGATGGAGTTAGCCTTAGGCCAGGTAGAATAGACACCCTTCCCCCACATACACCTAATCAAAGTCTGGGCCAAAGGGGGAGGGGGCTGGAAGAACAGGTATCTGGAGGGTGCTGAAAAGGGGAATGGAGGAGGGTTTTGCTCTTTCTTGCCTCTTGCAGGACTGCCCTTGGGGAGAAAGGGACGGGAGGAAGATGGCACAATCTTATAGGGTGGAGCCTTTGAGATGGCAGGGATCTATGAGCACCAGCAGAATATATGCTGTGGGTGCTCCGTGCGATGTGCCACGGTCACCCGGACTAGGGTTAAAGGAGAAGGTAGATAGAGCTGGATAGGGCTGAGGCAGAGGAGTAGTGGGAAGTAGGCAAAGAAGGGGCCCGGATTTCCTCAACTTCACCCCCATGCTCTATTTTGGGACATCCCCTCCCCCAATAGGCACATAGGAACTATTGGAAGTCAGATTTTGCTTTCTTTAAATTGAGTGGGGGGTGTTGAAAATGAGAGGAGTTTTGAAATCTCAGGGGAAAAAAATTGTTCCTTTCCCACACTCAGAGTGGGTTTGTTCTGAAATTTTCCTTTGATCATGATGAACTTGAATCAAAGTCACTCAAGCACATGAAACCTGGGAAGCTGGGGAGCGGGACATTTTGGTTCCCCTCTAAAGAAGCTGCTGGGCCCAAGGGGCTCTGCCTCTGGCCCCAAACAGAAGTGGTTTCTTGGGTAATCTGCCTCAAAGAAGATTGGGGAGAGGGGGCTCCCAGAAGCTTTGGAATTGGGTAGTCCTTTTGGCAGGTCTCTGGCTGTGCCCCAAGAACCCACACCTGCTGGGGGATCAGAGTGCCGGGGACCATGGTGGGTGACCCTTGTGGAGACAGGAGCTGGAGAAGTGGGGGCTGGTTGGGAAGGAAGGGAGGAAAGTTGGGTGGGGGAGGACTGGGGCAGGACTGGAGCTGGGGTGGCTGGAGTAGCTGGGCCCTCCTCTCTCTCTCCCCTGTCATTATGGCTCCTCTGCAGTGTATTTATAGTGCCCTGAGGTTTACTTAAAGGAACACGCCCTCCAAAATCTGCTATAAAAAGGAAAAATGGCCCCTTATTCCAAAGCTCACGTAGCACTTTTAAAGAGACAGGGGCCTTTTTATAATCTACCCTGGCCAGGGAAAAAAAAAAATTTTAAATGAGGAGTAGGGAAGCCAACTTATTCAGTCAGAAAGCTTCTATCACTTAGTTTTTCTGTCACAATTTTCTTAGCTTCCTCATTCTCCTAGCTCTGGAGACATGCTGATAAACAGATACACAAAGTAACACTGACATAGCTGGGTGAACACAGACAGACCTAGACATATAGACCCAGAGTCACACGGAGCTACACATAAGGATTCCATCAGTTCTGCACAACAACATAGTCATACAGACTTAACATTCATATCCACAAAGAAGCATTTATTAAGCATTTGTGCTGCCAGAAGTGCTGGGGATAACAAAGGCCAAATTAAAGAGACATCCTGCCTTCAAGAAGCTTCCATTGGATCCTGTGTATACAGAAAGAAAAGAGAAAGTAATTGAAGGAGAGAGAGCACTGCCCAGGGAGAGAAGTATTCTAGAGCTGCTGAGACTTAAGGGGCAGTTGGCAAAAGGGCATTAATTCTGGAATTTGAATGGGGAGATAACCTGGGTAATAACAGATTTGAAGAAGAGCTAGTAGGCTTGTCTGATTGGGAGGTAGAGTGCACTGAGGCTGAAAGGTAAACTGAGTCACACAGTGACATGTGACATGCATGTCATTTGTGGCCATCCTATAGACATGGAAACTCATACAGACACATTTAAATATAATCACACATAGAAAAACATACAGACACTGAGACCCTCATTTAGTGACATACACATAGATCTCCACAATGACATATAATGACACACAAAGACATATAATTGTAAATACTTAAATGTTGATACATAGTTGTAAATAAAGACATGGGCACCTACTCGTGGTTCCATATGTGGATTCGCTGACCACTGACCACAAAAATACTCCTTAAAATAATTAGGCTAAGAGCACTGGTGCCTCAGATACATCCCCTCACAGTTCCACAACTCCATGTCTCATCCCCCCACGCCTCAAGTAATCACTGAGGATTCAGAAGAGGTTTCCCCCCCCCCACCCCCCACCCTAATTGAACTTCCAGGAGGAACTACCCAAAAGAAAACCTCAAGGAAGAAGCTGGGGGTGAGGGAGGGAGTATAGGGAAAGAGAACTGAAGGAGTACCAGGTGGGCTTTCTTCCATCACCCCTCCAAACCCAGGGCCTTCCCCCTCGGGGAGTCCCAGTAATTCCAGCCAGCCTCTGTTTCCCTCCTGTTCTGTGTCATGGAAAAATCCCCCCATCTCCCCAAGACGCTCTCCTCACTCCCATCCTAGGACATTTCTAAGAAAGATGAACAGAGTCTGGTCTATCCTTTGGAATTGAGTATGAGATCTTGCCTTCACTTCCATATCCACTCTAGCCCCCCTTGTGAAATTCAGAGGGATGAAAGGCAGATAGTGGGAGTGGGGCTGGGGCCTGGCAGGGGCTGCTGGTAACCTGAGAGCCTGACCAGGAGCAGGTGGCAAGGAAATGAGAAGCCGCCAGCTCTGTCTAGACAGCCACGGACCATTAACAGCTCTTCCCCACCAGACCTCCCCCCTCCTCAGCACACACATGGGGGCAACCCTGGAACTGGCCCTCCCCTGTCACTCCCCCCACAATGGGCTCTTTGTCTTCCTCCAGACTCTCTTACACACACTTAGGCTCAGACATATACAGGTACACACACACACACAGAGTATACAGACCTACAGACAGAGGCACAAACATAATTCTTCACAGACACACACAAAATACTTTTGCTCCGTCTCACAGCAAGATGCCAGACACCATCTATTGCCTGAATCTCTCAGTATGCCTCTGACCTCTGCCCTTTTCTCCCAGGCCCTTCCCCCACCTTGCTCTTCAACTTGGTGGCTGAGCGGCCATCAGCTCCGTTCCATCTGTGGCCTCAAGCACAGCCATGTTTCTTACTCTCACCTCTGACCCCCGATCCCAAGCCCTCACCAGCTGCCCCCTGAAGCCTCTGTGCTCCTGTGGCCCCCTTCTATTCACACCAGGACCTAAAATTGGTCTTTGACCCCGAGTGGACTCCCTGGCCCTCAGAACGCTGAAATGAGCTCACAAAGGGCCCTCCCCCTTCCTGCCCCACGCCTGAGATTGGGGGCCTCTTTTACCAACCTCAGGGGAGACAGATTTCACAACAGGCTGGAGGGGGGGATATTCCCAAGTAATTTCTGTTCCCCACCCCGGCCAATGCTCTCCTCCTTCTTCCCCTGTTATTGCCCCAATCTGAAGCCAAAGGGGTGTGTGTATATACAGATATGTATGTGTGTGTGTATTGAGTGGGGGTGAGAGGGGATATACATATTCTGCTTGGGGGCAAGAGAGGACAGACCCCTGGGAAGCTGGGGCAGGTAGGGAGGGAGTGATGGGGAGGAAGCAGAATTACTGGGAAAGAGACTCAGTTCTGGGCTTCAAAGCTGAACAGACTGGACAGCCCTACACAGACACAGAGACACAGTCAGATGCAAGTGGAGAGCCAGACAGCTGTAGGGGACAGATGGACCTCTAACTTTTTTGCCATGTGGCACAGAAGCAGAAGCACAGAAAGGTAGGCTTCCCACCCCCACTCCCACCCCCAATCCCTCCTACGTTGTCAGTGGCATCCAGCCACCCACTCCAGCCTGCCCACACAGTGGCCCTCTCTGAGAATCCAAGACCACAGTCTGGCCATGGGCCTGTCAGAAAGGAGGCAGACAAACAGCTCCAGCCCCTTCCCCCCCAGACTGGATCATTATCCATGGGCAGGGAATTCCCTGTCTCTTGCCTTTCCAAGAACCCCTTGAAGGTCCCTGACCAGGGAACCTCATCCTTCAAACCTTTCAGAGTTGAAAAGAAGGGAAGAGAGAAGCCTGAAAAGGCCTCCGTCTCCCAGCTCCCCAGTTCCCCTGTGTCTTCTGTTCCTCCTTCCTCTTGGGCCCCCGCCCTCTCAGGCTTCCCCAGTCTTCCTCATTCTCTCAGCCCCATCCCCCAGAGGGTCAAGGCAGGCCAGAGTTGCCTGGAAGGACCAGGGTAAAGGGAGCCTGCCCCTTGCTCAGGGCCTGCTTTGCTATCCCAGCCCTTATCTTTGCTCCTGGGAAGGTTCCCCTCTCTTCTTCCTTTGTATCTCCATCCCTTTCCCCACCTTGTTTATCTCTTTGCTATATCATTATGGGGCTCCCCCAGCTGTTCCCCTTGGCTCACAGTGTCTGGGGGCTGGCCTCCTCCACCAAGTCCCAGATAAAGAATCTCTCCTTCCTTTCTGCCTCCGAGATCCTGCCTGTGCCAGTACTGGGACCACTCCTCCCTTCCCCCAGCTCTCTCTAGAAAAAGTCTAATACTCCAGAGGCCATTTTCCATGAATAAAGAGAGATCCCTGGATCCTGGAAGACCTTCGTTTTATAGATGACCAGTTCTCTAATCAGAATTCTTTTCATTACCTTCCGTTGGGGCCCTAAGGGAAAGGAAGTCAGCCTTGGGATCCTAAATTGGTAGGCTCTGTTAAAACCAGACAACAAAGGAGAAAAGGGAATGGGAAGGATTAGGGGCCAGAGCCATGAAAAGAACTGGAGAGTTCTAGGTTCCACCCGGAGTATGAGACAGAATGGAGACTCAAGCCATAAAAAGGGGCCCAAACGGTGCCAGGCTGGACACTTGAGTCCTTTTAGCTTTGAAGAGGGAGTGGGTACCTGTGCCATCTAGTGTTCTAAACTAGAGCCTGCTCTTGGTATTAAGTCTGAAAGGCTTGAGGAATAATGGTCCGTGACCCTCTAAGGGTCTAATGGACGGACCCTCTAAGGAAAGAAGGAGGTGGTTTGGGAAAAGAAATCCGACAGCAGGTCTCAAATCTGCCTGTTGGGAAGCCAAGGCTCAGTCTTTCCCTGAGTTCACCCTCTGGAGGAAAGCTCTGGGAAAATGGCTTCCAACTGGGACTGAATTTGTAGATGACAGAGCCAGTCTCTTTGGACCAACATTTGATTTCCCTTCAGAAATACATAACCTATATCACTAGGTTGTTATGAAGTTCAAATGAGGACACTGTTGAGATAGAAAGGGAAGACCTGTTAAAAACCAGTGTCTTTTCCCCTGTACTCTTAGTTCTCGTCCCAGACTTGTTCTGAGGTTCTTTAAAATACGAAGTGACTAATCCATCTCCCTCTCAGCGCCTGAGGGTGGAATGGTCCGTAAGGACCTCGTTAGAGGGCTGCTCCCTTGGGAGTATTCTTGGAGCTGTTTGGAAAATGTGGACGTCCCACTGCGCCTCCCCACCCATGCCCGGGAGGCCCTCTGTGGGCAGCTCAGAGTGGAGCAATGGATCTCACACCTTCATGGCTTCCCCTTCTGTCCACCAGCTCTGCCCTTGCTCCTGCTCACTGTGTGGGGTCCCTGGAACACCCAGACACCACACATATCATAACCCAAGGGCCCCCCCAACTCTGGATCATGTTTCCTACCACTTCTGTGAATTGCTCTAAGCTCTTTGTTCCCCAATATGTAAAAAGAAAGAATTAGACCTAAAGACTTTATTCACATAGTAAGTGCTTACTGGGTTTGAAGCTGGGCCCTCCCACATATAACTCCTATCCATAGAGTGACACAGAGACAAGGGCAAATTAACACCTTGCTCAGATGATCCCCAGCATCCATTACCCCACACTCCTGGAGAGACACAGGTATGAATGCAATTGAAGCTACACAGAACTCCCTACCCCCCTACACATGAACACAGAACACAACAGCTGGGCAGGCAGGAAATGTAATTCCAGAGTTAGTGGGCAGAAAGGGATTGAGGGGTTGGCAGTGATCTGAAGAAACACAGACAACCCAGAGAAGGATCCCATCTGGGCAAGGGGCGGGAGAGATTAGGAAGGGAAATGCTGCTGGAACAAGGCCTAATTCCTTATTCTCTGAGATCACTCATCCTAAGGGAATGGAGAAGGGAAGGTAAATGGAAGGACCCTTGATTCTCACCCCTAGTCCAGCACTTGAACCATTGGAAGAATTTTCCCATCCATGATCTTATTCAATCCTCACAAAAGTTCTGCGATGCTAAACAGGGCAATTCCTTGAGCTAAACTTTTCTCAATTAAAAAAAAAAAAAAGTCCTCATCTGGATGAGCGTGTGTTTTCAGATTTAGTACTGAAAAGTTGATTAGAAAGCCCAGCTTGTTGCCTGTGAGAAGATGGTTTGGAAAGTTGTCCATCCTTTCAAGGCCCTAAGGAGCTAGACTAAAAGTTGCCTTTGTGGAGAAAACCTCCACACTGGGAGTTCTATTCACAACAAAATGACTGGCCTGGGACACGTGTGGGGTGTGTGTGTGTGTGTGTGTGTGTGTATGTTGTGGTTGTTTGAAGGAACTGTCTGTACACCAGAAAATACATTTGAAATGGATTATCATTGTTACCCTAAGGATTCATCTTACCTATCATTGTTCTCATTTTACAGACTCATTTTACAAACTCTTACCTAAAGAAGAGAAGCATTGATCGAAGGAATACTGTAAGTCAAAGCTTTTTAAACTGTAGTTCCAAACTCCCTATGAGGTCATATAATTGAATTTGGGATTGTGAAATTATGATTTTTTATGAGTAAATGTTTGATTTGCATCCCTATTTTATATACTTATATACCCAGGGTCATGTAGAAAATTTTTGGATGAAAAGTGATAGTGAGTAGAAAAAGTTTAAGTGCTGTTGTTAAGTCATACCAGGGTGGACATTGCTATTTGTGTTTTGTTTCTCACCCCTAGGCCAGGCCAATGTTCGTAACTGACTTTTAGCAGAACCTTGAGTATTTATTTTCATTGCTTTAAGGTCTATTAAAATGGAAGCTCCTTGAGAGCAGAGGCCCTTTTACTTTGTGGATCTCAGGCCTTAGCACTTAGCAGTTACATAATAAATGTTTGCTAAGTCTACCTTATCTTTTGAATCTTATCTCTATATGAGGTAGGTATCACCCGTATGTTATTACCTTTGTTTTGCCAATCTGAAAACCAAGGCTAGCAGTTATGGGACTTTCCCCTTGTTACTTAGTCAGATTTAAACTCAAGGTCTCCCCTGCTTTCAAGTTCAGTTTCCTTCCCATTACACAACCCTGTCTCCTGAAGGGTGGAGCAGGTTCCCATTAGTCAGACTTAAGGGGAACCTCCTAAAGGCTGAGAATCCATAGAGAATGACTTTTAATCCAAGGATACCGGAGCCCCCCAATACTCCAATCTGAAACTCTTCTCAACACACTGAATCAGCAAGTATATATTGCATCTCCCATGTGCCCCCAATTCAAAGCCCTGTGGGGGAAGCTAAGAGAAATTAAGTTGGGATTTCTGACTTGGCCCTCAGTCTGATTAGGGAGACAAGTACATAAAAGGGGGACCAGTAGGACTATATGTACATGACAGTGTGTTGTGTGTCCACTCCGAGAGTTCAGAGAAGGAGCAGCTTAATTCTGTAGGAAGAGCAAGGATTTTACTATCAAAGAACCAGATTGCAAATTGCTTAAGCTCCTTGAGCCTCACTTTTGTTATCTGCAAAAGTAGGGGACCCTCGTGACTCTGAATCTAGGATTGTGTGAACCAGGGGTGGTCAGTCTCCTTCACGAAGGATGGGACAAAATTGTTTAGGGCTTTTGAAATAATTTTTTTTTATCACTAAACTCTTAGAATTGAAAGGGATATTAAAGATATTTTTGTCCAACTCCATTTTACAAATGAAAAAATGGCCTCCTGAGAGGTAAAGTGATTGACAGAAGCAGGCCCTTGTCCAAAATTAACTGAGACAAGGTGGCTCCTTAGGTTGGGCCCTGGAATTTGTCTGCAGCAAGGGATGGCTTGTCTCAGAGCCTGTGGCTGCAGATTACTAACCCTCCACCTGGCCTAGTGGGAAGTAGTCATTCTCCTTTCCCTTCCAGTGTCCGGGTTGCTGGGAATTGTAGTCCAGTCGCTAAACAAAGGCTTCCAAAGATCAGATCATCCCAGGTTTCAGCTGCCCCCTGATGGCAAGGGATGATATATAGCTAACCTCGCCAGAATCGAGACTTCAATTCAATTTTGCCGATATTTACTGACCTCCTGAGTGCCCGGCCGTTGGCTAGATGCTGAAGGGAATTCGAAAATCCATGTAACATGATCCCCCCCTTCCAAGAGCTCTGGACTCTGGGCGGTTCAGTCTTTAAGGCAGTATGTGAATGTGCTAAAATGTGAGGGGTAGAATCAGTAAGTGCTGTCAAAGCCAAAGAAATGGGGAGGTTGGTGAGGGCTGAGCTGGGAAAGCTTCTTGGAAGAGAGGTGTGATGTGTCTTCTATTCTTTCTTGCTCTCCTTCAGGAATTCTAGAAGCACAGGATTGCAGAGCTGGGAAGGATCTAGAGATATCGATTTCATCCTCTCCCTGAGCAGGAATTTGGGGCAAATGGTTATCAGCCTGTGCTTGAAGACCATATTAGTGAACTACTAGTGAAGGCACTGCTGGCTGAGGTAGACTATTCCACTTTTAGACAATTCTCCTTGTTGTGGGTTTTTCTGTAAAAACAAACAAACAAACAAAAAACAAACATCAAGTTGAAATTTGCCTTTCTGCAACTTCCCACTTAGTTCCATCTTCTTGGGACAAATATAACAAATCTGATCCCTTTTTCACGCAACAGATCTTCAGATATTGAAGAGAGCTGTAATGTGTCCCCTAAGCATCCTCAGTTGGCTCTCATGTGGCGTGGTTCCCTTATTTCAGTCTCTCTTTCTTGACCATCTTCCTTTTGGATATCCTCATTTGATATTCATTTATGTGGCCCCATATAGAGTTTGGACCCACAGTTTTAAGAAACTTTGACTTACAGTGATCAAATGCTTCACTTCTTTAGGTAAGAGTTTGTAAAATGAGAACAATGATAGCTAAGATGAATCTTTAGAGTAATAATGATAATTCACTTCAAATGTATTTTCTGATGTACCGACATTTCCTTGAAACAACCACTATAAGGTTGAAACACACCTGGAGTCAGTACATCTGATCAAAGCTGAGTATGAGGCAACTCAGTGGGCATGGTGGACAGGGTGCTGGACCTGCAGACTCATCTTCCTGGGTTCAGATCTAGTCCTAGACAAAATATGAAGCTGTATGATCCCAGGAAGGTCCCTTAACCCTATTTGCCTCAGTTTCCTTATCTGTAAAATGAGCTGGAAATGGCAAACTATACTGTAGTTTTGTCAAGAAAACCCTAAATGGGATCACAGTGAGTTGAATTTGACCCAAACAACTCAACAATGAAAATGGCCAATTACAAAAGGACTTCCTTCTCCACCATTTTGAACATGGCACTTATGTTAATTAAGCCCAGAATTTTATTCCTCACTCATAAGATAGATAATAGATTGAGCTAGAAGGGACCTTATTAGAGGCTAAGAAATACAACCCCTCTCCCCCTCCTCTCATTTTATAGATGAGAAAACTGAGTTGTAGAGAACAGATAATGACAGAGAAATGATTTGATTATACTTCCTTTGACTCCAAAGCTAGCCCTTTGTTAGTACCAGATTTCTTTGGCTTCCCTGGATTCATAACTGAAGGATTTGTATTAAATTCTAAATTTTGTAGCTCTTTCCCTTATGAAGCTCAGTGTCTTCATTTTCAAAATGAAAAAAGTAAACTAAATCAGAGATTCTTAATCTGACCTCTGAAGTTAAAAAAAAAAAAAAAAAAAAAAAGGTAACTATTTTAGTATCATTGGTTTCCTTTGTAATTCCTTGTGTTTTATTTTATTCATTTAAGTTCCTAGATTTCATCAGGCTGACTACCAAAAGGGTTGAGTCCTTGGACCAAATGATCTCTGGGATCCCTCACAACTCTAAAATAGATTATAGATATTTATGTGTACATATGTGCATTTATATCAATAAGTCCTCTATTATGTCCATTATCACAATTTTCATCCATTTTTTAATACTACAAGACTATATCTTTACATTTTAATCCATAAGGATATCCTAACAAACTAGAAAATGTTGCTGAAATCTAACTATACTATTTCTATGGCTCTCCTGATCTCATCATTTAGATTGTACAAATGGCTCTATGATTTCATTAAATGGAGTGTCCATTCCCTCCAAAGCTGAGAATCACAGGCCAGTGCTTGCCTGCACTTTAGGGCTTCCACCCAACCTGCCACTGCCCTTCCCAGTTGCTAATGTCAGAAGGATACCAGTTCCACCCTTGAGCTGGCCACCCCATCTTTGGTACTAGCCCCATCTTTATTTTGTCCTTTCTTCCCCATTGTTCTTTCAACAATGAAGTTCTTTTACTACTCCTCTTCAAAATTCTCAATTTGTTATATATTGCAGGTCACTCAGACCCACAGAATACATTGTCCATTGTCCTTTGTGATAATCATTTTCATTTTTTCAGAAGCTTGCATTCAATATCTCACAGCCACATAACACCACCAGTAAAATATTGGGTTCATTAAAGAAACTCTGCAATTTCCTGAAAGTCATCTAGATCTCTCTCCCTCAGTTATTTAATCATAGGCTCAACCTTAGTGTTTATTTGTGGTTTCTGTACTATATGAGTGTGTATACACATATGTATGTGAATATATATGTATATACTATATATACACACACATGATGAATTATAATTACCTAGTGATGATATATTTATAAATATATGAATATGTAGATATATATACATGGTAATGAGATGTATATACACACATAATTATGAGATATGTATGAATATAATTTCCTACACATAGTGATGAAAAGCTCCATGCAAACTGTACATTATAATTTGAGCAACAGATAATCTTTAATCATTTGATTTCCTGTGTATCAGATGATTAAGCCAAACTTCTGAGATCTCTCTACCAGGAGGCTTTGCAACATTCAGAGACTTCAGTGCAATCAGTGTGCCATCCACCGAAAGGAGAGTCTCTCAGTCTACAGGGAATCTTCAACTTGGATTCTGGGCTTTAGTTTGAATTCAGTGACTGACATCTTTGGTGAGCTACATTTTCCTGTTTTATTCCTCATGTGATTTTATGATGAAGTCATTTAGTCATTAAACAAGACTATCTCTGTTGTTATATCTTTCAGAGAATCTTGATTGAATTTGATTTGTGGATGGAATGCCCCTTAAGGGGCTAATAGGTCCCTGAAGGTGACATTTTACTCTACTAAATCAATGTTTTTACGCTCCATAAATAATTAATTACAGTGGACACTTTTATTATCTATATTTTTCAGTCAGTTGTCTAATCAGACTACTTTTCCCATCCATCTTTGTTCTCTTTAGCGTTATTTCTCCTTCCTATAGAAACAAATCTGGTACTGTGATGTTAGAATCCAGATGTGGTGACTCCATTGGTCTTGATGGCGTTTCTTACAAAATGTCATTATAGAAACCTTTGCGGATCTTTTCCATTTTCCTTCTGTTTTATCACCCTTTCTATTTTAATCCTTAAAGACTCGTGATGATTCTCATTAAGCTTTCTTTAACTAGTGCTCCTCTCCACTGTTTTTCCCTGCTTTATGGGATGATAATGCTCATAACCAACTATCAGGATTTTGCAAACAAGTTTTTATTATAAATTGGTGTTGTCTTTGTTGGCCATCTCTCTGTCGCTGTGTCTGTCTCTGTCCATCTCTTTGTCTCTGTCTCTCTTTCTGTCTCTCTCTTTGCCTCTGTCCTTCTCCCTATCTTTCTCTTTTTTCTATCTGTCTATCTCTGTCTCTATCTCTCTGTCCCTCCCCCCTCTGTCTCTGTCTCCATCTCTTTGTCAGTCTGTCTGTCTCTGTCTCTTGTCTATCTCTATGTCTCTGTCTCTCTTTCCCTGTGTGTCTCTGCCTTTCTGTCTCTCTCTCTCTCTTTCTGTCCTTGGCAAGTAAGGCAAGCATTTGCTCATTTAGGCACTTTTAAGAATGTTCTGACCTCATTATAGCAATTGATTTACAAGCAGCTAAACTTCTGTATAAAATCATTGTTTTGGTATCTGATGACAAATTTATTGGTCATTAATCATTTTTCATTACTACTAGTTTTAAAAAATGGGTCAGGATTTTCAGAGCTTACAATTACATGCCATATCTTTTTCTCATTTTTTTCTTATAGCTTTCTACTAATTATGATCATTGCTTTAAAAAGTTGATGATAGTCTGACTTTTCTGAGAGCTGATTTAAGAGTGACTTTACATCAATACCAAGGTTCTTTATTATCTGTTAAAATGTAATTAATTTTATTTTAAAAAATCACTGAATAACTAGATGGTTCAATGGATAGAACATTGACCCTGGAGGCAAGGGAACCTGAATTCAAATTAGTGTCAGATACTGTTTAGCCTTATGACCCTGGGCAAGTCACTTAACCCAAATTACCTCAAAAATAAATAAAATACAACTATGTTGCTTGGTGCTCTCCCTATACAGTGCCCGTCTCCTCTTTTTATTGTAAAAGTATTTATAAATAGAAGTGTGAGACTTCTGTAGAGTCTACATGTGTCTTGGATTTTTCTCATGTCTTACTCTTGAACCATGTCTTCTAATATAATTCTCTCCATTCTCACCTATTCCTGTCATTGCATTAAAACCACCAAGTATGAATGTGCTGATTTTAATTTGGAGAGTTTTGGTAAGATCTGCCTACTTTTTCATTCTCTGCAACCAAAATTTACTGATAAGCTACAATTATCTTTATACAAAAGTCTTTTTTTGCAAGTCTGGACTTGCAAGCAAGGACTGAAATAAAAGATGACCAGATATCCTGGGAAATGATTGATTTGGTTGCCTTTGGACATACGATAAAACCAACTCCTATAACTTCCTTTGTGACCTCTCAGAGGGACACCTATGAGCAATCCTTCCTTTTTATTTCTAGCAAGAATCAAGATCGCTATGATTTAGTTCTCCCTGCAGTCTGTCCACTCTCTGGTCACTGGACAAGAATCTTACAGTGAGAAGACCAGCAGCCAAGGTAAAGTAGTTGGTTGGTCTAAAGGGACCCCCCTCTCTTCAGCCACTCTGCCCCTTTGCTTCAGAAGTAGAACTGAGGGAGAGTTTGTATTTTGTTCTTCAGTTTGCACCGGCACTGATAGGATGACTCTCCAGAGGTGATTGGCATCCCAGGGTTTGGGGAGGGGTACCTTCTTGGAACCCTGGAGCTCATAGTCCCCATTATTGTGTGTCCCTATTACTATTCAGCCAGAGACAACATTAGCTCTTCAATTATCATTTATTTATTCTCCCTCTCACCCCTCACCCTCTGGGGGGAAAAAAAGAAAACCAAAACCCTTGTAACAAACATAGGTAAAACAAATTCCCACATTGCTTGTACAAAAATATGCATTTCATTCTGCCTCTTCGTCTATCAATTCTGTCATGAGGTGGACAATGTTATTAATCATTAGCCCTCTATAATCATTATTCATCACATTGATCAGAGTTCATCAGTATTTCAAAATTGTTATAGTATATAGCATATATAATTATATAGTTCAGTTGTTTTATATATAATTGATTTGCTATCATATATATATATAGTTATATATAAGATGTTATAGTATAAATTGTTTTTTTTTCCTTGATTCTGCTCACTTCATTCTGCATCAGCCTATACAAGTCTCCCCAGGTTTCCTTGAAACTATCTCTTAATTAATTTTTTTTACAACCCAAGTGTATTCTATTATATTTCTATACCAGAATTTGTTCAGCCATTCTCTAATCAATAGATACTTCCTTAATTTTTAATCACAAATAGAGCAGCTTTAAATAATTTTGTATTTATCATATCTTTTCATCTTCCTTTGATCTCTTTTGGACATATAGGTTTAGGAATGGTATTGAGAGGTCAAAGGGTGTTCATAGTTTGGTAACTTTGGGGGCATAGTTATAAACTGCCTTCCAGGATAGCTGGACCAGTTCCCATACAACAGTACATCAAAGCATCTGTTTGCCTGCAGATATTCCAACACGGACACACCTGACTCTTAACAAAGGCTAAGATGGCAATAGTAAGGACAGGAGCTAGGAAACATTCTTGTTCTAAATCTGGGGTGCATCTCTCCTGCTAACACATAGTATCGATCTCCAGGAGAAATGGGCAAACCCTTCGAGTACAGGGATAGTGAGTGATGTCTGTACTGAATGCGTGTCCAAGGCGCTCCCTCTCTCCTTTGAGTTTATATGGCTCTTCCTCCTAAAAGCTGTGTCTGATTTCAAGTGGCTGCCTTCAAAATGGAGGAGGAGCCCATGTGTTCTCCCTCAACTATCTGTACCCCAGACTTTGTTGAGCTAGATGGGGTCTTCTGGTCCCATAGCTCTGCTGCTAGAGGGGGACAAGGGCATCCTCCAGGTTACCTCCATGCAGAAATGTCACAGTAGGACTTTGTAAGGGACCCCCTTGGCTTGGTTCCTGGCTTGATCTGCTTTAAGTGAATCTGTGATACTCATAGTGATCAAGTGCTCACAAACCATCTTTTAATAAAATGGTTTTCAATTTTTTTTCAAGAATCAAAGTCAAGCTTACAGACTGATGGCTTGAAAAATCTACCCTCTTTTTTTTTTTTTTTTTTTTGGAAAACAAGACTGCCTTTGACTATTTCCAGGTCTGGGGCATCTCTCCCACTTTCTATGATTTTTTAAAAGATCACTGAAAGTGGCTCAACAATTGCCATTTTCTGCCAACAAAAATTGCCAGTTCTCTGAGCACCTTATGACATCCAGTGGTAGTGACTTGAATACACTGAGAGCAGCTGGGGACTCTTTCTCTCATCTCTTCATTTATCCTAGGTTTCAGTTAGTTGCTTCACAAAATCTCACACTGGTGCCTCACTTTATGTGAGGAGAATAGTGGATTTTCAAAGACTATGCCAGCAAATTACAAACTCTGTTTATGCCATATTGATATTATGACATGAAACAATATATTAATAATATAACATAAAACTTAATGATATATTATGATATAAAATATATCAATAATATATAATACTAATAAGTTATTATTTATCTAATATTTTAAGGTTTGCCAAATGCCTTACATACATTATCGCCTTTGGTTCTCACCTTTGTGAACTACGTGCTTTTATTTTTACAGAGAAGAAAAGAGGTTCAAAGGGTAAATGACTTACCCATAGTCAGTGAGTGTTTGAAGCAAGGTCCAAAGTCAGGTCTCCTTGACTCCCAAGTCCGGCATTCTATTTACTATACAGATTTTTATTATACATGTCTACCTTCCAGTAGAGTCCCATTAATATACTGTTTCTTTGGGGGTCCACCAAACTAAGGATAGATGGAAAGGCTCATTGCCAGGAGACTGGCTACTTGGTTAAATGTCTGGCAGTGCATGAAACAAAGAGAAAGACAAAATGGTCAAGGTCCCTTGGGGGCATCATCTACTTTGTAGTTATGATATCAGAATAGCAGCAAAAGGGGCAAGAAGTGTTAAGAATCACTGACTTTAGGCAGTCTATAAACATTATTCTCACTTGTAAATGCTACTGAAGCCTCATGCTTATCAGGAATACTTTTACTTTTTCTGTTGTTTTTTAAATAATAAATTTTATTAATTTTTTTTGTTTTTTACATCTCAGTTGATCCTGGACATTATTGTACCTATCCCCCCCCCATAAGCTTTTCTTTATAATAGAACATAGTTGAGCAGAACAAAATACCCTCATAATAATGTATGCAATTCTGTTCTTATCTGTCACCCCAGTACTGTCCGGAGGACTTTATTCAAGAAAAAAGGGAGAGCTTCTGGACATTATTGTTTAGTCATTTCAGTCATGACACTATTTGGAGTTCTCTTGGCAAAAATACTAGAGTGGTTTGCCATTTCCTTCTCCAACTCATTTGACAGATGAGAAAAGTGGCAGATAGGCTTAAGTGACTTATCCATAACCATACAGCTAGTAGTGTCTGAAATTGGATTTGAACTCAGGAAGATGAGGCTTCCTAATTCTTAACCCAGTGCTCCACCTACTATGCCTCCTACCTGCCCTCATTCTTCATTAGCAGCTCTTGATTCCATCTTCTGCATCTGTCTTTTTAAAATTTGAATTATGAGTCTTTATATGGCCACATTAGTTCTTTTCCTCACCAGAATCCTTTGTGTTGTACAAGAACTGCATTACTCCTTCCCCTTTCCCCCAGGTTCCCTTCTTAGAAAATTTTTTTTCAATTAAAAATCTCTTTTTTTCCTCTTTCCTCATCCCCATTGCAAAAACGGAGGAAAAAACACTCCCACTTCCCCTTTAGAGCTTGAGGTCATGGGATCCGTTCTATCAAAGTTTCTCAGACTCTGCTGCTCTACTACTAAGTGCCGGCATTCAATGAATATCTGTTGAATCAGTCAGCAAGCATTAATTAATTTAGCAAGCATAATAATAATAAAAATAAATAATTCTCCCTCCATTCCCCCCTGTAAGGCACTAAGCCAGGTGCTGGTAAGATAAAGACAAAAACCCCCCGAAAGAGCAGCAGCCCACAAGGAGCTTATATGTGTACAGACAATCAGAAATCTGCTGGCACTGATTGTCAAATTTTCCATGTGAGCATTTATATCTCAGAAATGGGCAAATGCTAAAAAACCAGGGCTCAGATTTAGCATTTTGTTGATCATCTAGACTTGAGAAAGTGATGAAGAAAATGTTAATGCAAAATTTTAAAATGTGTCATATCTGCTTTCCCCCCACAGGAGATCTGCTGTTAAACATTTCCCGACATAGTCCTGCGTGTCCATATATTTATCAAATGTACATGTGATGCAAGTAAGGGGGAGCCCTATTGGCTGGGAGCACCAGGAGGAGGTAGTGTCCTAGAAGGAAACTGGAGATGCTGAGCAGCTGTGCATTCCGGGGGCCGTCTAGTGCCAGGCACGGGGAAGGGCCCGGCCCGTGTGGGGAGCAGCAAGGCCAGAATGCAGGCATGAATGCACTGAAGATGAGAAAAGATGAAGGGGGGGAGGGAGGGCCGGGCCAGGCAGAAGGGACAGCAGAAACAAAGGGGGGCACGGGCAGGGGACCATCACTTCATCACCACCTGTCCTGTCCCAGATGCTGCTTTCGGCCCAGAGGAGTGAGAGGGAAAGGGAGCAGAGTAGGGAGAACTTTAATCTCCAGCCTTGTCTTCCCACCTTCAAGGAGCCCGACTTCCAGAGATGCCAGAGGCTTGGGGGAACATTCAACGCTGTCGGTGAGTTTGAGCAGCTGAAGGCAAACCATCGACCGTTGAGTGGACCCTGCAGCCTTAACCTGCCACCTGACGCCTGCCAGGGAGCCCAGGCCTGTGGCCCGAGCGCTAGAATCACTGCCGAAGTACAGGGCTCTCCTCTTACACCATTGGCCGGGTACTGTCTGGTCCCTTGTCTCAACTTTGGCCTTTAAGCCCTCAAAAGTCATCTGTCTATGGCAGTCTACACCACCCAGGCTAAGTCTCCAGTCCTGGGCCCCCTTCCCAACCTAGGTCATACTGCCCACCTAAACCAAAGGTCACAATCAACATTCATTGCTGTCGGTGGGTTGTAAACTGTGAGGAAAAACTCACCGATGGATGAATGTCACTGTGGCTGGGCCAGACCTGGACCTGGAGAGAAGGGTTGGACATCGCAGGAGGAAGAAGGGGCAGCAACAAACCTCGGCAGATCCACTGGGTCAAGGAGCCCACAAGGCAAAATGGCTTCCTGGGCTGGGAGGGAGTCGGGCGGACTCCTAGCCTTGGGCCCACTATTAACTTACAATGTTGTGACTTTGGGCAAACAACCTCCCCAGCTTCCTCAATTGTTAAGTGTGGAGAGAAATCCTTCCTTGTTCTGCTTCTCTGGTTGGTTGTCATTATTTTGTGAGAAAATGGCTATGTGAAGGCTTTGAATGGTGTGAGGAAGGGAATGTACACACACAATGCCGCTCCAGCAATGGGAGAAAGCCTGGGGTTACAACCAGAACCTGAATTCAGACTATAACTGTTGCTTTCTAGTCTCTCAGTTAACAAACATTTATTAAAGTACAGGGCTAACTGTGGATACGAAGGAAGGCAAAACCATGGTCCTAGTCCTCTAGGAACTTGAATTGTAATGGGAGGGATACCATGCCGACAGTTACATTATTATTATTATTATTTTTTATTATTTTTATTTTTATATCTATGTAATGGAACTGATGGGGAATTTCATGGGGCTGGGGCTAGGGATGGAGAGTGAGCCAAAAAGCCACTTGGGAAGGTGGTGTTTGTGACATGTAGAAGGAAGAAAGGTTAGAGATGAGGAGGAGAATTCCAGACTTGGGAAACTAAGGCCCTGGGGAAGTAGGTGAAATTGTGGGGAGAACCATGTAGCGTCGACACCAGGAAAAGTAGGTAGGAGCTAGGTAGTGAATGTTCTCCATCTGGATTCTCTTCTGTATAACGAGGGTCCTTTATCGTCTGTAGACCTCCAGGGTATAATCATTAATAAAAATAAATAATGCAATCTTGTGGGGATCCCACCCTTCCTGACTTAATTCCTGACTGTGCTTATTGAGTCTTTTTTACACCTCTTTTTGCCTCCAGCTGCTTGCTAATTTATTTGACACCCTTAAGTGGGGATAATTCTCATCACCAAACAAAAGGAATTCTGACTGCTTTGTTGGTCCTTAAGTACTCGGATGGGAAAATTGGAAGCTGAAGTCCCTGAAGCTGAGATTAGAACCCTGCTTTCCTGCCTCTCTAGTTCAGGGGTGGGCAAGGAGAGGAGGAATGCCCTGGGAAAGGCTGGAATCTTAAGCAAGCTCCCCAGAGACCCTTGGGAAACGCACTCGGGCAGAGGCCTTGCTCCCTGGCAGTGGGCATAGGGGGGAAGGCTCAGTAGGCATCGATCCCACGTAGGACCTGGCTGAGGGAAGAGATTTTCCAGGCTGCGGGGCCTCCTTTCTTGCTCTGAAGCCTGTGCCCCGGAAAGGAGGAAGGGGAGAGGGGAGATCCACTTCCTTCTCCTTCTCTGATCTGTGGCCATGGTATCCCAACAGCCCCTCTGGCAGTGGGGTAGGGGGGAAGGGAGTCCTGCAGACCATCTGATGCCCCCCTGCAAAGCTAAGGAGATTCAATTCCAGGAAGGAAATGGGAGCTTTGCAGGGGCCAAGCTCGGGTCAGATACAGTGTAGCCGGGCCAGAGGCTGACCACCGGTTAGGGGCCGAGGGTGGGGGGAAGGCATGAGGGGATGAGCCCGAGTGGGAGGCTTGTTTCATTTCTCAATAGGTCCCACAAACTGAGTTCTCTGGGCTCCTCTGCAAACCCTGCAAGCCCTAGCCAGGGAGGGGGACAGGAAGTGGGATGAGATGGATGGAATAGTGTGGCCAGCAGCAACCACCAGCCTGGGAAAGAAGGGGGGCCGGTATCCCCAGAAGATAAACCTTTGGAGGCAAATCAAGATTAAGCCAAAAGAGACCTTCTCTCCCTCCCAAAGAAGCAATTCTAGGATGGGAAAAGGGTAGGGGGATCACTAGCTAATTTAAATTTTAAAGGTGGCCTGAGGGACAGGATACTAGACCTGAAGTCAGGGAGACCTGCATTCAAATCCACCCTGACACTAGCTGTATGACCTTAAGCAAGTCAGGTTAAAACCTGTTTGCCTCAATTTCCTCATCTGCAAAATGGGGATAATAGCACCTACCTCCCAGAGTTGTTGGTAGGATGAACTGAGATGATCTATGTAAAACGCTTAACACGATAGAGTCAGCATTATGCAAATGTTAGCTATTATTACAGACAGTGGAGGGAAGGGCAGGTAATGGAGAACAATTATAAATGAACCGTGGGTCTTGTGGAAAAGAGTCCAGAGCTAAGTTACAAAGTGAGTCCCGGCAAGCTACGGATAGACAGGGATTTTTATTATTTAGCTGCACTGGATGAAGTATTTTCTTTCCACACACAGTACTAGCACCATCTCCATGCCCAGGAACAAATTACTTTGTATTTGCTTTATAGGTAATTTAGCATTTGCTTTTCTGTATGGGGTCTAACCCCACCTCAGGACATTAGCTCCTGGAGGCCTTAGACTGTTACATCTCTGTTTTAGGCATGCGGGAGGGGCTTGTTTAAATTGTTTATTTACTATATTGCTTGATAAACTGGAAGAAAGATTGGGGCGGATGGGATAATGATGGAGAGAAGATGGTGCTGTGTTATTTTAATTTACTCTCCCCCCCTTCTCCAAGGAAAATAATCTTTGATTTGAAAAGGACATGACAGTAGTGTCCACTAAGTGGAAGTGGAAAGTAGGTATAGCGGAGAATACCTGGCTTCCCTTTCTGTCTCCAGGTCCATACTGGCTACACTCCAGGGATCTGAAAGATCCTGTAGAATGTGAGAATTATAGAATGTGAAAATTACTCCAGAAATGCTAAAGGGCAGTTAAATTTTTTTTTATTTTTTTTAATAGCCTTTTATTTACAGGATATATGCATGTATAACTTTACAGCATTAACAATTGCCAAACCTCTTGTTCCAATTTTTCACCTCTTACCCCCCCCACCCCCTCCCCTAGATGGCAGGATGACCAGTAGATGTTAAATATATTAAAATATAAATTAGATACACAATAAGTATACATGACCAAAACGTTATTTTGCTGTAGAAAAAGAATCAGACTCTGAAATATTGTACAATTAGCCTGTGAAGAAAATAAAAAATGCAGGTGGGCATAAATATAGGGATTGGGAATTCAATGTAATGGTTTTTAGTCATCTCCCAGAGTTCTTTCTCTGGGCGTAGCTGGTTCAGTTCATTACTGCTCCATTGGAAATGATTTGGTTGATCTCGTTGCTGAGGATGGCCAGGTCCATCAGAACTGGTCATCATCTAGTATTGTTGTTGAAGTATATAATGATCTCCTGGTCCTGCTCATTTCACTCAGCATCAGTTCGTATAAGTCTCTCCAGGCCTTTCTGAAATTATCCTGTTGGTCATTTCTTACAGAACAGTAATATTCCATAATAATTCATATACCATAATTTATTCAGCCATTCTCCAACTGATGGACATCCATTCAGTTTCCAGTTTTTAGCCACTACAAAAAGGGCTAGGGGCAGTTAAATTTAATAATTAATTTAAAAGTTAATTTTTTAAAAAGTTTTTCAAATTTATGTGTTAAATTTTTAAAACTTTAAAAGCTTGGTATTTATGTCTACAGAATTTTTTTGAACGTTTATTAAAGGCATGGCCAGTGAACATTTAAATTAAATGAAATATTTTAGTGTGGCATAATACCTTTGAGGTTTATGAAGCCCTCAATGGGCACTGAATCATTAGAATCATTCAACAACCCTGGGAAGGTCATACATGTAACATCTGTGAGAAAACTGAGGTCGAGAAGCAGTGTCTCTGGCAACCCTCTAGCTCCTAAGTGTCCTGGATCCTGCACTTTATTCGTGGCCACCCTTGTCAGTCCGGAAAAGGAACCCTGGGTCACAATGAGCCAGCAGGGTTTTATCAAAGACAGTTCATGCCAGACCGCTCGACTTCCTTTTTCTTTTTTTGCCAGGATTACTAGACTGGGAGATCATTTGGCAAAGTCTGTCTAGCTGGGAAGGGACACAGCAAGGCAGCCATGGCTGTAGCCCAGGGCTCACCTTCATCTCATTCTGACCTGCAAGAAGGACTCTAGAATAGAGAGAGTTGAAACAAGCTGGCTGTGTAATCGCCAACAAAACTTGCTAATGAGGTAGAACCAAATTAAAATGGGATGGGGAAATGTTTAACAAAATAAATAAAATTACAACACACCCTATGATAATGTCTAAGTCAATATGGAGCCCCTCTCCCCTTTGTGTACATTTCAATCCCAGCCCCATTTCTGTTTGAGTGACCACCCCCATCCAGAGGGACGGCCTTCTCTTTTTGGGGGGTCCAGGAGCCCTTATGAAACTAAGTGGACCATTCATTGAGCCCCCCTCAAATGCAGCAGTTTCAAGCATTTTTTAAAGTGTCTCCAAAAAGCTGAGCATTGTGCAAAGCTAGAGATACAAAGACACCTGTGCCCTTTGGGGAGACAATATGTATGCATATAGGAGAACACTAAATAGATACAAAATAATACAGGGGATTCTAGGAGGGAGGGCACTAATAGTACAGGGATCAGCCCAGGCCTTGCAGGGCTAAAGCTGAGAATTGAAGGAGCTGAGAGATTCCAAGAAACAGAAGTGAAGAGGGAACCCTTTCCTCGCAAGGGAGACGCCCATTGCAAAGGATTTGGGAGATGGACTGCTATGGGGGCAAAGCTCGGACCCACTGGGAAGGGAAGTGATGTTGAAGGGCAGGTAATAGGGAGTTTAAGGAGAGTTACCGGGTCAGAAGATCCCTCTGAGAATGGCACTACAAAGGACCTATTGGAGGGGGACAGGGAAAACAATAGTCTGAGCCGGAGGAGAACAGGCAAAGCGCTATTTCTATGCAGAGAGATCCCCTCCCAGCCTCTCCACTTAAGCATTTTACAGAGAAATATAGACAGAGTCTCAAAGAAGGGAGCAGTTGTTCCTTCCAGTCCGTCTGACTCTTGGTGACCCCATTGGGGTTTGCTTGGGGAAGCTCCTCGGGGTGATTTGCCATTTCGTTCTCCCCATTTTTTACAAACGAGACAAACGGGGCCAGACGGCTTACGCGGGGGCACCTGCCTAGTTAGGGAGGGAGGCCATACTTGAACTCAGATCTTCCTGAGCTCTAACCACTGCACCACTGGGCTGCCCTTGCCCACAGTCTGGGATGAGAGAGCCAGGGCCCCTCGGCTCGACTCTACTGGTTTTTTGGAGGCCGGGTGACCCGAAGCTGTGGCTGCTACGCGCAGGGCTTGGGGGAGAGACTGGCTCAGCAGTTTTGCTTCTAGAACTAGGAAAGTCACAGACAACCCAGGAAGCACTGAGGCACAAAGTGTTCTTCCAAGCCAGAGAACTACAGAGTAGCAGAGTGTGAGGATGAGGGTGAGGGGGTGGGGCAAGGTGGGTGGTTTCCTTCCTCCTTCCCCCCCATTAAAATGCATACTTGGAGATTTCTTAGTGCTCTAGCCCAGAGCTCTATCAGAAGCTGTTTGACTGTGGAGCATGGAAGAGATCCCTCCCCCTAGACCCTCAGGAGTGGAGAGAACCTGTAGACTTCAAGTCTCCAAGTGAGGCGGGGGCAGAGGGCAGGGGGCTGGGGGAGAGGGTTCTTTGGCTTCTTCCTGTTCTAATTGGCTACTTGAGGATACTTAAGGCTCCAGCTTCTGCCTGGCCCTGATCCTATCATTTTTACCTGCTGGTGCTTCTGGCCTGTATTCTATCGAGATGGAGGTCTTCAATCTGTGGAGGGATTATCTGGGACTAGCTAGCGTGGTGGGGGCTCTCCGGGAGGAAAAGCCGGAGCCGCAGGTGGCAGGGACAGAGCCAGGCCCAGACCCCGGACCCAGCCTGAAGCAGGACCTCCTGCCCCCCAGGGACTCCCTCTGCACCTTTTGCAAACACAATGGGGAGTCTCGAAACATCTACTTGTCCCATACGCTGAAGGACGAGGAAGGCCGTGTGGTGTGCCCCATCTTGAGAAAATACGTGTGCCCACAGTGCAGAGCCACCCAAGACAATGCCCACACCAAGCGCTTCTGCCCACTCACCAGCAAGGGCTACATGTCTGTGTACAGCTACACGGCCCGCAATTCAGCCGGCAAACGGGCCAGCCTGCAGTGGCCATCGGAGGAGTCCAACTCGGCCAAGACCCGGACCAAGAGGCTTCCAGCAATGCCCGAAGGAAAAGCTCCCAGCCGGGCCCTGGAGGAAAGCGGTGCTGGCAGTGGCACAGGTAGGACCTGGGAGCGGGTGGGAGAGACTGGCAGGACTCTCGCTGGCTTCGGAGGGGCTCCAAGGAGCAGAATCGGGCACCTGGCAAGAGACTAGATAGAAGGGGGGAAAAAAGCTTCCCCCAGTCAGGGCCGTGCAGTAATGTAGCAGTAACTGAGTGCCTCCTTCCACAGGAGTGCCCTCCTTGCCACTCACTGGCTCTTAACTGATCGCCGGTAACCCAGGATTTACCAGCCTACTACCCCAAGCCAGAAATGCCTGCCTTCCCTCCCTCTGCTTTCTTGGGGAGTCTTTGTATTCACTCATTCATTCAAAAATTTTATTTCTGGAGGCTGGCTGTTGGGGATTGGCTCCTGCGCAGATTTAAAAATAGCTCACAAATCTAGGAATTTGGGGCTTCTGAAGCATTCTCCTCAGCACAACCAAGTGGTGTTATCTCCATTTTAAAAGTGAGCAAACTAAGTCAGGGGAACTAAAAAGCTGATTTCCCAGGGTTACAGAATTAGTAAATAATCATTATCATGTCACCAGTGAGTGACTTCCAATTCCAAAGTCCATTTCCCCACTGCAGGATGTTCCTAGATAGATGGGGGAAATGACCTCAGATGTAACTGAGAAATAAGATCTTTTCTAGTGCCCACCCGGAATGGCCCAGTGCTTGGGCCGGAAATAATGGGCACGGGCGCTCAAGCCTTTGCTTTGCAGAAATCTCCAACTGAAAACAGAATGTGTCTATGAACGAGGATAGGTGACTAAACCCTTTTTCTGAGGTACACAGGATCTGAATGACTGAAATGTCAAAATTAAGACCTTTTGTTTTAAAAACCAAGCATAAGGATAATAATGATAATGATGATGGTAATAATAATAAAAGCCTGAGAATCAGAAGTCCTTTTCTAAGCCCATTCCTGCATTTTCTTGTTGTGTGACCCCAGGAAAGTCCTGCTCTGGGACTCTTTGATTTTTCACATATAAAATTGAGGGTGCCCTGAGAGCTTTTCAGCTCTTAAACTGAGCTGAGATTCTGGGCTCCTGAATTAGTCTTTTAGTTTTTTGGTATTAGATTTTTTTGGAGATTCTGGGTCCCTGGACTAGTCTTTTTAGTTTTTTGGTATTAGATATTTTGTTTGCTATTGGAAAATAAAACCTTTGGGCTATAGAACTGAAAGTATTATTAGGGGTTGTTTTATGTGCTTTTTGTTTTTTAAGGATTAACATTTACATAAAAACACCTTAAGTGGGATTTCCATACAAATGACCCACTAAACAAAAAATATGTATGTGTGTGTACATATGTATGTATATATATATATACACATATGCTGGCTACACCCTCGCCTTTTATTATTTGCATTCAATAAGCAAGTTTGTTTTATGACTACTGTGTGCTAAGACTATGTTGTGCCTATGATTACACAGTGTGAATGCATTTTGAAACTATTCTAAATTTTACATAAATATGTATCTGTAGGAATAGGTGCTTTCCTGCTTAGGTGTTCTCCTGCTGTCCTTATAGTATGTCTGCAAATTCTTGCCTTTCCAAGAATAGAAGCCTATGTATGTAGCATGCTTTATTGCTTATGATTCCGCACAAGTTCTTTGACTCTAAATCAAGGATAAAATAAGACTCAGGAGAAACCATGAGACTTTTCTCCCAGATTTGCTTCTAGTAAGAATTGCTCCTAGGAAAAGGACGGAATTCCTGACAAATCCTAGCGGGAACTCTTTAGAAATTATTGCTTGATGTCACAAATTCAACTGGACAGCAGGGGGCAACGGAGGAACAGGCCAGGCTAGAGGTCTCCAGCTTCTGGGATTTTCCCCACTGGCTCTGAAGTGATCCAGTGAGGAGGGTTGTGGGTTTGTTAAATAAGTTAAATAAATAAATTAAGAGTGTTAAATAAGCACCAATATTTCCTGGGAGTTTGTAGGGGTCCTAAATTGTTTGGAAAGCTTGGTGGGAGAAGGATAAAAGGGAAGCTGGGAATTTGAACCTACTGCCCTGTTCTAGATCCAAAGTAGTAGCTGAATTTAAATAAAATTTTTGTGTGTGTGTATTGCCTTCCCCCCTGCCCCTTTTGAATCCAGGTTCAAAGGCCTCCAGAACTGCTTTTCTCACTCAGCAACCATGAATTTCATCTTCTGCCTGAGGACCCTGGGAGACCCAGGCACTTGTTTTGCCTAAGCCAACAGACGGGAAGGACAGAAAAACAGGAAAAATTTGTACGGGGCAAAGGAAAGAAGAACAGTACTGGAGGGCACTGGGAGTGTCTCTCCAGAGACCAGCTCTGCTTCATCTCCTGGACTCTTGGTAGCCACACAGCCCCTTAATACCAGGTCTGGCATCACAAGCCCACCTCCTGACTCTCCTCGGCCTGGTCCCCATCCCTGGTGGTGACTTGCCTTAAGGGACTCCCATCTTCATGGTACAGGATTGAGAGCTAAGCCCTAGAAGGAGAGTGGACAGTGTCGCCTGTTGGGTGAAAGTCCTGCCTGAGACATGACCTCAACAACAGGACTGGGGATTCTATCACTCTTCTCCTGTCCTCAATGACTGGTATGCAAGTTTGATTCCCTTGATTATTCAACAGACAAAACTGCTCTGGGACAAGGGAATATCTTGCTTCTAAAAGGCTTCTTGTGAATCCTGGAGATGAATGGTGCTTCCTTATGAGATCCTCGGCTTTCCTTTCCACGCCTTTGTTAGGATTCAAGTCCTTGCACATTGTTATTGATAAATTGCTTCCGAAATAAAGAAAAAAAGCCATATCCCACCTCCTGGAGGCCTTTTTTCTTATCCTCCTTTCTATCTTCTCTGACTCTAGGCCTGCTGAGCAGTTTTCCCCTGGTCTTTGTCCTCACTGTGACCTATAATCCCTTCTCTCCTCAAGTTTTTTCCCAGGCCTTCACCCCTACACTGGCTACACTCTTTTCCCCTCCCTATCTTGACCCCTTGGTGAACTAAACTGAGCCCATCCCGTTTTCTATATTGGAGTCTCTATTCCTATCCTTGAGGATGGCCTGGTCAAGCACTCTCCTTGGATAACTCCCACCATTCACCACCATCACATACTGCTCAACAGTTTGAGAAAATCATGGAATTGCCCTGCCTGATTCCACCACAAATTCCATGACATAAGCTCAACGGGAGCCTAACCTCAGCAAGGCAATCCTTTGAGACTGCCCTAATTCATCCGGCTCACCCCCACTATTTCCATATCTCCTTAAGCCTCCCATGCTACTCCTTCTCCCCACGCTGTCTGCTGAGGACTTTGCCTCATATTCCACAGAAACAAATTGAGAACTCTCTTCTCCTTTCCTCCTTCCCAATTATTTGGATGTCTTCCCTCATTTTTTCCTTCACCTATTTCTGTTTCACCTGAAGCAACTCTAATTGGCAAACCCCTCAAAATGTGCCTTCCATCCTATTCCATCCTGGCTTCTCCAGCATGTTGCCCCTTCTGCTATAAGCCATACTCTCACTGATTTTTCAGTCTCCTAGGCTGTTGGCTGCTTCCTACTGCCTACAAACACATCCATGTATACTCTAAGCTTAAAAAAAGTCCTTACTGAACTGATCATCCCCACTTAGCTATATTAAACTCCTCAGAAAAGTCTGGTTGCTTCCAAAGTTAGAAAGGATCTCTTCATTGCCAGGTCTATGGTATTTGTTAATCCTCATCCCTCTTGATCTCTATAAAACCTTTTAAACTGTCAATCACCCTCCTTTCTTCTCTTCTCTCTAGGTTCCTCCTTTCTGATGCTTCTCCCTGTCTTGACTGCTTCTCCTCAGTCTCATTTGTGTTACCAGTAACAGTGGGTACTCCTAAGGGTCTAAACTGGGCCCTCTTTTCCCTCTGTACCAGGATTTCTTAACTGAGAGTCTGCAGATGTGTTTTTCTTTTGTTTGTTTTGTAAATATGCAAAGATAGTTTTCAGTGTTTACCCTCCCAAAACCTTGTGTTCCAAATTTGTTTCTCTCTCCCTTCCCCCTCACCTTCCCTCCCCTAGACAACAAATAATCCAATATATGTTAAACATGTGCAATTCCTCTATACATATTTCCACACTTATCATGTGGCATAAGAAAAATCAGGTAAAAAAGATAAAAATGAGCAAACAACCACCAAAAAGTGAAAATACTAGGTTGTGATCCATATTCAGTCCCCATATTCAGTTCTCTTTCTGGATGCAGACGGCTCCATCGCAAGAATAATGGAATTGACCTGAATCACCTCATTGTTCAAAAGAGCCATGTGCAGACATGAGTTTTGGAAAATTATCACTTTTAACATAATTGTTTTCTTTTATGATCCTATGTTTTTTTTATTATATATTTTTAAAACAGTCTGCCAAAGAGGTCCACAACCCACTGTATTGTTTGGTAATTTCAGTCCCTACAAATCCATTGTCTTTACAAAGGTGATTCTCAGATCTGCACACCTACCCTAGCTCTCCTGAGTCTCCAGGTTTGTATAACCCAGTGCCTCTTAGATAGCTTGAAATGGATGTCTGGAAGACATTTTCAATTTAATGTGCCCCAAAGAGAACTCATTTTATTTTCCTCTAACATGCCGCTAGGTGGCACAGTGGAAAGGGGACTGGGCCTGGAATCAGGAGGCCCAGAGTTCAAATGTGACCTCAGATATTTGCTAGCTGTGTGGCCCTGGGGCAGGCACATGACCCTTTTTACCTCGATTTCTGCATCTAGAGATGGAAATGGCCAACCACTCCTGTGTCTATAAAATTAGAAAACCCCAATTGGAATCTGAACAACAGTTTTTTCCATTAACCCTTCCCTTCTCAAACTTTCTTTTTCCTATTTCTGTGGAGGGAGAGCATCCTTATGACACCCAGGCTGGCAACTTTGGTATCATTCTTTGGTGTCATGCTGACTCCATTGTATAATCTGTTGTCATGTCTTATTCTTTCTGCCTTCATAACATCCCTCATCTGCTCTCCTTTATATAGCCCCACCCTGGGGCAGACCCCTCATTGCCTTACACTTGGACCCAGCAGTATCCCCCCCCACACACACACACACACAAGTCAGCATCTCTGTTCAATTTAATGTACTAAATGCCATAGCACACTAAATGTGTATTGGATTCTAGGGACAAAACATGATTCTTGCCTGCCAAGGGAGAAGAAACAATGTGTACATAGACAAACAAAAAGTCCTGTTTGGGGGGAAGGGGGTTCTGGGAGGTGGTGATTGACCTAAGCCCTAAGGGAAGCAAAGTGCCCACAGAAAGACATGCCTTGCTTTCAAAAAACAGAAAAATGGAAGGACATGCAGGATTAAGAACAAAGCATATTTCCTCTAGGACATAGGGGAAAGATACTGCATGATTTTGGACAAACATCCCCTATTTGGGTCTCATTTCTCTGTCAAAAGAGATTGAGCTAGCTGTTATCTAGAGTCTTTTCTAGCTATCAGATCCAGGCCTCCAAATGAGATGGGGTTAAGTAGTGGAAAACAAGGACAGTTTGTAATCAGATGATTTTGAATCCTGACATTATTTTGGGAGCTAGAAGGCTGGGATTTTTTCCCCCATCTACCAACGACCTGAGGGGAATACCTGAGAAAGAGTATGTGTATGGGGGAGGGACAAATGTACATATGTATGTTTATGTGTACATGCACATACACAAGTCCATATAAATAGCTCAGCTTGGGAACAGGGCATCTACTGGAATCTTTGTATGCTGCAGGATGTTCTTTGTGATGTCACACATAGTGCTATGTTCTGCTAGGGCACTTTGGATGGTATCATCATCTATTGTCAGATCGAATGGGACTTCTCCATGAGAAGCAGTCTGTCAATTCACCAGCCACATAAGACTGGTCTGGACACTTTAAAGTGTCTTTTTAACTTTTTGGTGGGGATGGAGATCTTTGTTCTTATCAGTAATCAAAATCATTTTACACTATCTAGACCTGGTCAAATCAATTCTGCTCAGAAATGCAGGAGCCCCTATTGCTTACTTAAGTCTAGTTCTGATCCAGCATCACCTCTAAGATCTTCCATGATGTGGTACTGCACTACCATTTCTGCTATGTTTCAATACTCCCTGTCCCTGAATATGCCCTACAGTTTGCATCTGTTCTTCTGCCTGGAATAAGTCTTTACCTACTGAATTCCTATCCATCTTGAAAGGAAAGGGGAAAAGAAGGAAGAAATAACAACTTTTAAATAAGGACCCTAAAAAAATGACAGTTTATACTTATATAATGCTTTCTATATTATGAAGGTCTTTTATATTTCATTATCATATTTGATCCTCACAACTCTATTAAGCTGGTCTGGCAGATAAATACTATTGTGATCATTTTATGGATGAGAAAACTGAGGTTCAGATAAGTTATGGTACTTTGCTAAAGGGCACACATTTAGTAATACTAAAAGCAGGACTAGAATTTGTGTTTTCTAACTCCAGAACAACTCCTTTTAACATTATCACAATACTCCCCCAGAAAAATCAATAGTTGGGGATTAACTTATCCCAGGACTTAACATTTCCTAATGACCTTGAGAAGAAAGTTCTTGCCTCCACAGTCCCTGGCATCAAATGGTTCAGCTTCTGACATTTATATGATTTTTATGAGTTTATTAGTAGAAAAACCATGAAAGAGGCATGACCATATGCTTCGCTGTTGCATTCTAAGCATCATGGGACTTTTCCGTCTGACTCGCAGCTAAGATTTCTGTATGTATTGTTTTTCCAGTGAGATTTCAAATTCCTGATTCCTTAGAATGATCTTGCTTTTCTTTTTGTATCTTTCATTAATATTACAATACTAATACTTATAATAATAAGCACTTAATACACATTGTCTCTTTTTTTGGAGGCAATTGGTGATAAATGACTTGTTCAGGGTCACACAGCTAGCAAATGTCAAGGCCTTGTTTTCCACTCAAGTCCTCCTGACTCCAAGGCCAGTGCTCTATGCATTGTACCACCTCATTACCCCAGTGTGCTTTTTCATTGATTCATCCAGGATAACTGAGAATTTCTACTTATTCTTAAAAACCCAACTTAAAACATCACATTCTTGTCAGGAGTCATTTTCTCCTTTTTCCACCTCATAAAATACTGTTTCACCCCCCCTCAAAAAACAATTTGCCAAGGGGAAGCTGGGTGGTTCAGTAGACAGAGCATTGGTCCCGGAGTCAGGGGGATCCTAGTTCAAAATAGAGCCACCTCGACACTTGACACTATGTGACCCTGGGTAAGGCACTTAATCTTGATTGCCTAGCCCCGCCCCCCTAAAATTAGTCTGATTGTGCATTAGTTAAGAATCTTAGCCCCTTACTTGTGAGATCCAGAAGGAAAAAGGTTAGCCATAAATTTAATGTTTATCATGTATACCTTCCAAAACACAGCATGTTCTACATTCGGGGTCCCTAACCTGTAGACCTATGGCTTATTTCTTTTTACCATTTTGTTAACTATTTCTTAATCATTGGCTTTCTTTGTAAACCTATGAAATTTATGGCATTTCAAAACGTTCTGAGAAGGGGTCTTTCAAATAAGCCTACAGTGGTGTATGACCCTTTGAATCCCTACAGTTTGAGCAAAGTGTCTTCCTCATAGTAGGAATGGGAATATGGTACCTGAGGCAAGGAAGAAAGAATTGGAATTAAAAAGTAATGGAAAATAAGGGTAGTTTGTGATCAGATAATATTGAATTTTAACTGATACTATCTGGGGAGTTAGACAGCTGGGATTTTTTTTTTCTTGGATCTGCCAAAGAGTGTTTATCTGTCTCATGATCTGTTTGCTCCTTCTGCAAAAGAAAAAAAAAAGTTTCATATATTTCAGCTGTCAGCTTTCCCTATCTTTCTTGAAGATTGGGGATGGGAGAGGGGCTTTTGGAAAATGCATCTGATAAACTCACTTGACAGCAGATGAAGATAGTGAGTTTGAGAGAGGTTAATTTACTATCCTAGTTGGTAAGCTCCCAGGGAGGGCTGGGAATGCTACCCTAATTTGATCTTACTGGCTATGCCATATTCTTCTCCTGAAGCATCAGAGTCATTTTAGGTGGCCTATCTCACCTATTCTTGACTACCAGCCCCACATTCTTCCAAGAATGGATTCACATCTTGGCAAGTCTCCTGTTATTTCTTTTCCTCTACTCTTCTTCCCTGAAGTGGGATCAGAATCCATTGCAAGAAAAAGAGCTGGTGAACAAGGAATCTGTTTGCCATCTCTTCCCAGGCCATATGACTCTTAAAGGAATCAGTCAATAACACTTAACTGTTAAGAGGGCAATGTTGGCACAAGTAATGGAGGATGTGGAAGAAGATCCAAGAAACAGAAGATCCTTGCCAGTCTTTGGGGCAGACATAAAATACCTATACCCAGAGAGGGCCTAATTTTAGAACACTTAAAAAGAAACGCTGAAGTGAATATGAATTCATATTAGAATAAACAGAAGTAAACTCAAAGACCTTCAGAGAAAGAAACTATAAATGTTCTCTAATTTAAGCCCTCAGTATACAATAGAAACCCTGGAGATTAACTGAATTGACCAGCTACAAAAAGGGGGAATTTTTGGACTCCTGATGTTTCTTATTACCTCAAAAAAATAAAGTGTGAGGTAACTGCAAGAGGTAAGAATAAGTTAGAGACTATTTTCAAGTGCTGTTCTCTATGATACACAGAGTAAATAAGGTAGGGGGATCCCTTTTCTCTCTTTCAGAGTCTCTGAGGTTTCTGGGACTACTGGAAAAAAAGACTAACCTGCCTTAGTCCTGTGAATGGAAGGCATCAGCATTAGGTAGCTGTATGAATAAATAATCTGAAAGATATCCAAGATTTTCTACTCCTAGCTTTGGGGGTGTTGATTTGGTTTGTCCCATTTTTACATAGTGTATTTGAGTGAAATAGAGCTAGATTTGAATGAGATGTCAAGATACCAATACTCTGTTTAATCAGGAAGTCAAAACATATATGGGAGATGAAATACTCTATTAAATGTAAAATAACCTCTAGCTTTAAAGGAGTTACTGGCCTATGGAGGAGTGCATATGAGTGTGAATGTCCACAGAACACACACACACACAAAGCAAGAAAATTAAACAATAGGGAAGCAGAGATCTTCTGTGTCCCTAATTCTACCCATCGTTCTAAATGGACAAGCTTACTTCTTTATATCCTGAGAAGAGAGAGGTCATCCTTTATGAACCAGTCAGGCCTCCTATTCCTCTCTTGGCCCTTCCATATTGTCTTATTCTTTTCTTCCAGTCTCAGAAAAGATGACCCTCCTTTTGAAAGTGAACCCTTTGCTTTGTGTCTTTGATCTCATCAACCTCTATCACTTCCATAACCATGCTCCTTCAATCATCTCTTCTTTTTCATGAATTTTCAGTCCTTCCCTCTACTGCAGCAAAATCAGAGTAGCTAACAGCTACTTGGTTTGTCTAAAAAGGTGAAAGAGCCAACAAGAAAAATTCTATTCTGACTTTTATTCTCACCATCAGGAAAGAACCAGAGGTGGGGCTGGAAACAATGGAATCCTTGGGAGAAAATGAGCATACTTGGTTTGTTTGTGATAGGGAAGATGAGAAAAGATGTCTGATAGAGTTTGATAATTCTGTTCACCCTAGATTTTAAGAGCAGATTTTTAAAGCTTCAAAGCAAAGATAAGTAGGATCACATAGATTAAAATTCCATACGGGAAGTTGGCCAAGAAGAAATAGAACCCTCAAGAATGAAATTGTAGCAGCACAAAAATTTTGACAATGAGGAAAAACAAGTTATCTGAATAGATTGATGTGGATCTATGGAGAAATGACCAACTACACAAAGGTTTTTATTTTTAGCTGTGGATAAAAACACTGTCCAGGGTGGGTAGGAAGATACGAGTTGCTCAATTTTTAATTTTACTTTTGTTTTCTTTGCCAAGGAAAATAACCTTTGAACTAGAAAAGGCAGAACCAAAAATGATTAACAGGGATTTGGAAACTCAAGATCAATAAGAGTACAGTAAGAGAGCACTGACTTGGCCTTGATAAACTCAGGTTACCTGGACCAAATGAAGATATACTTAGGGACAGAAAGAACTAGTAGGTATGTGCCTTACCATTCACCCAGATATTTGGAATATGCATAACAGTGGTTCAGAAATCATGCCTACTAGTTCTTCATTTTTATCATCAAATAACACTTACTCCTAGGATTGCTGGTGAGGATCAAATGAGATAACTATAAAGTATTCAGCACAATGCCAGGCACATAGTGTTATGTAAAGTTAGCTATTATTACTATTATTACGATCATGTAAAGTTTTAAACTTGGGTTCAAGAAGAGAGCTCTGTAGTTAGAAAGCATGCAAAAGAGCTGCAGTTTTGTGGATTGCTCACTCAATATGAGTCAACAGAGTGAAAGAGCAGCCAAAAAAGCTCAAGATACACGGTCCGTATCTTGACAAAGCTCCCAGGAATTAGTGGGTGACAGGCCAGCCCTACTTGGCCCCATTCAGATACTATTTCAGTTCTGGACAGCACATTTTATTAAGGACATTGATAAGTTGGAGAGAACCTGTAGAGGGCAACCAGAATAATGAAGGACTAACAGGCCAGACCAAATAAGGATAGGTTAAAGGAGCTGGAGATGAGACAATTCTATTTTCAAGTCCTTGAAGAGCTGCCATGTGGAGAAGGGCTCTGATGTTCTCTTTGGCCCCCAAGAAGAGAAATAGAAGAGGGGTGGAAGTTGAAAAGAAAAGCATTTAGGCTCAACTTCAGGAAACACTTCTTCACAAACAGAGCAAAGCGGAATGGGCTGTTGCCTGATGGCCAGCGGATTGTCTCTCACTGATTAAGCATTTGTTACCATGGTGGGTGTTCTTTGTCAGGTAGAGGTTGTACTTTACGACTGCTGAGGGGCCTTTCAGCTCTCCAATCTTAGTGTTCTTACTGGCTCCTTCCCTCAGCCTACTGATTTTCTTTTCTTCCTTTGGTTCTCAACTAAAATTCTACCTTCTACAAGAAGAAGCCTTTCCTTGTCTCTCATAGAACTAGTGCCTTTTCTCTATTGATTGTCATCTTATTTGTATAGAGCTGTTTGCATATTTGGATGGTATAAGTGTGCTGTGGTCTACAGGGTCACAAAGAGTAGGACATGATTAAACAAGCCCTCTTCTCTTGTCTCACTTCCTTGACAGTCTCATTTGCTCTCATAGTTTTAATATCATCTGTATGCAGACAATTCCCTCAACTTTTAATATCAATCCAGATCTTCAGGCTTGTATTTCCAACTGCTGGATTTCCCAACTTGAAACACAAAAGAGTTGGAAAGGATTTCAGACCCATACTTGAACAAACATCCTCCTTATAAAATACTTGACCAATAATCATACAATCTTTGCTTAAGTGCTAGAGTGAAGTGGAACCCATGCCTTCCCAAAGTAACCCATTAGATTTTTTTGGATAGCTATAATTCTAGGAATTATTTTTTGCCTTATTTTCTGCCTCTTTTTAACTTCTCGCTGTTTCTAATACTGTCCTCTATTCAAGCCTTATCCATTTTCTGGATTCTCTGCTTGGCATCTTTTGCTCTGTCTAGTTTCAGTTCAACAAAATAAGATGCCTCATCATACAACTGATTTTAGCCTTGACAGATATTGCCTCCTACATCTCCTCTTCCCTCTGATTGGAAGGTTGGAAGGTGAGCACCAAACTACTAGATTTTCAGCTCCCTCCACTTGGTATCTGCTGCTCTCTATAGTTTTTACTCTATGGAACAAGATGTCCCCAATATTCTTCCCTTTCTTTCCCTTTTCTTGCAACCTTTTGTATATTATTTCCCACCATTAAAAAATAAACTTCAAGGCAGGGAACTGTCTTTCTTTTAATTAATAGTATCCATGGTGCTTAGCATATAATAGTGCTAAATAAATGTTTACTGGATTTATTGGATTAGATTTTCTATATGATAATCCTTAAAATAACTGAAGACAACTATCAAGTCCACCTAAAGCCATCTCTTCTCTAGCATAGTGTCTTTAGCCTATCCTGATATCTCTTATGGAAGTCATTCCCCACCCTGGTCACTTTCTAATTTATGAATTCAGTTCAACATTTATTAAATGCTTACTAAATAATGGTAGAAAATATGGAGAACAAAGTTATAAATTTGGAGTCAGAGGACTTAGGTTCAAGTCCCAGTTATACTACTTATTAATCAATCAAGAAACAATAAGCAACTACTACGTGCCAGCCATGCCCTCCCCATCTTGTACTTGTTAGGTTAATTTTTTTAATCCAAATGTAAGATTTTATATTCATTCCTTTTAAAATTTATATTTATTAGATTTAGCCAAATATACAAGTCTATCTAAATTTTCTTGGATGCTGACTGTCATCCATCATGTTAGCTGTCCTTCTTAGCTTTGTGTCATCTGCAAATTTAATAAACATGTATCTGTTCAAATTTTTGAACAAAGTATTACAGCACATGGCCAACGACAGATCCCTTACAGATCATCCAAGCTGGCATGGCATCATTGATAACTACTCTTAGGATCCAAACATTCAACAAATTCCACATTAACATAGCCATACTACTATCTAGTATATAGCACAGCATGTTGTTCACCAAAGAATCCATAAAGGATTCTGCTAAATGTTTTGCTAAACTATAGATAGACCATATTCCATAGCATCCCCCCAATTCTATCAATCTAATAACCTTGTCAGAAAAGGAGATGAGGTTATTCTAGTATGATTTATTCTAGATGAAGCTATATTGGCTCTTTGTGATATCTAAATCTACATCACGCCCCACCTACCCACCCTACCCATATATGCAGACATGCAGACATACAAGCACACATCTTTGTGATATTTATACACCTGGGATATCTTTTTGTATAACCAACATATGCTTTGCATATAGTAGATATTTAATGAATTGAAGTGACTTGTGAGATGATATATGGAAATTCCCAATCTCCCTTTGTGACCCATCAGTTTTTCATCCTTCTCTTAATTTCCTGGGGATTTTGTGAGTAGTTAATACAAGAAATGAATTAAACATCCTGCCCCAAAGGGTGAAGAAGACAGAGATCAATACAGATAACATTATTTAGATGAGATAATGCATCATTAGCAAATAGAAATATCTGAATTATAAGTCATAGCTTACTTAAAGATTCTCATTTATTAATGTTGTTTTAAGGGAGAACTATATGGAAATCAAGGGATGGGCAAAGAGCTAACAAACAAAGAGTGCCTTTTCCTTTTCTAGGAAAGACACAAATACTGAACCTTCAATAACTTCAACCAAATGACCTGAAATTTGCAAATCAAAATAAACATCTTGTATTCTCACTGGTCCTTTGGGTTTATTCCCAAGACCACTGGGATTCCCTTCATTTGCAAAAAAAATAGAACAAGCCTTCCCATTAAGAGACATCAGTTGGACTTGAATGGTCTGGGCTTTCACTCCAGAAACTAATAATGTTATTTGGCTCAAGCTACAAATTACAATCAAAACTTCCTTTATAAATAAGAAAAGCTTTAGAGAAGAACTCCTGGATAAGGCCAAGAATCTTTCTTCTCTTTACAATTTTAGTTTGTTTTCATCTTGTATAGCAACAATAACTTTTAGTTTCTCAAGAAAGCATTAAGGCCCCACTCTTAGTAACTGAAGAGAGTAATCCAGAGATATTTTGATGCCCCTAAAGACCAATTTTATCACTTAGATCTTGGAGAGGAAAATAATAATTGAGAATGGTCCCAGAAAACTATTCTCAGGCTGTACTGTTTTGTTTTGTTTTTTTACCAAAGACTGTTGAGAGGCCTTTTAAACATATTTCAGAGAAAGAGAGAAAACAGTTGCTTCAGATGGTCTAATTTAAACACTTCACTTTGCAAGACCTTCAAATACCTGGAAGGAAAGAAAAATATATAAACCTTGAAAAGGCTCTGAGAACCAAGCCACCTGAATTGTCTTTCTCAAGTGGTCTTATAGCCTTACTTCTCTTTCCATTTTTTCACAGCATGGGAGCAATATGTCATTCCATTTGGGGGAAAGGGAAACTGGTAGTTGGGCAGCTTCCCAGCTGCTTTTCCCTTTCGGTGCTTTAGGCGTCTGAAAGATTCCAGGTCTCTGTGAGTGCTCATGATCAGTCGGCTGAAAAAGAATGGGAGAAACTGAATATGAGTTATTATCATCTATGCTGTGATCTCCCTAGCCAGTTAGGTGATGCAAGTTGGATGTAGAGTTAGGGAGAACTCAGTTCAAATCTTACCTGGGATACTTTTTAAGCTATGTGACCTTGGGCAAGTCACCTAACTTCTCAGTAATTCCTCAGCTGTAAAAAAAGGGGATAATAATATCCCCTACTTCACAAGGTTGTTGTGAGGATCAAATGAAATAAACACATGTAAAACACTCCATAAATCTGGAAGTTCTATATTAAAATTAGGGTTTTTTTATTAATAAGCCAAAACAACACACTCATCAAAGTTAAAAAAAAAAAATAAAGAACCCAACAACAAAATCCCTTTCTATAGCTCCAAAACTGTGTTACTTCTAAATCTTTCCAAAAACATAGTGACCTGAAAAGGAATACAATCCAAAATAGGAGATAAGTGACGAGGTCAAGGCAATCTCCCCACAAACTGGAGTTGGCTAAATAATCAAGAGGAAGCCATCAGATCACACAAGAGAATAATAAATACCCATGATCCTGCTAGTCTCTAAACAAAGTTTTTCCATCACAGTGGTTCAAGGGTAAGTAGCACTAGAATAAAAGTCAGGAGAACTGTGTTCAAATCCCAGCTCTAAAACTTAAAGGAATTGTTTATTGTTCAGTCGTGTCCCATTCTTCATAACACCATTTGGGATTTTCTAAGCAAGAATACTGGAGCCGTTTGCCATTTCCTTGACTGTTTGTTTGACAGATGAGGAAAGTTAGGCAAAAAGGGTACAGTGACTTGCCCAGGGTCACACAGTTAGTGAGTATCTGAGGCCAGATCTGAACCCAGAAAGAGGCATCTTCTGATTCTAGGCCCAGCACTTTGTGCATTATGGTGCCTTAGTGGTCTCATTGCTGAACAATCCCATGCAGATTCCTTAATCTTTCCTAAATTTAGTTTCCTTATTTTTAAAACTAGCATAAGTATGTTTGTCATACTACCCACCTCCTAGGGTAGATGGGAGGAAATCAGTTTGTAAAATTAAAGTGCTATGGAAATATAAGTTGCCATTATTATGGTAATCAAAAGAGCCCTGATCCTGGTTCTAAGAAGAGTTGTTTTCAAGTCTTGGCCCAAATGGCTGCTGGCGATGTGCCCTGGAAAAGCTCATTACCTCTGTGAGTACTAGTTGTCTCATCTGTTAAATGGAGAGAAAAGCCCTGCTCTCCATTTCTCTGGGGGCTGCTGTGAGGAAAGTGCCTAACATTCTATGGCTGTGAGTCATCATCATCATTATCATCATTATGTTCATGGGAAACTTCAGGCATTCCACCAGAGAACTACAACCTGCATGTCTGGGCAGGTAAGATACAGGCTTGGTCCTTTGCAGGTGGATTTACCTTGGGATTTTTTTTTACCCTTATTGTTACTGATTCATACCTTGCTGCCTTCCATGACAGAAATGTTTCTGTAATCCTGAGCTTGGTCCCTCCCTTCTTCCCTCTTTTCTCAGCCTCCAGACCTCTCACATTCCCTTATTTTTAGAGAGTGCTTCTGTCCCCCTCCCTGATGCAGGAGCCAGTCCTTACTTGAGGTTAGAAAGCTCAACAGTCAGGCCACAGATAATAGCTGTTGCGTCTTCTTTTGGGGGGTCACAGATGCCTTCTGCCATCTCATCCCTTAAGGCAAAAAAGAAAGAAAAGAGGAGACTGAAATTGTCTAGCTTCACTCCAATACATTCCATGGTAAAACAGATTTGAAGGTCTTCAGGCTAGCCAGGCATTAAATACTGTTAAAATAGCTGTGATTTAAAAATGGACTTCTATTAAAAATAGGAAAAGGCAGAAGGGACAACTGCTACTGATCCCTGCAGAAGGGGTAGAGGGACTCCTGGATGCATATATATGCTGACATGATGATGAGGTACATTAATCAGAGCAAGAAGAAGAGACTGATAGAGACCATCAGCACAGAAGAAGAGAGATCTACTAACCAGAAGAGCACTGGAGTGGGGCTATTTAGTGCAAGAGCAACTTGCTCTCTATCCCTTAAGAATTCCTTAGGGAGTGCATAAAAATGTTATAGGAGAATAAAATAAATGATGGTCACATTTGGGACCCAGAGTAATTAAGAAAAATTTAATTGTATTTGGAATACTCAGACATTTGAGAATCAGATTTTTTGACTTTGAAGAAGGAACCTGAGAATTCATCTAATTCAATCCTTTCCTGAGTAGTATATTTCTCACTAGAACTCGCCATGTTTTCTAGATAGCTCCAATTATTAATTTTTTTCTAAGCCAAAATTTTTCTGCAACTTTCTCTTATTATTCCTTCTTCTCTCCTCTGGGATCCAATAGAATAGGTACACTTCTTCTGAGTGATAACATTGTTTAGTGGATGAAATGTTGGATTTAATGTCAAGAAGATGTAAGTTCAAATTCTTCCAATGACATTTATTAATAGTTGTGTGATCATGGGCAAGTCACATTACTTCCTTGCACCTCAGTTTTTTCATCTGTAAACGGCAATAATAATACCTGTAGGTCCTAATTTGTAGGATTGTTATGAACAATTTATATGAACAACTTTCTAGCTGGATCTCTACAATCTTGAATTTATAGAGCTGATTTTGTGAACCTAAGTGAAGAATTTTACCAAATTTACCAAGGTAGGGAGATACACGATACATTTTGGAAAGATTTACATGCAAATAGTTTAAATTAAATTTGTTTTTGATGCTTAAAGGGATAAATTTTAGTTATCTAAAAATTTAATCACTTAAACACCCTTCTCCCCAAAAAGAATTGATAAATTAAGGTGTTGTACTCACTTTCTCTTCTAGGCAAGCCAGGCTTACTAACACATGAACATGCCAGTCTGCTTGCCTCTGTTTATGCATTCTTTCTTCTTTCTTTTCCCTCTTTTTTCTACTTCTCCAAATTGCATTCAGCCTCAAGGGATCAGTTCAAATCCCACTACTTCTAGGATGCCATCTATCAATATTGAAGTTTACCATCAAGAATCTCACTTCTGCTACTTATTGCCTTCTTAACTTTAAAGTAAGTCACTTCTCCTCTGCAAGCCTTAAGTCCTCCTCCATATAACAAGGCTTCTAGATGATCACTAAGGTCTTTTCTATTTCTAATAGTCTATAATCTTATGACAAAATAGCAAAACAAAGCAGTTGATGATCAAGTAATAAATGAATAGTAAACACTACAATAAATATGAAAGGAATTCAGGAGAAGGTTGACCATTCATTTCCTGTCTGGGAAAGTTTCACTTGCTTAATAAAATAATAAATTTAGGGCTTGAAGGGATTTTGTTTTCAGTTGTTCCTGACTCTTCATGACCCATTTGGCAAAAATACTGGAATTATTTGCCATTTCCTTCTCCAGCTCATTTTATAGATGAGGAAACAGAGGCAAACAGGATTAAGTGACTTGCCCAGAGTCACAAAGTTACTAAGTGCCTGAGGTTGGATTTAAATTATGAAGATGATCTTCCCGATTCCAAGCTCAGTGCTCTATCTACTGTGGCACCTACATTCCCTGAAGGGATTTTTGGAAATATTTAATCCAATTCCCTCCCAATTTGTTCATTTATTGTTTGACTTTTGTTCTAGAAGAAAATCATGACATCGAGAAGGAGATGTCATGTCTTGCAAGTAAACTGGATTTGAATGAGGGAGGGCTATGCTAAATCACCAGCTTCACTTTTTCCTCCACAGTTATCTGGGTCCAGTACCAATATATAGATTAGAATGAGATGGGCCCCAGTGCACTGGGAGACCTCGACCTTTGTAAGCCACGTTTTCCTTTCCGAGGTTTCAGTTTGACTGAGACAACACCTCATCAGTGATTAAGGCTAGGTAAAAATTGAGGCAAAGAATGGCCTCTTTTACCTAGTCAACAAAACAAAACAAAACCAGGAAACCAAGAAGAAGGAAGTTAAGTAGCTTTTCTGAGTTATCAAAAGTTAAAAGAGGGGTCAGAATTTTAGCCCACATCCCCAGTTCCAACCTCTACCCTCTACCACACACCATTACCACTGTCCTTCAGAAGCAAAATGTCTATTTGCTATGTGCTATGTTAATAAATGTCCTCTCACCAGCCTCTCAAAGGAAGCAATTCCATAGTCTGGACCAGTGGTCTCAAAAGACAAAGGTTCTCCCAGGAGGCTGGAAGGACTAGGATAGTTTTTCATTCTACCACCTACCTGGGCTGTACCTTTTTGTAGGAAGAGGTGCTTTTTCGGACCATTGGAGCCTTTGATTGAACTTGTTCTTCATCAAGGTGGGGATTTTTGCCAGGCAAGGAGGGAACTAATGGGCTTTCCACAGGAGATGCCTAGGAAAAGAGGACACATAAAAAGATAACATGTGTAAATAGCAACTTGAAACCAAACACTGCAGTAGGTATTTGGAGAATGGTCATCCAAACAATTCTTCAAATAGCAGTAGTCAGGTATCCATACTATCTACTTTTACACAACTACAAATTAGGCATGGGACAACAGCAACGACTATGAAAGAGCAGTGGGTAAGAGCAAGACAACCAAATGGAAAAGATGGCCCTGGTGTGAGAGCTAAGGCATTGAACTAGAACCCTAAGGCCCTGGATTTGAATCCTAAATTTGTTACTTACACCCTGGATGGTCTTGGACAAGTTATTTAAAGTTTCTGGATCTCAGATTTCTCATCTATAAAATGGATCTTATTAACTAATCACAAGACCATACAAAGGCAGTGTGGGAGACAGAGATAAGAGTAGCAGGAAGAAGAGCCAACTCCTTTAAGTGGATCTAAAAATTTACCAGAATGAATCATGATCAGAAAATTAAAAAAAAAAAGTCTCTGTACCCTGGGGTGATGGTCTACCCCAAACCATATAACAAATCAAAGCAAATAGATCTTAGGTCCGGCATAGAGGAGCCTATATTTGTGTATGAAGCAGGAACAAGAGCCACCTGGCATCTCGGTCACTCACAACTGAGTTTCAGATCATAGATCCAGGACAGACTGTGAGAAAACCCAATCTTAGAGACAGCAATCCAGGGTAAGCTGCTGTTGCAGGCCCTAGGCTATATACCAAGCAAGGGGCAAAATCAGAAACAAGCAGCAGATGTGTAACTTGGAACCAATGAGCTGAGCAGGATCTCAGTTCCAGTTTCTAGTCATGTGAAATTTACAGGGCACTAACCAGGGCAGGGATCCCAAGCCAAACCGTTGCTCAGATCCAAATCTATGTTCAAAAATCACAGAGCTCAGACCAGTGGACGACAATCAAACTTTGCCCATATCAGATCAATTTGGGAACACTGAATACATAGGTCTCCAGCCTGAACTGTCCTTAATATCCTGGAATAACATAACACTCAATATCCTAAGAAAGTAGTAGCAAGAGCAGCCCAAATAATCTTCCCAGAAATACACAGAGCCAGGCCCAAAGTCAAGAAGTAGGCTGAAAGAATGAACAAACAAAATAAGAATTACTCATAAATAATTATTAAAGTAACAGATGCTCAAGACAAAAAGCCCAAAAGAAAAGATTGACTCAAACATTTATAAGCAAAACCTCAAAGAAAATAGCTTGGGCTGGTCCTGCTGTTCCTTACTTGGAGGTATTCACTATTGTTTTATTTCAGGAGCTGAGGTGGCTCATTTTGGGAACCCTGCAAATTCAGCTAGAATTTCTAAAAGTCATTAAGTAAGAATTTTAAAAAAAAGTTTTTATCAATCAAATGAGAATATTAAGAGGGGAAAAATGGAAAAGAAATGAAAGCTACGGAAGAAAGAATTGGAAAGGCAATTACAGCTTGGCACAAGAAGTATGGAACTTTGCCAAGCAACAAACTTTCTGATAATTAGAATGGACCAAGACAGAAAGAAGCTAATGATTCCACAAGACAAAAAAATCTTAAAATAAAAAAGACCAAAAAAGAAGAAAATATAAAATCTCATAGCAAAAACAAGTGATCTAGAAAAGCTAGAGGAGAAATAATTTAAGAATCATTGGGGCTACCTGAAAATCATCATAAAAGAGTTCTGGTATATGAATGTTATGGAATAGTTTTCTATAAGAAACAATCAGGAGAATGATTTTAGAGACACTTGGAAAGACTTATATGAACTGATGCTAAATGAGCTGAGCAGAACCAGGAGATCATTGTACATGGCAATATCAATATTATACAATGATCAATTCTGATGAACATGACTCTTTCCAGCAATGAGATGATTGATGCTAGTTCCAAGGATCTTGTGATGAAGCATGTCATCTACATCCAGAGAGAGAACTGTGGGAACTGAATATAGACACAACATAACATTCTCACTCTTTTTGTTGTTGTTCGCTTGTATTTTGTTTTCTTACTCATTTACTTTCCTTTCTGATCTGATTTTTCTTGTGTAGCAAGAGAATTGTATAAATATGTTTACACATATTAAATTTAACATGTATAACATATATTGGATTGCTTGCCATCTAGAGGAGGGGATGGGAGGAGGAGGGGAAAATCTGAAACACAAGGCTATGCAAGGGTCAGTGTTGAAAAATTATCTATGCATATGTTTTGAAAATAAAAAACTTTTAAAAAAGAGTTTAAACATCATATTTCAAGAAGTGTTAAAAAGAAAATAACCAGAGGGCCAATCAGAAAGTGAAAAATTCTCCCAGTCTTGCCTAAAAGAAACTCCCAAGGGCAAATAGGTGGTGCAGTGGATAGAGCACCAGCCCTGAAGTCAAGAGGACCTGAGTTCAAATCTGGTCTCAGACACTTAAACTTCCTAGCTGTGTGACCCTGGGCAAATCACTTAAGCACAACTGCTTCAGAAAAAAAAAGAAAAGAAAAAAGAAAGAAAAAAAAAAAAGAAAAGAAAGAAACTTCCAAATGAAAAACTCCTGGAAATATTATAGCCAAAATCCAGAGCTCCCAGGTTAAAACAAAACACTACAAACAGCCAGAAAGAAAGTGTACCACAATAGTTTATGGCCATTCTAGGGCTCAGATCTCCATTCCCCATTCAGGGAACTGGGGGCCAAAATCTTTGCCATCAGCTCCAGCCCATACATGATGGTATTCTCCAAGTGTAATAAGAGTAGTCCTCGCACTCTAGTTCCATTTGGTCAGTAACAATCAGATTAGCTTTTACACGTCAGAAATAAACAAACTTGCCCTCCCAATTCAGGGAGTGCCTTCTATAGGCAGTACCTCAGTTCTTGGGGAGAAAAGCTGGGGGAAGGAGAAGGGAGAAGATCAGGTTCATAGTTTAGCTAGATTCCCATAAAGCTCAGTCCCAGGTCTCAGGCTGGGAACTTGAGTCTTAGGTCCCCTGACTTCTTCTAGCTTCTGTGCCACCTGTAATCTGGTAAAAGCCATAGCTCTTAATTCCCGATTTGTAAGAATTACCTGAAACTGAAGAGAAGAAACAGAACAGAATAAACAACTCCAGGCGCATTTCTAGGAGCAGAAGGAAGCGAGTATGCTCAAAAGGTCCTGGAGGATATCTCTATATTAGAGCTGGATATACCAAGAAAAGGCTGAGTTACAAAAGAATTCAAGTATTGAGTAGTTACAGTCAGAATTATACATAATTCAGTAGTTCCCATAAAGAAGATCTTGGAATACCATAATCCAGAAAGCAATGGATTAAAGACTTATAAATCAAGAACAGCTTATCTAGCAAAATAGATAAATTCCAAATAGTATTGATAAAAGACTAGAGCTGCAATAGAGACTTTGCAAACGCATGAATTAAAAGGAAACCAAAAAAAGGTAAACACAACAGAATAATCATAAGGGACTAAACGAAGAGAAACTGCTAAAATCTAATATGGGGAAGTGATACATATGTGCCCCCTTTGAGCCCAAATAATCATCAGGAGTCATAGGAAGAGTCCAATTAGAAGACCTAGAAATGGTTCTGTGATGTCTTGATGATCTTAGAAGGAGAATGGAAGTGGAATAAACTATGGAGAGAAAGGAAAGTTAGAAAAAGTATCTTTCAATGAGATACGCAAAGTAGAAGGTTATAAAAATGAGCAAGGGGTTGGAAAGCAATTGACATTTTAAGCTGAACTGGTCAAAAAAGATAAGAACACATACACACAGGAGGAAAATGAGAACAGGAAAAAGGAAGAAAGGAGAAGTAGAAAGAGGGTAAGTTAAGGTGAGGATTGTCCTAAGCAAAACAAACTTTTATTCTGCATAAAAATTTTAGCTATTTTTTTTAGTGGCTAAGAACTAAAAACTAAAAGGGTATCCATCAATTGGCAGATGGTTGAATAAATTATGGTATCTAAATGTGATGGAGCCCTATTGTAGTATAAGAAATAAGGAATGGGAAAGACAGGATGCTGTCTATTTCCGAAGAAACAATTGATGGAATAAGACTCAAAGCATACTTTTTAAAAGTTGCCTTATGTTTTTTTTATCTGTGTTTTCGTTTATAACATGACTAATTTGGAAATATATTTTGCACAACTTCACATGTTAAAAAAAAGAAACAAGGAATGGATGGAATAGTTAAAAAACAAAATCTGGGAAGACTTTTACAACTGATACTGAGTCAATTTAAGCAGAAACAGAAGCAGAAGAATGATTTATATGAAGACAACAATTCTGTAAAGACAAACTTCTTTGAAAAACTTAGTAACTCTGATCAACATAATGACCAACCACAACTCCAAAGAACTCATGATGAAACATGCTAGCTACTGCTTGATAGAGAAGTGAAGGATTCAGAGGACAGAATGAGACATGTTTTTGTTTTTGATTTTTTGGACACAGACAATGCAGATTTGTTTTCCTTGATCACATGTACTGATAGTGGGATTTGGTTTTCTTTTATCAACTGCTGTTAAGAAGGAAGAAAGAGAAATTGGATTTCTGGTAATTAAAAATATATATAATAAAAAAAAACCTCTTTTAAAAAGATGTAGAAAAGTATACTAGATTCATGTACTATTTCCAACACTTACTATGTGACCATAACTAAGTCACTAATATTCTCTGAACACATCTATAATAATGATAATACCTGTTACCCACCCAATAACTTAAGAAGTTATTTTGATGAAAGCACTTAAAGCACTCTATGCCCCAAAGCTTACTAAAAATATTTGTCACATCTGCTTCATTATTCACTACTCAAAGAACAAATGCTGAATCTGGTTTCAGATCCAAGAGTCTATGCTACCTCCTAATTTACTTCAAGTCCTCTCAGTTTATTCTGGGTTACTGGACATAAAGGTGGCAGAGAGAATATATTATTATTCTATTTGTTTTATATCCTTCCAAAGAACCTAGTGTGATCCTTTGGTTTAACTAGGCCAAGACTTTTTTTAAACATACAGGGAGATAGCTCTCATTTCTGTTAAAATCTTGTCAAGAGAGATTCAGAATGCAACAATCAAGTCAGCCATCTGATTGGGACCCACTAAGCCGAGTTCTTTGAACACCAGGTATCTACAAATTTCTACAAACTGCACTTGACCCTCTGGCCACCAGAGGGTGATCAAGGCTTGAACAATCATCCCACTCTAACCTTTACTTCACCCCCAAATGTCTACTAGACACTTTCAGCCTTTCCTGAAAAGGGATCTCTCCCCCACTCCATCCTCCTGCTGCTTCCTGAGTTCACACCTGGGGGGATTAAAATATTAAAGCTGTAACTGCTACAATTATCATGGCTCTTCCAGACTTTGCTATTTCTGAGGCAGGTACCACCACCCATCCAGTCAACCCGGTTCACAACTTTGGGGTCTCCTTGTCTCCACATTCCTTGTCATGTATCATTTCCAGTTGTCTTGTTTTTCCTACCTTCTTAACCTCTCTCCACTCTCATAGTTATATGTCTGTTAATGCAGGTCCTCATACTTCACACCTAGATAACTACAACAAACTGCTGGTTGGTCTCCCTGTCTTTAAGTTTCTCCATTTCAGGCCATCCTCCACTCATCTGTCAAAGTGATCTTCCTTTATAGTCCACATCTTACCTTGTCACCCAACCTGCACTTATGCAAGAAACTTCTGATTACCTCCCAGTCAACTATAAAAAAAAAACCTTCTCAGGTTGGCCCCCTTCTATCTTCTTATAATTTCCCCCTCTCTACCACTCGTGACTCAGTGGCATTGGCCTTCTTACTGTTCCTAGCCCACTACGTTCCATAGCCCTAAACTGTGCTACATCTTGGCCTACTGAATTATATGGCCTCCTTCAAGACACTCCAAATCCCACCTTCTGAAATAGTCCTTTTCCAGTCCCTCTTCCCTAGTTCCCTGCCTCATAAATTACTTTTCATTTCCCTGTCTATATAGATAATAGATGTCTATCTATCATTTGTCATAGTTGTTTGCATACTGCCACCCTATTAGAATGGGAACTCCTTGAGAACAGGAAAATATGTTTTTATCTGTCTTTGTATCCCCAGTGTTTAATCCCCACTGATATATAGGAAGTGCTTTAAAAATGCTTGTTGACTGACTGACTTCTTCCTTTTTTAATAAAAGCTTTTTATTTTTCAAAATACATTCAAAAGATAGTTTTTAACATTCACCCTTACAAAACCTTGTGTTCCAAATTTTTCTCCCTTTTCCCTCCCCTCCCTTCCTTCCTCCCTTACTCAGCAAGAAATCCAATAAAGGTTAAACATGTGCAATTCTTCTAAACATATTTCTACATTTGGTCATGCTGTGCAAGAAAAATCAGATAAAAAGAGGAAAAAAACAAGCAAACAAACAACAAAAAAAGGTGAAAATACTATGCTTTGATCCACATTCTGACCAACTCTCTTCTATATTTATTGTTCAAACATATATTATATATGTCCTTCTTTTATAGGTCTTCTGTTATAGGAGATTATTATTACAATCCCCAATATCGTCCCTTTATAGGAAAAGAGATATTATTACAATCCCTAATATCGTCTCTTTCTAGGAAAATAGATCCTACAATCTATTAAACCTTCAGAAGTTCATAGGACAAGACTTGAGAGCTGGGGAGAAGAAGCCTAAAAGGAACAAGACAGAATAGTCAGTTTTTTAAGTGGATGGGTCTTATGAAGCAAAAAACTTTGGTTGTAAAGGTTTTCTGGGAACTAGTTCAAGCACGTACTGGTTAGAAAACGCTGTTCTAGGTGACTCATTCTTATCAAGTCACTGCTGAAAGTAACAATAAAACTCAGGAATCCTAATTTCTGGATGCTATTACCATCACCAATTACTCAAACAGCAGCTTCTTTCCTTATCATTTACCTTTATGAAAGCATAATGATCTTTTAAAAATAGCACCATTTAACCATCCCTAGGTGAAGTTAGGATTTAGAGTACTACCAGAGCAAACTTACCAAACTGAGTCAGGACTGTTTCCACAGGCAACCCTCCTACCCACTGGGTAGAGTAAGAAGGGTTTCTCCTCTCCAACTGAGTCTCTGCTCCCTTGTCTAATCAATAAAAAGGAAAACTCAGATTCATAATACCTTGAGGCAGTCGAATTATCTTCAGTGAGGAGTGAATTCATATAGAACAGTCCAGGAAATGCCCTTAACCTTCTCAATGAGACAAAAATGAGAAGTCTTATCCTCTATATGGCAAAGTTAGCCAAGTTCCACATTAAACACTCACTTTAAAATAGGCTAAATGACATATGGGAAAATATGATTATTTTCTTAAGGTTGGACTCTGCCAAACTTTAGCTCTTTAGTAAAGAAAAGAAGCAGAAAACCTACTTACTCCTCTATCTTAGCCAGCTCTTTCCTTCCCTTTGAGCTGAGAGACTAGGCTGCCCTGATTTATTAAAAAATACACACATAAGCTTATTTTAAAACAATCACATCCAGAGTAGAGTGACATGCCTGGACCTGCACATTAGAAAATAACTTTGGTGGCTAAAGGGAAGATAGATTAGAAAATGGAGAGACTCGAAGTGAACAGTCCCATCAGCAGGCTACTGCAATTATTCAGGTGACAAGAGCCTGCACCAGGGTGGTGACAACATCTTTACAATTAAGAAGGCAGAAATCACAAATCTTGACAACTAATTAGATATGGGATAGGGGCAGAAAGTCAAAGTTGTCAACAGTAGTCAGTAGTCAAAGATGACGACAAAACTGTAATCCTACATGACTAGGATGGTGGTTCTTTCACAAAAATAGGAAAATTAGAAAGAGGAGAGAACTTAGGAGTAAAGATAGTGAATTCTGTTTTGGACCTAATGACCTGGATTTAGATCTAGCAAAGAAGAGTGGGAAGCAATGATTGGACAAATAGGAGAACGAGGAGACAGTAATGTAGAGAAGATTAGAGGCTATGAAGATGATCAACAAAGTCTCCAGATAGCTCAAGAAGAATGAAGATTAACAAAATTCTATTAGATTTGGCAATTAAAAGAACACTGGTAACTTTGGGGGGAGAAATTTCAGTTGAATGATGAAATTGGAAGCCAGGTTACAAAGAATTAAGGAGAAAGGGAAAGGGAAGGAAGTAAAGCCACTGACTACATAAGGGCTTTTCAAGAAGTTTAATTGTTCAAATTTGGAAATATAATTAGAAGAAGAATTAACCTTTATCAAATTGCTTGCTGTCTTAGGGAGTGGGTAGATAGAAGGAGAAAAATTTGGAAGACAAAATTTTGCAAAGGTAAATGTTGAAAACTATCTTTGCATGTATAGGATAATAGCTGGGATAGGTGGATCAAGTGAGACATTTTGAGGATCGGGGAGAGATAGGCATGTTTTTAGGCATGTTTTAGGAAAGAAATCAGTAGACAGGGAGAAAATGAAGGTTAATAAGAGGAGGGATGATAAAATAAATAATATTCAGGAGAAGTATGAATTGGGATAACTTGTGCACATAGAGGGGTTTACCTTGGTCAACCTGGTAAGGTAACTCTTTTTCCACTATACAGATGAGAAAACTGAGGCTCAAATATATAAAATACATTGCTTATCACTGCAAAGTAAAGTAAATTACAGATGGCAGTGTATATATGGCAGTTTATGACTAGTGAGTGGACAAGAGGGAATCTTGCTTTGTACAAGGGATGAATCAAGGAGATGCAGGCAAGCATTTGTTGACTGCAAGAGCCTAGAAACAGAAAGATGAATTGTACTCCAGTCGATTCTGATTTATCAAGTGTCCAAGGATCCTTCACTCTTCCTATATGATTTACCAAATATAATACTTCCATTTGTCCAGGCAAGTAAGCACAGATGGCTGGCACTGAGTCAATAGCAATAAAAGCCAACATTTGTTTAATTATGTTCTTGTTCTGTTGTTAGAGCCTTAAAGGAAGTGAAGTGCCAAAAGAATCCCAACAGGACTCAAAAAATTGTTCTCCAAAAACAAGGAATCAAATGTCTGTAGCTAATCCTCTTTTCCTATCACTAATACCATTTTCTGTGATCAGATACATGTTTTCCACTTGTAAATATCTCAAGATAATCAAAAAGCAAATGTCTAAGTAAATTCTTCATTCCAGATTTGGCAGAAGAAAATTGTAGGAATTAAGGGGTCATACCAAATTCTAGACACATGGTGAATGAGACAGTATTTAGTTTGCTTTCTGATATACTTCAAGATGGCAAAATAAATAATTTTTTGCTGCCTATGGGTTCTTCAAAATCCTGTGATTGATTTAGCATAGAAATAAGGGACATATATAAAAATATGTCTCATTGGTGATATATATATATATATATATATATACACATACACAGATATATATATGCATAGATACATAGATACATACACATATATGCATATATAGAAAGATTCAGATCATAGAGATATTATCAGATATCAGATCAGATATAACATCAGATAAGTTATAATCTGATGGAATCAGGGGCAAGCTATTTTCTTCCCTCTTTTCTTGTTCTTCAGGGAAGTCATCACTATCTAAACCTTCTATAACCTATAGAATGACTATAGGTTATAGAAAATTATTTTTCACTTCATCCATCACCATAGGAATTTACCATGTACTGGATGATATCCAAAATATTAATCACTTAAACTTTTTTGCTATACAAATGGAAAACATTAAATTATTATAATAAAAGGTTAATAATCTGGAGTTATGTGAGAAATAACCACCATACAGTAACTGCATAGAGAAAAAAATCACAAATGTTCAAATTTAATTGAATCAATGTCAATGACTATCTGGATATAATATGTAGAAGGCCTTACTTGCTCAGATGAAAATCCAAAGTTAGGATCATCAAGAGCGTCACGTATCTGGCTGTCTGGCAAAAAATCCAGTTCCAGAGCTAAGGATTCTCCCCAATCACTATGATCTTCAGAATTAGATCTTCTTTCAGACAAACCTTTCTTTTCCACAGAAGGGGATTTTCGACTGCTAACATTGGTCTCAGTTTCTTTGACAGGATCAGCTATTATCTCTTTCCCCATGAACAAACAGGCAGTACTAACTGACAGATTGCTTTCCTTGATACCAAGGTTTTGCTCATTTCTTCCACTGATGTTACTTAAGCTAGGTTCCTTTTCATCCACCAAATCTATCAACCAAGGTGATGTGATGCTTGTCCCTGAAAGCTGACTCACTTCCTTTTGATCAGTGCTGGTAGTTACCTGTTTCTGTTCCACAATTGGATATAAATTCTCTTTTTCCGGGGCTAGAACTATGGTATCTTTGTGTTCAATCTTAGGTATAAGATCCTTAGGAGTCAATACAATAGAAGCTGAATTGTCTGAGACCACCCTAATGTCTTCAGATGGCTCACTTTCATGTCTTGCCTCTTCTCTATCCTTTTCAGTATAAAGAGTTCCTTCCAGCAAGACCTTGACAGAAGAGTTCCTACTATAAAAGGAAGGGACTCCAGTGTTTCCATTGATAGGCTGGCTAGTCTTAGTAACCTGTGCCATCCCTTTGGATTCAGAAATAAATGTGATTACTTTTGAGTCAGTATCTGTGAAAAATGAGTTGCTAAGACATTCTTCTCTAAACATCTTGGACTCTCGGCTGTCATGGCTGAATTTTGCATTTTGGTTTGTCTTGTTGGATTGTGGCATATTATCAAGGCACCCCTGTTCTATAGCATTGTCCCGAAGATCCTGCTTGTCTGTACTTTGTTCTCTAGCAGATGATAAGTTATAATCTGATGGAATCATGGGCAAGCTACTTTCTTCCCTCTTTTCTTGTCCTTCAGGGAAGTCATCACTATCTAAACCTTCTATAAACTTGTATGTGGTTGAAATTCCTACTTCCTCTGGAGCAATATCACCTTTGTGGGTGGCTTTTCTGTCTAATAGAGGTCTCTTCTGTTGTATTTTTGAAGTATTATTGCTTAATTGGGCTGCTTCTTTTTGGCTGTGGCTGCCTACAGGCAAATTTTCATACATCGGTATTCTGTTCATTTCCATTTCATCAAGGGAGTCAGATTCTAAATTCTTGCTTTCTGGATTTTTGCCATTCAAAGTATTTGTCATTTCTTCTGAAAGATACTCTTTGTTAGTTCTTTCTTGCACAAGGGTTATACTTCCCATCTCCTGAGGAGTATTGTTGAATGTACCAGCAACAATATAATGGTTTCCATCTGTGGGCTTCAAGGGATTTTGGCTGTCATGCTCCTGAAAAAGTAGAACTCTCCCACTACCAACATCATTCATTTCAGTAATCAAAAATTCCTTTTGCTTTTGATCTTCCAACTTCCTGTCTTCCTGGATAGCTGCTACCAAAGGCTCATCAAATCGAATATTTTCTGCCTTCTGATAATTAGATTCCAGAAACATTATCTATAGAGAAAAAATTAGAAATTTGGGAGTATTGAGTAGATCTTTGACCTATTTTCTTTTTTAAAATACATTTTAAAATTTATTCTATTAAACATTTCCCAATAACAATTTAAACATTTTAATATTCATTTTTTAAAATTTTAGTTCCAAATTTTCTCCCTTCTCCCTTATTCCTTGAGGAGGCAACCAATATTATCTATTATTCATGTGAAATCATTGAAATATCCTCATATACACATGAAATCAGGGATGGGATTAGGAATGAGACATATACAAGCAGAAACTAATCATAATGGTCAAATTATATCAATCATTAATAATATATTGAGTGCCTACTATGTTCAAGGCACTATGTTGATGCTATAGATATATGATATACTCTTGCCCTTAAGGAGCTAACAATCCAACTAGGGGTAAAAGAATCATGCATATGAATAATTAGATAATTTAAAAAAAAGATATCTTGTGATAAGAGAAAGGTAGTGTGATTTGGTGGAAAGAGGCTGATTTTCAAATACCTAGATTAAGTCTTGCCTCTGATATTTTAGAATTATGGTCAAACAAATAAACTTAGTATAAAATTCTTCAAGTCTGTAAGTTACAGAGGAGTTACCAATCTGCATTAGTTTCTACACTGGAGTTCCCTGTATTAAGAAAATCTAGGTGGGAACCAAAGAAAATGTTAAATGTTTTAACATGTATTGGTCAACTTGCCATCTGGGGGAGGGAGGGAGGGGAAGAAAGGGAAAAATTGGAACAAAGGATTTTGCAATTGTCAATGCTGAAAAATTACCCATGCATATATCTTGTAAATAAAAAGCTAAAAAATTTTTAAAATCACATAAAAAAAAAAAAACAAAGAAAATGTTAAGCCCCATATAAGTAGTGCCAACCATGAGCACTATGAGAGCCAAGATAGCAGAGTCCAGGCTGGGACCTCACTGAACTCTCCCAACATGCTCCCTTCTAAACAACTTTAAAATAACACCTCAAATCAAATTTTGGAATAGCAGAGTCAACAAAAGGTCAGAGGGAAACATTTTTTTCAGACTAAGACAACTTAGGAAGGCTGAAGGAGAGGTTTGTAACATCATTGTGAATGCACGCTGGGGCATGTAAGAGCATCAGTAGTGAGCCTTAGAAGTAGCCTCAATAGCAACAGCTTCTGGAATTCTCAGCCTGGAGACAGTAAATGGATCAGAAAACATTAAAAAGAGGTTATAGGAGCTGGCACTATATATATGGGCCCTTGATCAGTTCCATGAACAAAAGAACTACTAATGTGCAGAGGGTTCAGGGATAAAAACTTCCTAGGTAAAAACTGGGGCACAGACCAGAAATGCAGTGACCACACCTCTCCCAGGAAAACAACACTTTAGGAACATCAAAAATTTATAGACTCCTAAGAACAATCTCTGAAATCTCAGGAAAAAAAAGCAGCACAAAAAGTCTGAATCTTGGCATGGCACAGTGTCTTCCCACTTCCAGGAGAGCAGAGCCCAACTTTATCATAAAGTTTAAAGTGAAGAAATAAGCTAGGAAAACGTATAAACAATAATAACAAAAAATTGACCATAAAAAGCTATTATTGTGATAGGGAAGAAACTTAGAAGACAAAAATGTGAAAAGAGCCACAAAGCCTCAAAGAAAAATACTAATTAGAACCAAGACCAGCAAAGAATTCCTGGAGAGTTGAAAAGATAAGCATGGTAGAGAAAAAATTGTGAAAAGAAATAAGAGGGATGGAAGACAATTATGAAAAGAGAATTAACTGCTTGGTAAAAGAGGCACAAAAAAAAGAGGAAGAAAAATATCTTAAAAAACAGATTTGGCCTAATGATAAAAAAAAGGCACAAAAATTCACTGAAGGAAAGAACGCCTTAAAAGTTAGAATTGGGCAAGTGGTAATGACTCCTTGACATTTCAAGCAACAACAAAACAAAATAAAAATAAAATGTGAAATATCTCACTGAAAAAACATTCAACCTAGAAAATAGATTGAGGAGAGATAATTTAAGAATTATTGGACTACCTGTCAGGATTGAAAAAAGAGCCTAGACATCATACTTTAAGAAATTATCAAGGAAAATTATCCCAATATCTTAGATTCAGAGGGTAAAATAGAAATAGAAAGAATTCACCAAATATTACTGAAAGAGATCCCAAAATAAAAATTCATAAGAATATCAAAGCCAAATTTTTCGGAGGGAGAGAGGAAGGGAAAGCGAGAGAGACAAAGAGGGAGAAAGAGAGAGCGGGAGAGAAGGATAAACAGAGGGAAATGAGAGAAACACTTGGGACAGAAAGACATACAGAGTTGAAATGAAGGGCTGAAGAAGAATCTATTATGCTTTATGCATAAATGAAGAGAAAAAGGGTGGCAAAGATGATCTTAGACAAAGCAAAACACACATAATTGAAAGAGATAGGAAACTTGTTCAGTCATTTCAGTTGTAATTGACTTTTTGACTGTGGACCATAATATCCATGGGTTTTTTTTTTTTTTTTGACAAAGATACTGGAGTGTAATCTCCTTCTCCAATGGATTAAGGCAAACAGAAATTAAGGGACTTACCCAGGGTCACAGAGCTAATAAGTGTCTGAGACTGTATTTAAACTCAAGTCTTCCTGACTCCAGGCCTACTTACCTGCCTCCAAATCAAGGAAACTATATTTTGCAAGATACTACAGACAATGAAGTAATAAAAAAATGTTTATAGTAAGTGTCTCTGATAAAGGTCTCATTTCTCAAATGTAAAAAGAATTGAGTCAAAATTTTAAAATTATAGCCATTCCCCAATTGATAAATGATCAAATGATATGAATAGGTAGTTTTTATAAAAAGAAATCAAGGCTATCAATAGTAAAATGAAATAATGCTCTAAATCACAATTGAGCTAAGAAAGGCAAATTAAAACAACTTTATGGTACCACCTCACACCTATCATTAATGACAAATACTGGAAGGGATGAAGGAAAATAGATATATTAGTAGCAATGGTAGAACAATGAACTATTTTGAAAAGCAATCTGGAATTAGGGCTATAAAACTAGGCATACCCTTTGATCCAGCAATACCACTATTAGGTCTGTACCTAAGGAAAAGGACCTTTATAACAGCTTTTTTTGTGATAGCAAAGAATTGAAAATTGCGGTAATGCTCATCAATTGGGAAATGGCTGAATAAATTGTCCATAATGATTGTGATGAAGTACTATTGTGCTATAAGATAATGAGGGGAGTGGTTTCAGGAAAAACAAAACATGGCAAAACTAATATGAACTGATGAAAAGTGAAGTGAGAAGATCATTGTGCATAGAAGAGATAGGATACACATTGTTCTTGAAAAATAGTTAGTGTATTAATAACCAGAGAGAAGGAAGAGAGGACATACTTTCCACAGCTGTTTAAAGAAGAACTAAGAATGAGCCAAGAATATCTGGATGACAATGAATAGAACCATCTGGCTTAAGCTAAGGGGTCAAAATGTGAAGCTACATCACAAAATGTACTTACTTGGAATGAGAAGACTGCACCCAGTGGGCATAGGCACAGAAGGTTAATAGCTGCCCTCTCTTCCTTTTTCACACAGAATTATTGCTGTCTCCAGAATCTAGTATCTAGATACTTGCTTCTTTATTAGTTCCTTACAGCCACCAAAGTCCATAACAAATTGATAACTCTGGTGATACTTTGAGATATAACTGACCAACTACAGGTCAATAAAACATTTTCATCCAATTTCATCAAAGCCACTGGGAACTACCTTTCTCAACTACTTGGTTTTGACAAGAGTCTCCCTCACTTTTTTTTTCCTATTGGGAGTTGCTAAATTTAAATATTTAAAGTTATAGTTCTCTTCAGCAATATTCATAGTCAGAGATATCAATACCATCGGCAACTATAACTCAAAGCAGTATCTTGTTCATGTTTAAGACCATAAGTCTGCCACAGGCCCAAGAAAACTTGAAAATAAAAGATTAATTACAGGGCTCTAAACTGGGTTTTCATCATCTTTGTACGTGACCTATTAGAAAAGTATATAAACCTGGTTTTGTCTTTTTTGATTCCCACAGAGCCATCCTAAATTCCTTTATTTAAAAAAAAAGTGCAATATGGTTTCTTAATGGGGGCTGAGAGTGGGGATAAGAGAAAGAATTTGGAACTCAAATGTTTTTAAAACAAATGAAAAAAATTGTTTTGAATGTAACTGGCATCAAAACTAATTAATTAACTAATTTTAAAAGTTTCCATGTATATATTAAAGTATACCTACTTTCAGGGGCAAAGACTGACCATTTAAAACTCAACATAATTCACATAAAGCAAAAAAGATTATTTTGGCAGTAGTGTTAGCCAAATAGTAAGATGATTTCAACATAGCATATTTCAGAGCTGTACCTGTTTAGTATTCTTACTCCTAGAAGTTTCTTTCTTTCTCTCAGTTTTTTGTGTCAAAGATTTCTTTGATTGTGGAAACACTGGGACAAACTTCATTTCTGAGTTCTATAAACCATAGTAAAAGAGAAAAGTCAAAGTAAAAGATAAAGAAAAAGTCCTTTAAAGTTTTCCCTTTTAAACTAAAAGATTAACCATATCCGTGTATTCTTTTGATACTACTGAGAAATATACACAGAAGTGAATTTTTATAGTTGTCTAAAAAATGTGGCTCCATATCTATTTCATAGTTAGGCAGTGGGAAGTTATACTTTTGATTTGTTTTTAGCTTTTCAGAGATTTTTTTTTTTTTGCCTCACTTTTATCTTTCAATATGTCCCTTCACCTATCTCCTATCCAAAGATCCTATCCCTTAAAAAAACAAAATTAAAAAGAAAAAGAAAAAGCAATTCAGCAAAATATATTGAATAAGTTTTACAGTATATTTCTCATTACGTCACATCCCTCCACATCTGCAAAGAAGGAAGGGAATTACACAGTCATATTTCTTTTTTAGGGATAAGCTTAGTTATTATGTTTTTATAGTTTTAATGTTCAGTTTTTATTTTTTGGTTGTTATTCTTTCTATTTATATTGTTGTATTTATTGGGCATATTCTTTTCCTGGTTCTACTTATTTGTATTTTGTATCAATTTATTGAAATGCTTCCCATACTTCTCTGTATTCTTCATGGTAATTTCTTATGATGCAAGAATAATTTTCCATTACATTTACACACTATAATTTGCTTGTCTATGTCCCAGTCAATAGGCATCTACAATTCTTTACTACTACATAAAAAAACTTTTATAATTATTTTGCCATACTAAAAACTGGAAACTGAGTGGATGCCCATCAGTTGGAGAATGGTTGAATAAATTGTGGTATATGAAAATTATGGAATATTACTGTTCTGTAAGAAATGACCAACAGGATAATTTCAGAAAGGCCTGGAGAGACTTACATGAACTGATGCTGAGTGAAATGAGTAGGACCAGGAGATCATTATATACTTCAACAACAATACTATATGATGACCAGTTCTGATGGACCAGGCCATCCTCAGCAACGAGATCAACCAAATCATTTCTAATGGAGCAGTAATGAACTGAACTAGCTATGCCCAGAAAAAGAACTCTGGGAGATGACTAAAAACCATTACATTGAATTCCCAATCCCTATATTTATGCACACCTGCATTTTTGATTTCCTTCACAAGCTAATTGTACAATATTTCAGAGTCTGATTCTTTTTCTACAGCAAAATAACGTTTTGGTCAGGTATACTTATTGTGTATCTAATTTATGTTTTAATATATTTAACATCTACTGGTCATCCTGCCATCTAGGGGAGGGGGTGAGGGGGAGGTAAGAGGTGAAAAATTGGAACAAGAGGTTTGGCAATTGTTAATGCTGTAAAGTTACCCATGTATATATCCTGTAAATAAAAGGCTATTAAATAAAAACAAAAATTATTTTGCCATATAGGATCTTTCTTTACTATCTCTGGTCTCCTTAAAGTATATTCCTACTAGGAGGATCTCTGGTCAAAGGATATAAACATTTTACTCACACTCAGCATATTTCTAAATTACTTTTCATAATGGATATTCCAAATCCTGATTTTGTCATTTTTTGAAAATTTTCTGGTTTTAAGGTAAAACCTCCAAATTGTTTTGATTTGCATTTTACCTAATATTAGAAATCTGAGGCAAACTTTTATATGATTTTTGGCTTTCAATTCTTTTGAAAACTTCTTGTTCACATTCTTTCACCATTTAACTACTAGGAAATGATTCTTGGTCTTACATATTTGTGTTGGTTCTTTATATGCCCTGGATATCAGAATCTTATTTTATGTTTGCTGTAAAGAGATTTTCCCCCAAAATCAATCACTTTTTCCTATTCTTGATCCTTTCCTATCATTTATTTTATAAAAGCTTTTCTCATCCTATAATCTACATAATCTATTTCATTTTTAAGAATCTTCTTTATTCCTCCTTTGGTTGTTATAGCCAAAATTCTCTTCTATTTTTTTTTATGGTGTGACCTTTAACATTCAGGTCACAAATTAATTTTGAACTTATTACAGTATAATGTAAGCTGTTGGAATAAACCCAATTTCTGCCAAACTGCTCTCTAATTTTCCCAGCAGTTCTTGTCAAAAAGATAATTTTTCCTTAAGTAATTTATATTCTTGGGTTTAATTAATATTCTTGAATACTAAGTTACTGGATTCACTGGTTTCTGATTATTTATCATACAGCAGTTTCTACTAATCTACTTTTCTATTTTTAGTCAATCCCAAATAACTTTATTGCTTTATGCAAAATTTGAAATCAGGAAGTGCTACATATCCTTCATTTCTACTTTTTAAAAATTATTTCCCTTGAGATTCTGAAATTTTTATTCTTCTAAATGAATTTTATTATTTGACTAGTCTAATCTCTTTGATATTTTGATTGCTATAGCACTCAATCTGCAAATCAATTTAGGTAGCATCATCTCATTTTTTATCATACTGGTGCTGTCCAACCATTATAATAACTATTTAATTCAATATATATTTATGAAGCACCTACTATTTGTCAGACACTATGCTAAGTGCTGAGGACACAAAAAGAGACAAAAGACAATATTTTCTTTCAAGGAACTTAAAATCTAATATCCTTCTAATTATATGTCATTTTTTCTTTAAAGAATAATAATTGTATCTATAAAGTTTTTGGTATATCTTAATAGATTGATTACCATATATTGCATGCAATTTGTATTTATTTTGAATGGGATATCCTTGTTTTCTTCTCCTAAATTGTTATTTTTGAATAGAAGTGTTATTGATTTTTGTGGGTTTTTATTTTTGTATCCTGCTACTTTACTGAAACTATTGTCTCAGTTAGTTTCTTTGCTGATTCTCTAGAACTTTCTTTGCAAATCATTGAATTATCAACAAAGAGGAATAGTTTTTATCTCATCTTTGCCTATTTGTGATTTTAATTGCCTTCGCTTTTATTATTATTATCACTAATGTTCCTAACAAATAACCAAAGAGAAAAGGAGTTATCTTTCTTTATTCCTGTATTTATTGGGAAAGTTTCTAATGTCTTTTCATTAAATATGATATTAGTTTGGGATTTTAGGTATATAGTTTTTCATATTAAAATGTTTCTATGCCTATGCTTTATAGTTTTTAGCATAAATGAAAATTGTATGTTGTTAAGGAATTCTTCTGCATCCATTGATATAAGCATGTGAGGGTTTTTTGGTGAGGTGGGGGAGAGGAGTATTGTCTTTTTAATATGATTATTAATGATTAACAACTCAATTATTAATAATGTCTTCCTAATGTTGAATCATATATGCATCTCTGTAATTGAATTTATAATCCAACTAAATCTTGGTAAATAAAGGCAGGTTGCACTTTTAGGGACTACTGAAGTCTTATTAGCTGTAGAATACCTGGAGGCTTTGAAAACAGGCTCACCTGGGAAAAAGAAAAAGGAATTTGGTCCTTTCTTGGTTGCCTAGGTTCCTTGGTAGGATCATCTGTTCTTTCATCAACTGAACTAGTTGGAGAAAGAGATTAAATTAAAGAGAAATTATAACTCAACTGGAATGTCAATTGAAATAGAAAAGAAACATAAAGAACTAATCAATAAACAGTTATCAATAATATTTAAAAATAATACCATGAGTATTTGACATACTCTTCTCAAAATTAAACTAAGTAAAGTCTAGCATCTTTCTGATGAATAGAACAAAGACTGGTTGATACAAGCCCTCCTGAAAAAAACAATTTAAATAAGCAAAATGTTGAATAATAAAATTAGAGAATTATCCCCTGTTGTAGGTTAGATATACTTTTATTGGATGTCCCCATAACTACTGGCTGCCTCCTAAAGGCAACATGGTACTAAAAAGAGCTCTGGATTTGGAATGAAAAGCCCTAGGCTTGACTCTCTACTGCTGCTTACTAGTTATATGACCTTTTGCAAGTCCATTGATCTTTTTCTCCTTTATAACACAGCAGGAATTTGACTTTTATGTCCTCATTGAGCAATCTTAGTTCAAGGAGAAGGAGGGAAACAGAATAAACAATGAAACTGCACTGGAAGGTAGGGCAGTTGCCTTCAAAGGATTGAAAGATTTGGAATTTTAGGGTCTTTAGAGATCATCTAATCCAATTACCTTATGAGGGATCTAAGGCCCAAGGAAATTAAGTGATTGGTTCATTATCACAAAAATAGGTAGTAGAATCAAAATTTGAACCCCAATCCTATCACATGACCTTAAGCAAATCATTCCATACTCTCTGATCTCTATAGTTCTATCTACTCCCACTTCATAATGTACATGAGGATATGTCTGTGTTTAGCATTTTTAAAAGTGAAAATGGTATTCTAGTAAGTTAAATTATATTACTTGCTAGAACTATATCAACTATATAATTCCTTAAAGCAAAAGTTCTATCATTCTCCCTCAAAGAGCAAGCTTCAAAGCTATTCCTCTTTACAGTGGAAAAGCTTGTCAAAAAGAAAATAAAAATCTTTAGGATACTTTGATTGTTTTCTGCTGGATCATGCAATGGACTGCAATTGCATTATTTTGTCTGATATTCAAAATGGTTGGGAAGATTTCTTCCTGTTTCTAAAATTATGATAATGTTTATCTCTGCCCAAGTGATTTTTTGTTGCACCTTAGTTCCTTAGATAATAGATCTCTGCATCCTAAGTGGAGATAAGAAAGACAAGTTTTTTCAATCCTATGTTCATCCTATTCAGACAGCCATTCCCTAGAATCCCTGGGAACCAAAAATTTTAAACATTCCAAATATGTAGCAGAAATATGAACTTTTTATATAAAGAAAAAACTTCCAAGTCACCCTTGGGATAAGCTGCTACCTTTCTTCCCTGAGTAGCCATCAATAGTGCCAACTCAGAGCTTATTTTCTCTATACTGACACCCCATCTATCTATACTCATCGATCTGAGACCACAAGTCTCTTTATTACCCAAAACCCAACAGAAAACCCTCTTTGTTGCTGCAATCCTCCTAAGAACAATGAGACTTGCCACTTTATTCCCAATGACCATTTGGGGAGATGCTACCTTTTCCTTCTTCTTTCAGCTGATCTGAGACCAGACTTTTGTTCTACTCAGATAACTAACTAATAGAGACCCAACTCAAAGCACAGACCTGAGGAGCATCCCATCTCATTCCTGGCTTTACCAAAACTTCAAGGAATATCTTTCAGTAAATTGCATTAGGATTCTTAAATTCTGGGCATGTGGCCAATTATATTTTTTTTCTCCCCTCCTCTAAGGGAAGTGCCTATTTTAATCATAAAATCATTCAGTTAAAGGATACTAAGTAATATGAACAAGAGAATCAGATCAATTCTTCTTTTCAATTATTTTGAAACTATAAAAAGTAACTCTAGTTTATTTGAGAAAAGGAAGAGAGTACTAAAACAGAAAGGTACTAGTAGCATGCATTATTTTGGTTCATCTTGTTCTTCCAAAAGAATTCTCACTTCCTTATACTAATGCCCTGGCAATTGCTTACAGGCTGCTGGGAAGAGTCTGTATGACATTTTACTTTAGGTTACCTGATATCTGCTTGGCTACTGTCTTTTCCATCTTGTTTAGTGACTGTTGCTATTTCTGAATCTTCCAAATTAAAGTATCTTCCCATTCCAGAATTCTCAGACTTCATGTCAATATTTTCTTTCCTTGAGGTCTTTTTGGATTTAAGAAGATGGTTCGCATCTCCTGATTTGGAGACAAAGGAGAAAAGATAAACAGGTATGTGAAGCGTCACCTTGGACATAGCAGGTGGCATTGCCTTCCAAATAATTCAATAAAGCTAGTTCACTGCTTGATTAGGAAATGAAAGGTTTATTTAATGTATATTTGGCAAAAGAAGTTCTTCCTGCAAAAATTCTTACATGAGTTCTTGCAGAAATTCTTCTTAGCTATCAGTTAAATGGGAGCTTGATTTAACTATTTTCCTATGAAAATACTAAGACTAAGGTCTTATGTGTGACCAATAAGTCTTAATGACTTATCTAGGCACTTAAAATATACTGAATTTTAAATTACAAAGTATGCCTACGTTGATTCAATTGGGTGAAGATATAGGGAGAAAAGACAAAAGCAGAAAATCTTGATAAATCCTCCTCAACCGCCCCACCCCCAATTTAAGCCAAGATGATAACTTTTAAGTTTTGTGCCTCATTTCCTATTTGGCCTATCTGGTTTTTTAAAGCATTGTTTTTATCAGTATCTTTTTTTTTTTTTTTTTTTTTTTTTTGCCTCATTTAACATACTGCTAACTCTTTTCATGATGTTCTTATGTCAGTCTCATTTCTTTTCCCATTTTTCCTATACCTCTCTTATTTGATTTTTAATAATCCTTTTGGAGTTTTTCCAGGAATCATTTTTGGGCCTATGCCCAATACATCTTTTAATTTGATGCACTGCATATTGCTGTTTTGGCCCTATTATCTTCTTCTGAATTTGTTTTGACCTTTCACCAGAGTAACTTTTAATGAGCAATTCTTTGTTGTTTAATGTTAATTTTATGTTAAAGTTGCACTTAAGAGGAAACTGAATTTTGAACATGAGTTCTAGGTAGGGATGAAATTCTGTGAGAGGTAAGATATCGGGAGAGATTTTGCATATATGCATACATCTCAGTTCTTCTCCCTTTTGTTATTTCATGGGTTATGTATTGGAGAAAGACTGTCAGTTTACAGTTTACCATTCCATCTAAATCTTTCCATATGGCTTGTCTACTGTTCTTTCACATTCAGGTGCCAATGTGGATGCCAGAAGGTTAACAGGAAAGACAATGGAATGTCTGCAAGTTGGCAAAATATGACCAGAGCCAGCAAGGGCCAGAGTACCACCCAGCATTAACATTTTCAACATGCTATACATCATTAAAGCAGTTGCCAGAGTCCCTAACTTCTGTGACCAGGACTGGTTAAAATTAAGATATAGGCCTAGAACAGAGATGTAAGTTACCCTTTCTGCACTACTGGTTTAAGTTAAGTCTACGCAAGAGACAGAATTGCAGGCATCTGGACACACACACACACAAACACACACACACACATTCAGCCATTTTGTTTTTATATCATCTCCATTTCTTAATATAACCCAGATGGACATGTCCAGACCAGCCCCAGTGACACACTAATAAATCTAGTTTAAATTTTCTCTAACCCATCAATCCATTCCTTGCTACAATAACTATAAAAAGATGAGGGGGGAAAACAGTTCAACAAAACTAACCAATAGACCAATTGTATATATATTATTCCATAATCCACATCCAACTCTGCAAATAAGAAAATAGCATGCTTCTTTGAAGGGAGCTTGGTCACCATAATTACAGAGTGTTCATTTTCATTTTTTTGTTCTTTCGATTTACATTGACAATTACTATAGATACTCCCACCCTTCTTATTTATTTCACATTTCTGAAATCTTTCTAGGCTGCTCTGAATTCCTCATATACATTGTTTCTTATATATAGTTGCATTCCATCTATGTATCACAATTTAACTCTTTCTTCAATTGATGGGCTTCTACTTTTTAAAAAGCTCTTTGCTATGATAAAATGTGCTGCTATGAATATTTTGGGACCTTTTCCTTCTGCCTTTACTATCTTTGAAGTATGTGCCTAGCAAGGGGATCTCTGGATCAAAGCAAATTGCTGGATATTTTAGTCACTTTTCCAACATAATTCCAATTGCTTTAGAGAATGGTTGGTATTGGTATGTATTTTCCTATAGCCCCTCCAAAAAGACATGACTTTTCATCTTTGCCAATTTTGCCAACTGTTACAATCTTTGCCAGTTTTCTGCAGGTGATATAAAACCTTAGAATTATTTTAGTTTTTTTTTAATTATTGGTTACTTGGAACAATTTTTATCTGACTGCCAACAGGCTATAATTCTTCTTTTGAGAACTATTACTTTGAGAATTTATCCCTGAAGAAAATTCTTGGTCTTAAGTATTTGTGTTAATTTACAATATATTTTAGCTATAAGAACCTTATAAGAGATATTTGATGCAAAGATTTTTCCCCAATTTATTTCCTTGTTCTACTAGCTACATTTATTATCTATTCAAGATAGTTTTGATTTCATATAATTGAACTTATCCACTTTATCTTCAGTGATTACCTCTATTGCTTGTTTGGTTAAGAATTTTCTCCTGATATCCTGAAAGAGATCTGAAAATGCAAAGTCCCAAGAATAGTATAGCCAAATTCCAGAGCTCCCAGGTCAAGAAGAAAATATTGCAAACAGCCAGAATGAAACAATTCAAATATTGTGAAGCCTTAGTAAGCATTACACAAGATTTAGCAGCTTCTATATTAAAGGACTGGAGGGCTTGTAATATGATATTCTGGAGTGCAAAGGAGCTAGAATTACAACCAAGAATCATCCACTCAGCAAAAGTTCTTCAGGGGAAAAAAAAAATGGATATTCCATGAAATAGATGACTTTCAAGCATTCTTGATGAAAAGGCCAGATCTTAATAGAAAATTTGACTTTGAATACAAGACTCAAGAAACGTATAAAAAGACAAACAAGAAAAGGAAATCTTAAGGGACTTAATAAAGTTATATTGTTTATATCTTTACATGGGAAGATACTTGCAACTCGTAAAAATTTTCTCATTATTGTGGTAGTTAGAAGGAGTATAAATAGAGGGCACAGGAATGAGTTGGATGTGAAGGAATATCTGAAAAAATAGAATTAAGGAGTAAGAGAGGAATGTACTGGGAGAAAGGGAAAAGGAGAGGTAAAATGGGATAAATGATCTCTGAAAGAAGCAAGAAAAAGCTTTACGGTAAAGGGAAAGAGGAGAGAAAGGGAGTGAGTAAAACTTATTCTCATCAGAATTGGCTCAAAGAGGGAACAACATACATATTTATTTGGGTATAGAAGAAATCTTTTTACAAGAAAATAGGATTGCTTGCCATCTAGAGGAAGGGGTGGAGGGAGGGAGGGGAAAAAATCGGAACAGAAGTGAGTGCAAGGGATAATGTTGTAAAAAATTACCCTGGCATGGGTTCTGTCAATAAAAAGTTATAAAAAAAAAAAAAAGAAGAAAAGAAAATAGGAGGGAATGGGGATAAGGAAAAAGGGGAGGTTATAAAAGGAGGGCAGATTGGGGGAGGGGATAGTCAGAAGCAAAACAATTTTAAGGAGACAGGTTACAAGGAGAGACAGAATAGAATAAACTGAAGCAGAGCAAGGGAAATACAATTAGCAATAGTAATTGTGGGGAAAAAAAAACTGAATCAAGTTTCTCTAATAAATGCCCATTTCTTCAACATATAGAGTTGTAGTCAAATTTATAAAAATGAGAGACATTCCTCAGTTGAAAATGTTCAAAAGATATGAACAGTTTTCCGATGAAGTAATCAAAGCTTTATATGAAATATAGCTGTAGAAGCTATATGAAAAAAATGCTCTAATTCACTATTAGAGAAATGCAAATTTTAAAAATTCTGAGACATATATATATATATATATATATATATATACTCATACATATTAGATTGGAAAATAGGACAGAGGAGAAAAATGATAAATGTTGGGGAGAATGTGGAAAAAATGAGGCATTGATGGAATGGAACTGGTAAAATTATAAATTGATTCAACCATTCTCTATAGCAATTTGGAACTATGCCCAAAGATTATAAAACCACACATGCCATCTGATTTATCAATACCACTTCTAGGCATGTATCCTAGAAGAGATTAAAAAAAAAAAAGGAAAAAGATTTATATGATGAAAATATTTATGAGGTCTTTTTGGGGAACAAATAATTGGAAATTAGGGGGATGCCCATCAATTGAGGAATGGCTAAACAAATTATGATATATGATTATGATGGAATACTATTGTGCTATAAGAAATGATGAACAGGATGCTCCCCCCCAAAAAAAAACTTGGAAAGACTTGCAGAAGCTGTTGCAAAGTGAAATGTACTATGTATAAAGTAATAGCAATATTGTTAAGATCAGCTGTGAATGAGTTAGCTATTCTCAGCAATACAGTGATGCAAGACAACTCTGAAGAACTCAAAATGAAAAAAATGCTATTTATTCCCAGAAAAAAGAACTAATGATGTCTATAGACAGATTGAAGCATATTTTTCTTTATTTTTCCTGAGGGTTTTTATATTTTCTTTACATGACTTAAAATAGAAATGTTTTGCATGATTATAATTGTATAACTTATATCTGATTGCTAGCCTTCTCAATTGTGGCCAGGGAGGATGGGAGAGAAGTTGGAGCTCCAAAGTTTTAAAAACAAATGTTAAAAATTGTTTTACGTGCAATTGGGGGAAAATCAAATACTAAATTTTTAAAAATTTCCCCTTGAACCAAGACTGTGAAAAATACCTGATAATTTTCTCCCAGTGTATTTTTTTAAAATTCAGGTTGTGTTCATTTTGACTGTATTGTGATAAATGAATGGAAAAGTATTTATTAAACACCTGACGTGCCAGGCCACTGGATGTGGTGTTAGATGGTAGTCTGAATTCTGCCAGATTGCTTTTCAATTTTTTGTAGTTCTTGTCAAAATAAGAATTCTTCCTAGAGTAATTTATATTCTAGCCCTTACTGAACTCTGGATTATTAAATTCACTATTTTTAGTCTTCTTATTCTGGCCTATTCTACTGTTTCAATTGAAGTTACCTAATAGCCCAGGAGCTTTTTTGAGAGATAAATTAAGTGTTTAGGTGGAAGGAGGACAAACTCCTCCCTTATAATTTTTCCTTACTCTGTATTGATATAGGTAGGCTTGACCTCTGAACCGGAAACTCAGACACAATTATTTCCCTTAATCTTTCTGTCCATAAGGTTAGCCACAATGAGGATGGTTGGGAGCAACAAGTAGTAAAAGGGCTGAGGTCTCTACAGACTATCTCTTGGCATGTAGTTTATTAATTTCATTTGTACAATAAAATGTATATGGCCACAGTGTGTATTATCTGTTCAATGTAAAGGAAATCTCCTAGACAGTGGGATAAGAAGGATGTAGACAAATCAAGAGCTCCATTATTTTAGAAATTTATAGTGATAGTTCATATTTAATTTCCCCTAGATTAAAATTTGAATCTGGCTCTTGAAGAAGACTATTCCTGCCCAATTGTGCCTTGGGTAGGAACAAAAGTGATTTAAGAGCTGTCAAGCACACTTTATCTTATTATTATTTTTTTCACTGATAACCATTGGGAGTTTATTTTTTATGTAAAAACTGCACTTATCAGTTGCTTTCTATGTCCAAGCATAGCACAGCACTTGGAGTAACAGAACTTTAGTTCAAATCCTGTCTGCTATTTATTTACATTAACAAGTCATTTAACCTTTCTAGATTTTGCTTTGCTCATCTGTAAAATGATAGGATTGGACTAGATGACATTAAAACTCCTTTCTTGATCTAGAACTACTTTCTTTTCTATGGGCAAATAAAAAATACATAAGTTTAGATTAAAACAGGAAAGCATTTAGTTGAATACAAGAAAGGATTTTTTTACCCTTGAGACAATAAAATATTAGAAAGAGCAAGTTAAAAAAATTGCAAAATCTCCATCACTTCATGGAGATCATCAGGAGGATAGGACAAACACCTGTACCAGACAATCTAGATAATCAGTTACCTAAATTTACAAGCAAATAAAACATCTTTTGAGGGACCTTTCAACAATGGTAGGATTCAGTGATTTTACTTATCTAATCGTATGGTCTTCCATATCTCACATATCTTAAATAATTCCAATGGAAGAACAGTAAAAGTGAAATGATAAAAAGAGACTTTAATACAGAGTTTCCACACTCAATTCACCCACATGGCAAGAGGTTTTGGTATGAAGTCCAATGCCTAATTGCAAGTAACAATAAGACCCATATCTCTAATTTATCCAGCAATTTAAAGATTACCAGGGCAGCTAGATGGTCCAGTGAATAGAGAACTGGGCTTGGGGTCAGAAAGACCTGAGTCTTTCAGATCCAACTATTATCAAGCACACTTTATTGAGTATTGGGATTCTGAAGGTTTAAAAATAGTCAGTCAACATTCCGTATTGGATACTGGACTGGTAGTCCAAGGGTGGCATTACGTTTTGTTGCTAGGGAATTAAATTATTTTCTTTAGGTTTTCATTAAGCGTCACCTGCAACATCCTATCTGTATACACGAGACATTCACCAAGTACACAGTCAACCACAACACCATTTCATTAATTCAGTGCTTAACTGAATTATCTGCAAGGTACTATTCAATTTTTGTGGGGGATGAAAATGAGAATTGGCTTCTGCTCTCAAGACGTTTATAAAATTCAGACATATCAATAGCTATAATTCATATTAGAATCTTTGAGAGATAAAAAGTAGCATGAGGGAGACTGAAATCAACTAATAGTAATTTTCCCCTCTTTTGAATTCTGTCCAACATTATCTCTATAAACATTTGGTTTTGTGGTAGAGGCAGAACAGTGTGGAAGAAAGAGAGAACTTGGAAAAAAAAAAAAGAGAGAGAGAGACCCAGATTGGAATCCTGATTTATACGCAATATGATCAAGGGAAATCAATTAAACTCTGAATCTATTTTCTCCTTTGCAAAATGGAGGTTAATAATACTTGTTTTATTAACTTGCAGGTTTGTTTGAAAGTGTTTTGTAATGGGGGCAGCTGGGTGGCGCAGTGGATAGAGTACCAGACTTGATGTCAGGAGGATGTGAGTTCAAATATGGTCTCAGACACTTCCTACTTCCTAGCTGTGTGATCTTGGGCAAGTCCCAATTGCCTCAGCAAAAAAAAAAAAAAAAAAAAAAGAAAAGAAAAGAAAGAAAGTGTTTTGTAAGGCTTAAAGTACACTGCAAATATGAATTATTATATTTTCTAAAATAAAGTTGAAAGGGATCTTTGAGATCCAATCCAATCACCTAGTTTTCAAAGGTAGAAACTGAGAGAAAAAAGAGAGAAATTGAGGGTTACACAGGTAATAGGAGCAGTCAAGATAAAACTAACATTGCTAGGGAGGTAGTTAGGCAGAGATGGCTTCAGAGCCAGGGTTCAAGTCCCAATTCTGAAATATAATGGCTGTGCAGCTCTGGGCAAGTCACTTAACCACTTAAGCATTCCAGGCAATTCTGTGCCTATGGAAACAAGAAGTTTCAGAGACGGCATCAACATGAACTATCCAGAAGTTCCCTTTACTAATGAAATCACAGGTCCAGACCCTATCCTCATTCTAAAGTAGCAGACCCAAAATTTGAAGCCAGCTTTCTGATTTTCATACCCATTATTCTTTGGTACTTATTTTACTGTTCAAATCATAGATCTATGGAGAGAACTGGAAGGAACAGGTGAGAAATCAAAATGGTTGATACATGGCCAAGGTCATATAGTCAATAAGCATCAGAGGTAGAATTTTAATCTGGGTTCCATGACCAAGCCAGTGAGTGTGCTTCCAACTGTCCCACCATGACTTGAGCTAACCATCTATTGAATAATATATTTAAGTAAAACAAAGTGGTAGTTTTATTTATTTGGGGATTTTCAGATTTAAACACACTGGCTTTTGTTTAGTCCTTTAAACAGTTGTATCAAACAAAGCACAGCACAAACATATGAAAATAGACTGTATCATTCCTGTAAATAATTCCCATAGGGTTATTCCAAGAAAAAACACATTTTAAAGAACTTTGTATTCAGTTCTGAAGGTCAATCAACTCCCTTCTGAAACAAGAAGGAAAGTCTATTTTTTCACATTGTCATATTGTATTCCCACCCACCCCAAACAGGTACAGGCACACTGACTTAAGTATGCTATATCAGTCCAGCTATTCTAAAAGTCAGCATTCTGTTTCCTAATGACCATTATCCGGGAATGCTTTGTTGTTTAGTCCTGTTTGACTCTCTGTGACCACAGGGATCAAAGCTTGTCAGGCCCTTCTGTCATTTACTGTCTCTTAAAGTCTGTCCAAATGCACATTTGTTGTTTTCATGACACTCCATCCAATGCTCTGCAGTCCCCTTTTTCTTTTGCCTTCAAGCTTTCCCAACACCAGGGGCTTTTTCAATGAATTCCATCTTCTTGTTTGAGGAGCACAGTAGTCCTTACAATATTAAGTTTAAAAATGTGTGTATATATATACATATATATATATACACACACACACACACAAGTGCATGTGTGTGTGTTTATTAGTTGGCATTTATTCACAAATTTGTTCTGAGTTCTAGTTTGTCATCCAGCAAAAGTATTTCTCTTTGTTACTTAAAAAAATGATTTGTATGGAAATGAAAGTACCTGAAATCTGTGGCTTCCTCCTCTTGGGCATTTTGACCCTCCTTCTAGAAATCTGCAAACAAAAACTTTCATCACTAGTTATCACCATCAACAGAACTTTAATTAAAGGCTGAAAGCCTGAGGCCCAATACTCAAGACTTCAGTTCCATAATAGCATTTCTAGTAGAGAACTGGGACAGTTAGGTGGCACAGTAGATAGTGAATAAAATCATCTTCTTGAATTTAAATCTAGCCTCAGCCATTTACTAGCTACATGATCCTGGGCAAATCATTTAACCCTATTTGCCTTAGTTCCTCATCTGCAAAATAAATTGGAAAAAGAAATGGCATACCTTACCAAGAAACCTCCAAATGAGGTTAGGAAGAGTCAGAGGCCACTGTACAAATAGGAAAGATATCTACTCCTCAGTTCTAGGAACTGGATTTGAGTTGTGAAAGTGGTATGTCCTTCTAAGCCATATGTATTTTTTTCTCCTTAGAGCTCTCGTTTACACAGGATCTAGGAAATGTTCTGCAGTAACAGAGCTGGGACCCCTCTTTATGGGAAGTCCTAACAAAATGCCAAGTACACCTTGGCATCATCTACTACCAATATGAGTTGTTTTACACAGACCATTTGCAAGCTTTAGCAAAACTAAATTGATTTATACTGTGATTTATTTTTTCAGGGCTTGAGAATGTACAAGTTGAAATTGCCCCAAAGGAATCTGTCCAAGCTTCTGTTCTAATAGCAATAACCATCCTTTAAATTTGTGCAAATTTTATACTTTCTGTGATACAATACAGCACCCAGCAATCTGACTCCAAATACAGTGTTGTCTTTAAAGAACCAATTAAAATTTTGGTCTTCTACATGAGGATATGGACAAAAACTATATGATGGTCTCTTTATCTTTAGATTTAAGTGAATTCACCATCCCAGTTAGAGCTATTCCCACTTTTATTTAATCTCAATGTTTTCCATGAGATTAGTTCCCCTTTAACACACAGAGTGTTTTTGTACATAATTGTTAGTATGCTATTTCTTCCTCAAGAATTAGGTTCTGGTTTTTCTCTTTCTTTATGGTGGTACACTTAGCATCGTGCCTGGCATTTGGATTGTGCTTATGGATTAGGCTGTGAGCCTACATTTGGCCCCGGTGAGCTTCCCTATCCTATTTGTATTTTCATTACAAGCATGTACTACAGATTTGTTAAATGCTGGTGGAAAGTTATCTAACCCTAATTCCTGAAAATAAGTACCAAGATGGGGCGCTTGATGTAAAGGGGCAGCAGTCGAAGAGAGGGCCGTTATCCCATCCATTGACCCCTAGTGACTACGGCTCTAACTGGAGTCCTGGGTCCCAAAGGTCCCAAATCCAAAGACAGAAAGGCACTTTTATTCCGCTTCCCCCAATTTCAAAGCACCTCAATGGCAGGGGATGGAAAAAATGAATTTGGAAAATCCAAGTTTAAATCCTGCCTCAGGCACTTCCTGGCTGTGTAACCCGGCCAAGGTACAACCCGTCTGCTTCAGTTTCCTCGTCGTGGTTGATCAAATGACATATCCCGTAAAGCAAAGACTTATCAAACCTTAACGCGCTATTAATTTGTCCTAATTCAGTTGTGTCCAACTTGTCACGAGCCCACTTGGGGCTTTTTTCTGGCAAAGATGCCGGAGTTCTCCTTCCCTCCTGCAGCTCATTTTACAGATGAGGAAAAGGAGACAAACGGGACTAAGTGATTTGGGGCGTTCACTAGCTTTGTAACCCGGGCCCGTCTCTCAATCCCGTGAGCCTCAGTTCCACCTGTTCAATGAGCTGGGGAAGCACGTTAGCAGAAAAGCACGGATGGGGTCACTCAGAATCGGACCCGATTGTAAACAGCTTCCGGAATCGTTAGAGGATGAAAAGGATTTCTGGGTTGGGGGTTGGGGGCTGCTGCTGCCGCCCCTCCCCGGCCCCTGAGAGGTAAAAGGCTCGCTGGGCGGGGCGGGACGGGCCCTCCCCCCATGCCCACCCCCACGGGGGGGGGGGGGGAATAACAGAGAGCGCTTCGCCTTCGCGCCCCCGGCTGCGGACTCCCCCGCAGAAGGAGGCTGAGGGAGGAAGCGAGGGCCGGGCCAGGTGCCTCACTGCCCCGCTCCCAGAACCGTGTAGGTTTGGGTCGGGGTCACAAGAACAATTCTGGGCTCTCAGGCGCCAATCTCAGGCCTCACCTGAGAGGAAACCCGCCTCTGACCTCGCGTGGGCCTCGCTTTCCCGCCCAATCCCAACACCCCCCAGGTCCAAAGCAGGCAAACTGGGCCAGGCGCGCATGCGTGAATGTTCGCCCACGTATTGAATTCTCGCGGAAAGAGGGGCAGAGTGCTTGTCGGGAGTTGTAGTCCGGCCTTCCGTTCTCCCGCGCCGGCGCGTCTGGTGCCCGCTGGCACGGCGAGAGGCGGGGCGTCCACCTGGGGACCGGGCCTAGCCGGAAGTGAACTGACGAGGGAGGGCGGTCCTGGGGTCCCCGCCCCCCTACCTACTCCCGGCTCGACGGAAATATGCATAAGAAGAAGGCGCCCCCGGCACCCCCGGGGCGCGGCGCGGCCGCAGCCAGACAGGTGAAGCCCCCCCCCTCCCCCTCCCTAAGAGAGACTTGGCCCCTCGGTTTTTGCCTTATCTTGCCCGCTCCCTCTGGCCTCCTCCCCTTGTCCTCTGCTCTTCCTGGCCTTCCCATCTGTCCCTCCGGTCCTCAACCCTCAGCGACCCTGCTTCCCGCTGTCCACCTCGGCCCCGCCCCCTAACCCCTCTGGCCCCTGCTCTCCCGGGCCCCTGCCTTCTGACCCCTCCCCTGTGGGAGGCTGGGCCCTCTCTCCCCCTTTACTCACTGCCCAGCCCCGCCGCCCTCTGTGCTCCGGACCCCCGCCCCCTTCCCTGCTCTCCTCGCCTGACCCCAGGCCCTCTGCAGCCCCTGTCTCCTGGGAGCCCGTCCCCATCCCCCACTCCCCCGCCCCCTCCTTGGGCCCCCTCTCTTTTGGGAGGCTCCCTCCCACCCCCCCCTTCCCGTGACATCCCGGTGGTTGTCTTCTGCTGTGAGACCACTCCGCTCCCCGAGGCCCCATCTTTCCCCCTTTCTGGGGTGCTCTGCCTTGGTCCTAAAGATGGAGACACCTGTAGCTTTGGGGGGAGGGGGAGGACCTGAGATGGAGATGGCAAACCTGGGGCTGGGCTAGGACCCCCAGGGGGCGCTGCCCGCCCCGCTCTGCCCCGGCTCCGCCGCGGGGTCCTGGCGGGGAGGGGGGAGGCTCACTCGGGGACCAGCCGGGAGGGGGCCACAGGGAGGCTGCTGATGGGAGGCAAACGGCCCGGGGAATTTGTTATGTCTTCCCGGGGTGGGACTCAGACTCGGCCCGGGTCCAGGCCGCCTAAGCGCTGGGGTGCAGGCGCGCGCCCTTTGCCCCAGTCCGCCATGGGATTGACGGCTGTCCGGGGTGGCGGCGTTCTCCCCGCGCACAGAACGAGGTGCCGCCCAAATAAGGCTGTTCCCCTGGAAGTCAGAGGGGCGGGGAGGCCTTTCTGTTCAGAGGGCAGGGGCTGCTTTAATTCATTCTTTCCCCCAGCACTTGTTGTGATGCTTTATACGCGGTTGGTGCTTCTTAGTACCTACGTATTTTTGGTATTTGTGCCCAGGATAATACCCTCATACTCCTCCAAAGAACAATAGTTGGTGGATGGTGTGAAGGGAAAATAGAGAAAATTGCAGTGGCGAGGAATGACAGAGATTGTGATAATCTCAAACTGACGCGGAGGGACCTATAACTTGAGCCAGCAGCGGCCATGGTCAGGGCTTTGCAGTGTCCCTTCAAGTCTTGGTCTCATTTGGGTCTTTTTCCCTTGCCTTGAAGCTGGGCCTTCTGGTGGACTTCTCCCCTGATGGGATGATGCTTCCTGAAGATGGGGACAATGATGCTGACCTTGAGGCAGAATTCATGGCCTTGGTAGGGGCTGAGCCACCTCGGGAACTCAAAAGCAAAGGTGAGGGGCCCAGCCTCCCACAGGGGAGAGGGTCAGAAGGCAGGGGCCCACTTGCCTCTTGGGAGTCTTCTTATGCACCCAAAGCCTAGAAGATCCTACTTCTGTTCATTCCTGATTGTCCATATTAAAGTTCACCTTCTTCTCTGCTTGCCATTGTCCCTGCAAATCCTGAGCACCATGAAAAGTCAGAATTGGATGTGGAACAGTGTTACTGGGGTAGCTAAGGGGTCCAGAACTACTTCTGTATTTGTTTTCTTTTTAGCTCCTTTGCCTATGGAGACCATTGAAAAGATGGCCTCTCTGTGTATGAAGGACCTCGATGAAGGAGAAGGGGAAGAGGAGGATGAGGAGGATGTGGAAGATGATGATGAACTGCTGGTGAGGAAAGAGCTTAGATGATTTCTCCAAGCACAAAAGTTTTTCATATAGATCTCTTCTGCCTGTGTGAGTCAAGCTAGGTCTCTGACCTCTGCAAAAGGAAGGAAATTGTGAAGGATGGGTAAGAGGGAATATGGCACCAACATTATTAGTATGCAACTCTCATAGAGCCAGGAACTGTAGAAGCAAGGGCTATCTCACCTCATCTTACCCAGATTTGTCCCCACCATATGACCTTTTTACTTTGTTATAGATCATATGGTTCTGCCTACATTTGTGGGAAGGCTATCCCAGGCTTCCCACTCCTTTTACTAATAGAACTGAGGTTAGGACTGCTCTGAATGAGTACTGGATATTAACCAAGACTCAGCAGCATTTGGCTCCTTCTATGTGTGTCTCTAGGCGGAGCTCAATGAAGTTCTCGGGGAAAGGGAGGAACCCCAAGATACCCAGAACCTCCCCCTGGCCAAGGTATGTTGCTGTCTCTCTTTGGTTTGTCGTGTGTGAGATAACCAGAGTTCCAGTTCTAAGCAGTTACCTTATCTTCATCATCATAGCTAATATTTATTTAGAGCCTACTAGGTGCGGTGCTATACAATAACCCTGAGAGGAAGATGCTATTATCTGTTTTCACAGATGAGGAAACTAAAGCAAACCAAGATTAAGTGATTTGCTCAGGGTCACACGACTAGGAATTGTCTAAGGCTGGAAGATGAGTCTTCCTGTCTCCCGACCTAGCACTACATCCACTGCATCATCTAGTTGTCCTTGCATATAGGGCAGTCCCTCAAAGATCATCCCTAAAGACTCCTAGCTTTAAATACTAAGCTCTTACGGCCTGAAGCCTGTCCCAAAATGAGCTAAAAGCCAAGATGCTGTTCCAAGGACCACGTATGGAATAGATTTTCCACCATGATGGGTAAACAGGTGGAATGTCTCCAGGAGGTACAGTTCTTGAGCTTGGGGCATAAGTTCTCCCTCTCTTAGGGTCAGTGACCCCCATATTCTCTTCCAGTCACCAAGTCTTCCACAACTTAAGGTCAGCCCTAGCAGTGCTGGCATGGAAACCACCCTAGCTGAAAGACTGGCCATGTACCAGACTGCCATCACTAATGCCAAGCAGGTTGGGGACAGCTCCAAAGTCCGGAGATATGAACGAGGTGTCAAGGTGAGAAGGAAGAGTCTATTCTATAGCTCTGTGTCATCCTGAGCTGGCTCTGCCTTAGACTGAGCCAAGACTTCCCCTCTCCTTAGACATTGGAGAATATGCTGACCTCAGTTAAGAAGGGACGCAACATCAATGAAGAGGACATCCCGCCTCCTGTGGCTGTGGGGAAGAGCCTGACAACCACCCCAGAGGTTCCACCCACTCAGAGTACTGCGTCTGCCCAACCCCCTCAACATCAGCTACCAGCTGTTCCTCCCAAAACACTGCCGGTGCCCCCTAGTCATGGCTCTGGGTTGACTGAAAAGCCAGTCCCTGTAGCCTCACCTGTGAGCTCAAGTAAGCCTGGTATGACCTTTGACTGGTCTGGGAGCTGGGAAGGGGGTTAGTCCTTCTAGATAATAGTCCTTAGATCCCAACATATGGGGGAGTGGACTGCAAAGTTCCATTCTCTCTTCTGTACTCTTGCTTCCCCACAATCCTTAGAAGTTCCCAAAACTCCTGACAAAAAAAAATAAATACTATCCACCTCCAAAGAAAGAATTATTGGAATCTGAATGCAGATTAGAGAATACTTTTTAATTTTTTCTTGTCTTTTTTTCCTGTTTTCTTTCACTGTGACTAATATGGAAATATGTTTTCAATGACTAAACATGTGTAACCTATACCAAATTGCCTTCTTGGTGAGGGAGGGAGAGAATTTGGTACTCAAAATTTTAAAATCCAGATGTTGAGAAATTTTTACATGTAATTGGGGGGGAAGTATTTTTAAAGAAGAAGAAAACGTTCCCTAAGCAGCTGGAGTTACCAGTACTTTTGGGCATCATCTTCTGTGCTTAGGTGCTGGCAGTCCTGGGTCCCTGGCCCTGTTGCAGGAGCGGCAGCGAGAGTACAAAAGGGCTGCATTGCGCTCCAAGCAGGAGGGAGACTCAGAAGCAGCTGCTAAGTATTACCGTGTAGCCAAGGTAAGGTATGATAGAGGACCATGGTTCTTGGGCCTGACCTGGCTGAGTGGCTTATGGGGTTGATTTCCTTTAACATAAATCTGGCCAATTTCTTCTCTCCTGACAGATAACTACAGCCGTCTCCTCATTTCCTCCTTTCTTCCCTTAGAGTTTTGATGCTGTCTTGGAAGCAATGGCAAAGGGTGAGGCTGTGGACCTATCCCGGTTACCTCCACCACCTGGTAAGTTGTTTGTTATGGCACCTTGGTCAGGGAGGAAGTGAACTATTAGGGCATAAATCTCTTCAAGGAAGAGCAAAGTTCATGCCAGGGAAAAGGTCTTATAATTGAATATTCCTACCACACTTAGCATAGGACTGGGAACTTAGTGTAGGCTTGGGGGTTGTTTGAATAACTGGTCCACTTCATTTTCAGACCAGATGCCCAAGACCTTGCCATCCCCAGGACTTCAGCCTCCCACTTCCACTTCTGGTACTGGCACTATCTCCCCTTCCATGCAAGGTAAGCACAGTCCCTTCAGGGAAGAACTAACAAGAGCCACCTGAGCTTCTGAGTCACTGGTGGCCATCAAGGACCCTAGAACTCCAAGGCCAGGGGAGCTCAGGGGGTGGGAAGGAAAGGAGGGCCTTAGCAACCTGCTAGTTATGGAGTCTTTCCGCTTCTCTCCAGAGATGCCCCCCCCTCCACGGACCCTGCTAGAGGCCTTGGAACAGCGGATGGAGCGTTACCGGGTGGCTGCAGGGCAGGCCAAGGACAAAGGGGATGATCGCAAGGCTCGGATGCATGATCGCATTGTCAAGGTGAGGGGACGCATGGGACTGGGTCTGGGACGAGAGTAGAACCAGGTTTGCGCTCAGCCGGCCTTTTTATTTTCCCTTTGCCCCCCAAAAGTGAACACTTTGAAAAAATCTTCAAAACAAATATGCATAATCCAACAAAATGAACTCCCACATTCCAAAAATATCCGTCTCATTCTGAATCTTATGCTCACCACTTCTCTGCTGAGAAGTGAGTGCTCTGTCCTTGGCCTTCTAGAGTTAGGGCTTGTCACTACATCAATCAGAGTTTTAAAGTTCTTTTCAGTGTTATTATCTTTGTGTCTAGTTCTCCTCACTTCAGTTCCTATCATTCCAAAGAGATCTTCTGAACTGTTTACTCCAAAATGGTTCATTTTGTCATTTCTTGGGTTGCATTAATATTGTATTACATTCATATGTCATCATTTGTTGAGCCATTCCCTAACAGGTTTCCACACCTCTTTAATTTCCAGTTCTTTGTTCTCACAAAAAGAAGTGCTGTACATTTTTGTACATACAAATCCTTTTCCTCTTTGATCTCTTTGGGATATAGCTCCAGTAGTGGGATTGCTGGGTCAAAGGGCACAAACGATTTCATGACTTTGGGGGCGTAGTTCCATCATTCACCGTCATGCTTGTTTCCCCCCAGTCCCTGTTTATTTTCCTCTTTATCAGCTTTGCTAATCAGCCAACCTTTCCCCTACAGCAATATCAAGATGCCATCCGAGCCCATAAGTCAGGCAGATCTGTGGATGTGGCTGAATTGCCTGTTCCTCCAGGTAGGTGCTTGGCAAAGTTGGGCTTATTGGGGCGGTCCCTGGGTGCAGAGCTCAGGAGAGGCTGCTGACTACTTTAACCAGGAAACAAGGAGGAGCCAGAAAGGCTCTCTCCCTCTGAGAGCTAGGACACTTGTACTCTTGCCTCTGGGGAACTGGGCAGAGTTTTGGTGAGAATTGTTTGTGAGAGGTTGGCTTTAGGTGGATGTATTGGTCCATGAGTCTTTGAGCAGATAGCTTCAGGGTGGTGGTTTGTAGTCTGTGAACTGGCAATCTTTGTGGGAATGCAAGGGGCCCCATGACAACTGGAGTCTCTAATGTATGATGCTGATTGGAGTCTCTTATGTGGGCCAGGTTTCCCCCCAATCCAAGGCCTGGAAGCAGCCACACCCACACAGCAAAGCCTGGTAGGGGTTCTTGAGACTGCCATGCGGTTGGCCAACCAGGATGAGGAAGAAGAGGAGGCAAAAAAGGTATTTGAGAGAGAGAGAGATGGGAGTGGGGAAGGAGGGTGAGTTTGGAACAGGGTATTTTACTCCCCCACCCCCCATCCAGATTGGAGGGAACAAGATGTAGAACAATGCTAGGAGATGTGACATCTGCCACCTGTATTATCTTGGATAAGTCATTGAATTTCTGAGCCTTAATCTTTATCTGTAAGACAAGACTCATGATATTTGTGCTACCTACTTCACAAGGTTAGCTGTGAGAAAAGTGTTTTGTAAACCTTAAAAGAGTACAAAAGTGGAAGCTATCATTATCTGACATTGCCTATGACTGTGGGAGTTAGCGTTTGGACCTTTGGGTGGGGGCACCTTAAACTTGCGTGGGTTGGGCAGTGCCACTACTTGTTTTCTTTGTTGTTCTCTCCATGCTAGCCTGGCACCCACTCCCTTCCTTCTCCACAACCCAAACCCCAGACCTCCCGGCCTTCTGTTCCAGCACCTGCCCCATCTGGGAAAGTGGCTGCAAAAGGCTCCACCAAAGGTAGGTTCCCTGTGCCCCAGAGGCAGGTCCTGTGGGTGATGTGTTTGCTGGCAGTGCCTGGAACCAGCTTCTCCCTCCCTCTTTCCCCTGCCCCACAGCCCAGCAGCAGCTGGCTTTCTTGGAAGGAAGGAAAAAGCAACTGTTGCAAGCAGCCCTGCGAGCCAAGCAAAAGAATGACCTGGAAGGCGCAAAACTCTTTCTTCGCCAAGCCAAGGGATTGGAGCCCATGCTGGAGGCTTCAATCAACGGGTTACCTGTGGACATCACCAAGGTGAGGGGGTTGTTGTGGCTCCTAGGACTCCCTTGCCGTGTCTCTGCCTCGTGCCACCCCTGTGCCTTACCAGAATCACTTCCCTTTTTAGGTGCCCCCAGCACCTGTCAATAAAGAGGATTTCACACTGGCCCAGCGGCCAGGCACAGCCATCTCTCGGGAGCAGGCTGGGCATTACGCAGAGCTCACCAAGTTGATAAGGCAGCAGCATGAGGTATGGGCTAGGGATTGGGGGAAGCCACTGGAGCAGTGATAGTCCTGGACCCCAAGGCAGTGGCTCCCCTAATCTTCTTCTTGTCTCTTCACACCCCCCCCCAAGATGTGCCTGAAGTACTCCAACCAGTTCACCCATCTGGGAAATGTTATGGAAACCAGCAAGTGAGTTTCTTTTCCCTTCCTGTCTTCTCCTCTCCACTGGAATGGAGCATCTAGAATTGGAAAGACCCTTTGACTTCATCTGATCCTATGTTCTTTAACATGGGTGTCTGGTGAAGCCTAGGGATCCCTTATCACAATCAGGTGTCTTAAGTGTACCAAATAGAGGTTTACAAAGGAGGACCCCAATACTGAAAGTTATCAAAATAACTATCTTTAAAGTTCATGATCCTTAGTTAAGAAGCCCTTTGTGCTACAGATGAGGAAGCTGAGGCTTGGAGAAGTTAAATAATTTGCTCTTTTCTTTAGGAAATGTTCCCATATGGGAATCAAAATATGCTCCCCTGTATTTTCCACACTAATTCTGCTTCTTCCTTTCTGGCATAGGGTTAGGGAGATGAAAAGAGGGAATGAGAGGTATAAAACTTTGAAGCTTAGCAGAAGGCATGGACCTCAGGGGAAGGAGCATTGGATTTTTTTGTCAGATAATCTGGGCTTTAAGTAGTAACAAGGTCTTTTCCTTCCCATTGCACTAAATTCCATTCTTTCTGCTAAACTTAGAGTTTTTCCCCCTTTTTCTATACCAGAAAGGCAAAACCTGTGTCAGTGTGTGGAAAGTAGAGAGGGGAAGATTTTGGCTCAGGGTTTGACATGATTTACTAATGATGAAAGCTATTCATCAGACTGGTAGTGGCAGTGAGTTCCCCGTCATTGAATCAGGCAGAATTTGGGTGACTTGATATTGTAGAGGAGAATTTCTTTCTGGGGGTGGGTTTCAGGTGTTTCTGAGCCTGGGATTGAATGACTCTTGTGACTTGCTTGTGGCTTCCGCTCCCTAATGCTCCTCCATTACTCATTGTGTACTCAGGACTTCCTAGCCACCACTGGTGGAGATGTGATGCAGCCCCTGCCCTCTTGGAGCTTATCTGTTTACAAATCCCATTCTGCCATGAATCTAGTCAAGAAGCACTCATAATGTTTGCAGGTAGCATTTATGTAGAAAGCATTTTACATACATTTGTTCATTTGGTCCTCACAGCAGCTGTGAAGTCAACATCCCCATTTTACAAAGGAGACAGACAGAGGCTAACTGACTTGCCCAGGTTTACCTAGCTTGTAAAGGTCCGAGGCAGGATCTGAACTCCATTTTTCCAGGTCCAGTGCTCTCTCCACCAGGCCAGCTGTTACTTGTACCAAATGTGTGTCTTCCTTCCCAATTCTGAACTCCTCCATCAATATGCATATTAGGTTATGGCAGAGAAGAAAAGACTTTCTTTGCTGGAATAGGGTCTGGGAAGGTGACCTGCCTTGTACCCAGTGCCTTTTCTCTCCTTTTTCCTCCCCAAGGTTTGAGAAAATGGCTGAGGACTGCAAGAAGAGCATGGAGATCCTGAAGCAAGCCCACAGCCGAGGCTTCCCACTTCCCAAGTTCCATTATGAGCAGAGGACCTTCAGTGTGGTCAAGTAAGACCCTTAAGGATTCTCTCCTCCCCTTCTACTCCAAACCAGGCCTGAGACTAGCGAACCATGGGCAGCCACAGTTGGGGGAGGGAGGGAGGTTGCTTATCTCCTCTGAGGCTAGTGTTTGTGCTCCCTCACCCCATTCTGCTCTATCCCTGCTAGGATCTTCCCAGAGCTCAGCAGTAGTGACATGGTTCTGTTCATAGTGAAGGGCATCAATCTTCCCACACCGCCAGGTAACAGGGCCCTAAGAATGGGAGGAAGAGGGAGCTGGGTACCTCCTTAGGGCTGTTTTCTCCCTTCTCCTATCTTCCTGCTTTTTCCTCCACCTGGCTGAAGGAGCCTTGACCCCCAGCCTTCATTACAGGAGTATCCCCCAATGACCTGGATGCCTTCGTGCGATTTGACTTCCCCTATCCCAATGCAGTGAGTGAGGACTTTGGAGGGGGGAGGGGAAGTGGAAAACTGAGTCCCGAGGGCTTTGGGGGGGTTTGCTTAAGGTGATTGAAGGACTGGGCTTGAACAGATATACCAGTAAGGAAAGATACTTCTCCTCAGAGAGGGCTGAGGTCTTAGGGACAGGGTCCTTAGACTTCCTGGGGCTGAAAGCGGGATGTATTCTGACTACCCCTAAACTTGGCTCTCAATGTAGGAAGAAGCTCAGAAAGACAAAACCAACGTGATAAAGAATACAGACTCCCCGGGTAAGTAGAAGATGGAGGGTAGGGTCATCGATATTTTGGAGGTCCAGGGCCTGATCTGGCATCTGTCTTTCCTCTTCCTCTTTCCTGGGCAGAGTTCAAGGAACAGTTCAAGCTTTTCATCCAGCGGGGACACCGGGGCTTCAAGCGGGCCATCCAGAGCAAAGGAATTAAGTTTGAAGTGGTACACAAGGGGTAAGTGAGGAGCCAGGACCAAGTGGGACAAGCTCGTTGTGTCCCACAGGCTCCTCATGGCCACTTCTCCTCAGGGGACTCTTCAAGCCTGATCGTACCCTGGGTACAGCCCAACTCAAGCTGGAGGCCTTGGAGTCAGCCTGTGAGATCCGAGAAATCCTGGAGGTATCTGGCTCTTTCCTGACTTCTCTCACTACTTCCCAGTTCCTTGGGCCATGTCTTGCCTGACTTGACTTTTCTCCCTCCCAGATCCTGGATGGCCGTCGCCCCACAGGAGGACGACTTGAGGTGATGGTCCGCCTGCGGGAACCTCTGACTTCCCAGCAACTAGACACTGTCACAGAGAAATGGCTGGTCATTGACCCTCTGTCCCCGGTGAGAAACAGGGCCTGGGGAGCTGCGCCAAGGAAAGGGAAGGCACTGAGTAGAGAATATAAAATTGGGGGGCAATGGGTGAGGCCAGGATAGTCTTTGGGGCAGCCTTAGAGAACAGAAGGGGACCTGATGAGACCAGCTTTCTTTTATCTTCCTCCTGTTCCAATCTGAACAGGCCACAGTGCCCAAGGCAAAGGCCCCACCCATCCCTGCCCCTGGACGGGATCAAGGGGGCAGGTAAGTGGCTGGGCTGGGGCTGGTGGGGCTGTGGGACTCACTGCCCATCTCCGGAACAGAGAATTATTTTTTTGATTGAATTGAACAGCAGACCAACCCGCAACTTACAGAGCTTCAGTGTCATGGCCTTTGACCGGGAACGGCTAGAGAGGAAGGTGGGTGATGGTTCTGGGGCAGGGGTTGCCAGGGACCTCTCTGCAATGACTCCTGAGCTGGGGCAGTATCTTGTGTGCTCCCTCTTCATTGGGGGGGGGGGGGAATTTCTAAAGCCCATCCCAAGAGGCAGGGGTGTCTGGGTCCTCACTTCCAGCTGTTTGGCAGATCATGGCATACAAGCAGGCCCGGCGGGCAGTGCCTGGGGAGTTGGCCCAGCAGTACCAGGACCTTGTGCAGCACAGCCAGTGGCAGAGAGCACAGCTGGAACAGGGAGGCCCGGCCATCAGGAGAGGTAAGAAGTGTCCATGCAAGCTGGGTCTGGAAGCCCTGCTCTGAGCCCTGCCAACAACCCTACCAGAAGGTGTTTGTAGGTGGGGCTTAGTCCTTCCCTGAGCCTTGCCAGGTAGCGGGGCAACAGGAGATCCTTTCCTGATGTTCCCTAGGCTTGGGTGGGGACAGGGCTGGGTGGGCCACCATCCAGGTCCTCATCACTCTGTCTGGTCTTCCAGAGTACCACGCTCAGCTAGAACGATACCTGCAGTGCTACACCGAGGCTGCCCGACGCCTGGGCAGTGATGGCAACAGGGTGAGGCCTGGGGAACGTCAGGGTCTCTTTAGGGCCATGGGGTACCCTCCATTTCTGGGCACTGGGCAGCAGGCCAAGACAGGGAATTGATGGACCACTGTGTTCCCAACAGGACGCAGCTAAGGAAGCTCTGTACAAACGGAACCTGGTGGAGAGAGAGGTAAGAGCCCAGGGTGGTGGCTGTAATAGGGACCTTCTCTCCCATTCATTCTCTCTCATCATCTTCCCGCCCCATCTCTGACCCAAGAATTACCAAAGCCTCTCGGGCCTGAGGTGGGACCTGATCACCAAGACCCTCATCCCATCTCTGACGTGGGGCTCCTGGAGTCCCTCACCTCTGACCCGGGATGCTCTCTAACCCCAACACTGATCTCTGGGGTGGGCTCTTTTCTCAGCTGCAGCAGCTTCGGAGGTGATGGTTTCATCAGGACTATCCCAGGGCACTGGGCTTCTCCCAATCCAGGGAACAAAGGCAGCTGACTCTGGGAGCAGGTGGAGGGGCCCAGAGTGCTAGGAAGGAGGTGACGGGAGAGGGGTGAGCACCAGAGCGCCCCGGGCTCCCTCTGGGCTCTCCAGCCTACCCTGATGACTGCTGAAGACCAAATCTTCTGACAATCACTTGACAATCACTGGGAGGGAAGGGATGTCTCTGGCCTGGCCCACTCTGAGGGAAAGGAGAGTAGAGTGGCGCCTGTTTCAAGTTGGAGTTTGGTGTCTTTCTCTCCCTTTGCTGGTGGAATTGTGGAAACAGGAAAGTTTAAGTTACCGTGAAGGCATCTGTACACACTGTGCCACACAGAGCTCCCCATTGGAAAGCCAGGCCAGCTGGCAGAGGCTCTGGGCTCCCAAGCCCACAGACTGGCTCATGCCTGGGGCAGCGTTTCCCTTCTCCCAGGCCCCCATTGTCCCCTTCACAGAATGTGGTTTGCACAGTCGAGCAGGCTTGAGGTCCTGGGGACTGGGTTCCGGCTGCCCCCCCCCCCTCCTTCCCAGATTCCCAAGCACTTTATTTTCTCATCTGCCAGTCTGAGGCTCCTGGGAAACCTAAGGGTACCAGCCTCAGAAGCCTTAACTGGCCAGCATCCACCCCAAAGAACACTCCTGCCTGGGCATGAAACCTGTGGGACCCAGCTCCCTGACCCTCAGCCCACCTGGCCAGCTGCAGGAGGCGCAGAAGCATGACCCTCCTGGGCTGGGCAGACCTCCCATTGCCTCCGAATGAGGACAGGTCTTCAAACCTGGCAGGGGGAAGGGCAGGTTGGGATTGGGGGGAGCAAGCACATACAATAAAGAGCAAGGGTTGCACACAGCATGACTCTGTCCTTTGTTTCTCCTGTGGCTCTTGGCCCTGCCCTTTGTCCTAGCTGGGAAACTTGCTGGTCCACTGCAGAGCTTCCCTCAGCAGAAAGGGAACACGGAGCAACAGCACCTTGGCTGTGACTCAGACGTCCCACTATCACCGAGGGCCAGGGTGAAGGTGGGGATATCTGGGCCTTGCCATTAGGCCCTACCCTCAGCAGTCATAACCTACAGTTTGCTTGCCCCTTGCCCCTGAAGATCCCTAGGCAAAGGCAAAGATCCCAGGAGGGAGCAACTCCAGTCCTGCCTGTCCAGAAAGTGGAAGAGGGCCTTGTGTCCTCCAAAGCCAGCTTGGAGCCTGGCCCCCATTCTCACCACCCCTCATGCCATCTGGCTCACAGAGAGAGCAAGCATTGGCCACTGAGTGCCCTGAAAGCGGCCCCAGAGAGAAAGGCAGCTGAGTGGCCAGAGAAGGAACGCTCAGTGCTCTGGGGATCCCTGCTGGACAACAAGACCATCAGCTGGGCTCAGTGAGCCTGGGGCCGCCGGGGTCGCCTGGGCATCTTGACGATGACTGGCTCAGGGTTTCCTGACGTATCCACCACCTCCAAATGCAGCAGGTTCAGAAAGGCCTCGGGGGAGATGCTGGTCATCAACAGCTGGTTGGATCTGGAGGAAATGGTGGGTTTCTGGGTATGTTTGAAGATGGGATGCAACAGAGATGGAAGATGACTTCATCCCCAACCAAGGAACCCAGACATCCTAGCATCTATCCAGGTGGCCTCTGCCAGAAGATGTGGGGGAAGAGGGTGGGCAGTATAGAATGAGTTGGACGGTCCCTCATAGAGTATCTAGCCTGACCCATATCTAAACACAAATCCCTTCCATCACTGGATTACAGATGTAGAACTGAGAGGGATTTTCCACAATCCTACAGAGGACTGCTGAGATCCCTGAGAAGTGGTGAAAGGTGGTACACTCTAGGTGGGGGGGGGGGGGGGGGGGGGGGGTGGGGGGGGGGGGGGGGGGGGGGGGGGGGAGTGCATTCTAGATCGAACAGAAAAGATCCAGAATCAAATCTCAGCTCTGGGAGTTCGTGCTGCTCTCTGGGCTCCAGATTTCTGACTTGTTAAAGGAGACATTGGATTAAGTTATTTCTTAGGAGTAATTACATGCCCTCCTAGCTCTTAATTTCTGGGGTCCTTTGGTCATCCATCTTCTCCCTCCAGATGCTGCCTCCCTCCCGAGGAGCCACAGCAGGAATACCTGAGGACCAGTGCCCGCAGGTGGGGGGTGCTGAGAAACGCTTGTGCGCCCACGCTGCCGATGCGGTTCCCCTGCAGGTACAGGAATTCCAGGGCCTCGGGAAGATCAGGAGGCACGAAAGACAGCTCGTTGTGGCTGAGGTCCAGGAGCTGCAGGCATGAAGGGGTCAGACTTGGGGACCACTCGGACCCCAAGCTCCCCAAGCTCCCCCACCACCCCCTTTGGGCCTTCGCAGGCCCTCACCTTGAGGCTAGGGACCTCCTGCCAGGTCCCGGGCATGATGGAGCCCACCCGGAGCCTGTTGTGTCCCAGGTGTAACTCCTGGAGCATGCTCAGGTTGGTCATGGGCTCGGGGTCCAGGCTGTTGACCTGATTCCTGGGCAGCCTGAGCACCTGCAGGCTGCCAGGCAGGCCCTGGGGCAGCAGCGTGAGGCGGTTTCCGGCCAGGTCAAGGGTCTGCAGGTGCCCCAGGTGGCAGAATGCCAGGTGGTGGAGGTGGGCGCTAGTGAGTCTGTTGTGGGCCAGGTTGAGGTCAACCAGAAATGGTGTGGCCACCAAGGCCTGAGGTCCCAGCTTGCTGATGCGGTTGTGGGGCAGCATGAGGGCGCGGAGGTGGCGGGGCAGTCCCGGGGGCACCTCTTCCAGCCCGTTGGCATAAAGGTGCAGCGTATGCAGTCCTCGCAGACCCTGGAAGGCAGCCGGCTCCAGCCCCACAGGCCCCAGGGGGTTGTGCTGTAGTAGCAGATACTGCAGCCCCCGGGCCCCGCTCAGCCGTCCTGCCGGCACATGATGGATCTGGTTCCTGCCCAGATGCAAGATGACCAGGCTGGAGGGCAACCCCTCCGGCACCTCACCCAGCCTGTTGTTGGACAGGTCTAAGTACTCCAGGCTCTTGAGTTTGCTGAGGGCCAAGAAGATCCTGCATTGGAGACTGGAAGAAACCTTGGCCATTGCCCAGTCCACCCTTCTGACCCAAGACCACACGGCTTGTTCGGGTCTGCCACGGACAGGGGCGTCCCTGCCGTGCCTCAGGGAGCTGTTCAGAATGGGCTTCCTCTACCCCCAGACCCTTCCAGCCCACAGGGAAGGTCTTTCTCCTTCCCAGGACCTTTCCAAACCACTCCTGGATCACATGATTTAGAGCTGACAGAGACTGTATCTGCTCCAAACCCTTCTTAGACAGATGGGGAAGCTGAAATCCAGAAAGGGGGATGACTCACTTCTCATAAAAGTCACCCAACTAGTAAGCAGCAGATTCGAATTCAATCCCTCTCACTCCGTGTCCCAGGGCCCCTTTTTTTAATCACACATCGGGAGGGTGGCTGACTGGAATTCAAATCCAGGCTCTTTCCTCCCTGTGAGACACTGGAAACCATTCAACCTCTCTCTCTTGGGGTTTCCTCATCTCTAAAGTGAAGAGGTAGAACTAAGTGACCTCTGAACCCTCCAGCTTTAGATCTCTGACCCTATGACTGTGGCTTTCAAATGGGAAAGTCACAGCAACTTAATTTAAAGGCCCCAAACCTCTCTGGCTCCCCAGTGCCTGCAGACAGTGCCCAACATGGGGCAGCACTCAGCAAGGGCTTGCTTGTGACCAGGCCGGCTAACTGGCCTTGGGTTCTGGCCAATTCCTGGAGCAGGAATTAGGGGTCTTCTCCAAGCCACATTCTTCACAGGCACTCCCACCGCAGGTGAGGGGCCCCGGCTTCGCAAAAGCCCTACCTGAAGGTGGTAGCATCCAGGCCGGCGTCAGACAGCCGATTGTGCTGGAGGTAGAGCTCCCGCAGCTGAGACTGTCGTCCCAGGGCCCCCCGAGGCACCTTGGCAATTTGGTTGTTCTGTGGAAGGAGGGCAGGGTCAGGGGCCCCGAATGCCCACAGGGAAGGGGGGGAACAGCAGACCCCCTACCTGCCTCCTCCCTTACCCCCCAAGGCACCTGCAGGTGGAGTCGAACCAGTGAAGAGGGCAAGCTGGGCGGCAGGTAGCTGAGCTGGTTGCTGGAAAGGATGAGGGTGGTAACAGCCTCAGAACCATGGAAGGCATCAAAGGGGAGACCGGTGTTGGTCAGCTGATTGTCGTGGAGATACACCGACCTGGGCGGAGAGAGGAACCAGTACAAGCCCATTTGGTCCTCTGTAGGCAGGGGATTAGAGCAGAGGAGCCCCATATATATGAGGGGCTCTCCCGCTCAGATCAAAGGCTGAGTCAGGTCTTCCCTCCCTCCCTTCCTCCTTCCTTCCTTCCTCCCTTCTTTCCTCCCTCCTTCCTTCCTTTCTTCCTCTCTTCCTCTTTTCTTTCCTTCCTTCTTTCCTCCCTCCTTCCTTCCTCTCTTCCTTCCTCCCTTCCTCTTTTCCTTTCTTCCTTCCTCTCTTCCTTCCTTCCACCCTCCTTCCCTCATGCCAGACTAACAGGGCCGGGGCTTACCTGAGTTCAGGTTTCTCCCCAAATGTGAGTGGGTAGATCTCCATCAACTGGTTGGCAGCAAGGTCAGCAATGCGTAAGGAGTGGGGCAGAAACTGGGGTGCCACAGTAAGCTGACAGAGCACAACCAAGCTGCCATTTAGGCAATGGATCGAGAGCTGGAAGAAACCTTAGAACTAATCTAACCCAACTCCCCCATCTTACAAATCAAAAAGAAAACTATAACCAGGTGGCCAAAGAGTTCGTGATAGGCCTAGTGTCACATCTGCTGACCACAATTATTTGGCTCTACTTTCTGCTGCACTTTAACCCTAAGCACCCCAAGCCCCTTGGTCCCCCACTCATCGGAGATGAGGAAATTGGGGATAATAAGAGTACCTACCTTCCAAAGTGTTGTGAAGATCAAATGAGATGTCTGAAGTGCCTTAAAACTATATAAATGTTAGTTATTATTATTGCTACCACCTGGCCTTTGCTTGAAGTACTCTTGTGATGGGGAGCTCACTACCCCTTGAAGCAGTCCATTCCACCTTTGGACAACTCTAAAGGACAAGAGAATCCTCCTTACACAAAATCTAAATCTGCCTCCAAGCCACTTCTATCCATAGCTCCCTGATTCTGCTCTGGGTAATCACCAATAATTGATAATAAATAATACAAATAACAAATAAATCAATAATAACCGTGATTATAATGAGCATTTTTGTAGCGCTTTACATGTATCATCTCATTTGATCTTCACAACAACTCTGGGAGATAGATGCTATTATTATCCCTCTTTGCAGATGAGGAAACTGAGGCAAGCCACAAAGGTTAAAGGACTTATTCAAGATCACACAGCTAGTAAGTATCTGAGGTGGAGTTTGAACTCGGGGCTTCCTAACTCCAGTTCCAGGGCGCTATGCACTAAGGCAATATCTAATTGCCAAGAACAAGTTATCCTTCTTTCTACAGGACAGCATCCAATTTGAGCAGAACATGGACCCCTGGATTTGTCTGATTGTTGTGATGCTGTAGCAGCCGTCGATACTTAGTCCACACCTTAAGACCTCTCGTAGCCTGAGACTGAACTGCAAATCACGCATATGATGACAACCACCATTTTCCAGCACTTTGGGGTTTATTCCTTGCAATACCTCTAGGAGCTGCACCCCTAGTACAAATATGATCATCCCCACTTTACAGGAGTAATAGTGAGGTTCACTGCAATTAAGTGACTGGCCTATAATCCTACAGTGAGTTGTGCTGTTCATCCTTTATTTTTGAAGAGGACCAGTGAGCTCATGGGTGATGTCCTGATCTGTAAGTAAATATTCCAGGAAGACTCTACTCCTTCCACAGCACTATTTGGGCTTGGGGAGGCAGAAGGAAGCCTCCCAACTCCTCATCTTCCCCCACTGCCTGAGTCACGTGGGCAGTCTAGCCTCCTGTCATATGGGGAGCCCTGTAGGTCCTTCTGGGCTCTTGGCTTCCCTAGACTGGAATCAGGAGGGATCCAATCGCAGGATTTAGAGCCAGCAGAACTTTTAAAGATCACCTAGATTGTCCTCATTTAACAGGGAAAGAAACTGAGGCATGAAGAGGAGATGGGGCTTTCTCAAAGTCACATGGATGCCAAGTGGAAATTGAGTCTTGGAGCTCCAAATCCACAGCGGCTTCCACTACCCTGCCTGTGTGACCACGTGAGCAGGGGGTCCTGCTCTGGCTAACCCCTCCTCCCTCCCTCCCTCCCTCCCTCCCTCCCCTTATAACCCCAGGCCTTGCTCTAACCTGATTGTTGGCCAGATAAATGTACTGAAGGTCAGGCAGGGACTCGAAGGCTTCATCTGGGAGGCCTGGGCAAAGTGGAGAGGATAGTACTGCAGGGAGCGGGGGTTCCCAGCCCCCTCCCCTTCTTAGCTTCCCATGAGCCCGATTCCTCCTTCCCTCCCTCTCTGCTCCCCATTGAAAGCTTCTCGGGGCCCCAGGCTTGCTTTTTCACACCTGAGTTCCCAAGAGTAAGGGGTAAACAGAGTCACAAGTATTAGAGTTGGAAAGGGAATTGGAGATTGTCTAATCTTAGTCCGAGCCCCTCATTTTATGAATGGCAACCTCAGTCCTTCCGGACTCCAGATCCAGGTGGGGAGGGAGAAGAGGAGGGCCTTATCCTAAGTTCGGGAAGTAGTGGCCAAGGCCAGGATGGAACCAAAGTCTTGTGACCCCGAATCCAGAGGTTCTTCTCAGTCTCATCTGAAGATGCAGGACCCAGAAATGCCCAGCCTCCCCCTACAGAAGCTCCTCTGTGTAGCCAGCCCCTTGCCCTGGGCTCAGCTCCAAAGCCACAGGCTGCTCCCCTCCCCCTTTTCCGTTTTGTTCTGCAAATAGGAGTTTCTGGGAAGCTGGAGGTGGATTCCCCCAGCAACCCTTCCCCCTTCCCCCCTCCCTCATGGCCTCAGGCGCCTGTCCCCTCCCCCACTCCTGATGTCTGGCCGAGAGGGGGGCAGCAGGAGCAGCAGTGAACTAGGAGGGGGAGAGGGGGAGATAAAAGGGTTCCGAATGTCACTCACCGTCTGAGGACAGTTGGTTATTGTGAAGGTTGAGAGTCCGAAGGTAGCAAAGGCGAGAGAGCTCATTGTAAGGAATCTCCAGCAGCTGGTTATTCTGAGGGAGACCCAGACCTGCCACATCATCGCTGCCTCCTTACCCAAAACAAGCCCCTGCCCTCAGGGAGCCCCCAGTTGGACGAGAGAGAAATGACTGTCCCAGAGCCCTCCCCGCTAAGATTGCAGTTTAGTTCTGAAAGGCTGGAATTTCCAAAGCCTCACGAAGTTTGGGGGTGCTCCTATTCACAGCAACTAGGCAAACCAGCGGGGTAGCATCAGGCCAGTTAGTCAATAAGCATTTGTTAAACACCTACTTTGTGCAAGGCAAATGTGTGGATAAACATGTGGAAACTACTAGGGAGGCGAATTTCAGAGTGGGGGGAGGGGAGAGCTAGTTGTCTTAAAAAAAAAAAAAAAAGGCTGCAGGAGTAAAATAACCCTAACTCTGTATTTTCTCCCATATAGTGTGTGTATATATATATATATATATATATATATATATATATATATATATATATATACATATAGTGACATATACATATATGTGTGTGTATATATAGAGACAGACAGACAGACAGAGACAGAGAGAGACAGAGACACAGAGAGAGAGACAGAGAGGAGACAGAGAGACAGAGTCAGAGAGGAGACAGAGACACAGAGAGACAGAGACAGAGAGGAGAGACAGAGACACAGAGAGACAGAGACAGAGAGGGAGGGAGGAAATAAGGTCCTACTCTCAGGGAGCATCTAATTTGAGAGACAGAAAAACCTTGTCCTCAGGGATCCCCTAGTTTGGGGGACACAGGGCCCACTGCCCTGAGCAATGGTCCAAAGACCAGAAACAAAATACAGCTGAGACATATACCTGGAGGGAGAGGTGCTGGGCACCCTTGGTGATGTTACTGGGGAAAAGCTGAAGGTCCAGGCCATCACAGGACACGGTATCATCCCTGGGGCAGGAGCATCGAGGTGGGCAGGCTCGAGGTGGTGGCTGCAGGCTCTCCCCCAGGTGGGGAAAATTCTGGTCTTCTGTCAAGATGGGGAGGACTGGAGCAGCATCCTGGCTGTGACTAGGTAGGCTTCCCAGCAGCAAGAGCAGTAAAAGGAGGCGCATTGGCTAGCAGGGGACATGGAGTTGGGAGGAGATGTCTAAGCCTGGTGGGTAGGGGCCCACAATACCTGACTCAGGAACAGGATCATCGCTATGGGGACCGCAACATCCCAGCCGAGCCCCTGGCAGAGCTCATCATCGGGGGACAGCCCGGCAAAGTGAAGGCTGGGGGTGAAGAAGAGACAAAAGCCTCTCCCACAGAATTCTCTCAGATCATAGGATCAGAGGGCTGAGAGCTCATCTCAGGTGTCATCCCACCCCACTCCCTCATTTACAAGAGAAAGGAAGGGGCTTATCCCAAAAAGCTCTTAGCTAATAAGAACACAAGAGCCTATAGGACCAAGAACTAGCCATTGAAAGGAAGTAACCTACTCCAACCACCTCATTTTAAGAGCTGGGGAAACTGAGGTATCTGTCACTTTTTCCAGGGAAAAAAACCCAAACCCTACAGGTTCTATTCTTAACACCCAATTCTACCCCAGGCCAGTCTATTCCCTAGGGGCTACCCCTCTGAGAGTCAACTGTCAGAAGGCTTGACTGCTGCCACCCCTTCCTCCTCACTGAACTGGCCCCCTGTCAGACCAGCGGGTGGTCCCACCCCAGGGAGCACCACTGCTCCTGCCCTCTCCCCTACTCCCTCCTCACCATAGCCAGACTCCAGCTCTGTCTCTGCTTAGCTTCTGCGTAACTTGGCTTCCTAATTGAATCCAGCCGTCAGCACACACGGGCTTCCTCCTCCTGCTCCCCCTCCTGTTCCCCTTCCCTCTGCCTGTACAAACACCATCAATATCCCCCACCTCCCAAAGCCATCCCCCTGCCTCCAGACCCTAGAGACGGTCCAGGGGAAGAGACTGGGGGCTGGGCTTGCCTGTGTGTCCCCCCCACAAGTGGGGGAGGGGGAGTTAGAGGGATGGATTTCCCCCTCTGGACTTAGCTTGCGTAATTGGGGCTGAGAGGAATGCTTGGGAAAAGGCCCAGCCTCACCAGTCTGGTATTTCAACCACAGCAGCCCATCGGGTGAAGGCTTGAGGAGAGGTGGCAGGGGAGGAACAGCTATTTGGTTTTTATCTATTTTAGGGGGTTTCACAAACCCCCCTCAGCTCTGTGGCTGTTCCTGAAAGACAAGAGATTTAGTAAGGATGTAGTAGCTATCTTCAAGCATTTGAAGGGTTGTCCTGGGGACAGAAGGCAGAACTGGAAACTATAGGTAGAGACACTGAAGAGAGGCGATTTAAACTGAGCAGGAAGAAAAATTAATTTCTTAACTTTCTATTAGTTAAACTAGATATCCCCAGAACATCCCAGTTATCCAGAGCAGTCCAAAAGAGAAATGGGTAATCTTGTGAGGTAATGAGCTCCCTATCATTGAAAGTCTTCCAGAAGAGGCTAGATGATCATTTATTGGACAGATTGTAAAGGAGATTCATGATCAGGTATATTTGAGCTAAAGGTCCTACCTAATTCTGAGTCTGAAATGGGTGTGCATTTCAGATGCAAGGATAAAAAATGACCTAGGTCCTGCTTTTTTTTTTTTTTAATAATTATAACTTTTTATTGACAGAACCCATGCCTGGGTAATTTTTAACATTATCCTTTGCACTCACTTCTGTTCCGATTTTTCCCCTTCCTCCTTCCACTCCCTCCCCCAGATGGAAAGCAGTCCTATACATGTTAAATATGTCCCAGTATTTCCCTAGGTCCTACCTTAAAGAAGTTAAGAATCTAAAAAGAGGAATACAGAATTAAGTTCGATGCAGGAGAAAACAAGAAGAGAGTGAAGGGCTTCTTCAGGGCTGGGTTATTGGGTTATTGTGCTAAGCACTGCATGTACAAATACAAGCAAGCAAAATATCACCTGCCCTTAGAGAACTTATATTCTAAAGAGGGAAGATGACCCGTAAAGGAGAGCTAAAAAGGGAAGGGAGTGTAAGCCACAGAGCTATGATTTGGAAATGACTAGGAAGTGGCAGGGTAACCTTGATTCTGAACAAGATAAGGCATTAGCTCAGGGCTTGAATTGAGAGTGCTGGTGGGAGGTAAGTTGAGAAGTGTGGACAGGCTGCCTGGATAGAGTTATAGGAGAGCCAAGCCAAGTGCAAAGAGAAATCCAAGGTGGGAGAAATCATTTTCACCTGAGGAGAAATAGACACCTACTTGAATGAGGTGGCCCTTAAGGCAAGCTTTGTAGGGAAGGTTGGTGGTGTAGGTGACTTTATTACAAATGCAGGGGATGATGTGAGCAGAGGCAGGAAAAATGGATGGGGGAGGAAAACTTATGAGATGTAGAGGAAATAGTTGGGGAAGTGAGGAAGGCATTTGGGTCCTAAACTTCTCTTTGCTCCCTTTCCCTGTTCCCCCAAGCTCAGCAGAGATCCTCTTTCTCTTTGGGGATTGGGTACTTGGGTACTACTATCCTGCCCCCTGAACATAGCCTGTGAAGGTCTAGTGGATGATTCTTAGGTCTGGGATCCTTGTCCACTTGGGACCAACTTGGGATATTTCTCAGCCAAGTGATATTTATGTCCTAAATCTTAGATCTTCTCCTGCTCTAACAAGAATGCACAGTCTGGAAGAAATCCAGGGCACCCTCCACGGGACTTTGCACTATCGTCTTTGAGTCTTTTTTTTCTTATCTGTAAAATGGAGATAATTGCATTCCTTGCACAGAGGGAAAATGCTTTGTAAAAAAAATTATAAAGGGTTTGTATGCCTTAGATAGAAGTACTTTCAGAATATGTCAGTCTCCTAAAGTTAGTCCAGAGCTGGAGGGATGTTTAGATGCCTATCTATTTAGGGCACTGTTTTCCTCAATACTGCACAACAACTTACTTTAGTTAGGCTTCAAGCCTGGGAATATGATTTAGGATGACATAGGATTTTTAGCCTAGCAAAAGGATCACCATAAGTGGTATGTATTGAATCGATTAACGAGCATTTGTAAAATGCTTACCTTGTTTCAGGAATTATATCAAGTGTGGGGATATAAAAGCAAGAGGGAAAACCATCCTTGTCCTCAGGAAGCTTACAGTCTAGCTGAGGAAACATGTACATATATGAATGTAATAAGGGACTAACCAAGGAGATTGCAGTCCTTCTAAGCATATACAGTTTACAAGACACCATCTAATCACTCCTTCTCCAATACACTTTCACCTAAGAGTAATAAATTCTAAATCTCAAGAGACAAAGAATAGAGATGGCACATTCATGGCCTTATGAAGGAGACAAATAGGTGTCAAAGGAGGGCAGTGTTATCATTACCTTTTCCCCCACCTGGAAGCTTACAACAGTCTTTGCCATGATCACTGCCAGGAAAAAGAAAGAGTGGGTTGCTCCTCTCTCTCCTCTCTCTCTCTCTCTCTCTCTCTCTCTCTCTCTCTCTCTCTGTCTCTCTCTGTCTGTCTCCCCAATTCTTTCTCTCTCTCTCTCCTCTCTCTCCCTCCCTCCTTCCACCTCTCTTCCTCCTTTTTCTCCCTCCCCTCTTTTCTCTCTCTCATCCTCCCTTCCCCCCTCTCTACTCTCTCTTTCTGTCCATCCGTGTTTGTTTCTCTCTCTCTCTCTCTCTCTCTCTCTCCCCTCTGTTTATCTTTCTCTCCTTCCCTTCCTCTCTCCCTCCCTCCCTTCCTCCTCCTTCCCTTTAATTTTGCAAGTTCTGTTCCAGCTCACTAGCCAGAGGCCCTTTCCTTCATCCTTCAGAAAGTATACAAGAAACAGTCACATAATTCTGGTGTATTCTCCATAGTCCACACTAAGTATTTCATCTGGTAAAGCCTGCTGTTTATATGCTCATATGACTGAGCTCTCATTGGCCAGTCCCTGGTTACATAAGTATAAATAGAAATATACAAAAGGAATGTAAGGTAGTTTGAGGCTGGAGGGCAATAGAAACTGGCGTCAGAAAAGGTTTCATTTAGTTGGTGATACTTGAGCTGAATCACAAAGGAAACTAGAGATTCCAAGAGGTGAAGAAAAAGCAGAGAAGAGGCTGGAAGACATGTTAGGCGTTGGGGGGTGGGGAGTGGAGGAGACAACCCAGGTTAAAGCACAAAGATAAGAGAGGGAGTGTTTCATGAGGGTTCCAATAAGTAGGCCAGTATGGTTGAACCATAGACTGTATGGAAGGGAGTGAAGATGATTGGAAGATTGGAAAGGTAGTCAAGTCAGCAAAGTACTCTTTTACTATATAGATACATGAAACTGTTCTAGGCTCTTTATTTGTTCTCACAATGAAATAGACTGTAGACTAGAATTTTACTATAAGCATTAAGATAAACTTCTATTAAGTTATCTAACTGGAGCAAAAGATATTTGAGCCTTATAATGTAAGCCACTCCTATATGTAATAAAAGGAGAATTTCTTTACTTAGGTATGGGAAGAGCTTTAAATTCCCAGAAGAGAAGTGATATTTGAGTCTGAGAGAAATAGGTAGTCATTGAAATTTATTGAGGAAGGTGATGACATGATGAGATGTGTATCTTAAGAAAATTATTTTGACAGTAGTGTGGAGGATGGATTGAAAAGGAGAGACTTGAAGGATAGAGACTAAGTTCCAATAGTCCAAGTTGAGAAGTATAATTGGTAATCGAACTAGGCTGTGAATAAGAAGATATATGTGTGAGACATGAGTTAGAAATACGATTTGGCAAACAATTTAGATATATGTAGCAAGTGAGAGTGGGAAATAGAAGATGACACTGAAGTTTAAAACCTGGGTGACTGAGAGGATGCTGGTGTCTTCCACAGAAAAATGGAAGTTCAAAAGCGGGGTAGAGTTTGAGGGGAAGATAATGAATTATCTTTTGGGTGTATTGAGTTTCAGATGCCTACAGGAATTTGAGATGTTTAATGGGCAGGTTGTGATTTGGAGCTTGGGCTCAGAAGAGAGTCTAGAGCTGGATATGTAGGTCTAGGAGCCATCTGCATTGAGAGGACCATTGAACCCAAGGTCAGATGAAGCCACTAAGTGAGAGTATGTAGAAAGAGAAAAAATCAGCCTTGAGATAGTTACAGTTAGAGGGCATGAAATAGATGATGGTCAAATAAAATCACTGAGGAAAAGGGGGGCAGACAGAAAAAAGGAGAATTGGGAGAAAACATTCAACAAATATTAAACATCTACTATGTGTCAGCATAGGACAAAAGTGTAGAGAACAAGATAATTTCTATTTACAATGATCTTACACATATGACAAGTACATATAAAAATAGAAAAGCATAAATATAAAGTGAATAAATACAAATACATACAATAGTCAAATTCAAGGTAGTTAGGAAGAGAACCACTAATAGGTGGAAGAGAACCACTAATAGGTAGAAGAGGTCAGGAAAGGCTTCAAATGCAGAAGATGATGCCTGAACTAAATCTTGAAGGAAAAGGGAGACTTTATAAGACAAAAATAAAGAGGCAATACCCTCCAGGCTTAGGGAATGGTTAATGTAGAGGCATAAGGAAGGAAATGTATGACAAGTCTTACTAGTTGGCTAGCTCACAGAGTATGGGATGGGAAGTAATAGAGAGGCCAGTTGGCTGGCTCACAGAATATGGGATGAGAAGTAATAGTTTCCAATAAGATTAGAAAAATATATTGAGACAAGGTTGTATAGGAATTTAAAAATTAAACAAAAGAGATAATATTTTATCCAAGAGGTAATAGGAAGCTACTAGAGTTGGTTGAATAAGCTGAATAGTCATATCTTTGCTTAAGAAAAATTACTTTGGCAGCAGTGATGGACTGGAATGGTGAGCAGAGGCAAGGAGACTAATGGGGAGGATGTTGTAATAACTCAGATTATGAAGGCCTGAACTCAAGAAGTAACCAATCCAGTAAAGAGAAGTCAATTTCAAGAGATGAAGTAAAGATAGAACTGACAAGATTTCACAGATGATTGGATGAGGGAAAGGATGATGATCTAAGATATTGGAAGAATGGTGGTGTCTTCACTCAAAATAGGAAAGTTTGAAAGAGGAAAAGATTTAGGAAGAAATAATGGTTTCAGTTTTAGACATGTTGCATTGGAGATGTCTCTGTGTCATCCATTTTGAAATGTCTAACTAGCAATTGGAGCCCTGGGATTAAAAGTTGGAGAAGAGACTGGGGGCTGTCATCTGCATAGAAATGACAGTTTAATCCATGGGAGCTGATGAGTACCAAGAAAGGGGGTAGGAGAAATTAAGAGGATAGAAGAATTATGTAAGAACTTATGAAAGTTCTATACTGTACTTTATTATTTATCATTTATTCATAGTTTTGTGAAAGAACTTTGGGGAAATCTGCATCTGAGGAAATGGAGTTAATGATGAGTCAGCAAAAGAGAGTAAGAAAAAGGATGATTGAGGATGTAACATGCTAGAGAAGAAAGGAGGGGGATAGGATCAGTTCCACATGTCAAGGGGTTGGCCTTGGCAAGGGAAAAGGTTACCTCTTTGTCAAAGTCTCTGGAAATGGACAAGACAGTAGGGGATTTTGTCTAGGGGCTTGGTGATGAAGGGAAAAGGAAAAGAGGGAACTCATGTAGAAAATCCTCAACTTTTTCAGTAAAGTAAGAATCAAGGTCTTCAGCTGAGAGAGTGAGAGGAGGAAGTATGAAGGGGCTTGACAAGAGAAGAGATCTGAGATAACTTTTATAAAGAGTTAAGGTGGGGAATCAATAAGGGAGGAATAAAAAGAATGCCTTGCAGTGGTTAATGATGAATAACATGAACTTGTAATATACCCAGTCAGTACAACTGTGAGACTTCCTATAGTTGCATTCAGCAACTTGTAAGAATGGAGAAAGAGGATGATGGAAGTAATTCAAGACTGAGGTGTAGCAAATGGAATAGTGATAGGACAAGAGAACAGTAATAATGGTATTGAAATGACTTTTTACTGGGCTGAAGCTAGAGGGAAACAAGTCAAGTCAAAGTTGGGATATTGACTTGAGAAAGCACGAGGAGTGGAGGAAATAGAACTCTACAGGCAAAGGAACAGATTTAGGAAGAAGAGGAGACAATGTCCAAGTGAAAAAGATGACTAATAACTAACACTATTAGTGTTAAATAATGCAGAGAAGTCAAGAAAGAAGAAAATTAAGAAGGGACTAATAGAATTGTCAACAAAGAAATCATTGATAACACTGAAGAGAACAGTTCAATTGATTTGTGAGATTGGGAGTCAGATTGCAAATAGTTTTAAAGAAATTTAAAGGAGACTTGGAGAAAAATAGAAGCAATGGAGAGGAGTGTTATGTGGAAATGGGTTTATTTTTGGTTCAGAATTTAGCTGAGAAAGTAGAGATATAAGACAACAATCATTGGGGACAGTATGATCAAATGAGTTTTTTCCCCCAGGATGAGGCAGATTTGAACATGTTTGTAGGCAATAGGAAAGAAGCCAAATATGGAAAGTCTGAAGATTAGGGTTGAGAGGAGTTGTGTGATTGTAGAGGCAACCTGCTAGAGACAAAAGAAAAGCACGAGATCAAAGTACTATCTGTCAAATGGTCATTCTCAGGGATGGAGAGAAGGAAGGGTACATGGGATACTACGGTGATTGATAGAAAAAAGAGAAAATATCAATATAAACTTATTTTTAAAAAGAAGAGCATGGAATCAAGGGTGCATGTAATGAAACTTGTTATGGTATGGGAAAAGGGCTACTTCATCAGATACTGGAATAAAGAAGGAAATAGTGGAGAATGTTGCTTAGGGGTTTTGAGATAAGAAGGATCAGAGAAGAGGAAGCACACTGAAGATGGCCTTGATGTGAGAAGAGATCTTTGACTTAGAGGATAGGGAAAAGTAGTGCCATGGGAGGCTTGAGGAGAAAAGAGAAAGTTTTAAATAAGTATTGTGATGAATAGGCAGAGAATCAACTAGGGAGGAGTAAGAGAATTGCTTTGTGAAAAGGAAGGCTGAGTTGAGATTAGATAAAACCAAAATTTCAATATTAACAACCATACTAAAAATGCTTCAAATCACTAGTGTAAGTAATTAAACTCAAAACAACTCTAAGGTTTTACCTCACACCAAGCAAATCAGTAAAAGCTTCAAAAGATGGTAATTTCTAATGATTGTGGAAAGACAGATGTACTAATGCATTGTTGGTGGCGTTGTGAATTGATACATAAATTCTGAAAAGCAATATGTAATTAGCAAATAAAATGACTAAAATGTCCATACCCAAGAGGTTCCACTGCTAGGCTTTCCTTAGACTCTAAGGAAACACTTGACAAAAAATGAAGACCCCACAGATATCAGAATATTCAAGCAGCACTTTTTGTGGTAGCAAAAAACTGAAACAAAGTAGATGTCTATCAATTACATGACGGCTAAACAAATTGTGCATATAGTAGAATGTATCATAGTAATATAATCATTCTGCTGTAAGAACTTAAAAACATTATGAATGCAGAGAACCATAGAATTGTATGAACTGATGTAGAGTTAAGTAATTATAGCCAGGAAAACAATGACTTTTTACATTGTTATAATGTTACAATGTAAATAGAAACAACAACAATAGCAAAACCAAATAAAAAGAATGTTATAAAATTATAAAGAAAAGGCTATGGGTACAAGAAAGGCATATAAAACCACCACCACCCCATTCTTATTTGCAGAGGTGGAAATCCATGGCCAGTCAGTCAACAAACATTTATTAGACACTTACTATGTATCAAACACTGCGCTAAACACTGGTTGGTTGTTCTTTGTTCTTGAAGGGGACCAAAATGACATTACTGTGTTAAAGTCAAGTTACAGTGTATCCAACTGTGGCTGATCAGACCAATATGAATTTGAAATGCTCTGCCACAGGTTGAGCACAAATAAGTCCCTATAAATATTTGGGGTGGATTCTGTAACTTTGTGCATCTCACATTGTTTTTTTCATTTTAATAATAATTCTTTTTAATTTTTTTTTACATTTCTTTTGAGCTGCTTTAATTCTGTTTTATTTACAGAGCACAGAATCTTCTTTGATGGAGACTAGTGATCTCATACCAGTGTCTCCCATGTCATGCAATCAATTCTAAAGTTGTTAAGATAGACTTTAAAAGTGTCCTTATATTGCTTTTTCTGAACACCACGTGAGTGCTTGTTCAATGTGAGTTCTCCATAAAATAGTCTTTTTGGCAAGCGTAAGTTTGGCATTTGAACAATGTGGCCAGCCCAGAAGAGTTGTGCTCTTGGCAGTAGTTTAAATGCCTGGTATTTTAGTTCGAGAAATGACCTTAATGTCTGGTATCTTATCCTGCCAGGTGATCATCAGAATCTTCTTAAGACAATTCAAATGGAGGTGATTCAGTTTCCTGGCATGGCACTGGTATACTATCGAGTTTTCATAGGCAATGAGGTCATACAAGGAAAGGCAAATATAGTCTCTGTCCTCAAGGAGTCCACACCTTATGGAAATACAAGGTATATACAATGTAGGTGGGAGATAATTTCAAAGGAAAGGGGGAACAGAAACAGATCTTTGAAGAAGGTGGTATTTGAGGTGAGTCTTAAAGAAAGCCAAGAAGTACAAATGAGGAGGGAGAAAATTCCAGGATGAGGGGATATCTAGCAAAAATCATGGATCATCAGATCACAAAGTATAGGGAGGAGAGTAAAGAATAAACAGCTGTAAAAGTAGGAAAGTGGAAGTTGAAAAAAGGCTTTAAAAGCCAAATAGTGTATTCTATAGTTGTTATTAGATGTGATTGAGAGTCATTGATTTTACTGAATTTGAGGGTGACATGGTCAGACCATGTTCAGATTTCTTGAACAGCTGAGTAGAGATAGAGTGGAGTAAAGAATAAACACATACACATGTGTTATACATATATGTATATATGCACATACATGTACACATGTGTACGATGCAAGCACACACATATATATGGAGTGATGAGGTGTGTGTGTGTATAGATATGTGTATGTATGAAAGTTGTTGCAAAGATAAAAATGACAGACTTTGGCCACAGATATAAGGTGACTGTGAACAACTGAGGATGTGAATCTAGATGGCTGGGAGAATGATGATATCCTTGATAGAAATAGGAGAGTTTGGGAAAAGATGTGGTTTTGGGAGAAAGATAATGACTTCTCCAGGACCATGTAGTTGTAATACAAAACTATAGATCAGATTATACAACATCAGAAGAGAGGTTAGGGCTGACTACATAGATCTGAGAATTATCTACATAGAGATGATAATTGAACTCATTAGGGCAATGAAATCATCAAAGGTATAGAACATTGAATGGATCTTTTTGATGTTGATTGGCTTTGATCAATTTTTTTTCTCTTCTCTTTTTAAAAAAAAAAGAATTTGTAAAGTTTGGTTCTCAGGGAGAAGGATACAAAGGGAAATATAAGCAGTGTAAAAGAAAGATAATTTTTTTAAATCCATAAAATTAAAGTGAACCCAGTCAGCACAGTTGTGTGACTCTTCTAGTTCTGTTTAGTAAAGTATAAGGAGGAATCAGTGGAGGCTAATGATGGAAGCAATGGTAGATATAGGACAAGGGTGTAAAGGGTTTAACGGTAGAAGCCAGTATGTAATTGAATTGATTCAGCAAGAAGTCAAGATAAGGAAGCTAAGAGAATATAAACAAGAACAGGAGTGATGATTTGGGTTATTATGAGGTGGAGAAGGAATTAGAAGTCATGGTGAGAATAAAGGTTTGGTGGTAGGAGAGGTGACACTAGGGAGAGATGGAGTGACAGGAGCTTATGTTCAGAGAAAGGATTTTCAGCATTCTTGATTATTGAAGTGAAACATTTATGGGTGACAGGAAAGATCAGAGATGTGACTATCCTAGTAGGTGATCAGAGCAGAGTAAACCGGGAAGTTAGAGTATTTAAGGGAGCATTAAGATTTAAGGTAGGTGAGAGGGAGATTTGTGAGCATTGAAATATGATGAGTTTCAATTTTCATCATATTTCTCTATCAAACTTTGTATAAGTCAAAGTCATTGTGAATGACTTAGTACAGTGCCTGGCACATTGTAGATATTTCATAAAAGTTGATTCACTAATTGAATGCATTGAGAGAGTAGTGCCATGACCACTTGTAGATATGCTCCTGTCACTCCTACTGGGATAGTCACTTTCTTTCACTGGCCCTCATTTTTCTCATTTGTGAACTAAATGATTTCATAGGTCCCTTCCAGTTCTAGATCTTAGGAAATCTCAGGTGCATTTATATAAATTTATCTCCTTAAAAAAAAAAAAACAAATGAACCCAAAACATCTTCTCCTTCCTGGTCCTCAGTTCAACATCTGCTATGTGGCACAACTCTAAAAATGAGCTACACCTACATTTTCATTTGGAGTAAAACTCAAGTGGAAAAAAATAACTTGAAGGTGATATGGAGTTTCTTAAAATGCAATTTATTCACTTCATAACTAGAGCTGGAAATAATCTATATATCACAGAAACAGGACTACCTTTTACGTTCTCCAGGGATGATAAGTGATCAAGGTACCTTATGGTGTCTCAGATAAAAGGGTTGGGCTTAGAGTCAGAAAGATCCGAGTACAAATCCAGCCTCAGATACTTACTAGTGGTATGATTTTGGGCAAGTTACTTAACCTCAATTTACTTTGTCTCAATTTCCTCAACTGTAAATGAATATAGTAATAGCACCTACTTTCTAGGATTGTTGTAGGGATGAAATGAAATGTGCTGGTACAATGCCTGTCACATAGGAGATGCTATATAAATATTAGTTATTATATTTCTATCTATACTGTGGAAATCTAGGTTATCTCTCTGAGCTTCTTTAATTCTCCATGTAGTCCAACTACCTTGGAGAAAGAGATTTTCCTCTTCTCCAGGCTATCAACTGTATTATCCACAAACTCTAGTCTTATCTGATCTTGTCTGCCACCTCCTCTCTTGGTGTATTAGCCCAATCTGTGAAGGTTTTCTGGAGGCAGCCTTAGTCTCGGTTGAAATAAATAATTACTCCAAAATCGCAGCCAGCTGATAAAAATGCAAACGTTTATTTCTCCTTCCAAATTAGCCCGGTTAGTTCAGAGACCTTTCTCTCTGCTTGAGCTCTTGCAGCTTTGTCCTTGGCTTCTGCCTCTGCTTTCTTCAGCCTCCAGCCAGCACCAAGGTAGAAGATACGATGAATCTCTCTTGCCTCGAAGATAGGGTTTGTAGGCTTTCTTCCAGAGTGCTCTGTCTCCGACCCCAGTCGATGTTCACAAGTAAACTCTCCAAGAAACTCCCTCAAGTAACTAACTCAAGTCAGTCCCCAAGCTCCAAGAGCTCCCTCTCTATATGTGATCTCCCAAAGGTTAACTTTGCCTTCTGGAGGGAGAGGGATTCTGGGTTATCTCCCAGAGTGCTCTCTGGCCCTAAGGGAGGTATGAATTCGGTTATCACATTTCTAAACCCTGATTCTCCCAAATGTGTGAACTCCATTGAGTACTTAGATACTTATGAGCTCTCTAAAGGTGTGAACACAAGCATTGTTTCTATCAGTTCCACTTAATACCTTGTTTCAAGTTCTGGCCCAAAATATCTCTTTCTAAGATCAAATCAATCACACTGAACCATGCCAAACCAGATAACTATTGTCTATCAACTCCAATGTCTTAACACTTTGTAAAGATTCCAACACCAATTTATCCATAACACTAAACTTCTACTTCCTCATCATGATTTACTGAAATTTTTTCATTCTTCAAAGATCAATTTAGGGGTTACCTAGAAGGAGCTAGGTGGTACAGTGGATAAAGCTCTGGGGTTGAATATCAGGACCATCTGAGTTAAATTCCACGGATTAAGGAGAGATCCTCTCTTGATCAAATCCTGTGCAGTCATGATAGACAACTCCCAATTAAGCTTGTAAAAGGCATTAGATTGATTAATTGACTAATAATAATATAGGAAAGGGAAATGACAAATGTTGGAGGTGATGTGGGAGATATTAGACATTAATGCATTGTTGGTGGAGTTGTGAGTTGATTCAACCACTCTGTAGAGCAGTTTGGAACTATGCCTAAAGGGCTGTGAAATCCTTTTATCTAACAATACCACTACTAGGTCTGTATCCCAAAAGAGATTTTAAAAAACACAAAAATGAAAGGGTCTATATGAACAAAAATATTTAAAGCAAGTTTTTTCTGGGAGCAAAGAAGTGGAAATTGTGGAAATGCCTATCATTTGGGGAATGGCTACATAAACTGTTATATGATTATGATGGAATACTGTTGTGCTATAAATAGCAAGTTTTTTCTGGGGCAAAGAATTGGAAATTGAGAGGATGCCCATCAACCGAGCAATGGCTGAATAAACTGTGTTTGTGATTATGATGGAATACCGTTGTGCTATAAGAAATGATGAACAAGATGCTCTAAAAAGAATCTGGAAAGATCTCTATGAGCTGATGTAAAGTGAAATGTACTATGTATAAAGTAACAGCAATATTAGAAGATGAGCAACTATAAATGACTTAGCTATTCTCAGCAACACAATGATCCAAAACAATTCTGAAGGACTTATAATAAAAAATGTTATCCACCTGCAGAGAAATAACTATGGTGTGTGAATACAGATTGATGCTTACTTTATTTTTTCTTGAGGTTTTCATTGGTCTAAGTTTTCTTTCACAACATGATTATTATTGAAATGTTTTGCATGATTATACATGCATAACCTATATTGTTTGTCTTCTCAATGAGAGAAGATGGGGGGAGAAAGGGAGACAATCTGAACTCAAAGTTTTAAAAATGCATGTTAAAAATTGTTTTTACATGTAACTGGAGAAAAATCAAACATTAAATAAAGTTTTAAAAAATGCCTTTTCCTCAACTCTACAACCTTCTGGAGCATATCTCTCCTCCCTTTCATCACCAGATTTCTAGGAATTATTTATACTCACTGCTTCATTTTTCTCCCACCCAGTCAATCAATCCTTAACCCCATCACTGAACTGAAGTTTCACTCTCAGATCAACAGTGATTTCCTAATCTATCAATAACTTTTCTCAGTCTTCATTCTTTTTGACTTTTTTTTAATTTATACTATTTGACATTGGTGGCCATCCTCTCTCTTGAATATTTTTCTCCTCTCTTGACTTGTTATACTGACTTCTTCTAGTCCTATATTCTACCTCTTAGATTGCTTTTCTGTCTCTTTTACTAGCTCTGATTCTTTCTCCTATCCTGTGTCCCCTAGACTCTTCTAGAATTCCTCATCTTTCCTGGGAGTTCTCTCATCTTCTCTTCTAGAATGCCTCTCTTCTGCATATTCTTTTCATTGCCTGTAGTTTCAATTATCATTTCAATGTACATGGCATCTAAGTCTATTTCTTTAGCTGCTAAATTCCCCACGTGTATAACCTAGTGAACATTTTTACCTAGATATACTGCTCAACACTTCAAAATCAAAATATCATAAACTGAATTCATCATTTCCCCCCTAGAAAGAGGTTGAAATCCTGTTTCTTGACATTTATTGACTGTAATTTTGGGCAACAGTCTCTTAAACTTTTCGTTTCTTTATCTCTAAAATGGTTCTAATAAAATTCATAATTCCTTCTATTCTACAGTGTTGTTCTAATAATCAAATGAGAAAATATTTGTGCAATAACTCTGAATACTGAATACTCTGAAAATTGCAAGTGCCTATTGTTTTCCCACTTTTTTCATTAGGCATCTAAGGTAGAAGAAATTGTTTCTACCGGGGTCGCTTACCATGTGGATTGGGTTAATTTTCCTAAGATTCTGTTACAGATAGGTTAAGCTAGTTTTTTTGTAAAAGGCATTTAAACTGTCTTGGAAACTGTGTTGGCACAGAGAAATAAAGTTTGGGCTGTTAATATAGCTTCCTGAATAGAAAATGTAGGACACTAGGAGTCATGGCCTCCTTCCTGAAAATCCTTCCAATAGATTGGCAAACCAGTAACAATCACCATCACTGGGAAATCACGTGTAATTAACTCAAAGCTTTGTTCTTGATGAATATTCTTCCTTTGTTGTAATTGTCTTTCCCTCTTAAAGTAAGTAAAACTTCTACAATTCCAATCTCAGACCTAAGTTACCAGCCTGGCCTAGTAAGCCCTGGCCTATTATAGCACCAAAGAGATGAAAATTCAACATTACAATACTTAACAACCAGGGTCTTAACTATCTCAAACCATAGCAAAACTTAGATTGTTTTTTCCCACAAACTCTTTTTTAAAATTAATTTTTAAGAAATGAATAAAAAATTCATTTTTACCTTCTCCTTCTCCTCTGCCAATAGAGAAAAAAAAAGACAAAGAAAATTATTGCAACGAACACACATATTCAAGCCAAAAAATTCCTATATTAGTTGTGTTTAAAAACTCTTAAGTTTCAATCTGTGCCCTGAACCCATCATCGCTCTGCAAGAAGGTGGGTTACATGCTTCATCATGGGTTCTCTAGAATCATTGATTAGTCATTGCATTGGTCAGAGTTCTTAAGTTGTTCAAAATTGTTTTTCTTTCAATGTTGTTACTATTTAATCCTCCTGGTTCTTCAGTTTACTGGTTTACTTCAATCCCATAGCAACACTCTTAAAAAGAACACTTTTGAGACACTTTTTCAGTCTTCTTATGGAATTTCTTTGACTACTAGGTATCTGTGGGTCAGAGCCAATAGCATGAGTTTCCACTTTGGTCCTGACTGATTGGTAGGGATATCAGAAGTTCACATTAGAGATTTGTGAGAAGAGATGGCATATGATACCTATACTCTATATTCTAGAATATTTACTTGAGGCAAATTGTTGACCAAGATTTGAGAACATTCAAAGTGAGGTAGTATTTTCTTGGCTTACTAGCCAACAGCATTTTTGTCAATGAGACTATTTATTCCTTTCTCTCTGATGCTTTGAAAGTGGGATATGAGTGAGTGCTTTCCTAAGAGCTATGTACATATGTGAAAAACAGTTGTAGAAAACAGGCTGAGACTTAATGGCGGTTGGAAGAATTGAAGATTTAGACCTTAGTAATTTTCAAGGCATACTTTTCACTCAATCTAGTCTAAAGGTGGATTGATTAGTTGGCTGAGAGAACTTTAGCCTATCATTGGAACACTGGAGTGACTTGTCTATCAGGAACCTGATACTCTTAAGTAAATTTTGTGAAGATCATCCAGAGGAGGAAGGTACCTCAAGGCTCTGAAGTTCCAGAGCTGTGAATTGCCATGGCTATGTTCTCTACATGTGTATTAACCTCGTTACTATTGTACTATAAAACTGGTTCTTTCTCTTGTCCCTCCTCCTCCCAATAGATTCTCGGTGTCTTTGTATGAAAGTGCACTTCATGATGTTTGGGAGAAATATTTTATTACTATCATTCTTGCCCTTTGAATAAATACTTCACCTAAAGAACCGAATTTATTGACTTGACTGATTGTTAAGAGGAAATACACTAGTAGGGGCCCCAAAATGCTAGCGTTTAAGGAATTCTGGGGACAACCCACAGGGTTACCTCCTAAAACCAAGAAAATAGTAGCAGAAACCTTCTGGTAATCGATCGTTCAATTTGATGAATATTTACTTAGTGATTACTGCATGTTATATCTATATACAAAACCCAAAGTAAACAATTTTTGCTCTCAGGGAAACTACAACCTTTGAGTTCCTTCCTTATTCTCCTGCCTCCCCACCGCATCCAATCAGTTGCTAGGTCCTCCTAGGCTTATTATTACACTATCTCACACTTTTGCCTCTTCCCTTCCCTAAATGTCTCATTGCCTCTCTCCTGGACTATCGCCTCCTAATCCTGAGTTCAGTTTCTCCTAAGACCAGTCTTTGCTGCACAAGCCGCCAGACCCATCTTCTTAATGTCAGGTCCCTCTGCTTCTCGGGAACCTCACTGTCCATAGGAAACAATGCAGACGGAAGATATTTGCAATCCTCCCCTGCAGATCTGCACGCGCCCCACCTTCTTTATTTACCTGACGGCCCCTCTGGACTGGCCCACTCACTCTACCACTTTCGGTGGCTTCAAGTTTTCCCATGTCTTTCTTTTGAGACTGAATTAGCCTAATCTGGAAGCTCTCCCCGTTCTTCAAGATCCAGCTCAGTACACTGGAAGCCTTCCCTGATGGTTAGATGGTAGATGGGGAACAACTCTCCCTGCTCTGAACTTCATGATGCTGTTATCCAGACTTTTTCGTTTTCCACTGAAGGCAACCTCTCATCTCTCCCTCTCCAGTCCATAGTAGGTACTCAGGGGAGGGGGAAAAAATGAATGAAAGGCTCTAGGTGGTTGCTAGGGCAACAAGACTTAAGTGTAGTCTGTCAGGCACTATCCACAGACACCTCAAAGAAGTGGCACTAGGCCCCTTCTGGACCACAGAAAGCCCTGGGTGCCAGGGCCTCTTATGGTCTCTATGGAAACCTAGTGGCCTCACGGGGGCGTGTCGATAATGAGATTGACAAGGCCCACTGTCCACAGACCAAGCGTTATCTGCTAGCGATCTGAACATATCTTGCGTATAGATTGGTTAATATCAAGGAGAAGGCGGAGTCAATGGAACTGGCAGCGCATGCGGCCTACCGAAATGCGACTGCGGCGCCAGGTTTACCAATCATCATTCGAGATGACTTTGATGGACAAGTCGAGCGGGAAGAAGCTCCGAGGTCCGACTCCCCTCCAACCGGCTCGCCGCATCCCTCGGATAGGGCCAATGAAGAGGCGGAGGGGGTGGGGCGACGGGGCCGGTTGCTCCGGAAGTGGAGGGAGGGGGTGAAAATGGCGCCCAGCTCGAAATCGGAGCGGAACAGCGGGGCCGGGAGCGGCGGCGGAGGCGGCGGAGGCCTTGGAGGGAAGCGAGCCGGAGGGCGGCGGCGGGAACATGTCCTCAAGCAGCTGGAGCGTGTCAGGGTGAGAGCCCGGCCGGGGCCGGGAGGATCGGGCGGGGGAGGGGGCGCCCGAGGGGAAAACCGGAGAGGGGAGGGCGTCGGGGGGGAGGGGCACCGGGGGGGGTGTGCATTCTGGAGGGAAGGGCCTAGAGGGGAGGGCGCTGGGGGAGGGCGAGGAAAAGGAAGGGATCGTGGGGAGAAGGGGAGTGGGGGGCTGGGGCCCTGGAGGAGGAGGCCTTCTGGGGGTCGGTGAGGTGGGTCGGGAGGGCGAGAGCATCGCAAGCGGAGGAGAAGGTGATGGAGGAGAGCGCCTTAGAGAGGAGCAAGGCCTAGGCTGATGGGAGGAGTGACAGAGGAGGGTGTGATGGAGACCGGGTGCCGAGGAACGGGGGTGCGGGGCACAGGCAGTCACGGGAGTGGGCTCCCCGGGGTGGCCGAAGACGGCGGAGGCCGCTTTTTAGCGAGAGCGCTGGAGGAGAGAAGCGGTGGGGAAGAGCATGTTGCAGAGCAGAAGCCCCGGGTGCGAGAGGCCAGCGTGCCTGGGCGTAGGAAGGGGGACGCAGAGCAAGACTCGTATACTTGATGGCTGGGGCTGGAGAGGTGGGCCGGGTTCTGGCAGGAGGATCTGGTCAAGATCGATGGCAGTGGAGTGGGGGGCACGGGTAGTATAGGAAGGCGCAGATGAAAATCTCAGGTCCCATATGCAGGAATCTTGTCTCCCCCCTGACTTGAGCTTCCCGGAGATGGAGAACTTGTCTCATTCATTTTTATCTGTTTTAATGTAGCCTGCCCTACATCGGCTCTTATTCACACATGATGCTCTCCCACATTCACATTGTCTCTGTCCCCTCGGTACCCGAGGAGAGGCAAAAACCTAGGAAACTTGGCAATTCTGGGAGCAGGCGCGGGCTCCAAGCGCTGCATTCCCGGACACTTGTGAAATCTCACTGTGAGCCCAGCTCCCAGCCTAGGTTTAGAGTGGAAGGGACTTTAAAGATGATTTAAACCAAGGAGAAAACTGAGGCATGGTTGTTCAGGCATTTTTTTTTTTTTAAAAGTCGTGTCTTGACTCTTCAAGACCCCCTTGGGGTCTTGGCAAAGATACTGGGATGGTTTGCCATTTCTTTCTCCAACTCATTTGACAGATGGAGAAACTGAGGCAAACAGGGTGCCCAGGGTCACACAACTTATTTGAACTCAGAAGGATGAGTCTACTGCTCATCATATGTGATGAGCATATATGTGTATGCTCATACATATATGTACCTATACACATACATACCTATCTATAGATATGTATATATCTTCGGATAATGGAATTTTTCATGCAGTATTTATTGAAAGATAGGAAAACAATAAATGGTATTGAACATTGCGTTTGAGAAGTGGGGATGTGGTATTGCTGTTTTTGTCATTGACTTGGATTAAAGGGTAGGGGGCATGCTCATCAGTATTATCAGTGTTCTGAAGTTTGGGGGGAATAGTCGACACAAATGAAATGATCCCAAAAAAGTTTCCAGGAGGCTAGAATAGTGGACCTAATACAATTTCGATGAAATTTATTAGGGACAAATGCAAGTCTTTCATGTTAGTTCAAATGATCAACTTCATTAGGCCAATATTGAAGGAGATATGGCTGATCAATAGCTTATTTGAAAGATTGTTTGGGGGATCTGATGACTGTAAGATCCATATGAGTCAGTGATGTGAAATGACAGCCCAGAAAGCTAATTCTGGAGACCTTGGCATTTGAGAATAACATACAAGGGGGTGCTTAGGCCAAAAAAGACACTATAGAAAAGAATTGGATAGTGAAATATTTGAAGTTGATGTCATGTGGAAGAAAGCATAGGTTGGTTCCATATGGTCCCAAAGGGCAGAAGTAAGATCAGTGGGTAGGAGTTAGAGAGAGGCAGACTTAGGTTTAATGTAAGAAAACATTTCTTCACAAAGAGAGCTTTCCCAAATGGAAATGGGCTGTCTTAGTAGAAAGTAGCTTCCCCTTTCCTGAGGATCTTTAAGAAACAGCTCAATGACCTCTTGTCAGGGATGTTGTCGAGAGCTTTCCACTTCAGATTTAAGTTGGACTAAGTGACTGATTTCTGAGCTTCATGTCTGTCTTCAGATAGTGGAAATGAGGATCTTCCTTAGAAAGAGAAACACCAAAGGAGCAGGATATGGATAAATAGGAATGACAGGAGCAAAGGCATAGGAAGGAGGAAAGGCTAATTGATGTTCAAGGTTGCAGGTGAGTTAGACTCAAGACGATTGAACTACTTTTCTTATAAGAAGAGAGAGAAGAAAATTGGGAAATGGGGTAACAGTGAAGGGAATCAGAGGGAGTTCATTGAAGGAAAGAGGAGAGTATAAATTTAGGAGCAGGGCAACCTTGGATGGACTCTGCCTCTGGAGTGGAGAGAAGCAGTTTGTTGCCTGACCTACCCCTCTTTCCGTCCCCAGATTAGTGGGCAGCTCTCCCCTCGGCTCTTCCGCAAATTACCACCTCGTGTCTGCGTATCTTTAAAGAGCATTGTGGATGAGGACTTCCTTTGTGCAGGGTGAGGTTGGGACAGGCTGTGGATGTGTGCTAAGTCGGGATAGCGTGGGACGGGTGGGATGGGGGAAATGAGTATCAGAATTGGGGAGGGGGGGAGGGGTAGAGGGAGGAAGAGAATGGCTAGTGCGTCGTCAGGTACCAGAATACTCCCCCTCCACAGGCACATCTTCCTGGGGTTTTCCAAATGTGGCCGCTACGTCCTCTCCTATACAAGCAACAGTGGCGATGATGACTTCTCCTTCTATATCTATCACCTCTATTGGTGGGAATTCAACGTCCACAGCAAGTTGAAGCTGGTAGGAAGGCGGGGCTGGAGCAACCCCTCCGTGGGCCTCCTCGCCACTTGTTCGACCCTTCCTCTTCCCTGGGCAGGGGGCAGTCCCACCAAACTCTCACTCTGTATTGGGCTAAGAAGGAAGAAGCCTGGGTTTGAGTCTGTGGTCTCCTCCCCCTCCTTGGGACTTGGTTTCCTTTTCTGTGAGATGAGAGGGTTGGATGAGGTGATCGCAAAGGGCCTTGTATTACTAATGCTATTCCTGGTTCCTGTGCAATCCTGCCCACAGGTGAGACAGGTGAGGCTCTTCCAAGATGAGGAAATTTACAGTGACCTGTATCTAACTGTATGCGAGTGGCCCAGTGACTCTTCCAAAGTCATCGTCTTTGGCTTCAAGTGAGGGCCTATGGGGTAGAGAACATGAAAGGGTGGGGGTTGACACTGGGGAGAAAGGGGGAAGGGGGGGTTGGGATTGATTTAGGCTCAGCCCCTCCCCCCTGCCCCCTTAGTACCCGGTCAGCCAATGGGATTCTAATGAACATGATGATGATGAGTGATGAGAACCACCGGGACATCTACATTAGCACTGTGGCTATGCCACCCAGAGACCGCTGCCCTAGCTGCCGAGATGCCAGCCTTGCCCATCCTGGTGAGTGGATCTGTGGAGGTGGGCTTGGTTCCTGCACATGACCCTGGCTGGGGACAGGGACGGGCAGTACTGCATGTTACATGTGTTCTCACTTAGTAGGAAGGGTTCTCACTGTTAGGGTATTTGTGCCCCAATGGTGCAGTATAGGCATGGAAGCGTCCCCGGCACGCGCTGTGAGCGTGTTTATGTTTTGTGCTTGTTGTATGTGTAGGGGAGTCACGGGCTGCCTGTGCATTGGCCGATGCTTGTTGCACGGGGGCTTCATTTTGTGTTGGGATGGGCATGTCTTGGAGTGGGCATGTTACAGGTCTGTTCAGGTGTGTTTTGTTTATGTGTGCGACATGGAGTGTGTGTGGAAGTGTGCCACTGGCGGGCACCATGGGCATTTGTTATAGCTCTGTGTGTATGTGTTTCAGGAGACCCTAGTGCCCATTGCCTGAGACACGGGTTCATGCTGCATACGAAGTACCAGGTGGTCTATCCCTTCCCCACCTTCCAGCCAGCCTTCCAGCTCAAAAAGGACCAGGTGGTATTGCTCAACACCAGTTACTCCTTGGTGGCCTGTGCAGTCTCTGTCTGCTCAGCAGGTAGGCTTGTGACCCCAAGTCCAGACTTTAGTCCGACTTCCTGGCCCTCCCTCAGCTACTTGTAGAGCTGAAAGACACCTTTGAAGGGGCACTGGGGTCAGGCCTGCTGGTTTATAATGAAGAGTGGGAAGGACTTTGGAAATCAGGGAGTCCAACCTTCTTGTTTTTACAAATAGGGAAACTGAGGCTCTGAAAGGTTGTGACTTATCCAAGGTGCAATCACAAGGAAGTAGCTTGATTTCTGATCCATTATCTCTTTACAATGATAATTCCTAGATACCAACTCCATCCTCTAGTGGGTGGAAAATATTTTTCCCTTCCTGATAGACCTAGCTTTGTTTCCCCTACCTCCTGACTAAGAGAAAGGATAAAATATATGAGGGACTTGTCTTCAATGTATATGTTTCTTGACTACCTATGGAGCATTGATTCATAATTTCTAAAGTACCTTCTGGATGTAAATCTTATCTAATCCCCTACGGGGGGAGAATTCTAGAGAGGGGAAAGAGACCAATCTGCCCCTCGTGAGAGTCATAGATTAGAGAGACAGGAGCCTTACCTCTCATGTACTGAAGGCTGTCTTGGTCTCTTGTCTGCCTTCTACATTTACAGAGAGAAATGGCTTGCCCCAAGTTCTAAACCAAAGTGCTCTGATTTGCCTTTATAAGTTCTGAGCACTCACTTTCCTTCCCCTCAACCTGCTTGCTTCTCCTTGGATCCCCTGATTGTAGGTGACAGCAGTTTCTGCCAAATCCTCTATGACCGAACCACCCATCCGCCAGCCCCACCTGACCCTCCTGGGCCCCCGAGCCGAGAGGATCCCCCAGCGTCCCGAGGACCCTGCCCAGAGGCCACCCCTGCTCGCCCTCCAGAGCCTTCACCAGCTGTTGCCAAAGCCAAGGAATTTGTGGCTGACATTTTCCGGAGAGCCAAGGAAGCAAAGGGCGGCGCTGTGGAGGAGGCCCGACAACCCCCCTGTCTGGGGGCCTCAGGCAGCCGATGTCGACTGCCCTGTGAGGCTCCATCCCAGGACAGGGAGTCAGGACCCCGCGACAGTCCTCCTGACACAGTACCCCCGGTTGCAGAGCCGGGTTATGTCAACTACACCAAGCTCCATTATGTGCTGGAGCCAGGGGACTGGGCTGAACCGGAGGATGGTGAGAAAAGGGGGTGCAGGTGAGGAGAGGGCAGAGCAGGGCTCTCTCCAGACCTCAAAGGCTCACCCCTATCTTCCTGTGCCCGTCTTCCACCGTCTCTAGGGTTTGAGGATGATAAAATCTCCCTTCCATTTGTGGTGACCGACCTCCGGGGCAGGAATCTACGGCCTATGAGAGAGCGGGCAGTTTTCCAGGTATGCAGCAGGGCTCGGGGACAGAGGAAGGCCAGTCTGGGCCAAAGAGGGGCCGAGCATCTGTGTATGTACATCTCTGGCCCTTTGTCCATTAAAGGGCCAGTACCTGACAGTGGAGCAGCTCACGCTGGACTTTGAGTATGTCATTAATGAAGTCATCCGGAATGACGCCACTTGGAGCCACCAGTTCTGCTCCTTCAGTGACTATGACATCGTTATTTTGGAGGTGTGTGCTCTCTGGGGTCGAGAGTGGGCCCAGGAGACAGGAATGGCATGAAAGGCCTTCTCCCTTAAGACCATCCTGTGTCTACTTTGTATGGGTCTTGTAAATGCACATGTTCCTAACAGAATGTAAGCTCTTTGAGGGTAGAGAGTGTTACATTGTTGTCTAGTACAACAATTTCCACAGATTAGATGGCCAAGGCAAATCTTGGCTTTGATACTTTTCCAGTTGTATGATTAGGAACATCATTTACTCTCTGAGTCTGTTTCCTCATCTCTAAAATGGGACTCCTATTTGCTCACAGCTGAGGTTGTGCATGAAGTATTTTGAAAATCTTAAATTGCCATGGAAATGTAAACTGTGATTATTGGGTTGTAGCCTGTGATGTTCCAGTGCTCTGGGGCCTCTCCTCATTGTCCTCCCCTGCTCTCTCCCTTACAGGTCTGTCCTGAAACCAACCAGGTCCTCATCAACATTGGCCTGCTGCTCCTGGCCTTCCCTTCCCCCAATGAGGAAGCCCAGCTCCGGTGAGGGAGAGGGAAGGCAAATGCTGGGCCCTGTATTCCCCAGGCCTGCCGTGACCAAGTGCAGAAGAGTGACCCTGCCCCCTTTGCCTTTCCTGTGGGCCTCTTAGCTCTCCACTTGACAACTGTGATTATTTAGCTGACAGAACCATAGATTTGGAAGTCACAAACCCTTGGGGTTCAGGTCTCTTCTCTGCCGTTTGGGAGCTGGGTGATCCTGGGTGTAGTGCCTCCCTTCTCAAGGCTGCAGTTTCCCCATCTCTAAACAAAGGCGCTTGAATGAGGGAAATGCTAAGTTCCTCAAAGCTCAAAGCCTATGATCTTCTCATTTCCACTCTTTACTCCACCCCTTCCCCAGCAGTCCAGGCCACTTTCCTCGGGCCTCAGTTTACCCTCTGTCCTGCCCTCTAGACCAAAGACCTATCACACCAGCTTGAAGGTAGCCTGGGACCTGAATACAGGCATCTTCGTGACGGTCAGCGTGGGTGATCTCACTGAAGTCAAAGGGCAGACCAGGTGAGGCCGGGGGCGGTTCAGGAGGAGGGGGTCTGAACCGCACCCAGTCCTGGCTGAGCTGCTTTTCTTCCTTCCAGCGGCAGCGTCTGGAGCTCCTATCGCAAGAGCTGTGTGGACATGGTGATGAAGTGGCTCGTGCCTGAGAACAGTGGCCGCTATGTCAACAGGATGACCAATGAGGCGCTGCACAAAGGTGGGGCTCAGGCCGTCTCAACGACCCAGCGTTCTCTTCCTCTGCTTGCTTGGCCTGTCGGTCTTCTTATCTGGCTTTGACTTCTGAGGGCGCAGAGGCCCCCACCTAAAAAACCTGCCCCTCCCCTCATATAAAGGCCCTGTTCATTCAAGTATCAATCATTGATCTGTAACTGCAACACTAGGACTGTGCCTGGGACTTGTCGTCCCAACTCCAGATAGGATGGAACTAGAGAAGGCCCCAAAGCTAACGGCAGCCCAGATAGAAGGGAGCTGACGGAGGAGGAGGAAGGAGGGATGGGCAGAGAGGGAGAGCTCCTGAGGACAGACTAAAGAGAACTCTGGTCCTGAAAGGGAAGACTGGGTGGGGGAGGGGGGAGAGAGATTGTGAAGGGTAAGGGTGGAGTGACCTTGGCTCAGTTTGGTCACTAGATCCCAAAATTTATTAACAGAGTAAGGAGCCTTTCTGTTTTTATATTATGAGATGATTTTAGGACAAAGGGCTGCCCTACTCTTGTGATAGGAATTAACTTTATGGGGACTTGGGACCTCCCAGAGGTGTCTGTCAGTGACACAGAGATGGGTTCCTAAAGGTTTGGCTCCATTTAGTGTGTATCATATCCTTTATCCTAGAAGTAGCACTGGATTTAAATGCTGGCTCTTTTGTTTACTGTCTGACCTCGAGCATGTCATTTAACCTCTGGGCCTCAGTAGAATGGCCCCTCCAACTCTTTAAAATCCTGTGATGAATTTTCCTGTGTGATTTTGGCCCAGTGTCTTCTCTCTGTGCTTTAGTTTCCTCTGTCAAGTAAGGGGGTTGGATTGGATGTTCTGAGGGCCATTCCAGCTTAACTCCTTTGAGCCTATGAACAAGAGGCAGAAAGGGTGCCCAAAAGAAGTTGGGATGTACTTGTCTTGTGTGTGTGTGTATGTGTGTGTGTCCCACCCCCTCCAGGCTGCTCCCTGAAGGTCCTGGCTGACAACGAGCGGTACACATGGATTGTGCTGTGAGGAGCCCGGGGGCTATGGCACCCACTGCTCTGGACACTGACTCGATACTACCTCCTCGTTTTGGGTTGGATTTTGTTGTTACTCGGGGGCTTTTATTTCTCCCATCCTGTCCCCTAGTATTAGGTGGGGAGGTGGGGATTGGGGGGAGGGAAGGCTTGGCTCTGGAAGGCCTTCCCCCCTCCCCCCCTTGGAAAGTGGGGTAGGCTGGAGGGAGTCCCCCCCTTCCTTCCCCCCCCACGAGCCCTGGAGCCCAGATTCCTTTTATTTATGCCTATTTAAGTGGGGGCAGGGAGGAACCCCTGGGGATTAAGTGGCCAGGGCTACCTAGGCTGCCGAGTTCCTTGGCAAAGAGAGCCCTGTCAGCCCTGGGCACAGGGAAGGGGGCCAAGAGAAGCTTCAAGAGACTCAGCTTCTCCCCACCCCCTCCTCCCTTCCAGGCCGGGGCCTTTGGTTTCATGTATATTCTAAAAGTTTTCTTGGCTGCCAGTTCTGTGAGGAGGTCGAGCTAGCTGACCCCTCTCCCTGCCCCCTCCTCCCCATTCATGTAATAAATGTTTTAATTTCTGAGCTTGTGTGAACTCCCTTCAGGATCATATTGTCCCCCACCCCCAACACCCTCCTGCAATCAAGTTTGTGAGACAGTTGGCTCTGCATCTCACCTTTACCCTAAAGTTGGGGATATTGTTTCTGTTGGACACAAACTGAATAGTCAGGAACCCAGAGCCCTGACCTGCACCAAAGCAGAGGAAGCTTCAGGACAAGCTGTGGAACAGATACTAGGCCTGGGGGAGTCAGCTGGTAGCCAAATAACACAGCAGAATTTATTGTGTTTTAAGAAAGACTACAAAAGGTAGAAAACAGCTCGGGCTCTCTAGACTACCACACGCTTTGACACTTTCACCACCACGGGGAAGAAGGCCTGGATGCCCAGGCCCAAGGTGGCACCAGCCACCAGCAGAGTGGGGGGGCCAGTCCCCTCAGCTGCTGCACTTGGAGCACACAAAATAGTGATTTTTTTTTTTTTTTTATACAATAAGGTCAGGTATTTTTTTGTTTTGTTTTGCCATAAACATCTATCTCACATGTTGAAAACACTGAAAAAATTGGAACGAATAAGGCCATGATGGTTGGAAAAACCCCAACAGCTACCGACTGAGTGGATATCGCTCACAAATCGCACAATATGTTATGTGGTTTAGAGAGAGGGTTAGATCATTACATTACAAAAGCACAGATCTCTGGAAAACTAGAATAGCTAAGAAGATTCCATGACAAACCAGCATCTTAGAGGGCAGCTGTTGGGGGGGAGGGGGGAAGGGGAAGAAAGTATGTGGGGATGATCTTTTATGAGTGAGGGCTACCCAGGCCCCCTGCCTGCCTACCTGCTCCAGGGGAGGCTGGCCACACTTGGGAGGAGGCACCTTGGCCTTATCTCCCTGAGCTGGGTTAGGCTGGCAGCTCTCAGGGCAGTGTCAGTCTAGCACTGGTCTTTGGAAGCTGGGAGGGAATAAGGAAGCCTCTCCTGCTCATTCCCTCCCATCAGCTGTGTCTTCCCCTGCCCTTGGGGGGGTGGGGTGGGGAGAGGATCCTGCCACAGCTCCAGGCCTGGGTTGGATGGGTCAGAGGAAGGGTACTGAGGTGGAGATACAGCCTATGAAGGAGAGGGCCTGTCCCGAGGCTTGATGGGAGGCCTGCACTGCTCCCTCTGCAGAGGGTGCGGGATGGGGTGTCAGGGAAGAAGATTGATGGGCAGGGCCCTGACCCACAAGCCCTTACCTAAAGCAGTGCCCGGAACTGCTTTAATTGCACTTAAACCAAGAAGGGAAGCAAGGAGGATGGGAGGAGGGAGGATTCTGGGTGGTGGCAAGGGACCTCTGCACTTGAGCAAGTGGTCTCGAAAAGAGCAACGACTCCTCCCCCCACCCATACAACCTGTGTCCAAGGTGGCAGCTCAGCATCCCCTAAGCCCCAGGCAGCCTGGAGGGGGGGTGGGGGGCAAGCCACTGTGCAAAGCCAGAGCTTGGAATCAGTTGGGGGGGGGGGGGAAGGGTGAGGAGGAGGAGGAGAGGGTGAGGGAAACCCGGGAACCACCATGCCCATTGTAGGGAGCCATCTGACTCCCTACTGGGCACACAGCCCCTTGGGTGAGGCTTGGCACAGTTCTGGGCCCGTGCAGGTGACCAGGGGAAGAGAAGATACTCCACTCTCCCTCTGGTTCCGGGCCATGCCCACTGCCCCAGGGAGCCCGTCGCCAGCCAGGACGCTCAGTTTGTTCCTTAAGGCACGTCTTTGTCTTTTGTGTCAGTGTTTGCAGTATTGAGGAGCCAGCTCCCCTGCCCCCCTCCCCCCTAAGAAAAATCCTTCCAGTGCAGCCAAGTGGTTCTTGCCCTGGGATTGTGCTGCCACCCACCCCCATACCCCGCAGGGGCAAACAAAGGCCACAGGAAGGGGTGGGTTTGCAGGTGTGAGGGGGTGCAGGGCCAATGCCTTCCCTGCTTTGAGGAGCTCTCCTGCTTCCCCCTCAGTAGCTGGGAGTGCATCCTGCCCCATGACAGGGCCAGAGCAGAAACACACCAAATCCCTCGGGCTGCAGGGAAGTCTGGAGTCTGGCTGGGACTTTGGTGTCTTTGGGGGGAAGGAGAGGAGGGGGGAGGGCAGAAGGCTGGTGAGGCTGAGCTTCTCCTTTGCCGGAAGCCTGGGCTCGTGGGACTCCCACAGCTCCGAGGTGGGTTTGGGGTAGGTGGCCCCTGAAATAGCCCTTGCCCTGCCCTCTGAGGACCAGAGTCCTGGGGAGCCCCAGCATACAGCCAGGGCTTTTAGCTCGAGGGCAGGGCCTGCACGAAGATGCCCCGTCCATCCGTCCTTGCCAGCTTGGCAGGGGGCTCCAAGGTCTCTGAGCTGAGGGCAGTTGACTCACTGGAGTTGAGAGAGATCTCTTGGGGCAGTTCATCTTCACTCTCCTCCTCTTCTTCTTCTTCCTCATCTGGATTCATGGAGGGATCTGGGTTCAGGGCTTGCTCTAGGCAGGAATTCCTCCCCACTCCCACTCCTTGCCAATAGGGCTGGGATGCTCGGTCCCCTTACCCACCCTGCCCCCACATCTGGTGCCCAAATGAGGTGGGGACCCAGATATCCAAAGGTCCTCACCAGCCCCAGGAGGAGCTGAGGTGGGAGAAGCCCTTCCTACCTTTGTCAGGATCCAGGGGGTTCAGGGAACTGGCCAGGTTGGCAAACTGTACAGGGGAGAGTGGGCCCAGGGGAGCAGTTAGGGTGGGTGGGCTGCTTCCTCTTTTCCCTCCTCCCTTCCTCCCAATCTTCCCCAATCTACCTATTGTACCCACCTCGCCCATGACAGCGATGGGTGTCTCTCCCTTGGCCTGGGCCACCCGGTGCTCAATTAGGTAGTACATGTACTCGTCATACAAGAGGCGGATCAGGTGGAATGAACCAAAGCTGGCTGCGCTGCGCAGGGTCAGGTCCCGGATGACCATGGAGCTAGAAGAAGAGAAGGTAGACCTGGGGTTGGTGGGCTGAGCTAGGCTGCCCCCAACCCCCATTCATCAGATACCACCCACCTGTAGAAAGACCACTTGAGAAGGAAGAGTTTGGCAGCCTTGGGGAAGCTGGCACTGCCCTGGTAGGGCTTGAGCACCTGGCTCACCACGCCGTCCAGCCAACCTGCCCACTGCTCCAGTGAGTTCTGCTGCTGAAGAGTCACCTTGAAGTCCTGTTCCAGCCGCTGCACGACACGGTCCTCGCAGCGGCATACCCATGAGGCCTGCTCCTGGGGACACAGAGTCAGAGAGGTGTGGCTTGGGAGGAAGCTCTGAGCCCACACCCACCAGGGGCTCCCTCCGACACCACATCATGCCATCCCCAGAAACCCTGGAATCGGAGGCAGGAGGTCAGGACAAGGCTGCCCAGGACCCTCCCCTCCCAGAGAGCCCCAGCTCTCCTTAGGCACCGCTGGTACCTGTACATTAGCAAAGTCAACGCGGTTGAGGTCGCTGAGCATCTGGTTGATTTGGGCCGTGTTCTGAAGTACAGCCCGGGCCGCCTGGGCCAAGTGATTGAGGGACGTGTAGCGCCGAAGTGTTTGGGCAAAAGCGCTGGCTGCAGCCACCTGTGGGCAGAGCCCTTTCATGCCCTTGTTTCCATGATCCCCCTCCCCACCTGCAGCCAGTCTCTACAACAGCCCAATAGTAGAGCTGCAGAGGACGTTCAGTACCATATAGATCAGCCTTCTTTTAGAGGTGAGAACTGTGGACCAGAGTGAGGTGGTGATTTCAGGGGGCATAGGATTTAGTGCTAAATTATCTGGAGGCATTGAAACTGACTGGTGAAACCCACTCATTTTATAACACAGTAAACTAAAGCCTGGCAAGGGGATGGCACAGTGGATAGAGTGCTGGGTCTGGAAAATCAGGAAAACTGGTCTAGCTGACCTCAAATCTTGGCTTCAGCCACTTGGTAACTGTGAGCCCTGGCAAGTCACTTAACTCTTTTTGCCTCAGTTTCCTCATCTGTAAAATGAGTTGGAGAAGGAAATGACCAATTACTCCAGTCAAGAAAACCCCAAATGGGGTCACAGAGAGCCGGATGTAACCGAACAACAAAAACTGAAGCTCACCGAAGGAAAGAGGGATCACAGAGTTACTGGGATATAGCAAGTGTGGGTCTGGATCCAAGTCTCTGGTTCCATACAAATCTCAATGGACTATATTCCTCTTCCCCTTTCCTGCGTCTTAGACCACTGCAATAACCTGACTAGCTACCCCCTCTCATTTTTCCTGCATGGCTGCTAATAACTTCTCTATAGCCCAGTTCTGACAAGGCTAAGCTTCCCATTCTTTCTAGGATGAAGTCTTAATTTCCTGAGCCTGGAGTTTGTAGCTCTCTATAGTTGGAAGAACACTAGTCTGGGAATCAGAGGACCTGAGTTCAAAATGCAATTCTATTTGCTATCTGAGTGACCTTTGCTGAAGACTCAGTTCTCTCTTTAAAATAAAGGGGTTGGATTAGATGATCTCCAACACAGCCTCTAATTCTAAATACTACCTTAACTGCACAAGGGCTTTGGTGTTTGGGGACAGGAATGAACTAATGTTGGTTGGGAAGCTCCTTCCCCCTCACCTTCACCCGAACCATTTCTTCAGGGATGTTCATCATGGCATTGGTGAGCCAGCTCTCTAGGCTCTTGGCAAAATTCCGGATTGCTTGTGTCAAGGCACCTGGGGAGGACAAGAGGCAGGGTTGGAGGACAGGGCAGAACGCTCACCCCCGCCTCGGCTGGCTGCCCCCAGCCACCCCCTACTCACTGGGGATGGGCCGCAGCACATCAGGGATAAGAATCTCTACCAGGCCCTGGTATAGCAAGTTGTCACAGTCCTTGGTCCACTTGAGCACAGGCTCATACTTGGAGAGGAGCACCAGGCTGCTCTTGGGCAGCCGCTTCTCTGCTTCATCGTGGCTGTATGGAGACACACACATGGGGACACAGAATCAGGGACAGATACGGAGGCACAGGCACATGTACACACAGGCACAGACAAGAAGGGGGCCCTTCTTCACTAAGCAGGCCTTAGCAGGCTCCCCGCCATACTCACACAGCCAGGGGGGTGGCCTCGCTGGGCTGATTGAGGTTGTACCTCCAAAAGGTCTTCCACAGGGTCTCCACAAGAGTAAACTGCAGGTTAATCATGACGTCCACAATGGCCTGGCAACAAGGGGAGAGAGAGTGACAAGGGCAGGAATGTCCCCTCGAAGAGCCCTCGGGCAAGGAGCACAGCCCTACCCCCATGGCTCCTGGCTGCGATGCTCTGGGCCCGATCTGGGCTTGGCCCCATACCTCACAGTGCTCCCGGTACAGGACTTGGAAGGCCTTGATGTCTTCAGGTCCAACCCCCTCAGGTAGCACCTTGCCCTGTAGGTCAAGCTCGGTGAATTCTGGCAGGCTCCTTGAGGCATCTGTGGGCCGGAAGGACCCAGGACTGATCAGAGGAGGGGGCATTCATAGAGGGGACCTCAGAAATTATCTTGGGCCAATTTCTCACTTTAGAGATGAGGAAACTGAAGCCTGGGGAGATTCTGTGAGCTGCCCAACGTCATGCTGACCAGGGCAAAGCAAAGCCAGGACTGGGCTTGGGAGTCCTAGTGGGTCAAGGAATTCCTGGAGGGGATTCAGAGTGGGCTGGGTGGCGGTGCTCCTGGGCATGAAGATGGGTCCTTACCCAAGAACTGCTGGTACTGCTGGACTTGGGCACTGATGTCAGACAGGCCTGCTGCCTGCTGCTGTCCTACGGCCACACCATTGGTCATGCCCTCCATCTTCTGGATTGGTTTAAGCCTGGGAAGATAGGGAAAGTAAGCAGAGAATCCAGGGGGAGGGAAGCCCCCAGCTGGGCTCTGAAGCAGCCCTACCTCTGTTTCTGGGAGAAGGGCTGGCCTCGCATGGCCATGTGCTGCTGGTCTTCCATCAGGCGGAGCAGTGGAGAGTTGGCTTTAATACGCAGGCCATAGTAATGGTATTTGGAGTTCCCCCTGGAAAAAAGAGCAGGCAAGAAAAGGGGAAAGTGAGAGCTGGCTTTCCGCTAGGGATGCCTAACAAGAGGTTGTCACTAGGGGGCAGCTGCCCAAAATAAATCTCTGGGGGAGTCGCTGAGAATATCACCAAAAAGGGACCCGCAACCTGAGGGTGAGGAGAAGAAATTCACTTGACTTGTAAAACCGAGGGTTTGTTTTTAAAAACTGGTGAGTAGTTATAAGAGGGAGGGAGGAGGGGCATTCCACTGGGGCTGGGGCTCAGTCCTGTGAGTATGTCCCAGGTCTGGCTCTGGACACCAGGCGGGCATACCTGGTGCCAAGCCGGCGAGTGCGGAGGCCCATGAACACGGAGCGGATAAGCTTGCCAAAGGAGGCAGCATTGACAGGTTCTAGCTTCTGCTCCTGGCAGTGCAGGAGGTAGTGGCAATAGAGGGTGCTGCGGGGGAGGCTCACACCCTCTGCCGTCTCATAGTTATCCAGCAGCCACTGGACCTAGAGGGGAGAGAAGTGGGGGGGAGGGGGAAAGGGAGCCAACCCAGGGGCCAGCCCCCACCTAGGTAAGACCCTCACTCATTACCCTCAAATGGAAAAGAGGCAACTAGGGTAGACCTAGGGCCCACCTGGGGCAGTGTCAAGGCTTAGGGCTTCTTGGTCCCCCATTCCCTCTGCTTATCCTCAGGAGGCAGTTAGTATGAAATGCCCTGAGGCTTTCCCCTCCCTTTCTGATCCTTTTGGCCTGTACCCCTCACCTGGACGGTCACTTCCCAGGGTAGTCACTAGAAGGCAGGAATCGGCTGCGTTGCATCCCCAAGGCTCTATCCCTGCCTCTGCCCCATCTTCCCCATCCCTTCTCTCTCTAAGGGGGGGCACAGGGGCACTTACAGTGGCTGGTGAGGCACGGGTGGTATGAGAGTACGACTGGCTGGAGCTGCCCAACATGTAGCCGCCCTGGATCACGTAGGTGCCGGCGCCGCCCCCGCCGCCCCCGCCGCCCCCTCCGCTGCTTGCGCCACTAGAGTTGGTGACGATCTGGCCACCCGACACATACATGGGCACTGAGCCACTACTCGCCACAGCCTGTGAGGTGGCAGGTGTGCTGACCTGCGCAGTTGTGCCCTGGGACTCATAGTAGCTGGTGCCCGCATTCTGGGTGTATAGTGGTGTCTCTGTGTAGGGGTAGGTACCTGAGCGACTGTAAGGAAAGCAGGCAAGAAGAAGGGCTGGGTGGCCATCTCTGTGGCAGAGCTTATGGAAATCCCAGAAACAAATCAGGGAGAAGCCCAGATGTTGAGTGTCACATGCCATGAGTGCACTGGTCAACCTGTCCCTTGAGCTAGGGCCACCTTCTGCCTCTCAATAAGCTTTCAGGGACTTCTCCCAACAAAAATACTCTGTTGTTTTGATTCAAATGGGGCCTGAGCTGAATCTCATATTTTCACCTTAGAATAATACCAAAAAGCTAACAAAGAGAAACCAAGAGAAGATTCCTTACAACTTTTCCGCTTCTGTCACTGGCTCGTCATCCATGTCACTCTAGGCTCAGGATGGATCTTCCAAACTTTCTCTCCCTCTTCCCACCGATCCAATCAATTGCCAAGGCCTCTCTGTATTTCTTCCTTTCTCTCCATTTCCATAGCCCTACATTCCCCACCTGGATTACTGCCATAGCCTCTGTGATGGAAACCTTCCAACTTAAAGACTTTCTCCATCTTGCCACAATTAATCTTTCTAAAGCCCAGCTCTGATCCCATTCCTTTTCAGCTCACAAAGAGCCTGTAACTCTCTACTGCTCGCAGTTCAGAAAAGGTGGCATCCAAGATTCCCAAGGGCCTGACTTCAGCTCTACTGTCCAGTACTTCTGAATGATTCCATCCCACTCCTTTGGAGCTGGGCAGCTGGGTCTCTCCTAACAATGCCAGGTTCCTAATGGGTCCCCTAACAAGTACCAGGTTTACCAGGTCTCAACACCCTCTCCACTGCCGCCCAAGCTGCCCTTTCCCGCCCCAATCTCCTCCCATCTAACCAATCCCTACGCATTGCCCCACTTTCTGCCGGCCAATTTTGGCATCTCTGATGGCTGGAGGGGAGCCAGCTTCTTAAGGGCAGAGCCTGTGATGGCTTCGGGGGAGCCGGGAGGCAGGCTACAGACCGATCACTGAGGTACTCACATGGTGCTGGCTGTGTAGCTGGCATCACCGCCCTCCACATACTGAACCTGGCTGGGGTACACATGCTGCACGGGCACCTGCTGGAGCTGTTGCACCTGGGGCAAAAGACCGAGGGTTATGGGGAGGCCGGTGTCCTCCCCCCACAGGGTCAGACAGCGTGCAGCATCTGAGCTGGAACTGAGGCGCACAGGCTGCCCGGCAGAGCACAGAACAGGGCAGGGACCCTTGGGGCTTCAGACTGGTCCAGGCCAGGGTTTCTCCAGGCTGGGGAGGCCCGGTCTCTTCTTGGAAGAGCTCACACCACCTACAACCCCTCTGCTCTTGGCCAACAGAGAGCCCGGAGGCTTCCCTGTGAGCAGGGGGTGCCTCCACAAGGGGCTTGGCTGCCTGCCTAAGAACTGTTGTTCAAGGTCTGGAAGTCTGCTGCTCTTACTTGGAATAAGCTCATGCCAGTGGCCAGAAATCCCCCGGCAGTAAAACGGGGACTGAATGAGAGGTACGGGGAGCATGGACGGTGCTAAGTGGAGGGGCCTAAGAAACTCGGGGCAGACGTATCTGTAAAAGGCGGAGCCTGGGAGCAGGAGGGCGGGGCCAGGAGCCACGGGGAGACAGGAAGGGGCATGGGTCCCAGGACCAAGGGTCGAACGTGCCTAGTGTCCCGGCCTGGCTAAATCGAGGGGGAGGTTGGGGGGCACCGGGGCAGGCTCTGGGCAGGAGAAGTCAGCCCCGCCCCGCCCCCTTCTCCCCACCTACTTTCAGGGCTGTGGCTGCAGTGCCGAACACTAGCACCTGGGGGACTCTCTGGATCCTGACTCTCTGGTCGGGGCTGGCTCGGGAGGAGAGCCCCGGGAGGGGCTCGATCACCACTTTCTGCTGGGGCAGGAGCAGCTGCTGGGGGAGCACGCGCACCAGCTCCACCCACTGCTCAGAGCCCGGCTCGGCCGCTGCCGCCGCCGCCGCCGCCGCCGCTGCCGCGGGCAGGTAATGGAGCCGGGGCTCCGGGCTGCCGCTGCCTAACTGCGGGGTCTCGCTAGTGCACTCTAACAGCAGGGGCGTCTCTCCAGCCCGCTCGCCCGGCTCGGCCCGCACCACAGGCGGCTCTGTTGCTGGCTCCTGCTGCTCTCCCTTCCTAGCGGGGAACTGACTGCCTGAGCACTGGAGGACAAACAGAGACACTGGCCCATCACCCGCAGCCCCGGCGAGGGGACTGGCCGGGAGGGGCGGGGGCGGGGGGCGGTACCCTCCCACGGGGCCTTAGGGGCCCCAAGGAAGCCGGGGGGTGGGGAGTGTAGGGGTCAGCCGGCTCTCACCCTGCGGGGTGCGGCTGGGGCGGGGTCTGGCCAGGGTGTTTGCTGCTCTAGGGCCGGTCCGAAGTTTAGCGGGTGCCCCTCCACGCCCGGGGCTGTGCCCTACCAAGGTCTCACGGGCCGAGAAAGCGCATAGCACCTTTGCTTTCAGTGTCTTTGGCAGGGAAGTGGGCAAATCAGTGTGATCCCTGGCCCTATCTTTGGGGCGATATCTTCTAAGAGGCCTGCCTTCTGAAAGGTGGGAATCGCGATATTTAGAACCGCAGGGGCCTTAGAGGCCACCTGCTCAGCCCCCTCAAGGAGAGCCCACTGGTTCTTAGGACTTCTCTTAGTGCTAGAAAATTACCCATCCATCACACGTGGGCAGGGAGTGGGAAGAGGGCAGGGGAAGAGCCAGGGACCCAGAGACCACAGACCTCTTGAGCGACGTGGACCTGCTGCAACCCTTGAACTGTCAGCTGCTGCACTGGGCCTGATTTTGGTGTCTGTGGAGTGGTCTGCACGACGGATCTCTGAGGGGACACACAGCACCCCAAATCATTGGAAAGAGCAGCCACATCCCTCCTAATGGCCCTATCACTTAGAGTAGGCTGAGAATAGCTAGAGGGCCTAGCCGTCAAGCACGTCAAGGAGTTCCAGAACCTGGGGTGCCTTTTGTTCTTACAGGGGGGCTACAAAGTCTGGACTGATCCATATACCCTTCCCTACTGTCTCGCTCTGATCCTTTGCCAAAAAGGAAATGCAGATAGGTAGTAATTGGTTCCTCCCAGGTAGACCAGGCCAAAATGTGAATTCCCAGCCAAGCCATAAAGATAAACTATCCACTTCCTCAGTGAACCAGACACAAAAACTGTCTGCCTTCCATCCCACTGTTTGCTCATTTACTGCAGACTATTCCCAGGACAGATCACAGTATCTTGTGATAAAATAAATAGCATCAGCTGTTGAGGGGCAATGAGAAGCAGTGGAAAGCATTCACTAGGGATGGGGGTTGGGATCTCCAATCTTATTCTTGAGGTAGTCATTCTAAGACCTCAGTTTTCTGGGGTTCTTTGATCCTAACTTTGTATGGCTTTGGGTATCACTGAATCTGACTAAGGACCAAAAAGGCCCAAGAAGTCAGCTCTAGATGATGACCTGACTTCCAAAGTCTCTCTGGAAGTAGGCAGAGGGAGGATTTGCAATCTGGTGTCTGCTCCATGGGGTGCCAAGTACTGTAGAGGGTCAGTACTACTTGGACCCTAAGGTTATACATCCCAGACTGTTTCAAGAAAAAGCTCTTCCTGAGCACCTCCCCTGTCAGATACCTCTTGTGTGACAGGGACGGCCTGGACACTGTGCACCTGGAGCTGCTGCACGGAGCCAGCTTTGCTGGTGGAGCTGTTCCCCTGTCCTGGTGAACGCTGTTGAGAGAATGAAGAGACAGAGAGAGGAAGAGAGACAGACAGAAAGACATAGAGAGACACAGAGAGAGAGACACAGAGACACACAGAGGAAGAGAAAGAAAGGGGGTGGGGGAAGGACAGGCTCATGCACACATCAGGGTGGGCTGAGCACAAGCATCAGGGTAGGCTTTTTTCTGGGACCCATTCCCACTCTCTGTATCAGCTAAACGGCTTAAGGTGAAATTAGGCATATTACCATGGGAAGAGAACTACTTTATCTCGCAAAAAAAGTTTGCAAATGAGCCCAAAGGTCCTGAGCTTTTATTCAGTACTCATACTGGCTGGGAATCCTCTGTAAAAACATGTCCTGGCTAAAGCCTGATCCCAAATCATGTACTACCCCCTGGTTTGGTACTAAACTGCTAGGATGGATTGAAAGGATATTATTGGAGGGATAGCCAAAAAGGGTAAAGACCTTGTTTTCTCCCTGACTTTGCAGGCTTATATTCCAGGGAACTAATGAATACTACTTGATTCTTTTATGGGCACTGGCCTGAGAGGGATCCAGTAGGCAGGGAGGAATTAGGCCAAATGACAGGCATCCATCCCTAGGCTGTGGAATGATGCTCCCTATTGTGGAGTTGGCCCTTGCTCTCAGTGTCTTAGCTTATAAGCCTTCATATCTCACTGCCTCCCACTGCAAGACTGGAGAATCTCTGTAAAGATCTTGGAGTGAAAACTTGCTTTCATCTCTGAGGTGAAGGCATCCACAGAGGGGTTCAGAGAACAGATTGGGAGTGAGGTGTCATACCCAGTAACCCAGGAAGGAGAAGATTGCAACATCCAGCCTTATAAGCTGCTGTGTTCTCTATTCCCTGAGCTTGAAAGTCCAGGCCCTAAGCCCAGGCTCTGCTGAAGCTCAGTCTGGGTTAGGATGTTCTCTGTTCCCTGACAAAAATCCTTTGCTGCTAACCTTGGCTAGAGGCCACCCTGACCTCATTAAATGTCACCTACAGAAGCCAGGATTTGAGAGCTAGAGGCAAGGTAAGGGAGAAGGGCAGAGAAACAGTTTAAAGAGAGAAAAAGAACAGAAATGGGTGGGAGGGAGGGAAAGCCCACTGGGCTGGGAGCTGTCACTTACCTCTGGGGGAGAGTGCACTTGTTGGACACTATGGACAGCTAATGAAGCTGGGCCCCCTTTGTTGGCCTGAGCTGTGCTCTGCACCACTAACCGCTGTGTGGGAAATGTTTGTGATTAGGAGAAAGCTGGTGCAGAGAGAATGACCCAATCCCAGAGACCCCTAGGGGCCGGCCTTTAAGAGTCAAAGTCCGTTAAGAGTTAGAGGGATCTTGACACTATTTAATCCAACTCCATAATTGTGCAGATGAGAAACCCAGGCTTGGTGAGGAAAGGACTAGGCTAAGGTCACATAGCTAGTAAATGGCAGAGCTAGGATCCCAACCCTACTGGGTTCATGCTTCTTGGAGTCTATTTCCAATATGCTTGCCAGGCAGCCAGAAATGCTTCTTGGCACTGGGATTCACTTTTAGTAGCTCACTGTGTTAGGTGGGAGGTATGGATTTGCTCCATTAATCTATATTTTCCAGCCAAAGGCTATTGGAATAGGAAACTCTAAAGGTTTCTCTATAATGGAGGTCTGAAAGGGAGAACTGAGGCAAGAACAGTAATCTGCCTTCTTTCCCTAGTTCCTGAGGCTAGGGGAAGAGTCCCCTCCTTCTCCCTCACTCCTGTTCTACTTGCTTTAATTCCATGGGTAGAAGAGCTAATTTCTTTTCTGCAGATGTGCAACGAGGAGCCCTTGGCCTCTAAATCCAAGAGTCATAAGAATCCTAAGCTCTGCATTTGAGAAGCAGTGAAAAAGAATGGGAAGCCAGCTAGATTTCCCTTAACCTTCAGAGGGCTTTTTAGAGCCTTAGGGAACATCTAGTCCAATCATCTCATTTGCAGATAAAGTAACCAAGACCATGAGAAAGTACCTAATAATGGTCACAAGGGGGATAAGCAGTAAAGGGGGATTAAAGGTCTGGGCACCTGACTCCTAACTTGTACCTCTTTCCACTAGCCTATGTGTATCTCTGAGGTCTCTTCCAGCCATAGGCAGCATGATCTTTTAAGATTTTAAAAGTTAGTAACTTGGGAACAGAAAATAGAGGGATACTGACTCCCAGGAACAGCTGATATGCTAATATAGTTCTTCCGCATGAAGATACTTGACCAGAAGGATAGCCAACGGTTCAGCAGCTCTAACTTCCCTGATTAGAAATGGACTAGAGCAGGCCATAAAAAGTTTATTTCTTACTTTGTGAGCAGGCAATAGGGGGCTAAGTTAGTAAAGGAGCCGTCACAGTCCCCCCCTTGAGAAAGCTTTGGTTTTAATGGTTAGGGATGGTAGGACCCATGAAGCCTCAGAAAAGATGATATTGCTTTCCCTTTATCCTGTGGGCAGGTTGGTCTTACCTGCTGGGGCACTTGGATGCTGGTAAGCTGCAGAGGGGACACGGCACCAGGCTTGGTCTGCACACTAGCCTGGACCAGCAATCGCTGTTGGAACAAAGCCCAATTAGGTGAAGAGGGACTGGCCCTGACCTCCAAACTGTGGGGTAAGGGAAGGGGAGGATGGAAAGGGAACTGAGCAGAATGGAGCAAAGCATCTTGATAAGAGAAGGCAAACAGATGGCTCTGGCAGATGGTAAGGGGCAGAGCTAAAGGGCAGGGTGGAGGAGGGAGCAGTGAGAGGCACAGAGCATCAATCTATACTCATCTTCAAGATGAGTATACTTAAGACTCAAGTCTCCACTGGCTGGAGATGGCCTCTCTTGGCCCCAAGAACCTGTTGTGCTGATACCCAGCTACTCAATTCCCTTACCTTGGAAGCCCCATACCTGTGGTGTGGCCTGGACTTGTTGGACCACCTGTGTTGGCACTCCAGATTGGCTGGCTGTGGAGCCTGGGCTTGCTTCTGAGACAGTGTCACTTGCTCTCATGGCCCCTTCTGTAGGGAGGAAGAAAACAAATCAGACACACTGTATGCCTGTCTCTAGGGTGCTGGAAGGGAGAAGCTTGGGATCTGGGTTTAGTTCTAGAGTTTGAGAAAGTCTTTAAAGTGTTAGGAAGGGCTCAGAAATATTTGGGTATGGATGTGGGAAGTATCAGAATTCCTGTAGGGGCTATACTTCCTGTTACAAATTATCCTTCTGAATGTGATTGGCGTCACCTCCCATGTCAGCTATATATTCCTGGATCCTGTAGGAATGGACTGGCTGTGTTAAGAGTAATGCTATACAGGAGCTCTAAGGCTTAGTGCCTGTTTACTCCATCCATTCACTCTTCCACCTGGCTTCATTCCCAAAGGAATACCCCAGGCATGGTCTTGTGACTGTATGGAAGAAGTATTTTAAAGCGCACCAAGAGGGAAGGCTAGAGAGAACCAGAGCAAGGAAACCCTCATAAGGCAAATCACTGGATTGGTTCTGCAAGAAAACAAAGAGCCCAAGGCTCAAACTGATGTGCTTCCCCTCTCTCTGCCCACAGCTTCCTCTGACCTGTCTTTTGATTCAGGATAGCTTCCTCAGGAAGAACAACAGAAGCTCAGAATCCAAGAGGTGGAAAGTATAAGCCTTAGAGGTCATTTAGTCTAATTTCTGAGTCAGAATCTGCTTGTATTACAAGGAAGAAGAAAAAATCACCCAGTTTTCATTTGAACTCACTACCTCCCGTGAAGTCATTTTTACTTTTAGACAACTCAACAATTGTCTAAGTAATTTTTTTGGAGATCTTAAGTCTTTTCTTTTCTACAGATAAAATAAGGCCCTGCAACTTTCCTCTAAGACTTCCCCTCCTAATTATGCCCACCAGAACTAAGCAGAACAAGTTTACTCCTTCCATACAACCACTCTTTATATAATGCTATAATGTCCCTATTCAATCAGTCTTCCCTTTTCAAAATTAAATAAGTATTTCTAGTATCTTCAACTGATTGCCATATAGCACAGTCTCAAGTCTTCTCAGTCTTCCTTCTGAATGCTCCCAGCAGTTCTCGTTCTATTTACCCCTATTTAGGCTAACAGGAATTTTTACATCATCTGCTCCACAGACATCACAGAAAGGCAGAAGAGGGAGATCTTCCTTGTCCAAGGATGAAAACAAAAGCATGGAAATGGAATTTTTCCCTGACTAGATTGGAGATTTGGGAGATCTTGCCTTCAAGCTTGTGCCTTTGCTCATATTTGTAAAGCACATTAGCTCAATTTGCTAAGGATTCTCACAATATGCCCATCAGAGTACTCAAGATACCAGTTTATCTATTTTGCAGGTGAAAACATAGAAACTTAATCCAAGGAGGCAGCAGAACTCTGGGATACTGCTCCCCACCCTGAAACTCCTAGTTAAGACTATTTTATTCCTCCTTTCCTTTCCATTCATTCATACCCAGTTCCATCCTACTTTTTATGGTCCTTCAGTGGGCAGAGTATACAACTCACCACAAGGGGATTGGGGGTGGGGGGGGTGGTTACTCACGTTGGCAGGGAGCTGTGAAGAGGCAATCATAGAACATGATGCAGCTCAGGGGCGGCCTGCTTGGTCACGCCTCTCTGCAGGAGCAGGTGGGAACAAGGGCAGCTTTTATACTAGCAACCTTGGTGAACTAATCCCCTAGAGTTTGCGCCAAAGCTCCTGTGGGTTCTTGCTGAATAAACATCCCCCTCATAGTAGGTACAAAACAAGGAGGGGCCTTTGCAGCACACAGAGAGGTCAGTCCCTGAGCTGGGGAGATGCTATCTGGAAGGAGGTCAAGTTTCATGCACATCTCTCTAAGGTGAAGAGCAGGAGGAGGGGCTATTTTTTTTTTTTCCCAAAGAAGACAAATCCTCAGCACCTTCTCTCTCCATGATTTCTGTGGGATCCTAATCCCTAGAAAACTATCTGTTCCCATATGCTGATGGCACTTTTGCACCCTAATGCTTCAGGGAAATCTGTTAGTATCCTGAGTGAGGGTGCCTTTTTGCAAGATGCATCTTTCAAATGACTGAAGGCTTGGAGGGCAAGAACTGGTAAGTGGGGATGTCATTTTGTCTTCAGGCAAATAGATAAAAACATTCTATTTTCCCTGTATAGTAGCAAGAAGGAGAAGTAAAAGTAAAAATGAATCTGTTGAAGGGATTATGAGGCAGGTATCACTTCTTGATCATCTTCTGGAGAGAGGTGGACTGAAGGTGCCCAGTATAGGGGCTAACGGTATCACCCACTGCTGAAGCCTCTGAAAAGGCTGCTTGGAAGCCTAGGAGCTTCAAACTTGCCCTTCTGGCTTCAGGCATAACTGAGCCCTCTGGGGATGATGCTTGGGAAGCTGCTGCAAAGCTGAATCCTAGCCAATTAGGTACAATCGTGACACCAAGATAGTTTGTGTACTGATCTGATAATAAAGAGAGCAGTCAAACCCCAATACTGCTCAGTGATGGGGAAGTGGGATGAATCCCAGGGGATGATGACAATGAGAGTCGATGCTTACTGAAATAATTCTGGCAGCCAGAGTTCTCAGGATAGTCTATAAAACTATCAGTTTCTGGATTTAGCTTAACTGCTTTCTCTTGGATTTTATTTGGGCCTCCCTTGGCATTCTTGTGGGGCCTCAAGGGAAGAGGCATTTAATGACTCCAGCTCAACTGGGAAGGCTGGGAGCAACCTGAGAAAGTACTGTGCCACGTGATGCTCCCAACACACCTAGGTGTATGGGTAACCTAAGCTGGGACACTGTGTCCCCAGTCAAACGGATGGGACATCAACTAAGCTGGAAACACTGGGCTGGAGGAATGGAGCAAAGTGGAGTTTTGGCTCGGTTCAGTGTCGTGTTTCCTGTCTCACAGCTCAGAGGTGGGCTGGGTGTCATTTCTGGCTGCTGCTTGAAGAGGTCTGACAAGAGGGACCAAGGGACAAGGCCCAAAGTTAACAGCAACTGTCCCTTATCTCACAAATCCCCAGTCCAAAGGAAGAGCAGCACTCACTGCCACCAAGCTAATGGTCGGAGTCCGTAGGCCAGGGCCAAGGCTCGAATTGGCTTGCTTTTCTAGCAGTACTCAGAGCCCCGTGAGAAGTCAACACTGGTAAGTGAGCTTCCCAATACTTTCCAGCTTATTGCTTTGTACATTCGTGCATGAGCCCTGTGGCTCTGTGCTTGCAGGGTGCCTCTGGGTGTGGGCGCACGCGCACCTGTGGCCATGGCTGTGGGACTACCTCCTCCTTTGTTCTGTGGGCGCGTTTGTGTCTATGGAGAGTCTGAATGTCTGTGCTCAATCATGGAGGTGGGGAGGGAATCGGCAGGTATTTCTCCTCAGCCTCCTTACCTACTGTCCCCTTCTCATATACACCTCTCTTTATGGGTATCCACATCTGTGCTCCACGTTGCTATGTTGCTGGGCTGTCCTATGGAAGAGGGATCAGACTTATCCTGCTTGGCTCAGGGCTCAGGCCAAGGAGCCAGATGGAAAGGAATTATAGCTGTGCAAAAGCAGAGGACTTTGCCTTAGAAAGTAGTGAATTCTCATAACTGGAAGACTTCAAGAAGTGAGTGTTTGGCAGGCAAACTACAGCAGGAATTTCTCTTCAGATAAGGGTGAACTAAATGAGGTCCATTCGAATGCTGAGATTCTTTGGTCTGTGGTCATGTCCTCTCATATGCATACGTCTCTCTCTGGGTAGGTCTATGTTTTTTGTTCCTATGTATGTATGGATGGGTGCAGAAATTTGTGAGAAAGACCCTCCCCCAAGAGCCCTCAAGTCTTGAAGTTAATAGCCAGAGTGCAGGAAGCTATAATGGAGAGTGGCACTGAATTTCCTCTCACTTGATCTTCAGCTTTCCCACTGGATGTGATGTCAGCCGGACTTCAGGTACTTTATCTGAATATAAGGAATGATTCTTTCAGTGAAGGAAGGTTGTGAGGATGAATTTAATTCCCAATTAAAGTCTTTGACTTTCTTAGGAAAAAGGGTCCTTTATAGATAGGGAGCAGAATGCTGAGAGAGCCTCTTTTCTTGTTGGGGTATATATGGTGTTAGGCTAGTCCAGAAATCAGGGCTTGCCTCTGGGCTATAGAGTCCAATGCAGACTCTGCGATGCTACCAACCAAGAGATCTGCCACTGCTACTAGGGAGCTGGTATGGGGAGAGGAAAAAGGTTCCTGGAAATGGAGCTGTTCTTGGCTCTTAACTAAAATTCCCATTGCTCATAGGACTTGGGCAGCTTCCTGGCTCCCAGCCTAAGTGTGTATGTACGAGGCATCTACAAATCTAAGGCTTTCAACTCAGCTCTGTCTTTGATATCCTATATAACTTGAGATCTATGACATCACTGTGTAAGCTTCTGTTTCCCTATCTGTGGGCTCACATAGAGACAGACGATAACAAAGACCAGATGACTAGGGAAATAGGTTAATAAGACACCTGCAAGATTCAGAATTTCCAGAGGCCCACCGCTCTTCCACTCTTAGAAATATCATGGAAAACAGGTAAGGGACATCCTCCAACAAGCTGGAGACTTTGGGAGTAGAGGGGTAGGGAGGATAGAGAGATGTTTTGCTTTAAAAAGACAAAGAGTTCAGTTAAATATAGAGAAAAACTTCCTACTAATCAGAATTTTCCAGATTTCATGACCACCCTATATAATCTCTTATGATCCTAGCAAGGACATTCAAATTTGTCCTCCCCCTCCCCCACCAATACAGTAATACATTTCCAAGACAGTGCAATACAAAAGAAATAAAGATTTCAGATGTAAATCCTATGACATATCATCTTGCCCTTATTTCTCTGGGGCCCTGTCCTAAAGTTTGTGAGAAGAAAGAATCATTCAGTGCAATCTTAACACTGACAAGTTGGTACCAAAGGGCTACTTTCTTTCTTCCTGAGGATCTAGGGGACTCAGAATGCACATCCTATCCTCAGCTGGGCATCCAGCCTCTCTGGGCACGTAGCCCACTATCATCTACAGTACCCTTTCTGCTCAGATTTCTTTCAAAAGTTCGGCTGCTTCTGAGGACAGAGATTTATGAATTCAAAGTATTGTTCCCAACTGTGAGTAATTTGATCATTGCCAGTATTATCTTTAAAGTCACCTCCAGGGCAGATTGGCTGGGGACAGGATTCTGTTGTTAGACTAGTCAGCTTTTCATTTTTCTCCTCAACTTGCCTCCTGTATGTGTGTTCCAGGTCTCACTCCAAAGAACCCATGCCAGGCCCCTACTCCCTTCCTCTTCTTCCCTCCTCTGATCCCTGAATAATTTCCAATTGCTTCTGGCCATGAAATAGACCTAGACAGTTCTTGGCCTACAGGGTCTGGCAGTCCTGAGTCTGGGCCAGTCTCCTGTGGTAAGGTACCTGAGGGTGCCCTTGTGGAAATGTTTTACTCTGGATGAATAACTTGAATAGTCAGAACTAAAGTATCTCAAAGCCCTTTTCAGTACTTTAGAGGATTGGAAAATAGATATTTTGTCCAAGGGAATGCCCATGAGACTGACAAAATGAAAACAATCAGGAGAAAAGGAGAATTGAAGGAAAGGGACATGTTTGCTCTTCTCTTTTGTCCTGTCAATCTCATCAAGTAATGAGGCTGGAAGGATCCTAAAGGCTTGTGGGTCATTTAACCTAACTGAGATCTCCTCTACAGTATCCAGGAAACAGCCATCCATACTTCAGTGACAAAGAACTCATTACACATTGAAGCTATTCCATCTCTAGGTGGTGGCTCCAATTACTAAGAGGTCTTCTCTTAGACTGAGCTGAAGTATCCCTCTGTAACTTACACACACACACACACACACACACACACACACACACACACACACACAAACCCTATCCCAGCTATAAGTCTGATCCTTCATTCAGTCCACAAATACATGAAGACAGCAGTTCTGGGACTCCCACAATCATTCTCTTTTCTAGACTACACATGCTTGCTGAGCCCTCACCATTATGGTACCGGTCCTCCGCACCTATTCTCACTCCCTCCATTCCTTACTGTGGAAGGGGTCTAACCAGGGAAAAGAAGAGACCCCTCAATTGGCCTCCTCTCAGACAATCTGCCTGCTAATACAAGCAAAGGGGTACATATATCTATTGGCCACATCACTGTGGATTCACACGGAGCTCACAATCACTACAATCTCCACATCTCCTTTCTAGACAATCTCCCTGATCATTTATGATCAAACAACCCCCCATACAGGACTTTCTCCCATTGAATTTCAGCCTACCTACAATCTCAGTTCACCCCATTTACTATGTTTACCACCTCTCTCATCTGACAGTTATTAGCACACACAATAAACATGCCATCTAGACCTTCATCCTAGTCAATGATAAAAATGTTGGCTGAAATAGAATCAAAGACAATTTCCACAGAGGGCTCAACTGAGCAATATAAGAGCACCCCGTGGTGGGGTGAGCTCAGTAACATCTCCAGGGGATTGTTACTGGACTGCAAGCTCACCCTACTTAGTAGCACCTAAATTTGGGGTACACCCAATTAAAGCTGACAAAGATGGCAAAAGAAATGAAATCCCCAAAAGCAGACCTTATCCTCTAAGTTTACAGCTTCTTCCAGGCAGGGACTCATTTCCCCAGTTGGACAAGATTCTCCTGATGTTCATTTTCATTCACCTGGCCCTTCACTAACCAGAACTTCAAACACACGGAGATTTTCCTGTATATGTATCCAGCATCTCCATTATTTAAATGAACAAGATATCACTTAGTCAGAACACTGATCCTTAGAGAAATATATTCTTTCAGCTTCTGTATTTTGACCCTTTGTTTCCTATCTCTAACCTAGTTCTCCTGGTGACCAGACTTGCAAATGATTCACTGGCCTCAAGTGCCTTGGGTAATAATGCCACCACCTGGGATGGGGAGGAGGAGTAGAGTAGAGAATAATTCTGTGATCATTATGGTATGATCATTTGGAAGAAAAACCCAAGGGAATCCATTAAAGTCATGTAACTTAGATGTCTGCTAGGAATCTTATGATGCCTGGGGGTTGGAAGCAGGGACTGGGCCAGAAACTTTTAGGACTATCAATTCAATGATTGGCTCTCTGATCTGCCCTGCTTCAGAGCCCCCTAGAAAATGAAAGCTTCCCTCCACATAAAGGCACATGAATTCTTTATACCCACGTGCTGATGCTGTTAGCAATCTCTATAGTAAAAGGAAAAAGAATACTATTATTTGTAATTATACTTGAAGGATCCACAATTTCATCATCGTGCCTAATTCCTTGACTGATGAAGAGCTCAATTCCTCCTATGCATTGTCATAGACATCTAAAATTGGGAGGATCTCCAGAAATTCTTTAATCCTTAGTCAAAGAAAGAATCCCTTCTAAAATACTGACAAGTGGTTATTTAACCTCCACTAAAGACCTCAAGTGACAACACATTTCCTTCAACTATACAATTCCAATACTTAGGAAATTTTTCCTCACTAATGAATCAAAACTGCTTTCTCAAAACTTCTGCTGATCTTAGCTCTATTTGATGGACCCGGGTAGAACATTATGTAATCACTCTTCTGAAAAAGAACTCTTCAAACATTTGAGGACAATAATGATGTCCACCCTTAGCCTTCTCTTGTTTAGACAGACTCTGTGAGTTTCTGTGGCTAAAAAAATTCATCACCTAACAGCCAATTCCCTGAAGAGATTCTCCAACCTTCATTGAAAGCCATGGGATGTGTCAGCAGTCTCACAACTGATACTATTCCTGCTTGATAAAATAAACAGAGCCTGCTGGCATGGCCTTTGAAAAACTAAGATCATCTCCCTACTACAAGGAGATAGCAGAGTAAGTCTATTTCTACTGGTACTATCATTATGATTAATTAATAGCATCTGAACAAAAACAATTATTAGAAATAATAAAATTAATAATAGCAGCAGCTAGCACTTATATAGTACTTTAAGGTTTACAAAGCAATTCATATGTTATCTCATTTGTTCATCATAATAACTTTGGAAGGTAGGTGATATAATTAATGTTATTTTACAGATGAGGTAACTGAAATACACAGACAGATTAAGTGACTTGCCCAGGATCACACAGCCAGTATGTATCTGAAGTAGGATATGAACCTCAATCTTCCAGATTCCAAGCACAACAGTCTATATGTTGTGCCATCTAGCTGCCCCTAATCCTGCTACTAAACCAGAAATTATGGGGCATTAGAACCAGGTACCTTAAACCTGTGATACCTTGAAACTTTTGTAATGCTAGAATCTGATCCCAAGGGTTTTTCATAGGTGGGAAGTTCCCAAGTATCTCATGTAAGGACTAAAGAACTGGGTTTCTAGTACTTACCCGAGACTGTCACCACGATAAACTGCTGAGGGGCCGGGGCTGGGGCAGGCTGGCCACTGGGCTGTGACTGTGCTGGGGGGGCTGGGATCTCAGTCACATACTGTTTCTGGCTGGCAGGTTGGGGCTGTGGGCTCTGCAGTTCACTAACATACTGTGGCTGGGAGGTGGAGGCAGCAGGTGGCGGAGGTGGCGGAGGTGGCGGCGGTGGTGGCTGAGGGGCCGCTGGTGGTGGTGGTGGTGGTGGTGGTGGTGGTGGTGGTGGCTGGGGCTGAGATTGTGGAGGGGCTTGTTGAGGCTGTGGTGGTTGTGGGGCCGCCTGAAGCTCAGTAACGTACGCCTGTGTTGCCATGCCAACAGTGGGGAAAATGATAATAAATAAGGCTTTTTTTTGCTTCCTTGGAAAGAGGAAAAAAACAAAAGAAGGAAAAAACAAGAATTAATCCACAGTAGAGAAAATCATGGACATCATACAGCTCCCAGAGGTCATTTTGGTTTGCCACTAACTTAATCAGGTCCCATGTCTCATAACCAATTAGAGTCCCTTACAGCATGGGTGCATGGTGAGGACCACAGGTGAACTCATTATCAGAACTAGAACGAGAACCAATTCTTTGAAGGTCCCTGAGGCCAATCCCTTATTGACTGGAGCTCCAGCCAGCCTTTCTCTACTATTCAAATGCTGGTAAAATGCCCACATTTCTATCTAACCTTGGCCTTCTAGGTCCCTGGCAGCGTTGGTATCCGCTGCTTGCACAGGGAGGCTTGGCTAGTCCATGCTCCACCATCTCTAAGCCCTCAATGGCAAACAAATGTCTGATGAGATCCTGCTGTCTTTGCTTTTTATATTAGACCAAGAGATCCCTACCATCTCATCTTCCCAGAGCAATCTGGGTTTCTAAAAAAAGAGTTAAAATAGTTCCATAGCCAACTAGTGTTCTCTAATTTTGGATCCAGTTGCACACCTAGTTTATTCTGATTTCCAAATCTTTTTCCCTAAAAGAGTCCCTTTGACCTATAAAATTGCCAAAGCCACACTAAAGTATATAAATGCAAGGAGTCATAGTCCTTCCATAAAAATGGAAGGCTCCTCAGCAGTTCTATAGTCCAACCCCTCCATTTTACAACTGGGGAGATTGGGGGACAGTGTCCATGGTGGGCTTGAACCCTCAGCCTCTGATATCAGAGCCAAGGAGCCTTCCTTTCATTGCATCAGGCTACCCCTTAAGGCACTGAACATCAAGGGACGTTGAAGGGTTCAAAGAGAATATTTGAAGTCTCTTTTCCCTAGTAAAATTAATTAACAAAAATGCTGTTATTAGCAACTAGATATGAAACCTTTTCTAGGAGATCATGGTTCCTAATGACTAGAGCAGAAATCTCCTCCTACGTCTGAGAACTAATCTGGACCCTACCCAAAGGGCCTCTGGCATGACCACAAAGCCATTGTTCATCTGGAAATCCAGTTTTCCCATTTGCTAAATAGGAATGATTTGGTCCTGAGGCTACATTAAAGGAATACTGAGTTTGGGTCTAGGCTTGAAATGCAGTAATGAAAAAAAGCATGTGATCAAGAGCCCCAATCTAATCTAGCCTTTCCTCAAAGGGGAAAGACATGCCCAAGTCTAGGTCTGGTAGGTGGTGGGGAGAAAGAAGCAGGATCTCTTTTTAGTAGTAGCTACTGTCACAAAATGAGCCTTTTGCTCTAACCCTGACCAGCAGCTCTTCTCTAGTCATTTGTCCCCTAAAACAGGAACACTGCACACCCTTGCCTTCCCAGCAGTTGCCTAGGCCAGGTCAAGTCTCCTCTACTCTTAGCCACTCAGAATCATAAGATTAGCAGCAGGAGTCTTGGAGTCAATTTCTAATTCTGACATTGAAATTCATAGGGTGGGCCTGTGAGCAGCTCATTGTAATTCATTTCCCCGCTCTGTAACAAAGAGAAAATAATTCCTTTTTTGCCTCATCCCAACAGAATTCTCTTGCCTAGCCTTCTCCAGAGGACACTGGGGCAAAGGATACTTATGAATCACCATGAACCAGAAAAATTCCAAGAATGCCAATGAACTATTTGTCTCAACGTGGTTATCAGGCAGTTTTTGCTGGCCGCCATTTTCCCAAGTCTGACATAAGGATTGCCAATTCCAAAGAATCACCAGATCTACATGGCAACCTGGCTACTCTGACATCCTTGATCTTGCAGCCAAGGCAAATAAATCTGATTGCTGGAAACTTTTTGCTGATACCTGATGAACCCTGCCTCTTTTCTAAGAAAAGAGAGTGATCAATCATTTTGGAATCTACTTCCTGGTCCACAAGTGGCCTAGTAATCAAAGAGTTCAATGGTAAAAGCAGATGAGAAAGCTCTTGTACCCTACTAATTACTTTTCCTATGGTACCACTTACAAACCAGGAGATAGTTTGGGGTTGAAAATACCGTGTGTGTGTGTGTTTATATTGGGGGGACACATCTAGCTCTGCCAACCTGACTTTCCTACTCAGTAGCTAATTGCTTTCCAATTTATTCTGCTTCTCCTATGGAAAGGTCATTTGGAAATTCTATTTCTTCCTGCATGAAAGATAATAACCTATCGCCCTTATTATTCGGAAGGCAACGGGGAATGAAAAGAGATTTGGTTACAGTACAGATAAGATTCCGTTCAAGATATTGGACAGAAAGGAAAAGAAAGTTTGTGACTAAAAGGGAAAGAAAGAGTTCAACCTCTCAAATCAGACTACAATCTGGAGAAAGGCCCTTAATTTGATCTTGCTGCTATAAGGGATGGAGTTAGTCATATCTGTTCCATCTTATCTTTTGCTAAGACCTGCTTATTTCCTCCAATCAACTTCTATTTCCAAAAGGTTTAGACTTCAGACTCTTTCTGAGAACCCTAAAAAGACCAGCTCTGTTAAATTACTTCTTTTCTCTTTCATGTTTTTCCCAGTGGGGTATACCTGTACCTCTTTGGTACTCTCATCTGGCATCCACAGTCAGCCTTTTATGTTCCCTCTAAAAGTGAGGAAGTAGGACTGTTCACATTTAGTTTCTTCAGTTCATCATTCAATCCCCATCTGAGGAGGCAGCAGAACCCAAAAGCCTAAGGAGACATCTACTACATTATTCTTCCCAGCCATCAATCTTAAAAATGGAAGCTAACTGAAACATTACCTAGGTCAACATCCCTCCAATACTGGATCCTCTTCTACAACATTGCATCAGAAATCAGTGACTAGATTCTCACTCTTTCTGGAGACAATCTGTTATTTCTTATAATATCCACCTTTTGAAGGTGGTTCTGTCTTCTGGAAAAGCATAAAACAAATCTACTTCCTCTTTGACATGACATGACCTTTCAGAGATCTGGGGACTTTTACCATTTTTTCCTTTCTTGATTAAAGATGCCACTTCTTTCAACTCTGTGTCATGTAGTACAGTTTTTAGACCTTTCCCTATATTAGTTGCCTTCTTCTAAAATTCTACAATTAGTCATGATGAACCTCAAAATGTGGCACCTACAAGAGAAGGCAATCCTTAGAATGGTATATTCAAGTCATATGACTTGTACCTTAATAATTTACTTCAAATATTCAAGTGCCTATAATGAGCAAAGACATGTAGATGATAAAGATACATTAAAATAATGCCTGCCTTTCAGGATTCTACATTCTATTAGAATGATACTGTATATATGAACACACGATACAAAATAATTAAAGGGGGAAGAAGGAATATTAACACCTGGGTAGAGGCAGGATGAGAGAAAGCATCTGGTACAGAGGAGGGGTACAAGCCCAATGGAGTCTCAATGACTAACTGGTTCTGATGAGAAAGGAATGCATACATTCCTGGAATCTGGGGTTTAGATGTTCTGGATAATTTGTTTAAATGAAGCATTTTAAGAAGTGAGAGGATTGTAAAGAAGTCAATAAGTATAGACAATTGTTTCAAGTATTTTGGCAATGAAAGGAAAAAGAGATACAATATAATTTTGAAGGGATGGAAGATTTAAGTGAGGGTTTTTTAAAGGATGGGGCAGACCTAAGTTTGGTGTAGACACTGAGGTAGAAGCAAGTAAATGGAAAGACAGTGAAGATAAAAAAGAAGGAATGATGAATGAGGTAAACTTCTGGAGGAAGATATGAGAAGGGCAGATAGAAAATTGGCTCTGATAAGAAGAATCTTACCTTCCTCAGGGACCAGATGGCAAGGATGAATGAAATGTAGAACAGTTTTGAGGAATCAAGTAGGGAGCTCATGACAAATGGCCTCAGTATTCTGAGAGAAGAGACAAAGGCATCTGCTGGGAGTAGTTTTAGGGATTAGAAGAGGTTTGTGATATGCTTTACAAAGAATGGGATAATCAAAGAAGAATATAGGGATGGCTATATAGATAGCAATGAGATGACATGAGATAATATGAATTTTAGCATAAAGCAGGAGTTTAATAAATGTTTATTGACTAAGTAATTAGTAAAGGACCACAGTTGGCATCCTCCAGTGTTGAACATATAATAATATGTATATTATATACATACTCCAGTGATGAAGAGCAGCTCTGGGATATGAATGGAGAAAGCAGGCAGTAGGAGTCATGCAAAGTTGGGGATTGGCAGGGAATGAATAGTAGTATTACATAGGGGCAAAGGACTCCAAGGCAAAGGAAAAAGCATAGCTGAACTGGTCAACTCTAAGATCAAGTCAACAATTAATTAGCACCTGTGGGCTACTAGTGGGTCATGTGCCAAACAACAACTCCAAACCAGGATAGAGAAGGGATAATGGACTGGGAGGACAAAGATGGACGAGGGGTACTATATTGGATGGTGTAATGGAGCCAAAGAAGAGATGTAGAAGGAAAGATGGATGGAAAAGATTTTATGACTGATGTTATGATTATAGAATTCAGTGACATGGACATTGCAATTTCAGTTGTGGATCCTCAAGGCTGGGATGTATTTCCTCCTCATCTCTGCTTTCTTCCAAGCTCAGCTTACATGCCATGTCCTGACTCCTTAATTGTTGTTAGTCTTTCCTCTCCCTTCAATTTTCTTTGTACTGTATTTGCTTTTGTATATGTGGTAACTCCTAGTAAAATGTAGGATTCTTGAAAACAAGAACTAATTGTTTTTGTATTTTTTTCCAGTGCCTAACTGCTTCCCTCTATGCAGGCTTGATAAGTTCCTAAAGAACCTGCCCAGTATTGAATAGTGTCAGAAGCAGAGCCTGAAGTCAGTTCTTCCTGGCTCCAAAACCAATTCTATCTACTATATCATTTTGCCCCTCTGGCATGTAGTTAGTAACTTGTTAAATTGAATTATAGGACAATTCCATTAGATTTGTGAAGGAGAGAGCCATCTGCATCCAGAGAGAGGACCATGGGGACTGAATGTGGGCTGCAACATAGTATTTTCACCTTTTTTGATGTTGTTTGTTGCTTGTTTTTTTTTTTTTTTTCTCTCCTTTTGATCTGATTTTTCTTGTGCAGCATGATAAATGAGGAAATATATTTAGAAGAATTGCACGTTTAACTTATATTGGATTACATGCTATCTAGGGAAGGAGGGACGATGGAGAGGGAGAGAGAAAATCTGGAACACAAGGTTTTGCATGGGTGAATGCTGAAAACTATCTTTACATGTATTTTAGAAAATAAAAAGCTATTTTTATTTTTAAAATTGAATTAAAATCTTTTACTCTGTGTGTGTGTAAGAGAGAGAGAGAGAGAAAGAGGGAGGTGGGGAGAGAGAGTGTGCCTTAGGTACCAATTTTTTGAGAATATTTTTGTGTATTCTCAAACAATTTTCTCCCTTTCCATTTCTTCCTCACTGTATCCTTTTTCCCAAATTTTCCTCTTTCTCATATTCTCTCTTTTCTCTGTGCCTACACATTTAGTTCATCCTCATCCTTAAAAAGTGATCCTAAGATAGGGCTGGTAAATCAAAGCAGTAAGAATTTGGCTAGGTAATATAGAAGGGAGTAACTTTAAAGGAAGTTTTCTGAGTAATGATGAAAGGAGAAAGGTCTGAAAGTAACAATGAGGAGCAAGGAGTGTGAAAACTCATCCTCCTAGCCCAGTATATTAGAGAACATGAGAGAAGAAACTACTAATACTGGAAGGGGTCAACCAGGGATGTGATATTTTCAGAAGAGAGCTCAATAAGATGGAAAGAGATTGCAGAGATTTAGAATGAAGAGAAGTTTGTACATGTTATTCTAATGTACTGATATTGTCAAAGACCAAGAAAATGTTGAGCATCATCAAGAAAGAGTTAAAAAACAAAAAACCTTGCTTTTTTATTTAAAAAACTGGTGTGTCCACAATTCAAACTCTGTTGCTCCATCTCTAGGGAGACTAAATGGAACTAGAGAATGCCCATAGTATATCAAAAAAAACCAAAGTCTTAGCTGGTAGGAAATTGATTACTGCCTGGGGATAGACTATAGGAACAGGCATTCTTAAGTCTAAAAGACAAAGGTTGAGCTCAAGGAATTGTGATAAGAACCATGATGGGTATGGGCCAGTAGGCAATTATAGGAATTCTATGAAACTTTAGCAAGATGAGCTCAGAACCAAAAAGAAGTCCTTTCCAAAGGTGGGAAACATCTTTATTAGTCTAGAGGCTTCTTGAAGGGGTTGTGGACAGGAACAGAAAAGGTTTGTCTGCATCTGTGCTAGGCAGAAAAAGCTAAGGAGAGAAGCTGGGATATACAAGACTGTTAAGATTTCATCACTGATAACCACCTTGGAACATTGCCTCGGGGCACTGAACACAGAAATCTTGGAAGGTCTATGGGTTCAATCCAGTATGACCTGTGTTCTCTCCTTAAAGAAAGGCAAGGGGGGGCGGGGGGAAGGAGAGGGGGAAGTAAGTGAGGATCTTGAGTCCAAAGTGACTAAAAGGTTAGTCTTTCAAAGCTTTTAAATTCAGTTTGGTTAAAATGCATTAGGATAGAATCAACCTGTGTTCAGTAGGGAAATGCTCAGAGAAAAAAGCAAGAACCTTCATCATCCTTGGAGAAGACTGAGAGAAGAGAAAATGAGGAGATTCATCTAGAAAAATAAGAATTGTGAAATAACACCTGGACATTTCAAATCTAAGGACTCACTCCAGTCAGTTGGCAGTCAACAAGCATACTGATTTTGTTCCATGCACTGAGGATACACAGAAAAGCCCAAACAGCTCCTACTCACCAGATACTCAGATCCTAATGGAAGAGACAACATATAAACACTGGGGAACTGATTGATATACAGAGAGTAAATAGAAGTAATCTGAAAGGGGGAAGTCTAGCTTTTCCAGGCTGGGAATGGGAGCTTTTTAAGGAAGCAAGGGAAACTAAGAGAAGATAATTCTTAATGGATGACAAAATAAAATTAAAAGGAACTTTAGAGGTCGTTTGGTTCACAGGCTTAGAGATGTGAGTCATATGGGTAGCATACAGGAAACCTTAGTTTAATTCCAAAATGAGCTGTTTTTCTACTATATCAAACTGCCCCTTGATTCAAGCACAAATTTGACTTTAGATAAGTGGCTATAACCAGACAGGCCAGAAGAGGGATGAATAGGTAAATATAGGGATTTTGTAGTCTTCCCAGTTCTAACTCAAATTGATCCTTCAAAGAGAGTAGAGTAATAGCCAGAGCTACAGATGGATTATAAAAGGAAGAAGGGGAAGGAAAGGAAAAGAATAAGCATTTATATAATACCTACTGTGTGCCAGCTACCATGCTAAGAGTTTCACAGATTTTTCTCTTTTGATATAATGGATTCTAGGACAGGTAGGACAAATGTTTTGGCTTTTATCATGCATGAAAAAAAGCATTCTCTTGGGGTTAACCACCTCAGTCTCTTAGAAGTGAGATACCCTCTACCCACATACAGAAAGGCTCTATTCTTCTAACTACTGAGAGGACTGGTCTACCATCTGTCTCTGTCATGGAACAAGCCACATTCTGACAGTTCCTGGGAGTCTGGTCAGTTTGTTTGGAACACAGAGAACAGAGAACAAGTATGGCTGTTTTTAGAGGAAGATGAATCAGGCTTTCCAAGCCATATTGGCTGGACTAGGAATTTGGCTTTCTGGCAATCCCAGCCCGCCAGGAAATTAGCCTTAATGATTTGGGTTATTTCTCAAATATACTGAGCTCCGAAAAGATCCTTTAGATTTTTCATGCATCCCTTGCTTCTCTTTGGAAACATGAGTTTGTAGGATATCAGGACCCAGAAAAGGTTTCATGAGTTGAGACTAGGTAGAGGTAGAAAGTGAGAAGGAAACAGCTATTATCCTAGAAACTCTTCCAACTGGGAAAATCCAGGTGATCATTATGGGTAAAACAGTTGGGCAAGATTTGGTCTCCAAAGGATGACTTAGTTCTATTTTGCCTAAACTAAGTTTCAGCAAACAGAGACATAGAGTGAATATTATTTAAAAGCTGCCCTGTTTCTATAATACGGAATCCTATGAATTTTTCCAGGTGCTCCTGAGGTAAGAAATCTTGTCATTCTAGATCTAATTTGGGGAGATGGGGGAGGGGTGGAGGGGAGTCGGGGCTTTACATATCCAACCAAGTTAAGCCTCTCTCTCAGTCTTAGTCTGAACCAAATGGCATCTAGGAAATGTCTGGGGGGACAGTCATCTCCCATTGGCTACTACCTAACTCAATGCCAATAACTTCTTATCTGGGTAACTGGACCCAGGCTTATATTGCTGGGTTAGATAAAAGCTTCCAATAGAGGCGCCTGGGATAGTTGATGCCAAAATGGAGTATTGGTCCTCAGGTTGGGAGGAATTTAGGGCAAATTTGGTCTCAGATTTAGCTGTGTGACCCTAAGCAAATCACTTAACCCTATTTGCCTCAGTTTCCTCATCTCTAAAATAAGCCAGAAAAAGAAATGGCAAACCACTTTAGTATCTTTGCCAAGAAAATCCCAAATGGGATCTCAAAGAGCCAGGCAAGACTAATAGACCAAAAAAAAAAAAAAAAAAAAAAAAGTGAGAACTCTGGAGAAAGCCATTTACTGTCTCTATAAGGGAGTAGTTTAGAGGAACTACCAAGTATATGAGTCTGACATCCTTGGGAGAGTCTGGTTTGTTTCTGCCCTGCCTCCTCCTCCTATACAGGAACCAGGGTGGTTCAAAGGAAAAGGGTGGAGATGCTCTAGAATGGGACATTGCTAGACAGGCCCTACTGGTGTTTTCCTGAACTGCTTAGCTTTTGCTACAAACTCAAGGATGCATTTTGGAAAGTTCATGGCATAGTGTAGTATAGACAGGCTCTGTTCCTTCTTCACTTAAGCAAGTTGTTTACCATCCTGAGAACCAAAGTATAGGGAGGAAAAAAACCTCTCTCTGTTTTCCAAGGGTAAAGGAAGAAAGAAAGGAAATTATTACATTTCATATCTAGAAAGCTAGAAGGAATTTCCACATATTTGTAGATATACACTGTCCCAGAATAAGTTCTATGATCTTCCTTGATCAGACTATCTATCTGGAATGATTATATTCAGTTCTGGGTGACATATTTTAAGAAGTAGAATGTACTGTTCCTGAAGACAGTTCTTTGTAACTTCTAGTCTTTAAAAACACTGTACTTTGTACTTAAGTTGGAGTTCAATTAATTTTTGTAGAACTGAAAAACATGCCAAACTAGAAAGCATCCAGGAGTGCAAAGAAGATCAGGTGAAGAAAATGGAAAATGCTAAGCCTAGAAATAAAAGACCCAGGAATAAGTTGGTTACCTTCAAATATGAAAAGAAATGACAGAAATGACACAAAAAAAAATTTGGAGAATTGGAAGGGACCTCTTATCCTACGTGACCTTGGGACAGAACTAGAAACAAAAGTGGAAAGTTGCAGAAAAGCTTGGTGTAAGTGACATTTTCCTAACAATAAGAGCTTTCCAAAAGTATATTGGGCTGCTTGAAGAAGATCACAATATGGGGATCTCTGTAGAGGCCTTTGAAACAGGCTGGCTGACTGGCTTTTTATTGTAGATGTTGTAAAGGAGATTGCTGTACAGATCCAAGATGGGTCAGTTGGCTTCTGAGAACAACACTTTCTGTGGACAAACTTTCAAGAGGCTGACTAGATTAGGTATTAGTTTTCTATTTTACTTTGCATGTGGCATAAATACCTTAAATCCCACTCCAACCTTTAAAATTAAACGATAACCAGTAATTTTACCTTAGAATGTTGCTTTCCTAAGATATGTTAATGATAATATTGTCTATATCTAGGCCAAGAAAAGTTAAAAAATTTTCAGACTGAATTTGTAAGCCTATGACGAGCTCAAAATACAGTACATGCTAATGCTTCAGATATAGGATTTAGGCCTTGGGTTTAGATTTTCAAGAAATGATAAGATCTCCTTGCTCTTTTGGTTTTCCTAGATGTGAATATATTTCTGATTCAATCATAATCTAGCTCATGGATTCACATCTTTTGCTTCGGACTGGGCCAACTTATAGCAATTACATTAATTTCCTTTTTAAAGCTTAAATCCCAAACTCAAATTCTGTTTGGGGAAAAAAAAATTGGATAGCTTGAAATAAGGAGTCAGGTCTTGTTTAATGAAAAAGGATTTTAAATTTTTTATGAGACAGAAAAAGCAAATGTAAATTTGCCTCTTAAATGGAACTCTGATCTCTAATAAAGAGCCCCAGAGTGATCATAAATAGTGTTATTGGCCTTTCTGCCATTTTAACAAATTTAACCCATACGAACTAATGGAGTTATTCCTTTCTGGACAAAACAAAGGTATTTTATTTCCAATCTAATAGGTAAATCATAAACCAGATTTATGAAATCTGGTTTCATAAACTGCAGAAGAGATTTGAATGCACTTCTTGGGCTAGTCTGTCCCTACCACAGCATCCCACTTCTGCACATATGATACTGACAGCTGGCACCTCTTCTGGAACATGTGACTAGCTTAAAATGGTCTAGCTGATATTGGCTGGGACTTAACTGACACCAAAAAAACTTGTATCTAGATATGAGAAGCAGCTCAAGGACTCTTGAGAAATTTCAGGATAACATCTTGCATTACTTAATACTTATTGCCCATTACTGAAAAGGGGGAAGAGGTGGAGAAGTTAGGTTTTAAGTAGATCTTAAAGGATCCATCTACTAGTCATCACATCTAAAAACAAGATCCTTGACACTGACAAATCACAAGAGGCACAAGTAACTTGCTTTCCCTTGCTTTAGAAACATTCAGTCTCTACGCTTGAAGCAGATTATACTACATCTGGCCTGCTTGAAACCAATCTGGTCCTTTCAGCCAACCCCAAAACTGGTCCCTTTCGTCATCTTTCTTGGCCAATAACTCCTCAATGAAACTTCCAACTAATCTTCTCAAGGCCTTGATGTGTGGTTGCAGGAACAGGAAAACATGCTAGGGCACAAAAGTCTTAGATGAAATCAGTATTTAAATGGAGGCTAGATACTCAAGTAACATAATTCAAACAAACAACAGAACTAGTTTTTAAAAATTAATGTGAAAAAAAACCGCTGAGTATTGGGGGGGGAAACCCAAATACAACAGGTGCAGCTATCTGGAATGGGGGGAAATGAATTATTCAACCCATTTTACAGAGGGGGAAACTGAGGTCCAGAGAGCCAGAGGAGCTTTAGCCAAATTGACAGCTTGTAAACTTAACAGCGGTCTATTGAAACTAAGGGGTTAGAGCTCCCCCAGAAATGCCAGGACCCATTTTCCAGAAAGGCTTCATTCACCCTTCTCGCTGACTGACACTGGCTCAAGTGGGTCCCCGACGAGAAAACTTCAGCTGCTCTGGGATCCACCCCATCTTCTGCCAAGGCTTCCTCTTCTGCTCTCCACACTTCTCCCCCACCTCCTCAAGCAACCAACCTCCCTATTGGCTCCGCCCACACCTGACAGGAAGGCCCCGCCCTCCAACGCTAGCCACGCCTTCGTACCCCTCCCTCACTCCCATTGGCTCTACCTCTTGGGCCCCGCCCCTTCCCACCTCCCGATATAAAAGCCCCCCGGACTACCCCACCAGTCTCCACAGAGAGGCGGGTAGTGCCCTCCCTTCCGGGAGGGGTCGGGCCCAATAGGGCGGAGGGGGGGAGGGGGAAGGGGTGTTGTCCTCCTTCCAGCACAGCGCCCTTGCAGCCGCCGCTGCCGCCGCCGCCTTTTGCCCCCCCTCCCCCACGGCACAGCCCCGACAAGCCGCAGCCGGGGCGCCGCAGACGCCATTTTGACCGCCCGCCCCCTTTCCCCCCACCCTCCGGACTGTAATTACAGTAGGACCCCCTCCCCAATAGACCCCGTATGTCCTTCCGCCCGCGGTCCGGCCCGCAGCCCTAGGGGCCGCCCCCGTTACCTCAGCTTTTCCCCCCTTCTGTCCGCCGAGAGGGTTTCCGGGGGGCCTCGGAGAAGATTTTTTTTGGGGGTGGAATTTGCCAGGGTCCCGGAGCCGGGCAGGGGGGGTGGGGGGGGTCGGCCGGGGCGGTTGTTGTTGTTGACTCTCGTTGCCGGGTTGCTTGGTCGCCACGACTACCGTGGCTATGGCGCCTCCGTTTCCTTCACCGGGGCAACTGTTGCTACCCACCCTACTTACGTCATGCAAGGGAGGGCGGTGCCTGTGCTGATTGGAAGCGCCTCAGGAAGCGATTGGGTGACGCTGCTGTCCGTTTTTTAGCGTCTCAACATTATTGGTTTATAGTCACGCTCTTCAGCGCCCGCTCGAACGCCCGGCACCCCGATTCAGCCGCACCCACGCCCATCAAACGGAACTTCGCTCCGACTGGAAGTAGAGTCCATCACTCCCGCGAGAAAGCCTGAAAGTCTCCTGGGTAGGGAAAGAGAAAGAACTGATAAGATTGCGATTGGACTACTACTAGGAATACGTCTTCCTATTGGACTAAATTGTCCGTCATTCATCCCAAAGTCGGGGATGGGAGGGGAATGAGGAAAGCATCCCCTCCCCCCTGCACCCCAGTCGTCCAGAAGGAATAGTAAAGAATGGGCCGTGCCTGTGGGCTGGAGGGTGGATAGGATAGTACGCCTGCGCCACTTGCTATGGCAGGTGGGAATTGTAGTTCGATCCTGCGGCACAGAGTTTCTGCTTTCACCCTCCCTACGCTGCCAGATGCCAGCCTTGCACCTCTTGTGTGTCGTCACCACCCTTCTCTGATTCGTGATGTCACAAGCCTTCCTCGGTAGTTAGTCTGAAATTAGGGGAGTGGCTTCGTGGCGTCACAATGCGCTAGCCCCATGGTGGGAGTTTCGGCGGGGGGGAGGGGGGACGCCAAAAGCTTCGTTCTGCGGAACCCAGACTTTCGACCTTGCCTGCCCCGGCCCCTCGAGTATCTTTTCCCGGCCTGCGCTCTGCGGGGTTGAGCCATGGGACCGACGGGCAGGAAAGGTCAAGGCTGTCAGGTCGCGTCTGCTGCTATCTGGTGTTCGCAGGCGGCAATTTCCCTGGCTCTGGAAAAGGTCTTCCGAATGGGCGGGGGAATTTAATTAGCGTTCTGGGTAATGAGAAGAGATAAGCAAAGTTCAGAGCTGAGACCCGCCAACCTGTCTGCTGGCGCTCTAGGCCCGCTCTCGCCCCTAGGGACCCCGCAGGAGGTCGGTCTGCCAGCCGGGCACCTCCGGGAATCCTGGTATGCTCAGTTAACCGAGTTGGGGCACAGCGTCCCTACTTCTCCCCCTTCTCCATCATCACTTTGCCTTTGAAATCCAGTTTTTTATTTTTATTAAAATCCTTTTTAGTAGGCTACTGAATGAGACCCTGGGCAGAGTCTTCCCCTTTTGGTCCTGAGTGTGCCTAAAAGATTTGTACTGAATGAGTTTAAGGACGGCTTTTCCAAGCTCTCCAAGCTCTAAATTGAGCTTCATGTAGAGATAATTTTGGACCCTCCCCAGAAGTGGGGGGTAACTAAATGACAAAGTAGACTGAGATAATTGACCTGGGAGTCAGGAAGATCTCAAGTTTTTTTTTTTCTTTTCTCCCCGCCTTTTTTTGAGGGAATTGGGGTTAAGTGACTTGCCCAGGATTACACAGCCAGGATGTGTTAAGTGTGTGAGGTAACATTTGAACTCAGGTCCTTCTGACTTCAGGGCTGGTGCTCTATCCACTGCACCAAATAGCTGCCTCGAGATTTCAGTTCTAATTTGGACCCAGACACTTACTATGTGAACCCTGGATAAATCAACATAATTTCTGTCTGTTTTCTCATCAGTAAAAGGGGGATAAATAGCATCAACCTCCCAGAGTTATGAGATATTATAGTTGTAAAGCTCTTAGTAAAAACACATGGTAAATGTTACACGTTTCCAAAATAGCCTTCGAAGATTTCAGTCCTTCACACTAAACACAGAGAGAATGTGTCCTGAGAGCCTTCAGAACATCTCCTGATGTCGTGATCACTCCTGTGTTTTGGTGTCTGGGTTACAGAGGGTTATTTTTAGACTGAAGTAACACTTTTGGCTTCTATAGTTCATAGCATTTTGCCTCAAATTCTAAAACTGGAGTAAACCGAGTTCCTACTGATGTAAATTTCAAAGCCAGCTAATCCCTGTTACTCCAGATTTGGAATTGGGGGTGGGTGGGGATTTTTTTCTCTCTAAAGAATTCTGTGACTTGGGATGGGGGTAGCTGGTTTATCTTAAACTAGGCTGGAGAGCTGGAAGGCTGATGTCCCTGTAATCTGCCCTACCCAACCGTGCTCAACTCTCAATAATGTTTTGGATGGTGGTATTACTCATTGGAAATGCAAAATAGCATGCTGGGAGTCAAGCTCTGATTGCTATTCTTAACTGTATGACCCAAAGTCACTTTCTTTTTCTGGGCTCTTCTGGAACACGATGAATAGGCTAAATGGTCTTTAATTTTTTAAAAATTGTATACAAAGGCACTATGAATAGGACTCAATATAGACAAAACTGAAACAAGTTTACAAATAGTAGGGGAGAACAACATTGTACCTAAATGTATAAGTAAATACAAAATATATAAAATAAAATTACAAAGTAACTTTAGGAGTTAACTAACAACTTTCAGAGATGAGGAAAGCTCAAGTCTCCCAAAGGAGACTTTCTGTAGACCTTGGATTCCTCAAAGAGTCCAAGTGCTCAATTACTAGTTTGAAGCCCCATAGGGTTCTAATCCCCGCCCCCAGGATTTTCTAGGAAATCCCCTTCCCCCCATCAAACCTTTGAAGTAGAAGTAGATACAAGTATGTTTTATCATGTGGTCTAACATCAACTGGGCTTTCACTGCAAGGAGGCAATTCTTTTGTGTCTTTCTCCCAAGAAATCATTTCACATCTTTTCTTCTGTCTTCAACATCTTTCTCTTTTTCAGATGATTACTATTAAGAAAACTGAGGCCATTTCTTATGTGAGCTTCCTCTTCTCCCCTTCTCACCAACTCAAGATATGAATGATATCCCCTAAAACTCCTTTCCTGCGTCTCCTAGCCAAGTGGGCAACCTTTCACATGTGTCCTTGGATCCTAATACTTTCAATATTCAGCAGATTGCAACTTTATCTCCATTCTCTCTCCAAAAATTCAGCCTTCCTGAATCGGTTCCTTCTCTGCAGGCAAATAGGCCTAATACCCCATCCTTAAAACATTTCCTGGCTATCATCTTATGCTCCTTTCTTTCCTCAAACTCATAGAAAGATGAATTTGTTAAAACTTCCTGGTACTGTATGGAAGCACTGGGAAGATACAACAAAAACAGAACCCCCTCCTCCCTCTTGCTTTCTAGGAATTCTCAGTTTAATGGAAAAGATGATAATAATAATGCAAATGGTACCTCTACTGCCTTTCTTCTCCATCTTCTGATGTTAATCCTTAGTTCCTTCACTGAAATTTCCCTTAAAAATTACCAAGAATCTGGAGTCCTTGTCATTCTTGACCTGTCTGCAGCCATTTGACATTGTCACTGATGCCCCCACTAAGAGCCTTCTGGTTACTCTTCTCACTTATGTTTTCCTGATCTGGTTTATTCCTGGTTTTTTTCTAACCTGTTGGATGGGTTAGATGATCATTATCATGCCCCCAATGGATGTTCTTCAAAGGCTCCTCTCCGTGATCTTCTCTCTCTAGATTCTTGTAACATCAACTCCTATGGTTTCTGATAAAACTCAGAACTAGAATTTGAACTCTGCCTCTCTGTAGTCCATTACCTCTCATGTGGATCAGTGCCATTCTCAGGTTCTCTTCATGTTTCCACTTTCCATTACTTAATTCTTCTTGGACATTTCAAAGTAGATACCCCTTCAAACTTGGGCATGTCCAAAAGAGGGCTGATCTGGCAAACAATCTTGCTCCTTTACCTCAGCATAAGATTTCCCTCACTAAAGCACTGTGAAAGCTGAGGTCAAGCCCTCATCATCTCTTGCTTGAGTTGTTATTGTACTCTTCTAACTAACTCATCTCTTGGCTTCATCATTCTCCATTCTCAATCTATGACCACTACCTATCTGCCTTTTATCACTCTAGTTTCAAATTCTCATCTTAGAGAATTGTTATTATAATGTCTTGCCTCACTTCCAGGCTAGTATTTTCCCTCTCAGGTTTATCCTAAACACCTTTACACTCAATCTTCTCGATGCACTAATCACTTCCGCTCAAAAATGTTCACAGTAGATGAAGAGAGCCATCTACACCTGTGAAGACTGTGTATTTTAAGATCAGCCGGAGTCAGGAATTCAGATTAGGGGAAAATCATCAATCTTTATTCTCAGTGAAGAAAGATCGGAGGTGGAAGAGAATCGGAGATAGCAATGTGTGCAGCTGAATCAAGAAGCTAGCTAGACCAGCAGCCACATGACCAGCAGCTACCAGCATAGAACCCAGGCCTCTCTTCCTGTCTCTCTGCCTCCACCCACCAAAATCGTCATTTCCTATACAACTCATCAGGACTTGCACAGAGAGTGGGTGGGGTCCATTCTTTATCTAAGCATGTATATTAATAGAGTATAGTCCAATTACTATTTAGCCTCACGTGCTTGGGACCTCAGTGCATCAATTCAAGCCTTAGCCCATTACATACACCCAGAGAGAGGACTGTGGAAACTGAGTGTGGATCACAGCACAGAATTTCACTTTTTTTGTTTGTTTGCATTTTGTTTTCTCTTTTTTTTTCTTTTTGATCTAATTTTTTTTTTTTTTTTTTGTGCAGCACAATAATTGTAGAATTAGGTATAGAAGAATTGCACATGTTTAATGAATATTGGATTACTTGCCCTCTAGGGGTAGGGAAATTTGAAATGAAAGGTTTTTCAAGGGTCAATATTGAAAAATTATCCATGTGTATATTTTGAAAATAACAAGCTTTAATTAAAAAAAATCTTTACAATATATAAAATACTTATGTGTCTTGAGCTCACCTGGTATCAGGGAAAGTTGAGGAAGAGCTTTGGAGAGCAACAACAGTTATAATTGGATTATATTTGTGCATGTGGCTTTATCCCTCTATGGATCTTAAACTCCATGAAAGCGGCATACTCTAGCATTTTTTGCACTCCCTCCCTCCACCAAAGTATGTAGCATAGCATAGAATCAATTTCATTTAACTATAAGAAAACTTACTAGAACAGTATTTCAGACAGACAGTCTGTACCCCAAACCCCTCTACAACATCCCTGCAAGTGGGTTTGACAACCCAAGAAATAGTTATTGTTTTATTATCTTCAGCATCTTTAACACCCTTAGACCTTAGCACCCAAAACCAAATACTGTGACATTTTCATCATATCACAAATGTGATGTCCCATGTCACCATGGTGTTAGTGTGTTCATGTATTAGTGTGAAATATCAACTTTGGATGGGGATAGAAAATGAGTTAGCAGAGAATGAAGCCCTCAAGATAAGGGGAAAGATATAGCCTCTAGTGTCATAAGTACCTTCTCAGTTCAAGTCCCAAGTCTGAAGGATACTATCTTAATTTAAAAAAAAAATTAACAGAAGTGATTGCTGACCCTTCCGAAAGGTGCCCGTGGGGTTCATGTTTGATGCTTCTCGCCTATCCCTCTCATCATCTCATTCTCCTCTTGCCCTCTTCCCTTTGTTTGGAATGAATACTCAAATATTTGTCTTGTTTTATTAATATTCTTCCATTCAATTATTATTAGTCTTCCCTGATTGCAGTAGAATATAAGTTTCTAGAGATCAAAAGCTATTTCTCTCTTTTGTTTTTGAATCCTGGAGATCTTAGAGAGTATGAAATGTGCTGCAGAATTTTCAAAGGACAAATATTGTTGTTGTAATTCTCAAAAAAGGAAATGGGGTGGAGTTTGCTAACTTTTATTGACTGGTAAGCTCAACTTCTATTTTTGGAAAACTCATAGAAAACACTATTAAGGAGTTGGCTTGTGAGCACTTAGAGAAGGCAGTATAATCACAAAGACCCACCTTGGATGTGTCATACCTGACAATTTTGAATTTCTTTGTTTCCTCTTGTTTGCCAGAGGAATACTGCAGATTTGAACAAAGCATTTTTGTTTGCATATGTTTGTGATAAAATGGGGAAGCTCTCCATGTGTTGTGATATAATGTACTGTTTGATAGGATTGGAACTGATTTAATGATTGGATCTGAGCAGTCACTAATGAGTCAATATTACTCACTTCAGAGGAAGGTCTCTAGTATAAATCAGTACCCCAGGAAGCTAACTGTTTACTGGCTCTTTGCTATATTGATAATTTTTATTGATCATCCAGTATTAAGGAAAAGAGCTTTTCTACTGAGTGGATCCAACTTTTCAAGATAAATGTTGAAACAAGCTTTTGGAGGTTAATTAGCTTAGGCTAAATTCAACAAGCCAAATAAAAGGGCATTTTAATAGGAATAAAATGTTTATATCTATATCTGAGTTCCAAAATAAACTTTCTAAATATACAATGTGAAAACCAAAGAAAATCTGGGGATTTTAAGGGACAAGTTAAATGAATAAACAGTGTGATATGGTAGCCAACACAGTGATTTTTATTCTAGAGAAAATCTAGCTATATCATTGATAAGACAGGGAGGGAATAAGTGTTACATATATATATAGTACATGTTCTGTGAGGTTACATCTGGAGAACTCTGCTCAGTTCTGGAAATCATGTTTTAGGAAAAGACTTGGACAAATGAGGATTCAGAAGTAGTCAACCTGCATGGAAATTTCTAGAAAACATGTCCTAAGAAAATTTAGTTGAAGAATTTGAAGCCTGGAAGAAGAAAACAAGCAATTACAATGCATACCATATGTGTCAGCTGTGCTAAGTATTTTTATAAATATTATCTCAGGAAAAATCGAGTGCCTTTAGAGGTGTGAGCTCATTGGGAGGTCTTTTTTTAAATTAAAGCTTTTTATTTTTCAAACCATGGACAATTCAATATTAGCCCTTGTAAAACCCTGTGTTCCGATTCCCCTCCCCCTTTCTCCTATGCCCTCCCTTAGATGGCAAGTAGTCCAATATATGTTAAATATGATAGAAATATATATTAAATCCAATATATGCATACATATTTATATAATTATCATGCTACACAAGAAAAATCAAATCAAACCAATAAAAAAAAAGCAAAATAAAATGCAAGCAAACAACAAAAAGAGGGAAAATGCTATGTTGTAAACCACTCAGTTCCCACAATCCCCTCTCTGGGTGTAGATGGCTCTCTTCATCACTGAAAAATTGGAACTGGTTTGAATCATCTCATTGTTGAAGAGAACCACATCCATCAGAATTCATCATCATGTAGTCTTGTTGTCATGTATAATGATCTTCTGGTTCTGCTCATTTCATTCAGCATCAGTTCATGTAAGTCTCTCCAAGCCTCTCTGAAATCATCTTGCTGTTCATTTCTTACAGAACAATAATATTCCATAACATTCATATATCAAGATTTATTCAGCCATTCTCCACTTGATGGGCATTCACTCAGTTTCCACTTTCTTACCACTACAAAAAGGGCCACCACAAACATTTTTGCATATGTAGGTCCCTTTCCCTCCTTTAAAATCTCTTTGGAATACAGACTCAGGAGAGACACTGCTGGATCAAAGTGTATGCACAGTTTGATAACTTTTTGAGCATACTTCCAAATTGCTCTCCAGAATGGTTGGATCTGTTCACAATTCCACCAACAATGTATTAGTGTCCCAGTTTTCCCACATCTCCAACATTCGTCATTATCTTTTCCTGTCATCTGTCATCTTAGCCAGTCTGAGAGGTGTATAGTGGTATCTCAGAGTTGTCTTAATTTGCATTTCTCTGATCAATGTGATTTAGAACACCTTTTCATATGACTAGAGTGAGTTTCAATTTCTTCATTTGAAAATTGTTCATATCCTTTGACTGTTTATCAATTGGAGAATGACTTGAATTCTTATAAATTTGAGTCAATTATATATTTTAGAAATGAGGCCTTTATCAGAACCTTTGAATGTAAAAATATTTTCCCAGGTTTTCGCTTCCCTTCTAATCTTGTCTGCATTAATTTTGTTTGTACAAAATCTTTTAAACTTAATATAATCAAAATTATCTATTTTGTAATAAATAATGATCTCCAGTTCTTCTTTGGTCACAAATTCCTTCCTCCTCCACAGATCTGAGAAGTAAACTGTCTTATGTTCTAATTTGTTTATAATATCATTCTTTTATGTCTAGATCATGAACCCATTTCAACCTTATCTTGTTATATAGTGTTAGGTGTGGATCAATACCTAGTTTCTACCATACTAGTTTCCAATTTTCCCAGCAACTTTTTTCAAATAGTGTATTCTTATCCCAAAAGCTGAGTCTTTGGGTTTGTCAAACACTAGATTACTATAATCATTGATTATTTTGCTCTGGGAATCTAACCCTATTTCACTGATCAACTACTATATTTCTTAGCCAATACCAAATGGTTTTGATGACCACTGGTTTATAATGTAGTTTTAGATCTGATACAGTGTGAAGACTGTGTATTTTTAAATCAGCAGGAGTCAGGAATTCAGGTTAGGGGAAAATCGTCAGTCTTTATTCTCAGTGAAGAAGGATCAGAGGTGGAAGATAATCGGCGATAGCAATGTGTGCAGCTGAGTCAAGAAGCTAGCTAGATCAGCATCCACACGACCAGCAGCTAGGAGAATGGAACCCAGGCCCAATCTCTCCCAGCTTCTCTTCCTGTCTGTCTCTCTGCCTCCACCCACCAAAATCGTCATTTCCTATACAACACATCAGGACTTGCACGGAGAGTGGGCAGGGACCATTCTTTATCCAATCATGTATATTAATAGAGTATAGCCCAATTACTATTTAGCCTCACTCACTTGAGACCTCAGTGCATCAACTCAAACCTCAGCCCATTACAGTACAGCTAGGCCACCTTCATTTGCATTTTTTTCCATTAATTCCCTTGAAATTCTTGATCTTTTATTCTTTCAGATTTTTGTTATTTTTTCCTAGGCCAGTAAAATAGTTTCTTGGGAGTTTGATTAGTATAGCACTAAATAAATAGATTAGTTTAGTATCATTGGGAGGTCATATAAATCAATTGTTGGGATTTTTTTTTAAGTGCCTACTATATATGTATATTTTAATATAACTTTTTATTGCCAGAACCCATGCCAGGGTAATTTTTTTACAACATTATCCCTTGCACTCACTTCTGTTCCGAATTTTCCCCTCCCTCCATCCCCTCCCCCAGATGGCAAGCAGTCCTATATATGTTAAATATGTCACAGTATATCCTAGTTACAATATATATGTGCAGAACTGAACAGTTCTCTTGTTGCACAGGAAGAATTGGATTCAGAAGATAAAAATAACCTGGGAAGAAAAACAAAAATGCAAATAGTTTGCATTCATTTCTCAGTGTCTGTTGGGAATATTTTTGAAGGAATTTTTTGGTTCATGGAAACTTCTTGAGTTTCATTCACTAACTTGATCCTGTGAGTCTGGCATTCAAGGCCTACTTGATACCTCTTAGCTATACCCCTCGCTGTCCATAGTTTTCTTCTTGCCCTCTTACTTTCCTTTTTTTGGAATGAACGCCTGCAATGTCTGCCCTATTTTTGCATCATTTCTCTGACTAGTCTTCTCTGATCCCAGTGAAATGAAAGCTTTTAGAATCGAAGACTTTTTTTTTCTTTATTGTTTTAAAAAATTCCTTCTTTCCTTCCTTCTTTCCATCTTTTTAAATTCAGAATATTTTATTTTTTCAAAAGCTTTTTATTTTCAAAACATATGCACAGATAATTTTTCAACATTGACCCTTGCATAGTCTTGTGTTCCAAATTTTCCCCTTTCCCTCTACTCCCTCCCCTATACATATTAAAATTTGTTAAATCTAATATATGTAAATTATTTATAAAATTATGTTACTGCACAAGAAAAATCAGATCAAAAAGGGAAGAAAATGAATAAGAAAACAAAATGCAAGCGAACAACAAAAAAGGAATGTTATGTTGTCATCCACACTCAGTTCCCTCAGTCCTCTCTCTGGGTGTAAATGGCCCTCTTCATCACAAGATCATTGAAACTGGCCTCAATCATCTCATTGTGGGAAAGAGTCACATCAGAATTGATCATCATATAGTCTTGCTGTTGCCGTGTACAATGATTTCCTTGGTTCTGCTTATTTCACTTAGCATCAGTTCATTTAAGTCTCTCCAGGCCTTTCTAAAATTATCCTGCTTATTGTTATGCCTTCTATGACATAATTTTTTATCTGGGACATTTTCCAGCTTATTCATGTCTTAAAAAACATGACTCCAAGGACTGAACACAATACTCTAAATGAAGTCTAACTGAAATGCATAATTAAGGTGCAAAGTAAAAATTGATATCCCCAATCAGCAGTTGACTCTTTCCTTTTCAGCCTTACACTTAGGAACTTTCCCCCTTTTCCATTAGATTGTAAGCTCTTTGAGGGCAAGAAATACTAGACTATTAAGTCCAATCAAGATGAGCTAGTTGCTGTAACAGCAGCTTTCTTGGGTTTTAGATATATTAGTTCTTTTATGGAATCCATAGGTGCCTCATTGGACCAGTATCAGTGATGGCGAGTTTCTCTGCTTGACATTACAATTATACTTTTTCTTGTGTTTAATAGGGCAACACATGTGACTTCTGAAAAGGCTTTGTCTTGGAGCCACAATGGGGGGGGGGGGGGACATAAAGTATACATCCTATTCCAGAACTTAACCTAATACCAACTTCCTCCTGCATCAAGCACCAAAAAGGGAAGTGGACAATGTTTTTCATAATTTCCTGGAACTTGGAAGAGAATACCTAAGGCTTGGAGTCCAAATGGAGACCTGAATATGAATTCCATTCATCCTCACTCCCCAATACCTGTCTTTTCATTTAAAAGACCTTGCAAAAGGGTGTGTCTTTTGTTATTATAAAGCTTTTTGTTTATAAAACACTTGTATGGGTAATTTTTCAATGTTGACTCTTGCAAAACTTTCAAATTTTTCCCTTTCCCCACTTCCCTAGATAGCAGGTAGTCCAATACATGTTAAATATGTTAAAATATATGTTAAATCCAATATGTGTATACATATTTATAGTTATTTTGCTGCATAAGCAAAATTAGATCTAGGGAAAAAAACTAGGAAAACAAAATGCAAGCAAACATCAACAGAAAGCGTGAAAATGCTATTTTGTGGTCCACACTCAGTTCCCACAAGCCTTTCTCTGGGTATATATGGCTTCATCATTGAACAACTAGAACTGGTTTAAATCATCTCATTGTTGAAGAGAGCCACATCTATAAGAACTGATCATCATATAGTCTTGTTGCCACGTATAATCTAATTTTGCTCATTTCACTTAGCATCAATTTATGTAAGAGTCTCCAGGCCTCTCTGAAATCATCCTGTTGGTCATTTCTTACAGAACAATAATATTCCATAACATTCATATACCATAACTTATTCAGCCATTCTCCACAATAGCTATCCCTTCAATCCAACCTTCTGTGGCATAATTTTTTATGTGGGACATTAACCAGCTTATTCATGTCCTTTCTTAAAAAAAATGTCTCCAAGGACTGAACACAGTAATTTAAGGTGCAAAGTAAAAAATAGATATCCCCAATCAGCAGTTGACTCTTAACTTTTTTTTTTTTTTTAAATTATAGTAACTTTTTATTGACAGAATCCATGCCAGAGTAATTTTTTTACAACATTATCCCTTGCACTCATTTCTGTTCCGATTTTTCCCTCCCACCCTACACCCCCTCCCCTAGATGGCAAGCAGTCCTATATATGTTGAATATGTCCTAGTATATCCTAGATACAATGTATGTGTGCAGATCCAAACAGTTTTCTTATTGCACAGGGAGAATTGGATTCAGAAGGTAGACTCAACTTTTCAACCTAACACTTAGGAATTTTCCCTTTTCCCATTAGATTGTAAGCTCTTTGAGAGGGCAGGGACTGCCTTTTTGCCTCTCTTTGTATCTTCACTGCCTGGCACAGAATAATAAATTGATTTTCACTTAGCACAAATTGCCCTGGAATCATGTTCTGATGATATACACCATATCGATGTTTATGACTTGTACATTCCTTAAAACAAGCATAGCCATTGATTCATCTTTATGATGCAGTATTTTGTACACAATAGTTAATATTTGTCCAACTGAATTTGTCCAACTGAAAGTAAATTTTTACTTTCCCTATCTAATATTTCTGCTCAAACCTAGGGCGATTTTTTTGTTTTGTTTTGTTGTAAAGAAAAAACCCTTTGATACTGAGTTCTGCACACCCAGGTGATCATCATATAGTCTTGTTGCCACCTGGTGCCACCTGGATGCTTCTCTCACCCAGGTGAGAGAAATGTAACTTTAGTCTGTTGAATTACAAGAATTATCCATCTGTGGGTTGGAGATCTCCCTGGAGCCCTTGGGAATGCAGGATATGGCCTCCTAACTTGTCACTTGACTTTCAAAGCTTATAATCTTACAAACTAAAATGATTGGAATCTCCTTGGTGAGATTATTTCTCTCCTTGTTTGAACTGAGCTTTATATCATTTCCAATTGAAGAACTGCTTAAATCTTATTTATTCTTTAATCTAGTCTGTCTTACCATAGTATTGGTTAAGAAGTCAGGGGTCCTCAAACTTTTTAAATAGGGGGCCAGTTTACCGTCCCTCAGACTGTTGGAGGGCCGGACTATAGTAAAAACAAAAACTTTGTTTTGTGGGCCTTTAAATAAAGAAACTTCATAGCCCTGGGTGAAGGGGATAATCGTCCTCAGCTGCCACATCTGGCCTGTGGGCCATAGTTTGAGGACCCCTGGAAGTGTTTTGCAAAGCTTAAAGTACTATATACATGTTATCATTATTAATCTGCATAATTCCCCTAAATTTTGTTAACTGTTTAATAAATATACTAGTTATTCACGATCTTTTCTGTAACCAGTTTTTGGTGGGGACCTAAGCTGGTTAAAAAGTATATATGCTAAGTGCTGCCCTTCCCTTGAGAAGTGTGATCAGGGAAAGTAGGCCCCTAGACTGCCATACTTGAGTTGTGGTAGAGAGATATAAATATAGCTCAATACCCTTTTTGAACATAAATAAAAGAGCAAATGACCAGCCACTTGCCCTCCTGCTCCCCACAAATGTGGGAAATCTTCAGCTCCTATTTAAGAGAGATGGGCCAGTTCCTAAGTTAGATATCTATGCCACATTTCAATCAGTCAGTCAAACCATATATATATTTAGTTTTCCACACGTATCTTATGCATAGGACTCAAATCTAGGTTCCCTCTGAGTCTTAAAATCTATCATTTGTGGAGAAAGGAAAGATACAGATTAGGGTTTTGAGTCATGTGAATCCCATAACCCAAGCCAGTATTTTACCCTAGATGATACTAATCTTGAACCTGAAAAAAAAAAGAACAAGGTAGTAGATAATTGGTGCAGAATTTTTATCACTCTTTTTTTTTAAACAAAAGATTCAGAAGGGGAGGAGATGTTATATGTTGAAAATTCCTGTAGTAGAAAAGAAAAAAGAAAATTGCAAAGAAAAAAGATCATGTCAGATGACAAGAGTTTTCCTTTTCTGACAGGTTTCTAGGCTTGATAGATCAATGACATATGGTAGATATAATATATCAGAAAAGCAGAATTTCCCTCATGATGTTCTCATGAACAAGATGGAAAAGTATGGGTTGGGTGAGAGTCCAGTTGAGTGGATTCTGAATTGAATGACCAGATCCAAAGGGTGATTCATTAATTAGTTAATGTCAGCTTGGAAAGGAGTGCCTCAGGGACCATCTAGATGTCTGTGGTCCTGAGCCGTTTGACATTTCTCAGTGACTTGGATGAAGGCATAGATGACATTTTAAATCCAATTTCCGGTGACCCAAAGCTAAGGATAGCTAACATACTGCATGATAGTCTGGATCTGAAAAGATTTTTGGCAGCTTGAATGAGGGACCATATCCAATACAATTAAATTGAGATAAATTTAAAATCCTTTGCTTGGGTTAAAAAAAAAAAAAATTATCCGCACAAGTAATTTATGGGAGAAATGTGACTGAAAAATATTTTATATGAAAAAGATTTGGAGATATTCATGGATTGAAAACCTAATATGGGATATGGCAGTCATAAGAAACTAAATCTTAGATGGCAGTTAGATAATAACTAGCACATATACAGCATTTCAAGCTTTGCAAAACACCTCGCAAATATTAACTTATAACAATTCTTGGTGATAGGTATTAATATTTTAGAGATGAGGAAACTGAGAGACAAAGATTAAGCTATTTACCCAAGGTCAAAATTTTAAACATCAGAAGCTGGATTTGAAAGGGCCTAGCCACAGTGCCACCTAGCTGCCCTAGGGAAGAATTCATACAAAGGAAGTAGTGTTTGCTCTTACTTGCACCAAAGCTCCATGCTTGGAGCGGGCCTAGGAGAGAATGAACATGTTGGTGCAGTGAACTGAGGACTCTTCCATAAAAAGCATAATTAGAAGGAAATAGATTCAAACTAGAGAAGGAGACAGCAGAAAGGTAACAGCTGAAGGTAATAACAGAAATGGCCGTTTGTGGGAGGAAGATTAGACATATTCTACTGGGCTTCAGAGAGTGGAATGAACAAAGCATGGAAGTCAAGAGAAAGCCAGCTGATGCTCGATGTAACAATTGGAGCTACCCACAGCTAGAACGTCCCTCGAGGTACTGTCTTTCCAGCGAGACCTCAAACAAAGGTTTACCTTATGCTCAGATAAAGGACAAAATGGCTCCTGTAGTCCTAATTCTGCAAATTGTATAATGAAGGGGTTGGGCCATGTCCACTAACCTGCTTCAGTCCTAGGCTTTCTTCTCCTGCTACACTATTTCACTTGGTAATCTAATTCAATTAACTCTGTGCTGATGATTCTTAAATCCAATTATCTAATCCCAGCCTCTCGTCTAATCTCCATCTTGAACTAGATGCCTTGGAAACATCTTAAACTCAATATGTCCAAAGCTAAACTCACAATCTTTATCCCCTAAAACAGCCTCCCTTCCAAATTTCCCCACTACTGTTGAAGGGCATGCAATGCATGCAACCTGGGTGTCATCCTTGACTTCTCACTCTAATCCCTCTATTCTGTTGCCAAGACCTGTTGATTTTTACCTTTGTAATATCGTCAAAAATGCCACTTCCTCTCCTTTCATACTGCTACCAATGTGGTGTAGGCCCTCATGTCCTCCCTCCTGGACTCCAGGACTACTGCAGTAAATTTCTGGTGGTCTGCCCACCATACATCTCTTCCAGTTCTAATTTATCCTCTACCTAGCCAAATCCCAGCTAAAATCCCACCATTTACCAGAAGCCTTTCTCAATCCCTCTTAATTTGATTACCTTTCCTCTGTTTATTTCTTATTCATCCTTTATATACCTTATTTGTGTATAACTATTTACATGTCATTTCTTCCATCAGATTGTGAGTAGCTCAAAATTAGGGGCTATCTTTTAATCTTTCTTTGTATCCCCAGAACTTAGCATAGTCTGGCACATAACACACGTCTAATGTTTATTAACTGAGTGACTCATTTCTTTCAGGCCCTATCATCCCTTGAATTCCCCTGGCTCTGTTCCCCTTAGTCCTGCTTCTCATAGATCCTCAGAATTTCTGTTTGTTTTTCCCTTGGTCTAAGCCCCATTGAAAAGATGATGGATCTTGCTGTTTTGTATACACACACACACACACACACACACACAGGTTAGACACACATACACTCAGGTTAGACCTTGAGTTAAAATCCTCATGCTTTGTAGCTATGTAACCTCCGAACCTTTTGAGGACTATCCTCTCCTAATTAATACCAATTAATATTCATATAGCAATTTAATGTTGGCAAAATGCTTTATACATGTTACTTCTTTGGAGCTTCACAGCAACTTTGATATTTAAGGTCTTCCACAGCCGGCACCTACCCACATTTCTAGTGTTATTTCCTAGTACTTCATTTCATGGACTTCACATCCCAGCACATCTGGACTATGTTTAGCTGTTCAATAAGCTTCCATCCTTCACCTCTTGCCTCCATGGTTTTGCATAAGCTACTTCTCATGTTTAGAATGAACTACTTCCTCTATCTTTTTTTTAAACCTCAATTCCTCTGGGAAAATCCCTAATTTCCACAATTTATTTGTTTCTTTTCCTCAAGTTTCCTCAAATTCTATTCACTTATTTTGGTGTTATATTTCCTGAATGTAATATTTGTCTTTGTACATCCAGCTCCCAACTCTTGAGTTCTACGTGGCAGATGCATAATACTAATTCACTGAACTGAAATGAATTAAAACCTCTTCCCCTTTCTAGACTTATCTAGGTTTATCTAAAATGAGGGAATTAGATTACATGTTTTCTGAGATTCCATCTTGTTCTAAATCCTATGAGAGTGTTTTTTACCAGCTGAAAGATCCAGGCCCTTTGGCTTCAAGTTGGAAGTCCAGTTATTTTCCTCATCCGCAGCAATGACACATCCTCTTCAGTCCCCCGCCTCCTCTGTCCCTGCCTGATCATCAGCTTCTTCCCCATCACTGGGAAAAGGTTATCGCTAAACCCAGGTGACTTCCTTGGGAATGGAGGGGTCGAGGAGACGGACACCGGTCCTGCTGCTAGCTAGAGGAGATAAGAGAGGTCGTACCTTATCTTATAACACTTGGCTATAAATGGGAGGCAGAAGCAGGGATGGAAAAGGCAGCTGGACCTGACATAGCACTCTGGTTCCAGACAGGTATTTCTCCCCAGCAATTCTTGCCTTTGGTCCACCATGCCCAAGGCTGTGCTGCTCCTGATACTGTGGGCTTTGCTGGGGAATCTGCCAGCAGCTGAGGGCCGGACATCTCCCTATGCAGTAAAGCTATGCGGTCGAGAGTTCATCCGGGCTGTCATCTTTACCTGTGGGGGATCTCGATGGAGACGAGATAGGGCAGGTGAGTAATGGGAAGGGAGGGGACACCTGAGAGTGGAGCCAAAGCCCAAACCATTCACCGTGGATGCTGAGAGTGTGTGTGCATTGTGTTTCAGGCTGGGCCAGGTAAGACAGAGATCAGTCAGAGCAGGAAGGGGACACCAAGGCAGTCTAATCTAGTTTAATCATTCGTTTTACAGATGAGGAAACTCAGGATAACAAGCGCAGTCACATGGCCACGCAGTGCCAGAGACAGGATTTAAAACTAGATCATAATTTTCTTGGACTGGAAGAAATTTAGAGACTGTTTAATCTAAACAAACCCATTAGAATCCATGCACCTTTAAGAGCTCTGTGGGGAGAAAATGAGTCTGGGGTGGGGGAGAGACCTTGTTCTGTCCTGGGAAGAAAGAAGGACTGGCAAGCACAGATTAAAGGGACCAACTGAAAGTTTCTAAACCTCTTTTTTTTGTGGAGGGAAGTCTGAGGCACTTAAGGGACTCAGCCCATTCATGGGGAGAATTCAAGAAGCTATATCATGTCTTACTCTGTTTTCTAGGGAAGGCCTTTGCTGAGGAATTGGGGGATGAATCCCAGGAGACCACTTCGATTGAATGGCTGTCCAGCCCCCTCGTGCCACTGTCCAGGGAGCCTGAAGACTTCTACAGCAGTGTCAGAGGCTCTAACTGGTCCGGGATGTCCAGAAGCAGACCAGAATTGGAGCCTGAGGCCAAGCCTGGCCAGGGCTTCCTTCGGGGGGGCCGGGATGTTTTAGCAGGTGTCTCCAGCAATTGCTGCAAGTGGGGCTGCAGCAAGACTGAAATCAGCAGTCTATGTTAGATTCTCAGGGGGAGATTAAAATTTCTCTGCAGAGTTTTAGACTCAGGGGAGTCTGACTTTTCCCCTTATTCCTCCTGGTTCTAGACTCCAGTCCTCCCTGCTCTCTACCCTACATAAAGCCACATTCTATGTCCTTTCCCTGTCTCTGTCTGTCTCTTTCTCTCTCTCTCCCCTCTCTTCCCCACTCTGTTCTTCCCTTTGTTTTCAAGTCCTAGAGTGGGGTTCCCTTCCCTTCCATGTCCCTACTCTAGTTTCCTTTCTGGTGTTAGATTTCTCTCTGCTCCTCAACTTCTCTCTAGATTGCCCCTACCCCCGGTTCCTGATCTATGTACTATCTCCTCAACTTTGTACCTCTCCTCTGCCTGGCCCTTGAGTTTCCTCTACCCTGACCCTGTTTGGGAAATGGAGCCTGCCTATCACCCTTCTGCTGTTTTTACGGGTACAAGAAGGAGGAAATCAATTGTAGGGGGATGGTCATAGAGAGCTGTCCTAAAGTCACTGATTTCTGGCCCTGGGGAGGGAAAATTGTCATCCGGAATTATGGATCATACATTTAAAACCAGACAAGGCTTCAGATGTATCCCCACAGTTACAATTTGGGATTGGCCCATACATGATTGTGAATACCCACAATCATACCCACATTATTTTACACCCAGAATCGTTCAGTCACATAGGACAATGATAAATAGTTGCTATTTGCACTCACTGTGGGGGATGGGGAAAGGGTGGGTGGTTGGGGCTGGGAGGCCGGATGCATGGGTTCAGGATGTGGGTTGGCCCTGGTCCAGGCTTTCTCAAAATCTCAATAAAACTCTGAATGACTTTGTGTGTATGTGTGTCTATTGATCATTGTAGGGGTAGGTGGTCAACCAGCCTCCTTTCTCCCCCCACTCCCCAGCTGAGGGGCAGTGCACCTCCCTTGAGCCTCAGTTTCCCCAAAAGAAATCCTCATTGGTCCTTTGGTTAGGGCACACCTCCCTCCCACAATCTGGGACTTTCTGCCCTGAGCATGGGTTTGAGGGTTGTTATTACCTCATCAGTTCGAGCAGGAAGCTAGGTCCGGGGTCAGCTGGAGGGAGCAGAGGGAGCCGGGTAGGGGCTGCCATGGATACACTTGGGTGCATCTGGACTCCAGGCGCCAGCTTTCCTCTGTTCCTGCCACAGCTGCTACCCCCAAAGTTACTGCTATTGCTGTGGCTATTGCTGCCTTTGCCAGTGAGGTCTCCAGATGTCCCAGAGGGTGAGTAACTGACTATAGTCTTCCATGCCCCTGGTCTGCTCATCCAGCTCTGGTGGCTCCGGAGGGCCCTTCACTTCACACTGAGCCTCAGGCGGGTGCTGGGTGGGATCCTCTATAGCCTTCTTTTTCCAATCCCTCTCTCCTCCCCCTTCTTCATCCTCTAGGCAGCTCACTCCCTGTGGAACCAACTCCTCAAAATGTAGGAGTCTGAGAATGATTTATACATGTATAACTTGGGGGAAGAGAGAGGGAGGCTTGGGAGGATTCTGGGCCCCTGAGTAAGGCCCCAGTCCCCTGGTGTGGCAGAAGCTGGAAGTTGCTCCTTCAAATGATATTTATTTAACTGCCTGTGTACATAAGTTGTGCCAACTGCTGGGTAAGCAAGGAAATTTTGATAAAATATCTGGAAAATTCATGGGGGGATGATTATTAGTGTAAAAAAAAAAATTCAAGACTTAGAGTTAGTTGAAATTTGAATTGGAATCCTGACTCAGACAGGTCCTCACTGGCAGTGGGGACTGAACTTTTAACCTGAGTTTTTTAACTTCTAAAATGTACAGTTTTATAGTCCTATAGTCCCTACCTCCCATGGTTGTCAGGAAGAATAAATGAGAGAATGTATATAAAGTGCCCTGTGAACCTTAGAATAAAATGTCACTTATTACTGTTAAGTCCTTACACTTTCTCAGTTTCATCCTCTGTGAAATGGGGCTGAAAGTATTTGCACTATTTAACTTACAAGATAGTCATAAGGAAAGTGCTTTGCCAATCTCAAAGCACTGGGAGTACTTTATGAGGCTGTATGCTCTTCATGATTACATGATCAAAGGGAGAAATGAAGTAATACATATGAATCCACAAGGAGGTCATGACTGAGTCAAACTCAAGGAGTCAGGTGCTCCCAGGAAGTAAGGGGAAGTCAGGAGGGTCTATAGAAAAGAGTTCAAAAGTAGATGAGCTGGGGTACTGCCCATCCCTTCTACTGATCAGCTGCTGGATTTGAGCCCTCGCTGACCTTCAACATCCTCCTCTGTGAAATGAGGAGATTGGATGCCATAATCCCTTTCAGGTCTGACCTTCTGTGAGCTGAGCTTTAAAAGAATGGAAATTAAGCAGATAAAGAGGGAGAATACTTAAGTATAGGAGACCACGTGGGCCAGGAGAGTGGTGAGCATAACTAGGAGTCAGAGAGTTCTATAGTTTGGTTAGAGAGTGAGGAAAAAGTGGAAATAAATATAGGGACCCAATAGGAAATGAGATTGGGAAAGACCAGGGTTTGGGGTGGCAGATTTGGCATCGCTTTGAATGCCAGGCAGCAGGGACTGATCTTGACTATGGCTGCAATAAGGAGACACGGGTTTATAGGGCAGGGGAATAATGTGACAAGATCTCTCTGTGTAAAACTGGAACAGGATGGTATGCGGACCAGGAATCCATGCCCTCCTGGGCTTCACTCCATCAACTCCAGTGCTACTTTATGAAATCCAAGGGGCACATGAACTGCACCTGGGCACCCAGCTTGGACCCTGACATTCCTTATAACTTCTACTTTCAGAGCTTAAAGTAGTGAGTAAAACGGCTTTTCTACCACATCCCTCCTCTCCCACATCCCTTCCTCCATCACCACCAGAATTGGCAGCTTTCAGGTCCCACCCTCTAGCCCCACTGATGTACTTCCTCCTCAAGCCGGGGAGAAGACCCAGCACTTGGTACCCCTAAGCAGATTTGCTCAGGTTTCAGCATAATTTTATCCTCTCCTCCAAGTGATTAAGTTGGTCCCTTAATGAAAAGGAATGTGGTACATGGGACAGAGCCCTGCCTTTGATGCTTATTCAATGTGATATTGGGCAAATTACTTCATCTCCTTGGGCCTCAGTTTCCTCATTTGTAAAACGAAGAGATTTAAAGTCGATAATTCTATAACTTCTATCGACCCCCCGCATCAGATGAGAGGATGGATATACTTCCAGCTCTAGGATGCTCCTAGATTCCTGTGTCCTGCCTCCTCCACGATCTTTCTGCTTTCTTCCTCACCAGTCACTCCAATAGGATCCAAAATGTCACAGTACCCAGAGATCAGAGCTGGGTCACTGTGGGACGGGAACACCTCACCATCTCTGACCAATACCTCGTATGGCTGAGCCCAAAGGACAAGACTTCCCAGCCTGGAGACCCAGAGCCACTCCACTTGTCTTTGGATTCCATAGGTACCTCCAGAGAGCGGGGAAAGGGGGTTCCTGCCTGGAGAAGAGCTTCTTGGGAGTGCCTGCGGTTCACAGGGTTATTGCTCTTTTTCTCTTCTACAGTGAAGCCTGAGCCACCAAAACTAAGCCAAGAAGTAGAATTCTCTAATGACCCCACAGAGGTCACTGTGACTTGGACCCTCCCTGACTGGCCTTCCCATGAGAATTTTGAGTGTCAGCTCCGCTTCCGGGAGGTCTCTGATTCAATATGGAAACAAGTGAGTCACATCCCCCAAATTTCTGAAGGCCATTTTGGGTTTGATGTTCCAGAATAATATTAATGATAATAACTATTATTTACACAGAACTGTAAGACTTGCAAATCACTTTATATATACTAATTTGATTATTTTTATTATTATCATAACTATTATCATTAGTGCCATTTTACAGATGAGGAAACTGAAGCACAGGAAAGAGAAATGACAGGGAAAGTCACATAAACAATAAGTGGCAAAACCCAATTTTCTTTTTTTTTATTTATTTATTTTTTATTTAATAGCCTTTTATTTACAGGATATATACATGGGTAACTTTACAGCATTAACAATTGCCAAACCTCTTGTTCCAATTTTTCACCTCTTACCCCCCACCCCCTCCCCTAGATGGCAGGATGACCAGTAGATGTTAAATATATTAAAATATAACTTAGATACACAATAAGTATACATGACCAAAACGTTATTTTGCTGTACAAAAAGAATCAGACTCTGAAATATTGTACAATTAGCTTGTGAAGGAAATAAAAAATGCAGGTGTGCATAAATATAGGGATTGGGAATTCAATGTAATGGTTTTTAGTCATCTCCCAGAGTTCTTTTTCTGGGCATAGCTAGTTCAGTTCATTACTGCTCCATTAGAAATGATTTGGTTGATCTCGTTGCTGAGGATCATCAGATCCTGGTCCATCAGAACTGGTTATCATATAGTATTGTTGTTGAAGTATATAATGATCTCCTGGTCCTGCTCATTTCACTCAGCATCAGTTCGTGTAAGTCTCTCCAGGCCTTTCTGAAATCATCCTGTTGGTCATTTCTTACAGAACAGTAATATTCCATAATATTCATATACCACAATTTATTCAGCCATTCTCCAACTGATGGACATCCATTCAAAAACCCAATTTTCAACTCAAATTCTGGGTTCTCTTTATGCTGTTTCATGCTACTCCCCTCACAAGCAGACTCTGGATAGGCTGCAACTATGTCATAACATTTATTAAGTGCCTCCTGGGTACCAGACACTATGCTAAGTGCTAGGGATACAAAAAGAGACAAAGGACAGTTCCTGTCTTCAATGGGCTCACAATCTAATGGATAAGACAATGTGCAAACTAATACGTACAAAGCAAGCTGTACAAATGTTGTTCCACTTGTATCTTCATGATCCCATTTGGGATTTTATGGGCAAAGATACTATAGTGGTTTGTCATTTTTTTCTCTGATTCATTTTATAGATAAAGAAACTGTGATAAAAAGGGTCAAGTGACTTGCCCAGGGTCACACAGCTGAGGCCAGATCTGAACTCATGAAGATGAGTCACCCTGACTCCAGGCCCAGCACTCTATCCACTGCGCCATGTAGCTTCCATGTATAGGATAAATAGGAAATAATGAACATAAGGGAAGTATTAGAATTAAGGGAAATTGGGGAAAGCTTCTAGTAAAAGAAGGGTTATTAGTTGGGACTTAAAGAAAGCCAGGAAGGTCAGTAGTCTACAGTGGAAAAAGGAGAACGTTCCAGGCATAGGGAGAAACCAGAGAAAATACCAGGAGTCAAGAAATGAATGTCTTATTCATGGAACAGCCAGGAGGCCATTGTTACTGGATTGAAGAACAGGTAAAGTATAAGAAGACTGGAAAGGAGGGTGGGAATTTAGTTAAGAAAGGTTTTAAATGTCAGAGGATTTTGTATTTTATCCTGGAGGTAAGAGGGAGCCAATGGAAATTATGGAGAAAGAGGAAGGGTCTGACATAATCAGACCCAGAATAATCTAGCCTACATGTCCGTGGTAGGATGAGAGATGTGGGCTGGGCTATAAAACAATTCTGATGATTTGGGTTAGGTTGAATGACTAGCCCCAAAGAGTAGCGTTTAAAATCTCCATCTGTATAATAATTTCCATATAGAAGAGGCTGGGGAGACTGCATCTAGAAATACACAATCATGTATGATGGAAGTACCCTGATCTGATTTGGAACATGTGCAGATATTCTAGACTTGGTCCCAATCTTCCATGATTCCTTTGCTGAGGTAGGGAGTCCATGTCAAAATGAGTATCATATTTTTTGATATATTGGTCAGTTTTGCTAAGAATTTGTTTTTCTTTTTTCTTTTTAAAAAATGATTTGTTGTAAGGAATGGTTCTCTGGGAGGAGAGAAGAAGGATTCAGTGAGGAATCTAGGTGATTTAGGAATATAAATTTTTTTTAATATTGGAGAGAATACTTTCCTTTGAATGATGGTTGAATTCTAAAACCAGATTGGAAAGAATTGAAAAGAGGAAAGGAAGGCAATGAATCTATATAGTTGTTTTTTTTTTCCTGGAACTTTGGCTATGAAAAGGAAGAGAGAGGGAGGATATGGAAGGGATGATAAAGTCAAGGGAAGGTTTACTAAAGAAGAAGAAATCACAGACTTGTTTGTAAACAACATGGGAGCAGTGATAAAGAGTTATTGAAGATAAGGGAGAGTTGATGGGAAGGAGATGATTGTAAGGGCAGTCAGATTCAAGACAGGAGGAACAGTGATAGCTATGTTACAGTATGTAAAGATGCACTCATATGAACAGTGATTGGAAGTAATCCATTGGGTTCCAGAGACGAGAACTAGGAAAAATGAGGTGGGGTGGGGGTGTGGAGTTGTGGAAAAGCCTATATCAGTTCACCATCAGGAAGAATTTCCCAACAATTAGAACCAGACAAAAGTTTGTCTCCTTGCTTCTTCATGAATAAGACACTTGACTCCAAACATTTTTTTTTGGTTGTCCCTCATACCTGGAATGCTTTCTTCTCATTTCCAAGCCCTGACTTTCCCAGCATCCTTCAAATCCTAATCAAAATTTCAACGTTTACAAGAAGCCTTCCCCATCTCTTTTAATTCTGGTGTATGCTTCCTTATTAACCACCTCCCCCCCCAAAAAAATTCTAATGTATCCCCTGTAGGAAGTAGATGCTGTATCTGTGAAACAGTTCCTATTTATCCTGTTTAGAGTTTGTTTGGACATGGTTGTTTGCTTGTTGTCCTCCTTCGCACCTGGCCCCTTTTCCAACATATAATAAGAATATGATGATGCCTGTAATGTTGTACAAGAATCAAACAAGATTGTAGAAGCAAAGAACTTAGACCTGGAAAATGTCTCAAAAGTCATCTATTTCAGCTTCCTCATTTTATTGATGAAGAATTTTCAAAGAAATGAAATGCACTGCCCAGGATTCTCTAAAGCACTTTACAGATCTTAAAGCCTAATACAAATGGAAGTAGTTGTCATTACTATATTGATTAGACCATCTTCATTCTTTTAAAAATATTTATTTTATTATTTACTTACCTTTAAATTTTGAGGTTCAGATTCTCTGCCTCTTTCCCACTTCCTCCCCCACCCACTGAGAAAACAAGCAAAATGAAAATCAATTATACATATGAAATCATGCAAAACATTTCCATATTAGGTATATTGAAAAAAATCAAGAAAAATAAAAAGAAAATTCTACTTTAATTTGTATTCAGAGTTTATCAGTTCTCTTTCTGGAGGTGGAGATCATTTTTTTTCACCATGAATCCTTTGGAATTGTCTTGGGTCATTGTATTGATAGAATAAGCCAAGCCTTTCACAGTTGAACTTTATTACCACATTTCTGTCACTGTGCACAATGATCTCCTGGTTCTTCTCACGTCACTTTGCATCAGTTCATGTAGGTCTTGCCATGTTTTTGTGAAATCCCCCCTCAACCAGTCATTTCATTGAGCACAATAATACTCCATCATAATCAGATGTGAGAAGGTTATCTTCATTCCGTATCACTTTATTTGGCTTCCTGTGAGGTTATCATATGCTGCATAGAACCACTGAGATTTTTATATGGCCCTTGGAGGGGCATTGTCTAAAGATCATTATATGATGCATGAGAGAAATTATTATTAATTATTATGTGTAATAATAGTGGCCCATTGAAATTAATCTGTAGATCCACGGAGGTTATTATATGATCTATGGGAGCTAATTCTCACCCATGGGGGTTATGACCCCTCCTTATCTTTCCCTCAGGTGGAGTCTAGAGATTTATTTCATGAGCTTCAGGGCTTAAAGCCAGCCACATTTTATGAAATATCCTCCCGCTGCCGGCTGCAAAACAACATGGGCTTTTGGAGTGACTGGAGTGCCATCCTGAAATTCCAAAGCCTCCCAGCTGGTAAGAAGTCCCTTCTTCTCATAGGCCTGAGAGGCCCTGTCCTGGATGTTCCTAGGCTTCCACTATTTCCTGCCCCTTCCTAGAAACTAGAGAAGTCCCTCACTCTACTCTCCTTTCTCCTTGTGCTTCCGTTTAGCCCCAACCGGCCAAGTGGATGTATGGATCTTTGGGTCACCCTGCAGCAGTTCACATCTCCAAGAAGAGCCCTATGTGTTGCTATGGAAGGTGAACTGGGGTCTAGGGTTGTCCCTATGCATGGGCCTCAGCCAGAAGTAGCTGTAACTTGAATATAGGAGCTGGGGTGGGAAGGGGAAGGTAAATGCATAGAGCCTGGGGAAGAGGAAACTTGGGCTCACTTTTCAGAGGGCTGTGTCCCAACTGGGGCAGCATGATATAACTGAAAGAGTGTTGGACTTTCGCTAATTAAGGACCTGGATTGAAGTCATTTATTCATCCTACTTAGTAGCTGTGTGACTTTCAGCAAGACTCTCCCCCTTTCTGTTTATCAATGTCTTCTTCTGTACAAGATGGGGAATGATATTTGTTAGTTTAAAGGTGCCAAATATTTTAATATAAAGGAATGTGTTTTTCCTAGACTATGGGCTCCAGGAAGGTAGGAACACTTGTCTTAGAATATTAATGGATTTTAAAAGTCCTCTTCTTCTAACAACTCTGCAAAGGAAGGTAGTACAAGATATATTATTTGCTCATTGCAGATGAGGAAACCAAGAGAGGGAGGTGACCCAAAGTGGTCCAAGGTAAATGGCAGAATCAAGACCTAAGCTCAGGCTTCCTGAAAACAAGTCCAGCAATCTAAGCTAAATTTTAAATCCTTTTCTTCCAAAGTGGCCTAGCATCATATACACCAGGCATTTTATTAATGTATATTGAATGAATGCTGATCTTCCTCATGTCACATTAGTTCCTTCTTTTCCTGTGTTAGAACCTCATGCCTGAGTTGGGGCTCAGCTATAAGGTGGTATTCCAGGTACCAGGTGAAGACCTGCACTCCAAAGTTGTACCCTGCTGCAATGTCACCCTTCCCAAAGGCACAGAGTGGATATCGATAGTGCCTTTCAATATTACTGACCAGGGACATACATCTAACCTTACTTTGGCTTGTTCAGGTAAGGGACTGTGAGCTTTCTCCAAGAAGTATCAGAGAGAGATGGTGAGAGACTATCCTAGTTCCTGGGGGTAGTGGAGAGGGGGGGGGACTCCTAGGTATCCCAGAGTAGGGTGTTTTGCTTCTAGAAGGAATGAGCTGCCCATCTCTAGAAGTCTTCTATTTACTGAACAATAAGGGATATTGTCAAGAGGATCCTTGTTGACATACAGATTGAAACAGATGAATATATAAATGTCTTCCATTTCTGAGATCCTGTGACTTGGGGGAAAAGGCCATAGAAAAACAACAGATAGAAAGAGGCACTCATTGAGCAAGAACTGAATAAACAACTTGTAATGGAATTGGGAGATAGGGAAGAGGTATAGTAGGCTCTGACTTCCCTACTGTATTGGCAGCTAGGGCTCAAAAGTCTCTTGGTTTGCACTTGTCCCCAGGTTCTGCTCCTAAGAAGGTCCAAGTAAACAGCATGGAAAATCAGGGGATGTTGATCACATGGATTCCAGAGCCACAGGAACACCAGGAGTTTGTAGTAGAGTGGATCCAAGAAGAGATGTCTCCTCAGGGGCTCAACTGGACCCGTCTACCAAAGGGGAATCATAGCATTCTGTTGAGAGGTACATTGAGGAACCAATCAGGCTGTAGGGATGTCTGTATCCTCCCTCTAAACTGTCAAAGGGTTCTACAGACTGCCGGACAGGTGGACAGAAAAATTTGTGTCATGGTGAAAATATAAATTAGGAATGGTTTTTAAAAAAAAAAGAGCTGGGGTCCTCAATGGACTGTAAACTCAAAAAGGAGGTCGGTCATGCAGTACAAAAAAGTGACTGCATTGAGAGTCATTGGACCCAAAAGAGTGATAATCCCACTATCTTTTGTCTTGTTCAGATCTTGTCCCCATATTATGTTCAGTTCAGAGGCATTCAGTCAGGATGGTGAGAGGACATAAGATCAGATCAAAAGATCAGCTTGAGGATGCTGAGTTTGGAGAAGAAAATTTATAAAAGGGGCAGAAGTAGATTAATGACTAATAACTGTTTTTACCCATTTGAAGGACTTTGGTTGTGGTTGGTGGAGGTTGCAGACATAGGCTTAATATCAAGAAAAACTTTCTCCTGGTGAGAATCGTCCAAAAGCAGAGTGAGCTATCCTACGGGTCAAAGATCCTTTCTTATTTGCAAGTCCTTTAGGCTTGATGACTGACTGTTTGGGGAGCATGTCGTAGAAGATGTGGGCTTAGCTGGAGGTGGGAGTGTTCTCATTGTTTTCAAAGGTTCTTTACAACTCTGAAATTTGTTGGTTCTGGGAGCTTGGAAAGGACAGGCGCATAGGCAACAAAGATGAAGAATAGAAGATGTGATAGGAGGTGGGGAAAGCAGGCATGGAGGTGGGATGGAGAAGGGATGGGAACAGGCTTTTCCTGTGATTTTTCTGAACCCATGCCCCCTCCCTTCTTTCAAGGAAACTTCGAGAAAGGAGTTCCATACCGTGTGACCGTGAGCAGTGTCTCTCTGAAGGGCCTGGCTTTTGCCTCTCCAGTCTGGGGGTACAGCCAGGAGATAGGTAAAGGAACTGGGAGGGGGCATAGGAGAAGGTGTGGTGGCACATGGGCCCTGAGGAAGGGGTTACAAAGGCCTCTGATATTTCTTTTTCCCTCTAGCACCCCTAGAAGGGCCAACTCTATGGCAGATTCCAAATTCTGCCCGCGGAGCACTGACTGTAGCATGGGCTGAGCTCCCCAGAAGAAAGCGTGGGGGACACTTCACACACTACACCGTATACGTGCAGCCAGACTCGGGGTCCCCCACCCTTCTGAATGGTAAACATCTACCCCCTTTTTCTTCATCCCCCTGTATTGGCCCCTAATCCAGGTTCAGATTCCACCTTCCTAGGAAGGCTTTCTTTGAAACACTGTCTGCAGCCAGTCCACTGTGGCTAATCCTGGAATCTACCACCCAAGGGCTTCTGACCTAGCACACTGTTGCTCACAGAATCACAGAGTTATGGAAAGGCCCTCAGAGATTACCTAATCATCTTATTTTACAGATAAATGAACTAAGGCCCATAAAAAGCAAGGAATTTACTTGTCACACACAAAAATTTAGGAGCATAGGATTTAGTCCTAGACAGAGCTTGAGAGATTATAGTCCAATTCTTTCATTTTACATATGAAGAAACTAAGAAGCTGAGAGAAGGGGACAAGTACTGGCCCAGGGCCACTCTGTGAATTAGTGACTAAAACTCAGATTTCCTGGCTCCTGGCATAGAGCTATTTCCTTTGTTCCACACTGCTCCTGAACTTAATTCAGACTTCTTCCAGGAAGCCTCCCTATCTTCCCCTTATTAGTCCCCTCTACTCTATTTTCTCCTCACTGACCACTCTGTCCACATCCTCTCTGTCCCTTTAGTGAGTGCAGATACCAGAAATATAACCCTGTGGGACCTGCCTGGAGGATACTATAAGATGTGGGTGATAGCATCCACCGTTGCTGGCCCTGGACAGCCTAGCCAGATCCTGCAATTCTTCCTCCCTGGTGGGTATGCTGGAGACACAAAGACCAGGTGCTGCTGGGAAGGGGGAGGGATGTAGGTTTAAGAACTACATTGTGGAGGTGAAGGGAGCAGCACCCTTATGAGATGGAAATTTTGCATGCAATTTTTTGGCCCTCACTTCATTCCAAAGAAGTCAGAATTTTTTTTCTTTTTCTTTTAAGGGGTATTTATAGTACCTTATTGTAAAATTTGGGTTAAGTGCTTAGTCACAAACTATATTATACAATGCTATACATACATTTTATGAATTTCTGAGTTTTTAAATTTTTTTCTGTGATATCTTCTGACCTTTGCATGTCATCTGCAACTTCTCTTAAAAAAAAAAAAACTCCCCTAAAATTCTCATTTAATTTCCCCATGGCATATCAAAACCATAACAGGAAAACAGCGATGTGGAAGTGATAACTGTACTGATAGGTGATGATGATCGATGGTAAATCCTAGCTTTTAACAGAGGATTAGAGTCTGAAAGGAACAGCTGCTGGTCAATGGAATGCATGGCTTTAAAGGGGAGTCAGGATGCTAGGGGCCTTGGATGAATTGGAGGTGGGTACAGGATGGTTAGGGGAGCCTGCTACTTAACCTATAGCCCTGGGCCCTGATATCTGATTCCTGACTTCTTTTGTTCCTAGAGGATAATTTGGAAGAGTGGAAAGTGCTGCTGATTATCCTGCTGTTCTGTGTCATGTTATTGCTGATTTGCTGCCTGGGTTTGGCATTTTCTAATTGGTGAGGGCATTGGATGCCTAGGTTCTGGTCAGGACTCCCAGGGGGAAGGGAGAAAAAAGTGTGGCTTGTACATGGGGCTATTGGGTAGAGAAATTTTGGATTTCTGAGAGGACAGAGTATCTTGGGTTGGAGAGCTCAGATGCCTTCATGCTACCCCTTAACTATATCATTGACTTTCTTTTCTTGGCTTGACTCAGCTGCCTCCAACTCCGTCACAAGCTTCTGCCACACTGGATCTCTGAAAGGATCCCTGATCCCTCCAATAGCAAGAGCTTGCAGTCTTGGGCAGAGGTGAGCAGCTGGGCTTCTTAATCTATGAACTTGGAATTTAAACTCCTCTTTGAAGCTCTTGAATTCCTCCTGTCTGTCATATGTTGGACCCCATGGGAGGAAGGAGAGGAATGGCCAGGTTGTGGGGGGGGGTTAATGAAGAACCAAAGCCTTCCTTTTTACTGTTCTTCATTAGGAGCTTCCCCAGGCTTCACCTCCCAAGGAGGCCCTTTTCTTAGAAGTGGAAGAAGTGGAGACTCCAATATGCCCAGCCCTCCAGGCTCCAGAGGCTCCCATCCCACTTGACTCTGGATATGAGAAACATTTCCTTCCCACACCTGAAGAGCTGGGCCTTCTGACCCTGCCCAAATCACAAACCTCTACCTCTTCTGGACTATGAAACTCTGCCAAGAGGATAAATCTATGATGTAGAAGAACCAAGCTCGGGATCAAGGCATTGCCCTGATTTGTGGAGGCAGGGGAACCAAGTCTCAAAACCATAGAACATCAAACCTGGAAAAGGTTTAGAAATCTTCTTGTCTGTTCCATCTGCCATCTTACAGAAATAGAGACTAAGGGGGCAAGGAGAGAGTGAAAGAAGATGGGCCAAGGCCATATAACAAGTTAGAATCAGGGTTGGGACTCAATCTTGACCCCTATTGCACCTACTAAGTCCCTTTATGCTTTGGGAGAACTTTAGAAAAATCCTTCTGTGTTACTCTGGTCATTTAGAGCACTTGGGGAGAAAAGGACATGGCTTCCCATGGTGAGTTAGAAAGTTTAGGGCTGGAAAGGACCTCAGAGGTCAAATAGTCTACCTCCATTCCTCTTGTAGGGTAGGAATAGAAGTGCAGAGAGAGGGGGCTTTCCTTAAGGTTGCATGGCTCATTAGAAGCAGAAGGAGAACGCAACCAAGACCTAAGCTCCTGACTCTAAATCTAAGACTTTTTCTCTTTTGGCCAACATTCCTCATTCATCCTACCCACATTTATGAGTACAGGATTTAGTTGTCTCTCCCCTGCCCCCACATCTTGCATGATCTCCCCACTGTGATGGGACCAAGTCCAAACCCTTCTTCCTTATGTTCAAGAGCCTACAATCTTGTCCTAGCTCTCTAGATTGTTTCCCACTGCTTCTCTCTGCCCCCCACCCCACTGCAGAGCCCAACAGTCTCTCTATATAGCTTATCATTCATATCTAAAACACATTCCCACCACGTCTCCAGATTTTGGTTCCCTCCATTCACTCTTCTCTTATCCCCTGAACCTCTAATCCATCCTTTCAGACTCAGTGCAGATGTCACCTCCCTTAGGAAGCCTTCTCTCCAGAATGGATATCCTCCCTCCTCTCTGCTTTCCGTAGACTCTATTTGTACCACTCTCACTAATACAGAGCATGTGTCTCATTGATCTTGGATTCTAGCTACCCATGTATCTGTCTTATCTCAGACTGGGCTGCAAAGTCCCCGAGGGGTAAGATCTGGGACTTCTCCATCCTTGCTTTTTCTCCAATGTAACCCAGAATCAGAGGCACTTAACAACATAGAATTAACATCCATTGAGAGCTGCAAGGAATCTTGGAAACCCTCCAGTCCAAGCCTTTCATTTCACAGATAAAGAAACTCAGGCCTGTTATAGATGTTAAGTGATATATGGGTAAGGTTACTCAAGTGGTGACGGGTGGGATTTGAATCTGGTTCTTTTAATTCTAAATCCAATGTTCTTCCTATTTCACAAGGCTGCTTAATGATTGAACTGAGGGAAACTAAGCCCCCCAGGAGGTGTCGGCCAGGGAGAAGGTACACCATGATCCCACCCAGGTCCCAAGGTACCAATCCACCATGGTGGACTTGAACTCATGAAAACTTGAGATCAAGTTCTTTCTAAGCCCCTTCCTAGCTGGGTTAAGCATGGACAAGTCACTGGATCATCGTCTCACTGGTAATATGATAAGGATAATAATAGCACCTACCTCATAGGGTTGTGAGAATCAAATGAGATCACGCCTGTCAGGTGTTTCACAAACTTCAAAGTGCCATAGAAATGCTAGCTATTTATTATACATTAGTCCTATCTACTTGTTTACTATTATTCCTAGCTCAAGTTTCACAAGTAGGGGCGGAGAAGGACTTCTATTCTCATCATGCACCTTGATGACAGATCCCAGGATTCCCATCCAGAGGGACCTTGGACACAATCTTGTCTTCTCACTCCCTTTTGCAAATGAGGAAACTGAGACCCAAATCACTAGTGAGGAGCAGACTCCACTGCACTGCTATGTTACCATGATTTAGAGCTGGATATCAGTCTTAGCAGTCATTCAGTTCACCTTTTTCATATAATAGATGAGAAAATGGGGATCAAAGTGAGGATGGGGCTAAGCCATAGAGATAGTAGTGAGTCATAGAGTCAGAATTTGGACCCAGGTTCTCTGACCCCAAATCCAGATTTCTCCATGTCATTCGGTTCTCCGTTTTATTTTCAAGTGTTAAGGCATCATTGAGGAGATGGGACTGAGAGAGGAAAAGGAGGAAAAGGATCGCTGGGGCAATGGGTGAGAGTCCAAAGGGCAGCAGGCCCTCCACAGTCCTACAGGGGTTAAGGCTGTGGTAGCCGGTGCCTGGGCCCTGGGTCAACTCCGGCTGAGCTGGGCAGTGGCCCTCCCCGCGGCTGTGCCCAGGGTGGAAGGGAGGGCGAGGTAGCTGTGAGATCGATGGGTCAGGGTCAGGATGGAGGGGGAAGCCTCGCACCCTCAGGCTCCCCCTTGTTTCCCCAAGGTCTCTCTGCCGTGGAGGGATGGCTTACATCACAACACAGCACTGGCATGTCTGCTTGGAGCCGCTGGCCTGCTCACTGTCAGGTGGAGGCTCAGCCCGTTGGGCAGGCGTATAGGTGGGCACAGGGCGGCTAGCAGGGTTCACAGTGCGTGTAGCTGGCTGCAGTAGGGGCTGGCGTTCTGGGGGCCCCACTTCAGGGGCTGGTAGCTGCTCTAGGGATGGAGCTGGAGCCTGGGACTCACCCAGAGCTGATGTGGCTGCTTCAGCCTGCGGTTCTGGACCTGCCTCACTCTGGGTAGCTTGTTTCATCTCCTGTTCTTGCTCCCCTTTCTCCTCAGAGTCAGGCCCCTTTTCTTCCTCTGGATCCTTCTCTTCAAGAGTTTCCTTTTCTACTTCTCCTTCCCTCTCCCTTTCCTCCTCCTCCTTTGACCCCTGCTGTTTTTTCTCTTCCTCTTCTCCTTCAAGCTGCTTTTCTCCCTCTGCTTCCTCTTCTCTCTCTCTCTCTTCTTTTTCCTCTTCTTCCTTTCCTTCCCCCAGCTGCTCCTCATCCCCCTTCACTTCCTCTGCTGTATGTATCTCTTTCTCACCATCCTTTTGAAGGACTTCCTCTGTCTCACCTTCTGACCCTTGCTTTTCTGTCTCCAAATGCTGTTTCTCCTCTCCTTCTTTCTCTGTTCCCAGCTGTTCTTTCTCCCCTTCCTCTTCCTTCCCTGGCTGCGAGATTTTCCCTGCCTCACCTTCTTTTGATTCCTTGGAAGTTCCTTCTGATTCTTCCACCAGTACCTCCTCCCAGTCTTCAGTGATGACTACCCTCTCTACCCAGATGAAAGAGCCCTCTCCTTGGTCTCCCAGCTCGGGACTCCTCCCAGAGCCTTGCTCTTTGGGTTCTAGCCCTGAGCTAGCAGGGCTGCCTGCGACTGTTTCCCCTCTAACCATCTCTTCTGAGTCCCCCGTGTCACTGCCATCAATTCCCCCCAGTCCCTCCCAAACTACCTCGACAATGCCCCTGTCTTTGGTCACCCACTTGGGGAGTTCTGAGGCTTCCATCATTGACCGGCCCTTCATTGCCTCTAGAACTATTTCCTCCACTTCCTGGACCCTTCTGTCCTTGGTCATCCATTCAGGAAGCTCTGGATCTCCTGCTATCTGGTGGTCCCCTATCACTTCTAAAACTATCTCTTCAACCTCCTGTTCTTTTGCCTTCCCCATTTCTGTACATGCGGGGGCCTCTCTGGCACTTTCCTCCAGGAACCTCAGCCCATCCCACTCTACCTTTACTATGTCTGGTCCCTGGACTGTTCCTCCAGAGATGTCCACCCCATCTCCTGCTCCTGGACTTCTGTCTTCTACTGTGTCCACCTGATTCTGAGTTGGCTCTAGCCCCACAGGGGTGGGTGTTGGGCATGGACCATTGGCCTCGACAGTATCTGCTGTGGACACCTCCTCTTCCTTTGGCTCTTGGGGAGTTGTGGCTGCTTCTCCCCCCTCCTTGGGGATCCTTGAGGTAGAGGGTTCAGGTGTGGAAACGTCTGGCATGACAGGAAGAGAGGCTCGCTTCTCAAGATCTTCCTTGCCTAGGAGCAGAAAAGAGGAAGACCTAAAGGATGAGGAGCTAGAGACATGATATCTGTTCCTCCCTTCCACAGAATCTCATCTTGGGAAAGGATCTCAAAAGTTATCTAGCCCAAGGCATACCTGAATAAGAAATCCCTTTAAAACATTCTTGATCATCATTAATTTTTTAAAATTTATATGAATAATGTGATTTGTATTAATCATTCTGTGCCTTTGATTCTTTTTTGTTTGTTTTTGGTTTTTGCTGAGGGGTTAAGTGACTTGCTCAAGGTCACACAGCCAGGAAGTGTTAAGTGTCTGGGGTCAGATTTGAGCTCAGATCCTCCTGACTTCAAGGCTGGTACTCTATCCACAGTGCCACCTAGCTGCTCCTCTTTGATTCTTTTTGATACATAACTTTAGGATGAGAATGACTTGCCCAGGGGTCCTCAAACTTTTTAAATAGGGGGCCAGTTCACTGTCCCTCAGACTGTTGGAGGGCCGGACTATAGTAAATACAAAAACTTGGTTTTGTGGGCCTTTAAATAAAGAAACTTCATAGCCCTGGGTGAGGGGGATAAACGTCCTCAGCTGTTGCATCTGGCCTGTGGGCGTAGTTTGAGGACCCCTGGCACTTGAGCAAAGGCATCATATCTGATATTTAAAACTGGCTTTGTTGTTTCCATGTTTGTCATTCTCTTTTGTAAACCAGTTTTAGGTCTCTTCATCCTTCTACTTGCTTCCTTCCTTTTTATATTAAAGTTTCCTGTACAAAAAAAAAATAAAAATAAAAATCCTTGACAAGTAAAATAGCCTCTGCTTGAGGACTTTCAGCAATGGAGAGCTCATTTTCTCTTGAGAGGACATGATTCACTTTGGATAGCTCCAATTGTTAGGAAGCTGTTGGTTTTTTATTTTCTTCTTCTTTAACCTTTCTGCAATCTCCCACATTGCTCTTAATTTTGTCCTTTGGAGACGAATAGAACAAATCTTATCCTATGTTATATAGGACGGTTATTTAAGTGTTTGAAAACAGCTCTCATTTTCCCCTAAAGTCTTTTCTGGGACAAGTGTCTCCAGTTTTTGTGATTCACCCTCGTATGGCATAGTCTCCAGTCCTCTTTCCCAAATTGCTTGTCCTCTTTGGGTTTGCTGATGCCCTTCCATAAATGAGATGCCCAGGATTAAATATGGTATGCTAGATGTAGTTTGACCAAGAAAACTATATCTTGGAGACCAGCAGAACATCCACCTCTCTCATTCTGCACCTAAACCTCAATGAATGCAACCTAAGTTTTCATGAATATTTTTGGCTTTCATTCCTGCTGCCCTGTTGACTCAGATTGAGCTTATAGTTCACTAATATCCCCTGATCCTACCTAACCTCCAATTCCCCCATGAAAACTTGTGTTTTGTGTAGTAGAAAGAGAAATAAATCTGAGATCCTGAAGATCTAAACTCTAATTCTGATTTTGACTACTAGGGAATGTGATCTTAGATAAGTCACTCTTCTTAGCCTTAGTTCATTCATCTTTAAAATGAAAACAATAATGGTCATATTATTTGCCTCACAATATTGGTGTAAAGAAAACACTTGTAACTCTAGTATCCTATGTGGGGGTCCTATAGATCTAGTTGAGTGCTGGAGCCATTTGAAATTGACTTGAGTGAGCTGATTGTTAAATTTTCAGTGTGAGCATTTACTTTGGAAATAGGCAAATGCAATAACTCAGGGCTTGATTTGTGTTTTGTTTATTGTCTAGACTTAAGAAAGTGACTGAGCTCGTGTTAATAATGCAGATTAAATTTAAAAGTGTGTTCTGGGAATATTTTTTTCCTGGAAGCTGGGTGTTAAATATTTACCAATAGCTCTATATGTGTATGTTAGCTATTACTTTATTTATTTATTTATTTTTGCTTTTTTTTTTTTTTTTTTTTCCTCTCCTAATTCCATTTCCAAATTTCAAGCAATTGGCATTAAGTGACTAGCCCAGGGTCACACAGCTAGGAACTATTAAGTGTCTGAGATCAGATTTGAACTCAGGTCCTCCTGACTTTAGGGCTGGTGCTCTATGTTAGCTATTATTAGCCAAGTCTTGACATATTTGATTTTTTTTTTTTTTAGTTTTTAAGTTAATTTATTAAACCTATGTATAGGATTTTGCATTTATCTTTATTAAGATTCATTTTATTAGAATAAACCCATCATTTTGGCCTGTCAAAATTTTAGGGGATTTCAACAATCATCCAACACATTTGCTGTTCTTCTCGGCTTGGTGTTGTATGAAAAATTGATAAATATGCCATCAGTGCCTTTATCCAATTTACCCATTAAAATTGCTGAACAGGCTTTTTAGGCCAGAGGCAGATCTTAGGGAACTCTGAGCCCTGTCAGCTGGTATTAAAGCCCATGGTTGTTCCCCAAAAAAGAGGCATGAAGACACTTACCTTCAGAACCTGGCTCCATGGCAGTTTGAGAGAGAGAACGGGATACCTAGAGGGAGACAGAGAGAGACCCTTGTTCCTCCTTCCAAATTCTGGACCTCATCTCTTCTCATTTAGACCATTAGTAACCTCCTATTTCATTTCTATTTCTCCAGTCTCTTCTTTTCCAATTTTTTTCTACTGAGACGATCAGTGCCATTTTGCTAAAATCTCATTTTGACCACGACTCTCTTTCATGACTTCCTACTGCCTCTGAGATTAAATTTGAAATCTATATCCTGGTATTCAAGGACCTCTATCAACCTGTCTTTTCAACTTCATCCTTCCTTGTTTTCATACACTAATTCTCTGGCCTAAACATAGTTTTTTGCTGTTTTCTTTATAATCTTTCTCCATGACAACTTATGGGGGGCGGGAAACAGAGACAGAGAGACAGGGGCAGACAGAGAGAAGAAGAAAAAGAAGAAGAGGAGGAGGAGGAGGAGAAAAGAGAGGGGAGGGGAGGGGAGGGGAGGGGAAGAAGAGGGGAGAAGAGGAGAGGGGAACAGAGGAGAAGAGAGGGGAGGGGAGGAGAGAGGAGGGAAGGGGAGACAGAGACAGAGAGACAAACACAAAGAAAGGAACAGAGATTGACACAGAGAGATAGAGACAGAGATACTCAGACAGACAGAGGCACAGATTGGCAAAAAGTCAGAGATAGACACATAGAGACACAGACACACAGAGATAGAGTTTGACACAGATAGTGAGAGTGACAGAGATAAAGAGATAGAGACAGAGACAGAGACTGACACAGAAAAAGAGACAGTGAGATAGAGACAAAGAGAACAGAGATTGACACAAAGAGAGACAGAAGTAGAGACAGAAACAGAGACAAATTGACACAAAAAGAGAGAGGAAGAGAAAGAGAAACAAAGATAGAGGCAGAGACAGACAAATATAGACAGACACAGACACAGAGAGACAGAAAAACCTAGATGTCATTTAACCTAACTTCTTCTTTTTATAAAAAACAAACAAACAAAAAAAAAAAACTGAAATGCAGAGAGAGACAATCGTCTAAGGCCACAGAGATTATAAATAGAAGTAAGAACTTAGAACTCAGCCTTCAATCGTTAAGTCTCCGGCTTTTTCTACTCTGCCTCTCCAAATTAAGGACTTAGAACTCTAAAGATGCCTTAAAAGATCATCTCCCCATTTTCCAGGGACCATCTTAAGTTTCAGCCTTCTTTTTACTCTTAGCAATTAATATAATGCCCTGCATATAGTTAACCCTTCATGTTTATTAACTGGCTGGCTTTTGGAAACTTAGGCTGAACACTGCCTCTCACCTGATGACATTCTGCTTCCCCTGGGTGCTAGTGCTCTCCCTACCTTGTATTCATTTTGTCACTATCTATAGACACTTACATAGTACCTCTGGTTCCCCAAGCTAGAATACAAGTTTCAGGAGGGGCACAGATACTTTTGTCTTTTTAACCCCAATATTTAGCCCAATGCTTGGCACCTAGTAGACACTTAATTAAGGCTTGTTGATTGATCTACAGAATGATCTTTCCCTTCTCCGACTCCTATGGCCCTTTCTGAATCTCTCACTAATCTGATCTGTGCCTGAGGACATTGACTAGACTTTGAATTGGTCCAGAGGACCTAGAGCTGGAAAGGATCTTTGTGGTCAGCCCTACAGAATCTCTGTTTGAAGAGCCCTCCAGAGAGTCATCAACCAGCATTTACTAAGTGCTTACTCTGTTCCAGACATTGCGTCACATACTAGGGATACAACAAAATGCAAAATAGAGTTCTTTCCTTTCAGGAGCTCGTGTTAGCTCACATACAAACAACTGTAGGCATATAAAATCTATAGCTAGTAGTTATATACTACTTCAGATTTGCAGAGCCAAACCTTTATGTATATTGACTCATATGATCTTCATAAAAAGCCTGTAAGAGAAGTGCTTTTATCATCCCCATTTTATAGATAAGGAAAGTGAATCTGGAAGTGGTGAAATTACTTGCTTAGGTTGCACAGCTAGTAATTGGCTGAGGCAAGAGTCAAACTCAAGTTTTCCAACTCATATACCTGCCCTCAATCTACCAAGTGACCTAGCTGCTCAATTTATACCTATATAGAGTAAATTGGAGGTAAACTCGGAGAGAAGGAACTAATGTTCAAAGAGATGGAGAAAGACTTTGTAGAAGGTGGAATTTTGACTGAGACTTGAATGAAGCCGGGAGGTATGGGGACAAGTAGCCAGAGCATTCTGGGCATACATGATAGCCAATAAAAAGGCATGGAGACACGTTTGAGGAATAGAAAGTAGGCTGTTATTGTGATGGTAGGATTGGCAGTATTTGGCAACAGAAATGTGTTGGAAGTGTAAGAGATCATGTGGTCATGATACCTAGGTTGTGAACTTAGATGGAAGGTTGATGGTGGCCTTGACAGTAACAGGAAAATTAGGAAAAGGGGAGAGTTGGGTGATCAATATGAGTTCAGTTTTGGACATCTTGAGTGTGACAACATGTGGCATTCATTCAAGATGGCTAATAGGCAGTTGGTGATGCAAGAGTAGAAGTCAAAAGAGAGATTAAGGTTTAGAGAAATAGATGTGAGAATATTATAGATCATAAGGATGGAGAACTTGGTGTGTTTGTAGATGTTAGGAAAACAACTAGTAGGCATGGAAAGACTGAAGAATAGTGAAGGACTGGGCATGATATAGGGGGCAATCTGTTGGAGAAGATGGGATGTAATGAGATCATTTGTACTTTGGAAAGGAGAAAGGCTAGCACACACTTTTTCATGTGAAAAAGAGATGAAGGACGGAGAAGATATCTGAATGGTGTGAAATGAGGAAGGCATAATAGACAGCTCTGACTAAAAATAGTCACTTTTGAGGAGTAATCATTCAGTCTTTGATGATCCCTAGAGATCTCTGAAGATCATTTCACTTCTAAATAACTGATTGTTAGAAAGCTTTTTTCTGACATCTGAGCTCTATCTACAACCATCTCCCATTGTGCCTACCTCTGTCCTCTAGGGCCAAATCAGAGCAAGACTAATTCCCCTTCAATGTGATTGCCTTTCAAGTACTTGAAGAGCCCATATCTGTAGAGAGGTTCTAGTGACAGTACAATTAGAAAGCTAACTGTTAAATTTTCAACATGAACATTTGTACCTCAGAAATCAACAAATGCTATAAATCAGAGATTGATGTATTATTTTGTTGATTTCTATTCTTAGGAAAAATATGGATAAATGTTAATAATTCAGATTAAACTTAAGAGTTCAGAGTGGGTATATATACACATATGTGTATACATATACATATACAAACTGTACACATATGTAGTTGGAGAACTGGTTGTTAAACACCAATTAGTATATCATTTAAGTCTCCAGGTTAAACATCCCAGGTCCCTCAACTGGTTTTTATATTGTATTATTTTGGGGCCCTTCCTCATCTTAGTTGCTCTTCTCGGGTGATTTAGAGCATATCAATGACCTTCCGAAAATTAATTACTCAGGTTTGAAACACTATGGTCTGAGTAGACACTTGCTCCTAGACACTGTCTCTTTTAGTACAATTCAAATCACGCTTGCTCTTTTGGCTCCTGGGCCTCCCTATTGACTAGTTTTTACCTTGCCACATAATAGAGTCTCTAGATTGTTTTTTGATAAACTATCATCCTGCTTCTCCCATCCTGTACTACTGAAGTTGATTTTTTGAACCCAAGTGCAAAACTTTATATTCATCTCTACCCAATTTTCAAGCTTAATTAGATCTTTGTGGATCCAAATCATTCTGTGCATTTTACAGATTAGGAAACCAAGACTCAGAGGACACAATTTGTGTAATGTTAAATCCAGAGCTCTTTCCAGAACTCTACCTGTTCACTACCATTCAAAGTAGATACCTAGGATATTTTACCCCCTCTCTCCTCCCTCAAAAGAATAGACATCTTTTACATCCCGTTTTGTTCCCTCTCACCTGTCGGCGCCAGGTAGGCCAGGCAGAAGTCTTGTGCTGGGCACCTGTCGATGCACTCTGTAGTAACTGGAGTTGTGACTGGAGTCTGGGGAAGAGATTGCTGCTGGAAGCCAGGAATCTGGTCTCCCACCCTCCCTCCAAGAAATGGGACCTAAGTGTCCAGACTCCCCTCCCAGAATCTCAGAGCTAAGCTTCTGATGATACATGAGCTTCTGTAGGCTCATGAATGGCCCTGAGAGATCATTCAATCCAATTATTCATTCTGAAGATGAGGAAAATGAGACAAAGAGGAGAGTAGGGATAGAAAAGGAAGGGAAGAGAAGGGAAGGGAAAGGGAAAGAGAAGGAGGGAAGGAGGGAAAGGGAAGGGACTGGACTTGCCTAAGGTAGTCAGTGGCAAAACTAGTTCCCAGTCCACACACATCCTCTTATTCTAGTTCAATGCACCTCACTATTTCTGATCTGCCAAAGGAAGGGGCAGGGCCCAGTTGTGAACAGGAACCCAAAGGCCAGGTGGGTACTTAATAACAAAGCCCTCCCCCCAATCCCTTACGTGAACAGACTATCTTCCAAGTGTTGGATTCTGGCCTGGGCCTGGCCCTGGGGGGAATGGGGATCCGCCTCTGGCTCAGCGTCCTCAGGTCCCTCAGCTGTCCCATCCATCAGCCATCGCTCCCGAAGGGACTTCCTCTTGGGGGAGGGCAGGGAGGAAGGTGAGAGCCTAGCCAAAGACTGGACCAGACGCCACTTTCCCCACACACACCCCGACTAGGACAAATAACCCCCACCACAGACCCTTCCCCAAATACCCCATCGCTAGACTGGAACACACCCCCTCTCCCACTACCTCCTCCCACGCCGACAGACCTTTCTCTTTTGCTTCCACCACTGAGGCCCTCCCTCAATGACCCCGCTAAGATAGGGACATTCCACTCTTGCCCTCCTTCACTGGGTGCTCTCAGATTGGAACCGTCAGGTCTCTCCCCACCTTTAGTCGTTGCACTCTCAATTTTTCCTCCTCTAGCTCCCTCCGCGCTCCGCAGATCTGCTCTTGAAGCCGCCTCTTCTCCTGCTCAAAGCGAAGCAAGTCGGGCTTGTGGCGGCCCAGCGGAGAAGCCCTGCCCTGCCCAGTCTAGTCTAGTCCAGAAGAAAGCCCGATCCAGCCCAGTCCAGGCCAGGAGGGAGAGAGCCCAGCTTAGTCTAGCCCATCTCAGCCCCGTGGAGCCTAGCAGAGCCCAGCCCAGCCGGACCAGCGGAGACGGGAGACGGGAGACAGGACAAGGGATCGCTCCAGCATGCGCCTCCCTCTCGGGCTCCTTCCTTTCTGTCTGCCTCTGAGGGGCTCCCCGGGGATGCCTGGAAACGAGATGCCTAGGGCTGGGGGCGAGGGAGGGGAGGGCAGAGGATAAGGAAGTCCTACTTGGGTTCTGGGAAGAGGTGGAGTAGGGAAAGACCCCCCCCACCCCCTAACCTCTACTCTCTGGAGCTGAGACCTGCTGTGGGTTCGGGGGGAGAGGGGGTGGTCTGGGAAGCGCTGACTCAGCAGTTCTAGAGAGGGCGGGTGTGAGGGAGAGGAGAAGGGGTGGTGCTGGCCGCGCCCCGGGGCCGGATCCTGCGGCTCTCTGCCAGAGGCGGGAGACTGAGAGAAGATGGAAAGGGGGAGGGGGGTAGGGGACCAGCGGAGTGGGGGATGAAGGAAAAAAGGTGAGGAACAGAGAATGGGTGAAACCGATCAGGGGGTGGGAGATAAGGGAAGGGTGAGGGAAAAGGAAATATGGTGATGAGCACAGCTGGATGGAGAGAAGGGAGTGGCGAGATTGGGGATGGGTCCTTCAGAAAAGAAACGGGGAACAGAGAGATGGAGAGCACAGGAACGGAAGAATGAACAAAGTAGAGTACAGATGGGTGGCAAATGAGAGACAGGATTCGGATCTGAGAGGATGGGTAAAGCACGGTGTGGGAAGATAGGAGTTTGGGGTGTCGGGATGGAGAGGCACGACTCGCACAATGTATGAGATAAGAGTTTGTGGGAAAAGAAACAGGAGACGGGGAACCGAGTACAGGGAACCTGGAAGTATAGAAGGGGAGAGAGAGCCTATTGGGGGGACAGGAAAGAGGAACAGAAGACTGGAAGAAAGCAGATGGAAGGTTGAGGGATTAGGCGGTGAAGGCACTTTGGGGCCGGAGGCAACTGCTCGCTCGCTCGCTCGCTCCAGAGGTGAGTCCGTCCAGCCTCAGTCCACTCCCCCAGGAGTAGCAGACCCTCGTTGGGAACGGGAATGGGGACGGGGCGTGGGTAGAGACTGCAGTCTCGGGCTCTGGGAGGACTGCAGGCTTCACGGAGGGGAGCAGAGAGAGGGGTTCGAAATTTCCCCGAAGCCTCCGGGAGGGGCCAGAGCGCGCTCGGTCACTTACAGCAATGACCTCCAGACGCTGACGGTAGAGGGCACTCTCGACCATGGGCCTGCGAAGAGATAACGAGAAAGTAGGGGCGAGGTTAGGGGGAGGTGGGGAGCCAACGAAGATGAAAGATGGGAGAGTTTGATGCCCTCAACCCCTCAATGACGTAACTCCTCAGTCCCGGCCCTGATCAGGGTCCCCAGGAACTAGAAAGGTCACCTTGACAGAAGAACAATGAGGTTTGGGAATCTGAGAATGGAGGTCTGGGTGGTCAGTCTCTAACTCTGATCAGAGCTCAAGACGGAAAGAGCAACATATAGCACAAAGAGCATTGGGTTAGAGGGTTACAGACCCTAGACCCAAATTCCTGCTCTGAAACTTTCTAGGTTGTAATGTTGAGCAATTTACTTAAATTCTTTAAGCACCCTTTAAAAGATAAGGGAATATCAATGAACCACGTTAAAAACAAACTAACCAACCCACATTTCAATTCACCACCAATTGAAAAGAAAACAAAAGACCTCAACTTTCACTTCACACCTAATCCTCAAAGAAAACAAAAGATGGAAATAAAGTTAGAAGGGTTGCTCTGAAAGACAAATACTCTATACATTGTTGATAGAGCTGTGAAGTAGTATAGACAATTGGGGAAAAATTAATTTGGAAATATATGAGTGATCAGAATGTCTACACCTATACCCAGAGATTATATTACTAGTCATTTGTCCCAAAGAAATCAATGACAAAAAGAATAGCCCCATTGATAGCAAAATATTTATGGGAGCATTTTTCCATAGTCTAGCAAAGGATTAGAAACAAAGTAGATGCCCACAAATTGTGGTACAAAATGCTAGTAGAATATTACTATTTTGTGAAAAACTTAAGCCTCTGATGGATATAGAGAAAGATGGGAAGACTTATAGGAAATGATGCAAAATGAAATAAACAGAGCCAAGAAAACACTATATACAGTATCTAAAAGCATATTAATGAAAAAGATCAGCAACAAAACCATTGAAATTAAATGCAATGAAATTAACTAAGCCTGGCCACAAAGAGGAAATATGAGAATGTATCTCCCTCCCTTCTTTGTAGAAGGGACTATGGGTGTGGAACCCTCCAGATGAGATCAGACTCCCCCCCCCCCCCCCCCCCGTAATGGCTTTTTTTGCTGTGTTTTTCCTTTCCTTCTTCTTAAACTTTGTTATAAAGGATAACTGGGGAGAAGTAAGGGATATCTTGAGAAATGTAGGTGTTAGAAAAACAAAAGATGTCAAGAGTTTATTTTTTAAAATATTAATGTTTTAGGGATTGAATCGAAGGGGAAAAAAATGACTAAGCTGATTATATTCTTTGACCCAGCAATATTACTACTAGGTATAGGATATACCACAAGGAAGTCAAAGATAGAGGGGAAGGTCCTATATACAACAAAGTAATTATAGTATTGAGGCAAACTGGGAGAAGGGATATCTTGGAAAATGTAAGTGTTAGGAAAACAAAAGATATCAGAGTTTATTTTCAGGGATTGAATTGAAGGGGAAAAATGACTAAACTGATTACACTCTTTGACTCAGCAATATCACTACTAGGTAAGATATATACCATAAGGAAATCAAAGACAGAGGGAAAGGTCCTATATACAACAAAATAATTGAGGCAAAAATCTAAGGTCTCCTATTGCATCCAGGGCCATCGATACTCTTCTTGATCCATAACTTGCCACTGGACCCAGATGGCTCCTGAAGAGAAAATGAGGCTGGTGACTTTGCACAGCCCTGGCCCTTACTTAAACCCAATTCATTTGCAAGTCATGTCATCACCTTCTTGTGGTCATGGTCCTCTTCAAGAATGAAGGATAAGCCACAACAACATTATGGCAGTACTTGTGTTAAAAACTAAAAACAAAGTGGGTGCTTATTCACTGAGGAAGTAGATGAACAAATTGTAACACAGAAATATAATGGAAAAATGTTGTGCTATAAGAAAAATTGAAAATATTTGTTGATAACTCCTATTTTCCTTCTCATCTCATCTCACCAAGATATCCCTCCCTCCTCTTTTACTCTGGCCTTGAATGAAGAGGTGGCCTTTTGCTTTGCCAAGGTCAACCCTTCTATGTGCACCCTTGATCCTGTCCTTCACCTACTTTTCCAGCAAATTTCCCCCTCCATCATCCCCAATTTTTCTTATCTTCATTCTCTTCCTATCTCAGTTCTTTTCTTGCTGCCTTCAAATCTACCCCTACCTTATTAGATCATACCATGTTCATCTTGTTATGCTATCATTTTATTTATCTCCACCCTTTTTTCTTTGTGCCTCTATTTCCTCTTGTTTCATGCTTTTCTATATCCTTTGTAATCTGTCTTCAGGTCTTATCATTCCACTGAAACTGTTCTCATCAAAGAAGTGAATTTACCAAATCTGTGTTACCAAATGTGTGGTTGGTTACATACACTTCTTGACTTCTCTGCCTTTAATATTGTGCATCACCTCTTGAAGAGTCTCTTTTCTCTGAATTTTGCCCATAAACCTCTTTTCTGGTTCTCCTCCTATCTCTCTGATCCCTTCTAAGTCTCCTTTCCTGGTTGTTCATCATCATGAGAATCTCCCAAGTTTCTGTTCTAGACTCTATTCTCTTTTCACTCTATTCTTTCTCATTTAAAAAATTCAACAGCATCCATAAGTTCAATGATCCTATCTATATTTCAGCTCTATACATCCATCCCTAGCTACTCTCTTTACTGAGCTATAATCATACAGCTCTGATTACCATTTCTTTCTAGACATCCTGAATTGGATATTCCATAAGCATCTCAAGCCTCAAATGGCTTCCAAGGACACCACTGGAGTCTTCTTTTACTCATTCACCCCCCCCCCATATCAGATCTTTTTATTTCTACTTTCACATCTCTTATATATGTCCTCTTCTCTTCACTCACACAGTCCCCACCCTGGTACAAGCCTCTAAAGTGGGGTACTCCAGTACAATAGCTTTATTATTGGTCTTTCTGCTCTAATGCATTCTTCATTCAATTGCCAAAGTGATTTTCCTAAAACGTTTTGTTCCATTGTGTCTGACTCTTCATGATAAGGAAACTAAAGTCGTTTGTCACTTCTTTCTCCAGTTCATTTTATATATGAGGAAATTGGGGCAGAGTTAAATGACTTGTCCAAGGTTACACAGTAAGTGTCTGAAGCTGGATTTGAACTCAAATCCTGACTCCAGGCCTGATGCTCCAGTTGTGTCACCTAGCTGAATATCTACACAATAAATTCCAGAGTTCCATATTACTGCCAGGATCAAACAGAATCCTCTAGCATTTAAAATTCTTTCCAATCTATCCCCTTTCCATATTTCTAGGCTTTTTATACTTGATTCTCTCCATACGTGCTACAATACAGATACAGAGGCCCCCAAGTTCTTCTCTCCATAATACACTCCATCATCTCCTGATCCTCTACCTTTTGACTTTCTGTATCCCAAATCTAGAGTGTTCTTCCTCCTATCTCTGGCTCCTAGCTTCCCAAGCTTCCTTTAAGGCTCAGCTTAAATCTCACTTTCTATAGTAGGCTTTTACTCCCAGTTACAAGGACATTCTTTCCTGAGATTATATTTCATCTCTCTCTATCTCTGTCTATATACATATAATATACCTAACAATATACATATTGTCTCCCCCGTTAGAATGTGAAATCCTTTATTTCTATCTTCAGCATTTACTAAAATGCCAGGCAAACAATAAGTGCTTAAAATGCTTATTTACTGATTAATTAACTAAAAAATAAGGAAAGAGTTCCAAGAAAGTTGAAGAGACTTGTTTATACTGATGTAGAACAGAACAAACAAAACCAATAGAACAATATTCACAATGCCCAAGATGATGGAATGGAAAAGAACTAGGAGACATCAGAAATTAGATTAATTAAATGACTAAATCTTGATTATACTGACTTGATGATGAAACACTCATCCTTCTGTTTGATAAAAAGGTGGTTGACTTGGGCATCAGATGTGGTTAATGTTTGTTTATTACAAAGGAAAGGTTTTTTTAAGGAAGGGGAGAGTTTTAAGACTTGCCTTTTTATCCTTTTTTCTTTTTCTTTTCTTTTTTTTGTGATAAATTGGGGTTAAGTGACTTACCCAGGGTCACACAGCTGAATTTTATTCCAATTCTCTGATTCTAGGCCTAGTGTTTTATCCACTGTACCATCTGGCTTCCCATCTTTTTTAAAAGCAACAATAAAATAGTAATAAAATAAGACAAACATGGTTGCTTGATTTCTTTTCCATCTCCTATACCTCTATCATCATCTATATCCCATCCTTATTTATTGATGTCCTTTAAGGATCTGTCTCAGGTTCTCCTCTTTTCTCTTTCTCTCCTCTCTCTCTCAGTGATTCCATCATCTCCCATGGATTCAATTAATTCTATACTGATGACTCCCAGATCCATGAATCCAGTTTTAATCTCTCACCAAACTCCAGTCTCACATATCAACTGCCTGAAGGATACCCCCACCTAGATGTCTCACAGGTTTTTCAAACTCAACATATACAATTTCTTCCCCCTAAGCCTGCTTCTTTCCCTATTTGCCACTTCCCCTCAAATCACTCAGACTTGACTCTTCCTTCCTGTAGCATCCCTGACTCTTCCCTCCTGCCTCATCCTCCTTAAACAATCAGTTACCAAGTTTTGTTGTTTCTACTTCCACAACTTCTCTCATATCTTGTTGTTTCTACTTCCATTCCCATGACTAACATCCTAATTCAGATCTTCATCATCTTTCATCTAAACTACTGCAACAGCCTCCTAATTGGACTTCTGATTTCCAGATATATCCTGCTTTAACTCCAACCACACAGAAACAGAATAACCATTAGTTGGGTGCCACAATGAATATCACACAGGATTTGGAGTCAGGAAGTTTTGATTTCAAATCCAGTCTCAGATACTTTCTAGCTGTGTGACTCTAGACAAGTCACAACCTCTTTGAGTCTCAGTTTCCTAATCTGTTAAATCAGGGTTTTTGTGAGGATCAAATGAGATATTTGTAAAGCTCTTTGAAAACCTTAAAACAATGTATAAATGCTCATTAGTATTTTTTTTATAAAAGGTAAGTTCATTTATGAGAAGAAAAATGAAGAGGTACAATAGATACCAGGTAAATATGAAATAGAACTGGGATCACCATTCTAAGGCTCAAATTTGACTAAAACATTTCTCTTTTCAAGGCTCTTCAGTGGCTCCCTATTCCCTCTAGGATAAAATACAAACCTTTTAGTCTGACATTTAAAACCTTTTACAATTCCAGATTACACTTCAGGCTTATTTCTGATTATGCCTTTCACATACAAATTTCAGCCAAGCTGGCCTAATGATCATTCCTGCTACATGATATTCTTCCTCCATCCTTGGGGCTATTTCACAGTCTGTCCCAAGTTCCTGAAATACACTCCCTTTTCAACATCATCTTTTAAAATCCCAATCTTCCTTCAAGGCTCAACCTATGATCTACCTCCTATGGGAAACCCAATAGTCAAGCAGTACAGTTTCTCTTGGGTGCAAGGAAATTGGATACACTGGACAAATCACTGGATATGAAATAAGAAGACCTTTGTTTGAATCCTGATTCTCCCACTTACTACCCCTGGGTTGCTGGGTAAGTCCCTTAAAGTCTCCTTGCTTCAGACCCCTCATTTAAAAAGAAAAAAAAAGAGAAGATTGTACTATACAGGTGTCAAACATGGGGCCTACAATACTTCTGAGAGTGAGCCACCCCAGATCAACATATAATTGGGAAATGTCTAACAAAATAAAAAATATATATAACATGGAGAATGTTAATTTGTGGTTTTCTAAGTCAGTATGTAACCTTCAGGGATTCCAACGCACTGTTTGATGGCCCCAGTTTCCATTTGAATTGGACATTTTTGGACTAGATGAAGGCTTCTTAAACTTTTTCCACTCACGACTCCTTTTCACCCAAGACATTTTTATGCTTGAAACTGAGCCGAGACATTTCTGGCAGCATCCATGCACGCGCAATGCAAAATGCACTTGTTGTGTGTTCAAAACCAAGGCTACAGTGAAGTTGTGCTTTGATAAAACATGGGCAAGCTCTGCCAGAAACACTTTGGATTCATTCCGCATTTGATTTTGAATTAATTTTTGGATGTTGCATTCAGAAATCTTTTACTGCCAAATTTTTCGTGATCCCCACATTTAGTTACAGAACCCCACATGGGGTCGGGACCCACAATTTAAGAAGCTGTGGGTTAGAAGACCTTTGATCTGGGATCCTAGGATCCTTCCTCCTCAAATGATCATAGACATACTTTTTTTTATTACCAGCTAAAATCTTATTTTCTATAGGAAGGTTTTCTAGATCAGTGCCAGTGCCTTCCCTCTGCTGATTATTTTTAATTTATTCAGTAAATAGCTTGTTTATACATAGTTTGTATGAGTTCAGTACTATGAGCTTTTTGAGGACAGAAACTGCCTTTTGCCTTTCTCTGTATCCTAAGCTCCTTACACAGTATGAGGAACATAGTAGTGCTTCGTAAATGTTTAGTGATTGACTGACTGACTTGTTGTACCTCTCTTCAGGAGAGTATAAACTAACTCTTAGAGATCAGGGACTATTTTTTATTTCTCAGTGCTCAACACAATCACCTTGCATCCAGTAGTTACTTAGATGAAAGTGTGTTGGATGACTCCAAGGCTCATTCTGGCTATAAACCCTCTAATCAGAGAATATTGGAGGTGAAAAGATTTTTAGAAATAATTTTGTCCAATCCTCTAATTTCACACATGAAGAAACTGATTTCTGGAAGTGAATTCACCAAGGTTATATGGTCAGTAAACATGTACATAAATTCAGTCCTTCAGAATCTTTTTTTTTTCCCCCTGAGGTAATTGGGGTTAAGTGACTTGCCCAGGATCACACAGCTAGAAAGTGTTAGGTGTCTGATTCAGGTCCTCCTGACTTCAGGGCTGGTGCTCTATCCACTGCACCACCTAACTGCCCTGAATCTTTTGATTCTAAAGATAATGGGACTCTCAGGAACACCACTGGCATGATGTATGTTCACAGTCCCAAAGGTAAAGGAACCTTACCACCTACCTCTAATGTCTTTGTAATATCAACCTGTTTATTTCCTAGACTGTGGACAGCAAGGGACCTCCCCATCTTGATTGGATTTTACAGGATAAGGGTGTGGATTTGTATGTACCTCTTTGCCGCCTCTCAAGAGAGACAAATCTTTGCTGTTACTATGACAACTTGGAGAAATAGCTTGTTCCCCTGACCCTGGTGGGTGGTGGAGGGTGGGAGAGTGGGATGCAACCCGTTGCTTCCATGGCCTGTAGCATAGAGGGTTCAGAGCTACAAGGGACATTAGGAATCATCTAGTCTAAACACTTAAGTTTATAGTTTGGGAAACTGAGGTTTAGAGTGATTAATGACAAAGTCATCCACCTGGTAAGGAACAGAATTTGAACTTGGGTCCTCTTCCAGTATACCATACTCATTCTCATGATTGAGAACTTGACTGGACCTTTCAGGGAGTAGCCAGCTAGAGTCACTGATTGAATCCTTTCCAGTGAGCTCTGGGGGACAAAGGAGGCAAGATCCTTGGCAGACTCCCTTAGGAAGGGTCGTGCCCTGGAGTCAGTTAAAGGGTTTGGAGCTGGAAAGGGCCTTCTGGATCAGGGGTTCATAACCTGGGGTCCATAGGCCATGGATAAATTTCAGAGGAGAACTTGGAAGGGAAAAATTACATCTTTATTTTAATATAATTGATCTCTAATGCATTTAAAAACATTATTTTGAGAAAGGGGTTCATACATTTCATCAGGATGCCAAAAGGGGTCCAAGACATATGCACAAAAGCCAAGAACCCCCACTCTGGATCAGATTTTTTTAAACTTTTCCCACTCTTGACCCTTTTTCTCCAAGAAATTTTTAAGCAACCCCAGGTATGTAGGCATACAAAATAAGTATACAAATCATTTACTGACAATAAATCATAATTTTGCCATTCCCACATTCAGATATGAGACTCTGTATGGGGTCACAGTTTAAGAAGCTAGGTTCTAAATAACACAATTCAACTCCCCCATTTTACAAGGAGGGAAGATGAAATCCACCCCCCCCTGCCCCCCCACCTAAGAGACTTCCTCCAAGTCATACTAGCAGTAAGGAGCAGAAGTGCAATTCAAGGGCAGGTTTCTGGACTCCAATCCAGAGTTCTTTCTACCAGATCAAGCTGCTTCTCAGAATGGTATCCCTGGATGCATGCTCCCAGCTTATATTAGTGTAGGTGGGGTGGGGTCTTCTCAGAGGAGCTGCTTTTTCTCTTAGGTAGGTCCCTGTGAGGGGGCCTTCTCGCTCCTCACAAGACTCCCTCTGGGACTTGATCTCCCCTGCCAGTTCCCTGCTGGGGGGATCAGGTTCCCTGTTGCTTAGCAGCTAGGTTTCTAGATGGTGAATAATGCAAGTAGGAGATCCAAGGGTTCGACAGGTCCTGAGAAGGCCTCTCTGAAGCCCTCTAGCCCTGTGCCTTCTCTTACCCCCAACCAAAAATCTAGGGTCTGAGAGGTCAATCCAGGGCCAGGGGATATAGGCAAAGGGGTCCTATGAACCCGTGGTTAACTCAGAGTTTATAGGATTTAATGCTTCAATGAATCATAAAGATGAACTAATCCAATCCTACCTTTTTTATAGATGGGCAAAAAGAATGGGTAATGACTTGCCCCCCTATCACACACCCCAATAAGTAAGGATAGTTTTTTTCCCTCCAAAATCCAGTATTCTTTCTGATGTACTGGGTTTTTGCTTCTTACACCTCCATCTGCCTCTTGGTCTACTTGGAGTCTCAGGAAATCCAGGGTCCTAACCTAGTGACCCAGGGAGGGGGTGTCCCCCCACCCCAATGACCTCTCTTCTCACAGGGCCTCATCCTGCAATGCTGGGCTACATTCCTACCTCCAGCCTAGACTTTGCCCCCAAGACCCATGACTCCTGAATAGTACATATCAGAGTCCAATATAAGGGGGAGGGGATGGGAGACTCCTTTCTTTTTCTCATGGAAAAAAGATTGGGATTTGGAGCCTTTGTCTCCCTTAACATGATAGCCGGGGTGGGGATGTTCCTACTGGGTGGGGGTCAGGGCCCCAGCGGCTGGGACCAATTGTGACCTCCACCAGGGGGCAGGTGCTGGAACTGCCCCCTTGCTAGCTGGGATCACAGGATTCAGAGCTGAAAGGATTTGAGAAATTAGCCAGCGCAGCCCCTGATTTCACAGACGAGAGAAGCAGCGTCCATCAGGGTTACTTGACTTGCCTAAGGTCACACATTGAGTCAGCGGCCAATCTGGAGTTTAAACTCTCGTCCTCTGACTTCCAATTCAGTGCTTTCTCCACAACACCCGCTTCAACTGTCCAGTGCAGCCTAGGTAAGTTCCCCTTCCGAGCCGCTCTAGTCCCCGGGCCCTCTCCCAAGCCCTGGTACTTACATCGGATTTGCTGGGGTCCACCCGCTGGGGGGCAAACCCTGGCTCTGTAGGGCCATCTTGCCTGTGGGCTGGGCTGCCCAGCTGGGCAGCAGGTGCCCGGGGAGGTTGGGGACGACAGGTGGGGGTGGGGGGCTGCTTCGGTCACCAGGAGAGCTGGTCAGGCTGGTTTGGGCGGAAGGAAGTAAGGAGGGAAGGGAAGGGAGAAGGGGCCTGAGCCAGAGCTGGCTGGCGGACTTGGGGAGGCACTATCAGCTGTCCTGATGAATTATTTACCAGCCACCAGCTGCCTCCCTCTGCCGCTGCAGCAGCCATCCTGCCCGTGCACCCACACAGGTCTGTCAGTGGTGACTAGGCAGACAACTGAACAAAGTCTGCTTATGGGTGCAACGGGACTCGGGCGTGAGAAGTGGTGAAATGGTCACTTTGGGAGAAACCTGGGAAGACTTGCATGAATTGATGCAGAATGAAGAGAGCAGAACCAGGAGGACAATATCGACCATTAAAATAAAAAGCTGATACTTTAAAAGCTTTGAGAACTCTGATCAAGGTACTGCCTGGTGATGATTCCAGAAGACTGATGATTAAGCCTGCTGCCCTTCTGACTGGACGGGACAGTGAGAGATTATGGACTCAGTCTTCAAAATGAGACACACATTTCTGTTCGTAGCCACTATGGGGCTCTGTTGGCATTATGTATATTTGTTATAAAGGTTCTGTTTTTCTATTTATTTTTCCTCCCAGGAAGAGAGTTGGAAAAGAGAAAAAAAAAAAAAGAAAAAGAAAAAAGAAATGCTTTAATGGAAAGAATAACATTTAATTTAATAGAAGGGGGAGGGGGGGATTGGCCACTAAAGCACATGTCCTGACTCTTTGTGCATTTTTAGAGATAATGCCTCTGAAAAGATAGGACTTAAAGCTTAATTTTAACTTAATCCTTGGATTTGGGCTATTGAGGGCACTGAGGCCCATAGAGGGACACAAGGTCCCAAAACCTGGGGGAGATAAATCTAAGTAGCCACTAGGTAGCACCAAACCTGGAATCAGGAAGACCTGAGTTCAAATTTAGCCTCAAAAATGTACTAGCTAGAAGCAGCTAAGTGGTGCAGTGGATAGAGCACCAGCCCTGACATCAGGAAGATCTGAGTTCAAATCTGGCCTCAGACACTTAACACTTCCTAGCTGTGTGACCCTGGAAAAGTCACTTAGCCCCAATTACCTCAGCAAACAAACAATGTATTAGCTGTATGAACCTGGACATGCCCACTTAACCTCCTTAGAGCCTCAGTTTACTCATCTACAAGATGGAGTCTCAAATAAGATAATACAAAAATTGGCAGATAATAGGTGCTATATAAATGTTAGCTGGTGGTAGGAGTAATAGTGGTGGTAACAATGGTAGTAGTGATAATAGCAATAGTAGTGGTAGTAATGATAGTAGTAATTGTAGTAATGGTGATGGCAGTTGTAATGGCGGTAGTGTTCTAACCATTGCCATAGGTCTCTCATTTCCGGGACCCCCCTTCCTTCTTCTTGAGCTGTGGGACAAGATAGAGAGGAAAGTTAGAGTGGGGTTGGATTAGCCTAGGAAGCCTGAGGACCATTCTACTGGTGGAATCCTAGTTTCACACTAGAGGAGCAGAGGGGAACAGTTTGAGAGGAATGGAACCTGCTCCCCCCCCAAAAAAAAAAAAACTTTTGAAAGTTGTGAATCAGTGTGGATCCTCAGAACAACTCAGGGAAGTAGGTGCTATTATAATCCCCATTTTATAGATAAGGAAACTGAGGCAAACAGACTTTAAGATACTAGTCCAGGGTCACACAGTCAGAAAGTATCTGAGGTAGGATTTGAACTAATGCAGATCAGATGGGCTACTCTTCTATAGTTTAATCTTAGAGAATGATGTGGGGTCCTGAAGAAGTCAAACAGAATATGTCTTAGATAGCATCTGAACTCTTTTACTTTCTGACCCTGAGTCCAGTCTCTGATTATGAGATAATATTGCCTCTCAGACTCTAAGTTTTACAAGTTACCTTTGTCACTACCACCTTCAGAGATGGGTGGCACTAACACTCTTACTCCCACTTTATAGATGAGGAAAGCAAGGCTGAGACAGTCAATAGGACTTGTCCATGGTCATACAGTGATCAATAAACAGAGCCTGTCAAGACCAGGTCTTTTGATAACAATATCGGGTACTGGGGAATTCCTGTAGTGTAATGAAAAGATGATTTAATCCAAATTTAAACCCTGACTCTCTTACTACCCATGTGATCTTGGAAAGGTCATTTCTCTTGTCTGGGTTTAAGTTTGCAATAATCTGTAGTAATGGGATGATTGGACTAGATTATATCTGAGGTCCTTTGGACCTTCAAATTTATGACTCAAAATGTTTAAATGGTGAGCAGACAATCCAGGGTACAGAAGCTCAAAGAAAAGAGATAACTGTGTGTGGATGGAAGACGAATCAGAGAAGACTTCTTGGAGGTGGTGGTGGTAGTGAGGAGGTAGTTGAGTAGCACAGGCACTTAGCAGGGAAGGTTGTGGTTCACCCTTCATTTTTCAAAGAGGAAGAATGACATCGCAACACGAGTAAAATGGTGGGTGTTGGGTGATATCCTGGCTTGCACATGAATTGGATTTAAGTGATGCAAAATAGCACTAAGTTATCAGCCCCTTCTTTCTTCTAGTCATCAAAATCCAGTGGCAGGCTAAAAGTTAAGAGGTCTGATGATGGCCTGGGATGCAGTGGATGACTTGGTGCCTTCAATGTTTGATCAACCTTTAAGCACTCCATAGAGATCACTTCAGTTGCTTTCATAGGTGTTTGAACAAATTGTTCTCATCCATCCCTTCTGATGGGAGAAGTCTTCATGTGCTTTGAGTAGACACTTCCCTAGCTCATCAAGGAGTTTGAGATCTGTATGTTGCCTTCAACCTGATGCAGTTGTCTGCCAAGATGTGGCTACTCTGCATTCCACATCTTTTTAGAGGTACAGGTGAGAGCTGTGTGAATCAGGTGGACATCAAAGGTGGATGAACAACCCTGAAAAGGTTTGGCAAGCCCTCATACCAAAGGTGTTAGTCCTCCTTGAATGTCCCATATATGGCACATAGTAGGTACTTAATGTCTGTTGGCTGACTGACCAAAGGACCTGAATTTGTTAAATAGAGGAGAGGAAGGAGGAAGAATATCCTTTTGAGAAAAAGCAGGAATTTAATGTATTCTTTCCATAAAGTGGTAAATGTCTAATAATTATTCTTGGGTGTGGGGAGAGAAGTATATATGACACTTTAAAATCTAATCTGCATTATTACCATATTAAAAATTACTTTCTTAAGTCTAAAGAAAGAACAAAACAACATATCAAGACCCAATTTGTAGGAGTTGCTGATTTCTGAGGTGCAAATGCTCATACTGGAAACTTAGTAATAGTCTCTCCATTATATTTAACATCTACTGGTCATCCTGCCATCTAGGGGAGGGGGTGGGGGGGGTAAGAGGTGAAAAATTGGAACAAGAGGTTTGGCAATTGTTAATGCTGTAAAGTTACCCATGTATATATCCTGTAAATAAAAGGCTATTAAATAAAAATAAAAATAAAAAAAAAAGGAAAAAGAAAAAAAAATAGTCTCTCCAGAATCCATCAGGCTTCACTATATCCAATCCCCATGGTTTGCCTACCTGGCTCCTCTCCATCTCATCTAGGTCTGAGTTTTGGTAATGTTCCAGGATAAGCCTACATGTAGGAACACTGATCTTTTAAGGGAGGTCCTAGTGGGGTATTGTGCCTGGAATTTTTTGCTTGTGTCTGGGCTCCCCGTTTTAGGAAGGAAAAAAGACAAATTGGAAGGTGCCCAGAAAGTTAGGATGATCATCTTATAAGGGAATCAGTTGAAGGAACTGGAGATGTTTCACTTGGATTATAGAAGATCTAAAAGAGACATGAGAACTGACTTGAAGAGGAATAGGATTTATAGATATAAGATTTAGCACTAGAAGAGACCCTGAGATCATCTAGTACAGTGTTGCCATTTTACAGATGAAGAAAATGCGTCACGGGGGAGAGTAAGCAACCTGCTGGATGGGATCACACCCATTTCTAGTACACTTTCTTCACAGAAATACAAAGACACATTTTGATGAATCATTATATTCATTTTACAGAAGACAAACTGAGATTTGGAGGAGGAAAGTGAGTCACCTTAACTTATAAAGCTTTTAGTGGAAAAGCTGGGATTGAAGTTCTGGCTTCAAAATGGGTCCCAATTTCTTTTGCAAAACTAAGGACAGGCAAGGAAGTAGCAGTTAATAACTGGAATGATCTAAGGAGGAGGGATGCTGGGAGAAGAGTAAATCAGGAGAAGGAAATAAAAGAGCGATTCTATGGGAGAAGAGACAATAAAAGTTTTTTGGATGAAAGGCCTAAGAAAAAAACAATTCCTGGGATATGGGGATAAAAAATAAGTCAGGGCTGAATAACAGGGACAAAAGAGGAGCAGTTACTGCAGGTTACCACTTGGAGTGCTATATACCAACTGAAAAGTATTAAAAAATTTGTGCAGAAGGAAGGTAAGGGGACACAGAGAATCAGATACCCTTCAGTCACAGAAAACTACCGAACATAGACCTCCCATGCTGCCATCTGTTCCCCAAGGATTTTCATTTGCCTTCTGCCTATTCATAAAAATCAACAAGAGAGATAGAGGCTGGGTTCTAGGACTTCTGAGTTCTAAAGGATAAGGGCTGCAAAAACAGAATTTTGGTGTGAGGAAAACAGGATACAGCCACCTAAATGAGGAAGAAAATAAAACAGAGCAAAGACTCATACATAGGGCAGGCCGATAGACAGACTGACCAAGAGACAAACACATACAGACAGAACAGAGATAGATGGAGAAACAGAACAGAAATAGAGACAGAAACATAACAGAAACCAGAGGAATATAAAGGCAAGCAAAGAAACAGAGAAAGAGGCGAAGGCAAAAGCAGAAACAAAGTCAAAGAAAGAAAGAGCCAAAGGCAGATTGTTGTTGTTCAGTCATGTTCAAGTCTTTGTGACTCCCCTGAACCATCATACACCACTACCTCTCAAAGTTCATATCCAAGTTCATGTTTCTTGTTTTCATGATTCTTTCCATCTCATTTTCTGCCATTAATTCCCCCTTTCCTTTCACCTTCAATCTTTCCCAATTTTATGGTCTTTCCCAATGAGTCCCATCTTCTCACTATGTGGCCAAAGTAAAATTTAAGCTTCAGCTTTAGTATTTGACCTGTCAGGGAATAGCCTGAATTAATTTGTAGGTATTGACTAATTTGTCTCCTTAACATCTAAGGATTTTCAGAAGACTTCTCCAGCACCACAATTCTATGGTTGCCAGCTTTTCTTTTTTTCTCACAGCCATACACTGCTACTGGAAAAACCATAGTTTTGATTATATGGACTTTTGTTGGCAAGGTGATATCTCTACTTTTTAAGTATGCTATATTATGCTTTTTAGATTTGCCATAGCTTTTCTTCAGAGGCAATAGATATTAAAAGATAATGGAGACTGAATATAAATTAATACATGCTGTATGCACTTTCTTTTTTCTTTTTTTTTGTTTCATTTTCCTCTCGTGGTTTTTCCCTTTTGTTCTGATTTTTCTTTCCCAACATGATTCATAAGAAACTTTGTGCAAAAAATTAATGTACATGTATAACCAAAAAGAACATGAATTTGGAAATAAAAAAGACAGAGAGCCAGGAACCCTAAAAAGCAGAAATAGATAAAGATAAGGAGACAGAAGCAGAGACAAATCAACATATAGTGAATGACTGGTTGAGAGGCAGGGGTGGGAGTGGAGGTGGGCTGAAACACAGAACTGAAATTGGTGATAGAGAATAGTAGAAAGAAATACAGAGATACAAGTGTGAGTGTAGAACCACCTAAACAGAGGTATGGAAAAATAAGAGGACAAAGAAGAAAACAAAAAATTCAAATAGAGAAAGAGATGATGGGCTAAGAGACAGAACTGGGTTTGGTCAAAGGTTCAGGGAGAGAACTAGGTAGAAAAAGTCAGAACAGTAGATGTCATTCCAAGTCTCTCTTTTCCTTAGAAAGCCTTAAAAGGCTTGATCTTCGGCAAACAGCCTGGAGCAGATTCACTTTCTACAACTGGATCTCAATGGTCCAAAGTCACCACTGTTCAGGCTACAATATATAGCTTTCCACGGTCCACCTGCCCAGGACAGATTCGATGGGAGAGAAGGAAAATGTTTCATTCTCTAATGTTTCCACTGTGGTGGAGGAGAGGACGCAGCAGCTTCTGAAGCTTGGAATGTCGAAGTTGAAAATGTCAGGTCGGCTCCCAGAGTCCCAGTTGGTCTCCCTCAGGAGGAAGCAGAGGCTGCTGAGTCTATAGAAGAACCAGTAGAAGATGGCTTAGATAAGGTCTTCCACACTATAGAAGCTGCCCAGGAATTCTCCCCAAGGGAGGACCAGACAGGCTTGAGGGTAGTTATCCCTCTGTGGTGGGGATGAGAAGTGCCAGCTGATTACCAAGCTGTGGGATGGGGTGCGTAGGGGGGTGTATCTTGGTGTAGAGCTCTGAGATTAGGGTTCAATTTGCAAGCAGGGAATTCAGCTCACATTAAAGGGGAGGGTGAGAGAAGAGAGAGAGGGATTTAAATGCCCCTGGGGTGGGATGCTGAATTAGGATCCTTGGATTGTGGAACAGGTTCGGTGACACTAAGGATCTTGCCCAGGGACATAGAGCTAAATACCCCCTGAAAACACAGTCTGGACAACTGTACGAATGTGGGGGCAGAGCTGGAAAGAGTATAGATCATTCAGAGTAGTGTGGGGAAGGTGGACATGGTGTCACGTGCTAACCCAGGGGGCATCGGATACTGTGTTTCCTGGGGAGAGCTCTCTCAAGCTTCTTTTCCTTCTAGAATGTCACCCTAGAATCCCCCTTACCTAGCCCAAGGACACAGAAGTCCAGGAACCTAGTCTGGGTGGTATCAATCGGAATGACGCCCGGCTCAGTTTCACAGAACAAAACTATATTAGACAGAGGACCCAGGAGCAGGAGAGGGTGTCCCAGCCAGGGCAAAGAGCTAAACTCTGTGCCGGGGCCCCAGGAGGGGCTCGAGGGCCGCGGTGGCTGTGTCGGAGGCCGTGCGGGGCGGGGCCGAGGTCCAGGCAGGTGCAGGGGGCGGGGCCTGGCCTGCCCTCGGGGCCAGGAGGGGCAGTTCCCGGAGGCCAGGGGCGGGCCGGAGAGGAGAGTCGGGCGGGGCCGACGGTCAGTAGCTCTCGATGTCTCAGAACTCGCTGCCCGCCGCTGCCACGGGCGCCGAGCTGGGCATGGAGCCCCCCGGGGCTGCCGCCGAGACCCCAATAGAGCGGGAGATCCGTCAGAGCCAGGAGCGCGAAGCGAGCCTGCGACGGAGCCGGGGTTTGAGTCCTAGCTTCGCCAGTGGGGAGCTGGTGGAGCTGCGCCTCCGGCCCATCCTTAGCTTGCTGCCGGGACCGGGGCCTGGACTGCCCCGGGACGTGGAGCGCGCCCGAGCAGGCGCCCAGATGCAGCGCGACATCGCGCGGGAAGCGCGCCGGGAGGAGGCGCTGGTGCGCCTGGGCTCGGGGCCCTGCAGCGGCCAGGAGAGCGGCCAGGGGCCGCAGTCGCTGAGCGATCGCAAGATGGTTTTTGAGGCTGGGGGCGCGCCTTCTCGGGTAGAGACGGTGGGCCGGGGCCCTTCGTTCACTGAGGCCAGTGGCGCCGCCCACGTGGTGGTTCTGGAGCATCGCAGCCGGCTTCGGCCACCAGTTCTAGCTCAGGCTCCTACTCCTGCTCCCGTTGCAGCAACGGCTCCGGCCCGAAACTCCGCTCCAGCAGTTGCCCGGACGCCAGACCTGGCCCCGGCCCCGGCCCCGGCCCCGGCCCCGGCCCCGGCTCCTGTCCTGGCCCCGGCCCCGGCTCCGGCTCCTGCCCTGCCCCCGGCCCCACGTGCCCCGGCCCCGGCTTCAGCCTCTGCAGTGAGCGCACCGATCCCGGCTCACACTTCGGAAACAGCTCCAGGTGCTCGGCCTCCGGTCCCGGTCCCAGCTGTGGCCCCGGCCCCAGATCTAGCTTTGGCCCAGGCCCCCACAACGACCCCCTCCCCCGCTACGGCTCCGACTCCGACCCGTCGAGTCCAGTTGTCGCTGCTAGAGCAGGAGGTCCAAGAAGTTCACCAGAGGGAGCGGGAGCTGCAGCGCCAGAGACGCAGCATCTATGGGACCTCAGAGTTCAAGGAGCCGACCCCGAGTCTCACCGGTAAGATGCCGGGCCCTCCCCCTGCCTAGTTCTCGGGCTTCCCTGGGCGAGTTTCAGAGCTTCTGCTTTCGAACCCCCAATTCCTTCAATCCCACCCCCTTTACGGGGCTAAGGGAATCCGTGCCAAGGGAATCGGGTAAGTGAGGACATGAACAGGCCTCTAGCTTCTATGTACATTTAGTAGGGCGTGGACTGCTATGGCCCCGGGCATCAGGCTGGGGGAGGAGGAACTTTTCTGGGCCATAAAACAGGAAAATCACCGAGATGAGACGACGGAGAGGCTGCTCCCCATTACTTTATTTGCCCCCTTTTCTTGCAGAGAGCACACCTTCTGGAAAGCTTTCAGTGGTATGGCCCCCTCGACGGAACTCGGAAAACGGCCTAGAGCAGGTGAGAAATGTCTTTAACATTCAAGAATTTATCCATGTCCCAAGTACTGACCATACACGAGCAGCTTCTCTCCCCCCACTCTAAGAGACTCCAAATCCAGGAAGGAGACTAAATTCATGGGGCCTCAGGCCGGCCGTTGCTCTCCTAGGCTCTATCCATTTGGATACTCAGTGAAGTGGAAACTTCACTGTCGGGAGCCCGTGATCCAGTATTGACTTTGCGACTCATTCCCATTGTGGTCTAGGAATAGATAATCCCTTCACTTTCACATTTCTCTGGGCTTTCCCATCAGTTAAAAAAAAGGGGGGGGGGAGAATAAGATCATAGATATAGACCTGGAAGGGACTGCAGAGGCCATCTAGTACAACCCTCTCATTTTACAGAGAAGTAAACCGAAGCCTGGGGGGGAAGGAAGGGGAGAGGAGGGGTTAAATGATTTGTCCAAGATCACACAGCTAATAGGTGTCAAAGATGGCATTAGAAACCAGTTTCTTCTTATACCGGAGCAAATGTTCCCATTATACCTCACACATATGATTTAGAAAAAAATAATTACAGCTAGAAGGGACTTTAAGAGTTTAAATCCACTGGCCAGTCATCCCTTCCCCATCCCCCATACAAGGTCTAGATATGAGATGCTCTAGAAAAGATACTGGGCTTGGAGTCAGAGATCTTGGATGTTAATTGTGCTCTCTGTTCACTATCTGTGTAAACTGGCCAAGTAACTGCACTGGGGGTTCATCCCTATGAAATGAAGGAGTTGTACTACTGGATGACATTGAAGGTCTCTTTCAGTTCTGGAAGGGAAGCTCAGATCTCTGGTTTAGGAACTCGTCTGTTTTTTTTCCTGCTCCCTGCACTCACCCTCTGTTGTTCCCTTTCCTTCATAGGATTACCGTGGTAGTGCCTGGTCCGTTAATAAAGGGAAGAAGATCTTGATCCACACTGGGGAGTCCCTCAGCCAGGAGGAGTAACTGGTCACCTGTCCCTTCTCTCTCATTAACCTGGACTGAAGAGCCTTAATTGGTTACACCTTCTCTCCACTAGCCCTAGCTAGGGGAGCCTTAATTAGTTACATTCCCCTTAAATACTTCCTTCACTAACCCTGACTGGGAGTTCTGATTAGTTACACCGTCATCCTTCTGGCTAAATCTGGCTGGGGGGTTTTGATAAGGCACCTGTCCTCAATGCTGCTGTGGCCCCCTAACCCATCCTGGAGGGAGACAGAATGCCTTCTTCCCCTGTCCTCTCTGGGAAACTGACCAGCCCATACCCAGGCCTCTGACTGTTACATGGCTGGGGGAGAGGGAACCTTCTTCAATTTTCTCTGCTCACTGTGCCATTAATAAACACCCCTTCTTTCAAGGGTTGTTTGTGGCTCTTCATTCCCCAGGGACTTTGTGGTACCCTGCCTAGGAAGGGGGGAAGCAAGGGTTGGGCAACCAAAATATTTCTGATGTGTCTAATTCTGGCTAACCCGAGGAGGTGGTGGGATGCGGGGCGTGGGGGGAGAGCACTGGGGCCTGGGAAAGCTACGGGAGGAGCCCTTCGGAATCTGGCTCTTGTTACTTAAGAGGCAGTTGGCAGCCCCTTATCTGCTGCCCCTGCCCAGCTTGTTCCCTGGGACCACAATCGTGGGAGGAGGAGGAAGGGACAGATCAGTTCATATCTTTCTTTTCTGGGCTGCCCGACGCTCAGAGTTCTATCCCTCCCCCCGGGTATTCTAGGATGCTCAAGGCTGGGCTAAGCCTCATCCCCTGCAGCTGGAATCTCTAGGTCTTGTCTCATGCTGCCTCCACGTGGCCAAAAATAGGAAGTCCAATCTCAATTGCATTTCCCCCTTTCCTTTCCCCTTGAAAAACTGAAGCTGAAAGAAAGTGAGATTGGAGGATGGACTGTAGGCACTCTTAGGACGGACACATACAGCTACTAACATAGAATTTAGAGCTGCTGGGGAGTCAATGGAATCCTACCTTTTTACAAGAGAAAACCAAGGCCCAGAGGGATTAAGTGATTTGCTCGTGGTCACCCCTAAATAGTTAACACATTCAAAACCAGAGTCAACTCTCCACTGTGCACAATGTCTCCGAATTGGTATTCAGGTTTTCAACTTCTCCCCTCTCCAATCCATTACTAACAAAGAAATTTTCCTCATATTTGGAAGGGAGCATGTCAGGTCTTTGACCCAAAATCCTTCAGTTGGTTCCTCATTTTATATAGGATAAAATACAAACTCTTTATCATGGCATTCAAGGCTTTCCAGTCCTTTCCCTCCAAAAGCCCCATTTTTATCTGTACAAGATTATTTCAACTTGGTATCCCCTATCTTCCCAGATTAATTCTGTGGAGGCAATATCCATCCCTTTAATGTGCTTTCTTCATCTCTGTGCAGGAAATTCTCTTCCTTGAAGATCCCGTTTAGGTGCCACCTTCTTTTGGAAGTTTTTACTGTTTTTAGCTGAAAATTACCCTGAAGCTCTCAAATTCCTTAGATTACATTTCCTTGAATATCTTCTTTATACATTCCGTCTCTTATAACAATTATTTGTGTATATATCATACTAACTCTCCCCTCTCCCATATTCGTTAGATTGTAAAGTCTGAGAGGAACGGAATGTTATTTTTCAGTCTTGTATCTCCCAGATGCTTAATAAGTGCTGGCTCAATGAAGATCCCAAATGCCTACGGCACTTTTCCCTCTGAATGTCTTTGCTCAGACTGTTTCTTTTGTCTGCCCTCCTTCCCTAACTACCTGTTGAAATTCTATCTATGCTTCAGGACCCAGCTCAAATGCCAAATCCATTCATTTGACCAGCAAAATGTATTTAGCATTTACGTCCACTGCCTCAAGTGGTGGAGATAGAAAGACAACAGCTAAAAAATAAGCCCCAATTAATATAGAGTGAGGAGAATACAACAGCTGGTCAGAAACTTGGGGGATTCTTCTACCTACCTTTTGTTTTGTTTTGTTTTGTTTTTTGCTAGGCAAGTGGGGTTAAGTGACTCGCCCAGGGTCACACAGCCAGGAAGTGTCTGAGATGAGATTTGAACTCAGGTCCTCTTGACTTCAGGGTTGGGGCTCTATCCACTGCATCACTTAGCTATCCGGCACCCCGCCTTAAAAAAAAAAAGATGAGGAAACAGAGGCTAATGGCACTGGAGTATGTAAGGCTGGATTTAAACTGAGGTCTTTCTGGCTGAGAGCCCCTTATACTATCTGGTACCACGGTACCACCCAGCTACAAAGAGATGAATTTAAATAAATTTGGTGAAGGAATAACTCAAAGGAGATCCAAAAAGGAGTCTCTTAAGAGTGTCTCCTCTGTTGAGCCTTGAAAACAAGGGAGGGCTTATAAAAGGCATGGGTGAGGAGAATACATGGCAGGCATGAGAGATACAGGATGTACCTCAGCACTGAGGGAATGCTGGCATTCATGTAGTACTTTAAGGTTTGCAAAGTGCTTTGTAGTCTCATTTTATCGTCACACCAACCCTGGGAGGTACTATTATCAGTCTTATTTTATAGTTGGGAAAACCAAGGCAGACAAAGTGTCTTGCCCTGTGCCTTATAACTTGTAAGTATCTGAGGCCAGATCTGACCTTGGGTACTATTATGCCAGTCCAGTCATATTTGATTTGTAACCCTATTTGGTGTTTTCTTGGCGGGGATTCTGGAATAGTCTGCATTTCCTTTTCCAGTTCATTTTACAGATGAGTAAACTGAGGCAAACAGCTAGTAAATGTCTGAAGGTATATTTGAACTCAGGTCTTCCTGACTCCAGGATTGGCACTCTACTTTGACAGGTAGCTGCCTCATTATACCACTTAGCTGGTTCCAAAGCACAATAGGGAAGGCTAAGGTCAGAGAATTAAATAGGTAGAATGCCAGTCTTACTAGAACATAAAATATTCTAAAGAGGAAATGGAAGTGGAACAAAATGTCTGGAAAGGTCCAGCCAGCTAGAGTTCCCCCCTCCCCCCAGCAACTGCTCTGGATAGGTATGCTTTCTCTCCTTTTATGGCACTTTGAAATGATCATAATAACAGCTAACATTTGTAGAATGATGTAAGGTCTGTAAAATACTTTACATCACTAGTCTCTTTTAATCTTCATAATCACCCTGTGACAAAGGTAGCAGATGTATTATTATCCACATTTTACAATAAAGAAAGCTTCACTTGCAGATGAATTTGGCCCAGTTACATAGCTAGGAAGTCTCCCCTACTTAAGTTATCTACGCACATCTTTCAAGATCCTTAAACTGGAGTTTGTGAACATAAAAAAAAAAAAAAAAATTGAAAACTATGTCAATTAATTTCCTTTGTAATCCTATGTATTTTATTTATATGCTTAAAAATACTGTTCTAAGAAGGTGTATAGGTTTCATTAGATTGCCAAAGGGATTCATGAGTCATAGGAGGTTAAGAATCCCTTCTATTAGACTGGTTTCCACAAAGGTAGAGAGCCTATCATTCTTCTTGCTGTCTGCTTTTCCTTAGTATGCTCTCCTTTTCAATCCTGTATGCCCTTCTCCTTTTACCCTGGACTGAACATCCATCAGTCAGCAACATACATTCATTGAACATCTGCTGTTTTTAGCCTATTGTAAGATATTGTGGGGGATCCATAAGAACTCTCAAGGGACTTGTCTAGCTCTCAAGACAAGACAAAAAGTTAAATGGTAACAGAAGTGAGCAACAGCACAAGAGATGTTACAAAATGCAAGATTTTAAATAGCAAAATGTACCATTTGTACCACGAGTTTGAGGAAGGACTTTGAAAATTTGAAGGTCAAGAATGCTTCTCTAAAGCTGATGACTTGGCAGACTCTGCTGAAGTAACTGCAGATGGTTAGCCTGGAAAAGGGAAGACTTGGGGAAGTGATAAGTGTCTTCAAATATTTGAAGGATTGTCCTTGAGAAGAGGGATTAGATTTATTAAAAACCAAAGGGCAGAGCCAGAAATAATGAGGAGGCAGATTTAGGCTGGGGGAACCCGATGCAAGTCGTTGAGCTTGTGAGCATCTCGGGCAACTCTTCGGACTGACTAATGGTCTGTTCGGAGCATGGGTTCAGAGATCGGGGTTCTCTGATGCTTACTGCCTGTGCGACCATGGGCAAGTCCCCTTCGTCTCTTTAATGCAGGGTTTGGACTAAAAACCTTGTGTAGCTCGTTTTCAGCGCCAGACCTTCGAGATAGAAAGCTTAGCACGGAGACCCGTGGGGACTGACAAATGCTTGTTTCCTTCTCTTCTCCCCTCCATTTTATAAATCACCTGCTGGCTGGAATTTACCTTGGTGGAGGGGTTCCCACAACGAAAGTTCCTCATGCTGATGAGATCACCCATTTTTTGCCCATAGAACCCTGTCCTGATCATCAGAACCACTGGAAAGGTGAAGGGAATGCCTTGGAAAGTAATGAGCTTTCCACCACCGCATTAGATGCCCGTTTAAGAGATAGGGATACACGGCCGGTCTCGGCTTGGAACCGTCTGGTTTAGAGCTCTTCCAGTTCTGTGACCCTGGACTTTTTAAACCTGGGGGCTCCTAAACCAGATGGGTGGGGGAGGGGAAGGAGACCCACGATTCCGAGCAAGATTTATCGGGACAGAGCAGACGCCGAGATGCGGTTCCCACCGCGGCCACAGGGAGGCGTCCGGGAGCGGCCCGACTCCTTCAAGTCCAGGGGCCAGCCGAGGTTTCCGGGGCCAGTCACTCCGGTCTCGGCCCACGCAGATTTCACCGGAAGATCTAACCACGACCCTTGGAGGGGAAGGGCGGGCGCTATGGAGCCCGTTCGCCCCTCCGCAAAAAGGGAGGGATCAGTGGCCGTCCGGGAATGGGAGACGGGGGTTCCGACAGCCGGCCCCCAGCCTACTCCTGCGGCCGGGAAACCAACCGCAGCACGCGACAGGCCCGGTCCCCGCGCGGTACTGTGGGAATCGTAGTCTTGTGTAGGCCAGAGCCGGAAGGGACCTTGGAGGTCGTTAAAGGCAACATTAGGCAGCCGGGTGAAAGCTATTTTTACAGAGGAAGAAACGAAGGCCGGAGTTAGCCAATCTCTGTACTTTCCAGCGGGGTATGGGATCCTGCAGGAAGGAGTGGGACGCTCCTGCCTCTCTCCCACCCCCTGCCCCATCAGAGTGACACAGCAACTCTGGAGCAGAGTAAACATTCGAACCCGGGTCCTGTTTCTGCCTACACAGGAATCTTTCTATTTGATCAGGAGGCAGCCTTTTCCCGAAGGGGATCGTTCACGGAAGCCCCGTTCCGCGGTCTCGCAGTTGGCCAGACTGGCCAGGCTACGGAAAGGACCGCGGTCCTATCAATCAACTTCGTGGCCGGGGCTCCCGTTTCCGGAAGTGTACGGTCGGGGTGCTTCCGTTTGGCTTCCAGTGTTCGTTTGCGCATGCGCCACCCCAACCCTTCCCGCTTGGGATACGTACCACTCCCTTTCAATCCCTAGGTAGTTCGCCCGCCCCCATCTCCACCCCTTCCCCCTCTCCAGTTTTGCCGAGCTTCCCCGACGGGAAGGACCAGCTTCTCTCTGCGGCGTCAGTCAGACCGAGGCCCCTCTCAATTCTTTCTCTTTATTAAATCCAGAACTATCTATGCAGTCTAGAGGGAATCGCCGCGTCCTCGGCTTCCCTTGCCCAAGCCGCCCGCGGGTTCGAGAAGGATCCGCGACCCTCTCCCACCCCACCCCCCCCCCCACGTAGCCAGAACCGCGGGCTACCGAGGGCTCAGGGCCCGGGAGCCCCAGGCCAGCCAGGGGGACCCGCAGCGGTACTTGGGGCTCGTCCCGCGCTCCCTGCCTGGCCCGTGAGAATCTGCACTAGCAGATCGGTGGCCAGCGTGTGAGACGGCTCCTCAAAGCCTATGGTCAGCAGCTGCTGGTATTCCCCCGGGGGCTGAGGGCACAGGATCCTGGCGGGAGGGGGAGGGGAACATGGTCGGAAATCGTGGGAACAGCGGGGTTGTGCCTCTGACCCTCCCCCCGCCCCACCTGCCCCCCTCGGTTGTGGCTGGGGCCCAAGAGTTGCGGACGGACGTGCTGGAGATGGGGAAGGAGGGGGAGAACCCAACCTTGCTCCACCGATTTTTTTTTAAAAGGGTTTCTACAAAGTATTTAGGAAAGCTAACCCCCTCCCCCCTGTTTTTTCTTTGGGGGAAAAACTCTGAGATTAGGTTTTTTGGAGATAGGGCCAGATCTTCAAGCCAGCCCTACTCCCTTACCAGGAATAGATATCGGAGGAACCATCTTGGCCTGGGCCCAAGGGCACCCAGCGCCCAATGGACCAGAGCTTTTGAATCTGGGCACAAGAGTTGGCAGGACTTTTGCCCGTGTCCTCCCAAGTATCTCGATAGCACAGGAAGTAGCTTCGGGAAAGGGAAGGAAAGGAGAGGATGTAGATGCTGACAGTATTTACAGTCTGGCCCCTGGGTCTTTCTTTTGGATCCGGAAGAAGAGGAAAGCGGTGGGGAGTTCATCATTGGTTGAAATTTTTGTGAAATTAAGCAAAAATAGCATCTTGTCTAGCAGTTTTCTAGGCTTTCCCCAATAGGATTCTGAATGAGCCAGTGTAAGTATTATTATTCTCAGTTTTGGGTGGGGAAACCTGAGCTTGGAAGGCTAATCCATTGGCCACAGTCATACAACTTCTACATCTCAGATAGTAAAAATAATACTCCCCCCCTTCATTTAAAGCAGGCCCAGGGAACTGAAGTGATTCATCTCTCTAGTATCAGAGCTGGAAATTGAAGCCAGGTGTTCTTGACTTCCAACCCAGAGCTCAGGCCACCCTTTGGTGGAAGGATACATGCTTTTGTTTCGGTTTTCTTTAGGGGGAGCCTAGACTAGGGAGACTGGGATTTTCATTAGGAGTGAAAAGTACTCAGGTTTTGAAGTGGAGGTCTTTTTCTGAAGGAAGTAAATTTTAAATGGTAGTGATGGTGAGTCAGGGAGACTCACTATTCTACATGAGGCCCATGTCCCCTGTTGTTGGTCTCAGGACTAGCTTCTAGATTCCAGCGCATCTTCTTGTACAGGTATCGGGGAAGTCGGCCAGCTGTGTAAGGGGCTGGAGAGCAGTATCGGAAAACTGAAACTTGATGGGAGGGGCCCAGGGAGAATTTTCCGCAGAAAAAACAGGAGACACTGATTGGGTCATGAGACAGGAGAGCAAGGATTACAGGTCTTTAGAGATCATTGAATCCAAATCCCCAAAACCCACTACCAACCCCTCAAGACCTAGAGAGTTTAAAGAACTTGCCTACGATTATAGATTGGAATTGGAAGAATCCTTAGAGAGGTTCTTAGAGATCATCTAGTACAACCTCATTTTACTGAAGAGGAAACAGAGGCCCACAAATTAAACCGTTTGCTCCGGATTGAACAGATGGTATTTGAAAAGATATTTGAACTCAGATCTTGCCTCCCACTCCATCACTTGCTCCATACATAGGAAAGGTAATGAGTTAGTACAGCTAGAATTTGAACCCACGCTGTGAAAAACAGTGTTTTTCTGGTTTTGTTTTTTTCTGATTGAGCAGAGCTCACAAAAAATGTTTTCCCTTAAACAACTTAAAGAAAATAGTACAAATATTTCTGTTTTACACATGAAAGAATATGTGTAGTGACTTGTTCAGCTAGAAAGTGAGGGCCCATATTCCAGTGGGCTGACAGTGACATTTCAGTGACCTGAAGTGTCCAAACAGAGGATATTTGGCTCAATGGCTGGAGGATTCAAGGGGGCTAGTTAGAGGTGACCTTCTGAGTTGAGATATTTATGAGATGAGAGAGTCCAAAGGGGTGGGGGAGGGAAGTACCTAGGACCATATTTTCGGCCCAGATTTCCTTGTCTCCCCTTCCCCCAACCCAGTTACCTGAGGGGATCAGTCTCTTCCAGTACCACAAACCCGAAGGAGGCATACATAAGCACCAGCTGCTCCAGCCTAAGGGCCAGCTGTTGGGAGATTTCTAGCAGCTGGAGGAAGAGGACAGTACATATCAACCCAGATGTGGCTCCTCCCAGTTGCAGGGGAAGGCAGTTCCCCACCCTATGCCCAAGCTCCTAACCTTCACTCTTCCCCCTCCCCCTCCAGGAGCTAGGGTATGGGCCCGGATCCAGTTCCCCTTCTGCTGACTCACCCTTTTCCGAACTAGCTCTTGTAGGGCCCCATGAATTGGGGGCATGCCCCTGGCAGCAGACTCCAGGTACAGGAAGTAAGGCTGGCACATCTGCAGGAAAGTTGGCATCGCCTTGGCCAACTGCTCCTTCTGAACCCGGTCCCTGCTGGGGAGGGGCACAGCCCCACTCGGTCATGGGAGGGGAGCTCCAGCTTGAGCTTCCACCTCATCTGCTCCGCCCACAGCACCCATCCCCCTCTCCTGATCCCCAGGATAGCCAGGCAGTCTGGTCCCATCACCTGTAGAGCAGGTAGCTCTGAAAATCCTCCGCTTTCTTGAGCAGGTAGCGGAGCTGCTCCGTGATGGGGCTGAACATACTTTCCAGAGGCAGTAGCGCAGGGCCGGGGGCGGGGGCTTGGGGCGGGCCAGGCAGCGGGGCTGAAGCCAAAGGCTGCCCTGGGACAGGCCCCCCAGGCTCGGCATCTGCCGAAGCCCCTGCTCTACTAGGGACCACCGGCCAAGGGGACTCAACTCCGCCGTGCGGGGTAGGGGCGGGTCCGGGGACCGAGTCTCCTGCTGGGAGGGAGTCTCGGACTCCGGTAGGCAGAAGCCCCCCGAACCAGGGCTCGCTGGCCATGAGGAAGATAACTGGGGAGGCCGCACTGGGCCCTCCTCCCCCAGCGGAGAACCCTCCCCAGCTTTCCGAAGCAGCAGGCTCCCAGGTTTTCTGCTCGCCGACTCCCACTACCACTGAAGGGAAGCCGGGGCCGGGGGCTGGGCCTCATTTGAATGTCAACACGCGCCAGGTCAGGGTTGAGCTTCTCTCCCAGCGGCCACGCGCCGCCGAATAGCACGCTCCAAGCTCCAAGTTCGGGTTGACAATATACATATATACCTATGCTGCCTCACTCTTGTAGCCCAGAAACATAGAGCCTCTGCCGTCCTGCCCTTTCAAAAGAACTACCACCATCCTCAAGATTTCCCCGGGGATTGGCAGTTTATAACCACGTGTTAAAGTAGGAAACTGAGGCCCGGGAGGGGAGGCAATTTAGAAACACATAAAACGTCCGGGCCAGAAGGGACCCCCTAGCTATAATTGATGGTTAATGGGTGGCAGATGGACCTTAATTTTCAGGTGGGAAAACTGAGGCCCAGCAGGGTAATGACATCATAGATGGGTCCATAGATGGAAGGAGGATCTCTTGATCATTTAATTCAACCTTTTTTGGGGGGTGCAGGGTGGGAGACTGAAAACAGCCTTCCCCAAAAATATAGGGAAAAGGACTAAGTGGTCTCTAAGGCCTTTTTCAGCTCTATAACCTAACAACATTAGGGCAGGAACACTGGATTTGGAGGTAGAAGCGATAAGAGCTAGAATTTATTTAGCACTTTAAAAAGGTTGACAAAAGTGCTTTACAACCGTTAACTCATTCTATCCTGGTCAGGACCTCATCTCAGTTTTCTCTTTTGTAAATTTGTAGGTTGGACTAGGTGTTTTAAGATAAGTTCTAGGACTCCAGCCTAGGATATGATGATGACCTCCCATTTTTCCCCCTAATGACAGAATCCAGTAAGGAGGTGATGCCCCTGCTTAACCCCCCCCCCAATATTAGACAGATGCATGAACAATAGAGACATTTAGACAGATTCACATATACGTACATAGACACATCAGAGACTTTTCTTTTAATTTTATTTAAAAAACCTCAGGTGCAATATTAAAAAGCAACTTAGCCAGAGCAACAACCAGAAAGAGAGAGAAAACGAGAGAAAGAGAGGAAGGAAACAGGACAACCCACCACTTCAACCCTGGGCAAGGTTGGAAGATGGAGACTGGAAGGAAAGGCATTGGGATTAGGGGAACAGATGGGGTGAGAGGGAAAGGCCAGTCCAGTCCTGTCCTTACTTCCTCAGGGTGAAACATTTACAAAGGTGAAGTCTGGCTGAATTGGGGGAAGGGCTAGGGAAAAAGGAGGGCTTTCCTTTCCCCCCCCCAAAGGAGTCTAGTGTGGGGGGGTGTTGGGGTCCCCTCCTGGTATGCTGCAGGAACCTGCATCTGCCCCTGCCATCACCCCCAGCTTGGAATGCAGGATGTGGATAGGAGAAAGATACCTACAGTTAAGGGAGAGAAAGTTGGGGAGGGATGACAATGAGGCGCCTGCCTCCCTGGAATCTCTTTGGGGAGTGTGTTGGGAAGTGGGTATTCTCCCCCTTAGGGAGTTCCTGGATGCTAGGGACTCTTAGGCAGATGGGGTACAAGGGAACTGAGGGAAAGGAGTAGGGGAAGCTTAGGGGTCACAGGGGGTGAGGGCTCAGCCAAGAAACCCATCAGGGTCATCATCTTCAAAGTGGCCCTGCTGAAGGACCTTGATGTGATGTTCATAGATTTTGAGGGCTGGCCCCAGGCGGATTGAAAGGCCAGTTAGCACATCCGTGCGCTGCATCAGCAAAAGGGATTTCCCGTCAATTTCCTGGAGGGGAAAGAAGCAGAGCTCACTTGGATCAGGCCTGAAACTCCCTCCAAGGCCCCTTTAAATACATGGCATCTTTCTGGTTTGTAATCTCAACTACTAGTTGAGATTACTCTGATCATCAGTGTGTGTGTGGGGGGGGGGGGGGGGGGGAGGAGCAAGGGACCCAGAGAAGGAAGCAAGGAACCCCAGGGGGTGCTGGCTTCAGCAGAATGGAGGTCTCACCTGTTCCTGGAAAGCAGAAGCCTGTTCAGGGAAACCAGCCTCAGTGAAATACTCTACCACATCCATCACTGTCCACTCCACAGGGTCAGATGGTTTTTCCTTCCTACCAGAGCTATGGATACCCAAACAGACCATAATATTGTCATCATCCCATCTAACACTACCAAACATTTAACATGTGAAAATTCTTTGCAAATCATCTTCTCATTTCATCCTCCTGTGGTAGATAGGGGTGGGACGGGACAAGGATTACAATTCTTATTTCAAAGGAGGAGACTGAGGCTGGGAGGAGAGGAAAAGGTTGGAAGGTCATAAGATCTGGGTTTGACTGTCATTTAAATTAAATAAACATTGACTGTATTCAGCCCTTGGGATGAAGAGGTGATGTTATTGCCCTTCAAGAGTCCCACTACTGTTCAAAACCTTGTAACATAGTTAACGATACCCACTTTTTAGTTTCTGAATGATTGTTGAGAAATTAGTATGACCAAGTCTATGACTCTACTTACAAAACACTGTTTGTTGTTTTCACTGGACTCCCAGGGATCAGCCCTGACCCCAAGTCAGCATTAGACCCAACCTCAAGAGACAAAAACATTCACTGACTTACGAGCAACCAAAAGGAGTTCCATCAGCACTGGGCAAGGCTGGCTTTCCGGGGGGCAAAGGCACGGGTGAAGGGGAATCTGGACCTGTAGCAGCTGAGGCTAGGGTAAAAAGGGCATAATGGTCAGCTTCTCTATCCCTCTATCCTCCCTCCCCAGACATATCCCAATCCTAAAAAGAATTCTTCAGAAATTTTTTTCTTTCATTATCTACCTTGTTTCCCAGGGCACCCCACCCACTTTAGAAAATAAGGTAGCTTTCCTGTTCCTCCATCACAAAAGGAACTTCAGTTTCTGGAACTTTTTTCTTACCTGAACCCCCTTCCATCTTCACCACTCCCATTGGGAAGGCTTCCCTGGTTCCATCTGCTAGGGCTGAACGGTGACCCTCATCCTGTCGACCTGGTGCTATGGAGGAGCTCCACTCCCTGGGCCTCTCTTTCCCACTTTCCCGATGGCCAGTCTCTCCATTGTACTGGTTTTGCCCACCGTGGGCACCCTCTCCCTCAGGCACCTCAGAACCCTCTGACAAAGCAGACACCTCTTCTTCATCCTCTTCGTCTTCTTCCTCCCTCAGGGACTCTTCCCCGGACTTCTATGGGGAATGAAGAGAGTTTGGAATGTTTTCCACAATCTTTTCTGATCTACATTCCCTAGATGTCCTCATTCTATCTGTTAGACTTGAAAGATGGGGGCTGTCCAGATTTCTGGGTCCAAAGTTGATTTCTGCCCTTGGGAGTCTTTAACATGTTCCAGGAAATTAACTCCCGGGAATCCTGACATGACACCCTTCTCTAGGTCCCAAACCAGACTGTCTGCTCCCAGAGCTTCTGGTCTATTTCTGAGGATAGTGGGGGGAGGGGGCACTTACTGACCCCGTGACCAGGCCCTTCTGGGTGCTTAGCCCAAATCCCTTCCCCTCCACCCTTGGCTTGAGGAGGAGCTTAGAGATTCTAAGCTCTTAGTGGTCATGGATCTCTAGTTCTCATAAAAACATCCTTGCACTCTCCACCGGGACTGATCTCATCCATCCTTTGCGTACTCCTGATCCCTCCTCCCTAGTCTCTCCTTCAGTCTCGCTTTCAGCCTCGGTCACCCGGGAATCCTTTGCTGATCTTCCCCTCCCAGTGCAGGACTTTCATTCCCAGTCCTAGTCTTACCTTGGTTCGGGCTGCTCGGGAGCTAGTGGCAGGAGGCGCCCTTCCCGAACGATCGTTGCGGGGCAGGGCAAGACTGGCGATGCGGGTGCGCTCTAGACGGCCTCGGGCAGCCGCCGCTTCCTCCTCCAGCAGCAGCCCCTGCACGCGCCCGCGGGTCAGCCGGCCTCCGCCGCCGCCACTGCCCCCGAGGTAGCGCACCACTTCCCGCAGGCTCACGGGCCGGGCTGGTCCGCTCCGAGACGCGCCCCCCTCCGGCGGCAGCGGCAGCGGCAGCGGCGACGGCGGCGCCGGCTCCCGGGCGGCGGCCCCGGCGGGCGGGGGGGCACGGCGCGGGCCGGGCGAGGGCGCCCCGGCCGGAGGCGGTGGTGGGGGTAGGGGCGCGGCCCGCTGCGCTCGGGGGGGCGGCGACGGGGCCGGGGCGCCGGGAGAGGGGGGCGCTGTAGCCGCAGCTGCCCGGGGCGCTCGGGGCGGGGAGGCGACGGGCGCAGGCGGAGCGGGCGGGGGCGGGGGCGGCGCGGCGGCGGCGGCGGCAGCCCCCCGGGGGCCGCGCGGAGGAACGGGCGGGGTGGCGCCCCGACGCGGCGGCTGCACGCGCGCCGCGTTGCGGTACGAGATGCTCCCCTTGTAGCTGACCCGAAGCACGGCGCGCTGCTGGATCAGCTTCTCCAGCTCGGCGCGCGTGCGCTCCGGCTCCGGCCCGTGCCGCCGCCTCACCATCCGGCAGATGCGCTCCAGGTCCGGCCGCGCCTTGCGCGAGCGCAGCGAGTCGATGGTGTCCAGGATCCACTCCTGGTAGCGGGGGGACGAGGCGGACGACGAGGCGGCGGCGGCCGCCGCCGTGTCCGGCGGGGGCAGGGCCGGGGGCCCCGCCATGCCTCCCGCCCGGCCCGGCTGCACCGTGCGCGCCGCCTCCCTCCCAGCGCGGCGCCCCCCCCTTCCCTCCGCTCTCCCCTCCCCTCTCAACCCCCGACTCCCCTCCCTCTCTCCCTCAGCCGCCCGCCTCCTTCTCCTCCTCCTGCTGCCGCCGCCGCCGCCGCCGCCGCCGCCGCTGCCGCTGCCGCCGCTGCTCTTCCCCCTCCCCCCGGGGGGCGCAGCGCCTCGGTGGAGCGGCGGAGGCGCTGCTGTTTCTTCGCAAAAAGAAAAAAAAAAAAAGAAAGAAAAGAAAGAAAAGAAAAAATGCACAGACAGAGACACACGCACACTCACACAAAAACCCCGCTCCTCCTGGGCGCGCGCGGGTCCCGAGGATGGGAGGAGGGGGAAGCGCGAGCCGGGCCCCTCCCCGCCGCCACCGCCACAGCCGCCGCCGCACGCGCCGCCCGCCCCGCGGCCGGGACACTCCGGCCCCCCTTCTCAGCTATCCACCCACCCACCCCTACGCGCTCGCTTTTAAGGTGGAGCCGGGGCCCCGCTTAGCGCGCGCGACTCTACCCCCCCCTCTCCGGCGCCTCTCTCGCTCAGTCTCTCCCTAGCTTCAACCCGCCCCCCCACCCCCCCTAGCCCTTTACAACTCCCGCGCGCTTTTTAAGGAGGCGCCGCGGAGTTGGCGCCGGGGCGGAGGTGGGGATGGGGGGGTGGGGGTGGAGAGAGGGAGAAAAAGAGAGAGAAGGAGAAAGAGAGAGGGAGAGAAGGAGAGGGAGCGCGCAGGGGGAGGGGGGAGGGGAGTGGGCGGGCTGGGCGGTGGCGCTCTCCCTCCAGCCATTGGGCGCGGAACCCAGACGTCCCCGCCGCCCAGCCCCCTCCCCCTTTCTGTCCCCCCCGCCCCCCCTCCCTGCCCGTCCCCCCCTCCCCCCAGCCATTGCCGCCCAGCGCTCCAGGCTCAGGACCGCACTTACCACCAACTCGGGGACTGACGGAGCCAGGCGTCCCGCTTTCTCCGCCGCACTGCTTGGGCTGCGCTGAGAAATCGGGGGCCGCGACGCCCGAACCTCTCCCCCGCCTGTCCCTGTGCCCGGCGCCAGCCGGTGCCCCCAACTCCGGACACCGAGGGAGGGAGGATTCAGCCTCCTTTCCCCGCCCAGTCTGCCTTGGCCTCGCTCCCCTAGCGGCGCTGGAGCCGCCTCTCCGACAGCCGCACCGTGGATCGCGGAGCGAAGGAGGCGGCGGCGTGGCGTAGCGCTTAGAGCTCAGGACGTGCACTCGGAGGGACCCCCTGGGTTCGCGTCCCCGCTCTGCCACGTACGAGCTGGGTGTGTGCCCTTTGGCATATCACCTTTGGGGGGCTGTTTTCTTCACTCTCCCCCCTCCCCATTTCCCCCTAATAAAGGAAGGTTGTAAGCAGGGGCAGCGTCTTGTCATGGAAAAAACACCGAATCAGGACTTGAACCTGAGTGAATTTCCAGCTCGGCTCCTCACTGAGAGACCTCGGCAAGTCACTTCTGTTCCAGACACCTCGTTTGCTGGCCTGGCCAAAAGAGGGGGTTCGATTACAGAAGCTCTTTAAGCCCCTCCCATCTCAAGATCCTAAAGTCTAAGCCCTAACAGGCTACTCCGTGAGGTTTAGACTTGCTTCCTCCACTGGGGGGAGAAACCACACGGGGAGCAGGTTTTAAAGGTCATTCTCTTCTCTCCCCCTCCCCTTTCAGGGCCTTTAGTTCTCAGCTCAGAGAAGCATATATTTCAGGCAAAACCACCTTACAGCAGCAGAAAGGCCCTAGCCTGAGGAAAGCTCTAAGGCCAGACAAGGCTAGTCCACCTGGACTTGAAGGTTTGGACAGCTTTTCCTTCAACTCGGATTTCTGGGATGCCAGAGATAGCAAGTGGGGAGAGGGTCAGGAAAGACAGGGGTTGTTTTTTTTTTTTAAACAAAACTTTATTGGTAATAGTTTTCAAATATGTTTACAACAAAGCACACCGTTAAAGAGGAAGTCATTTCCGTGAAACAAATTTCTTCGAATCACACAGGTTTAAACTCCCAGCTATCCCCCCTCCCTACCCTAGGCCTATGAACTCCTTCAGGGATGGGGGAAAAGTTGAGAGAAGGACAAAAAAGAGAAAGGGGATGGAGAGAAGTGGTCTGCTCTCCATTGAGCTACTTTCTAGAGAGAGGGGAAATTATGATAATTCAGATGCCTCGGCAAGGGGTCAGTGGGAGGAGTGATGGGTAGCTGTCAGACAAGCCAGATAGAGGGTGCTTCTAAGGATGGGGGATGATGGAGAGGCTATTGGGGGAATAAAAATTGGCATTCCCATGGCAAAAGGAAGCTCTCTACTTTGAAGCTGTGGCACTTCCTGTTTTCTTTCTCCCAGTCCCCCCCATTTTTCCCCACCTAAGGTGGGCTACATCCTTCAAATTGCTTTTAGGGAGTGACATTCCCAGACAGAATGGGAAGTTAGTGGCTGAGCATTAAAAATCTATAGATAAGAATGGCTAAAATGAAGGAGGTATGCCCCCAGGGATATCTGGGAGGCCTCTTTGGCAGGGATCATAAGCAAGGGTGCCTGGGTAGGTTAGGAAATGTTGGGGGTTTTTCTAGTGCCCTAATATCCCAAGTGATCAAAAACTGGGGAGTAGGGAAGATGTGGGGGTTAAGAGAGCTGATCATGAGGAAGAAAGATCACTGGGAGTGTGGGGGGGGGGAGGGTTGTGGTGCTGAAAGAGCCCAGGGCTCTTTCAAACTTGGCAGGATACCCCTCTCAAGGCCATCTCACAATTGTTCCCATAACTCCCTGGTTAAGATCAGCAGCAAAAACATCCTCATCCCCAAGTCACAGACCCAGCTCAAAACCATCAGCTAAGATCCCAGAGGTTAAAAGCTCCAAAGCCTTTGACCTAGGCAGATCCACACATATTAAAATGTACTGGGGACAGCCAGGAAAATGGGAAGGGATTAGAAGGGACGGCAAATATAACTTAAATAATATTTTTAAAAAATTTTAAATATAAAGGAGCCACAAACATTTTGCTAAAACATCTTCCCAGGCAGGGTCTCTCCTTAGGGGGAACTGGGTTGTCTGTCCTTTTAACTCCTAGGTAAGATTCTGAAGTTCTAGGGAGAGGGTAGTCTTGGGAATTGGAGGTTTTCCAACTTGGGATCCCCTGGCTCCCCTGCCCCAACTTCCCAACATCAGGGGGATCAATAAGGAGCTACAAAAACAAGGCCCTCTAGGTACAAGGATCCTACTCTGGGTGGAGGGCTGGGCTGGAAAGAAATTGCATTTCTGGTGGTTTTAAGAGGGAGAAGGTTTAGGTCTGTTTAGGCTGGAAAACTGATCTAAAATTTGCATGAAGTTAGGCAAAGAGCAGAGGGAACCCAGCCATGGGGTCTACCAGCCAGAGTGAGACAGTGAGGGAAAAGTAGTGAGGGTTAGGGATGGACGGGAAGGGGAGGGGGGGCCATCTGATATTTGAATCTCCCTCTCCCCACCCTGCAAACATCTCTACTTTCTGATCTCCCTAGGGAAAAATTAATATGCCAGGAACTCTGGGGCCCTCAGACTGTTCAATCCACCCCTCCCACCCCCCGCCCCCAAAAAGTAAACCACCAGGACCCAGGGACACCATTAGAAGTCGGCAAATTCCTTGGCGCACTTCTCAGTGATGGAGATCCGGAGCTCTTCTTCCTCATAATCATCAAAATTACTTGTGTCACCTGGGCCTTTGCACTTTGGTATAAAGGGAGCTTCCACCTGTCAAGAAGTGAGAATCTTAAGAAGTGAAGGGCCCCCAGCCCACCCTCTACTACCATTTCATTAAGAAACTGAAACCCTGAGAGGGAAGTGACCTGGTCAATGATCTAGAACATCACTGGTAGAGCCTGCCCAGAAGGCCTCTAAGTTGGAGGCTTAATTCTCTTTCTGGCATTCTAGGGCATGGAAATAGCATCACCTACAAAAGAACAGGGAATATATCTGTTCTCCTCCCGTGGTCTAAAAAGTTCCTGGGGGCAGAGCAAGATGCTAGTATCTTCTCAGGGCACAGAATAGAGTATGGGGATAGGAGGAAATAAAGAAATCATCTAACCAAAAACTCACTTTACAAAGAAGGAAACAGGTACAGAAGTAGCTCTAAAACTGAATGACAGAGCCAGGCCTGAAATCATATTCTCAGATATCATACCCCTCCTCACTCTACCCTCCAACCCTTCAGCCTCTTGCTAGACCTGGCTGAGTAACCCCACCTTCCTCTGGTAGATGGCGATCCAGTCAGTGGTGGCGAACCATTTGTGGTTCTTGATGTCATTGACACCATTTTTGAGGTTCCCATAGCGTTTGGTGAGGTCCACTTGGAGCAGATTCCGAAGCAGGTCCTTTAAATCGGAGCTGAAGTGAGAAGGGAATCGCACCTGGAAGGACAAGGAAGGGGTGCCGACAACACAAAGAGAGTGGATTCTCTCTCATGGCCTCAAATCACCTGTGTTTCTAGGATGATCACTTCTTTCTATATGCATACCCAAATCCGACCAATTCATCAAATCACAACATTACTTCAATCTTCCCTTCCCTTTGTTTATTAAATAAATCTATTACGTTCCTCATATGTGCAAGGCATTGTACTAGGCCCTGGGGAATCTGATGACAAAAATAGACCCGTTTCTGTCCTTAAAAAATTTGTATCCATCGGAACGTGAGCTCCTGGAGACTGGGGCTCAGGTTTTTGTCTTTCTTTGTGCCTCAGGACTCAGCACAGAGCATAGCACATAGTAAAGTATCAATAAATAACTTGTTGATGATGATGATGCTACCTAGGGGATACAATGTTTAAACAATGACTGCAAAGTTTATACATAGTAATAAAAACAATTTCCAAAGAGAAAGAGTGTTATTAACTGGGAAGGAATCAGAAAAGACCTCCTGTAGCAAAGTTTCAGTCAAGGATTTTAGGAGCTAGAGGTAAAGAGGCAGATAATTCTGGATGTGGGCTACAGGCTGTGCAAAGGCAGTCAGGAAGTGGTACTTGAGGGGTCGAGAATGGTTCATGGGTTGATTTCAGTGGAGACTGTCAAGAGGAGCAAAATGAAATGAAATATGACTGGAAAGGTAAGTGGGGTGCAAATTTTGAGTGGCTTTAAATGCCTGATGGAGGGAGTTTGTCTCTGATCCAAGAGGCAAATAGGCCCATTTAAAAGTTTCTGAGTGGAGGAGACATGATCAGATCTGTTTTAGGCATGTGTGTGTGTGTGTGTGTGTAGAAGTAAAACTAGAGGCAGAAGATCAATTAGGAAGCAAGACCCTGAACTCATGCAGAGGCTATCTGATTATCAAAGGGGATTGATATGAGTGAAAGAGATGGCTGCAGGAAGATTTGAGGAGACTTGGTAACTGATAAAATACAGGGGCTTTAGGTGAGAGTAATGACTCCAAGAACTGTGAACCAAAATGATTAGGAGAATGGTGGCACCCTCAATAGAAATAGGGAGATCTGTTTTGTTTATTTTCAGCTCAAATTCTCTCTTTCTCTTTCTTTCCCTCCTTCCCCATCCCCATCCCCAACTGAGACAGAAATATGAAAGAGGGAGGGCTAATTTGGGGGAGTGGTGATGGTAGAATACAAAGAATTCTACAATCAGTAAAATAGTTGAACATGAATTCAATCTGAATCCTTTGGTTCTGGGACAGTGCTTTAGTCTTTTATTTCCCACAAAATCATTGGTGCATATTACCTAATGACATCTCTCATACTGCACACATGTTGACGATTATGTTCCAAGCAGTCTGCCCTGGGGGGATTGGGTCTTATTCATCATTGTTCCTTGCACTGAGCCTCAGATACAAAGCCTTAGACATTGCACAAACCAGTAAATGCCAGTTGGTACCTTTTTGATTAATGTGAATTCTCCACTGGTATCCAAATGATTTCTCTTTAATGACTAAATGATCCTTTTACAATATTTAACCAAAACAAAGCATTACCTTACTGAGTTATTCTGTGGAATAGGAAGGCTAGGAAGTCCAAAGAAACAGCTTTCCTGAGACCCCAAAAGAGCCCAAAAAGTAATGTGTTAAACTGTCAGCCTTTACCCGAGGGCTTACCTTCCCAGACACAATCTTTTCATATATCTGGATGGGCTGGTCAGCAAAGAAAGGAGGATAGCCTGCTGCCATTTCATAGATCAGGACACCTAGGGCCCACCAATCCACAGCCTTGTTATACCCCTGGAGAAAGAAAGAAAAAGTGAGGATGGAGGAGAGAAAGGCCAGGCAATTTGAGGGAGAAAGGGTCATGCGAAAAGGGCCTTTGTTTGAGTTATGGTGAGGATTGAGAGAATAAAAGACAAGCCCCAGATGTGTTCTATGAAGTAAGGGGGACCGACTGTTTCAGAGGTGCTCACCTTGCTAAGGATGATCTCAGGAGCCAGGTATTCGGGCGTCCCACACAAAGTCCAGGTTCGGCCTTTCACACGCTTGGCAAAACCAAAATCTGTCACCTATGGCCATGAGAAGAAGTATATGTAGTCACACCCTGACTAAGAAAGCACAGGAAAGGGACAAGCAGGAGGGCTGCATGGTGTATGCACGTGTGTGTATATGTATGTATACTCTCTTGCAGGAAATGACTGGAATTCTACTCGGCAGTGATTTGCCATCTCTGCCCTGGGGAGTACCTGGATATAGCCCTGCTGGTCAATGAGAAGATTCTCAGGCTTCAGGTCCCGGTAGATCAGGTCCAATGAGTGAAGGTATTCAAAGGTCAGGACAATCTGAGCTGCATAAAAGCGAGCATGGGGCTCACTGGTATGAGGAAAGAAAAAGAAAGCAAGGATGAGTTGCTGGAGGTAGGAAAATTTGGAAAGACCATTTCTTCATACTCAGGTTATCCTCTAGCCAATCTTTAGACATTGCCCCTTACTTCTTACTAGACATAAGGCTCTATGTTGCTTATTCATCATTTGAAACTCTAGGGATCAGGAAGTCTATTCCCTATTCTGGGATGCTATGTGCTGGCCTGGAGGATGCCTTGGGTAGCTGCTCACCTGAACCTTCCGATCCGCCGTAGGTGGGAAAACATTTCCCCACCTGGGACGTACTCCATCACCATGTACAGGTTTGTGTTGTCCTATAAAGAAAAGATATCCTTTTCCACTCTCATTCATACTCCCACCTCTACCCTCCCCAGAAGCCTGGCCTTCTTCTTCCTGAAAGTCTGGAAACCTAGGCTCGCCCCTAGGTTCTCCTGCCCCTTCTTCCACATGCCCACCCCTCCTCCTCACAACACTGCCATAAATGATGTTAAATGTTCACACTTAGCCTCAAAGAACAGGTTTCAGAGAAAACTTTTTATGAATAGATACCAAGTTGCCCAATTCTACCAACTGCAAAAGTATAAAATGAAGCATCATATTATTCCCCAGAGGAAGGGCCCCTGGCATACCTACTGCTGCCACCCCTGCCCTCTGGCCAGCCAAGGATAAAGCTGTCTGGAATACCTTGAAGGAATATTCTAGTCGCACAAGGAATGGGAAGTTGATGGCCTGCAGGATACGCTTCTCATTCATTGTATGCTCAATTTGTTTCAGCTTCACAACCTTTGAAAAGGGAGGAAGGAAATGGGATGAAGGAAGTTAAAAAGGAAAGAAGATGGGTCAGCTTCTAGCTGGTATTAATTCCTGAATTTAGAGAGGAAAAGGATTTGGAGGATTGAATCTAACTCCTTCATTTTTAGAGAAGAGGAAATGGAGGCTCAGAGATGATACATGAAATGCCCAACATAGGGAAGCTCAATCCTGTTCCCCACTGATGCCAAAGATTGCGCTAAGTTGCCCTTTCACACCTCTGTTTTCCTGGCTCATTTAGGTCCATCCTCTTCTCCCCTCTCCCCCACCCTCCCTCTTCCCCATCAGATCCAGGGCCTGTCTCCCAGCCTGCCAGGAACTTGGGCCAAGAGCAGCTCTTCCCCCATATCCCTAGGATAAGGAAGAGGCAGAGAGTGAGAGAAAGCCAGCCAGGCAGCCAAAGATAGAGAAACAGAGACATTGCAAGAGAGTGTTTATGTGTAGAATGAGGAATGGGGTCCATGAAATACATGACACCGGAGTGCTGGGGGTTTGGAGGGCAATGCTCACCTTCTGTTTGTCAAGCACTTTCATGGCAAAGTAGTTCCCCGATTCTTTGTGCTTCACAAGTATCACTCGACCAAAGGAACCAGTGCCTAGAGTCTTGATTCTGTCAAATTGATCCAGCTGGACTGTACTTTGCTAAATATAGAGATGTAAAAATTCAGTGTCTCCTTTAGCCCTCAAAGGGACACAACACCGCCCCTTTGCCTCTTCCCCTGTTCAATCTGGGATGGGTAAGGGTCAGGATTAAAGCCACTGGAATCTCTTCTTGTACCACAAGAGGGGGCCTTAGCAGAGCAGAAGAAAGGGAGTAGGGAAGATGGCAGGTAAAGGTATATTCCTGTGGGTTATGGTTGGGGTGTGTTCAGCCCTAGCACGGGGTCCAAGAGCTCTTGTCAGTTGCTGAGGGAGGAGCTGGGGCTAGGATGAACCTTGTGGCTAGGAGATGGTAGGGAGTTAGGAGAGGATAGGGGGCAGGGGAAAGACAAAGACAGAAATCTCTTTGGGGTGACAGTACAGTGGCCAATGGAAGAACCTATATGGAGACTGGAGTTAGATGGATATGGGCTCCTTGGTACCCTTTGGGAAGCACTTGCTCATCCCCCACCCCCACCCCAGGTCCAAAACTTGAGGTACCTGAGGTGGACTTTCCCATTTCTTGAGGAATTCTTCTTTGGCTTTAGCTAGAAACTCTTTCACTGAAAGGAATGAAGAGCACCAATTAGAGGCTTCATGAAACAGAAGGGGAAGTTGAGGACTCAGAGAGACTCTGGGTACAATCCTTAAAATGCTTGCAAGAAAATGCAACAAGTTACCAAGAGCTTACTAAGGACCTCCAATATGCAAAGCCTTGTGTCAGATAACTGAGGATTCAGACAGAGGTAGAAAACAGCAACTGCCCTCACAGAACTTATTTCTCATGTACTCCCTTCTTTGATCATCTTAACAATATTGCGGAGGCTACAGTTTTGAAGGGACCCTGGTCTCAGACCCCCAAGTCAACAGCTGGAGCATGTGTGTGTGTTGGTAAGAAGAGTTAGGCAACATCCCAAAAGTTAACATAAGGGTGGGGTCACAGATGACTATTATTTATAATGAATATTCAAATATACTACTACTGATAACAATGCATTGTATAGCTGCTCAGAACTCTGGGGTCATCTTTAACTCTTCTTCCTTCATTTCTCATGTGGTCAGTCACTGGCCCCTGCTGACTCTCTTTCCCTTCCTCTCTCATCCTTCATTGCTTCCTCTTTCCTTACACTGCACACCCTCACCTAGGTCCTTCGTCACTACCAACCTGGGCTACTGGAATAGCTTCCTAACAGGACTTCCTGCCTCCATTTCATCCTTTGTAGGACTGCCAAAGTCCTCTTGCTTAGGTACAGAGCTGCTCATGTCAGTCTTCTGCTTAGAACCCCTTAGTGGTTCCTGGTTTTCTATTATGTTTAAGGCCTCCTCACTAGCTCAGGTCTTGGCAGGTTGGTTTGCTATTATTACTGTTCAGTCCCTCCATCCTTCAGTTAAGAGAGTTTCTGTGCCTCTATCTGTATGTATCAGCCAGAGCCCTTTGCTTTCAGGCATCTGGTGAATTCAAATCCAGCTTTAAAGACCAACTCAAAAGTCCCATCTTCCAGGAATACTTCTAGTTCCTGGCAGGTGAGGGAAGACCTCCCTTACCCTTGGGTCTCCTGGAGAACTTGGTTTTGGACTGCTCTCCTCACAGATTATTGTGTAGTAGTTGTCTATATTGATGTGTTAGTTCTCATTGACTGTAAGTTTCATATGGACAGGGCCTGTCTTATCTAAATTTTCTTTAAAAAATCACTCTTAGCACTTAGAACAAGGCTTGGCATACAGTAGGCACTTGATATTTTGTTGTTACCAAAGAGCTGAGCTTGGATAGCTCCAACCCAAAAGAACTAATCTAAGCTACATGGTAGCTCTCTTCCCAGGGTTCCATCCTTCCAACACTCTTCTTCCCCACCCCCATCCCTTTAGGGAAGCCTACCGCCTTCTAGCAAGCAGCCAAGTGGAGAAACCCTAATTTCTGGTCTGTGCCTCCTCACTCTGAAACTAAAAAGTATACTCTAGCACCACCACCACCAAATATCTAGGGTTGGGGGGCTTTCTCTAAGGGGCGGGGACAAGGATCTGAACTATAAGCCAGGGTTCCTCCCCCTCCCCCAAAGCTCTGACCTACATTCCATGGACACCAATGTGGGCTGAGGTATTTATAGCCCTGGGATTTGGCTGCTTGCTCTGGGCCCTTCTCTTGAAGTACTGGGCCCTAGGGTGAAGTCTTCCCCGTGGAAGGGCCTCAAAGCTGCTCAGTGGCCATGGCCCTGAAGCCTGTCTCTGTAAGCACCTTCCAGTAAACTTGCAGATCTTCCCCTTGACCTCTCCCAGGGGCCTCAGGCTTGCCTCCTCTAGAAGTCTCTCAATGCCGTCATCACCTCTCTCTAATAATAGAAGCTGACGTTGCTGGGGCGCACTAGAGTTTTTCGGCAACATCCCTATGGAGTGGCAGTACCGGTACTATTACTTCCTTTTTACATAAAGAGAACTGAGGCTCGAAGCCTTTCAGTTCCTTCCAGGGAGCTGACATTCCAGCCCAAACTAGTGTTGACATCCCCCTCCCCCCTCCCGTTGTCCATCCATCCCTTCCTCCTTTCCATCTCTCAGAATCCTTGTCTTCCTTCCAAGATACTTCCTCCCTGAAGCTTTTCCTGGTCCCCATCCCCACTTCAATGCTCTTCCCTCCAAAGCACCCTGGATTATACTGACTTTCATAGATACTACATCTCTCTCAGTAGGCTGTAAGCCACTTGAGGGCAAAGGCTACTTTCGTTTTTTATCTTTGCAACCCTGCACAGGTCCTAGAAGGTCCATCGAGATACGTGATTTCACCAACATAGGGAAAGTCCTGCAGATCTACAACTTATCTGTACGTTCACAGTTTGAGACCTGTCTGGGGCCCTCTCTAGGTATATGTTAGAGACTATCTGCTGTGTATTGTCTCAGACCGAGTGTCTCTCTTGGACTCTTTAAACATTGTAAGGGCTTAGTACCTGCTTTAGTACCTGGACATCCACATTGGTATCCATGGAATGTAGGTCAGAGCTTGTGGGGGAGGGGGAGAAGCCTGGACTATAGTTCAGATCCTTATCCCCTCCCCTTAGAGAAAGCCCCCCAACCCTAGATATTTGGTGGTGGTGCTAGAGTGTATTTTTTAGTTTCAGAGTAAGAAGACACAGACCAGAAATTAGTACATGCTTTGTGAATTGAATTAAATGATTATTCACTGGGCTAGAATTTTAATCAAGCCTCCTGTTCTTCCCATTGGCTCATCCTGCTTCTTAACAGCCTATGTTTCTCTGATACTGTAAGGTTTACAAGGTGCTTGATTCATAACAGGTCTAAAGGTAGCTACTTTAAGATCTCTGATCTGTCACCCCCATTTTACAGATGAGGAAAGGCTCAGCAGAATTAAGTAATTTTTCTGGGGACACTTGAATCCTGTCACGAGACAGGAAAGCTCATGAGAGCTTTCCATCTACTGTCCAAACCTGATTCCATAGACCAGGAATCTCTTATTCACACACTGTGTGAAACCTAGCTCTACTAGCTTTATCCAAATAAGGAGGGCCCACTTTGGGCAGAGTCTGAAGCTAGCAAGAAATCAATGTTAGATCAGAGTGAAAGACGCCTGCAATCAGTATGGAAGTAGGGGACAGTTTGGAAAATGTCCTGGTCTTGTTTTCAGGAGCTCAGGGTTCCCGTCTGGGCTTGGCACTTCCTTGCTTTGGTGACTCTGGCCTTAGTCCTTCCATGCTCTGGCCTTAGTTTTCCTGTGTATAAAACGAGTGGGATGAGCTTCAAGACCCCTTCTGCATCAGAAGGACTTGGAAAGTAACTGGGGAATTCAGACACAGCTAAAGGGATGATCCCACTCACACCCTCTTACTAGAAGGGAGACCAAGAACTGTTCCCAGAAAGGAAGCAAGGTGAGCTCGAGGCCCTTTTAACCTCTACTCTTCTAGAAAAACAGATTGCTTGTTGTGCAGGCACCTGAGTCCTTCCCTTCTGCTCTTTCTTACCATGTCCCCTCAGGAATGGGCACAGAGCCCAGGACTTCCAAGATCTAGCCGCCTATTCTTCCTACCAGGTCCCATTCCAACATGGCACAAAGGCAATGCCCTCATAAGTGTGATGTCAGAAGTAGGTAGCCAGTCAGCTTCCAGCTGACATTATGGAGGAACAAGATAGAACAGTTGAGCAATCTACTCTTCTTTCTAAGCCAGATGCCAATTCCCCCAGAAGAATTTCTTTTGCTAATAAGGCCTTCAGATTTTAGGATGTAACAGCCTGCTGAAAACAAGATTCCAGATGATTCTGTCCTTTCCAGATGCTTCTCATCCTCCTTCTCCTTGTTCAACCATCCCACTCCTCAATCTGAGGAGGCCAAAGCAACTGGGGAAGCCTTGAAATCCCTCCTTTAACGACTAGCTCTCTCTGCAAGAAACAATGGGGAGCCTCCCTCCCAACCCCTCCTTCCAGCCCCCACCCCTACCCCCCAGGCCCCGGAAGCATAACACCTATAAGCCGGACTGGGAATTGTTTCTGTTGCCTTTTTTCTAGGGTCCCAGTGAGGGAAGCTGCATCGTGTAGTACTTGCTCTTAGAGAAACAGGGCCTCCTGCAGGAGAAAATGTGAAGCAGAATCCTCCCTACTGGGGAAAATATGAATTCTCAGTTGCTCCAAGGAGGCACCAGGGAGCTGAGGCCAGACAGGCCAAAGTGAGAGCACTGCTTAGGCCTTTAAATAGATCCGCTGAGGTGGCCATGGGTCTCTCCATATCCTATCCATTGTCCCAGAATTAGGCTACGGGTGGGGCAAATGAAGTGAGACGCCAGGGAGTTGGGGGTGGGGACAGGGAAGGGGACTGGATCAGGTGGTTCTACACCAACCTCTACTTCCTGCCTCTTTGAAGGTTGAGTCCCCGGTGTGTACAGGGGGATCCAGGATGGATGCCAAGCAGCAGTGAGGATTATGAGCCAGTGCAGATTAGGAGCTGGGATGGCTGGCTACAGCTTGGGCCCCCAGAGAGTGTGGCGAAGGTAGCTGACAAAGCGTACAGCTAGGTGGGCCCAGAGAAAGAGCTGTAGCCACAGCTGGAAGGTCATCTCTGAGGCGCTCTCAGGCTCCAAGCCCTCTGCCCTCATCCCTGGGGATCTCTCTGGGATCCCTTCCTAGGAAGGCAGATGAAGAAGCGCGAAAGCAACAATGTCAGCCTGAATCTTCTGCAAAGAGAGAGTCGGGATGGTGGAGAAGGAGGAGGAGCTGGTTGCCAGGGAAGCACTTAAAGGTACCTGCTCTTAGATGCTTTCAAATGTTCTTAAAAGTCATAGGAACATGAGCTCTAGAGCCAAAAGAGACCTTAGAAATCGAGTCCATCTCCCCAATTTTACAGAAACTGAAGTCCAGAGTGAGGAAATCACTTGCCCAAGGTCACAAAGGGGCTTCAAAGGGCTCCATAATGGTGCAGGGTAGTTCTCTCTTCAGTGTTTTCTGAAGAACACCTAACCAAGCTAGACTGTGTTTCTGCTCCAAAGTCACAGCTTGCTTTGCCTTGTTCTTCTTAATGATAGCACTGGAGTTAGGATGTACTCCTGGAAATATTTTAGGTGGCTAGACTTCCCCTGTCTGTCCTTACTGCAGGGTCAGGATTTGAAGGGGTTAATATAAAGGCAAGGAAGGAGCCTCTGAGAGTCCCTACAGGGGCAGAAACATTTACCTAGGGCTTTCTTACCTGATATAAGAAGATTGAGGGAAAAGGAAAGATGGGATGAAGTACCAGGTTTGATACCCATACAAATAATTCCTTAAATTATTCCCCTAAGGTTTCTTCATTAGTGGAAAATTTGCTTGCCTACTCAGAGCATATTAAGCTTACAAGCAAAAGTGCCCCCCTCACTTAAGCCTCCTGTAGGCTGAAGTAGAAACTGAGGGAAGAGCTAGAATTCTTTTTCACCTTGTGCTATGGCTTAAAACAGAAGGCTCCAAAGCCCACTAACTGCTCATTTCACTCTGCCCTAAGGTGCTTCTCCCTCTGACACTAGAGTTTCAATTGGAAAAGGAATCACAGATTCAGAGATAGAAGTTACTCTAACCAACATTTAACTTAGCCTTTATTTGAAAACTTGGAGTGATGAAGAATTCATCACTTCTTCAAGACAGCCCACTTCTGAATGCTTTTAATGTTAGGACATTTTTCTCTTCTACAGAGCAGAAATCTGCCTCTCTGTACCTTGTACCCACTGTTCCAAATTCTATTCTCTGGAGCCCAATAGGGCAGATTTTGCCAACAGCCTTCATATCAGGGAATGAAGATCATAACAACAACAACAACAAGAAAGGCAGCTGGTATTTCCTGGGATCTGCAAGTTCTCTGTAGCCTTTGGGGAGACATGACTGATTGGCATAAGTTTCTCCAGATAACTGGGAAGTCAACATCAGACTTCTGTGGCAGGCATCTTCCTAGAGTCCCACAGAGTGAACACTTTTTCTGTATTTAAGCAATCTCCTAATTCCAAGCAGTTTTGATCACCGATAACTGCTCTAAACAAGAGTTTCAATCTGATTTTATACCGAAGGACAATGTACCCCACAACCAAAACAAAATAACAAGCCCTCACTACTTCTCCTCTCACATGTATGAGAGGTCAAAAGAGCAAATCCAAAACTGGAGGTAGCACAATCTGATCCCAGAGACTTTTCTTGAGAGGGGAAGCTCTAAGCACAAAATTCTAGGGCATCAATTTACTCAAGAGATTGGGAGTTCCTTCCCAGGCCACTAATGCTAAAAAAAAAAAAAAATTAAACCAGCAAGTATTGTATTCTACTACTAATGCTAGAGGTACCTTTGTATTCAATTTTCTAAATCCAGGGCCAACCACACCAGTATTCATGAGACATGTGCTAAAACAGTTCCACTATCTCCAAAATCAAAACTAGGATCATAGATTTAGAGTCAGAAGGAACCAAGGTACATTTTGAGATAAACAAAATTCTCTCCTCCAAAGAACTCTATGGGTTGGATTGAGGAGTACAAACATTATTATGCTACTTTATAGATGAAGAAACAGGGTCAGAGGTGATATGACTTGCCCAAGATCTGATGGCCATTAAATGGCAGAATTAAGATTCAAACCCCAGGGGTCTTCACCTCCAGCCCAGAGCTTCTTCCATTACATCACAGTGCTTCTGCATATAAGGCCCAGCCAGGGCAGTTCACTTCCCTCTTAGCCTCTCTGGTGGGGATCCTGAGGGGAGAGAGGAGAGGAAGGATATCACTCCCCAGTAAAAGAGCTGAAAAAGTCCTAAAATCATAGGACTTTAGAGTGCAGGGACCTTGGAGGTCATCTGGGCTAATTCACTAGCTTTACAGACAGGACAACTGAGGCCCAGAGAGATGCCAAGCCTGAGTCTCACAGGTTCTAAGTGGGGGGAAGAAGAGAAGATAGAAATGTGGGAGGGGATGGCTGCCCCCTCCTTCTTCGGGATCCCTTTACAAGGCCACTGCACCCCCAACCCCTGCTCTTTGCCACCACTCCCTTGCCCACCCACCCACCCCTCTTCCCAAACTGTGCTTGTCAGGAATAGGGAGCATGGCATACCTTGCCCCTGGGTTACTATGGCAACAGGGGTCCTAGGAAGGGGCTCACCTGCAGCAGCCATCACTCTGTCTCTCTTTCACAGACAGCCCCGACTATGGTGGCTGCAAAGGGCCAAAACTCATCCAGGGGGGGGGCTCCACAGGGGCTTTCCCCCACCCCGGCCCAACAGGGGGCGCGAGGGGGAGGAAGAACACCACAGCCGAGGAGTCTGAAGAAGGGGCGGATTAACCTCTCTGGCTTTCCTTCCGAAGTGGACTGGACTCAGCAGGTAGCAATCCCGGCAGACGGCCCCGGGGACCTGCCCGGAGACCCATACAACCGCCAAAGCGAAGTGCAGATTGACCCTCTAGGGCTTCTGTAGGGCGGCACCCGGCTCCTCACCTCCAACAGGTGGCCGGAATGCCCGCCCTCGGGGATCCGCCGCAAGGATTTAGGCGCTCCAAAGGCCGCAGGGAGCCCGAGAGTGCGCCCACTCTCTTCTACAGATGGGGACGTTTAGGCTAAGTGACTAGGAATCGCTTCCGAGTCAGAGCAGTGGCCAAGCCTGACCTGGGGGCCCGCGCTGCTGGCCCCAAGTCCCCGGGCTTCCTGCTGCAGCGAAGCGGGCTCGGCCTTCGTCCTCGGTCCCTCGGGCGTCCCTCGCCAGGCCCCTCTGCTCTCTCCTCCCACACTAAGGGCGAACACCCCAAGCATCCTTGAGGATTAAGGCCTCCTCTACCGCAGAGTCCTCGTCCTCAGCCTGCTTTGTGCCTTTCCGGGGAACCGGGAACATCTGTGAAGAGCTCCCCTCGAAGGTAGTTGAGAGGGTCAGATTGCCTTCGAGTCCCTCCAGCACCAAGCTCGAAGTAAGAAACTCAATTTTCATTCCCCAATCTTCCTTCAGTACCTTGCCCTTTTCTCCCCCAGGCATCCCCACTTTTGTTTTAATTCATAATCGCCAACCGATTCCTTCTAGTTCCATCCCAGAGAAAAACAACCCCCACCATGTGAAAACATGGGCTGCTCCCCACGCTCTGGTTCGCAACGACCCTCTACCCCTAGATCGGGAGCTTATTCTCCCAGAGTTTTAGGGGAAACTCTGTCAGGGTACGCCACCCCTCCTCCCCCCTCCAAACAGATTCTGATGTAGTCTGTTCTTGAATCTAGCTCTTCGGAAGCATCAGTACCTCCCCTCTGTCCAGAGTCTAATTCACCCAGCCTGTAAAAAGGATAGCTATGTGGGGCTAACTTGGAGAATGGTAGAAAGCATTGCAATGCTTTCATCAAATGAATTGCAAAAATGATTTTCAACAAATCAGATGACAGGATTTAGAGTTGAAAGGGTCCTTTGAGATTATCTAGTCCAGTGGTCAAATTCAAATAAAAAAGGGGGCCATTAAACCACAGAAGAATGTTGACTTAGAAAATCACATATTAATATGATCAATGATCTACAGTATTTTTTATATTGGTAAATATTTCCCAATTACATATTAGTCTACTTCAATCATTGCTCATGACTGACACTTTCCAAGTCCAACCCTCTTATTCAGAAAACAAGCATTTACTATTGGCCAGGCAAGGTGCTAACCATAAGGGATAAAAATACAAGCCATTTAGGTGGAGCCCTAGTGTTGGACTTGGAATCAGAAAGGTAGGAGTTCAAATCCTGCCTAGACATTTATTAGGTGTGTGACCTTAACTTCTTTCAGCCTCAGTTTCCTCATCCATAAAATGGGGATAACAACACCTACCTCCCCAGACTATTATGAGGATCAAATAAGATAATATTTATTAAATGGTTGTATGCTGCATAAATGCTAGCTATTACTAATTTATTTTTTATGTTTTTTAAACTATTACTATTTTAGAAGAGAATTTTGGAACATAATGTACACTCCAGGAGGACAGACACTTTCACTTTTGGTCTGCACTTTTAAATGTGCCTGGGACATTAAAAAAAAAATTTTTTTTAAATGTGATTTTACATATGGAACTTCTGAGAGTATTTTGTCCATTAATGCAATTAGCACTGAAAATAATATTGTTAAGTTTCCGAAGACACTGAGAAATAAAGTGATTTATCCAAGATCATACAACTAACATGTCAGAGGTTAGGATCCTCAAAGTATGCTTTCTCTTTCTCTGGGGTGTCAGCATTCAGGGGGCTTGTCCTCCTTGGGATGACTATTATAAGATCACAGGAGGAAGAGCTGGCAAAGGCCTCAGAGCTTATCTGGTCCAATATATTCATTTCACAGAAGGGGAAACTGAAGCCCTGCTTGAACCCAAGTAATCCTAATTCAAAGGCCAGTTATACCATATTCCCTTTTTGTAACAGAGCAGGTGCTTAATAAATGCTTGTTTAATGGATTATAAAAACTGAGTTGCAGAGAAGTGAACTAGGATCAAAGAGCAGTGAATGTAGAGGCAAAGGACTGTGTTTTGAATCCTAGCTCTGCTATGACTGTGGGCAGATGTAGCATCCCTTCTTTGAGTCTCAGCATCCTTTTCAATAAAATGAGGAGCTATGGATGCTGAGACCTAGAGCCAGGATTCAAAATACAGTCCTCTACATTTACTGCTCTTTCTACCACAGTGTCCACTGCCAGGATGGCCTTGCTTCTTTTACAAGGATCTTTGGGTATGTCTCCTGAAAGGAGGACAATGGATGTCAATGTTGATCCAGCTGACTTTTAGGTCTCCCACTGAAATGGGTAGTTTTACAATCTGGTTGAACTTTTCCGTGCCTCCTTTGGGCTTACATGGCTACAGCCTCAGGCACAAATTGGATCAGAAGGTGCAGTAGAATTTTATTTAGTTCGATAGGAGAGGGAGACATGAAGGAAAGAACTTTCCCAGATCCCCTAGAAGGGCTTCTTAATTCTTAAGTAATTCCCTCTGGTGCTTCAAGACCACTAACAGGTATCCCTCTCCAGAAGTGTTTTCCATAATCTGCTCCAAGGGAGCTCCATTTAAAGGTAGTTTCTTATACCTAGGAAAACAGTACATGCTTCTAGGCCCTCCTTTCCATGTCTCCTCAGCCTCCCTCACTTTTGGACCAGTCTCCAGTTTTTCTAGGGCTGGCTCTACCTGCTTCACTCCCAGAAAACCTTTGGCTATGGTCACACTTAGATATCTTTTCCCTAGTGCCTGGCAGGACTGTCTCGGGACAACCTGCTGCCACCTTTCCCTTCTGACTTCTGTGGTATGGGATATCCTAAGGAGTGGCAGAGAACAAGGTTCCCTGGTTTTTATGCCTGGGCCTTTTAGCAAAGGGGTGGGACATAGAGAATATCTAACACTGTTCAGACTACTGAGTTGGACACTTAAAACCAGTTCTCCTGCTCTGAAGGCCCAAATGTGTGGTACTAGCTTGCAAAACATTAAAATTGGAAGAAGTTTCTAATCAATTTTAGTAGAATAGATGATTTCAGTTCTTTGTCCTGTCATCCTGATTTAGTGGAGACAGAGGTAAAGTATTGGATCTTGATAGCTGAGTCTGCTGCTAACCAGAAAATCATAAAAGTTGCTCATGGTTATCTTTTTCTCTTCACCATTTATTTTCCGTAGACGATCCCCAGGATATACTATCCTAGTTCAGTCTGAGACAGAGTAGCCCTTGCTTGCTAAAACTGAAAGATCACCAATTCTCCCACCTTTCCAGAACTATACCACATATCTGTCACAAAAAACTGATCTCTAATGGTAAACTGCCTGAAAAGGGAACAGGCAGAAAGTCCAGGAGCATCTGGCAGACTGAGGGAGCCTATTACTGACCATTGCAAGACAGAGCCTCAGTTGTGAAATAATCTGTTTATTGAGGAATCTGGAGGTTCTCAGATGCTGAGGGGTAGGACACAGAGGGAACGTCCAGTAGATACAACCTGGTAGGGCAAAGATCTTAACCTCTACCTAATTTCTGGCCACCTCTCTTAAAGCTAGGGGAGTAGGGGTGTGGGTGATGATTAATCCCTAAAATCCCTAAAAGGGAAAAGTCTGGACTCGGAGATGGGAAAGACCCAGGGCCCAAATGTCTACTTGCCTAGAATGTACACAGAATAATAAACAGAATGGATGGGAAACGACAGAAACATAGATAAGGGGTTACAGAGAAGATTTGACTAACTTGGAGACAGGGAACCCTAACTCTCCCTTACCAAATGCTCTAATAATTAGAAAAAGTGTGAGTGTGTGATCACAGCTATATATTCTGAGGAAATATGTAACTGGAGATAGAGATAAAAATAAGGGGGTGCCATATGAAAATATAAGGGTGAAAACTACAAAATTATTTGGAGTTCCACAGTAGATTAGTGGTCAAAAGATACAGGCAGTTTTCCAAAGAACTGCAAACTATAAGTGATGAGATAAAAACATACTCAAAACACTAATAAAATAAATTAAATTAAAACATTTAGGTTTTCTCTCACATTCAGCAAGTTGGCAAAGATGATAAAAAAAAAAAAAAAAAAAAGGAAAGTCACCACTGGAAGGCCTGTAGAATGTTGGACACACTAATATACCAATGGTAAACCAACTGGTCCAATCATTCAATTTAAAAAATGTGACTAAACTGTCTTTGACCAATTCATTCTACTATAAGGAACCCCAAGAGGTCAAGGACAGAAAGGTCCAATATATATCAAACTATTCATATGGGAATTATTTTTGTTTGCAAAGACCGGGAATTAATTGATTAGCATTGATTGGGGAAAGGCTGAACCAATCCTGAAATATGAATGTAGTGAAATATTATATAGTTATGATATATATACAAACATATACATATGTATGCATAATCTAAATGAATAATTAAAATATTGGATATGTATTAATTGGTGCATAATTAAATAAATTTAACCAGAACAATATGCATAATAAGAATGTAAATCAAAAGAACACTAAACGGAAGCTAACTGTTTAAGTGTAATAACCAATCTGTTTTGTAGAACAGATAATCAAATACACTTCCCTCCTCTAGTTAGAAAGACAGGGAACTAAAAGGGTCAGAATGTTGCATGCGTAGCCAAAGAAATCACTGTATTTGTTGTTTTCGCGTATTTTTCTTTGTTACAAAAATGGGTTCAAGGAGGACCTAAATGCAAAAATGGCTATAAAAATGAAAAGCTATCAATAAACATTTAAAATAAAACGACATTTGGGAGGAGAGTTAACAGAGAGAACCTTCGGAGATGCTTTTTAAAAAAGGGTGTGGTGGGGTTCCAGGAACTCATGGTCATTGGGTGACTGGGCCAGAAACTATGAAAAGGGGTAGGGTGGAGATCAGGGCAAACTTCTGGGGGCCTTGCAGGAAGAAGGGTGGGCCAGGAGGCAGGGCCCCAGCTCTGGGTTGACAGCTGGCCGTGGCTTTGGCAGCGGAGGGGAGGAGGAGTAGGAAGGAGATGAGGCCAGAAGGAGGGGGAACAGGCAGCGACCACACACGGTATTTTCGGTAGTGACGAGGAATGAAAACAACATCAACAACAAAACGGGGTCGTAATTTACAAAGCAGAGAAGGGGGGAGGAGGGAGGGAGGGAGGCGGGCAGGGACCAGGGAGGATGACCGGAAGGGGGGGGGAGCGGTGGAGGTCATACGTTTCAGAGCTGCTGGAAGGGACCTGATAAATGTAGTCCGACCCCATCTTTTTACAGATGAGAAAACTGAGATCTAGAAAAGTTCGGAGTCGGGTGGGGAGGGCAGGAGCTCATTCAGGGCCGGGATGGGAGTCCTCGCACCGAGGGGCTCAGCGGCCTCGGAATGGGGTGGGGGGGGGGGAGCCGCAGGAGAACGGACGCTGCCAGAGGGCAGGGGCCGTTTCGTTTCGTCTTTGTGCCTACGGCTGGAGCTGGGCGCCCGGGGCTGCTGGGGTAGGATCGGATTGGATCGGGGCCTGAACACTCACCGCTCTCCAGCTCGCTGCCCTTCTTGGCGGTGGCCGCGTTCCCCATCTCCTCGGCGCTGGCTCCGGCTCCGGCCGGGTCCCCCCCACCCCCCGCCCCGGGCTGCGGCGTTGGCACGGGCGCTGGCGACCGGGTTCCCCCCCACCCCCCGCCCCGGGCGGCGGCGGCGGCAGCGGTCGCGGTCGCGGGCTCAGCTGGCTCCCGTAGCCCCGCTCCCCCCCACCCCCCAGCCGGCTCCCAGCTCCCGGCTCCCGCGTCTCCCTCGAGCTCGGCAGGGGAACCAGAACCCGAGTCCGTAGCTGCCCGAGACGCCCCTCTGTCCCTGCACCCCACTGCCCATTGGTCACCGACACCTTGATTGACGGCCCCGCGCTCACTATTCATTGGTTAAAGACAATCCTCCCGCCCTTTCATTTGTCCTCGACCCAATGACGCCAGACGCGCTCTACTCCTCAGCTATTGGTGTAAAAACCATCAACCAGGCGGGCCATATTCCTTCATTGGAGACGACTTTCATTGCGTCACCAGCTCCACCTCTCAGACCTTTGGATTGGTAGTGGCGGGGCTGCTGGCGTTTTATTTATAGAAGGTTGGGACGGGCTCTCCCGGGAAGGTTCGGTGTCAATCCTGGGAGAAGTGGGTGGGGCAAAGCGAAATCTTGCAGGCCTCAAAGAATGGATGGAGGCCGCCCTAGTAGAGGCCTGGCCTGGACAGAGAAAACGAGGATCCCTAAAACCAGCACCCTGAACACTCCCTTTCCCCCAGATAAGAGCCATAATATATATGACCTGGACAGCCAGCTCCCAACTGACAAACATTAGGATCCCGAATTACAGGGTCAGAGCTCATCTGGATCTTTCCCAGCAGGATACCCTGAGCACCCATTCTTTAATAATGTTGCAAAGCAGCTAGACTAGGACTAGGACTTTGTAAGGTAGATAGCTGCCAAACTCAATGTTAATAACATTCTACTTAGAGCCATCATTCTCCAACAGTGTAGGAAGTGAGAACGTGGAAGCACGGTGAATTAACAAGTGCAAGCCAGAATTGTATTGTGTGAAAGGCAACAATAAAATGAAAAGGACAAGTAATTTGGGAGTCCAGACCTCTCTTAAGAGGACACCCAGTTCTGTTATTTCTTAACAGGGGGTTGGATGATTGAAGTAAAACATTTTGCAAATGGCAAAGTGCTGGAATAATAGCTAAAGGGAGATCTCACCTTTATTAGCAAATTTTTAAAACTTACATTGAGCTGAGCCCTGCTCACCCTGCACCCATTCCTGCTTGCTTCTGCCTTTCAGCCTTTCACAAAAAAAAAAAAAAAAAAAAAAAAAATCACAAGTACTAGCTTGTTTCTAAGATTAGTTAACAGCACCACCTGTGAACCTACTATATAACTCTAGCACACTCTCCTCTCCGTTCAAAGCTCCAAAACTATGTCAGGGTAAATTGACAAACCACACCCCCATCTTAAAGGAACTCTGCCTGGAAGCAGATTTAAATAGTTCTTGAATGAGGAGCTGTTATTTCTCAATTAAAAAAAAAATACATAGACAACCCAAAACCAATTTTAGTGCAGAAAACCAAATGAAGTTAGAGAGGAAAGAGGTCTTTTTTTAGAGGAGTGAAAAGTAAATCCTTTATTTCTCTCCACAACATCCTCTCATCTCCAAAGTTTCAGCAAATTTTCTCAAAAGGATTAGTTGATATTTTGAAGCTAAAGTAAGAAAAAGAAAAATCACTATAGTCCAGCCTAAGTGCTTTTTATTTCTCCAATTACCATAACTTTTAATTAAAAAAACCTTTAATATACAGATTGCATATGCAACAATAGCCACAGGAACAATAGATCAGAGGGAAAGAACTGAGGGCTAGGGGATGCTTCCATGTGCACAGTGCCCTCTTTTCCTTTGTCTCCAAAACACAAGAACCTATCCTCCTGAGAAATCATATGGCCTCAGAAGAGGTTAAGTGCAACCTTTTGGCATTAACTCCTAGAGTTAAGGGATATGGGGATATGGTTTGCAGTTATTCCTGCCCAGAGAAAATCAGTTGGTTAGTTCTTGATCATATCCTCTGATCCAGCCAAGAGCTGAATGAATGTCTGAGTCGAATTGCCACCAATAAAAAGTAAGAGGATGGCCTTGTCTTTAAATAGTCCTTTCAAAACTTCATTCTTGGCACCTAAGGGAATGGGCCTTTCCAGAAGTTGGTAAGATGGAGGCAGGAATAAGAAATTCCAATTGGGGAAAGAGCAGCAATTGACATACAGAGTCATTTATCAAAATTGCTGGAGTCCAAATCCCACCAAGATTATTAACAAGTACCTCCAGAAAGTCAGGGCAAATCATTGATTGAAGATAGTTGGGAAGATGAAGAAACTAAGGAAATAACACAAAATGGGGGGGGAGGGGGAAGGAGATCTCCAGTTATCGGTTAGGAAATCTATAACCAGAAAAAAAAAAAGAAAAACCCACCCCAAAAATTAATATCTCTGCAGAGTTATAGTTCCCAAAAAGGCTAGGAGGAAAGGCAAAACTCACAATGAGTAAAAGAGCTAAAGTACCATCTGTTCTGCAAACCTGTAAGAAAACAGGTAAACAATCTCTCTGTGTTGAACTAATGGACATACCAATGACAGGTTTTCCTTCCCATAAGGACCAGTTTAACTGGCTTATAGATACAGTTTAGAACTCTAATCCAAGTCCTCCAGGCTTGCCCCTAAAACTTTCCAGGAGGCAGAACCAAAAAACCCATTCATTTGGCAGAGATCCAGGTCCATCATACTGCCTTGGCCTTATTTTTTCCTAGTTAGATGCAGTCCATGGAGTTTTCAGGAATGATACTGGGGACACGGTCTGGAAGATCTAGCCCTTTGGTAGGGGGACAACCCAGTGGTAGTCCCATACTTAAGACAGGATCTTGGTTTTCAATGTCCTCCAATTTGTCTGTGGTACTGTCCCAGTTGATATGGAATCGAGTTACTCTGGGATTAGAAGCCAAGATGTTTCGTTGAAGCTAGGAGAGAAAAAGTGAGCCTCGTCAAAGACAGTATAGCAAAAACCTGCCTTTATTGCTATTTTCTACATGCCTCAATCCTCCCTTCCCTCAAAGGACAAATCCATGAACAATGAAATTGAAAATTGTACAGTGATAGGATCAGGCTGGTACTTTTCCTTTTTCTCCAAACTTTATCTTTATCTAATGTCAGCCCAATGCTAGCATACTATTTATTCAATGCTGGGAGTCTAGAGAGGGCAACGCATGTTCCTGACAATTCTGCACAGCAAGCTAAGATCCTACTGGATATTCCTTCCCTAAATCTGGCTGAAAAGCTAGGCATGTGGTTACAACTGAACAAGTTATATGCTTTGACAAGACACTTAAGCTACTTCCCAGAGAGGTTGGATAATATGATCCTTAAAGTATCTTCCAGAATGGACATTAGAAGATTATATGATTCTGCTGGCCTGTTTTTTTTTTTTTTGTTTGTTTGTTTGTTTTTACTACGGACTTACGGACTGAACTGCTAGGACAAAGAAGTCAGGTCTCCATGAGTTAAAAAACCAACTCACCTGAGAGAAGTCTGGTTTCAGAGGTGGGTTCTCCCGAAGTTCAGGGTTTGTATATTCATTATTGACATAGTAGCCAACTCTGATGAACTCTTGTCCATGGTAGGTACAGGTTATAAGGACCACAGTTACACCCACTGCATCACTTTCTGGGATTAGGGAGGCATTAGGGGCATCTGCCTGAGGGAACAAAACAAATTCTATGTTTCAGTATGCTTTGAGGGTAAAAAAGGGAAGTTTCCTCAGAACTTAGTGCTTCTAATCACTAATCTCTTACCTGAAAGACAAACATGTGTCGCCCTGCTGGGACTGGCCCTACCAGTACTGAGTCTAGTATCTGGTCAAACTCCTCACTCTCTGCTGAACCCACATAAATGATTTTCCATTCTAGGTCTGAAAAGGAAAAAAAAATGTCAAAAATGGCTCATGAAAATGGAAAGGCAGGGAGATGTCTTCCGACATCAATCAAACATTTATTCAGTGTCTATGATATGCCAGGCATTGGAATACAAAGACAAAAGTGAGAGTCCCTGACTTTCAGAAGTTTATTCTAGCAGTGAAAACGTATATTAAAAACATATACAAAATAATCTTGGAAGGGAAAGACACTAGGAATATCAGGAAAACTTATGCAAAAGGTGGCACCTGGATCTTCCAGAGGCAGAGGAGGAAGAGAGGGCAATCTAAGCACGGGGGGAGGGGAAGAACATGCAGATGTAGTGTCACATGTGTGGGGCAAAATATAGGCCAAGGCTGGATAATAGTTTGAGCACATGTGTGTTAAAAATAAAATCTAGTGGAGCAACTAGTGGATAGTGGATAGGCAAAGTGGATAGAGTACCAGCCCTGAAGTCAGGAGGATGTAAGTTCAAATCTGATCTCAAACATTTAATACTTCCTAGCTGTGTGTCCCTGGGCAAATCACTTAACCCCAATTTCCTCAGCAAATATAAATAAACAAAATAAAATAAAATTTAGCATTTATACATAGCTTTAAGAGCACTTTACAGACATTATCTCATTTGATTCTCACAACAATTCTAGGGGGCAGATATTATTATCCCATTTTTCTGCTAAGGAAACTGAGGCTGATGGATATTAAATAACTTGTTCAAGGTCACAGCTAGTAAACATCTGTGGCAGGACTCAAACTCGGGTCTTCCTAACTCCAGGTCCAACACTTTATTTGCTCTGCTGCCTAGTTGCCTCTTAAGATAGTATCTATATGAAGACTGGGAAGACAGGAAGGTGCAAGATTGTGAAGAGTTTTAAATGCCTAACAGAGGAGTTCACATTTGCTCCTAGGAATAGTAGGGATTATCAGGGATAGAAAATAAGAGATATACACAAACACTATAACAAGGATCAGGAGTAGAATTTATTAGGAAAAAAAAGTAGGACTAGTAATCATTGATCTCAGACAAATTCAAATGTAAAGAAGGATTCAGTCAAGAGAGAAATCTACACACATATACATACACACACTCTGTGCTTAACTGTAGCCTGCTTGGGGAAGGGGGTGAAGAGAGGAATGAAAAGGGGGAAAAAAAAAAAAGTAAAAAGTATACAGCAGAGAACAAAATAACCTACAAGAAAGAAAAAAAAAGATAGACAGTTATGAATATATATTCTCTTCTATTATTACATATGCTTTCCTGAAATACATATTGTTACATATTGCAAATCCTCCCTGATGGTCTCCTGCCACATGACAGGGCTAGAAGTGTTTCCATTTGGAAATCCAACTGGCCCTGCGGGGCTATTTCAATGGTCCAGACAAGAAAGTAAGGAAGATTTGAAAGAGGGTGGTAACCATTGAAGTGGAGACAGAAAATGAATGTAAGAGATGTTCAGATAGTAATTACAAGATTTAACATATACTTCCAAACAATTTTTGAAGCTTGCCTTCCACCAAAAATACCATTTTCCTCCCCAAGTATAGAGATATATAGGCTAAATATTAGCAAGTGGCCTGGAATGTATTTAAATACCTCCTACAGTATGCTGAAAAATGAGCCAGATTTGGGATCAGGAGACATAGGATTAAAAACCTGGGCTTCCTTTTCATTATGTGTCAAACGAAGGGGGTGGGCAGAGGTGGACTGAGTCCTTTTCAGCTCTAAATCTATGATCCAAAGTTAGATGTCAGCTTTTTGAGCAACCCTGAGAAAAATCTCTTTTAGGTTCTCCTTTATAAAGTTTCTGACTTTCAGGGAACTTTAAAAAAAAAAAAAAAAAAAAGCTCATTTTATGAGGATGAATGGGATGACCAAGGCTGAATTAAGCAAGGTCCCAAGTCACTGCTGAGATATGCAAATACCAAGAGCCTGGGGTCATTTAGGGCCAGGCCTGCTACATCACTGGGCAGCAGGGAAGGTAACACATCCTCTTTGGCACTGAGAGATAAGTGCCACAGAGTAAATCCTTCGACAACTGGGCTAGGAATACTGGCTCAGGCCTAACATAAGATTGTGCCAGAAAAGGGAGGGAGACAAGGCTATTCCAAGAATTTTAGAAAGTCTCCAAATCATTCAAATCTAGACAATAAGAATCACCATACCCACTTTATCAAAATCAAACAGAATTTGAGGTCAATTCAAGTCAATATAGTCAAGAAATCGAAGTTCTTTAATATATACTAATACTGTCTCCTTTCACCCAACGAAACAAGTACATTCAAGAGAAATAAACCCACAACTGTTTCATAGGTCAGTTCTGTGAATGACAGTGCCAACCGAAGAAATTTTCTTGAGTTTCTAGTATATCCAGGGCAAAGTTGTAGCAATACAGAGAGATTTGGCAATTAAACCTGAAAATATTTTTAGATGCCTTCAAGTTAGATGCTTGGGGAAAATTTTCACTTTCTACTAACTCCACAGGCAAAGGGATAGGCTAATAAGAGTACTAAATGGAAGTCAAGAGTGTTCAGTCTATTCCTAGTTCATCAAGATTCACTGAGTAAGCCTGAATGTATGGAGTACCTTTTCTCAAAAAAGAGAGCTGCGCTCTGTGTCTCAGCCTTCTCATTTGGGAAATGGTCTTAGCTTTTAGGTTCTTTAGTTGAAGGAGACGTCAAAGCACTTTTACTAAGGGATGCAAAGTTACAATCTTATTTTAAATGATATCTATCTTCCTCAAACCACACAAGCCTTTCTTCTGAAAGTACATTTTTGCAGTGTGTATGTAATGTTCTTCACAAACTCTTAAAACACTATATAAATGAAATACTTAAATATTATTGCTATTCTCGTATAATGGACTCCCAGTTCAAGGAACCCTCTGCTGCTTTAGTAGGAGCAATAGGAATAGCCCTTTAGGAACGAGCCATCTAAGAACAAGCCTCTGGATACAGGGCAGGGCAGGGGTTCACCCTAATTCAGGCAATTCTAGCAAAGGAGAGGGCAGGAAAGAAATGCTCCACAGCACACAGGACAGTGAGGAAGCACTATCTCGTAGGGGGGTAGAGGGGAGACAACAGTCTGGAGAAAGCGATCTCGGGTTTCAGTAATAGATGGGAAAAGACAACAAATAAATGAAGGAGAGGGACAGGGATAAGCTGTTGGGGATTGGTAACCGGGTCTATCGAAACAGTAACAGGCAGACACGGCAATCCGGTAGAACCTCAGAGCTGGTAGGGACCTCTGGACCCGAGGGCTCCCTTGCAAAGAACCTGGCGCTCGTCATTTCCCAGGGAGGTGGGCGCTATCATCTGGAGAAACCCGAAGCTCAGAAGGGTTAAAAGGCCTCGCCTGGGGTCACTAGGCTAAGAATCTGCCCACAAACATTGAACTAGGCGAGGCAGTGGGGACTCGCCTATCAAAGCTCACTGCGCTAGACCCAAAGAACGAAGCTCGTCATGAGACCGAGGCTTGGTACTGGAAGGAAGCTTTGGGATCCCGCGGGGGCGGGGAGAAAGCCCTATTTGGGAGAGTCGCGTAAAGGAGTCGTCTCCGTCAGGAACACGAGGGGGCTGGGGATGGAGGGAGAATGGGAGAGCCCGAGGGTGGGGGGGAGGGGAGGACCGGGGCTCACCGTCTGCCAAGGCCTCGCTGCACTCGAAGCTGATCTCGAACTGAAAAGGGCTGTGGAAAGGGCTCGGGTTCTCCAGCACCGATACGTTCAGAACCGAAACTTTGGCCATGGCCTCGCGGAGGCAGGAAAGAGGGATGCCCTCTAAGCAGCAGCTGCTGCCGCTACTGCTGCTACTGCTGCCGCTCTCCCTCTCGCGTATACTCCGCGCGGTTTCCACACCAGACTGAGGCAGCATTCCCCCTCCCCTCCCCCACTTCACCCGCCCCGCGCCCCCTTCAAATAGCCGGCTCCGCCTCTTGGCCAATCGGCTCCAACGCTTTCCTCGGCGCGAGCTTCTAGGAGCCAATACACAGTCGCCCGTCGAAGCGCGTTAAGTTCTTTCCCAGCCAATCGGCCTCGCTCCCTCGCCGGCACGCGCGCGCCAGATTCTGCGCGTCTCTGAGTGCGGAGCGGGGTGGGGGGGAGCGGTATTGAGACTATCATCATCCCTCATTTGGCGCCCTGGCGGGACCGCTCTCTCTCCTTGATGCCAGCCAATCCTCAGCGCCTCCGCCTAAGCAATAGACTTGTGGCAAAGCAGAGAGTGAGCGCGAGGATCCCTGAGGCCAATAGGAGTTTGGGGGAGGGCCTTCTTTTTTTTTTCCTTCCGCCGGCGCTCCTTTTCCCTTCGGGATACGGAGGGGCGGGGGAGAGGAAGCAGAGCGGCTAACTGCCGACGGGGGGCGCGAGGCGCTAGCGGAACACTGCGGAAGCGGCTCTTCGAGTTCTCGTAGTAATTGACAGAAAGGATGGAGGGGGTGGGGGGCGAGTGCCCGAAGGGGATTGGTCAAACCAGTCTTGAGGGGGCGGGAGCAAGCGGAAAATGAACCCGTAAAGTGCTGAAGCGGCGGTTACGTTCCAGAGCCGCCTTCGGTTGCGGCTGGCATCCTCCGCCCCCTGTGAGCATCGTAGGCCAATGGGCGGAGAGACCGAATAATCCCAGTTCTCTCCTCCGGAAACTCCCTTTGCCTGTGACCCGCCGTGGTCTTCGCTCCACTTCCAGCCCACTCCGGACCTCAGCCGGAGTCGGTCCACGGAAGCCCCCGAAGGCCGCGGTGTCTAGAGCTTGGAAGGCCTTAGAAGGTCGTTTGGTCCCACCCCTTGGAGGTGGGGAGGAAGGAAGAAGCTGAGGCCCAAAGAGTGTGACTGGCCCAAGTTTACTTAGGCCGCGGGAAAAGGATCCTGGGGAACAGCGTACAGCATTGCTGGCTCTTGGGCCCCACTGGAAGCCAACGGCCATAGCAGCAATTGGAACCAGCAGTGCCTTCCACGACATCCCGTGGAGATATATTTTACTAAATTCAACAAGCATTTGGAACTCTAGGCCTATGGCCCATTAACATACCCAACGGAAGGTACCATATCTCCCAACTTCATAAATTCTGTTTCTTGTAGAGGACACCGTTTTCCCAGTCACTCAGGCAGGAACCTTGGAGATTTCAAGGAATCTTGCCTTTCAATCCAACCTTCCAATACAGTCTGTCTCTGTACCTAACCCTTAATATATCTCTCCCTGTAATGCCAAAGAAACTGAGCGAGACAGAGATTAGAGACCAATTCAATAGTTTATTAAATGGAGAAAAATACTGGGACCAATGGATCCCAGGGCTAGACGAGACTGAGACTATCATCTCAAAGAGTCTAGCCCCGAGTATATCCGGACAGCAAACTTTTTTATAGGATAACGAGAACAATGGCATAATGGAGGTAACTAGGTGGGTATAATGTAATGGAGGGAGGTTACTGATATTCTAATGATGTCTAAAATGGATAAATCTTTATCTTGTTAAACATTAAGAAGGAATGTCTATAACCTAAAGATATAAAACCTTTATTTCATCAAACATTAGGAGGGAAAGGTTATAACGAGGCAGAATAACTAAATAGGACAATTGGAGAAACTGGGTCACGACATTAAAAAGGGAACTTTGGCACAACATCCCTCCTCCATGGTTCAGAAGGTTGTTAGCTCTTAACTGGACTACTCCCATAGCTTCCAAATGGGGTCCCTCCCTTCTCCAATTCATCTACCACATCGGTTCAAAAGTGATTTTTTTCCTTCTTCGTGACTTTACACAGATTGCCCCCTAAATTTGAAACTTTTCCCCACATTTCTGCCTTTAGTATTCCTTAACTTCCTTTAATGTTCAACTTAAGTGCCATCTTTTGGAAGAAGCCTATCCTGAGTGCCTTTCCTCCCTACCCCGTATTACTTTGTATATATTTTGTATTTATCCGTGTATGAATTGTTTCTTTCCAAAAGGATAAGAACTCATTGAGAGCAGTGAATCTTTGTATCCTTAGTAAACTAATAGTTAAGCCTCTGTTTAGGCCAGGCATTGTGCTAAACCTAGCAGAATCCTTGGCACATAGTGAACTAAGGATACTGAAATTTAGTATCTAGAACTTAGAACCTAGCACATACAGGATCTTTAGCAGATAACTTGTTGAATGAATGAAATAATATAGACTTTGAGTCAGAAGTCAGTTCTAATTCTGTCTATGATACAAGTTGTGCAACAATATCATTTAACATCTTAACAAACTCTCACTTTCCTCTTCTGTAAAATGGTCAGTACTTAACCTCATTTCCTCTCAGGGCAGTTGTGCATTGTATATAGTTGGTACTTATTAATTATTGAATGAAAGAATGTTTCAGATGATAATGTATGTAAATTACCCTTCTACTTTAAAGTACCATATACATGTCAGTTGTCATGACCTAATAAATGAAAAGTACCTGAAAAGAAGGCAAAGATGGAAAATACTTTAAATATTGAGTATTGAAGTGTGTATAAGCATATAATGAGATACCAAGTTAAAAAATGTCTGCCCTCAAAGAACATATGGTCTACTCAGAAGTAAGGATGGGATAGAATAGAAAGTATAATGGAAGATAATATGTAATGGACAAAGAAGGTTCATGGTATTCTAGGAATATTTGAAAGGAAGGTGATAACTGGAAAAATGTGATATTCCAACCTCCTCATTTCATAGATTTTGAACGTTGGGTGGGGGCTTGAGAGGGGGGTATATCTTGACAAAGGTCACATAAAAAGTGGTAGAATTGAGATAATAAGCAATTACAGTCCTAAAGAAATTTAAACTTTAGCTCACAAAGATTTACAATTACATAACTATTGACTACTACAAATATATGTTGGGTAACTTCAACTGAGCTCTCACTGCAGCTAGGCAATCTTTCTATACCTCCCTCATCAAGTTATTATCCCAAGCTCCACAGTATCTCTTCCAAAGTTTTTCATCCCTTCTCAGACATCCATAGTTTTCCCCTTCTCCTTCCCTCTCAGTTGAGGTCGTTTCCTTACATTTTATAGATAAAATTGAGGCCATTTTTTGGAAGTACCTTCTTTTTTCCTCATCTGCTACCCTTCAGACTTCTGCCACTATCTCCTTCACCCCTCAGATCTAATTCCCCTTATTCTTTACCAAGGTCAGTCCCTGTACCTGAACAAGTGATTCTTTTCCATCCCTTCTCCTTCCACAGATAATTACCTTTGTAGTCCCTACTCAATTATTTTTCTAATTAAAATTTTTTTATATTACAAAATCGATTTACATATTAATCTTTTTTAAAGCAAGAAAAATAAAAGAGAAAAATATATTTCATTTTGCAGTCTTGAGTTCATCAATTTTCTCTCTGGAGGTGGATAGTTTTTTTTTTTTTTTTTAATTGTGAATCCTCTGGAATTGTCTTAAACCACTGTATTAATCATTGTAGCCAAGTCTTTCACAGTTGATCATCATTATAACATTACTATTTCTGTGTACAATGATCTCCTAGTTCTTCTCATCAATCTATATGGATTTTGCCATGTTTTCTGAAACCATTTCATCATATCCTACAGCATAATAGTATTTCATCACAATAATATGCCAAAACTTGTTCAGTTATTCCCATTTGATGAGCATCCCCTCAATTTTCAATTCTCTGCTGCCACAAAAAGAATTGCTATAAATACTTATGTTTATATAGGACCTTTTTCTTTGATCTTTTTGGGATATAGACCTAGTAATGATATTGCTGGGTTAAAAGATTTGCACAGTTTTATAACCCTTTGGACCTAATTCTTATGGTTGGACCAGCTCAGTACTCCACGAACAGTTCATTATTGTATCTTATTTTTCCTTCATCCCCCTTGAGCATTTATCACCTCTGATAGGTATAAGGTGGTACCTCAGTTGTTTTATCAATCTCTCCTTATTGGTTGCTTTTTTTTCTGTCTTGCATGTCTCTCTCATCCTTAGAAAACTCTCACTTAATTAACTTCCATCTCTACTTTCAACCAATGAAAAGGCTGCCAGCAGTAGCTATCTCCATGTTCTCTCTTGTTATTCCCTTATTGTCTAGTTTCAAACCTCATCATTTTTCTGTCCAATTACCAGTGATCTTTTAATTGCCAAATTCAGTGACTTTTTTTTCAATCTTCAATTCTTCTTGACTTTTTTTTCTGTGGCCTTTGACACTATTGTTCACTCTCTCTTTCTTAATATTTTCTTCTGTCTAGATTTTTACCTTCTATTTATCAGACTACTCCTAAATCGTCTTTGCCGAATCTAGATCGAGTGCTCTAACTGTAAGTGTCCTAGTGCCTCTTCTCCTTCTATATTCTTCACTTGGTAATCTTATCAATTACCATAGATTGAATTGCCATCTCTATGCTGATGATTCTCAAATTTACCTATCATGCCCTAACCTCTTTGCTTACCTCCCTCCAATCTTGCACCTCAGATGGCAAATATCTCAAAAGTAGATGTCTGATAAACATATTAAACTCAACATGTCCAAAACAACTCATTTTCTTTCTCCTTTAATCTCCATTATTTTTCCTAATACTGTTGAGGGCACCATTAGTACCCCAGGCTAACAATCTAGGAGTCATCCTAGATTCCTCACTATCTTCCCCCCTGCCCTCACCCCCATTTCCAATCTGATGGCAAGGCTTGTCGATTTTGCCTTTATAACATCTCTTATATATCTTTTTTTTTCTTGTGCAGGCCTTTTATCACCTGTTGGAAAAGCCTGATGGTGACTCTGCCTGCCTTAATTCTTTCCTCATTCCAAATCAATCTTTTTTTCAGTCACCAAAGTTATTTTCCTAAAGGATTGGTCCAACTATGTCATATCTCTATTCAATAAGCTCCGGTGGCTCCATATTACTCTCAGGATCAAATACAGAATCCTCTGGCATTCAAAGCTCCTTATAACCTATCTCTTCCCTCCCACTTTTCCAGATTTTTTACATCTTACTCTCTACCATGTACCCTTTGTTCCAGTGACATTGATCTCTGGCTATTCCACAAACCACACTTCATTTCTTACCTCTAGGCATTTTTATCAGGCAGGCCTTCATGATCCTGGATGTCATAGCTCCCTCCTTATTTCTGCCTGTTGATTTCCTTGGGTTTCTTTAAGTTTCTATTAAAATCTACCAAAAACCTTTTGTAACTTGTCTTAATCCTTGTACCTTCCCTCTTTGAATCATTTCCTGTTTGTAAATTATAAATTATTTCCTGTGTATATAGCTTGTTTGTACATATTTATTTACATGTCTCCCCATTAGATTGTAAGCTCCTTGGTTACCTTTCTTTGTATTGCCAGTGCCTTGCAAAATGCCTCACACATAGTAGATGTTTTATAAATGTTTATTTAGATTGATTGTCCTTGTAACCCTTGGGCGATGGGTAGTATAAGCATTATCTCAGTTTTTCAGATGAAGCACATGAGAAAAGAGGAAATGACTAGCTCATAGTGACATAGCTAGGAAGTATCAGAGCCATGAATAGAACCAATATTTTCTGATGCCAACAATCAGAGCTCTTTCCACTCTACATCTTATTACTTTTTCTTGCCGAATTTATTGAGTGTATGACTTAAGGCAGGTCCCTTGACTTTCTGGTCCCCATTTTCCCTATTCATAAAATGAGGGAGTTAGAGTAAGAGTGGGGTCCTTAATCCTTTTTGTGTTATATTTTTGGAAAACTTGTTGTAGTACATCTAATGTCTTAAACCCTGCCCCCATGTGAAATTAGGCTAATTTTCCTCAGAAAGCATTGAGACTATTCTTACAATTTGGTGGGTTCAAAGAAATACAGGTCTCAGTTGTTGACGTGAATTCCTTGTCTTCTGGGTATAAAAAGCAGTAGAGGGGGAGAAGCTGTAGGTGTCATCTATGATGATTGACTGGTGAATCATAATGGGCAACGAAGATAAGGGAGCTTTGCTCAGCTGGATAACTTGAGGTGTTCTCAATGCCCATTTTGGTTGAATATTCTTCTGCTATGTCTAATGAATGACCTACTGTTAAATTACCTACAAGTGTCTAATTTTGATCCGGTATCAAACAATTTATATTCCCAGAGGATTGGCTTGAGTCAGATCTATTGCAGAATTCGGAAGTGACCTACAGACCATGTCTCAGAATAGTGTTTGTAAATATAATGTATAAGATTACAATTATGTTGAAATATAGTTAACAAAACATTAAAAAACAAAACAAAGCCACACCCCGAATTAAGAACTTTTGGGTTATAAAGTTTCTTTTTCTTAATTTTTTAAGTTACATGTGTTGTTGTTTTTTTAAATTTGCCTTTTGGGGCAGCTAGATGGCCCAGTGGATAGAGTACAAGCCCTGAAGTCAGGAGGATCTGAGTTCAACTCTGTTCTCAGACACTTAACATTTCCTAGATGTGTGACCTTGGGCAAGTCACTTAACCCCAATTGCCTTAGTGGAAAAAAAATTTCCTTTTTGCCTTTTCTCTGCTCCCTAGTCGGCGACAACAATAAACAAAACCCCTGGTATAAACATGTATAATCAAGCAAAACAAATCTTCACATTGACCATGTTATTATTCACTTATTCACTCTTGAGTCCATCTGTCAGGTTGGTAGGTGTGGTGTTCTCTTCTTTAAAATATAAGGATTCCCTGTGGGAGCAGGTTTCTTGGGGAGGTTTTCTGGAGGCAGGCTTAGTTTCAGTTCAAAGTAATAATCACTCCAAATGCAGCCAGCTGATAAAAGTTCAAACATTTATTTTCTCCATCCCTGGGTCCGGTAGCTTTCTTAAGAGGCCTCAGCTTTCCTTGGATCCAAGAGCTTTTGTTGCTAGTCTTTTGCCTCTAGCTCAACTCCTAATGTCTCTAGCCAGCACCAAAGTGAAAATTGGAATGAATCTGTTTTGCCTCCGAGAGAGGGCTTCTGGCTCTCCCAGAGTGCTCCTCTCTGACTCCTGGCAACGTTCGGAACTAATTAACTGACTTAAACCTCTGTCAGCTTTTTATAAATGATCTCTTAAAGGTTGACTCCTCCTCTGAGGGAAGGGATTAAGGGAGGTGTGAATTCACAAAGTTAACTTTGTGAATCTCCCATACTTGTGAACTCCAACGAGTACTTAAATACATTAGTGAGTTAGAGAGTTTGCTAAATACCATGCTAAATTAGATGATTATTGTCTCTTATCAACTCTAATGAGTTTACACTTTGTAAGGATTCCAACAGGTAGCACCACTGTGCCACCTAGCTGCTCCTCCCTCTTAAAATTTTTAAAGAAAAATAGCATTCTGTCACTTTTATACTATAACTTGTTCAGTCATTTTCCAGTTTATGGTTTCCCCCTCAGATTATCATTTTTGTCACTTGAAAATGAGCCATAAATTTTATACATCTTTTAAGTTAGTTTATTTTATTTTAAGATTATTCTCTTAATCTACCCTTTGATCATTTTCTTCTCTTTCTTATCTAGCTTTCTGTTGAGTGAAATGTATTTCTGCACCCAATTCCCCATTCCTCCCCTCTTAAATATCTACTTGCCCGCACTAATTACACAAAATAAATTCCCCTAATCTTCCTTTTCCTTTTACCCCTTCCTCTTTTTTTCCATTCTTTTCTCAAGATCATCACGATATAACAGAACATTTCCCAGGACTTCTGCTAATTAGACTCTAATGCCTTTTGATGATGATAATGCTCTAAAGAGATATTTTATATATATTATAATCTCATATTTGAATCCTTGTGTGGTTTATTCGTGTTTACTTTTCTATATTTCTCTCTATTCCTGTGTTTGAACTTCAAATTTTCTACACAGCTTTGGTCTTTTCATCAGGAATTCTTGAAAATTCTCTATTCCACTAAAGATTTTATTTTGGTCCCCTGTAAGATTATACTCAGTTTTGCTGGTCAAATTACTCTTAAAAAACAGCTTATTTGTCAAAATACATGCAAAGATAGTTTTTAACATTTATCCTTGCAAAACCCTCTCAATGCCATCATCTCCTCTCCTTTTCCTCCCCTCTCTCCCTTCTCTCCTTTCCCTCCACAGCAAGTGATCCAATATAGATTAAATATATGCAATTCTTCTAAATATATTTCCACATTTATTATGCTGTACAAGAAAAATTGGATCAAAAGGGAGAAAAATTAGAAAGGGGGAAGAAAAGCAAGCAAACAACAAAAAAGGTGAAAGTACTATGTTGTGTTTTACATTCAGTCCGCATAGTCCTCTCTGTGGGTGTAGATGGCTCTCTCCATCACACATCTATTGGAATTTACCTGAATCACTTCATTGTTGAAAAGAGCCAAGTCCATCACAGTTGATCATCATATAATCTTGCTGTTGGTATATACAATGTTCTTTTGATTCTATTTATTTCACTTAACATCAGTTCATATAAGACTCTCCATGTCTTTCTGAAATTAGCTTGCTGATCATTTCTTATAGAACAGTAATATTCCATTACCTTCACATACCATCAGCCATCCCCCAACTTAAGGGCCACTTAGTTTCTAGTTTTTGGTCAAGTTATTCTTTTTTTTTTTATTATTATAGCTTTTTATTTACAATATATATGCATGGGTAATTTTTCAGCATTGACCCTTGCAGAATCTTCTGTTCCAACTTTTCCCCTCCTTTCCCCCATCTCCTCCCTCAGATGGCAGGTAGACCAATAGATATTAAATATGTTAAAGTATATGTTAAATACAATATATGTATACATATCCATATAGTTATTTTGCTTCACAAGAAGAATTGGACTTTGAAATAATGTAAAATTAACCTGAGAAGGAAATCAAAAATGCAAGTGGACAAAAACAGAGGGACTGGAAATGCTATGTTGTGGTTTACACTCATTTCCCAGAGTTCTTTTGCTGGGTGTAGCTGGCTCTATTGATTATTGAACAAATGGAACTGATTTGGTTCATCTCATTGTTGGAGAGCCACGTCCATCAGAATTGATCATATAGTATTGTTGTTGAAGTATTTAATAATCTCCTGCTCCTACTCATTTCACTCAGCATCAGTTCATGTAAGTTGCTCCTGGCCTTTCTGAAATCATCCTGCTGGTCATTTCTTAGAGAACAATAATATTCCATAACATTCATATACCACAATTTATTCAGCCATTTTCCAATTGATGAGCATTCAATCAATTTCCAGTTTCAAGCCACTACAAAGGGGGCTGCCACAAACATTTTTGCACATTTATAGGTTCCTTTCCCTTCTTTAAGATCTTTTTGGGATATAAGCTGGGGAAGTTATTCTTAACCATTAATTTATAACCTTTGTTTTCTGGAATATCATTTTCCATTCTCTCTGCATCTTTATAGTAGTGGTTGCTAACTCATATGATTCTGATTGTGATTACTCAGTACAGTAGTTCTTTCTGGCTGCTTGAAGTGTTTTTTCTTTGACCTGGAAGCTCTGGATTTTGGTTATAATGTTACTGGTAGTTTTCATTTGGAGGATTTTTTAGGAGGTGTCCAGTAACTTAACTTTTTTTCTTCTTGATTTGTTTTCCAGTTCAGTGATTTTTCTATAAAAATAACATATTTTTTCTATGTTGTCAGTTGTTTGATTTTGTTATTTCATGGAGTCAATTGTTTCTATTTTGGCCCATTCTGATTTTCATGTGCTTAGGCACGATTTTGTACCTCTTATATCAAGCTGTTAATTTTATCTTTGCAATTCTTGATTGTTGTTTTTCTTTTATGTTTTTGATTCTTTCATTTAATTAATAAAACATTTTAACTCAAAAAAATCCAACTCTTTGGCATTTGGATCAGTATGACGCTGAACGATAGACCAATTTAGGCAGGATTGTCATTTTTATTATATTAGCTCTGACTACCCATGAGCAATTGGTATTTTTCCAATTGTTTAGATCTGACTTTATTTGTATGAGAAGTATGTTCATATAGTTCTTGGGTTTGCCTTGGCAGGTAGACATCCAAATACTTTATTTTGTCTACAGTTATTTTAAATGGAATTTCTCTATCTCTTGCTGATGGGCTTTGTCAGGAATATATAGAAATGCCGATGATTTTTATGGGTTTTCTTTTATATCCTACAATTTTGCTATAGCCATTATTTGAGTAGGTTTTTGGATGATTTTCTAGGATTCTCTTAAGTATAACATCATATAATCTGCGAAAAGTGATAGTTTTATTTCCTCTTTGCCCATTCTAATTCCTTTAATTTTTCTTTTCTTATTACTAAAGTCAACATTTCTAGTATAATGTTGAATAATAGTGGTGATGATGAGCATCCTTGTTTTACCTCTGATCTTACTGATAATGCTTCCAGCTTCTCTCCATTACAAATAATGCTTGCTGCAGGTTTTAGCTAGATAAAGCTTATTATTTTAATGAAAACTCCCTTTATCTTTATGCTCTGTAGATTAATAGAAATGGGTGCTGTATTTTGTCAAAAGCTTTTTCAGTGTCAATATTGAGATTATCATGAGATTTCTGTTGGTTTTATTATTGTTTATCATCGATTATGGTAGTAGTTTTCTTGATTTTGAACCCATCCTCCATTCCTGGTGTAAATCCCTCTTGGTCATAGTGTATTATCCTGTTGATAAATTGCTATAATCTCTTTGCTAATATTTTATTTAAAATTTTTGCATCAAAGGTTTATCTAATTTTTAAAAAAATAAAACCAATTCAGTTTTATTAGTTTGTTTTCTTGTTTCAATTTTACTAATCTCTCCTTTGAGTTTCAGAATTTCTAATTTGGTATTTAATTAGGGGATTTTAAATGTGTTCTTTCTCTAGCTTTTTAAAAAATCAATTCATTGATTTCTTCTTTCTCTATTTTATTCAAGTAGCTATTTAGAGATATAAAATTTCCCCTAAGAACTGCTTTGGCTATGTCCCATAGGTTTTGGCATATTGTCTCATTATTGTCATTCTCCTGAATGAAATTATAGATTGTTTCTGTAATTTTTGTTGTTTTCTCATTCCTCCAGGGTACTTTTTGACTTTAGATTTTATGCTAAGGCTGGGTTTTTCATCCTTTTGGAGGGAAAGTCTGGACTGGTCCTATCACTGCATTTTGAGGGGTAGTAAGTATTGTATTATTCTATCAGGGACAGCTCAGGCTGGGATATTTCAAGACTTCAGTCCTCCCAAAATAGTCTGGTTCAAAGCAAAATTTTGTTGCTACCTCCCTGTTTTGATCTCTGCAAGTTCTTGACCTAGTCTTGGGTCTGAGTAACGACTACCTCTGTAGTCTTAGCTACTACTGGCCCTAGGAAGTTCTGCTGGTTCATAGTGACCAAATTTTAAGTTCTCTTTGGTAGGGAATTCCTACCCTTTATTCCTTTGCAGGTTTTAAACTGGGTGAGAAGCTGAAACTGAGATTCTGCTCTGCTTCTGGGATCCAGCCTCATACCTGCTACTTGCGTCTGAACTTGTTTATGGTTCACTAGATAGCCCTGGTCTTTCTTCTGCTCTCCATCTATGAATGCCACTCCTAAGCATAGGTCAGTCCAGCCAGGATCTGGGTAGTAGGTGACAGAATTGCCATTTGACTACTGTACTTATCATGCAACCCTAGTATGGGTCTGGGAACCTCCTCTTGCCCTTGTGCACAGTCTCTCCCTGCATTCTGGCAAGGTGTTTTGCTCTTGGCCAGACCCTGTCAGCAGTGATCACAGTATCCACCTAGGCTGGAAAATTACTCAGTTTTATTTTTTCTTGGATTGCTACATCTGGCACCAGAGTACATTTTCTAGATCTGTTTGGAGGAATTTGGGAGGGAGTTTGCTGTAGTGCTTCCTGCTATTCTGACATCTTGGCTTTGCTTCTGACTAAAGGCTTTTTTGAGGCCCTTTCCAGCTCTTCACAGCTACTGATTATTCAGTGGTGCATCAGGTCCAGAATATAGGCAGTTTTCCTGATGGAGAAGGAAATAAAGCCTTAGGAACAGGTTACATTTGAAAAAGGTTAGAAATTTTAGTAGGGGAAGGGGGTGATTTGCTTAAGATCCAGACAGGAAATCAAACCAATTGGATGGAGATTTATTCCTCGGGGTCTCAGCTGAACCAAAAATCATAGAAGTTAGGAAGAAGAAACTAGCCAGATATAGTTGTCTAGAGTTTCTGATAATTTGTAGGGAGAGGAGAGGGAGAACTTTTTTCATATACAGTTGAGAACTGTCTTGAAGCCCTTAGAAAAAACCCTAGTCTAGGGACCTTTTAAACCCATAATCCAATCCAGTCTGATGGCTTTCTGAAAAGAATTTAGCCTTAGGCCCCCTTAGGAATTGTGACTACAAGTCTATTTCTTGGGGTACTAGTTGGAATCAGTCCAGGACACTTACCTTTGGGCCAGAGCTTTCACATTTCATCATTTTCTAAAACTATCCTGATCACTAAACCCTGCAGTTAAATTACCCATGTCCTCCGACCTTTCTTAGTGTCTGAACTGGTTTTCTTCCCCAGGCTCAGAGAACTGCTATATCTTTGCCCTAATTATTTTTTTCCCCTTTATTGACTCATGGAATTTAAGCTAGCAGAGACTTTAGAGATCATCTAATCAACTTCATTTTACAGATGATTAAACTAAGGCCTAGAGAGGGGAAATGACTTGTGATTTGCCTTAAATTACATAGCTAATCCAAGATTCAAACCCAGGTCCTCTGATTCTGAATCCAGTACCTTTCAGGTGTATTCCCTTCTTTTCATCTCCCTCATTTATATAGAAATGGGATGAAAGGGTCTTACTGCTCTGGAGACTTGTTTTTACGTTAGGACAGGGTAGAAATGGAGCCTCTACCCTACTTAAGCATAGCTCTGGGGCATCCATATGGACAATATTTTCCTTTTTCTAGTTTTGGTGCCTGTTTACAGTATTACCCCTCCCCCCCACCCCTTTTTTTTCTTAACCTGATTGCTTATTTACTGAGGCATATTTGCAAAGGAAAAGGGAATATATAGATTCAAGATCAATATGCCAGGAGAAGATAAGTAGAAACTTATTTTAAAGAATCCATCTAAATCCTAAACGTCCTAAACTCTTCTATTTTTATAGAATTCCCCAGATCTAACTTGGTTCACTTGGGCCAAGACAATAATGGAATATCTCTTCCTAGATACCACTTCTAACCCCATTCCATTCCTTTTTTTATTGTAGTTTTTTTATTGACAAACATATGCATGGGCAATTTTTCAACATTGACCCTTGCAAAACCTTCTGTTCCAACTTTTCCCCCCTCCCCTAGGTGGCAGGTAGTCCCATTTATGTTAAATGTGTTAAAGTATCCCATTCCATTCCTATTTGGTTCTTCACCCTATTACCAACTACTTGATATATAATTTCCCTTCCTCTTACTAACAAGAAAATATAAAATGGGTACAGTTTTCCTGTGCTTTTGATTCTTTGATGGATTCATGGTCCCATTAATGGAATGAGGAATACTTTGTCCACCAGGAAAGACTATAACCCACTCATTCTTTCCTATCCTGAGAGATAGATGCTTGGCCATATTGTCTTATAAATCTCCCAATTTGAATATTCTAGAAATGTTCCTATAATCTCAAAAATCAGAATAAATCACTCTTGATCACTTGTCCTACTAGAATTCACACAAGATTTTTGGGCAGGAGAGTGACATTACCAGATTTGTTCAATGTAAAGATTGCTTTGATTGTGAACTGAAGGGAGAAGAGAAAACCTTGAGATAAGAAGACTGTCTAAACCCTATGGGCTATTTAAATTTTTTGAATTTATTTTAAACTTACATACAAAAAGACAAAAAATATTTCCGTGTGCACAACACAACACAAAAAGAGTTTTCAGTGTGAAACCATTAATCCATTTGTTTGCTTTTTTTTAACACCATATAGTAAGCTACTCTGCTTTTCTATGCTTCCTTCTGAGTTTTCTTTTGTTCTCTGCTCTATACTTTTTTTTCCTCCCTTCCTTCCTATCCTGCCCTAGAGAAGGCCACCATTAGATACAGAAATGTATATGTGTATGTGTATATACGTGTGTATTATGCATTTACCTTGTGTATACACATGTATTTACACCATACTGTACATATTTCTATTTATCAGTTCTTTCTCTGGAAGTAGATCACATCTCCCTTCATAGGTCCTTTGTAGTTAATTTGAGTATAATATTCAAAATAGTTTAGTCATTCACAGTTGTTCTTTGAACAATATTGTTATAACTATACACAACATTCTCTTGGTTTTCCTCATTTTACTTTTCATTATTTTATACAAATCTTTTTCTAAAATGAATCAATTCATTTTTTCTCATAGCACAATAGTATTGCTTCATAATTATATACCACAGCTTATTTAGCCACACACCCCCAATGAATAGCATCTCCTTAATTCCCAGTTCTTTGCCATCACAAAGGGAACTACTATAAATATTTTAGAACATATAAATTCTTGTTCTTTCCCTCTGATTACTTTGGAAACAGACCTAATTGTGGTATTGCTGAATCAAAGGGTATACATAATTTTGTAAGTCTTTGGGCTTAATTCCACATTCCTTTCCACAGTGGTTGGAATTAATCCATAGTTCCACCAACAATGTATTAATCCCAATTTTCCCACATTCCCTCCAATATTTATCATTTTTCAAATCTGTATGCTATTAACATTATGAGATAGTGAAAGCCTGAACCATAGCCCTTTGCAGTGGGAGCAGAAAGAAGAGGAGAGAAAGCACAGAATGAGAGATTAAGAGAGAAAAATTCTAACACTTGGTAACTGATTTCATCTGTGGAATAAGGGAGAAGGAAGAATAGAAGTTGACCAAAGTGCCTCAATATATATAGCTCCAGCTGTTTAAGGCAGAGAGAGGATTCTTCCAAAGACATGAGGTTTTGGAATTTTCTATTCACTGAGGAATCAAATGAGGATACCATGATACCTGAGACTAATTTTATTTGGGAGGTTCTATATTTCAGATCTTTTCTTTAGACTGAACAACATTCTTCCATCTCAGGATAGCCTACTAATCTCAGTATAACTCTTTGCCCCTAACGCAGTCATCCAAGAAGAAGAGGCTCAGATGTCAGCCTTGTTTTTTGTTTTGTTTTTTTTTTTTGTTTGTTTTTTTTAATTTAATAGCCTTTTATTTACAGGATATATACATGGGTAACTTTACAGCATTAACAATTGCCAAACCTCTTGTTCCAATTTTTCACCTCTTACCCCCCCCCCTCCCCTAAATGGCAGGATGACCAGTAGATGTTAAATATATTAAAATATAACTTAGATACACAATAAGTATACATGACCAAAACATTATTTTGCTGTACAAAAAGAATCAGACTCTGAATTATTGTACAATTAGCTTGTGAAGGAAATCAAAGATGCAGGTGTGCATAAATATAGGGATTGGGAATTCAATGTAATGGTTTTTAGTCATCTCCCAGAGTTCTTTTTCTGGGTATAGCTAGTTCAGTTCATTACTGCTCCATTAGAAATGATTTGGTTGATCTCGTTGCTGAGGATGGCCTGATCCATCAGAACTGGTCATCATCTAGTATTGTTGTTGAAGTATATAATGATCTCCTGGTCCTGCTCATTTCACTCAGCATCAGTTCGTGTAAGTCTCTCCAGGCCTTTCTGAAATCATCCTGTTGGTCATTTCTTACAGAACAGTAATATTCCATAATTTTCATATACCACAATTTATTCAGCCATTCTCCAACTGATGGACATCCATTCAGTTTCCAGTTTCTAGCCACTACAAAAAGCAGCCTTGTTTTTTCTATGCAGTGAGTGAGGGGTAGTGACTTCTTATCAGTTCTCACAAGTAACAGGATGATATTGGGCAGCAGTTGTCACAAATGATAAGCAAGGAAGCACTTCAGTAACTATCAGTCTATGTAAAATTGAAAATGGGCAAATGTGACTTCTAAAACATAATTCTGGGCCTTAGGCATTGCTACTTTTAGTCAGCTTCCTGAGGATTCCATTTATTTTTTGGAGTGATTCAAAGGAAGACCTTATCTTTGGCTTAGAGTTTTCATATTTTCCCCACTATTTGCTAAACTTCTCATGATATCTGAATACTTCCTCCTTCCCTCCACCTCAGGAATATGCTTCCTTCCTTAGTCCTTGATCCTGTTTGGCTTTTTAAATTCAGAACTCTGTTACACCCAATCCCTAATTCCCTTTTCTCAAAAATCCATAGCATTCTCAAGGAAGCAATCATTTATCTTTTATTGGAAAACAGGTGAAGGAATAAGAATATAGTACTAGATTAAGTGACACTAAAACATCTAAACTGTTCCCTCTATCTAACTGCCTTATGACCTAGTTGGACTAGTGATCCTTTTCATATTAGGTCCTCCATAGTGATTTTTGTCACCCCTCTTTCAAGCCTTAGAAAAGGAGCCTTTGAATCTTAAAATATTAATGGGGAATTGGTATTAGTCCACCTGGCTTCTCTAGTGTGAGGTTATTAGTTCCTTTTACAATCCCAAGCTCACTCTTAATCAATTAGAAATCCTCTTGATTTTGTAGTGGACTTCTATTGTGTAACCTGTATGGTTCTTAAAGTCCGAAGTCCGAATAAGAATGTTCAAATACTGAAATGGATTGGTGATTTTATTTGGGCATTCCTTTCATTCATGCATATAGCAATTGATTTTTTTTGTCTGATATTGTTATCTTTGTCCATGTTCCATAAATTTATCAAATGCACTGAAACTCCTTGATTTCTCCTGACATCATAAGGATCCCAGTGGATTGATCTCTATGCATGTGATTCTCAGATCTATACATGCAGTTTTAACCTCTTAAGACCTCCAGTCTCATGTCTCCAACTGCCTTTTGGATAACTAGAACTTCATAAAGACACTTAAAACTCAACATATTCAAAATTGCACTCATTCTCCTCCCCCCCCCCCCAATCCTCCCCTCTTTAGAACTTTAGAGGGTATTACTTTGTTTTGTGACCCAGGCTTACATTCTAGGTGTCATCCTTGATTCTTCATTCTCATTTACCCTTTTTTTTTTCTCCCTATCATATACAATCCTTTGACAAATCCTATTGATTCTATTGCTGAAAAATGTTTCATATGTATATGTATATATATATATTCTGGTCTCTCCTTTGTCATAGTCACTATCTAGGTTCATCACCTCACACCTGAATTATTTCAATAATCTTCTGGTTAGTGTCTCCATCTCAGATTTCTTCCCATTCTAATCCATTCTGCTCTCAGCTGCCAAAGTTAACTACGTAAATAGCACAGGTCTGACCATATCACTCTCCTGCCAGATAAATTCCAGTAACTTCCTCTTTCCTCCAGGATCCTTCATAAAATCCTATTTGGCTCCTCCTTACCTTTCCAATCACTTTATACTTTATGCCCTTCCACACAGCCTATGCTTATTCACTGTTCCTGCTTGTTCCAGCTTTTCCATGCCTTTTCATTGGCTGTCCTCCGTGCCTGAAATTGTTTTTTCTTCTTATAGCTACCAATTTACTTCCTTCATCTCAGTTCAGTACTACCATGTTGAAAAGGCCTTTTTCTGGCTCCCTTTAATTCAAGTGCCTTCTATCTGAGATTACACCTAATTTGTCTTGTATATATCTTGCATATGCATATTTTCATGTTCTTCCCTCTCCCCCTCCCACACTAGAATATGATGCTCCTTAAGAGCAGGAATTGACTTTTATCTTTGTTTGAATCCCCAGAACATAGCATAGTGCCAGGCATGTAGTAAATGCTTAATAAATGTTTGTTGACTTATTGATTCAGGTTATTCACCTTGTCCTGATCATGTAATCAGCTCGTTTCCCCACCGTCATACATTTCACTTGACATCTTTTACTGTTGTCCTATCATTTGTTAAATGTTGCAGATTCCTCATACCTACCATGTCCCTCTTCATTGCCTTCTTGTTGCAAGTGAATCACTTACAAATGTTTGGCAGCTGTTGTATTCCATTTCTTGAAGCCATATAACTTTGTCTGTAGAATATTGATATTAAAAAAGATGAGATTCATTTTTGTGAGAAACTTAGGGGTTATGCCACCCATGCCATTGGATGATCTTGCCTATCCTTCTCCCTATACTCAATTCTCACTCCAGTGTGTTCCATTTGTTCTGTCTCTCACAGATGAACACACTGATGGGGTATGTTCCATAGATTGTCTAATTGTACAATAGTCATTTTTCATCCACTTAATCCTTCCTGTGTGAGTAGCCAGTCCAAATTCTCTTGGTTGGTTTACAGATTTTTTCCAGAAGCCTCCACACTTTTCTAGGACTTGTTGGAATTAACATGATGTACCATATGTACCATTTCAATACAGAAATTATTTTATACTTTGATTCTTCACTGTATCCCCTCCATTGCATAACAGACATTTTTAGCAAGCACTCATCTCTCTATTTTATGTCTCATATTTATGATCAGAAGGTGGTTGAACATGGTTATCTCTGGTATTAAATTCTTCAAAGAATTTTGAAGTATTTTTATATGACAGAGACTCTTTTTAGGAAGAAAGCCTTTTTTTTCCTAATGAAATTAGGGGAAAAAAAGTTTTTATTAATAATCAGTGAACAGTAAATCACCTTGTGGGTTCTTGTGTTTTCTATAATTTCTGGGCATTTATATGATGGTAAAGATGTGGACTATTGAAGGAATATGGCTTATGAAAGGCTAAGGCACAGTTCTTTCCTAATACACTCACTCCAGGATGATTTCCAAGTGTATATAAATGGAAAGGCAGGAAGATAGGATAGTAGTTGATGTTCTCTTGGTTGCCTTTTTAGGTATTAATAGGGTCAGATTCCCCCACACACACATTTTGGTATCTCTCCCTACTTCATTTACCTTGTGAATCAATCTCTCAACACCTTTGTAATTGTGCCATCTCTAATACGGATCTCCTGTGTGCTTGATTCAATCTAACTGTTTTAAACAATTTTCCTCAGTGCTATTTCTACCTCCTCTATAAATACATTTGGGATTGTACTGCTAAGAAACCAAATGTGGTGGTTATGCTTTTCAATTTTTCTTTTGTTATTTTTCTACTTTCATCCTTAAATGCCCTTGAGATCAGTCAATTGATCAATAACATTTATTAAGTAACTATTAGGCCTAATAGTTAGGCACTTAATATACTACCTGTTGTGATAAGTATTTGGGGATGTGAAAAGAGGCAATCCATGCCTTCAAGGAGTTTATAATCTAATAGGGGAGAAAATGTGCAAATATATATACAAAGTAGTCTATATACTGGATAAGTAGGAAATAATTAAGAAATAAAAAGCACTTGAGTTAATAGGGATTGGTATAGGCTTTCTGCAAAGAAAGGGATTTTAATTGGGTCTCAAAGGAAGATGAGGATGAGAGGCAGAATTGAGGAGGGAAAACATGGGAGACAGCCAAAGAAAATGCCTGAAACTGAAGAGATAGAGGGACTAGTTTGTGAACCAGTCAGAATTAAGAGTACATGCTGAGGAATGATATGTCAGATGACTGTAAAGATGGGTTGGGGACACTGAATACCAAATGGAGCATTTTGTATTTGATCCTGGAAGTAATAGGGAACTACTAGAGTTTGTGGAGTATGGAGGTGACACAATTCATAAAAATTGTGCTTCATAAAAAATCACTTAGTGGCTGTATGGAGGATGGATTGGAGTGGAGAGAGATTTGAGGCAGGCAGGCCCACTATCAGGCTATTGAAATATTCCAGGCATGTGGTGATGAGAGTCTTTACCATGATGGGGACAGTGTCAGAGGAGAAAAAGGGGCATATTTGAAAGATGCTGTAAAGGTAAAATTGATAGGCTTTGGTGAGAGAATGAATATAGGGAACGAGAGAGTTTAGGATGAATCCTAGATTATAAGCCTCTGATTGGGAGGTTGATGTTGCCCTCTTTGATAATAGGGAAGGGTAGGAGGGGGTATGGTTAGGGGGAAAAGATAATGAATTTATATTTTAACATGGCTATGTTTAAGATATGTGTTGGACTTGTAGTTCAAGATGTATGAAAGTCAGTTGATGTGAGGTTGGAGATCAGCAGACAGGTTGGTGCAGGATAGGTAGATATGAGAATTATTAGATGATGATTAAATCTATGGGAGCTGATGAGATCACCAAGAGAAGTATTGTGGAGGGAGAAGAAATGAAGATCCAGAATAGAACTCTGAGGGAAACCTATAGCTTGAGCTAGATGAAGATCCAGCAAAGGGATCCAGCAGAGTGGTTTAAAAAAAAGGTAGGTAGAAGGAGAAATAGGAGAGAGTAGTGGTTTCTCAAAGATCTAAAGAGAAGACAGTCAGTATCAAGGAGTAGAGAGTGAGCGTCAGTGTCAAAGATTGCAGAGGTTAAGGATAATTGTGATTTGAGGTCTGAGATCATTATTAATGTTGGAGATAGCAGTTTCAATGGATTGATAAAATTGGAAGCCAGATTGTAAGGGGTTAAGGAGAAAAGAGAAAGTGGAAGTATTTCTTGTAGATTGCCTTTTTGAAACATTTAGCCACAAATGACAGAAGAGCTATAGGACAATAGTTAGTGGGGATAGAAGAATTAAGTGAGGGCTTTTAAATTTATTTTTAGGCAAGGCAATTGGGGTTCATTGACTTACCCAAGGTCATACAGTTAGTGAGTTTTAGGTATCTAAAGCTGAATTTGAACAAGTCCTTCTTGAATCTAAGGCCAGTGCTCTATCCAGTGCCATCTAGCTGTCCCCAAGTGAGGGCTTTATGAGAATGGAGGAGACAGGAGCATGTTTGTAGGTAGTAGGGAGGTAGTAGGAGAAATTAAAAATAAATGACAGAATAGGAATGATATAGAGGGGAAGGAAATGCGAAGGAATGGAATTACTCAAACAGGTATAGAGATTAGCCTTGGCAAGGAATAAGGCTACCTCATTATGTGAGACAGGTGAAAAAAAAGAGAGTACCAGAAGACATCCAAATGACATGAGATGAGGAAGAGAAGAGGGAGCTCACAACAGATGGCCTTGATTTTTTTTTTCTGTAACATGAGGCAAGGATCTCAACTGAGAGCTTGGGAGGTTTGGAGAGTCACATGAAAAGGCTTGGAAGAGCCTCTATAGAGAGTAAGATATTGATAAAGGAAGTATAGTAGAATTGCCTTGCAGCAATCTGCTTAATTGAGGTTGTTAATATAAATCTATGATGGACTCAGTCAAAATGGTCATGTAATTTTTTCCTCCACCTTTGTTCTGTAACGTGTGTAGAGATGAAAGTGGTGAATAGTGGGAATGATTCAGGGCCAAGGCTTGGCAGGGAGTAATTGGAAATAAGAGAGTGCTTGGGATTCAAAGAGGAAGACCATGTCCAGTTTTTTCACCAAGGGGTCAAGATAGGGAAAATTGAGAGTACAGTGAGATATAGCCTAGAAGAAAATTGAGAGGTCAAGGGATTGGGGGTTACAGCAAAGAGAAAAATCAGGGGTTTGTAAGGGAAAGCAAAGGGAAGGATAAAAATGCAATAGGTTATAGTCCAATAAGGGGATTCTGGAATTTGAAGGTGATAATATTTGTGGGTGATGACAAGATCAAGGATATGACCATTTTTGTGTGGGGGTCAGGTAAAGGTAAGTAGGTAATGAGAAGTAAAGAAATTGAGGAACTGAGTGATTTAGGGTATTTGAGGGAGGGTCAGTATGTTTATTGTTCCCTTTTATGAGGAGGAATTGGGGAGAGGAGAGAGATAGTGAACCAGATACCAAATTTCATTGAAGGAAGGAAGGAAAGTGACCTGGAAATAACGAAGATAACAGTGATCAGGATGACTTGTTTGTTAGGTCTCTTGACCAGCTTTCCTTAAAACTGATGTTTCTCTGTTTAATGAGGTGATACTTGTTTCTTTGCTTAATGAGGTGATACATCTTGGAAATACCCATCATTCTTATTTGTCAGATTGTACAAATAAATTTATATTCTAAACTAGTGTTGACTTTGGCTACTGTCTCTACAAGAGACTTATGTGTTTGCTAAGGTTCTTTTTAAACTCTCTTGCTCTTTTTTCTTTATAGCAATTGATTTTTTATCAATTAAACTTCTATATAAAATTATTATATAATTGCTTTTTACTGTCTGTAACCCATTTTCTGTTATCAGTAACTTATTGAAATATGATAAGATTGAGTTGTTTCTATTGTGTGCCATCTCTTTTTCTCCTTTTACTTTCTTCTAGCTGTTTATACTTTAATATATCTGATGTCTTTCAGACATCCTGAAAGTCACTGAGAGGCAGCATGGCCTTGGAGCCAGAAAGATTCCAGTTTAAGTCGTGGTCATGTGACTGGACAAGTCACTTAATTAACCCTCTCAGTGTTCTGGCAACTTTTAAGATTATAAACTGCAAAGAAATGGCAGATTTCCATTAGCTGGAGAATTTCTTCATTCTGTACCAGTTTTTTATTTCAGTAAGTTCACAGGTCTAACCCCCTATGTCCAGCTTTATATAAATTCTCCTCTTTGCTCTAACAAATTAAGGTCTAACAGACAATGTATTCCCACATTAATGAGTCTTCTATTGTCCATTAAAATATAGCAATATCATTTTCTCTAATTCTACTCTTTTTTTTTTTTGCTGAGGCAATTGGGGTTAAGTGACTTGCCCAAGGTCACACAATTAGGAATCTAATTCTACTCTTAAGAGCTTAGTACACCTAGTATTGATTGCATCCCTTCAATCAGATTCATGATTTTAAATCATGAAGTTTCTGTGTAATAAACATGAGTCTGAACTCTCTCATTCCTTCTTCCTGAGCTGTGTTTTATGCATTTCATCATGCTCATCTATTCCTAACTTTATATTAAAGTCACAGAATGTCAAAGTGTATGTAGGTATAGTTTGTATTTCTTATCAAATTCTTTTTAAAAAAAATTTTTTCTAAGACAATTGGGGTTAAGTGACTTGCCCAGGGTCACATAGCCAGGAAAAGTTAAGTGTTTGAGGCCAGATTTGAACTTGAGTCTCCTGACTTCAGGACTGGTGTTCTGTCTACTACACCAACTAGCTGACCCTCAAATTCTTTATAGAATTTCTCTACTTCAATTTCCATATAGCCTTATTAGTTCATGAGCTAAATTTGCTCTCATGGTGACCTTTTTGCAAATATCAGGATCACTGGAATTGTAGATAACCAAATGTCTCACAAAATGATGTTGCTTGATGCCTTTGGGCATATGATAAAACAAACTAATTTCTTAGTCTCTCCAAGGGATTGGTTAACTGAGCCATCTTGCTTAGATGCAAAACTTTATTTTTTCTAGTTTCATTTCAATCAAGATTGACATGAGTCATTTCCTCCTGTATGTAATATGTGTGGTTGTTGGTGATTGGACAATGATATCATATTTATCATATATTAATAACCAAGGTGAATAGACTGAGATAAATTTTAGAGTCTAAAAACTCTGCTTTGACCTTTTCTCCCACCCTGCTGCCATCATTGCAGAAGCAGAAGCAAGCAGAACTGAAGGACATTTTGTATTTCCTTTGTTTCTTGGGTTGCTATGACCAAGGAATTCATTGACAAGTGGCCAACCTGCTGGTGGTCAGTTTCTCCGTTTGTGGCTAGGTTGACTTTTAGAAAGCAGAACCATACTTGGAACTTTTGCAGCATGTTAGAACTTGACGTAGCTTAAACTGTGTTGTCAGGGCCCATTAAGAACCCAGGATCCCCTTCTGTCCTATTTGAGAAGGCATCAGTGTGGGACTTTATAGGGGCTAAAAATAACTATCACATATGGTTAAGGTTTGTCTCAAAAAAAAGAATACAGCACTCCTTGGAAAATGCACAATCAAAAGTTCTGTCATTTTTAATATATACACCATAGAGGAAAGTTTATAGTGATAAAGAATGAAAGATAAAAAAATTGGACAGGGAAATTGTCAAGAGAAATTAAATCAGAACTTTCCTAACATACATGTGTGTGTTTGTATGTATGTGTGTCCCCCTCCAAAAGGGAGTTGAAAATTTTATTCATCATACTTACACTTAATGGTTTCAAATCTCAACAGCTCTGGTTTTTGTAGCAAGGAAAGATATGTGTTTGAATCCTGGCTTTGACCCTTGGACTATTAAATCTGGTTATGTTTCATTTAAATCTCACTGGACCTCCGTCTCCTCATCCATTAAATGGGGCTAACATCCCGTGCGACCTATCCCTGAAGATTGTTGGAAGAAAAACCACTTCATACCTTAAAGTTCTATATAAATTATATTAATACATCCTGGGGACAAAGTCCTTGGGCAGAAATTACCATTTCTCCCTTTGAATTGTTTTATCCTAAGACATAATCACCCCAAAGAACTTCTCATGATCCCTCTCCCACCTATTACCCATTTTATACCCCGAAATAAATCACTCCGCTCTACTGTGTTCCAAGAAATCTTAATTTTCTTTATTGTTTGATTTTTTTTTTTGACTCGACAATGGTTTCTTTTTTTTTTTTTTGGAAGTTTTTTCTTTTTTTTTTTCTTTTTCTTTTTTTTGAAACGTACTCGTTGTCTTTATGAGTCTTTTGTTTTGTTCTCGTTAAATGCACTCGACCCAAAATTGGTTTGGCATATCGAAAAGGAGTAGACCAAGGTGGGGCAGGTGGGTGGCGGGAGGACAGGTGGAGGGAAGCCCAAACGGACAGAGAGAAAGCAAGGGTGAAAAGAAGGGTAAGAGGAAGACAAGACAGATGGGAGAGACACAGAGAAGGACAGACAGAGGGTAAGAGAGGCAGAGACATAAAACGGGGAAAGAAGGTGAGGGAACCAAGAAAAATGAAAATCCAGAAACTGCCTCCCACAAAATTTTAAGAGGGAAGGAACTCATGAGCCCAGGGAAAGGAAAGTAGGGGGAGGAAACCAAGAACCTTCTCTATACAGTGGGTCCTATCCCAGCTGGGGTGGGGGTGTCAAGGCACCAGGGCTGGTTGGGGTGGGGGAACAGTTGAGTTCTCTAGGGTGGCTTGGAGCTGAGCTGCAATGGTCTTTGTGTCCCCACCAGGGGGCCCTGCCATGCAGCTATGAGGCCTAGGAACCCTTGCTGTTGCTATCCCTGTCCTTGCTAGATGGGAACCTCCTGACGTGACTTCACCCTACCCCCATGATTGTCCATGTCTGGGGAGATAAGGGGAGGGTGTGTGTGGTTGGGGGGGGGGTAGTGGGACTCCTTACATTCCTTCAGGTTCTACAGAAACCCAGGAGTTCCCAATCCCCAGCTGGTGTCATATGGCTGCCCCAAGTTTGAGGCAGAAAGGGTTGGGGCCCTCTAGGCCTTCTACCCGCCAGCTCCATTCTCTCTCCTTCCCCTCCCCCCAAACTGGGCTTTTCACAGCCCTCCCCTACCCAGGTGGCCCTTTGCCACAACCAGGGAATTGAAACAAGAGGTCACGGGGATATAGCTCCTGCCCTAAGTCTCCCAAGCACAGAAAGAGGGAAAATGTGTGGGGAAAATGGTGATGCAGGGCCTTTGTATGGTCCTTGCCTTCCCCAACCTGCCATTCAACCCAGGGGCTCCTGATAAAGTGAATTTAGCACTTCTACCACAGAGTCACTTTGTCTTACCTAGGAGAGCAAAAGATGGAGATACCGTGTTCTCCTTCTGTCCTCTCCACCCCATCCCCCAATGTGGGACAAAGCCACCATTCTTTGGTTTGACCCCTTCTCCCCCACATGATGGGGACAAGCCAGCCCCAGCTCCCCAGGAGGAGGGAGGGGGTTTCTAGCAGCAAATAAGATTCCCCCAAGACCCCTTAAGTCTCCTCCTACCACACATACTTATTCCCCAATTACTCCCTGGAGCTCCTGTCCCCCAAACCAAGAAGTTAATGGCAGCAGCAGGCTGAGACCCAAAGATGTTAGAAAACTCATGGCACTTGTGAGAAAAGTGGTAGAGGAAGGGTGTGAGGTGGAGAAAGAAGGAATGGGGAGAGGTTGCCCTTTGGGAAAATGGCCACAAGGGACTCCAGGGACCAGTTGTAGCAACACTGCACAGTTGGGCTGTCCCATTCCTACCCCAAGAGGCATGGAGAGGAGCCCTTAGGTGAAGATGATGAAAAAAAGGTTGAGAGGAAGGGAGAATATAGCAGGGAGAGGCACTCATGAGCAGATTCCCCCCAAAAAACCAGCTTCTAAGAAGTGTAGGAGGTTTGAAGAAACAGCCTGACTGAAGTGTCCCCCTATGCCTTCCCAACTGGGGACCCCTCACATTTTCCAGAGAGGGGCAATTCCACCACTCCAAACCCTGACCCCAAGATCCATGGACACAAAATTACCATTTTACCCTTCCCTACTCCAGCACCTGGGGATTGGGAGCCTTTGCCTTTTTTTTTTTTTTTAACTCTTCCTTTAGCCCCTCTAGACAGAAAAATGACGCCTTTATCCCTTTGCCGGTCCTGAGGCCCAGAAGCAATTTGCAGGTAACAGAACTTAAAAGTTCTGAGGTGTAGCCACCTCAGGAAAGCATCTTTGGGTCTGAGGCGTCTCCCCTTGGCAGAAAGGGAGGGGCAAGCAGTGGGACACATGCCCCAGGAGAGACGATGCTAGGGACTGGATTCGGAGGGAAATGACAGGAACATGGTGCCAGGAAGGAAAGAGGTTGTGTCTCTTTTGCTTCTTGTTTTGTTTTTTGTTTTTCTGTCTTTTGATTGTAAAAAGCTGCCATGGAGGCCCCCACTCCAACCTGGCCAGGATGCACGCACAAGCAGAGAGAAGTCTTGGCTGCTGGGTAGGTAGGTGGGTAGGTGGGCAGGTAGGTGGGTAGGTGCTCTGGTTGGTGGAGAGCCAGAGCTGGCCTGGGCTGTGGGCTCCCAGTGGCTTCAAGTGATGAGATTTTTTTTTTTTGTAATTTTTTTCTTTTCCATTTCGTTGAAATATTTACAGCAATGGGGGAGGAGGGGAAGGGTAAAGAGGCCCCCTGCCCCAGGGAGAGTTCCAGACCCAGAATCTACTCCCCAGAGATCTGAGCCCACAGAGCTGGGAACTGCCCCCCCCAAGGGGTCACCCCCAGGGGCTAGGGGCCCCATGGGGGGTTGTGCTTAGTCAGGAGTCACCCTGGGGGGGGTCAGTGGGTACAGTCTTAGGGGAAACTCAGAGCAGGCTTGCTTCCAGGGAGGGAATGAGGGGTAGTTGGCTCAGAAGAAAGTTCGACATTTAAACCTCCAGCCGCACCCCTCAATTTCCCTCCTGGGGCTTTCCCTTGGGCTAGAACCCCCAGTTTCAGGGGAGTAGGAGGATACACAGAAGGCTGTCCAACTGTCCTTTGCCCTGAAATTCTTCCTTGGGGTGGGGCCTGCAAGGTTTCTGGCTGTAGAGAGGAACCACTGAAAGGTTTGGCAAAGTGGGGTTTTGGCAACCGCTTTACCCCTGGGCAGGAATTGAGGGACTGTGCTCCTCCAACATCTTGCCCATCTATCCCAAAGGGGCCCTCAGCTTATCCCCACGATACTCCCCCAAAACAGCTGGTGCATGTGGCTGTCGGGAACTCCTGTGTACCCTGTACATCAGGGACCCTGCCCCTTCAGAGTCCCCTAAAAGGGGAATGGTAGGGCCCATCGGTGAGGGGTACAGCTGGAGAGGACAGCCTGTCTTACACTCCATTTAGTTCACCCTCTATTTCCCCAAAGTCCTCTCCCATCCAGGGTCCCCCTCCCCTGGCACTGGGCCATCCAGCCCTCTGGGTCCAACGGGGCCCCTTAGAGGCTGGTGACCAGCTGCATCTGGCCATCACCATCAGGCCCTGGCCCCTCAAGGCCTGGGGCAGCCAGGTAGCCTTCATGGCTAGGCCGCCGCACCTGGTAATAGCCTTGCAGGGGGTTCCGAGCCACCAGGGCTGGGCGAGAGGTGTAGTAAATTTCAGGAGGACCAGGTGGGGCTGGAGGCGGGGGTGGAAGGGCCTCACTGGGCCCTTCTGGGCTACTGTCCGGGTAGGAGGGCGAGTCCCGCAGGTTGGCCCCACTGGCATAGAGCGAGTCCCGGCCAGGAGGGGAAGAGAGGGGTCGGCTGACTGCCCCATCCTCAGCCGCACAGCTCTCTGATTCGTCCAGGTCGCTCTGATACAGCACCGACTGGGCCCGGGGCAGCAGCAGGGGCTCCTCCAGGGCCTTGTAGAGCAGTTCGATCTCAGCCCGGTCAGCCCCCCCGGGCGCCCCTGCCTCTTCATCCCCACCACTACCTGGGACTGGTGGCACCGGGGGCTCAGGTGGTGGGGGCCCTTTGGCTGCCCCACTGCTACCCCTAAGATTGTTGTGCACCAGCTCTGAGATGATCATCTTCTCAAAGGCAGCAGCATCAGCCAAGTTTCGTCCTCGGGGTGGTTCTGGACCTCCATCCCCTGGGGGGAAGTCACCACTTCGTAAGGAGTAGCTGTTGTTAAAGTTGCCATTAAGTGGAAGGGTGTCCATGCCACATGCATCCCGGCCTCCTAGAGGGTGTTCTGTAAGACAGATGGACTCTGGTCAGACAGATGGCCAAGATGGATGGGAATATGGTGAGAAGGAAGCCATGGGGGGCTGCAGGTGTGGGTGGACTGATGAGCAAGGGAGCATGTGGGGGGCAGTTTTTCTCTCAGTTGCTCTCTAGGACTCTTCCCATCACCCTGGGAGTTAAGCCCTTCCCCACTTCTTACCTCTCACCTGCAGTTGGGCACACTATTCCCTGTTCCAACTATCTCCATCAGAGAGAACTAGCTTTCCCAGGCCATTCTATCACTCATCAGGAATTCTCCAGGGGATCCTGAGGAGTCATAGCTAGGGGCTTGGACACTTAGGGATATGAGGGGCCAAGGCTGACCCTGCCTAGAGAGGAGGGCAATCCTGTATGTTCTGACCCACACTTGAGGCCATCCCCGTCTGGCAGCAGCTACTGCCTTAGACTGTCTCCCACCTCCTGAAATATTACTGGAAAAGGGTAGGACGTACTGGGCTCCCGGTAGCTCCCTGTAGGTTTGCATGAGGAGAGAAAAGAGAGAAGTTTAAAATGAGATTGGTCCAGAGATATCATCTCCCAACTTCCAACATCCAGCCCCAATCCAAAGGTTATGAAACCACCTCTCAAAGACCTACATACCCCATGCTCATCACCCCCCTCCCAAAAAAAGTACTCTTATAACAACTCAATTTCCTTTAGTGGTTTGAGGTTCACAATTCTGAGGCAAGGATTATTATACCCATTTTCTAGATGAGGAAACTTGTCTGTGGTCACAGAGTAAAAGAGCTGCATTTTGAACCCAGATCTCCTGATTCCAAGTCCCACACTTCACACTACAACCAACCATGCTGCCTTTTTCAGCTCTGTCCCCACAGGTAGTCCTTTTACCTGGGGAGTTGAAGACAGGGGGAGATGAGGGATTGAAGCCCACAGACTCAGCAATGAGGGTATTGTAGGGGCTGGTCCCACCTCGAGGCTGCAGGACAGGGTTGGTTAGCAAGTGGTTCCCCATGGTACCTAGCAGAGGAGAGCCAGGGGTCAGAGATCACCAGAGGGATCAGAGGTTGACAGAATTTCAGGACTAGGACAGGAAACTTAAAGTGTCAGGAAGGGCTGGGCTGTCAGCCCCTCACCTCGGTTCAGGGTTGGGGTACTATTGATATCTCCAGCCATAAAGGATGATTCTGTCTGCTTCCTCACTGTGTCATTCCACATCCTTCGAATTCGGCTCTAGGAACACAACACAAGGCATGGAAGGTGACTGGAGAGCTCTCGGTGCTGAGGCTGGTGACCCCTCCACAGTGAGGTTAGCCCCCGACCTTTTCCTACCAGATCTCTGCTTTACCAGCCCCACCACTGAGCCCCTAAGCCTTGGCAGCAGCCCTACATACCTGGGTCCCCGTATAATAGCGGTTGTTGCTACGCATTGCCGAGGTCTTGAGGGAGCCGTGGGTACCTCCAGGGGGTGGTCGGATGCAGCAGTAGGAGTGGCGCAGGCACTTGCTGTACTCCTTGTGCACCTGAGGGAGTGGAGGAGGAGGCAGGGGTGGGTCAGTCAGAGTGGGCGGAAGAGGGCTAACTCAAGCGCTCTAAGAAGAGGCTGGGTTACAGGAGTCTCAAGAAGGTCCTCGGAGTGGAATCCAGAGGGGACAGACCTGAATATTTGAGCTGGGGTCCTCTTACCTTCTTCTGTAGAGCGCAGTGAAAGACAAAGATGAAGACCCCCTGGAAGGCATTGAAAGTGGTGAAGAGATAGGCCATGACTACTGACTCCTTGTTGATGAAGAGTAGGCCGAAGGCCCAGGTGAGACCCAGAAGGAAGAGAAGGGCTATGGCCCCCAGAGCCCAGGATCTATAGGGGTGGGGGGAAAGGTGAGTAGAGAGAAAGCATCAGAGTCAATTTGCCCTACAACAGCTTCTTGGAGGAAGTCAAGGTTCCAGAGGAGAGGAACAGCTTAGGTTAAGGTGGGGTGTGCGTGGATGAAAGGCCCTACAGAGAGGGGTGCCATCCCTCAGCCCATCCAACCCCAGATGGTCCCCCTTGCCTTCGGCCTCCTCCAAATTGGCTTATTGGCAATAAGCCAATAGGGTCTTTAGCCAGGCTGTGCCCAGGGTTTGAGCCCAACAATCAGTCCCTAAAGGCTGGAGCTATCGGGCTCCCGGGCTGGGATATCAAGTTATCCTCAGGTGGCCACTTACTTGATGTTGTCCAGGCGGCTAGAGTCAGGCTTGAGCACAGAGGAACTACGGATCATCTTGTGAAGTGTCACCATGAGGAACACCAGATTCACCTGAGAAATGAGGAAAGGGACAAGGACAGGGTGGAGGCCCAGTTAGGCTACTTGGCTTGGCCCATGATGCTCACAGGTCTTAGCCTACCTAGGTCTGATGTGAATGCTAAAGGGAAAGAACCTTGTGGTTTGATGCTGGAAAGGGGTGCTCACTCTGGGTGCCCAGGGGGTAGCCTGGGGCTGTTTGGTTTTTCCATTCTTACACCCATACCCATCAAAAACTGGAAACCCCTATAAAAGGGAAAGTAGGAGCCACTGTATATGACAGGAAGATTGGAAATCCTCACTACAGGGATGTAGTGTCACTAGGTTTGGGAGTGAGACAACTAATGGTTAAATTCTGGCTCAGCTACTTATTGCCTGTATGACCTCGGGCTAGTATTTAATATCTCAGTTTCACCATTTGTAAAGTGAGGAAGTTGTTTTAGAGGACTTCTAAAATCTTTTCTAGCTCTGTAGAAGTGTGAAATTCTATATGGGGGAGATTAGAAACCATCCTTCTTTGGGGGAGACCAGACATCATAATTAAATAATTAAACAAGAGAAGCTTTAACAGCACCATTATGTAGTGAAGATTAGGGTTAGGGTTAGGGTTATTCCATTTCTTGGGTCTCGAAAAGAGCAAGGTAGAATGGAGATATAGATGTGCAGTGTACAGAAATATCTCCTTTTCAGATTTTGGGGCAAGCCCCTTAGGAATGATTAGAAGAATTAGGGGGTAAAGACCACTATGATCAAGGGAGCTTGTTAAGTCTGGGGCTCTCTCTTCTGACTCACCACAATGACAAATGAGACAGGCCCAATGAAACTCCAGATGAAATAATTGTCTACTCGGAGCCAGCAGCTGTCAGACATAGAGGATAAGGTAGAGATTATGATGGGAAAGAGGAAGGAGAGAAAGCACTTATATAGCACCTACTAAGTTTTAGGTATTGTGCTAAGCACTTTACAGATATCTCATATAAGAGAAGGACCCAGGGGACCGAATAGCTCCATCTCCACCGCCAACAGGACTCCCCATTTTGTCCCTGAGGGGCTGATTCTGCTTAGTAGAGTGGAGCCTTGGGCCCCAGATTTCTGTGGAATCAGGAGGATGTACCCTCGTGCCTGAATGGTCCCATCCCAAGGACTAGTGCTGTCTGGGAGTTTAAGAGAGCAGATGCCAAAGAGACTAAGGGAAGAGCAAATACTCACGCCTTCTCGGTGCCGTAGCTTCGATAGTCGATGGCGGCAGCGATGCCCACAACCAGGGCTGGGAAGCAGTAGCCACCCAGGTAGTAGTATTTGGTGCGTGAGTATTCGCTCTCAAACACCTCCACCAACAGCAAGTAGAGATGCACGCCCTCTAGGCACAGCCAAGAGAAGGCTGCCAGGAAGAAGTAATGCAGCAGCCCCGCAAAGATGGGGCAGGCGATCTAGGGGCACAGGTACCAGGAATGAGGGGGAATGGCCATGCCCAGGCCAGTCCTCCTGCCATGCTCCCAATCCAGCTGTGCTCTTGAGCCCTGTTGCCCACTTCTCCCAAAGCTGGAAAAGCCCAATGTTAGCACATTTTGGACACAGCAAGCTAAACGCTGCCTCCCTCTCCTCAAGGAGGGAAAGAAGCCAGCCCTGTCACCCTGGGCATTGGGCTGCCTGCACCCTAACCTACCTCATATTGGGTCTTGTCAATGCCAACAAGGAAGAGCAGCTCAGCCAGGAAGAGGTTGATGCAAAGATTCTTGTGGATGGTGTTTCGGTCAGTCTGTAGCCCCCGAAGGAAGCAGAAGGTGGAGATACAGATTGCCAGGCAGACAAGGGAGATCACAATGCCCACCCAAGTGATGACAGACAGCAGCAATTCATTGATCCGACCTTGGTACTGAGGAGGAATCAGAAAGGCAATTTTACGATCCGTGATGCTAACTTTGGCTCAACCAGAGCACCATTGGTAGGAAATTGCTAAGGACAATATGGACCTCATTGGACCACCCATCTGAACCTTCTGACCCTTCACCAGCTGACTGAGTCCCACCCTCTTGTGTATGGTTTACCCCCTTCCCCCATGCTCTAGAATGAGAAGTAATGAAACTAGTGCTTCCCCCTCAATGTCAGGGGAGAAGGAGGCAACTGAGACAGCCAGGAAAAGTAGCCCTTTCCCCTTGTCATTTCTACTGCTCCATCCAGCCCCATGCCCTGAGCCAGGGGAGGTATTGATGGCTCCCTAGGCCCAGGAAGTTGGGATTCCCTTGGCATGCCTCATGTTGTAATGCCATGCAAAGCCAGGCTAACAAGCAGGCCCTGGCCCAGTGGAGCTGATGGAGCCACTGGCTTACGATCTCACGGTGAGCCATGAGCACGGCAAAGTTAGTGAGGTGGCTGCAGGCACAGGTGGTATGGGTCTTGTTGGAATCCACCAGACGACAGCCCTGGGTCGACCAGTAGCCCAGCATGGAACGCTCTGAGTAGTTCCAGAAGGAGCAGTTGGCATTGAAGTGGTTCTTGGCCTGTTGTGTGGTGGTAGTTGGGGGGTGTCAGAGTATTACAGTGAGAGGCAGCAGATCTGTGGAGTCCTCTCCAACCCCTCACCCCCACCAGGCTACAGCACAGCCTCAGACCCAGACACAGCCACTGAATAAGTGCCATGAGGTGGCACGGGTTTGTAAAATAAGAGTCAAGACAAGGACTTGGCACTCCATGCAGAGTAGGAGGCAGTACTGTAAAAAACAAACAAAAAACAAAAACAAAAAAACAAACAAACCACTGAACTAAGATAGAGTATAGAGTCTTGGGTTCAAGCCTCAAATCCATCTGTAAAAAGCTATGTCAAGTCACTGTAACTGAGCTTCAGTTTTGCCATATGCAAAAATGAGGGCATTGCCACAAGGAACCAGGAAGATTCCCTTCAAATTCAAAAATTCAAAGATCTACATTTAAAAATACCCTGCCTGGAGTAGGGATCCTAAGTACTAGGAATCAGAAGTTATAGTTTGGGAAGAGGAGATCTGACGGTTTCCTTGCAATGGTCTCAGTGCTGGGGAATGAACTCATATATTATATGGGGACATGGTCCAATAAGTTCTGCCCTGCCCATCTTCCCGTCCCCCAGACAGAGAACAAGATGGGACCCCTGGGAGGGTGGTGCTCTCGCCAGGCAAGGATCCTCAGAATCATCCCGAGGAGGTGAACATTGTGAGAGTCAGGAGCGGGTCTGTTTCCAGGGCTTACCTCTAGGTGGGCCACAGTGAAGATGACTGGGTCCATGAGGAACACGCGGCTAGATTCTTTGTTGATGGAGGCGGCAATGACTTGGGAGTTCACCACTAGTGCAGCTCCCCCAGGGCCCCCGGAGCCGGCCTCCCCTGCCAGCTTCACTGTGGCATTCTCCGTGGACAGAAAGAGGCCCAGGTTGTTATAAAGGATGAAGACAACTTTCACCACTCCTGGAACAGAGTGTGGCGAGAGCTGTGAGCACTGCTTCAGGTCCTTGCTCCAGTGTTTACTATTTCCTACCTTGGAATCTTAATCCTTCTTGTCCTCAGTTGTAAATTGGGAGGGTCACATCAGGGATTTGGGTGCTGTTGCTGGTGGTTTTTAAAGTTTTACTGTACCATGGGACCCTCTGGCATTGAAGCCCTCTGATGAAGCCCATGGATTCTTTAGTGGATTAATATACTTACATGCTTAAAATAAAATACTTCAGAGCATAAAAGTAATAAGTTATATGGAAATAGTTTTCAGAATTAAAAATGTTCACAGACCCACCCTCAATCAAACAAGTTAAGAACCCCTGGTAGAGATGACTTTGGAAATCTTTTCTAGCTCTAAGTCACTGACTTGCAGCATTGGAGAATTGGAAGAGACCTTGAAAGTCCTTTAGTCCAATACATACATAAAAAGAACCGCTGCTCTATACCCTGTTTAAGAAGTGCTAGGGAGGTCTCTGCTTGAAGATCTAGAACGAAGGGAAACCATTACCTCCCAGCACAGCCTATTTTATTTTAGGACAGCTCTGATTTTCAATACGGTTTTCTTGAGATCAAACCTGAATTTGTTTTTTTTTGTTTTTTTGTTTTTTTGTTTTTTTTCCAACTCTTCCCATTCATTGCACCTGTCTCTGCCTCTGAGGCTAGCCAGGGCATGTTTAATCCCTCTTCCATTTAACAGAGTGGATAATGAAACAGATACTTGAAAATGGTGACTATGCCCCATTTTTATTCTTCAAGCTAAATGTCTCCTATATGGTATAAATTCAAGGCCTTTCACCATTCTGGTTTCCCTCTGCTGGATGCCCTCCGGCTAATCCACATCCTTTCTACATGTGGTGCACAAGACCCTGTTTCTCCAGATGTGGTCTGACCAACCTGGACAGAGTAGAATGGCACAAGCATTTCATATTCCTCAAAGCTAATGAATGACTGCCAGAATCCCATCCTGGAGAGGATCCCATTCACTTTGCCCCCTTTGGTTTATGAAATAGCCCTCAGCTTCCATGATGAAGTTGAGTGCTGGGGATTACTAGAGCTCAGCAATATGGGTTTACTTCCTTCCCCTTTCTCTCCCATGGTACTGACCATTACGGCTGTTCTGCTTGATGGTGTTGGCAGAAAGTTGGATAGAGTTTTCACTGGGATACTCCTGGGGGAACACCAGTTCTTGTACCTGACCTTCAGTATTCAGCACGGTAACCTCGAGCACTGTGGAGAGACATAAGAAGTGCCTGAGTGCATTTGGTTCTGGCCTCTCCCTTCCGAGGACCTGAAAAAAGAACCCTATGAAAGGAAACTGGCTGAAGGAGCTAGACAAAGAGTTGACCCTCCATCATGGCCTACAGCCTTCTTGTCCATGCAAAAATCCCTTCTAGTCTAGGCAGGATCCCAGGTTTGTCTCAATAGTCAAGGAACACACCCAGGTAGGATGCTGGATTCTAGGCATGTAGTGGGAGTATGGATGCATAATCTAGTCATCCTATCCTGGGGCAAAGCAGCACTCTGCTTCCTGGTGTGGCCTTGGGGTGATAACTTACCTACATTCTGCTTTGCAGTAAGGAATCGAGCTGGTTCTTTCACATTGTCAGCTAGCAGGAAGGCCCCCTCCTCCAGAATGTCCAGCAGCATGGTGGCCGTGTGCACTTGTTCTGTGGCATTCATGTCTTTCCAGGACTCCAGGGCTTCTGGGCGAAGCAGGTTGTCCACGGTCTCCACAACTGCCTGTGAGAGGTGGGGTAAGTCAAACTGAGAGTGTCTGTTCTAATTTGTCTACCCCAGCTCCACTTTCCCTCCAACATCTCAAAGGCCCCTTCCAAGCCTTCTATTCATTCTTAGCCTTGCATGCCCTGGTCCCTAACGCCCTAGTGTCCATATCCTGCAGCCCTAGTGAGAGCACCGTCTATATCTCACCTTGATATAGTCTTTGCAAGTCCTTTCTCGCTTGTGCATCTAGGGCAGGAGAGAGATGTCAGATTCAAACCCCCAATACCCATACCCAGCCTCCCAGCCCCATTCTGTCTCAACTAGAGTCCTAAAGGTCCTATTCTCACCCATGTCACCAGCTCATCCTGATTGCCAGCACAACTGGATTCAGAGGTGAGCTCAGCATCTAGTTTCAATTCTCCCTATGCTCACAAGATGGTTCAGGTGTTATAGTTGCTAAACCTCAGCCTTTATAGTTGTTTCCTTTTTCAACAGGGGAGGAATGCCTCAAAGGTGGGGTGCAGAATTAGGAGGTATAGGCATGGACAGCTCAGGGGCTCCAGAATGGGTAACACCCAGGTTCCACTAGAGAATCTTTTTTTTTCCCTCCAGACACAGACACAGGGTCATCTTTTTAGTCTCCCAAATTTTCCAGCATGCGCATCACCAGGCCCACCTTGTTGTAGTTCTTGCCAGCTGACTCACGCTCGATGGGCCGGAGAGCCTGCAGCTGGGCATCCAGGATGTCCAGCAGCTGCTCCATTAGCTTCACTGAAGATGAGACATCACCCGCGTAGATGGAACCTCTGGTATGGCGGGCCAGCTCACTGGCAATGTTGGCTGCATTCTCACCACTCTTGATCTGGAGGCAGGAATCCCATACCATGACCATTTCCTTCTATAAATCCCCAGTTCACTCCCAACTCTTACTGAATTTCTCCCTGCCCATATCCTGTCCTACAATGCTCAGCTTTTCTCTCATCTTACTACTCTGGTTCTTCACTCACTTCCTGCCCAGTCCCTCTTTCTCCCTCTCTTCAGGAATCTAGGAGTTCCCTCTCACATCCCATCAGACCCTTCCATCCCCATGACACAGAGCCTCAAAGTGCGATGGAGCAGGGGCAACTGTTGGTACCTTCTGGGCTACCTGGTTGACCCAAGGGGAAGTACAGTTGCTGAGATCTGGGCCTCGGGGGTTCCAAAGCCCCAAGGCTGGTAGACACTGGAAGGAAGCGATACCTACAAAGATGGACAAAGACAGGAGGAGACAAATGGGAAAGGAGAATGAGTAGGAGAGAAAAAAATAAATGAGAAAAAGAGTATAAGCAGTGATAAGAAAATGGGAGAGGAACAAAAGATGAGATTGCAGGATTGACCAAGATGACGTTTGGAACAAATGGATGAGAAGAGACAGGAGATGGGAAAATGGAAGGACAGAGATGAGAAAGAGGGATAGAGGGAAGTTGTTGTGGGGAGCAGATAGTCAGAAGGATTGTCATAGGGTGGTGACATTTTCCATCTGCCCATTCCCCAATCCCCATGAGACTTCCACAGCAAGAACTTAACAATCACCACCACTTTGGAAGGTGAAAGAGATCACCCTAGCACACCAGAACTCACCTCGTGTGCCTTTGGGGCAGGGCCTTTCTACCAACATGCCTTGCTGGGTGGCTGGCCATTGGACCCTCCGAACTTCCCGGGGCTCACAGAATAGCTCAGGTGACACGTGTAGGTTGGGAGCCGGTGGTCTTCGAGTGCTAGGGGCCGGGGCTGTGGCAGGTGGCACATCAGGCCCCAACTGATTGATGGCACCCACAGGGTGAGTAGTGAGGGGTGCTCGGCGGAGCGGTGTGGTGGCAGCAGGCGAGGCCGTGCTTGTCAATGGGGTGGGTCGGGCTGTGGTTGTCGTGCTGAGGGGGGGTGAAGTGGCTGGGCCTATATTGTGGTGGGATGACAGAGAGAGGGTTAGCCTTGATACCTTTCTGGGCCCTTGACCCTATCCTCAGACACATCATACCCCAGTATTCCCAACCATCTTGTTACTGTTCCTCCTGATAAGGCCTCCAAGGATCCCTACTTCTCTCCGACTCTAGTGCAGCCAGTCTTTCCACAACCTCATCACAACAGGTAGGGCAGGTCTTACCCATACAAACAGATTTGAGGTCCTTTGCTATTCTGGTTCCCCTCCTTGGGATGTTCCAACTTATCCACATCCTCCCTGAATGTAGTACCCAGGACCACAATATTTCAGATGTGGTCTGGCCAACCAGGATAGAGTAGGATGGCACAAATACATCATTATTCCTGGAATCTAACGAATGACTTCTGGAGCCCCACCCTGGAGATGAGCCCTGAGGTTGCTGTCAGGCCATGTGGAAAAAAGCACCTTTCGTTAGGAGACAAGTTCAAATCCTGCCTGGTTCTTCTACCTAATGTGATTTTGGGCACGTTGCTCCACCTGAGCCTCCTTTTTATCCTTGTCTCTGAAATGAGGGAGTTGAGCTAGATGATCATTACCATCCCTCTTCTAGAATTCTATCCTACCCTTAAGATGGGGGTGGTACTGAGGATGAGGTCGAAGATGATCATGGCCATCCCTGTGTCAGATGTTGTCCTTACCAGCACTGGGGTCTGGTGGTCCAAACTCAAGACCGTAGCGCACCACAAAGTAGTTGTTCCACACATAAAGTTGGTTGTCACGGGGATTGTAATCAACTGAGGAGACAAACTGGTAAGGGTTGGGAAACGCCAAGCTGACGGGCTCTTCTCGGTTGGCATTAGTGTTGAAGGCATAGTCGACTCGATTGCCAGCAGCCTCGCTGTCATCATCCACATACACCGAGCGCAGCACGTAGAGGACACCACAAACCATGAAGGCATTGGAGGCCGATCGCTTATCATAGCCTGTCTCCCACGTGCCCTCAAAGCGCAGGGTGTAGGGATTGAGCTGGCTTACCACCAAACGCCCATTGTTGCTTTCCGTGGCATAAATGACCCACAGCCCATTCTCGTCCACGGCGAGGTCAATATCCGTCTTGCCCCCCCAGCGATAGGGCGAGGTATCATGGTAGTTAGCAGTGTTGATCACCGTCTCCCCGCTCTTGATACGCGTCCGTAGGTCATACTTGACTATGTTTCGAGTTCGTTCCTTATTGTAGAAGACGGCACCGTCGTAGACCACAAAGCCTGTGCCATCCACTCGGTTAGGAAGGCGGTAGGTGGTGGTATGGCGGGCAGCCACATAATCCTCCCAGGATGCATATTCCGTCAGTGTGTCTGTTCGATAGGGGATCCAGGGCATCACATAGATGCGGTCCCCAGCTTGGAGGGGGTCCTTGCACCATGCCCCTGACTGGTGCTCTGACTCGTGGGTAGATGTGGCCTCCAGCACCTTCTGAAGAGTCCCAGGGCACACGAAGACTGGGCCAGGGGCAGGCAGGAGAGGCAGGAGAGGGGAGGTAAGGGGGCAGAGAAAAGGCACAGGGGGAGAGAAAGAGAGAGAGAGATAGAAAAAGAAAGAGAAAGGAGAAAGGAGGAATCGATCACAGGAGGCCAGGTTACAAAGCAGGTCTCCCCTCCTGCAGCTGCAGTCACGGTTGCTTGGTGGGACTGGTGATGGGAAAGGAGTATCTGGGGTGGGGGTGGGGCACTCCCTTGCTGTTCCCTGCCCTGGAGAAGTTACCTCTGGAAGCTAAGAGTCAAGACCTGGTTAGTATGTGGGAATGGAACCTTTCTTTTTCATATACACTGTCTGGGGATAAAGGATCTACTTTGACACCACCCCTAAGTGTGTATAGAATGACTGAAATCGAGACTATAGAGATAGCCCCTTGATTTTTTTTTTTTTTTTTTTACCCACTTAGTGCCTCTATTTTTCTCCTTTAGGAAGTCAATCAATAGTCCCGTTTCCATGGGTATGTTTTGGAAGACCCACACACTCTCCTCCACTGGGAGACAGACTGTGCCCCACTTTCTCTGCCTGGAAAACTCGAGGGGATTTGGGGCTTGCACCCCAGTGGTGCTGCTGAGAGACTTCCTCCATAGCACTGGCACTGGCTAGGGTCCTCCCCAACCAGAGGCGCTGTGGAGGGGTTCCCAACACCACAGCCGGCTTCCTTCTCACCAGCAGCACTTCAAGGCCTCACCCCACCAGGGGGGGGGAGATGAAGGGAACCAGCTCTTCCAGTGATGCATAATGATGATGATGGTGGTGGTGATGATGATGATGAGGCCCAGTCTTCCCCCACACAATAAAGAGTAAGGAAGAGGTTTCCCGGGGACAAGTTCCAGCCTAAGATGCGGGTTGGGGGGGGGAGAAGGGGCGGCTCCCCTCACCCTCTTGCCGGTAGGGTTTCCCTAGGGGGTCACTACACGATCATTTCAGCAACAGACACTGGTACTCGTGCACATGGGGGAAGGACTGGCGTGAGACGGGGGGGAGGAGGCAGGGAGAAGAGGGGGAAAGGGCAAAGGGTAGCTATGCGGCGGAGAAGAGAGACAAGGAAGGGGAGGGGGCGGCGGCGCCAATCCTGGGTCCGAGGCGAGCCCGAGCGAGCCTGGGGAGAAAAGGTTAATAATGCTGGCGGGAGAGAGAGAGAGAAAGAATGAGAGAGAGAAGGAGAGAAAGAGAAAGAGAGAGAGGGAGAGAGAAAGAGAGAGGCAGGATAGGGGCGAGCAGAGAATTCACTCCAGAATCCAGGCCCGCCCAGGATTACTCGGGTGCAATCCCAGGTGCGGCCAGGAGGGGGCGAGGGAGGGAACGAGAATCTAGGATGAAGATAGGGACCCCCCCCACCAACCACCGACCCCCCTCTCCCTCCCCCGCCCCCCGATTTACCTGCGGCCGTCCCGGACTCGGGAAGAGGGATCAAGGCAGCGTTGGTGTCAGAAAGGTGGGGGCCCCGCCCCACCCCCCCCATTCCCTGAAAAGGAGGAAAACCTCGACTGCATCTCTGTGTTCGGCTCTGCCCGGCCCCTCCCTTCTCACCACCCGAGGACTGGACGGAAACTAATGTGGCCTCTTAACTCTGACTCCTCTTAACGACCGGGACCGGTTCCCCCCACCCCCGCCCGCCTCCACACGGGGAGGGGGGGCTTCTCGTATTTCCCACATTAAAAAGCTGTCACAAGATCACCATCACTGTAATTGTAAGATCGCAGACCCTCTAATCCGGGGGCTCTTAACCTGGGGTCCGCAGACCCTCCGGGGACGGGGGCATAAATTCAGGAGATCTGGGAACTTGGGTGGGAGAGGGGGGAATGACATGTTTATTTTCACTAGTGCCTAACTGAAGGAAATCTTCAGTTATGATTCTAAAAGGAAAAAAAGAGCATTCTGAGGACTTTGTAGGTTTGGCCCGACTGCCAGAAGATGCTAGCCGCCGAGCTCTCGCTCTAGTCCAGACATTTTACAGAGGAGACTGAAATTCAGCCAGGTGAAGGTTACACTGGGAGAAAGGAGCAGGTCAAAAATTCAGATTCTAGTGTTTGGGTTCCCATTTCGGTACTTTTCCCACTGCCCCCACAATGTTTCTCCCCCCCCCCCATTTTTCTTTCTCTCTCTCTCTCTTTTTTTTTTTAATGCAGCAGAGTTGCTATTCTCCCCCTCCCAGAATAGCAGATTTTAACTTGCCCCTAGATCACAATGTATTTCTAGCATTCCCAGTATACCTGAAACTGATTTATCATTTCAGGGATGACAGGCATTGGTGTGTGGTTCTGGAGGTCTCATCCCCTCCAGAGTCTGCCCCACCTGAAACCAAGGCCATGAGGGAGTTGGGGGTGGAGGGGTGGAAGAAGCACCGGGAGATGGGGTCCTGGCGGTCTGAAGTGAATTCTCTGCTTTCACTTAGCTCCTTTCTGTAGCTGCTGGCCTAGTCCCCACAGGGGAGGGGAGGGAGTGTCTCAGAGCCCCTCTTGGACATTGGCACAGCAGGAGATAGCCATTGCCCCGGGGTTCCTAATTAACTGGGGGTGTTCTTGGGTGAGGCACAGAATTTTCAAAGGATCACTTGTCGGGGAGTCAACTCCTTCCCCAGCTTCTTGGAGATCCTCAAAGGGCCCCAAAGCAAGTACCAGGCAGAAGCTTCTCCCATATAACAGGGTGAGGGGAAACTGAGGCACAAAAGTAGTGAAGGAAACCAGGACACTTACCATCCAATAGGCCCTGCTCCCCTTCAGAGTGTGGATTCCTTAGAACACCCTTATAGGGCTCTGAGTGAGGATGGAGGACCCCATAGGCATTGGGTCCCTCAAGGGAATATTGGCTCAGTTTAAGAGACTGGTTCTGGGAAGGGGAGTTGGGTATACAACCAAAGGTCCCATTTGTACCTATATGCTGTCTCTGCCACCCAGGACTTCTGCCAGACAACTATGGCATATACACTTTAGGTTCTTTGCCCATTCTATCCTGATATTCACCTGGTTTAGAGCAATGACTCCTTTCCCTACCCCCTTGTGCCTCAGTTTCCCCCTTTTTCCATGCTGGGCTTTCTCTGCCAGGTGAGTGGGGGTTGGTGTGTATGTGGTATGGTGGTGGTGGTGGCGGTGGTGGTGGAGGTGGTGGTGGGGAGGACAACACAGGGTCTTGGAGCCTGACCTGGCAGAGGGGGAAGGAAGAATCAATTGTTAGCAATAGTACTGGGGGTGGGTGGCAAAAGCGGAGGAAAGAGCAGGGTCTGTGCTCATGGGTTTGGCCCTTAACCACAACCAGCAAGTGGTTGCTCCTATGGGTGGGTCCACCCAGCAATATGTCACCCTTGCCCAAAACCAGGAGAGAGAATAATCCAGAACTGGTGTGTCCAAGCTGTGCCTGCAAGGAGAGCGTCGGGGGTGCCAGGAGGAAGAGAGACTCAAGGAAAGAAAGGGTGAGAAAGGAGAGATGGGGTGAGGGGGACAGAGACCCAGGAGGCCTGACTGCTCAGGTCTCCTACAGATGGGGAAGAGGGAGGGGAGGGGTAGGGAGGGAGAACAGCTCAGCAATATCCCCTTTCCTCATAACAGGGATACTCCATGTACCGTAATTTCAGGGCCTGAAAGGATGCTAATGGTGATGTCACCCAGCTCCTTGTCTCTTGCGGATGGCACCTTAATGTATTCCAGATTTGCCATTTGTAAAACTCGGAGGAAGAGTCATTGTCTGCCCTGCCCTCCACCCCCCATCCCAACCCAATGTCTTTAGAGGAAACCAGAGGTCATGCTTCCGACCTGCCCTCAGTGAGCACTCCATCAATCTCTTTTCCCAAGTGGAGGATAGTACATGTAGTCTTGAAATTACGGTACTCCTGGAAGTGCCCCTCCCACCAACCCCCACTCTCCTCTGGCCCTCTAACCACAACAGCCCAGAAGAAACCCTGACTGCAGCTTCAAGTATGGAAAAAACAGAGAAAGTCCCACCCCACTCCCATAACCCCAAGACCTCCAGGGCCCTCCCCCTTCCCCACATTGCCCTCTACTGCAGGACACTCTCCCAGGTCTCTCGGTTCCTGACTCCGGAAGGGCAGAGCAAGGGAAGGGGTGGGGATAGTGGGAAGGACTGGCACTCCATTGTCCAAAACACCTCTTTGCCTTGGAAACTCCAAAGTGAGAAGAGAGCTTCAGTAGCTGTCAGAAGCCAGTGGAATAATCAGCTCCCCCCCCCACCCAAGAAAAATGAGCCATACCCCTTTTTCCTTCCCTCCTGCTCCCTTCCTCCCCAAACCCAAACCCAATTCCAGAGAAGGCAGAGGAAAGAAGGAGATAAATGACCCCCAGTGGGGGGAGAGAGGGAAGGAAGTCTTGGGGGGATGTTGGGGTGGGCAGTTTGGGGAGAGAGAGTGAGGTGCATGCCCCCTACTCCCCAAACAAACTAGCCCTGGTTGCTTACATATTTCCCCTGAAGGAGGCAAAAAGAGGCATGAGAGGCTGTCAGGTCCCTGACGGGGGTCAAGGACTAGGTGAGAGAGAGAGAGAGAGAAAGAGAGAGAGAGAAAGAAAAAGACACACAGAGAGACAGAAAGAGAGAGACAGACAGAGAAGAGTCCGGACCTCAGAGAGAAGCCCCTCCGTGGGGTTGTCGGAAGGGCAGAAGAGCCCTTGGCTGGCACAGGGGGGGCTACCCCCAACCTGGCAGGGGGCACCAGGGTCGGAGAGCATCGACTTGATTTGGAGGGGAAGAAGGGAGGAAGGAGAAGGTGGGGACAGGGTGGGGCCGAGGAGGGAGCAGGGAGAAAGGGGTAGGTGGGGGGGGCACATTAAGTATAGGCACGGGGAGAACAAAATGTGAGTTAGGGGTTAGCATTGGTAACAGTGCGTTTACCTTTCTGCTCCACTTCTACTTTAAGCATCGGAAGAGAGAGAGAAAAACAATTGAAAAAGGGTGCAAGAAAAAAAGAGAAAAAAAAAGAGATTAAATTGCTTTTTGTTTCTTTTCTGGCAATGCATCCCCTTCTCCTTTTCCTTCCTCACACCTGCTTCCCCAACCCCTTAGAACCACTCGGCATTCCCCTCCTCCCCCCCAAATCCCTTCCATTGGGGCAAATGAGGTGGGCCTGGGGGAGTGTCTAGAGAGACAGACACAGAGAGACTTAGCGAGAGGGAGACAGAGGGCCCAATGAGAGGGACAGGCACAGAAAAAAGGAGGGAGACAGAGGGAGAAGGAGAAACACCAAGGCAATTCAGAGCAAAGGGGGCAGAGACAGAAGGAAGCAAGGAAAAGAGACACAGAGAGACAGACAGGAGAGACTGAGAGCCGGGAGCTCCAGCTGCAAGGCTGCTGCTTCACACTGAAGCTTCAGTGGAAGTGTCTGGGCTTCCTTCCTGAAAGAGAAGCTGGACAACTGAGCCTGGCCGGGGTGTGCCGAGAGGGGGGGTGGGGAAGAGCCCATGGCCAACGTCTTGGCCTCCTGCTATGGGCGTCCTCTCCTTGGTCTGGGGGCCCAGGGAGGAAGAGGACTCATTGTTCCTGATGGCTCAGATCTCCTACTCAAGGTGATCAGCCTCTCGCTTCCTATACCCCCTCAGTGCCCTACAGAGTAAAGTAACCCACTCTAATCCAGGCAGAATAAACATAGGAAGAGAAAAAAAAAAAAAAGTAAACAGAGACAGAGCAAAAATAGCACAATAATAACTCACATTTATATAGTGTTTGAAAGTTTGCAAAGTGCTCACATACAGAGAGACAAGCAGAGATGGAGAGGAAAATACGCACGGAGATCAAGAGTGGGTCAGTTATATACAGAGAGGGACTGAGATGGGGGGAGAGACAGATGGAGAGAAGCAAAATGCCAGAGAATAGGTGACAGACTGATGGAGAGACAGTGGGGTCTGGGGAAGAGGAGGGAGGGGTCAGGGCTGGTAAGAGACACTCTCCCTGCCAGGGTGACTGAAACTCGGATATCCCTAGCCAAGCTTGCCTAACCAAGGAGTTGGGTGCTCCACACGCACACACCTGCCCGTGGCCCAGCAGGCACCTGGGGGAGGAAGGGAGTAAGGGGTTAGACTGCACTCAGCTGCAAAGCAAAGTGGCTGTTAGTTGGGCGTGTTCCATGGGGTACCACCCCCTTCCCCCAGCCTCCACCCACAGCCCACCCCAGACCTCCTGGAGAGGCCTCCACAGCAGCACTGGGGTCCCCCCATCTCTGCTGCCCAGGGGAAGGCAACTGGATGGATGCAATTCCCATCATGCTCTACTTTCCCCTGCTTCATCTCCCTGTCCTCCTCCCTAGCAGTTAGGGTCCCTCCTCTGGACAGTTGTTCGAGTCACCCCGAGGGTGGTCTCCTTGTCCTGTCTCTCCAAGGAAGGTACAAACGGGACTGGAACAGGCCTTCCTGGTCCCTTGTGCACTTCCTCACACCTAGCCTGGTCCTTCCTACCACCTAATAATTCTATTCTGTTTCTTGTCCCAGCTCTCGAATACAGAAAGAGCTCAAGTCCTTGGGGACGCGGCTTTGAGTAGAGCCTGCCTGTGTTCAGCATCCAAGGAGTTCATTTACCCCAACTGGTGAGTCCTTTGTGGACACAAGCTCTGTATGTGCACCTTCTTTTTCTCATTAGGCTTGGGAAGATTTAAGGCCAGATCAGACAGGGACTCGTGGTGAGTGGGAATTATACCTCACCGATCTTCGGTGTATTTATTGCCCATGCCTAGGACAGGACTTTGCACCCAACAGACTATCAAACCATTTCTTATTTCATCTCTCACTTGGCCTGTGTCCAAGCTCTTCATTCTTCTCAACTTGTGAGGCCCAGGGCCAGACCCCAAGGAACAGTGTCCCAACTACACAGAATTTAATGGGGACTATATGACTCCAAGACCTTTTAACTTTATACTTGCCTCTTCGTTTTGCCTCATAGAGTCCACTCTGACCCTGGGATCTTTGTCCACCTACTTTCTTGCCTGGATCACAGAAGTGTAATGATATTTACACTAACTTTTCAGTGATTTATACACTGGTTTCTATCTGTGTTCTCTACAATCCCAACATCCGTGGGTGAGTTGGAGGTGGGGGCAGGCATGGGGAGAGATTGCCCCCAGTGCTGTGTGGGGGAGGGCTTCAATGAGGAGAGAGGGACCTGCCCCTTAGGTGATAGCTGGATGGAGGCCTTGGGTGCTGAAAGGAAAGGATGAGGAGTCAAAGGAGAAAGTTAAGGAAGCACATTAGCGATTTCCCCCAGCGTGGACGGCCACCTGTGAGAAAAAATTAAAGTGGGTGGGGATGGGGGGGTGGGGAGGGAATTACTAGGGCCTCCTGCTCCCCCTGCCCTTCCCCTACCCCCAAAACATACATACTGGGGGCCCTCACTTCTCCCTTTCCACCTCCCCCAAAGTCCTTGCTTCCAAATTGGCTATAAGAAGCTGGGGGTGGGGATCAGGGTGAGGAGGGAAGGAAAAAAGAGGAGCAGGAAAGAAGGGAAATGGTGGTGGTTGGGGAGAGGAGAGTAACCGAGGAGGAGAAGATACCCTTTCCCCAGCTCCCTGGCTGCTCCCCTTGGCAGGATCCCTGGCTCCTTAAATCTCCTCCTTGTGGCCCCCAAGGGGTTCTCCAATAGCCACTCTCAGTGAAAATGGTGGATTTTCCCAAGTCAATGAGAAATAGTGAGGTAGAGATGGAAAGGCAGATGGAAAGGAGCAGGGAATCTCCATGAAGAGGTAAAGACCTCACTCAGCCCCTGGGCCTTGGTATCAGCCATCCCCTCCGGCCCAAGAACCCAGAGGTCTGGGCAGGTAGGTCCTATAATGTGGGAGAACCAAAGGCATAAGGGCATAAAGATCCCATTCTGGGGTCACGGGAGTGTGACTGGGAGAGGTGAATGTGAGTGTGCCAGGAAGAGCAGAAAAGGCATCACCGAGGATGGGAGAGTGCAAGAAAGAAGATGACAATGGAGGAGGGAAAGACCGGCAGAGGGAGACGAACCAGGAGTGTTGTAGGGAGAGGGAATGAGTGCGAGGGAGGGAGAGAATGCCTGGGGAGGGGGACGGAGGCCGAGGGAAGAGGATGAAGATGTGAGGAAGAGGGAGCGGGACGGCATGGGAGGGACGGAGAGTGTGAGGGTCCCAGGCTGAGAAAGTAGGAAGAGACAAAGCCTGTCCCAGAGTGCCCTGTGCCTCCTTCCTCGCTCCCACCCAGGCTCATGGGGACACAGGTGTCTCCTCCTCACTCGGTGGGGGGGGGGAGAGGATGGGGCCCGTGTCCGTGCGAGGAACAAGGTGACTCACTGTAGGGGACACAGTCGTACTGCACCTCCAGGTACTTGTAGGTCCCAGGACAGGGGTCTGGGAAGGCGTCAGAACCGGCCACCACCACGCACTGTGTTCTGTTGTTACACCTGTGAAGAGATATAAGGCCATGATGGAGGGGGGTGGGGAGGGAGGGAGATTGTGCAGGAGAGAGAAGGGGAATCTTCCCTTGTCTTTTGGCCTTAGATGGCCCCTCCCTCTTTCCCCTTACCAACGAGGACATCTCAGAGAGAGGGTTACAACCCAAGGGGGGAAGAGGGCAGGGAAGAAGCAGGGTGAGCCCCCAACTCTTGAACCTTAGTCTGCTCCAAATGGATCATTGAATGTGTAAATCCTTCTATTAGTGTGTGATTTCCAGGTGGCCACATTCATTAGATTATTTCTATATTTTTAAGGTTTGTAGAGTGTCTGTTTACCTTTTAGTATTAACAAAAAAGAGATTCTCAGCCCTTTAGATAAAGGGCTAACATCACACAGCTGGCCACTGGGGCTTCAGGAGATCTTTACAGCAAAGTTAACTCCTAGCCTTGGAGGAAGGGAGAAGTGGGAGGTGACTTCCTGGTCCCCTTTTATCACCTTTCCAAAGAGATGACTGGAATTTATTCCTCAGACAGAGGCAGGAGGGGGGGGGCACCTCATTGAATGATGGGGTCTTGTAGCATCCCATAGGAGTGGGGATGGGTGGATGGGGAGCAGTGGGGAGCCATGGGCCACTTTTCCTGGTTGATACCTGCGCTCAGGTCTGGGAAGTTTATTGGACTCTGTTATTTAATGATATGTTATTGCTGTCTTAAAAAAAAAAAAAAAAAAAAAAAAAAAGCTTTGGAACATCTACAAAAATAAACAAAAACCTGCAAGCTTTCAGTAATTTGGAGCATGACATACTGGGAAAAATTACTGAAATTGGAATAAAGGTAGATCTAAGTTTGAATCCTAGCTTCTGACATTTTCCAATGAGTGTGTGAGCATGGAACAAGCAATTAACCAATCTGAGCTTCTTCCTCATCTATGAGATGGAAAAAATAACTTACAATGCCAGTCCCTAAGAGGTATTGTGAGAAAAGTGATCTGTAAACTTTAAGGTACTCTAGAAACGTGAGAGGTTATTACTGCTTAAGTAGGTAGCACAGGAGAGAGCCCTGGGCCTGGAATCTGGACCTGGAATCTGGAAAAACCTGATCCCAACGTGGCATCAGATACATACTTGCTAGGTGATCCTGAACGGTCACTCTTTGCCTCAATTTTTTCATCTGTAAAATGGGGATAATAATACCTGCCAAGGTTATTGTAAGGCTTAAATGAGATGATGATTGTAAGGCACTTAGTACAGTGCCTGGCCATAATAACCACGATAGAAATGTTAGTTATTGTAATTATTGTTAATACTAATTGTGTTAAGTCCATCTCCTTCCCTCCCCTGCTCACCCCAACCTAGCCAAGCATAAGACTGAGCACAGAATAGGTGTCAATAAAGGTTTGTTTGTTTACTTACATTCTGATTTCAGCATTCATTTATTCATTTGTTTTCAGAACCTTAGAATGATATTCATTTATTCATTCATTTGACAAATAGTTTTTGAGTACTTACACTGTGGAACATACACCCTGACCTCAAGGGTCTTGCTGTCTACTAAGGGGATGATGCATACAACAGTAAGACATCGATGGCAAAGCTATATACCAGGGCAGTTCTGGATGATAATTAGGAATTATTTGAAAAGAGACTAAACTGTTAAGCTCTTTTACCTAGGGATCTCATATTGGGCAAATAACCCAAGGAGGTCAAGAACCATCCTTGGTCAAAGGGGAAAAAAAGAATAAGAATAAGTATTATTTAGCACCTACTATGTACCAGTCACTGTGGTAAGCACTTTTTTACAAATATTATCTCAACCCTTTGAGGTAAGTACTATTATCTCCATTTTATAGTTGAGAAAACTGAGTGAACAGAAGTGAAGTGATTTGCACAGTATTATACAGTTTGTAAGTATCTATAACCAAATTTTTGAACTCAGGTCTTCCTGACCCTACACCCAGTACTGTATCTTTTGTATCACCAGTTTACAATAGATATAGCTGCTCTTGTTGGAATGAATGATTGAATAAAGCATTTATTAAGTACTTACTATGTACATAGCACTGTCACAGCAAAAGTTAGGAAAGAAAGTGGATGTATAAATTATTTGGGGGTTGATTGAAAAAAGGCATCGTCTCTGTTGTTGGAATTGTGAATGAATCCAACCATTCTGGAGAGCAATCTGGAATTATGTCCAAAAAGTTATCAAACTGTGTATATCCTTTATTTTTTTTTTTTATTATAGTAACTTTTTATTGACAGAATCCATGCCTGGGTAATTTTTTTTTTTACAACATTATCCCTTGCACTCACTTCTATTCCGATTTTTCCCTCCCACCCTCCAACCCCTCCCCTAGATGGCAAGCAGTCCTATATATGTTGAATATGTCCTAGTATATCCTAGATACAATGTATGTGTGCAGATCCAAACAATTTTCTTGTTGCACAGGGAGAATTGGAAGAAATCCACTTCCATCAGAATACATCCTCATACAGTATCGCTGTTGAGGTATATAATGATTTCCTGGTTCTGCTCATTTTGCTCAGCATCAGTTCATGCAAGTCTCGCCAATCCTCTCTGTATTCGTCCTGTTGGTCATTTCTTACAGAACAATAATATTCCATAACATTCATATACCACAATTTACTCAACCACTCTCTAATTGATGGGCATCCATTCATTTTCCAGCTTCTGGCCACTACAAACAGGGCTGCCACAAACATTTTGGCACATACAGGTCCCTTTCCCTTTTTTAGTATCTCTTTGGGGTATAAGCCCAGTAGAGACACTGCTGGATCAAAGGGTATGCACAGTTTGATAACTTTTTGGGCATAGTTCCAAATTTGTGCATATTCTTTAATCCAACAGTGCTACTACTGGGCTTATACCCCAAAGAGATACTAAAGAAGGAAAAGGGACCTGTATGTGCACGAATGTTTGTGGCAGCCCTGTTTGTAGTGGCTAGAAACTGGAAAATGAATGGATGTCCTTCAATTGGAGAATGGTTGGGCAAATTGTGGTATATGAATGTTATGGAATATTATTGTTCTGTAAGAAATGACCAGCAGGATGAATACAGAGAGGCTTGGAGAGACTTACATGAACTGATGCTGAGTGAAATGAGCAGAACCAGATCATTATATACTTCAACAACAATACTGCATGAGGATGTATTCTGATGGAAGTGGATTTCTTTGACAAAGAGAAGATCTAAGTCAGTTCCAATTGATCAATGATGGACAGAAGCAGCTACACCCAAAGAAAGAACACTGGGAAATGAATGTAAACTGCATTTTTGTTTTTCTTCCTGGGTTATTTTTACCTTCTGAATCCAATTCTCCCTGTGCAACAAAAGAACTGTTCGGTTCTGCACACATATATTGTATCTAGGATATACTGTGACATATTCAACATGTATAGGACTGCTTGCCATCTGGGGGAGGGGGTGAAGGGAGGGAGGGGAAAAGTCGGAACAGAAGTGAGTGCAAGGGATAATGTTGTAAAAAATTACCCTGGCATGGGTTCTGTCAATAAAAAGTTATAATTATTTAAAAAGAAAAAGAAAAAAGCCATTGTATGTGGATGGCATTTTCTACGATTGAGGGAATTCAGAGAAACATGGGAAGGCTTGCATGAACTGATGCAGAGTGAAGTAAGAAGAATCAGGAGAATAGTTCCAGACTGAAATACTGTTAAGGAGAAAAATGGTCAAGAGAAACTGAAGCCTGAGTAATTGTCATGACCAGTGTTAGTACTAAGACAAGATGAAAAGCATCAACTTCTTTTCAATAAAGAGGTGGAAGACTACAGAGATGGGATATTGCTTGTACTGTAAGATATGGTTATTGTGTATGCTTTGATGTTTGCCATTTGTACAAAGCCTCCTGGGGAGGGCATAGTGGTCTTATAGCTGCAAATAACTGACAAATAATTTTTAAGTGTCAATAAGACTTTTATTTTAAATTTAAATTTTATTTATTTTAGTGTGTGATGGAAAACAAAATGAGAAAACTTTGTAAGAGAGGACCAAGAGACAGATTCTAATTTGAAAGATTTTAACTGGCAGCAGTATACATCAGGAAGATCTTACATAGGAGTAGTTAAGTGGCACAATGGATAGAGCACTGATCATGGAATTCAGAAGATCTGACATTTAACTAGCTGTGTGACCCTAGGCAAGTCACCTAACTCTGATTGCCTCTTTAAAAAAAAAAAAAAAAAAAAAAGAAAAAGGTCTCATATATGAGTTAGTACCTGAGCTGGCCCTTGAAAGGGAAAGATTTCAACAGAAGGTAATATGGAGAGTCCAATGAAAATTCACAGAGGTAAGTCAAGACAAGATTAAGAGATGGCTGGATGCTCCTGTCAGAGCAAAGATGAAATAAAGGGGTATCAGGTAATGAGAAATAAGGCTGGAAAGGTACATTGGAGCTAGACAAGGGGCCTCAAGTTGTTTATGGACAGAGGTATGCTGGTAAATATTTAGCCACCATCTAGTTTAATCTCCATTATTCACACTTTCTTAAGTCTAGAGTCCAGGGGTCCTCAAACTTTTAAAATAGGGAGCCAGTTCACTGTCCCTCAGACTATTGGAGGGCCGGACTATAGTAAAAACAAAAACTTTGTTTTGTGGGCCTTTAAATAAAGAAACTTCATAGCCCCGAATGAGGGGGATGGATAATCGTCCTCAGCTGCCGCATCTGGCCTGCAAGCCGTAGTTTGAGGACCCCTGCATAAGTCAAAGCTCGGTTTTGTAGCATTTGCTGATTTTTGAGGCAAAAACGCTTACAATGAAAATGAAACAATAGTACTCTCCAGTTTGAGCATGCTCCAGCACATTCTGCTTACGGGTTAGATGTGAAGTGACTTATATACAAAGTTATTAGAGAATAATGTCAATCAGATTTATGGAGACTAATCCCAAAGTGCACTTGGGTTGTCTCAATAGGAAATGAGCTCCTTCCTCATCACTGGAGATCTTTTAACAGAAACTATTTTAACACAGTGCCTGGAACATAAGTGTGATACAAATGTTAGTTATTATTGTAATTATTATTAATTCTAATTGTGTTGGGTCTATCTCCTTCCCTTCTCTGTTTGCCCTAGCCTCGCCAAGCACAGGTCTGAGCACAGGAGATTGGTGTCAGTAAGGTTTCCCAGATGTAGGGCAGCTTCCCCTCTGATCTGGTAAGTATTTGCAATTGCTCAAGTACTGTAGAGACAATTTTGCTGGGTCTTCAGCCATAACCTATTTCCTAACTGTGGTTATCCCCCAAGATTCTGTCTTGAGCCCTTTTCCCTTTCTTCACCCTCTCACTTGAGAGACCTCATCAGCTCCCACAGGTTTAATTATCATCTCTATGAGAATGATTCCCAGACCTAGGTATCCAGCTACCTCCTCTCTTCTCCTGAGTTCCAATCCCAAATCACTGACTGCTTATTAGACATTTTGAACTGGATGTCCCATAGGCATGCCAAACTCAAGAGATTCAGAGCAGAACTTGCCACTCCCCCCAAAAAAACCCACTTGAAATAATATATTTGATCAAATGAGATAATATTTGTAAAGTGCTTAGCCCAGTGCCCAGCACATAGTAGGTGCTTAAAAGATGCTGGCTCTCTTCCCCAACTTCACTCTCGTTCTGAACTTCCCTATTTCTGTCATGGGTACAATCATTCTTCCAGGAATCCTGGTTCAAAAAATCTGCATCATTTTTAACTCCTCTCTCTTAGCAGCTAGGTTTGTAGTGGATAGTGTACTCAGTGGATAGGGCTGGAATTGAGAAGACCTGGGTTCAAATGGGGCTCTAGACAACTAGCTGTGGGACCCTGGGCAAGTCATTTAGTCTCCTCATCTGTCAAATGATCTGGAGAAGTAAATGGCCATACGCCAGTATCTGTGCCATGAAAACCCCAAATGGGGTATGAAGACTCAGATATAACGGAACACCACAATTTATCGGGTAAGCCTGTTCATATACTGTTTGCATGCTGTTTCTCCCACTGGATTGTGAGTTCCATGATGTTAAGAACATAGCGCGTCACCTCCCTAATGTCATGGTGGTCTTTGAGAGTGAATGGCAAACAACCTCTCTGTGAGTAGAATTGCTGTAGAGTTCTCTTTTCTTTCCTTTTCTCCTTCTCTTTCTCCCTTCTTTCTTTCCTCCTGTCTTTCCTTCATTTTCCTCCTTCCTTTCCCCCCTCCTTTCCCCCCTCTTTCCTTTCTTCCTTTCCCCCTTTCCTTCCTTCCTCCCCTTCTTCTTTTCCTTTCTCTCCTCTTTCCTTTATTCCTTCCTTTCTCCTTTCCTTCCTTTCCTCCTCCTTTATTTCTTCCCTTCCTTCCTCTCTCCTTCCTTCTTTCCCTTCTTTCTTTACCTCCTATCTCTTTTCCTTCCTTCATTCCTTTCTTTCTTTCTTCTTTCCTTCCTTCCTTTCTTTTTTCCCCTTCCTCCTCTCCTTCTTTCCCTTCATTCTTTCCTTTCCTTCCTTTTCTCCTCCTTTTCTTCCTTCCTCTCTTCTCTCTTTCCTTCTTCTCCTTCCTCCTTCCTACCTTCCCTTTGTTCCTTCCTTCCTTCCCTTTCCTCCTTTCTTCCTTTTCCCTTCATTCAATCCTTCTTTTTTTCTTTCCTTTGTTCTTCCCTTCACTCCTTCCTTTTTTCCCTCTCCTTTCTTTTTTCCTTCCTCCCCGCCTTCCTTTCTTCTTTTTTCTTCCTACCTTTCTCCTTTCCTTCCTTTCTTCTTTTTTTCCTTCCTTTCCTCTCTCCTTTCCCCTTCCTACTTCCTTCTTTTCTCCCCTCTTCTTTCCTTTTTTCCTCTTTCATTCCTCCTTCCTTCCTTTCCTTCCCTATTTCCTTTCTTTCCTCTTTTCTTCCTTTCCTTCCATCTTTCCCTTCGTTCCTTCCTTCTTCCTTTCTCCATTTTTCCTTCCTTTCTCTTCCCTCTCTCCATAGAGGGTAACATATCCTTACCTGCTCATGCTCTTTAAAAAACATTTTTTTTTGATTCCTGAATTCTCCCAAGATATCGTGGGATTTACAGGCTAGATTTCTTTTTTAAGAACCAGGCCTCAAACCCAAATCACTCCCATTCTCATTGGCCAACAAAAGGTCCCAGGCCAATCCCCAGCTGGTCATTGTTTGGGCCCTAATCGGTTCAGAGTGAATGTTAATAGTGATCATTTCTGTTTTGGCCAGAAACCCTGAGGATCTTCCCCTCCCAGATTTATTTTTTCTTTTTTGGACTAGGTGAAAAAGGTCAATCCTTGCCTTAATACTACCTAGCCTTAATCACTGAATGGGTGTGGCCTCCATCAAACTGATACCTATTGGAGACCTTAGCTTAAAAAGGGCAAGGTCTCCCATTGCTCTTCCCACTAATTGCAGATGGTTCTGGAGGAGAAAGTGAGGCAGGTGACCTTGCCCAGCCCTCTCTCACTGAAATCCAATTTATTTGCTCAGTGTTTGACACATAAGTAGGTGCTTAATAAATGCTTATTGACTGACTTCTCCTGGACTATTGTAGTAGTTGCTGCTTTAGATGGTCTTTGAAGGTCCTTTGAAGGTCCTTAATTCTCTGCTTAAGTACTACCTTTCAGCAGGATTCAGCCAGCCAGTCAATCCATCATTGAAAAAGCATTACACACCACTATGTGCCAACCACTGTGCTAAAATGAGAATACTTGAGGAGGCAAAAGACAGTGCCCACTGTGAATAGAGTGAATAGAGTGCCCACCCCTGAAGTCGAGAAGACTACTCTTCCTGAGTTCAAATCTGGATACTTCATAACTGTGAGATGCTGGGCCAATCTTCTGTCCATCCTCTTTTTTTCCACAAATACAGCTTCTAATCTAGATTATTGCAATGCTCTCCTAATTGGTTACCTGGAGGTTAATTGGAGGTTAATTGGTTAATTGGAGGAAGATAATAGGATTAAGAGGGATTGGGAAAGGTTTCCTGTAGAGGGTGGGATTTTAGTTGGAACTTGAAGGAAACCAGGAAGTAGAGATAAGGGGGGAGGGCATTCAAAAGAGAGAAAGGACAATCCAGGTCCTTCCACTAAAAGGCTTCTTAGGAAAAATGGGAATTGAGGTAGTTGGGTAGTTGGGGTTTGGCCAGTAGCTACTTGATGGTGTAAGACTGGCATTTGCAATAAAGATCAGGGCTGGATATATAGATTTGTGAGTCATCTGCATGGAGATGCTAATTAAATCCTTGGGGGCTTGTGAGATCACTGAGATAGAAAGAAGGGAGCCTAGGTATACAGGTAAACCCTGTGATATGCCCACAATGCATCTGGCCACTTCTGAACTGGGAGGAGATTTGGTCAAAATGGCAGTGTAGCAACAAGGGGGTAAGGCATACCTAGCAAGGGAAGCCAGTAGGCAAAGGTGTTGAGGTGGGAGATGGCACTGGCATGTGTTTGTGAGAAGAGTACAATGAATTATGGAGAAGCCTGACAGATATAGGGACACATGTAGAGTAAGTGGGATTAAAATTGTGGAAGGTCTTGAATACTAGGCAGAGTTTGGATTAGATTCAATTCAATTCAAATCATTTTAATGGCCTGCTCTATGCAAGACACTCTTAGACTCTGGGGATACAAAGGTATGAGAGTCTCCCCACCTTTTGCACCCCCAAGGAACATACATCCTAGAAAGGTGAGAAAAGTCATACACAGGAAAGTCAGTGTGAAGTAGTCAGAGTGTTTATATAAAGTTATACAGTGTGATTATAAGGGAGGGAGAGGGAAGAAGGAAGGAGACAGAGAAAGATAAAGGAGAGAAAGGGGAGTCAGGAGAGAGGGGAAGAGGAAACAAATAGAGGAGCAAAGACAGAGGGAAAGAGATAGAGGGAAAGAGGAAGGAGAAAGGAAATAAGAAAAAGGAAATCAGAAGGGGAAGAGAGGAAGAGGTCTTTCAGGTATGAAGAAAAGATATTTAAAAAAAGAGATGGAATGTCTCCCGTGGGTAACTACTAGCAAGTCTGTCTAGAGTGATAAGTGAATTATGGGGAAAAATGTATAAAATTGGAAAGATTAACGGGATACCAATTTTGGAAAGCTTTAGAGGCTGGCTTGATGATTTTTAAAGTGTTATCCTTGAGGCAATAGGGAGCCATCAGAGTTTCTTGAGCACGGGAATGCCACAGTCAGAGTTGTGATTTTGGAATATTAATCCAATTCTGGAAGTCAGGTAACCAATTAGGAGAGCATTGCAATAATCTAGACTAGAAGCTGTATTTGTGGGAAAAAAAGAGGATGGACAGAAGAGCTGTTGTAATGTCAGAATTGATTATTGTTGGCATATTAGGTACAGAAGGGTGAGAGGGGGCAGATTCAAGGATATGTCTAAGGTTGAAAATTTGCATTACTAGAAGGAGGTGGAATCCTTAGCAAAAACAGGGAGGGGTAGCGTAGAAATAGAATTCTGTTTTGAGCATGAGTGGGAGATATGTATTCTCATGTGGGTTTGGCCAGTAGCTACTTGATGGTGCAAGACTGGCATTTGCAATAAAGATCAGGGCTGGATATATAGATTTGTGAGTCATCTGCATGGAGATGCTAATTAAATCCTTGGGGGCTTGTGAGATCACTGAGATAGAAAGAAGGGAGCCTAGGTGTACAGGTAAACCCTGTGATATGCCCACAATGCATTTGGCCACTTCTGAACTGGGAGGAGATTTGGTCAAAATGGCAGTGTAGCAACATGAGCACCTAATACATAGTTTGCATTGCACTAGTGTTTGTGAATGAATAAAATTAAGGATTAGCCCACTAGGATTTTGAGGGATAGATTTTACTGGGGAGGCCCTGGTGTCTGAAAGAGATTCTGGGATTCTTAGTTCACTCACTGGACCGCAGCAATAGTAATCTCCTAACAAGACATTTCATCTTCATTCTTTGACGTCTGTAGCACATACTCTGCCTCATTGCTGGAATAAACTATTTTATGAATAGATCTGGAAATAACACTCCTCAGCTCAAAAATCTTCAAAGGCCCTGGATTGCCTCTCAAAGTTAAAACTCTTCCACCCAGCAATCAATCCTCTTCACTTTTTACCTTCTCCAACCTTATCTCCTCTCTATGCATTCTATATTCTCACCAAACTGGACTATTCTCTATCATCTGGATGTTCTGTGCTTTTAATTATTGTTCTCTATTCATGAAGTATTGTTCCCCCTCCTTTCCTCGTTTAATCTATTAAGTTTCTGTCCATTCTATAAAGTCCAGTTCAAAATCACCTCTTTTAGGTGATCATTTCCCCCCCCCAAGAAAAACAAAACAAAACACAAAACCTTTCCCTCTCGTGCATCCCCCATGGTATTGTTCAGTCATTTTTCAATCATGTCTGAATCTTTGTGACTCCCATTTTTTTTTTTTTTTTTTTTTGGCAGAGATGCTGGAGTGGTTTGCCATTTCTTTCTCCAGGTCATTTTATAAATGATAAAAGAGGCAAAAAGAATTAAATGACTTGTCCAGAGTCACACAGCTTGTAAATGAGGCTATATTTGAACTCAAGGCTTCCCGATTCCAGGCCTGATGCTCTATTCACTGAGCCACCTGACTGCCAAGGCATTCCCCTAGCAAGCTGTTTTTCATCTTCTTAATGTTCTTATAATTAGCAGTGTTGGTGTATTATCCCTCACTGAACTACAGGTTTCATGATGGCAGGGACCACATATTATCTAAACACAATTATGTCCTCCCGTGGCAAGCATGGTACTTTGGACACGTTTAATTTGTTGTTATTGAATGAATAAGTGAATGAGTTTTGAATGAATAACTTCCCTCCACCCTACCTCGACCCCAAATCCCAGCAGGGTCCTCTCACCTCTGGGACATGATCTTGAAGGCATCAGGCAGGTAGCATTGCACATTCTCCATCTGGAAGGGGTCAGCATCACAAATCTTGTCATCTGTGCGCCCATAGTTGGCATTTTCCACCATGATGACATCACTTCCTGGGCATCGGAGTTCGATGGGGTAGCCCTCACAGGCCAGCTCCCGGCGCATCAGGCCAAAAGGGAGCCCAGCTCGGCTCAGGCCTGCCGGTGTTGGGGCAAAGGAAGGAAAATTTTTCAATCAGTACAAAGGAAGGAAAATTTTTCAATCAGTAATCCCTTTCCTCCCCTATTACCAAGTTATAGGGCAGCAACTCCTTTGTGCTGGTCCAACAAAGCCTTCTCACCCCCAGTGGTTCCCTGAGACTTTGCAGGAGTAAGGAGCCAGGACCTCTTTCCACCTAGATCAGACTGGGCTGCATGGGCTGGGAATGGTGATAGAGGTGGAGAAAAGATAATCACAGGCTCTTCGATGGATTTAGATTGGAAAGGGACCAAAAAGATCATCTAGATCAATCCCTTCATTTTACAGATCAGGAATCCAAAGCCCATCAAAGTTAGGAGACATTCCAAAGATCAGACAGATCATAAACTGTGGACTGAAATCCAGTTCCTCTGACCTCAAATGTCATGTCCTTTCTTTGAGGCAGGAAGGGGACAGTCAAAGCATAAAAATGTTTTCATGTAGTTTATTTTTATGCTTATATATATGACTCAATAGCCCCATTCTTGGGATGTCACCAGTGTTTTGGAAAACAAATAAGATAATGGATGGGAAATTGCTTTAAAAAGTATATTGCACCAGGCTGATCCAAGATGTCACTTCTGTTGGTTGGAATAATTGAAATGTTAAGGAAGGAACCTTATAGGTCTTTGATTTTACAGATGAGAAAGCTGAGGTCAGAGGGAAGGGATTGGTTCTGGCTGGCCTAACATTTAGGATAACCATTATGACGGGAGAGGCTAGATTGAAACAGCAGCATGTGGAATTCAGGTGAGACAGAAAAAGCAGCAATGAGATCAAAAGGAGGTGGGGGTGTCACAAAATCCCAGAATGAGAGAGTTGGCAAGGACCTTAGACTTCCATCTGGTCCAACCCCCTCATTTTACAGAGGAGGAAGCTAAGGCCCAAAGAGAAATGATTTGCATGTAGTCACATTGACACATGGCAAAGCTGGCACCAGCACCCAAGACTTTTGACTCAAGGTCCAGCATTTTGCACTCTGCTAGGAATTGGAGGACCTGCTTATTTACAGAGAAGGAAGATGAGTGATTGGAAGTTAGTCAGACTCTTCCAGGGGAGCAGAGATGGAAGGAAAGGAGAAGGGGGGGAATGTGTGTGTGAGAGAGAGCATGTGCTTGCAAACAAGCCAGAGACAGTAGGATGGGGTCCAAGGGAGATATGATTTAAGGTACACCCAGTCAATCAGCGAGAGCCCCTTGGAGAGAGTAATATGCCCGGGTGGGGCGGGAGGGGAGAATACTCAGTCTGATTTTCCATCCCTGTCATCCCTCTCTTGTGGACCAAGCAATTCTATCTTAAATGCCTCAAAAGTTCCAGTGGATAGAGAAAAAGGCAGGGCTCCCAAGGGCTGTGTGCTCAGCTCCAGATATGGGGGGCAAAGAGGGGAGGATGTTCTGGGGCTAGGCTAGGAGAGGATTTTTTAATCTGCTTCACTTGGTGCCATCTGCTTCCTCATCTAATTTTAGCACCAGCTCGGCCTGGGGAGGAGTCGGGGAGGGCTCAGCTGGGCCAGGAGGAGGGGGCCGCGATGGCCTGGGGTGGCTGGATCTTGACAGAATGGGAGTCCTCGTGGCGCTGGGCCATTTGGTGACACTGAGAATAGTCAGGAGGACAAGGAACAGTGAGAGGGATGTCCTAGCATGAGGGATAGAGCGAGGGCCACCAGGGAAGTCATTCTGAAGAGGACCTGATGGAAGGCTAGGCTGTGGAAGGGGAAGCCCTGGGGCGGGGCAGGGGAGACAAATGGAGTCGGGAGTATAGAAGATTTGGGGGGATAGAATGTGGGGAATGGGCCAAAGGTGGAAATGGGAGGGTTCCTGATTCCCATCTCATGGCCTGGCCCCTGACCCCTTCAGAGCACTGCCTTTGGGAGAGTAATTGGATAATCGGGATGGGTGGGCAGGCGCTGGGTACTAATTGCTATGTACTCGGGATCCTGGGGCCGGTGCCGGCCGAGCTGGGTAATTAGTTGTTTTTAAATAAACGTCAGCGGGCACGCTTTAATTAAGCCTTCTTCCCAGTGAGAGCTGCTGGTTGTAATCACAGAGAGGAAGAGCAAGACACAACTGTTGGGAGACCCAAGGGTCAGGGGGGGGGGGGGGGGGGGGGTGAGGGCAAAGGTGAGGCAGAGGCCACAAGAGGCCCTGCTGAGGCTGATGGGCCAGATTGAGGGCAGAGTCAGGCCTCTGGACAGAGGACTCGGCTGAGCCTCTTAGGGCCCCGAGAAGTAGGGTGGTGGGCCACTCCCTGTGTGTGCCGCAGTCCTCCCAGCCCAGCCCTACCTTGTGTGGCTGAGGTAACCAGGACGGCAGTGACGCAGAGACTCCAGAGAGCGGGGGCCAGGCGGGCCATGGCTGAGAACAGGTGGGCACAGGGGGCCTCGCCCCGCATCACCAGCTGAACAGGATGACACCGGCAGGCAGCCTGGGGGGGCAGGGGACACAGTGAGGAGACACCCGGGTGGGGAAGAGTGAGAGGTGGCACCGGCACACGCACATGCGGGCACACACGCGGACACACCCAGGCACACACATGTGGGCACACACACGGGCACACACATAGGCATACACACATGTGGGCACACACATGGGCACACGCACGTGGGCACACACACGCACAAGCATAAATACCCAGACACAGGCAGGGGCCCCGGGGACAGGGGGAGATGGCACAGGAGCACACTTAGCACAGGCACAGTAAGACAGACACAGACACTCGGGCACCCAGGGGCGCACCCACGCACAGACACAGACAGGGGCCCCCAGGCCCAGCAGAGGTGGCGCACTGACAGGCTCCACACAGGCACAGTCAGAAACATATGCACGCAGTCACCCCCAGACCCGGGCACATGGCAGAAACATTCCCAAAAATGGACATTGTCACAAGCGCAGCCACCCAGAAGCCCCCAGAGGTCCAGGGACACGCAGGGACATGGACACGACACAGGCTCGGTCACCATTGCAAAGGCCCATTCCCAGACATGGACACAGAGAAACAGGCTGACACATCTCCGGGCGCCATCACATGTGCACACAGGAACAGTCGCACACAGACATCCCAGCCCAGAGATGCAGTGAGTCACACAGAGTCAGACACAGACACACTGAAGGAAGCAGCAGTCACACAGAGACAAAGAAACAGAGAAAGGGACAATGGCACAATCAATTCTCTCTCTCTGTCCTTGTCTGTCTGTCTCTGTCCCTGTCTGCCTGTCTGTCTGTCTCTATCCCTGTCTGTCTGTCTGTCTCTCTCTCTCTCACACACACACACACACACTTCCAAGGGTTCCTACCCTTCCTGACAACCACTTTCCACGGCCCCCACCTAGTATCCCCTTCCCCCATTTTAGGCTGATGAACTTATTTCTGGCCTTGCAGCTTTGTCCACATCCACGATCTCTTAACTGCACAGAATTCTTGGCCGTGCTTCCGGTCCCACCCCTTGGAATCTTTCCTTGCAATCCCCAGCCCTGAGTGGGGTCATGCCAGCCAGGCTCAGCACCTCCTCAGCACCAGCTGAGCCAAGGGAGGGGAGATGAGCCTTCTGGCCCCAGAGTCCGGGGCCTGGCTCCCTCTAACAACGTCTTCAGGGTGCACACATTCATCCCAAGCTGGAGAAGCCCAGAATCCAACCCTTTAGTCCTACTCCCTGAACTGAAGCCCTCTGGGGGTTTCTCCCCTAGCGCAGCAGCAACACACTGGGACACTGGGCTGGTTGCCCATAGTGACATCAGAGCCTCCAGCTCATGAACTGACTTCAAGTTTTGATGTGTGGGTACCCGTCACTCCCTCCTACCCCATTTCCCTGTGAAGCCTAGTACTCTCCCCCTGTTAGCACAGGAACAGGCAGAATCAAAGAATCTCAGCCCTGGAAATGACATCAGATGCCATTTAGCCTGATCCATGTCCCAACAAGAATGCCCTCTACCAGACAAGTGACAAGTGGTTAGCAAACCTGGGAAATGCACTGCTCTCAGATGCAGCACCAAGCTATAATTGCTAGGAACGTACAGTCAGAGGCAGCCACGGGGTGCAGTACATACGGTGCTGGACCTGAAGTCAGGAAAACCCGAGTTCAAATCCAGACAGACATTTCTAAGCTGTGTGACTTCTCAGCCTTAGTTTTCACCTCTGTAAAATGATGATTATAGCACCTGCCTTCCAGGATTGTTGTAATACATGTAAATAATTTGTAAATTTGTAAACATTTCAAGTGCTTTGCAAACTTTAAAGTACTATAGAGATGCTAGCTTCTCTTAAGTGCTTGTTGATGGATGATCAGGATACCCCAATCCCTGGAACAAGCCTGTTCTTCCTGTCTCACCCATCTTCCTCCTCACCAGGTCTGTCATTGTTCCTCTCCACATTCCCCTCATCTGAACCTCCTTCTCCTTTCTGTGGTCTCCATTCCAGTCAGACCGGCCTGCTAGCTTGCTCCGGTCTAAGACATCCATCATGTTTCCATCTTGTTGCCTGGAATGAGGGCCCTTCTCACTTCTGCCTCTCAGAATCCCGAGCTTTCTTTAAGGGCCATTTTAGGTGCTGCCACCCACTTAGGACCTTTCCTGATCTTGCCTCCCCTGCCCACTTAATAGGTTTTTTCTCCTCTTGGAATTACCCAATAGTCTTTTGTATATATGTCCTATTCACTTACTTGTGGACATGTTGTATTCCCCTAAAAAAAGCCAGCATGTTGTGGGGGGGCGAGGGTCGTTCCAGTGTTGTCTCCGTACACTTGGCTCTTAGCACATGACCCTGCTTGTGCGTTGGAATGAACCTTTTCTTCCCCTGAAGAACCCCTCCCGGATCTTCTGCCTGGCTCCTCCCTTAGGCTTTCCCCTGGCAAGGAAAGGCTCACCCATGGAGGGGGGGGACCCAGCTAGGACTGAAGACTGAATTCCAGAGTGAGGGGCATGAGGCTCTGAGCACAATCCTCAGTCCCAACAAGCCACAGCCATGAGCCCCCAGCCCCCTTGCTTCCTGCTCCCCAGCTCCCGTGGCTAATTAGAACCCGGCTGGCTGGCAGAGTAGTGGCGCCACAGATGTGGGACCAGGGACATCCAAGTCCCCTCTTTCCCCTTGCGTGGACCCCCCGGGGCAGCCAGGAGTCTCACTGTCGGGGACAGGGCACTTGGCTCTCCAGGGCTCTGAGAGGAAGCTGTGTATGTGGGAATAGAGAATAAAGAGGGGTTGTCTTTGAGCTCCTCCAATTCTCTTCTCGGGGGTGGGAAGCACTTCCAGGCTGAAGCCAGGACTATCCATAAAACTACTCTATGAAAATATGAGGGGGGAAAGAAAATGGAGCCGCTGCCTGGGTGGGAGTGGTAGAATGTAGGCTTCCGGGGTCCCTTCTCTTCTAAAGAGGAACATAATCAGGGGCTGGGAAGGGAGCAGATCCATCCTATATACTATCACTGGTCTTATCTTTCTAGAATGTCCCTTTTGTTTTATCTCCTGTCACCACAAACCAACATATGTCTTTCAGTGCCCCATTCCCCATTTTCCCACAAGGGTAAATCCTAGCTTCATGGGTCATAGGGAAGAAGGGGTCTCAGATGTTGAGAGGATCACAGCTTTAGAGTGGAAAGGCCCTTAGAGGCTGTCTTTACATATATGGAAAAGCATCCCAGTTAGGTTGTGAATAAATGTTAGCTATCATTATTGTTTTTGTTATGAGTATAGCAACAGAACATTTTTAACTCTGGTCTCCTTTATTTTGTGTACTTCCCTCTCTACCATGCTGCTCAAAAGCTAAAGTTTGGCAGTCTAGGCCCTGCTGAGCTCCTGCATCCTACAGTCATAGAACCCTGGAATTTCAGGGCCGGGATGGACCTCAGAAGTCCCCTAATACAATCTGTGCCAGAGCAGAAATCTTAGCTAGGAAGGAACTTTTCACTGCTCTCTCCCTGACCCAATCCTGCCCCAAATCATGGGTGTTCCCCCCTAAGTTAAGCAACAAGTGCTACAAGTCTGGAATATTGCAGAGCCAGGTAGGCAGCTGATAGAGTACTGGATAGGCCTTGGACCTGAAGTCAGGGAGACCCAAGTTCAAATCCAGTTCAGACACTAGGTATACAGTCCCTGGGAAGCTACTTAATCTCATGTTAAGTCTTTAGTTTTATCACCTGTGAAAATGGGGATAATTACATTTAGCTCAAAGCATTATGAGAACTAAAATGAGATGTTTGTAAAAACCACTTAGCACTGTTCCTGGCACATAATAGATGCTATATAAATGCTTGTTCTATTCACTCCCTTCTATCACCTCTACTCCACTTCCAGATCACCATGCTAGAGGAAGTGGCCTCTGGCCAACTCAGTCCACTGTAAACTTGGCATTCTCTTGGGGCCCAAACACAGTTTACTTCCATATAACCCTAGTTACGTTCAGACCACTTTGTATAGTTCTCATATTTTCCTCTGTCTTGTCTATTGAAACAAGTACAAAAGTTCTCCAGGCACAGACTATATCTTCTCCTGGTACAGTGGAAAATGACCCTTCTTGGGTTCTAGTCCTGGTTCTGGCACAAATAAGCTGGATGTGAAATCTTGGACAGATTTTTTTCTACCCTCTAGACTCGAGTTTCTAACAAGAACACAAGAACTTTGAGTTTCTAAAGGTTAGACCAGACAGATTAGGAGTTCTTTACCTGGTATCTATGAACTTTAAAAAAACTTTTTAATCCTATGTGTTCAGTTTTATGTATTTAGAAACAGTCATCTGGAAGAAATTAAAACTCTATATACTCTAAATCACTACTGATTAGAGAAAGGCAAATTAAAACAACTGAGAGGTACCACTTCACACCTCTCAAATTGGTTAAGATGAGAAAAAAGATAATGATAAATGTTGGTGGGGATGTGGGAAAACTGGGCACTAATACACTGTTGGAGTTGTGAACTGATCGTACCATTCTGGAGAACAATTTGGAACTATGCCCAAAAGCCTATAAAACTCTGCATACCCTTTTATCCAGCAATGTGGCTTCTGGGTCTGTATCCCAAAGAAATGAAAGAGGGAAAAGAACCCACATGTGCAAAAATATTTGTAGTAACTCTTTGTTACTTTGTGGTGGCAAAGAATTGGAAAATGAGCAATCAGGGGATGGGTGAATAAGTTATGACATAGGAAAGTAGTGGAACATTATTGTTCTATGCGAAATGATGAACAGATTGATTTTAGAAAGACCAGGTTAGATTGAACTCATTGAACTGATGCTTAGTGAAACAAGCATGATGAACAGATTGATTTTAGAAAGGCCAGGTTAGATTGAACTCATTGAACTGATGCTTAGTGAAACAAGCAGAACCAGGAAAACATTGTACACAGAAACAGCAAGATTGTGTGATAGACTTAGTTCTCAGTAATTCGGTGATCTAAGGCAATCTCAATAAACTTTAGATGGAAAATGCCATCCGTATCCAGAGAGAACTATGGAGACTGAATGTAAATCAACATATGTTATATTCACTTTTTTTCTTCTGTTTCTTCCTCATGGTTTTTCCTTTTGTTCTAATTTTTTCTTTCAACATGATGCATATGGAAATGTATAAAAATGAATTTACATATATGATCAAAAATGTTTTACATGTGAGGAAAGGAAAAAGAAAAATAAAATTAACACTGAAAAAAATCCCATTCATCTGATAAAGGGTCCCTGGATTTCCCCACACTGACTACTAAAGGAGTTTATGGCCTTAAAGAAGGGTGAAAGGAATGTCTAAGGACTTCTATCTAACTCTGGCATTTGGTGCTCTGCCTTTCATAAAATTTCCTTAATATTTCCAAAGCCCTTTGAATATATATTCTCATTTGATCTTTCCTGCTTTCTGGCATTATTTTCAGAGACTAGAGACATTCAGCAACTTGCTAGTAGTCACACAGCTAGGAATTCAGGTGGCTGAATTTAAACCTAGGACCCTCCAGACACCATCACACTTTCTAATCACCACCATTTTTGTACTAAAAGAATATCAGGTGGAACAGAAGTGAGTGCAAGGGATAATGCTGTAAAAAATTACCCAGGCATGGGTTCCGTCAACAAAAAGTTATTTTAAAAAAATGTCAGGGCCAGAGGTAGAAGGGGACTCTCAAGACCTCTTCTAGTCCAACCTGTGCTTTATGATGAGCGATAAAAGGGGTCTCCAGACCGAGATGAAGCCTTCTAGTGAGAAGCTGTCTTTTCCTTTTTGAAGCAGCTCTCATTTGGGCCGCTAGGTGGAGCAGATAGATCGAAGGGATCAGGAAGACTCATCTCCCCATAAATCAAATCTAGCTTCAAACACTAGTTGTGTGACTTTGAACAAGTCACTTAATCCTTCCTGCCTCAGTTTCCCTCATGTGTAAAATGAGGTGGAGAAGGAAATGGCAGAACTCTCTAGTATATCTGCCAAGATGGGTGGTGGAGTTTTCATCACTCAGTCAGTCATGACCGAAAAACTGGAGGGTTTCATGAGCAGAAATTCATAACTTCCTTTTGTTTCCCTTTCTGCCCTATAGGCCAATTGCTACAGATATTTTTGCACATGTGGGAACTTTTTCCTCTTTAATGATTTCTTGGGGATATAAATGCAGTAGGGGCACTGCTGGATGAAAGGATATATACAGTTTTATAGCCCTTTAGGCGTAGTTCCAAATTGTTCTCCAGATTAGTTGGATCAGTTCACAACTCCACCAACAATGCATTAGTGTCCCAGGTCTCCCATATCCCCGCTATCTTTCTCTGTCATCTTAACCAATCTGATAGGTATGAGATGAATGTTTTTATATGCGTAAGCTTATGCTTTCTTTCTTAAGTCAACCCTTCAAGTGCTTAGACACAGACATGATGTTCTCTCTAAATCTTTTCACCAGTTCTCTCAATGTAGTCTTATATGGCATGATTTACAAGATCCTTCTCCATCCTGGCTATTCTCCTTTGGATACTCCAGATTCTAAATGTTCTCTCCTAAAATATATTTGCTCAGAAATCAACAATACCCTCTATATGTGGCTTGACCAGAGCAGAATACAGGGGGACTATCCCTTATTTAAAAAAAAAAAAAAAAAAGTTAAAAAATTTTTTTTCAATGAATGGAAATATGTATTTGCAGCTTTCTCCTTCCCTCACCCTCTTCCACTTTCACTTTTTCCTACCTTGAAACTCTGCCTCTCTGGAAGCAGTCCAAGAGTAAATTAATTTTTGGCACATATAGTACTGCTGTTTTATAGTTGCCTGCTAACCATTAAGAGCCTCAGATCTTTTTCAGATCTATCCAAGGATCCTCAAACTTTTCAAATAGGGGACCAGTTTACTGTCCCTCAGACTGTTGGAGGGCCAGACTATAGTAATACCAAAAACTTTGTTTTGTGGGCCTTTAAATAAAGAAACTTCATAGCCCTGGGTGAGAGGGAATAAATGTCCTCAGCTGTGCATCTGGCCCGCGGGCAGTAGTTTGAGGACCCCTGTAAGACTAAGCCATAGTTCCTTCTTATTCAGACAGCTAGGTGGCACCACAGTACACAGTGTGCTGGGTCTGGTGGCAGGAAGATCTCTGACATTATTAGCTGTATGACCCTGGATAAGTCACTTGATCTGCATCTGTCGATTTCTCATCTGTAAAATGGGGATAATAGCTCCTATCTGCCATTGTTGTTGAGGCAATCTAATGAGATAATATTCAAGCACTTTGCAAACTTTTAAAACACTATTCAAATATTAGCTGCTGTTATTTCTATTCTTATATATGAGTTTTTTTGAACTTGGGCTGTATGTCGCCCTCCATCTTATTAGATTCAATTCAGCAGCCTCCTCTTGCCTATTACGTAAAGTTCCTATGCCCCTGTGAGGCAGTCAAGAGTCCTCCACAAGCTGGCATCCCGTCAGCTTTCCATTTGTTAGGTTCTCATTTAAAATTTCCCTCTACACAGCATTTAAAGTTTGCAAAGTACTTGACAAACATGATCTCCCTTAACCGTCACAACATCCCTAGGAAGTAGGTGATATTCTTGTTTCCATTTTCCAGAGATGGAAGCTGAAACTGTTTAATGACATGCCTAGGGTCATATAGCTAGTGAGTATATCTGAGGCTGGATTTGAATTCAGGATTTATTCCAAATATATCCAGGCATTCACCTGCCTCCAGGCCTTTGTTCTCCCTGCCTAGAATGTCTTTCTCCAGTTTGAATTTCTATTGTTTAGTTGTGTCTGATTCTTGTGACCCCAATAGGGTTTTCTTAGCAGAAATAATGGAGTGATTTGCCATTTCCTTTCCCAACTCATTTTATAGATGAGGGAAACCATGAGGCAAACAGGGTTAAGTGATTTGCCCAGTGTCACATAACTAGCAAGTGTCTTAAGTCAGATTTGAACTCAGGAACTCCTTTCAAGCCTGGTACTCTCTCTACTGTACCACCTAGTGCCCCTCTTCCTCCTTCCCCCCCCCCCCCCCAATGTGGTTGAATTCCTACTTATTCTTTAAAGCCTAATTCAAATATCACCTCCAGAAAAGTCTCTTTAGTAATCAGTCAACAAGCATTTATTAAGCTCCTACTGTGTCAGGCACTCTGCTAGGTGCTAGGGATTCGTAAACAAAGATAACTGAGGGCAAGGTTTTGATGATGTTGATAACAAGAATTATAATTACAGTGTCTTAATATTTGCAAAGCACTTTATAAATATCTCATTTTATCTTCACAGGTTTCCTTCTTGAGTAAACACTATGTCTAGTTGTATGTTATAGTGTTTTAAGTACCATGTTGGCTCCATGAAAGGATAGGATCTTCTCTTAAGGGAATTTTCCTCTTAAAAAATGTTCTGTTAAATGTAGAGGGAATGTAGGGAACAGCTGGGGAAGAAGCCAGCTTTAGAAGAAGGGCTATAAGGAAAAGTGAAATAGTCTGTTAGTCTCTCAGATGTCCTTAATCAGGAAGCAAAATCTTTCTTTGCCTGGGTAGGGGGCAAGGAGACAGGATGATATAACAAAATAACAAATAATCTTGGTCTTGGAGTCAGGCCATCCGTGGTGGACTTTAGGTTTCGCTCTGACCTTCCTAGTTGTATGACCCTAAGCAAGTCATGGTGTCTCTAGGACTCACTTTTTTTTAAATCTGGAGAATGGTGAATTCTATATATCCTATATTAAACTGTGCTTTCTCTTTTGACTCAGTAACACCATGACTTGGTCCTATAACCAAAGAGAATCAAAGAAAGACAAAAAGAATCTACGTGTACAAAAATATTTATAGCCACTTTCTCTAAGAATAAAAGAACTGGAAATTAAGGGGTTGCCCATCAACTTGGGAATGGCTGAACAAATTATAACATGCCATTGTGATACAGTGCTATTGTGCTATAAGAAATAATGCAGGGGCTGGTTCCAGAGAATCCTGGGAAGACTTATGTGAACTGATGCAGAGTAAGGTAATCAAAACCAGGAGAAGCATTTATAGAATGTATAAATACAACAGTATTGTAAAGACAAATAAGTTTGAAAGATTGAAGAACTCTAATCATGGCATTGACCGGCTATGATTGCAGAGGGCAGATAATGAAGCCTGTCACTTACCTCTTGGCAGAGAGGTGATGGGCTCAGGGTGCAGATTGAGACACTTTTTAAGACAATGCTGGAATTTATTTTGCTTGATTATGCATATCATAGAGATTTTTTTTTCTTTTAAATGGGGGAAGGAAGGGAAAAGGGAGAAAAGATGACTTTTCAATTAGTTGAAAAAGTTAAAAGAAAACGTATCTGATTTTCCTTACAAGATTGTTGTAAGGAAATCACATTGTAAATTCTGAAGCGCTATTGAAAGGGGAACTGTTTCTGTTAAGATGCCCTGGACAAGTCTGCCTCAGCAGCCATCCAAGGGCAAAAGGGGTTGTTTCTTCAGGTGGAGAGCTCCCTACCTTGGAGGTCTTCAAGCAGAGAAAGCCAGCTGACCGTTTTTTGGGAGATATATTGTAGGGCTAATTCTTGCCTAGCTAGTTAGACTAGATGGCCTCTGAGGTTCAATAAACTTGGTCCCTCCCAGCCCTAGAGGGCCAGAAAACTAGTGGCCTTGATTGGGCAGAAACAGTGCTGGGCACAATACTGGGCATGAGGCCAGGACCCTGCTACTCTGTGGAATAGAGGCTGTTGGCAGCACCTGGCATGGTGCCCACCAGGGACGAGGAAGCTCTTGTGTTTTTCTCTTCCTTGGTACTAGCTGCTCCCCTGCCCCCACCCCAGGGAGCCTCAGCCAGTGCACCTGGTACCCAGGGCAAGAGACTAGATGGATGGGGGGGGGGGGGGGGGGGGGGGGGGGGGGGGCGTGGGGTGGGGGTGGGGGGGGGGGGGGGGGGGGGGGGGGGAATGCAGAGCCACAGGGCTTTGGTAGGCATGGTCCTGAGAAGGGCGGGGTAAAAGGGAATGCCTGGGTTCTGGCAATGACATTGGTGTTAGAGACAAAGGAACTATAGAATTCTAAAGCTCAGAGAAAGCTTGGAAAGAAAATTGATCTGTACTTCGCAGTCTCCTCGCCAGTAATCTAGACAGTACTTACTTAATATCTTCAGGGATGGGCAAGTCACTACCTCCTGAGGCAGCTGGGCCAGGTCTGATCATAAAGAATGTATTTGTTTAACATCAGGAAGAAATCCCACCGCCTGTAATTTTCTCTTATCTTTCCTAGATCTGCCTCTGGGCTAACATCCCTCAATTTTCCTCATACCATGTGAATTTGCTTACATGTCTTAATGTGCCATCACCACCCCTGCTCCCATCCCCCCAGCTCCAATAGGATGTAGGATGTTATTTCCTGGAGGCAAGGATCTTTAATTTAGTTTTGATTTTATCTTTGCGTCTGTAGCTAGGGCTTACCACATAGTAGGCTCTTTAATATTCTTGGGATTACACTAAATAAAACAATCTCCTTTCCACACTCTAGGAGTCCTTCAAGTATTTTAGAAATGTCTTCCTAGCTCTTAAAATTTGATACCCAGAACCAAACATGGTAATCCAGATGGGATCTGACTAGGATAAAGAACTCGGGGCTTTATTGCCTCTTGCTTCATAAGTGATGGCGTGCTGAACCCAGAATCAGCAAGGTCTGGGTTCAAATACAGCCCTAGACACTAGCCCTGTGTGAGGCTGGGCAAGTCACTTGACTGATTCAATTTCCCTGTCCTCAAACCCTAAAATGCAGATAAGAATAGTACCTACCTCCCAGAGTTGTTGTCAGGATAAAATAGACTAAAATTTATAAAACGTTTAGTATAAAACTATAGCATAATTAGGTGGATTTGGAGTAAATGACTGGATTCCAAAAGTAGTCATTGATAGTTGGTTTCATGTTAGCTTGGAAAGGAGTTTCTATAGGAATAGATCTGTGCTGGTTTTGTACTAGTTTGTTGTTTTTGTTTTCTCAATAGTATTTTATTTTTCCAAATACATGTAAAGATAGGTTTTTTTTTTTTTTTTTTTTTTTTAAGAGCTTAGAACAGTCCCTCAAAAATAGTGGATGCCTAAAAAATGCATATTTCCTTCCTTAGCCTTGATGGCTATGTTTCTCTTAAATACTCTTTTTCTTCCATTTGAATTTGTTTTTTCCTCCCATCACACTATTGTTACAATTGAGTTTTTTGGACAATGGATAGCCTTCAAATTTTATTTCACTAGTTCCTGTCCAAATCTTTTTTCCGTTTCCCAAAGGTCTGTTATAATACAGACCACCATCACTTCAGCATCTCCTGATAATAGAAAGAGAACGGTGTGGGATCAGGGATTAGTATGAGCTGGAAAAGACACAGTTTAGAAAACAATGAATTTTAGCCTTCCTAGAACTGACAGATGAGGAGGGACATGAGATGCAACGATAACTATAATTCTTCACCACTTGGTATAATAATTTAGACACATGCCAAACAAAATGCTGGGAGTGGTGTCATGGGGATAAATTTATGAAGGAGGGTACTTAAGGGAAAGCTACCTGGATGGGACTGCATTGGGCTGAGTATAGGGTTCAAGTCGGGAGGACAAGGTTGGTATCCTAGCTTTGCTGTTTGGTATTTACAGTGCCTTGGATTGGACTTTTAGTTGCTTTGTGTCTTAGTTTCTTTGTAAAATGGAAGCAAGGAGGAGTGGACTAGCTAGTCTCAAAGATCTCTTCCACTTCAAAATTCTAGAAATTCCTATCTTGTGGTGGAGAAGCAGCAGAAGAATTGAGTGCAGTTTTCTCTGGCTCATCTCCTAGGCAGGGATCCTGTTAGTCCCTGAGAGGATGTTTTCTCAGTCCAGCATCAGGAGTGACATCTCCTTAGCTCTGGACTCTATGCGAATCTTAAAGAGTCCTAGAATCATGTTAACTCTTTTGGCTACCATATGGAGTTTATAATCATTGACAGCCCCTTCTCCCGCCCCCCCCCCCCTTCCATTTGTTTCCAGCCACACCTTCCTGATTTGTACTGATTTAATTGAACTCAGGTATGGAAGACTTTATATTTATTCCTATTCAAATTTATTTGACCAGTTTTTGCCCAAATCTTTCTTTTGAATCCCAAAAGACAATGCTTACAATATGGTACGATGTTCACTTAAATGTCTACTGATTCACTTGTGTCTTCCTGAGGAAGATAACAGTTTAGGATAAGTCCCAGCCTTTATGGAGCTGACAGTAAGGGTGCAAAGTATGCAAGGGGGGGCACACTTTGAGTCCAAGTCGCCCTGTGTGACATCTCTGTGTCTGTCTCTCTCTATCTCTGTCTCTCTCTGAGGCACTCAGGGTTAAGTGACTTGCCCAGGGTCACATAGCTAGTAATTGCCTGAAGTCAGATTTGAATTGAGATCCATCTGACTCCAGTGGACCACCTGGCTGCCCCAGGCTTTCCTACTCTCCATGGATGGAAGCTGAAAGAGAAAAGAAAAACAGGGCTGAGGGGTTTTCCCCAATGAAGGTCCCTGCATGTCTGGGCACCTCTGCTTCTTCATCTACCAGGCTGTGGGCGAGAAAGTGGCAGCCAGATGGGGAGTGACTGGGTGGGAGACAAGGAGACTTAGCCATTGAAATATGGGGAGGTAAAAGGAGTCAGAAGGCCCTGACTGTAATCGTGGCCAAGTCACCATCTCTTGGCTTCAGCCTCCTCATCTGTAGAATGGGAGGGTGGCTCTAGATGGTCATTCTTGTGGCTCTGTCATAGGAAAGCTCACTGAGCATGCCCCGGCCCGGGCTCTGTCCTCAGCAGGGGTGGGTGGGGCCCATCAGAGAAGGGGGGAGGGAGGGTGACAGGAGGTGAACAGACTGCTTCAGCATCCCCCCCCCCACTTACCCAGCTTCAGAAGCCAGTTACCATAGCAACCCTCTTGGCTTCACAGGCCCTCAAGTGTTGTGGGGGAGAACAGGGGCTGGGTGCCCACGCAGGCTCCCCACCCCCCCTTCTCTCAACCTCTTGCCTTCTGTGGCTCCTCCCCGATTCTAATCGGGCTCCATTATCCATCCATCTCAGTTTAGATACTCAGTCCCTTACACCCGGAACCCTAAATACTTCCCCCTGCATCCCCCTTTCCTACTTCTTATCTCTATTAGTCTCACTATTCATGCTGGAGCTCTGGGGCAGCCTCCAGTGAATTCCGGCCTCGGCTAATCTCCTCCAGGCAACTCATATTTATAGAGCTCTTTAGTATTACATTTAGTATTATAATAATATTACCAATGTCATTATATTAGTATTCCCACCACTGCACATATTAGTATTATATGCTTTATAGTTTTTTCTCATCTGATATTTGCTGTGTGCATCCCCATTTTATGGATAAGGAAATTGAGGCCCAAAGAGATGAAGACATTCACCCACAGTCATATATCTAAGAGGCTGGCAGAGCTTGAACCAAGGCCTATCTCCAAGTGCCTCGTTTTTTGTCTCACATGCTTCCTCTCACAGAATCTTAGAGCTGGAACAAACCCCAGAGGCCTTAGGCTTTCCAATACCGGAAGAAGGCTTCCCTTTACCTACCTAACAAGTGTCATCCAGTCTCTCAATCCAATTCAACAAACATTTATTAAGCATTTATGCTACTGTAGTGGACTAAAGAAACAAAGACCATATGAAATAGCTCTTGCCCTCAGGGAGCTTACATATTACTGTGGAAGGGGGGAAGATAAAGAAGTCCAATCAAACAGGAAGAGGCAGTGGGATAGTTGGGAAGAGGAGAGTGAGGAAAGACTCTTGTAAGAAGTAGCTCAGAATTGTGCAATGAAGGAAGAAGGAAGGTATTCTAAAACATAGATGAGGAGGGAGGACATTTCAGATGTGGAGAAACTGCTCAGGCAATGCACAGAAGCAAGAGATGGGTGAAATGTCAGGTATTTAGAACCTGTTAGTGCAGGTTGGTTTAACCAGAATGGAGAGTATATTAAGGGAGTAATATGAAATGATTGAAAAGGTAAGTGGAAATAAGGTCATGGAGAGTTTTAAATGCTAAGCCTAGGAAGTCTGTTGATCCTAGAAGCAATAGGGAATCACTGAAAATTCTAGAGTGGGGATGACATAGTATTGTATATGTTTTAGGAATATCAATTTGTCAGTCTTACGGAGAACAGACTGAACAGGAGACTAGAGACAAGGGAACCAATTAGGAGGCTATTGAAATAGAACAGTTATGGAGTGATTAGTGGCTAGGATAGTGTAGAGACTGTGTTACTAGGGAGAAAGAGATGTCTCAGAGGTAGGATCAACAAGGCTTGGTAAAGAGAGGGGAAAGGGAAAGCAGCAATGAAGATGGTTCCAAAGCTGTGAAAATGGTGGTCTCCTCTCAACAGAATGGGGCTGGGCCGAGGGAAGTTTCAGAACAAGAATGGATATTTGGGGGAAATCATGAGTTCCATTTTGGGCAAGTTGATTGAGTTACCTATAGCATGTTTGGTTAGAACTATCCAACAATCTGTTAGAAATTCAGGACTAGAGACTGGGAGAAAGATTAGGACTGAATATATAAATATGGAAGTTGTTTACATAGGAAGATAATTGAACCTTTTTTTTTTTTTTTGGTTGTTTTTTTCAAGATTACTAAGGAAGAGTGTCTACAGGGAGAAGAGGACTCAGTCAACCAGTTAATAAATATCTATTAGATGACTACTATGTGCCAGGTACTATGCTGGGGATATAAATAGGACAAAAAACAATACTAGCCCTCAGTCTACACTCAAAGGTAGCCCGACTCATTCCACTTTGGGATTACTCACATTTTTAAGAGGTTTTCCCTTATATCTAGCCTAAAGTTGCCTATGCAGTAATCACCTATTATGCTTAATTCTGCCAAATTTGATAGCCAAGTAGTCAAGTCTAATCCTTTTTTCCAAATGGCAGCTCTTCAGATTTTTGAAGATAGCTATGACATCTCCTCTGAGCCTTCTCTAGGCTGAACATCCCTAATTCTTCTAGTCGCTTTCATACAGCATAATGTCCAGATTATTCACCGTTCTGGCCTTCAATATCCTGGTTTTTGGTGTCAAGGACACTTGATGGGATTTGAAACCATAGAACACATTCTAGGTGGCCTCACAAGCCCAGGACTTTCCATAAAAATTATGTCCCAGTCCTCAGGGAAGACTCTCCCCTCCACTTAGACTAATTCTAGGCTGATCTAGTGCTTATTATCTTTTCTCCTAGACTGTTGTCATATTACTACCTACTGGCCTTCGGATCTTGGTCAAATCACTTTAACTGCTTCATCTCAATCTCTTCATCTGTAAAATGAGGAATTGAACTAAACTAAAGGTTTTTTAACCTTGGGGTTTGTGAACTTTTAAAAAATTTATGACTGTTTCAAAAAATATATTTTCCTTTGTAATTCTAGGTATTTTATTTTATGCACATAAAAACACTCCTCTCATAGGGGGTCCATAGGCTTCACCAGGCTCTCTAATGGCTGTGCTGTGAAAGTAGTAAAGGATTCTAAAAGATGGAGGTGACAAGAGAACATAATCTAAACATTGGGGACCATTTATGCAGAGGGAGCATTTGTGCAAACCCCTGGGAAAGATGATCTTTGAGTCTCCCAGCTCTGTTATTCTGCAACCTCTAAGTCTCTTCTCTCTGGGTTCAGCTTCTTAAATTTGTAAAATGATGGATTATATTACACTGGATGGTGACTTTGGTTCTTTCTAGTTCTAAAACTCTTGCTTAACTTCCCCTAGGCTTTTGAGGAAGCCTATTTAATTAAATTCAAGAAACATTAAGTGCTTATATGTAAAGTACCATGCTAGGCACTGGAAATATAACCCCCCCCCCCACACACACACACACACACCTCAGAAAGTTTATATTCTACTCCATTTCACTGGAGTTCAATTCTGTCAACTGGGGCAGACGGGAGAGGAATAGGCCTAAAGCATGATACTTGCAACTGGAGAAAAAGTGAGGCTTAGATGGCTAGCTCCCTGCAAATGGGAGAAGAGACCAAATAGTAAGGGGTGAGAGATCTCCTTCCTTTCAGATCTTGTCATTCATTTCTACCTTCAACCTATCCTCAACTGATCATATTCATTCCTGGAAAATCATCTTTACACTGGTTACTCCACCTGTCTCACCCCCCCCCCCCCCCATCCCATCCTCTTTACTTAGGGTTTCAGTAATCCCATCCCATCCTCTTTACTTAGGGTTTCAGTAATTCCATATTGGAAAAGCAAATTGTGGGACAGATGCCCAAGATCAAACCTAAACTCCTTAGGTTGCTCCTGGTCCTCTTCCCACGCTGACCTTGAACCTAACTTGAAATATTTTCTTTCCAGCAGTCTTCCTTTCCTGCCAAAATCACAGACTCTCTAGATCAAATAGAGCCTGTGCAGAGCTTATCCCATACCTGAAGAGGAACCCTTCTTAAACTACCCCAACAATTCTTCCTCCAGCCTTCCAAGGAACATTCCCAGTGCCTGATATTTCACTATCTTCCAAAGCTACCTATTCTATTTGTTCATTTGGATCAGTTCCAATTGATAAAAAGGGGCAGAATCTATTTCTCCACCAGTTCCTGCTTCCTTCCTCTACTTCCTATCTCTAATCTAGTTGGACCAAACAAAACAAGTCATATCCTTCTTCAATACTGGAAGACAGTTTTGTTCTACTGAACTGAAACTGAGACAGTTTCATGTTCTTCCTCAATCTTTCCTTCTCTGGGTTAAACATACTCAGCTCTTTCAACTGATAGAGACGGAAATATATAGGATCCAAAGCCAGAAAACTAGGGTTCATATCCTGGTGCTGTCATTAACCACCTGTATGATCCTAACCAAGTCATCTCACCTCTCTGAGACTAATTTTTTTCTCATCTATAAAAGAAAGTAAGTACAGTAGATAATTTCTACCCCTCACCTCCAGTTCTGTACTTGCCATTCTTATATGGCATGACTTCAAGCCCCTTCTTCATCTTGGTTGCCCTTTTCTAGATATAGTTCCAGTCTGAAGTCTCCAGTATCTAGAATGAAATATAGTATTCCAAATATGCTCTGATAAAGCTGAGGACAGTGGGACCATTACCTTCCTTATTTGGAATACTATGCTTTTTTCATGCAACCTAAGATTCTGTAATTTTAATTGCTGTAATATAGTCAACTCAGATTTATCTTAAACAAGTCCACCAACTTTTTCCACAAGAAGTATTGTCTAACCATAGTACTGCCATGTTGAGTTTGTGCAATTAACTTTTTATACCTAGATATGAAACTTTATATTTACCCCTGTTCAATGACCCATCCTTTCAGCCTATTGAAATACTTGTAGGTTATGATATAATATTTATAAAGTGCTTAGCACAACGAGTGGCACTTATTAGTTTCTCCTTTTTTCATGATTCAGTTATCCAATGTGTTAACTCTCTTTTCCAGGTTCATGTAATTTGGAATTTTGATGAACATGGCAGTTATGCTCTAACCCAGGGCTTCTTAACCTAGAGTTCATAGGAATCCTGGTCCACAGATATATTTTTGGGGGTCCATGAGCTTATATGGGAAAATATTTTAATAACTTCTGGTTTTCTTGACAATCCTGTATATTTTTTATTCATTTAAAAACATGATTCTGAGAGGAGGGGGATCCTTAGGTTTCGTTTCCCTGATGACTGAAGGGGATTCATGACACAAAAAATGGTGAAGAATCTTTGTTCTAGTCCAACTGAGTTATTCTTTGTTACCCAAATAAACCAGAGACCCACCAGCCTCCATACCTTTGTTCAATAGTCATTGTACCTGCAATTGCCTCTTTCCCCTTTTCTATTAAATTTCTACCCATCTTTTAAAATTTAACTCAAATTTGACTTCCTCCCTGATTCATACAATTGACAAATCATTTATAAAGTGCCTGACAAGTGGAAGGCATCATCCTAGGCATAAAGATAAAAACAAAGTAATCCCTGTCCTCAAGGAGCATATATTCTACTGGAGGAATGGCAGTTAGGTGGTATAGTGGTTAGAGCACTAACCTGGAGTCAGGAAGACTTGAATTCAAATTCAGCCTTAGCTCAATAATCCTGGGCAAGTTATACAAACTTTGTTTGTCTTAGTTTTCTCATATGTAAAAATAATAATGGTCTTAAGTCAGAATATTTTTGTGAGGACCAAATGAGATATTTGTAAAGTGCTTAACAAAGTGTCTGGTATTTAATAAGTGCTTATTTATTTCTAGAGCATGGATGTGATTGGCCCTCTTTAGTAACTATCTTCCCATTTGGATCTCACATATCACTTTGCTTTATATCTTCATTTAGTTTTTATATAGTATTAGATAATAGGCCATGTGTTTCTATATTACCTCCTTAGTAGATTGTAAGCTCCATGAGGGCAAGACAATCTTATTTCACCCTCAGCACTTCCGTACAGCGGGATTCTGTATACAGTATAGGATTTTGAATTAATCTGAAGGTAGCTAAGTGTTACAGTGGATAAAGTGCCAATCTTTGAGTCAGCAAGACATACCTTCATGAGTTAAAACCACAGTCTTGGAGATTTACTAGCTGTGTGACTGTGAGGCAAGTCATTTAACTCTGTTTGCCTCAATTTCCTCATCTGTAAAATGATCTGGAGAAGGAAATGGCAAATCACTCCAGTATCTGTGCCAAGAAAACCCTAAACATGGTCACAGAGTCAAGCATGACTAAAAAATGACTGAACAACAAATGAATTAATCTATGATTTCATCCAACTCATTGATAAAAAAAAAAATGAAGCCCATGGATTCAGAGATTTTAGAGCTAAGAGGTACCTTAGGATCAAGTCCAGCCCCTCATTTTACAGATGTGATCAATGGCACTCAGAATTGTTTAGTAATTTGCCCAAGAACATGAAAGTGGCAAGGAGCAGAGTTGGGATTTGAAGCTAGGGATTACAGACCCAATATTCTTTCTTACACCACTAACACACTTAGTCATTGGGCTCACCATTCTACATTTATTCCAATCTTTGCTCATACTATTCCCCCAATCCTTTGGAGCTTTCAAAGCTCAGCCCAAGTCCCATCTCCTCCAGGACTGTGGATTAACTCATAAGGCCTACAGAGCTCTCTCTGGAGCCAGATTTCTCCACAGACTCAGAGCCTTCCCCCACTCCCAAGCAGCTCATTAAGATACAGAACATCCCCTTGTACTGTTCTCTGGATGTTCCAGATGTGAGTCTAAGTGACCCCCGCCTACAAATTAACATAAGCTCCTTAAGATGCAAGGATGCGTTTTTCCCTGTGGTCTCCTTGACCCAGTCTGCTTGTACTCTGGCACAGCTCTTAGCATATTAGGGAGCTCAGTTGACTGGAACTGAAGACAATGGGGGGGAGCTGTCATTTATATTTTCCTCTCTCCCACCCAAGCCTTTCATTCACCTTTTATTCAGTACACCTCGCTCTCTGGAGGGGAAGAAAGCTCACCATCCCTGTCCTCTCAGAGCCTTGTAAAATCTAGAGCTAGAAAGCTGTTTAGAGATTGCTGGGAACAATCCACATACAAAGGAAGAAACTGAGACCTAGCAAAAGATCAAGGATCTAGACCCCAGAAATCCTAAGATCACATGGGCAGAGGATGATGGGAATTCTCCAGTGTCTCACAGGAGGTCAATGGGAGTTTATTAAGCATTCACTAGGAAGAAGCCATATAAAGTTCCCAAATAGGAGTCACCTCCCATGGAGTGGGGGGTTGGAGTCAAGGAAGGTGTCTTAGAGAAAATGGGACTTTTCCAGGTCCTTGAAGATTGGTTTCAGTAGGCAGAGGATTGAGTAAGGGGCCTAGCAGACTTAGTGTCCATTCAAGATGTTTCTATCTTCTTTCATCACAGACATAAGTGGCATAAACTGGCTCTCAGTTAACAGACAACACAGGCCTAGGATGGAGTTTGGTCAGACTGACCAAGTCAAAGGGAAATTTTCCCTCTTTCGACTTCTCTATTTCCAAGACAAGAAAGCTAGACTGGCTCCCTGGCTCCCTTTAAATTGTCCTTAGGGATCTCCCTTTCTTCCTGTTATTCTGTGACATTCACTATATGATTCTGGGCAAGTTGTTTGACTTCTTTAAACCTCAGTTTCCCCATATGTTAGATGGAAGAATAATTCTTTCATGACCTATCTCACAGGACTGAAGTAAGGAAAAAAGATTGCTAGAAAAATGAAAATTATGCTGCTCCTGACCCCTCTCCAGAGACACAGGACACTAGCCAGAGATCTCGGCCTACTGCTATAGCCACTGAGATCTCTCAAGTGGAATAGACTCTTTTTTTATTCCTACGGACTATTCATTCCTTCTTCCTACCCTCCATCCCCAAATTTCAAGAGAAGCTGAGAAGAGAAAGGAAAAACCTCTTTACCCAGGAATCCTGAGCATCTCTTCTTACTGCTTCCCCCCAGAGCTAGTTATCCCACCACCTGCCCTTTGCTTTTCACCTACTGGCCCACCCACAGGGCACCAGAGCAAGATCCCAGCTTCTGGTTCTTAGACCCAGGGAATCCCAGAAGAGGGAGGTCCCCTGTAAGATACTTCCTCTTCTCAGGGAGACTCAGGTCCCCCCCCTCCCCAGGGGCAGGGGTCGGGGGAGGGTAGGCTGTCTGCTGTCTATTGTCTAGAAATTGAAGCCCAGGGCAGCAAAGCCCACACTGAAACCAGATCTTCCCATGTCCTTGGTCACGGCTGGAGTGGGGGAGGGATCAGAAGACCACAGACAACTTTTAAAGGGAAGAGGACTCAGAGAAGACAGAATTATTGTGTTCTCTCCCCTCATCTTTGGAAATGGCTAGCATAGTGTCTGGCACACAGGAGGAAATTGCTAAATGCTTGTTTTCAATTTTTATTGGCATAAATCTGGGAGGGACCTAAAATTATCTAGGTCAGCCTAATTTACAGATGAGGAAACTGAGTCCTAGAGAAGGAAAATGGTCTGAGGCCACACAACTCCTAATGGTACAGCAGCTCTCCTGAGCCCAAATTCAGGACCAGGATAGCATCTCATGAGATGTGCCAGGCTTATACATGGATTATACATGGATCACCTGCACACACATGTATGATTAAACCCAGGTAAACATGCAACCACATACAAAGACATGCACGTAGATGCACACAAACTCATATAAAGACAACAGAGACATAATTATCTACTTCTTGCCTCCACATATAGCAAAAGCCACAGCAGATCATTCATGCAGTTCATGGGCTGAATCTGACTTTCCCTGGCTCAGCAGGTAGCCCTCCAGGCTAGATACCCTGCCTGCCTCCTTCCTAAACTTTCCTCTCCTGAGGTTTTCCATGCCCCAGGGTTCTTAAGCAATAACTCACTCCCCTTCTTTGGGAACCCAAACAGTTTGCCTTCAGGTCCTCTATCCCCCTTCTTACAGAAGGGCTCGAGGACATGAGGGAATATACCTCTTCTGTCCAGAGAAGCATGGGACACACATGTTTATTCCCAGCCCCAAAAGTGGAGGAAGACGGCAGCTACTTGGTACAGTGGATAGAGCACCAGCCCTGAAGTCAGGAGGACCTGAGTCCAAATCTGACCTCAGGCACTTAACACTTCCTGGCTGTGTGACTCTAGGCAAGTCACTTAATCCCAATTGCCTCAGCAAAAAAAGTGGAGGAAGGTATTCATATAGGAAAGTCCATCGTGCCACCCAAGGGTGTGGGGTCAGAAGTTCCCATCAGACACTGGCATGTTCACAGTAGTCACAATAAGGTTGGGGGTGGGAGAGGAAGGGAGGAGGGGCAGGAAGCAGAAAGGGAAGGAAAGTGATGGGCACTAGAATGGAAGTGGGAGGGAGAGGCCCACGCATGTGCGTGCACATGTATGTGGTGATGTGTCTCTGTGCATGGGTACTGATTGTCGCTGGCGAGGGATCGAATTAGTTCCTTTTCCCTCTTTCCAGATGATTTTTCATCTCTGTAATTAATGGGCAAGTCAGCGCTGAACGGCATGGCAGGCAAATTGCTAGTTAGGGAAATCACGGATAATTTTCTCGATATGATAATGAAGGTTGTATTCCTTCTTTTATTCTCCCTGTTTTCATCCTACTTTTAAGTAATAAATTCAGCATTAGAGGGAGGAGTGAGTGGGAGAAGGGGAGAAGTCACCCACCCTCTAAGACCTGGGTCTGACCTGAGTTAGTCCTGGTATGCACCCCATCCTAAAAGGACAAGTGGACCCAAGGTCTGGATAAGGTGAAGGGGGGTTGGTAAGGGAGAGGAACCTGGGGGCTAGTTGATAATGGAAGGGGAAGACATACCACCCCAATGTCAAGAAAGGCTTCTGTACTCCTTTACTCAGATTTTTAGCAGGAAAAGCAAAGGATGGAGGGAGAAGACCAAGTGAACTGGATTTGGGTAGGGCCAAGAAGGAGATAGGAGGGAGCAAGAAAGCTACTGAGGGCAGAAATCTCGGCTCATCACCCTATGAGAAAGGGAATATGGTCTGAGGAAAGAAAGCCGGGGCAGAGTGGAATAGAGCAGCAGAGGGTGCTGGGAATTTTCTGGGAGAAGGCTTTTAGGCCACTATCTAGGGGCTAAGGCTATGATAGATGATGAGGAATGGGTTGTTGAGGGGGTGGAGTCTAAGACAGGAGGTATCATCCCTCAAGGGCCCTTGGGAACCATACCCTGTCTTTAGAAAGTACACTGACCCTTCCCTTCCTGCCTACCTGTCCTGAGATCTCCCCCCAAAGGCCCCAGGCTCTTACTGAATGACAGGGGGCTTATTATATAGGGAATAGGATAGGGAGGGAGAGAAGGAAAGAAGCAGCCATATTGGCATCCATTTTATCCCCTACGCCCCAGTGTCCACACCCCATATGTTTGGAAATGAAAAGACAGAGCTATCAAGAACTGGATGAGGAAGAAATAAAGGAAGGGATGGGATCATAGGATTTCAAACTGCTTTGAATCCAAGCCCTTCATTTAACAGAAAACTGAAAGCCCAGAAAAGGACTTCTCTAAAGTCTTGGGAAATAGGCTGAGATTAGGATGCATTTTCTTAAAAGGAAGAAAAGCCAAAGAGGGGTGGTCAGAATCTTTCACTCCACTTTGATGAGATTTCCTCATGGGGCAGACCCTCTGTTCTGGGGAGAGACAACAGGACACCAGGGATCTCTCTCCAAACATGGGGAGAAGGGAGTCTACTCTATTTGGCCAGAGATTATAGGGGAGGTGATTGGCAGGGCCATTTACTTGGTATTGTGTGTGTGTGTGTGGTTTGAAGTAGAGGTGGTATGCCTGTGTTCTGTATATGTCCTTTCCCTTTCCTAAACTGTAATCTCTGGATGCAGAGATTTTTTTCATCCTGATAGAAAACAAAGCCTTGCACTCTTGTTTGTATGTGCTTAATTTGTTAAAATTTCCATCTGTATATAAGATTGAGATGTGTGTGGGAACAATGAGGGCTATATACCTGTGCTGGGTATGGAAGGGTTGGGTTTGTGTTCCTGTGGGGGCGTAAGAAGTTGAAGCGTGTACAAGGTTAGGGGATTATATATTTGTTGGTGGGACTGTATATGAGGGGCGATGTTAACATGTCCCTCTGGGAGGTTATTGCTTCAGGACACAGACAAATGTCGTCTGCCCTCTCCCGCCAGTCACCTTTTCAGTGGTTATGATTAGTTCCCCTTTAGCTCTCAAGACCCTTCTGTGGTTGAGATTTTTGGAGAGGAACAAGGCCAATCCCCTTTCCCCCACACACAATTCAGGGCACGGCTGGAATGGGGGTGGTAGGGAAATATCCCTTTCCCTTTTCCCAAGCCTGACATCTCAGGGACCAGAGCAAGGGGGGAGCATGATTGACATTCTTTCCCCCCTTCCACCAGCTGCAGATCGAGGGGGAATAGGATGCAGGGGTCTAACACCAATCGATGACAGAAATAAGCGACCAAGCTACCTCTTCTACTCCTCCTAGCCCGACAGAGCCATTCCACCCCAGGAGCCCGGGCCCGTGCTCAGGTCCTCGGCACGTTCCTTAGGGGACCGCAGCGGCAGGCGGGAGGGGAGCCTCTAGCAGGAGACGCCGCCACGACACCCAGACAACCCCTCCCCCAATCACTTCCCCCCTCCTCTCGGAGAAAAACAACCAAAAAAGGAACATATATATGTATATGTCCACACATACATACACATGTATGTATATGTATATCCATAAGCATCCTGCAGTATCAGCCCTTGACACAGCTCCTCCAGGGGTTGGAAGACACATATCGGAGACACACAACCAGACACCCACACAGCCCGGAGAACACACTATCACAGCCACACAGATACCAGCCGGTACATACATACACACAAAGACACACGACAGCAAAATCAGACACATGGACACACACACACACACACACACACAGTCGGATACACAAAGATACATTCAGGCATAGACACCCAGACCCAGCCTCTCTAGCCCCGCTTGTGTCACACCGCGGATCGACGCTGCCTCTCTTTTCCGCACCTCCCCCCTACCGCCCCCCCCCCACCCCCCAGCTCGCGCCAGCACCTCGGCTAGCTCACAGCTGGTGCCCAGCTCCGCGGCGATAGCAACCCCAGAGCCTCCCCACGGGCAGCTCTGCGGCTACAACGCCCCCGATCCTCCCCACCCCCAAATAGAAGCAAAAATGATTCGAACCCCCATCCAGCCACCACCTTTCCAGACAAGACTTCATCCCATCCACCCCTCCTCCCCCACGCCCTTCCTCGGCTCACTCCCATCCTCCGCATAGGGGCAAGACCCGGACGTGGGCAAGGGGCAGACAAGGTTCCCCCGACCCGTGTGCCCCAGACACCTGGCCCAGGTGTGACATCCCCTCCCCCATGTCCCTCTATCCCTAGCGTGGACACTCACCTATCCAGGGGCGGCTCACTCTCCTCCTCAGTCCTCTCCTCTCTCCTGCGGCTTCTCGTCCCCGGGCCCCCCGCCCGGCACATCTCCCGGAGCCGAGGAAGGGGGGTGGTGGCGGAGAGAGGGCGGGCTCCGGGGCTCCCCCTCCCCCAGCCCACCGCCACCACCACCAAAAATTTAGCGGGGGAAAAAATCGAATTTGACAATCCACTCCCCAGCTGGGGGTGGGTTGGGGGCGCAGGCTCCGGGGCTGGAGGCGCAGATCGGGGCGAGTGGGTCTTTTTCCCCCCTGGTGTGGGAGGGAGCTGGGGGAGGGGAGTGGGCAGCGTCAGGGCTCTGGGGCCCGGGGCTGGGGCGAGGCGGCAGCGACACGAGCGGGCAGCATCTCTCCCCCGCTTTCTCTTGGCTCCCCCGACGGCGGCGGCGGCGGCACGTGTGAGTCCAGCCGACTCCCCCCGCCCCCCCTCCGACGGCGGCGGCGGCGGCGGCGGCAGCGGCGGCGAAGGGGTTAACGGGGCAGCTCCAGCCCCCCGCCCGCTGCCCCCAGCCGGGCGAGGCCGCTCCGGGACTCCCGCTCAGCCATCCGCCGGGGCCTCCTCTGCGGATGCGAAACTGCGGGGGACCCAGGTCCCAGGACAGCTACCTGGAGTACTGCTGCTGCGGCGGCTGCTACGAGAACGAGGGGCTCCCGCCCCTACGGCTCGAGCTCCCTGCAGTGCCCGCGGGGGGCTCCAAGAGAGCGGGGAACTTGGGGGGAGGTGGCGCGGAGCTAATGGAGGAGCTCGGGAAAAGGGGGGGCGGCTAGAGAAGGAGACGGTGGCTGGCGGCGCGTTGCATGGCGGGGGGGAGGGGCGGAGCTGGGGCGGAGAGGGGCGCTGGGGCCCTGGCCCCCTTTTGCACCTCGGGATGAACGGATGGAGCCGGCGCCCGGACACAGCAATGACAAGCCGCCTGCCTGTTCTCTTCGCTCTCCAGCGCACCAGCTACGGGAGGGGAGGAGAAGGAAGGGGGGGGCGGTAGGTAGCGGCAAAACTCGGCCTGGAGCTCCGTACAGGACCGGGGTCGTTGCAACCAGCACCAGTGCAGCGAGGGAAAAAACAAAAACACGGCTTGGATTTCTTTTTCTCTCTCTTCCTCTCTCCTCCCTCCCCCCAGCTCTCCCTCCAGGTTTTTCCCCCGCCCCAAGAAAAATTAGGTAAAGAAAATGTTACAGGCTTAGTGGAGGTGGGGATAGGCCAGAAAAATATGGAACGGTTTTTTTTTTTCAGGAAAGGGGGAATGAGACGTGCCAAATTTAAGAAGGGATATGAAAAACGAGGATTGGATTGAATTGAGAATGGAGAAGGGATGCGACATGCCCAATTGCACCGGGGGCATGCAAATTGCGGACCGGATTCCACCCTGGAAAACGGAAGACTGCGTCATGCCCAATGCAGTGAGAACAAGAAAAAGCCAGGTCTGGATTTTCCCAAGAACTGGGTCGGTTTGGGAGCGGGGTGGTAAAGAAGGATGGATGGATGTAAAGTGGTTGATGCAGCGTGGGCAGGTCTCGGTTGCTCAGGCGGCTACATGCAAAGGGAAAAGACAAAATGCGGGCAGGATCCAGGTGTGAACGGATCTAGGCAAGCTTCTTGCACAGGGGATCAGCATAGAAAGGTTAAGATTTGGATTTTTAAGGTGATGAAATGGGACTGCCGGGAGGAAACCTCTGCTTGGGCGAAACCAATAATGAATGGAACTGAGCTAAACCTGGGACGGTCATATATCTAATCTGGAAGGCCTAGTATAGAAGACCGGATGCAGGCATTAATTCGATCAGGACTATGTTTTAGATGGGGTGTGGTGGGAGTTGAGGATAGTGTCTCAATAAATATCTCCTCTGTTTCTGGGAATCAGTTTTTGCTTCACAGGCGTAAAGAAAAACTCGGTTCTGGATTTAGCAAAAGGACTAGTATCCAGGCAAAATACATTGCTGCGGGCTGCTAGGAATAATTAGGACATGGCCTGGCTCTAGATTCCCAGGAATCTGCTAGAGGGATAGGGAAGAGAAAAAGGAGGAGGAAAAGAAGAAAAAGAGGAGGACGAGGAAAGGGGGAGGAGGACTAGAGGGGAAGGAGGAGGAGGACCTGGGTTCTGGGGCTGCAGAGCCACGAACCGCTACCCCCTGAGGTGCAGGGGAGGCAGCAGGACCCACCCCGGAACTGTGCACGGGAGCCCCGTTTGCAAAAACAATGGGAACCGCAAAACCTGGCCCAGATGTCCTAAGATGGACATCTCTGAGGAACAGACCTGTTTTGAGGGCGGGAGAAGGAGGGAAAGTGAGCTGTCACTAGGGGGAAGCCGTATGATGATAAGAGGTAAGGTCCGGTTAGGATCTCTGGAGACCGAACCGGGTCAGATTTCGGAATAAAAAGGGAGAAGGACCTAGGAGAGGTGGGGAAGAGCAAAATCTGGTCCTGGATCCCAGGGGGAAGGGAGCTCAGCTCTCCTGCAGACCTAGGTAACAGAAGCATAAGGTAAAAGCCAGGATGGATTTCATTACACCTGGAATAAGTGGTTCTGGTAACCAGTGGGAAACAAGACTGACGACCTAGGACAGGGACAAAGCTAGGTCGGGGTAATCGAAAAAGAATAGGAAGCTTGGGGGAAGGGAACAGTGCAAAACCAGGTCTGGATCTCTGGGGGAGGACTGAGATTCTACCCCCTCTTTTTTATGAAGGCTTTAGCTTGCAGTAGGAAGTAGTGGGAGTCGGGATGCACATAATTTTGGGGGCGGCTAACACCGAGTTTAAGAAGTGAGTATCCCTTAAAACCTGAATTGAAGATATGGGACTAGATGTCAAGAGTAGAACTCTCCGGGTAAAACTAAGGGTTTAAATCAAATCCCGACTTGGGGTATGCTGCCCCGGGCGGTAATACCACCTGGATCCTAAGAAGCAAATGGGAAGAGGGGACAGGGAAGTCAGGACACCTGGCTTTGATTCTCGCTCCTCACTTTGTATATTGTCGCGATTCCCTGCTCCAATTTCGTATTTTTAACATAGGATATAGAATCTCGGAGGTAGGAGTAAGGTTGGGTGGGTGGGGGGCGGGATTAGAGCAATAATTTGAACATCAATCTAGGAACACTTTCCCTCTTCCCAAGCTTTTCGTTCTCCTCTCTATTCATTATCTTTAACTTATCTTGTATATTTCTTGTTTGTACATAATTGTTTTCACCTCTTCCCCCCTCCCTTCTTTCCCCCCTCCCCATTAGACTGGGAATTCCTTGGGAGTAAGGATGCCTTTTTTTGCCTTTGGCAGGGAGTCTATCACATAATAGGTATTTAAATGCTTATTGAATAACTACTGGGGGTGGGGGTGGAGGAGAAGAGAGAAGAGGAAGGCCTTGGTCAGGCCTTTTCACTTATTCCAACGGTTCTTTCTCCAGCTTTACTTTCATAACCCCAAGGCAGAAGGCTGTCTCTAATTCCTTTTTGATTTCTGGAGCCAGGTAGGACTGGTCTCAGCCCTTATGTAATGGGGAATAGGGAAAGAATCGTAATACTATTACAATTCGTAATCACTAGTTTCAGAAGCGTTTTCAAATGAACAAAGCACTTTCCTGGCAGTGACCGTATGAGACAAGGTGATACCAAAATTGCATTTTTACAAAATGGGAGCCCTGGATCCCGTTTCTGTTCTATCTCTACCTCATTGAGGGGTGTGTGCTTGTGGACGTGGGTGCGTGTGTTTGGGATCTTCTTTCCTTTTGGGGCCTGTTTCCCTTCTGAAAGACACACCAATCAATGTTAGGTTAGCTGAGCGCTGAGATTCTCCATAGAAGAATCGTTCCATATTGGAGAAGCTTCCCAATCCGTCCCCTAGCCGTAGTGCCCCCAAAATCTCTACCCCAGAAACTGCTTTCAGTGATCCCATACTCCAGAACAGAAAGAAAAAAATATATATAACCTAATAACTGTAGCCTAGGGGATGCCGGGAGTTGTAGTCTTTCTGCAGATTTTCACAGGCGGCAGGGTCTTTTCCTCCCACTAAGGTCTCAGTATTGATGGTGTCGTTCTTGCTTTCCTCTCGCTCATTTTTCCCTTAAAGTACTACTGTCCTAGATCTGGCCTTCACCCGAAAGTGCTAATCATCCCCTCCCCCAGGCAGTGGAAGGCAAGATTCCCCTGAACTGGAAAAGTTTATATGGGAGAGGGGGAGGGGAGGGCGCCCATCTTTCTCTGCGGATCCAAAGACTGGAACAGCAGGAACTGGAAAGAGAAGGCAACGGGAGCAGATACTACGGGGGAGGGAAAGGACAGTGCGTTTACAGTGCCCTTGGGATCCAGGACTTTTCTCTCCTGTGTTTTACGGAAAATAGGGATGGGAGAGAAGGAATGGAGAGAGGTCCCACGAGAGTGGCTGAAAGCATTATCCTAAACTCCTTTGGGTGTAGATTGAAGTAGATCCCTCCTTCCCGAGGGCCAATGACTGCACTGAAGGGGCTTCAAAAGCATAGCCAGGCCAGTCTCCACTCTTCTACCCCTACTCCTGAATCCTTTCCCGGTCCACTCCGCGCAGGCCCATGCGCTGCCAGGACAGCAGCAGCAAGAAGTAGTCTGCAAGCAGGCTGTGGGCCAGCATCTTGGCCAGCTCTGGCTATGCACAGACTTGCACACGCGTGCAAGGAGCAGCTAAATGCCCCACACTGGCATGTCTCATGCTTCTTGCCCAAATGCGTACATGCTTTCGAGTGAGCAAATGTGCAGGCCTGAGGTAGCCTGAAAAGGAGGAGGGGGTGTGGATGGGAAGTAGGGAGAGAAAAAGAAGAGGAAAGGGAACAATGGGGAGAAGTATGGGGGGGTGGGATGAATGGGGGGGAGAAGGAACTATGAAGAGGGAGATAAAGGATAAAAGGATGAAGGGGAAGGGAGGCTAATAAAGAGGGAGAAGAGAGGCCAAAGAGCAAGCAGGGAAGGAGAGAGATGGGGGAGGAGGAAAGAATTTGAGGGAGACTAGAGAAGATTTGGGGGAGGAAGAAGGAAAAAGAAAAAGGGAGGGGAAAAGGAGGTAAAAACAGGAGGGAGGAGGAGTAGAGTGAAGGAGAAAAAATGGGGAGAAAAGAAAAAGGAAAATAGAGAAAGTAAAGGGAATGAGGCAGTGAAGTGAGAGGAAACAGGAGAGAAGAAAAAATGGGTGGAAGAGAAGACAGAAGAGGCAAGAGAAAAGGGAAGGAAGAGGGGGAAATGAAAAAGGGAGAGAGGGGATGGAGAATCTAGATGTGGAGGAAGGAGAGGAGAAAAGGCAAATGATGGAGAAGGAAGGACATCATGAGGTGGGAGGAGAAAAAAGTCAGAAGAAGAGAGGAAAAGGGATGATGGAGAAAGAAGGAAGATGGAGGGACAGAGAACAGTGGAGGTGCTGAATCAAGAGGGTATCAAAAATCCTCCTCCTACTTAGGGAAGGGAGGTCTAAAGGAATCCGTCTCTCCTACCTGCCCTAGCTGAAGAGAGGAGGAAACTCAGCTTGCCCTCCTTCCCTTCTGAGATCTCCCAAAAAAGTTTGGTGTTCTCATTTACTAGGAAGGAAATCTGTTATGGTGGAAATCTTTGGCAGGAGGCTGGAGGCCAAGGTTGCTAGCTAGAACTGCCAAAGATCCAAGGGAAATGCAGTTACTTTGTCTTGCAGACCTCCTGGACACTTTCTTTTCTCATTTTCTGTTCTGTCACCCAAAAGTTGAGAGACAGCATAGTTTGTAGATAGGCTTCTGGACTCGGAGTTGGGAAAGACCTGTATTTGAATGTTGCTTACAAACTGTGGGACTTTGGACAATCCAATTAAAACCCTTTGTGCCTCAGTTTCTTCATATCTGAGAGTCTGAAGTATTGGATTCGGTGGTTATTAAGGTTCCCTTCTAGCTCCAATTCTATAATCTATCTTCCCAACAGGGAAACAAATAGAGCTGTTTCTTCAGGGGCCCTTTTCTTCTACACTGTTCTTCCCTCCCTAGTAGCCAGGTACTGCTTTGCTGCTGCTCCCATGTCACCAGAAGAATGTTCTACCCCTGGGTAATGGAGAACAGAAGGCACTTCACCTGATTATATGATGGGCAAGCTAAGAGAACTCAACTGGAGGTGCTGTAAAGACTGCAAAGAAATTAGTGAATGTTTGGGGTGGGACATTGGAAAGTAGGGATAAAAGCTAAGAATAAGGTAAGAGGAGAAATGGAAGAGGAAATGAAGCAGGGAAGAGAGGAGAGGGGAATAGAGATAATGTGAAGTGGAAGTAGAACCTTTCCTTTCCCCCCCCCCATTTCCTCTTTCTCCCTTTCTCTCCTTCCTCTTTAACTTAAACCCTTATCTTCATTCCCTTTCCTCTTCTTTGTTCTCCCTCTCCTTCCTTTATCCACTTCCCTTTCCTCTTTCCATCCCTATGTGAATTTTCTTGTTCCTAATTCTATTGTCTCCATAGGTAAGAGGCTGACTGAAGATGTCGAAGAATAGGAAGCTCTTGCTCTTTTGCTTTGGACTCTGCAAGTCCAGGAGAGAATGAGGTGAAGAGCTGGGGAAGGGGGCAAGGGACTGGGAAGAAAGAGGTGATAATAAAAGGGGTTGAATGAGAAAATGTTGCCTTGGAAGGGAGTGTTGGGGAACCTGGAGGAAAGAAAAATCAGAAGGGGCAAAATTGTAGTGCTAGAGGGAAGAGGGAGAGGGCTAAAGAATAGGAATGGATTCTACAAGACTGAGAATGATTTCTGGTGAGCCTGTATTCAGAAGACTATCACTGCGAAGAGACTTTGAGGACTGGGAGGGGGACTCCCTCCCCTAGGGAGATTTGGGGGATTCCATACTTTCCTGACATGCAAGGCTTCATCACTGAAGAGCTAATGAGCCCTGAGCTCCTCAGATCTCATCCTGATGCAGGCTTTTCCTGACCAGCTCTGGGGGAGGACATGATACTTGGCACACAGGTAAGAGCTTGGTAGGGGATGGAGATAGGGCAGAGTTAACAAAGAGTTTTCTCATCCTGATACATCGAAGACTTTGGAGAAGAGAAGGGGCAAGTATGGGCATGTGCTTGAAGTATCTAAAAACCAGTACCAAAAAACTGGAAATTTGTGAGCCTAAACAGAATGGGGAAAGTGTTGGAGGGTTAGTAGATGTTACACAAGGATAGAATATGAGAATATGACAGAAATATGAAGTCGATGTTCTCTGGGTATCTGCATGATGATGCAGGGTATTTGTACTTGTGTGGGTGTATATATGTGTGCATGTGTAATTATATATCCATGTGTGAACACAACTAAAGTGCCTGGATGTGATTTATTTGTGCTTGTGGCTACTCAATATGCTAAATATGAGGACAGACTAAGGGAGCATAATGACTGTCTGAAAGGGTTCAGGACACTGTATGTGTCCTGGAAATGAAGAGGGATGGGGGAAGGGGGCTGCTGAAATAAATGGAAGGAAGAAAATACATCTCTGCTGCTCTAAGGAAAAATCTATGGCACATCTCAGCCCACTCTAACATCCCCTTACTTTGAAGCAAAATCTGGAGACAGGTGACTAACCAGTCAAAAAAGTGAAGAAGTTGATGTATAGGAAAGAGATTAAAGAATCCTTTTTTAAAGGAAGTAGTGACTGAGATAGGGATGGGAAGTCTTTGCTAGGCCCCTATGAAAAAGTATGGGGAGCTCTTAGCTGGTGGAAGGAGGATCTTGCTTCAGATAAGAAGACTTGGGGAGGGGTATCCTTTTCTCCCTCTACTGCTTGAGAGAACTTAGAGGTCACTCTGTAGACTGAACTTTCCTTTCTCCAGGAGATATTGGGCCTTTCCCTCTAGATCTCTTTCCCCCCAGCATCTAATTTCTTTATCAGCTCCCAGAGTGGAACAGATTTTTTGGGCAGAGTGATTAGTTTAACCGACACTTTCACCTTGCTGTTGTGTCTCACAAGTTAGGAACCGGGCAGTCAGAAAAAGAGAGGGACCTGAGGCTAGATCCTGCCACTTACTAGGGAGTCATGAAAGTCTTTTGGAATCCACATCCAGGGATGTGGAGGACAATTAAACATGCTTCCAGCCTAAAAGACAGGAGGACCTCAAGGCCAGAGGAACAAGGGGGAAAGTTAAAAACACAGATCTAGGTCCTTTCAGGATTAGATGGTAAATAGGGAACTGCCTTGGCAGGGACTGATAAACTTGGCAAAATGTAAGCTCCTTGAAGGCAGGTGGTATTTTCATTTTTATGTCCCCAGTGATTAGCACATTTTAGACATTTAATAAATGCTTATTGAATTGTTTAAGAGAAGCCCAAGGCATAGAGTTTCATAGCTCAACTTTAGAATATGTTAGAATTTCTTCAATGCTGGGAAACTGTATTAAGGGCATGAATGAATGAATGAAAAGGAATTGATTGAGCATTTACTATGTGTCAGGCACTCTGTTAAGCAGAATTACAAATATAAAAAGAGACATAGTCCTTGCCCTCAAGGAGCTTATATTAAGATAGGGAAAGGTTGTTTTCTTTGGAGGTCTGGTGATTAGCTTTTCAGAATAACTTTTTTTTTTTTTTTTTAATTCCTAGTGGAAGGAAACCCTACATTTTCATAAGAGGGTAATGAACATAATGATGTACATTTTTCCCCATCTAAATTCACAACATTTCCAGGAGAATGGTAGCTAGAAAAGGTGTAAAAGGGGAGGGAATGAAGCCTATAATAACATAACCTTAATGAATATAAAAGAAAAGCATGGTTTGGTTGAGATGTCTAAAAGGTCTGATTTGTACTTGGTAAACAATCAGCTGGTTTGGGCCTTTCTGGCTAGAGCTCTAAAGATTTGTGGATTAGCTTCTCTCAAGAGGGGGAGGGAGGGAGCTTGGAGGTCCTGGTCCAAGGAGAGAGAAGCAGGGTTGGGATAGTAAACAGCTGGCAAAATAGGCCTGGGGGGATGTCTGGATGGGATGTTAAATAGAAGGTGAAACATACAGAGGGGAAGTAGGGCATTAGAAATCCCAGGAATGAGGCAAGGTAGAAGGAGGGGACATAGGGACATCAGTAAGTTTCAGTGGTCACATTCACTTGAGTGGGTTCGCCATGGCCAGAGAGTCACCCCTCAGGAAATGAAACAAAGATCAAATCTGCAGCTGATTTAAGATTCCTGACTCTGAGCCGGAGCCAGGGAAAGGGGTGGGGAAAAAATACCCATCTGTTCTCCCTCTGATGGAATGTGATTTTTCACCAAGTCCTTAAATCCCTCTCTTCTCCTGTTTCCTCTCAGCAGCCTCAGTGACACGATATAAATTGCTGCAAATGACTTTTCCCGGCTGGTCGCAGTGATGTTTTAATAATGGTTCATTTTCTGCACTGAAAAATATTCCAGCAAGAAATTGTGCAAGAGGGGCTATGTTCTCTAGGTGACTGCATGACCAAAGTCCGTGTGTGTGTGTGTGTGTGTGTGTGTGTGTGTGTGTGGAAACAGAGGAAGGAAGGAGGGAGGGAGAAAAGGAAGGAGGAAAAAACAGAAAGGGAGGAAGAGAGATGGAGAGAGACGAGTAGAGAGAGGAGAAAGGAGAGAGAGAGAGAGGTGTTTGTGTTTGTGATGGCTTAAAGCATGGGTTCTGAAAGGCATTCTGTAGGTGAGCTCAGCTTACCTGCTGGCAGATGTACATGCCTGTGCTTCTGGCCTAGGTGTGGCCATGAGGTTGGGTCTGGATGTGTGTTGGGTCAATTCTTTCTAATGAATAATCCTGGAGATGAGTTCCAGAGCAGCACCTCCTTGTTTGCAGTTCAAAAGAATGAAGGGATCTTGTACTTTTCAGCCTCTGGAATAGGCATTCATGTATTTCACAGGGATCTAGGATCTCCTAAGGGGAAGTATCTGAATTCCAGAAGGCATCTAGGTAAGCCTATATCTGGACAGGAATCCCCTCAACAACATCCCTGACAAGTGGCCATAACAGTCTCTCTCAGTGAAAAAGAATCCACCAGTTGGCTAGAGTCTTTCCCTCTTTGAGCCTCAGTTTTCGTATCTGCAAATTAAGGGAGGAGAATGCTTTGAAGGCTCATTAGTAAAGTGTCATAAACTGAACAAGCACTCTACAAATTATTATTAGCTCCTTGAGGCAGCCCGTCCCACTCATGGAATTGTACTGATTCTTAGGAAATTTTTCCTTATAGCAAGTTAAAATCTTCCCCTCTATACCTTGTAGTTTACTCCTACTAATTTTGCCTTCTGAGGCCAAGCAGAATGAATTTAGTCCATCTCTACACGTGATAGCACACTTGTTCTCCTACTTCTCCAACTACTTCTTTTCCATGTCCTATTTTGGAATCCCTTATGTCTGTCCCCCAAAACTCTGTCCTGACTTTCTTTCTCTAAAACCTTTTACTTGGTGAACTTATCATTTCCCATGGATTTAATGATCGCCTCTCTGGAGATAAGTATCAGAGCTATAGGTTCAGGCTTAGTGTCTCTTCTGAACTCTAATCACCAAGTGCCTACTGAACATTGCTAATAGAATACTCCACAGTAATATAAATTTCAACTTCTCCAAAATAGAATTCATTATTTCCCCTTCAAAACTCACCTCTGTTCCAAACTTTCTTATTTCTGTCTTGGGTACCATCATCCTTCCTGTCACCTAGGTTTACATTGTCCAGGCTGCCTCCACTCTTTGTTCTCCCTCACTCCCGGCAACTGACTAGTTGCCAAAAAAATTTTTTCATTAAAGCTTTTTATTTTTTAAAACATATTCATGGACAGTTCTTCAACATTAGCCCATGTAAAACCCTGTGTTACAATTCCCCCACCTCCCCGTTCCCCTCCCCTAACTGGCAAGTAGTCGAATATATGTTAAACATAATAGAAATATATGTTAAATCCAACATATGCATTCATATTTATACAATTATTGTGCTGCACAAGAGAAAAAGTGAAGCAAAATAGAATGCAAGCAAACAAAACGAGTGAAAATGATATGTTGTGAACCATACTCAGTTCCCACAGTCCTCTCTCTAGGTGTTGATGACTTTCTTCATCACTGAACAATTGGAACTGGTTTGAATCATCTCATGTCCATCAGAATTGATTATCGTATAAATCTTGTTGTTGCCATGTATAATGATCTTCTGGTTCTGCTCATTTCACTCAGCATCAGTTCATGTAAGTCTCTCCAGGCCTCTCTGAAATCATCCTGCTGGTCATTTCTTACAGAACAATAATATTCCATAACATTCATATACCACAATTTATTCAGCCATTCTTCAATTGATGGGCATCCACTCAGTTTCCAGTTTCTGGCCATTCTTCAATTGATGGGCATCTACTCAGTTTCCAGTTTCTGGCCACTACAAAAAGGGTTACCACAAACATTTTTGCACACGTGGGTCCCTTTCCCTTCTTTAAGATCTCTTTGGGATACAAGCCCAGTAGAAACAGTTGGCAAATCTTGTCTATATCTGTTTCAGATGAATATAGGTATTTCTACATTTCTCCAATACATCCTTTTCTCTTTGCTTATATGGCCATCATTATTTTAATTCAAGTTCTCATCACCTCTTGAGACCAGGAGTCTCTTAACTTCACCCTGCTGCCAAACTGTTCTATATTCCTAAAGTACAGGGTAGATCATGGCAACTTCACTGGCTTCCAATTGACCTTTAGAAACAAATACTAACTTCTCTGTGTGGCATTCAAAAGCCTTTACAACTTGCCTCCAACTTCTCAGGCTTCTCATATATTGTTTCCTTTGATATACTTTTGGTCTGAACTGGCCAAATTGACTTTCTTGCTGTTTCTCACACATGACATCTCTGTTTTCCACCTCTGTGCCTTTGTATAGACTTTCTCTCTCTCTCTCCCCCATTCCTGAAATGTACACCCTCCTTACCTCTGTCCCTTAGAATCCTTATCTTCTTTCTGATTTCAGCTCAAGCTATATACATCTTTTGCTTTTCCCCCATCTTTTCAACTGCTATCTCCCTTCCCCCCAAATCTCTTATCTACTTTGTATATAATTTATATACATTGTACTTAACACAGAGATATTGTTTCCCTGTAAACTCCTTGAAAGTGAAGATTGTTACATTTTTTTTGTCTTTGAATTCCCCACTCCTAGCATAGTGCCTGACACATAGTTAGGGGCTTAATACTTGTGAATTCATTATTTCATTTACCTGAACACAGCTATTACACTTCTCAAACTTCTGTCCTTCTAAATCTCAATTTCTTCAGCTGTAAAATGGGAATAATAGAAGCTACCTTACAAGGGTATAGTGAAGATTAATAAATACATAATATATAATATAGTTATAATTTTCATATATTTATAGTATTTAGCAATGGATACATTTTTTTAGTTAAGCAGGGATAATTGACTTGCCCAGAATCATACAGTTAGTAAGCTTCTGAGATCAATTTTAAACTCAGGTCCTCCTGATTTCAGAGCTGGTACTCTATACACTACATCATCTAGCTACCTCTTAATTCTACATATCTTAAAGGAATTGCATATAACCTAATTTTGGACAGCTTTAATCACAGAGAAATTTTGTTTCTTTGTTTGTTTTTCCTGCCATCCAGCTGAAATGGCCTCTTTGATATTTCTAATCATCTTTCCTTATTCTGCCTTCTAGAACCAAACCAGACAAATCTAATCCTTTTTCCACCAGTTTGTTTTTATTTTGTCAGTGTTCTTGAGAAACTGATCCTTTGGACTGATCCCAATCCTTTAGATGGCATCCAATCAGTTCAGATCAAAGATGATATGATCAGCTCCTTGTTCCTGTCAGCTCTACCTCTCAAGTTCTAATGAGCTTTTTGAGTTTCCTCATCACATTTCTGACTCACATTGTGGTCTACTAAAACCCAAGATCTTTCTCAGACAAATGGCTAACCATTTATGAAGTTGATTTTCAGAACTCAAGTGTAACACTTTAGATTTGTCCTTATTAAATTTCATTTTATTCAAGTAAACACACTGTTTTGTCATGATCTTTTTGGATTCTAATTCTGTCTCCAGTGTATTAGTTGCCCTTTTGACTTTGTGTCATCTTCAGATGTGATGACCATGCCATCTATGCTAAGTTTCTGATAAAAGTATTAAGTAGCACAAGGGAAAACATATTGCCTCCAATGGAGATCTCCTCCCTAGATGGCTTTGAACTATTTAACAATAGCTCCTTGGAAAAAAAAAAAAAAAACCACAATGGCTCCTTGAGACTGGCCTCGCCTTCAACTGGCTCAAATCCATTTAATTGTTGTTCATGTGGTCCAATTTCTCCACCTTTTCCATGAGAATAGAATAAGATACTTTATCAAATTATTTGCTAAAATCTAAGTAGAGCACATTTAGAGAATTCCCCTCATTTACTAGTTCAGTAACCCTGTTAAAAAAAGAAATAAGGTTAGTCTGGTCTGATCTATTCTTGAAGCCAAGCTGGCTCTTTGGAATCATTGCATACTTTTCTAAATGTTCACTAACCGTCTTTTTAATTCCCTCTTCAAGAATTTTCTCAGGAATAGAAGTCGTTTATCAACTTAGGGTTTTCAGATCTCTTTTCTTCTTTTTGTTTGAAAATTGGGACAGTATTTACCCTTCTCTGGTCTTCAGGGCCAGTTGCCTTTTCTACGATTTTTCAAATATCACTGATATTTTTCAAATATCAGCATTCACATCCTCCAGACATATAGGTCATCTGGACCAGGTGATTTGAATACATCATGGGCCTATATCTACTCTCTTATTATCTTCTTACTTGTCTGGGTATTAGCTGCTCCTTGGCCATTTTTCTTTGGTCATTTCTAAAGCAAAGGTCATTCTTCTCTGCAGAAAAAACAAAATTGAACTAAGAACTGAGCCCCTCTTCCTTCTCTCTGCTATCAATTATCATCACCCCATCTGCCCTTTGCAATAGTCTTTTTCTCCTTGATTTTCCTCCCAAATGCTAATGTGCTCTAAAATACCAGTACTGTTATTTTTATCCTCAATCTGCAAAGAAGCAAGTTAGTTATAGGGGACACCAAGGTATCATAAAGATGTCTGACACCTTCTTTTTTAAATCTTGATTTTTTTTTTTATTTGATGTGGCCATTAGAATGATAGATGAAAGAAAGAAAGAAACTATGCCTGGGTGCTAGTATAACATCTGACAAAGTCTTTTTGAGATATCTTTTCAGATAAGATGAAGAAATGTAGAATGGTAGTATAGTTAGACACATTTGCAGCGAGGTGAACAATTGCATCTGAAAACTTGGTCATTACTATTAATTGTTAAATTGCTATTTTATGTTATAAAATCATTATTACATTATAATATTACTATTAAATTAATTAATTAAAATGTTGAGTTCCAAATTCTTTTACTATTTCTTTACCTATTGAGAAGAAAGGAACATGATGTCAATTATACATACATTATTTCCCCTTAGGATGTGAGCTCATTGCAAGTAGGAATTGTTTCATTCTTTGTATCTGTATTTCCAGTATTTAGTACAGTGCCCGACACAAACGCCACACTTAATAAAGACTATTGATTCTGTTATTGTTTGGCTTCCTACCTGTGTGACCTTGGACAAATCACTTCAGTTTTTTTTCCCTAAAGGATTGGGTTAGATTCCAAAGTGTTCTAGAAAATGTTTTAACAATCTCAGGACAAACTTTTAAGTTTAATCTTCAATTATTAACTTTTTCTCTGTCACTCTCTTAAGTTGACTTTAGACAATTAGCAAAATAACAAATCACTTGTAGTGTTTGCCCATGTCTGACTTGTAAATTCTCACACTGAAAATTTAACAATCAGCTCTCTCCAGCCCTTCTTCACATTCCTTGTTGGTCTGGATAGTCTTGAAGGTTCTTTCCAGCTCTAAATTTATGATACTATAATTGAATCATATTGGATGGAGGTCTGTTGATAACAAGGTATCACAGAGAAACTTGGAATCAGGGAGACTTCAGTTTAAATCTGACATAATTCCAGATTGTTCTCCAGGATGGTTGGATTCGTTCACATCCACCAAAAATGTATCAGGGTCCCAGTTTTCCCACATCCCCTTCAACATTCATCATTATTTTTCCTGTCATCTTAGCCAATCTGACAGATGTATAGTTGTCTTCTGGATATCTGAAGTGTTCATCTATCATACAGAAGGATTAAATTTGGGTCTAAGTAGGTAAAGGGAAAGGACTAGTTTAGTTCTGTCTTTATGTCTCAATTGGCCATCCCAATCCCATTCCAGATCTAAATCTATGCTCCAAAAGTAAAAATAGAACCAGCAAGTGGAAATGTCAGGGTAGCAAGTTTTGGCCCAATATACCATAGAAATTTTGAATTGGGGATACCCAGAATTAAGGATATCTTCCTGAGGCAGGGCTGGCATCAGGTGGAGACATGCTGCCTTAAGGTGAACCATTTGTGGATGTCTCAATTTTGGCAGCCTATCAACTGGAAAAGGCATAAGGCAATCTTGTTGGTATCCCCTTAACCCTGGGCTGTCTGCCACATAAACCATAGATCTTAGAGCTGGGAGGGGCTTCATGAGAGCATCTGAACACATGGAATCTTAATCAGAAAGAACCTTAAAGCTCATCTCATCCAGTCCAAAGCTAAATAAGAGCTTACTCTTCTTTGACAACCAGTGGCCATCCAGTCTTTGCTTGAAGAGCTCCAGAAAGAGGAAATCTCACAGTTTTCTGAGTCAATCTATTCTACTTTTACACAACTCTAATTGTTAGGAGTATTTTGCAACCAAAATTGCCCACTGTTTCTAGTCTGACTTTTTTTATGGTAAATAAATTTTCCCTCCTCCCTCTCTTCCTCCTAAAGACAGCAAGAAATCTGATATAGGTTATATGTGTATAATCATTTAAAACTTGTTTCCATATTAGTCATCTTTTAAAGAAAAATCAGAACAAAAGGGGAAAACCATGAGAAAAAAATAAAAATAGTATGTTTCAATCTGCATTCAGGCTTCATAGTTCTTTCTTTGGATGTTGATGGCATTTTCCATCACAAATCTTTTAGAATAACTTTGAATCACTTCATTGTTGAAAAGAGCCAAGTCTATCACAGATGATCATCACATAATCTTCTTGTTACTATGAAAATGTTCTCCTAGTTCTGCTCACTTCACTCAGCATCAGTTTATGTTAATCTTTCCAGTTTTTCTGAAATCTGCCTCCTCACTATTTCTCATAGAATAATACTATTCCATTACATTCATATACAACTTGTTTAGACATTCCCTAATTGATGAGTATCTTCCCAATTCAATATTCATCAGCATAAAAGAACACAGACAAAAATGCTGTTTTCCTGAACTAGGTTAGTTAGCCTCTCCTTAGGCAGGCTGGTGGCTGGTACCTCTCCTGAAGATACTTGATAAGCTTTAATCATGTTATATCTCAGAACGCTCAAATTCAAGTGACCCACCAGTCTCAGCTTCCTCTAGTACAAGGTTTGTACTGCCACATCTGATATATTCATAATTTCTACTACAGAAATATTCCATCATATTCATGTATCACAGTTTGTTTAGCCTTTCCACAAAAAGTGTTGCTATAATATTTTGGTGTATTTAAGATCTTCCTGTGTTTGACCTCCTTGGGGTATATCTGCATGTATATGTATATATTGTGTACATGTACATATATAGTAACAAGATCTCTTGACTAAAAGGCATTGGCATTTTAATCTTAATTTTTAAAAAGCAAAGTTTCAAATTGCTTTTTGGAACAGTTGTACTGATTCACAGTGCCACCAAAAGGGTTTTAGTATATGTCTTCCTATATTCCTTCCAATTTTGACAATTTCTAAATTGTGACACTTGTCCATTTGCTAAGTGTGTTTTGGAAAGATCTTTCATGTGATTCTTGCAATTTTCTGTGCAAATTTCCTATAACCACTTCACTGAAAAATGACTCTTGTGTTGTTATTACCCTATATATCTTGGATATCAGACCTTTATCAGAGACACTTAATTCCCAGTTGACAGTTTCTTTTCTTACAAAAGCTTTCCAATTTCATCTAATTGGACTTACCATTTTATCTTTTGTGTTCTCCTTCATCCTCTGTTTAGGTAAACATTTTTTTCCCCTCTAGTGGAATATTATTATACCATAAGAAATGAATAAGAAGAATTCAGAGAAGCTATATGAAGTGATACAGAAGGAAATAAGAACCACAAAAATCACATATGCAATGACTTCAACAAAAATGTAAATGACAAAAAAATTAATAATTATAATAAACAAACTTTTCCTCTGGAGAATAGTTAAGAAAACATCTTTCTTTCCCTTTATTGGAGAGGTATCAGACTAACATGGAGAATATTGCATATGCTATCAAACATCTTAGATATTTTGTTTAGTTCCTCCCCTCCCCTTTTTTAAAAAAGTTTTTATTGCAGGGGTGATGTGATGGGTAGGGGAATAGGAATAGATTATATTCAGAAATGACTTGATATAAAAACAAACCTCATTAATAATATGACATATTTTTAAAATTATCTTTTGTCATAGTTGTGGAAAATGTCACTATCTATTTTACTCTAATTTTTTAAAAATGACCATTTTAAGTTGAATAACAATTTTGGAACTTATTATGGTATATGATGTAAGATACTGACTGAAATCTTTTTTTTTCTTTTTTTTCACACACTATTCTCCAATTTTTCCAGAAGTTCTTGTCAAAAAAAAAAAATCATCCCCAATTATTGGATTCTTCATTTAAAGTTAAAGTAACTTGTACAAAATTACATAACAATCCTGAATTGAATTGAGAGTCACACAAAACTGATTGGATCTATCATGCTAGACTCAATTGGATCAATTCAGATCAGTCGGTCAGTTGCTCAGTTAGTCAATAAGCGTTTAAGTACCTACCATGTGGCAGGCACCGCATTAAACAATGAAAATACAAAAAGATGCAAAAGACAGTTTCTGCCCTCAGAGAACTTATGATCTAATCAATACCCAAAGGAAATATGTATAAACAAGCAGAATAAATAGGAAACAATTAACAAAGAGAAGATACCTAAATTAAGAGGGGATGTTAAATGCATTTTAGAATGTGGAATTTTAGTTGAGACTTGAAGGTCAGGAAAGCCAGGAGGTAGAGATGAGGAAAGAGAGCATTCCAGGCATGGGGGAAAGTCAGAGAAAATGCCTGAAGCCAAGTGATGAATCAAAGAGTACATGGTGAGAAGTAGGATATGTATGTGTAGAAGAAGCTGGATTATAAAAAGGTTTGCACACTAAACAGAAGATTTTATGTTTTACCCTGAAGGTGATATAGAGCCAATGGAGTTTGTTGAATAGGAGGTTGACATGGTCAGACCTATACTTTAGGAAAATCACTTTGGCAGTTCAATGGAGAACAGATTGGAGTGGGGAAAGACTTATGATAGGCACATCTGCTAGTAAGCTATTGCAATAGACCAATTGTGAGATGATGAGGCTAGTGATAGTATCAGAGGAGAGAGGGGTTGTATTTGAAAGCTGTTGGAAAAATGAAATCAGCCCTTGGCAACAGAATGAACATGAAAGGTGAGGGCACCTAGGATTATGAACCTAGGGGATTTGGGAGGATGGTGTTGCCCTCTACGGTAATAGGGGAGTTTAGAAGGGAGGAAGGTTTAAAAGAAAAAGAATGGGTTCATTTTGAATATATTGAGTTTTGGATGTCTACTGGAATCCAGTTTGTTATGTATGAAAGGCAGTTGGAGATGCATGACTGGAGATCAGCAGAAAGATTAGGGCAGGATAGATAGATTTGAGAATCAACAAAAAGTTATTTAAATCCATGGGAACTGATGAGTTCACCAAATGAAGTAGCATAGAGGGAGAAGAGAAGAGGGCCTAGATCAGAGCTTTGTGGGACACCCACAGGTAGAGGGTGTAACCTTGGGTGAAAATAGCTAAGAAGAGTACCAGGAAAAAGTGGTGTCCCAAAAACCTAGAGAGAAGAGAGCATCAAGGGGAAGAGAGCACTCAATAGTATCAAGATATCTAGGAAAATGAAGATGGAAAAAAATCCATTTTATTTGACAATTAGGAAATCATTGGTAACTTCAGAGAGAACAGTGTTAATGGAATGATGAGGTCAGAAGTCAGATTGTAAGAGGTTAAGAAACAAATAAAAGAAGAGAAAGTGGAATCACTTATTGTAGATGGCCTTCTCAAAGGGTGTAGTAACCAAGGATAGAAGAGATGAGATGATAGCTATCAGGGAAGGACCAGGTGAGAATTTTTTAAGGATGGGAGCTACATGGACATGTCTGAAGGTAGTAGGGAAGGAGCCAATAAACAGGGAAAAGTAGAAGATAAGTAACAGTGGGGATGAGAGAGGGGAGCAATCTGTTGGAGAAGGTATGATGGAATGGGATTGCTTGTGTAGGTAGAAGGCTTTGCCTTGCTCAGAACTAGGGCCACCTCTGTGTGAGACAGAGGCAAAAGAATAGATAATGGCAGAAGGCTTCTGAGTCATAGAGATGAGGAGGAAAAGAAAATAAGGATCTTAATGGAATGGTTTCAAATTCTTTTTTTTTTTTTTTTTTTTTTTTTTTTTTTGGTAAAACATGAATCAAAGATCTCAGCAAAGAGTGGGAAGCATAGGATATTTGAGGAGGGATGTAAAGGTTTGGAAGAGCCACTCTGGAGAGTGGGATAGTGACTTAGATAGTAGGATTGCTTAGCAGTAGTAAGGGTCCAATTGAGGTTGTATAATATTGATTGTAGTGTATCCAGTCAGAATATTGCATGATTGTCTCCACCTTTGTTAGGTGTATAAGAGTAAATGTGGCTGATAGTGAGATTATTCAAGACTGAGGCTTGGCAGTTGATGATATGATAAGGAGGCCAGGGACTCAACTGGTTGATCAAGGGTTCAAGATGAGGGAAAGAAGAGAGAATGTCTAATGTAGGGTCTATGGCCTGGAAGTGAAGTGAGGGGTTGAGAGACTGGAGGTCACAATATGAATGAAAAATAGGGTTTGGTAAGGAAAGAAGGAGAGATGAAAAGCCATAGCCAGAGAAGAGGTTTTCAGAATTCTTCAGCTGGAAGTGATACCTTTGTAAATAATTGTAAAAAGCCAGGGTACACCATTATTGTTTATAGCTGATGTAGAGTAAAAGAGTAGCTTGTAGAAGTTGAGAGGGGACAGAGCCAAAATGGTAGAGAGTAGACAGGTCTTGAGCTCTTCTTGACTTCCCTCAGATCAACACCAGGTCAAGCCTCTGAACTGGTTTTGGAGTGACAGAACACACAAATATTTGGAATGTATCAAATTTTCACAAAAGATATTTTTGAAGAACTTCAGAAAAGGTCTGTTTTAATCGGGCACTGAGGGAGATAGATGGATGAGGGCAGGGACAGTGCAGGGACCCAAGGTGGTGTGGTGTTCTGTGCACTGGGGGAATCTACTATTAGGCTCTTAGCCAAAATACAGCAGTCTTGGCTACTCTGTCCTGGTTCAGAAGCTAGTGGAATAGCGAACTAGCTATGAGACATCCAACTCCAAAAGGCAAACAATGAACCCCAGAATAAGGAGAGACTTGGTCACATCCACCCAGTACAGGAAGGAAATCAGTAGCATTGGCTTCAGGGCAATATGAAGCTGCTCTTGCCTGTAGAGAAACCTTGGGACAATCTCCTTTTTGCCCTAAGAGCAGACCTCAACCTTTAAAAATGAAGAAAAAGCAAAAATAACTCTGACCATAGATAGCTTTTAATGGAGACAGAGAAGAACAAACTTCAAACCCTGAGGTCACCAGATGAAGCCCCAAAGGGTGATATGAGTTGGTCTCCATCTCATAAGGCTCTCTTGAAAGAATAAAAAAAAAAAGGAGTTGAGTAGATTAAGGAACTGAGTGGTTAGAGTGTTTGAGAGAGAGTATGTATGTCAAAGCCTCCTAGCATGGGGAGGACAGAAAAATGATGAATTAAATATAGAACTCAAGTGACGAAGGAAGAAGAATGACCTAGAAGTCTACAAATAATAACTAGAGAATTTTGATTGGGCCTCAAAGGAAAAAAGGTTACCTGAGAGATGGAGGTAAGGAGAGAACCTGGACGTGGCAAGAGGAAGAAAGGAGTATTTCAACTCCCTTCCACCTCAACCAGTGAGCCTAAGGAATGAATGAAAGTCTAATCAGTACTAGAAAGGGTGGCTGTGGAAGTTTTGTCTTCAGTGAAGAGGCAGGTCCCAATAATTTCTAGAAAATGGAAAGAATGGGAGAGAAAAAAATTTTTTAATGAAAAAAAGTTTGTTGCTATGAAGCAGGTATTCCAGAGAGCACAATGAGAGGAGTAGGTTACATTTGGTTGGGATTTTGGATTAAGATGGTTAAAAAGGGTGGAAATAAATTATCAGGTGGCAGGGGGATGAGGAATAGTGATGATGACTTTGATAACCTACAGGGATTTAGATGAAAATCCAGGATGTGTAGGAAGGAAGAGTATTTTATTTATTTTTAATACACATTGTTTTATGAATTATGTTGGGAGGGAAGAGTATTTTATTCATGGAGTGGAAGGTGCTCCTCTTTCTCCCAAAAGAGACTAGAGATCAGTTAAAAGAAATTCAAAGCCCCAGATGGAAGGTGTTTGGTCAAATGGAAGTTCCCATTTCACTTCTCTTCTATCTGAAGTCTGGAAATTAGACAGAAGATGGTGCAGCAGGACGCAGTGTGATAGGAGATGGAAACTGAACCTCCCTCAGCAGGAGCTGGATACCCCACCAACTTTCTGCTTACTCTTCCTTCAGGACACAGGCACACCTGAAGATGGAAGATTAGCCACCAGAAGTGAAGGTCGCTCCTCTTCATCTGGAGGAGATCAGGTAATCAAAGCAGAAGATGGAAATTGCTGTGCCCTGGTACAGATGGAAATCACCCTTTGTTCCTTTCCCTCAGGGGATACATACAGCCGGAGATGGAAGGCATGTGGTCAGAAGAAGGTAGGTTCTTCTCATCTGAGGTACAATAGGAAGTACAAGTCTCACAGGTACAGGGGGAGATGAAAATAGAATTGACACAGATGGCAGTCCTCCCTCCTCCACCTTTGTTACCAGATCTCCCATTCTTGATGTTAGAGATGTAGATGAAGATTTTGAAGCTTTAACTTGGGATCCAGGGCATAAAATGTCATAAAATCATCCACCAAATGGATCTATATTTTATGAAAGTTCTGAGATAGGTGGTATAGGGGATCCATTAACGTAAAAGATGGTTCTACCTTCAAGGAGCTTATATCTAGTTGGAAAGAGAAGACCCTCACATGTCAAATTTTTTTTTAGTTTACTGCTCAAATAGTGGCACAGAGAGCAAAAATTTTAAAATAATTAGCTCAACACCCAATTAGTGGCAGAGACAATAAATAAAAATAATTACTTCAATGCCTAATTAGTGGTATAGGCAATAAATTAAGAATAATTAGTTTGATGCCCAATTAGTGGTATGGTTAGTAAATAAAAATAATTAGTTCAATGACCAATTAGTGGTATAGACAGCAAATATTATTATATCAGATCAGAGGAGGGAGTGTTCATTGGGGGCTGGTGTGGTCAGACAAGGCTTCCTGGAAGAAATGGAACTTGGTCTGGACATTAAAAGATGGATATTTGATCAGCTGTAAATGGAGATAGAGGTAGAAATAGGAAGGAACATTCAGGGCACAGAGACAGGACCAGGCCAACAGGAGTAGAGGATTCAAGACACAGAATATTTTGATTCATCACAGGATTTGTAATTTTAGAGTTTCCCCCCAATGAAAAAGATTGCCACCCACTGCTGCCTTCTCATCCTGTTCCCACTTATATTCACTTTTAGGTCTTCTTCCTACTGAGGATTGGCCCATTGTAATGGAGGCTGCCTTCTGGGCCTTTTAACATTTTGAAGGTACCAGAGTAAAACTCATGCTGTCCATCTGTTATTCTGTATTCCCATACTCATATTTCCTTAGTGATATATCCCTTATGTCAATGGGACTAAATGTGAACAGATCCCTGTTCCTGGATATTGACATGGAAAATCAAAAATTTTATTTTCTATGTTGTATTTTATTTTTATTTGTTTTGTTAAGCATTTCCCAATTACATTTTAATCTAGTTTGGGCTGCCCTCCTCTGGAGGGCATAGTGTTTGTTACATCTACCTCATATCACTCATTGTACGTAAGCATATGTATTCTATACTCCTCCATTGCCTTTTGGGTGCCCGAGTACCCACTGTTTGAGTAATCTTCCTAAGGTGCAGATGGGACTATGTTACTTCTCAATTCAAAGATCTGCAGTGGTTCCCCATTGCTTTAATGAACATTTATTCACAGAAGCTCTATCGGCAAATGTTATAGCTCCCTCACAGTCCAACTTTCCTTTACAGTCTTATTTCTATTAGATACATCTGTGTGTGGATCGTTTAAATCTGTAGACATGGTTTGATGATGGCATAAATAGATATGATTTGAGAGTTGACTCATCTTTTCAGAGTAGGAAAAGGGCAGTACTCTTTATATAAACTATATGGTCTAAGGGGGCAAGGGAATGGGAAGGAAAGAGGGAGGAATAAAATTTCTAATTCAAAAATGAAAAAAAAATTAAAAACTGTTTTAACATGGATTTGGGGGAAAATAAAATGTTATTAAAACAAGAAAAGAAAAAAAGAAAAGAAAGAGGAGGGGGTGGAGAGGTAGGAAATGCCCTGGACCACTTAGGCAATGCAATTTTCCCTTTAGTCTCCAAGAGACCCCTCAAGTTAGAATTAAATTTGCCACTCCTTAAATAACTCTTGGAGGATGATAGATTCATAACAAAAGCCCATTCCCTTATCACTCTTATGGGATAGGTTAGTCTTCAGATTTCATTCATTAGCTCTACCTCTCATTCAGTTAATCAATAAGCATTTATTAAGCACTTACTATGTGTCAAGTATTGTGCTAAGCACTGAAAATACAAAGAAAGCAAAACATGGTTCTTTTCCTCAAAGAACATACATTATAGTGTTGGAGACAATAAATAAGTAGATACACATGATATATATATATACACACAGAGTATATGAAAGCATTCTGAAAGTGGAAGGCATTAGAAGCAAAAAGCACCAAGAAAGCCTATTGAAGAAGATTAGATTTGAGCTTAGTCTTAAAATAAGTCAGAGAGGCCAAGAAGCAGAGGTGAGGGACTATAACATTCTGAATATAAGGGACAGTCAATGTAAAGTTATAAAGATGGGAGATAAAATGTTGTAAGCAGTCAATTAAGGAACTGCAAATGGGCCAGTTACATAAAAGATCATCACACATAGAGATTAGTGAGTAAACCCATTATCTGAGTAAAATACCAAGTAGAAATTGGAGAAATTCTCTAGACTAGAATATGTAAGAGAATATAGAAGAGCAAATGAGCTCTTCATTTGGGAAAAAGATAAGATCTTACCTCAAATTATAAGTGAAATGATCTCACCCAAGGGAGATGTTCTCTTAGTACACCCTGGAGATCAAAACTATTATAGGAATACTCTCATGTGTATCTTTGTCTCAAAGAGCTCAACCTCTCCCTCTCCCCCTCCCCTTCCCTACCTCTTCTCCCTGTCCCTATCTCTCTCACTCCGTCTGTGATCATGTCACCCCATCTCTACACAATAAACTCTAGTGGTTCCCTATTGTCTCCAAGATCAAATATAAAATGTTCTATTTGGCATTCAAAGCCCTTCATTACCTAGCCCCCTTCCTACCTTTCCAGTTTTCTCAGACTTTACTTTTGGTCTAGTGACATTGGCCTCTTGGTTGTTCCATGAACAAGATACTCCATCTCTCAGCTTTGGGCATTTACTCTAACTGTTCCCTGTATTTGGAACACTTTCCCTCCTCAACTTTGCCTATTATACCCCTGGCTTCCCTTATATCCCAACTAAATTTCCATCTTTTCTCTAAAGTCTTTCTCAGCCCATCTTAATTCTAATATCTTCCCCCTATTAATTATTACCTATATGTATTGTATATTTTTATTTGTACATTGTCTCCTCCACTAAATAACAAGCTCCTTGGGTAGGAACTGTCTCTTTTTGTATTTCTATCACTTAGCACAAAATCTGGCATATAGTAGGTGCTTAATAAATATTTATTAATGTATTGGTTGATTTATAGTATCAGTAGATAGTTTTTAAGAAATGCTGTGACTGTAAAAATGCATCATTCTGTGGTCATGTATAGCACTGCTGAAATAAACTAGACTGGGTTCTTCTGTAAAAGATTTAAAGCCCTCCATGATCTGGTACCAGTATTCCCAGATTTATTTTATATTTCTTTCTTTCACCAACACTCTCCAAACTATCCTACTTAGAGTTACATATACATGATATTTCATCTCCTGCCTCTATGACTGTTCACAGATGGCCCGCCCCTCACAACCCATGCCTGGAATGTTCTCCCTCCTTACCTCCATCTCATAAGATCCTTCATTCTCTTCGAGATTCATCTCAAGTACCAGCTGCTTGCTATACACAGGCTTTTCTGATTATCCACTCTTATAACCCATCCTCCCAAATTACTTGGTGTTCACCTTGTGTACTTTCTTATCTGCATATATGTCGTTTTCCTCCAACCAGAAATTGCTTTTGTATTCCCAGCATCTAGCACAGATCCTGGCATATACGGGGTAATGACAAAATACTTACAAGGCATCAGATAACGAGTCCATCACTGGGAGAGTGCTCAAAGCCTTTCTCTTTCCGCAGCTGCTACCTGGTGGGATATCCCACAAGAACTCAGCATCATTTTTACCCTATGGCAGAGACATATCTTAGTGGAGGTGAATAATAGCTTTCACATAATACAGTAGCTGCTTAAAGTTTACCTTTAGAAGAAAGACAGTGCAAATATTCTAGGTCCTATTTTAAAGTTGAAGAAGATGAGGTCAGAATGGTGGAATGTTGTACTTGGTGTCACAGAGCTGGTAATCATTAGCAATCAGGGCCTGCACTAGCAGGACTTGTGTCTGACTTCAGGACCAGTACGGTTTCCTCTATACTGGGCTTCTTCAGTGAATGAATGAACAAATGAACGAACGAATGAATGAATGAAGGTGATATTCACGTTTTGTCCAGTCATTAGAAACACATGACCCCCTGACCGCTGGCTCCAGCCTGTGCCTCTCCTCTCTCCTGCCCAGCCCAAGGTGGGCAGTCCCCCTATAACCAGAGGGGAGGGCATTGGAGATTCTTCACAGGTGTTTGCAGCCCCCGCCTCCCACCCCACCCCCACCTTCCCCACCTGGGGGGATGAAAGGTCCCAGGCAAGTAGATCCTTCCTAATTTTGGCAAACCCAGCGGGCAAGGGGGAGAGCTATGCTTCTCCCCCCCGACTGTGGCTGAAAGGGAAACAGCTGGGGTTGGCTAGCCAGCCCCGGCTCCTGCGGCACACGGCCCAGCCCCTGATGGCAGCCGAACGCCTTTCATCCTCAGCACTATTGTTCAGAATTAGCGGAGCTGCCATTCAGGGCTTCAAATGCAAAACCGCTCCCTGCCGGACAGGAGCCAGGGGGAGCCAGGGGAGCTGAGTGGCCTCTGCTCAGCTTTTAATAGACCAAAGGACCCTGGCAGTTTAGCTCTTTTTCCTAATTTAAAGCTATTTTCAGTCGTTTGGAAACTCCCCTGTGGTGGAGCAAGAAGGCCAGGAGAGGGGGGTTGAGAGATGGGGGACTTGAAACTCTCTTCTGGATCTCCCCTTCCCTTTTCTACAGGAGGCTTGTCACAGGATTGTCTAGGAATGGGCTAAAAGGAAAAAAAAAAAAAGCAAAGGAGAATCTCTGTGTTTGGGAAGAGGATCCAGGTTACTGGGACTTAGGCCTCTGGGTCAGGGGTCCAACATTGGAGAGGAACACAAAATTTAGAGCTAGAAAGGACTCTCAGACATCATTTAGCTTAGCTCTCTCATTTTACAGGTCAAGAAACTGGGCCCAGAAAGACCATATAGACTCATCCAATGTCACGGATAGTAAATTTCAGTCAGGACTTTCAAGTCCAGAGCTCTTTGGGCTACACTATAACACAAAGTGCTTCTTTTGATCCTGCTTCTGTTCCATAGCTAAGAGCAAAATTCAAAGGTCACCACCTGCTCTGCCAGTGGGCTGCAGGCTGTCTAGAAAGATCAAATTGAATTCCTCTTTCTGTCTTAAGAAAGGACAGCCCTTTGGGACAAGCTCCGAGATGGAGGTTGCATGCAGTCAACTGAAGAGGTAACAATGAAAATTGAAAATCTGGTTTTCGAGTCTGAAGCTTTGAATTCAAATCCAGCTTTAGTCACTATCTATGGAGCCTTAGGAAAGTTTGTTTTCTTATCTGTAAAACAGCTGCTAAAGATCTTTCCAGCTTTAGAGTGATGATTTTATAATTTAAACCTCCAAGTCTTCTGTCCCAATCTTCTAAACCCAGGGAAAGGGAAATTACTGAGAAAGATACCCAAATCATCCAACAAGAAGGGAGAAGGAAGTCCAAGTATTTCATGATTAAATATTGCAATACTAGAAATAGAGAGCCACCTCATTAATTCCTTCAACAAACACCCATTAAGTCTCTCTCCTATTTCTTTGATTCTTTCCTAGCCTCATTTCTTCCTTCTCTTTCTCCTTCTCTTTCTCTGCTTCATCTTTGTCTCTCTAACTGCTTTCCCCAGCAAGAGGACTCTCACCAGTGAATTTCTCCAGATATTACATACAAATACTATGCCAGGTACCAGGGATACAAAGATAGAGGTGACAACTGACCCCACTCCTAAGGATTTTATAATGTATTAGGAGGAAATACATTTAAGGAGCAATGTGGTATTATAGAAAAGATTACTGAGCTTAGATTCACAAAATCCTGGCTCTGACACTTACTACCCAGGTGTCCTTGGGCTGGTAATTTAATCTGTCTGGAGGGGTTGGACTCTAGATTACCTCTAACACTCTATCTCTAAATCCCATTATATAGACAAATAACTGTGGTATCTAGTTAATGAGAGAAGAGCAAAGTCCTAGCTAAGTGATGAGGAAGAGTCTTATCCAGGGAAGATCCATCATCAAGGAAGGCTTAAAGGAGATGGAACCAACTCTCCCAACCCAAGAAGGATTAAGGAAGAAGGTTACATAATACAGCCCTTTACAGTCAGAGGTGGTTGTGGGTACAGCCCTTGGGGGTACCCTTCAGATTGAAGGTAGCCAGGCAGTAATTACAGCATACTGCCCCTGCCATGCCAGGAAGAAGATGGATGACATGCGGTGGAAAGCAGAACCTAGCCAAGCTCTGTTCTCTCTCAGCCTGGTACCCCTCATGTGTGGGAGGCAGAGTAATGGGGTGAAGCCAGGCTCCATCCTCAGGCAGACAGGAGGGGGCCTTCTTTGCCCATTCCACGAGGAAGGGAAGGGGAGGGAAAGGAGCAAGCCTGGAGGCACACAGCGGAAGGGAGAGATGAAGGGAAGCAAGGAAAATTCCAAAGAAGAAGTGAGAAAGACATAAGGGACATGGATATGGGTTAGGGGAACGTCCCCCTTCCCCTTCATCTATCATTCATTCCCCCATTTCTTGTCTCTTGCTCAACCCTCATTTTATCTTGTCTCTCTGCTAGTGTTCTGTCTTCCTGCATTGCTTTCCAGCTCTATATCTTTATGCCTGCCATATGTGTGTGTATGTGTGTATATATATATATATATATATATATATATATATATATATGTATATATAGATATATGTATGTGTGTGTATGTCCCCTTTTTGTTTTCTTCCCTTCTCCCTCCCCCTCCTTCCTTCTTCCACCTCCCCTTTCTTCCTCTTACCTCCTCTTCCTCCTCTCTTTCCCTCACCACTCCTCTCCTCTCCTGTTTCTCTGTCTCTCCCCATTTCCTATATATCTCGCTCTTTTCTTTTTATGCTTTCTTCCTTGCTCCATCCCCTCCTTCTCACTTCTTTTCCCTTCCTCCTTCCCATCCTTTTCCCCTCCCTTCCTCCTTTCCTTTCTTCTTCCCCCTTTTCTTCCTCTCTCTCCCTCACAGCTGCTCTCTTCCCTCCTCTCTCCTGTTTCCCTGCCTCTCTCCCTCCTTCATCCCTGCCTCTCTTCCCACCTTCTCCAGCAGGAGAAGGGGGGGGGGGGTGCTGCTTTCCTTCTGGCCCAGGCAGTGGATCTTTTCTCTCCTCTGGGGCTGTCGCCATTTTGCCTAATGATGGGAAGCTGCATGAATGCCAATGGAAACAATACATCTTTTATGAAGTGCTCCCCCCGGAGATGCTGGAAATCTTACATTAACATGGCATTGATTTGCCTCTCTTGCTCCCCGAAGAAGGGGAGGGGAATACAAAGGCGTCGCCATAGTTTCTGGTGATAGATTTTCTTCCTCCTCCCCTTCCCACCTTAAATACAGGATCTGTCACCTCTTGGGGATGGGTGGTGCTGTTTGGTATTGATGGTGAACCCTAACTCTGGAGCAGAGGGTGCTAATGGCTCACTGCTCCCTCCTGTCTGTTTCTGCTGCAGTGACTCAGCCGGGCTCGGCTCTATCTCCACGCTGAATATTTATTCCTTCAGTCAATGACTGTGCACTGGGGTGTGGGACTGTGTGTAGGTGATTTGAGGCCTAGCAGAAAAAAATCTCAGTCGCCACCCACTTGAGACCCCCTCCCCCAGCCCTCAAGTGTTTCTGGTCTCTTCCCTGGATGACTCTTCCCCCACAGAGTGGGGCCAGCTTCCTGGAGCCCACCCCTCCTCTGAGGGTAGTGACAGAAGCTGAATGAGAGGGTGAGGGAGATGATCCAAGAAGAAAGGCCCAATTAGAAAGGACTGTGCACTTGGAGGTAGGAGGCTTTGGTCCAAAACTCTGCTCTGTCCTTTACAAGGTACTAGTCAGTCATAGTCAGACTAAAAGGTTGTAAAGGACCTTGGAGAGCAACCCTCATCTCTGATTGTCGATTTCCTTTTTTCTCAGTCAGGGTGATTTTTGACTGGAAACACTATATGACCCCGCTCCCATCCTCATCCCATCAAGAAATCCAACTGCCACTTGATGCCTTCTCCTTCCTCACTTAACTCCTGTGGTTCTCATTTATATAGTAATAACAATAATATCTTCACAACAACCTTGGGAGTAGATGCTATTATTATCCCCTTTTTTTGGAGGAAGGAACTGAGACAAATATCGATTAAGTGACTTGTCCAAAATCATAAAGCCCATAAGCTAGATTGGAACTCGGGTCTTCCTAACCTATATTCCTAACCAATGCTATATCCACTGGGCCCTGTAGCCATATACTCTATCTCCCCAGTAGAATTTGAGCTTCTTGAGGAAGGACTAATTTTTTCCTTGCTTGCTTATTATAGCCCTAGTGACTGGTACATTTTTTTTTGGGACTGTGCTTTCATTGATATGAGGAACTCCTAGTGAGTGAATTTCCTTTGCCGATGCAGATCAGCCTCAGATTTTTAACTTAGGGTCTTAGAGAGTTATTGTCAGGGCACCAGGAGTTTACCTGATACACCAAAGGTTGTATAATCAGGTAGGACTTAAACTCGGGTCTTTTTGGCTCCCTAACTAGCTTTCTACCAGTCTCTTTGGAGTTGCCTCAACTTTTTTTTTTTTAAATAAAGCTTTTTATTTTCAAAACACATGTACCGATAATTTGACAACATTGACCCTTGCATAGCCTTGTGTTTCAGATTTTCTCCTCCTTCCCCCCACCTGCTTCTCTAGATGGCAAGCAATTCAATGTATGTTAAACATGCTAAAATATATGTTAAATTCAATATGTATAAACGTTTATACAATTCTCTTGCTGCATAAAAGAAATCAGATAAAGTAAATGAGTAAGAAAAATGCAAGTGAACAACAACAAAAAGAGTGAGAATGTTATGTTGTGATCCACATTTAGTTCCTACAGTCCTTTCTCTGGGTGTAGATGGCTCTCTTCATCACAAGATCATTGGAACTGGCCTCAATCATCTCATTGTTGGAAAGAGTCACGTTCATCCACGATCAGTGGAATTGATCATCATATAATATTGATGTTGTCGTGTATAATGATGCTTTGGTTCTGCTCATTTCACTCAGCATCAGTTCACGAAAGTCTCTCCAGGCCTTTCTGAAATCATCCTGCTGGTCGTTTCTTACAGAACAATAATATTCTATGACACTGATATATCATAACTTACTTAGCCATTCTCCAATTGATGGGCATCCACTCAGTTTCCAGTTTGGGGCCATTACAAAGAGGACTGCCACAGACATTTTTGCCATGTGGGTCCCTTTCCCTCCTTTAAGATCTTTTTGGGATATTGGCCCGAGAGAAACACTGGAGCTGCCTCAACTTAAAGGTGCTTAATAAATACTTGTTAAAAGCTCAGTTCCAAGAAAGAGATATGAGAAAACATCTTCTGCAAAGATTCATGTGTGTGGTAGTAGGAACATGGGGAGAGCTCCACAGGTGTGTAATATTGCATATATTCAATATTTTCAGTGTATTGATTGGTTTTGCTATTCTTTTCTATGATTTTTCTTTGTTCTCTCTCTTTCTTTCTCTTTCAATCTTTGTTATTAAAGCAGGAGCGGAATGCCACACTTTTTTAAAAAATGGATCCCACTGGTAGTGAAGCCTATGGACTTCTCCTCAAAGTGATGTTTTCAAATATATAAATATATATTTATATATAATGATATATTTCAATATATATAAAATATATAAAAATAAAACACATAGAATTTTGCAAATGAAATTATGTTGAAATAATTATAAAAAATTTTCAAATCATAGACTCCCTCCTCAAGTTAAGAACTCTTGTTATAAGTGAAGGTTTTCTGGGAGTTAGAGTTGGGAGAGATACAATGGAAAATGTAGGTGATGTAAAAACAAAATAAGACAATAAACTTTTATTTTATAGGTGAAGAAACTAAGGCCTGGAGAGTTTGTGGCTAAGTGACTTGTTCAAAGTCATACAATTCATCTTCAGTACCAGAGCTGGGATTTCAACTCAGTTCTTCTGATTCCAAATCCAACAGTTTAATAAACATGTGGAAAGTACTTGTTATTTCAAGGATTTTTGCTAGGCACCGGCATATAATGATTTTAATATAGCATTCCTTCTATTCCACAAATCCATAAAATGGGTATAATAATAGCATAGGGTCATTGTGAAGATCAAAAGAGATACTATTTGTAAAGTATTTTGCAAGCATTAAAGAGAGGTGTGTGTATATATACATACACACACACACACACACACACACATATATTATTGTTGTTCATTTGTTTCTGACTTTTCCTGAAGCTCTTTGGAGTCTTCTTGACAGAGATACTGGAGTGATTTGTCTTTCCTTCTCCGTCTCATTTTTTTTAATAGATGAGGAAACTGATGTAAACTGGGTTAAGTGATTTACCCAGGAGCCCATAGCAAGTGTCTGTGGCTGACTTTGAACTCAGTTTTTCTTGACTTCAAGCCAGTAGATCTATAGACCATGCCATCTAGTTGCCACATTCACACAGAAAAATTTACATGTATGCATACATATATACTTTAAATGCTTATATTACACTTAGTATATATTACATAATATCCTGAGTTTTGCTATTTCTTAGCTATGATTCTGGATTGGTACTAAATGCAAAAATGTTAGCTATTATCATTATGTTCATAATTATTATAATCCTTTCTCTCCCAGAGCCTCAGTTTACTGGTCTGTATGATAAGGGTAAAGGGGTTCAACTAGTTCCTCTCTGGCCTAGCTCCCTAGATTCCATCTCTGGTATTCTATGACAGTTCAGATTGTAGCTTAGAATTGGATTTCTATCTCAAGGGGACATCCAACTGTGCTTTCTCAAGGAACTGAAAGTCAGCCCAATAACCATCTACTTCCCCATTACAGTCAGACTCTTCCTAAATATAGAGAGGAGAGGAAGACTTGGAAAGTCTGTTTTCCTGTCCTGATGGACATCCTTCAGATTGTTTGGGATGACTAGTGAGAAAACCCAGTCAAGGGGCTGAAAGAGTTAATATGTCTGCAATTGTGCTTTGAGTTCCTCAGATAGGGATGTGGAGCAGGGCTGCCAGAGCTGACAATGGCCTCTCAGTTATTAATAAAAGAATTGGGCTTCCTCTTGCTCTGAGTCAAGCTGCCAGCCAGGGGGAGCGCCATCAGAGGGCTGGGACTGCTGCTGTCTAGAAACTGCTGGACTGAGACCAGACAAAACTCATCTCACTTGAGACTGACTCTAAAACGGAACCATGTGGTTCTACCCATATTTGGAGATGGGGAGAGGAGAGCAAGAGCCAAGGCTTGAGGGTCTAGGCCAGCTTGTTTTGGATCCCTCCCACCCATCCCCAGCTCTGACTTATGATGGAAATGGAGCAGGATGTATGAAATCCTGTGGCTGGAGCAGAGGGGCCACTTCACAGTAGCTGCTGGGGGAGCAGAAGGAAGAGCCTAAATCTTCCTCAAAGGGTAGTAGCCCCACTAACCCTCCCACCCACTGAAGTGTAAGAGGCCCTAGGTTGTGATCCCGGCTCTGTGTAATCATGGGCAAGTCACTAAATTTTTTTGACCTCCGCCTCCTCATCTGTAAAATGGGGATAATAATATCACCTTTGGAGGGTGGTTATGAGATAATATGCAGAGATTTGCAAATTTAAAAGTGCTATAAAAGGCTATTGTTACTATTATTAGTATTGTGCTATCCCTTCTGTAAAATAAAGGGGCTGGATTAAATAATATCTCAGGAGCTCCTTCAGAGCACTTAGGATTCTCCTCTTGGACTGCTGTCTTCCCATCTCCCCGAGTTTGTCTTTGGACCATCCTTTCTCAAGGTGCTTCGATCTCTACATCCCTTTCTCCAGCTCTCCATTTTGCTTTTCTCCTCTCTGCTTCTAGCTCCTCCTTCCTTCCTGGCTTGCTAATGCTCGGGTAGCAGCCTCAGCCAGCTCTGCCGATGTTTTCCAGGGGCAGGCGGGTTTACAGCAAGTGAAAACGCACTAGCGATTTGAGGGGTGAAGGAGGAGGGGAGAGAAAAATTATATACACAATAAATCTAGGATAATTTTGGCAATGGTGGCAAGCTATGTTGCTAGCAGAGAACAGAAGCTGCCTGACTGTTCAGCGAAAAGTCTTTGGAGGCCTGACTCCTCCCTGCCTCTCCATTCTCCCAAATAAGGGAATTTGCTAAGGGGGGGACACTGGAAGCCCAGCTATCCGGTGTGGATAGGGAGAGACCAAGGTTCCAACACCCCAGACGGCTGCTATTTCTCCTCTTGAGGGTGGCCAAGAGGGTTCCTCCAGGTAGCTGGGAGTACCCCAGGACTGCTTCCTGACTGAATGTGATCAGCCTCCCCGCTGCCCATACATAGCCCAGACTGGTAGGGGGCAGTGTCTGGCATATCTCCCACTGGGGCAGCAGCTGCAGATCGGTGTTCACCCTCCTGGGGTGCCAATTTGCACCAAGCCTTGAAGGCAGCCCCATCTGTATGGTATCTGTCAAGTGGGAGAGGCTGGCAAGGCAATGGCTGGCCAATGAGTAAGTAGCCTGCCTTCCTTCCTGGAGGAAGATTGTTGGAACATTAGAGTTAGTGCTCGAGAGGGACTTTGAGGCCATTTTCTTCAACTCTCTTGGTTTAAGGATTAGGAAATAAAAATGTGCTGTGACCTGCTCAACCCAAAGCTAGTCAGTATCAGAATCAGGATCTGAATCCAGATCCTCCAGATTCAAACTCTACTGCTCTTTCTTAAACTTGGCTCTGCTCTTGACTCAGACAGTGACCTTGGAGGTCACGTGGGCCCTTGTAGCAGAGAAGGAAAATCTGAGACTTGGCCATGACGCTAGTGCTAGAAAGGAGGTCACAACTAGGGTCTGAATACAAATGCCTGCTCTTTCACTATCACACTTTGCAGGAGCCAAGCCCTCTCCATCTCCCTCCCCACAAAGCCTGTTTCAACCTTAAGAGATTCCTGTCTCTCTGTCTCTTTGTCTTTATCTCTGTCTCTCTCTGTCTTTGTTTCTTTCTGTACCTCTGTTTCTATCTCCCTGACTCTGTATCTTTATTTCTTTTTGGTTGTCTCTTTCTCTCTGTCCATCTCTCTTTCTCTTTCTATCTGTTTCTGTTTGTCTGTCTTTGTCTCTCTGTCTCTTGTCACTATCTCTGTCTTTCTGTCTTTGTTTTGTCTGTCTCTGGCTGTTTTTTGACATTATTTTTATCTCTGTTTCTTTCTGTCTCTGCCTCTCTATCCATCTCTCTTTCTGTCTCTTTGTCTCTATCTGCCTCTATCTCTCTTTGTCACTATCTCTGTCTGTCTCTCTGTCTCTCCATCTGTCTCTGTCTTTTATTTCAGTTTATCTCTATTCTTTGTCACTATCTTTGTCTGTCTGTTTCTTTCTCTCTCTGTCTCTGTGTATCTCTGTCTGCCTCTTTGTCTCTCTATCTTCATCTCTTATTTCTGTCTCTATCTCTTCCCCAATTAAGGACCTAGTTCCAGGGGTAGATAATCTGACTTTCTAGAAATGCTAGGTTCTGAACTTTTTAACAGAGTTACTGAATTAACTATAGGTACAGAATGGTTGGCTTGGGTTCATGTATAAATTTCCTTAAAGAAGAATTGAACCACTCTCTCTAATCCCTGGGCAGAATGCTACAGGGGAGAGGGAAAGATGAATTTGTCATCAGAGAACCTAGGTTCAAATCCCCTACTCCCCTGCACAATTTAGTACCTTGTGACATGGGGCAAATCATTTAACCTCTGTAAGTTCCTTATCTGTAGAATGAGGAGGGTGGGATTGATGACCATTTTGGTCTGTCTAGTTCTAAATCTGCACTCCCATGAGTGTATTTGCTAGTCCTATTTGCTGTGGCCTCTACCCCTCTGGCTGACTGGTTTGTAAACAAATGCTGCCCAGAATGGGATTTAGTCACAGGGAAAGCTACCCTAGGCTTGGGGCTGAGCTAGGAGGAGGGGGCTCTGCCTCAGAGCCCCCTGCTTATCCCTCCCTTACTCCACGACCAATAGAAGGAGCGAGATTTCTCTTTAAGCTAATGAAGGCCGTTGCCTCTGCCAGTGAACTTTTGAAAGAAGGATGAGAGGACCAAAGATCTCACTGGGAGGGCCTGGATAGATTCAAGATGAAGGAGAGAAAGCTGATCGGGGTGCGATCCATCCCTCCATCACCCTCTCTGCCTTCTCGAGCTGTAGGCCCTGGGTTGGCTTCCTACGCCAATTACAGGTTAGCAAGTCTGGTTGCCTTAGTAACAGAGCTGCCAAGGCCCCCAGAAACCTGGCTGCTTTACCTAGTTTCTATGCTCCCCCCTCTATTTAAAAGGATGGGGGTAAAAGGTGAGGGTAGAAATCATACCAGTTGCCCTGATTCTAAAGAAGCTTTAGATAGATGATGATATATGAGGATTTGATATTGGGGATGATGATATAGGGATGGGGGAGGGGTAGAATGCTTTTAGGAACAAGAAGCCTTATTTAAAATAATTTTATCCCTTTATCCTCTTGGTTAAATAAGGGGAAGGCAAGTTCTTCCATTCATGATCAGGGGAGGGAATGGGGGGAAAGGGGGAAGGAACGGGACTTCTTTGCACTTACAATTCTCTGCCTTTGTTGGGGGGTGCCCCTTGAATCTTTTTCTAAATTCCATCCTCTTTGGAGTGCTGCACACACCCCTATATTCTTCAGTAGCCCCGGAGCCCCCTATACACAAGTCCATGGTCTAAAGGAAGGGGGTGGGAGAGAAGGAGCTTAGGTGAACTGCTGTAGCCTATCTGCAGGCCTTTGAAGGTATAGGCCACTGGTCCTATGGTCAGGGTGCTTGGTCCTGTGGGTGTCAACAGCCCCCACAGCCTCCCCCTCTCTCTGGTGACTCGCTCTCCTAGGTATTTGGGGAAATCTGGGAGCAGCTGTATAAAGACAAGTGGGACAGCCTGTTGGGGTGGAGAGGGGGTTGGGTTTGGAGACAGGATTTGGGTTCAAATTCTGTGCCTCCCTGGATAGATGACTTTCTTTCCCTACAGAAGAAGATTTGACCAGATGGTCCTCTGAGATTGCTGCCAACTCCAATACTTGCATGCATAGGACCAGCCAAAAGGAAAAATACTGGAAAAGTATGAATTATAGCCTGTAATCCCTGCTGCTGCTGGAGATGCAGATTGCCTGTGGATCACTTCAATTCAGGAGTTCTGAGGTGCAGTGGGTAAAGCCAAACTTGGTTGTCTACGTGACATCTTGTAGCAATATAGGGAAGGTGAGGCGAGCGCGGGACTGCCCGCAGAGGAGCGAACCTCAGATCAAGGCGCTCGCGCTGATCAGCTGCAACTGGCTGCTTTACTTCCAGTCTTGTGAAGAGAGGGACACCTCATCTTAGGTTCAGCTATAAGCATTTTTATTAGGTGCCTACTACTGCCGCTTGCCAGGCACTGAGATAAGGGCTGGGGTTACAAAGAAAGGTGAAAGACCAACAAGCTTACAATGGGAGTGGGGAGCCAATATACAACAACTATATCAGCAAGCTGGGTTCAGGATAAATTAGAAATAATAAGTTGAAAGAAGGCATTAGAATCAGTAGAAGTTGAGAAAAGATCCTTTTAAAAGGCAGGATTTTAGCAAGGTGAGGAAAGAACATTCCAGACCTGAGGACAGACAGTGAAAATGTCTGGAGTCTAGAGAGGGTCTTGTTTGAGGAACTTCAAGGACAGAGTTATTGGATCAAAGAGCACGTAATGGGGTTTAAGAAGACTAGAAAGAGAGGGGCAGATCATAAAGGGTTTTGAAAACCATACAGAAGATTTTGGTTTTTTTTTATGTTAAATACAATATATGTATACATATCCATACAGTTATTTTGCTGCACAAGAAGAATCGGATTTTGAAATAATGTAAAATTAACCTGAGAAGGAATAAAAAATGCAGGCAGACAAAAACAGAGGGATTGGAAATGCTATGTAGTGGTTCACACTCATTTCCCAGAGTTCTTTCGCTGGGTGTAGCTGGTTCTCTTCATTAATGAACAAATGGAACTGATTTGGTTCATCTCATTTTTGAAAAGGGCCACGAACATCAGAATTGATCCTCATATAGTATTGATGTTGCAGTGTATAATGATCTCCCTGATCCTGCTCATTTCATTCAGCATCAGTTCATGTAAGTCTCTCCAGGCCTTTCTGAAATCATCCTGTAGGTCATTTCCTCTCATTCTGGCCAAAGAACTCTTTGAATTTGATCCTGGAAGTAATAGGGAGACACTGGCATTTTAGGGGGGGGGGTGAAGGTGGGTCATTGACATAGTAAAATCTACTTTTCAAAACAAATTTCCAACTATTTTATTTTTCCAATTACATGTAAAGATAGTTTTCAACATTTTTTGGTGAAAATATTTTATTGATATGTTTTGACACTACCCAACAAGTATCCTTTTAATCTCTTCCTTAGGAATTTCATTACAAAGGTAATACCTGGTAAGTTGTAGAGCCAGGAATGAACATCTTCTAATTCCAGTTGCAGAACTTTTTTTTCCCTCAATAGTATTTTATTTTCCAAATACATGTAAAAATAGTTTTCAACATTCATTTTTGTAAGATTTTGTGTTGCAAATTTTTCTCCCTCTCTCCTTTACCTACCCCTACTCCAGAACAGCAAGCAATATGATATAGGTTATACATATACAATCATTTTAAAGATATTTCCATATTTGTCATGTTATGAAAAACCAGAACAAAAGAGAAAAAAACACATGAGAAAGAAAAAACAACAAAAAAAGTGAAGATAGCATGCTTTGATCTGCTTTCAGATTCTACATTTCTTTCTCTGGATGCAGATGGAATTTTTCATTTCAAGTCTAATGGAATTGTCTTGGATAGTGATCCAAGTATTGCTGAGAAGAGCTAAGTCTATCATAGTTGATCTCATACAATGTTGTTACTGTATACAATGTTCTCCTGGTTTTGCTCATTTCATTCAGCATCAGTTCATGTTAAGTCTTTCAAAGCTTTTCTCCTTTCCTCCCTCCCTCCCTCCCTCTCTCCCTTCCTTCCTTTCTTCTTTCTTCCTTCTTTCCTTCCTTTCTTTCTTCCTATCTTCCCACCTTCCTTCCTTCCTTCTTAACATTTATATGGCACTTTAATGTTTACAAAACACTTTTATATTTTTTAAGATTACACATGTACATTCATTTTCTTACATATTTCCATAAGGAGACATATTGGTAGAGAAAAATCAGAACAAAGGGGAAAGACCACAAGAAAAAAAGTTGGAAATAGTGTTCATTGATCCACATTCAGTCTCCATAGTTCTATTTCTGGATGAGGATGCTGTTTTCCATCCAAAGTTTATTGGGATTGCCTCGGGTCACTGTATTGCTGAGAAGAACCAAGTCTATCATAGCTGATCATCACATAATCTTGTTGTTATCATATACAATATTTTCCCTATTCTGCTTGTTTCACTCAGCATCAGTTCATGTAAATCTGTCCAGGCTTTTCTGAAATCAGCCTGCTCAACATTTTTTTTAATAGAACAATAATATACCATTACATTCATATACCATAACTTATTCAGCCATTTCCCAAGTGGTGGGCATTCACTCAATTTCCAATTCCTTGCCACCACAAAAAGAGCTGTTACATTCAAATCTGTTCTTTAAGGAGATGATTTTGACAAGTGAGAGAAGGCTGGACAAAGAGAGAAATTTATGGGGGGGAAACCAATCAGTAGACAAGTCCAGATATGTGGTGGTGAGGTGTTACACCAATATCAGAGGCAATATCAGAGGAAAGAAGGGGCTGCATAAGAGAGATGTTGCAAAGGCAAAATTGATAAACCTTGATAATAATCTGGATATGGGGACGGAGGGAGAGGATACGATGGGGGAGAGCCTGATGAGTTAAGGATGACTCCTAAGTTGTGAGCCTGAGGGACTAGGGAGGATAGTGGTGTTCTGGACAGTATTTGGGAAGTTTAGAATTAGGTAGGATTTGGGAGAAAACATAATGAGTTCAGTTTTATACAAAATGAGTTTAGGTATCTACAGTATGTCCAATTTGAGATGTCCAAATAGTTGAAGGTACAAGATGGGAAGTCATGAGAGAGGTGAGAGTTGCATAAGTAGATATGAAAATAATGAACATAGAGATGACAATAGAATCTATTAGAGCTGGTGATCAGAGCAGGTGATCATCAAGAGAAATAGTACAGAGGAAGAAGAAAAGAGATTCTAAGATAAGAGAAGATATATTTGGGTGCAACATCCATAATTGAAGAGTACAACCTAGATGAAGATCCAGCAAAGGAAAGACGGGAGAAGGAACAGTTAGAGAGAGAGCTGGAGAACCAGGAGAGAAGAGTATCTGAAAACCTAGAGGGAAGAGAGAAGAGTGATTGACAAGGTCCATGTTTGCAGGAAGGTCAAGAAGGATGAGGTTTGAGAAAAATCTATTGGTAACTTTATAGAGAACAGTTACAGTGCAATGATGAAGCTGGAAGTTGAGATTGTAGAGTTAAGTAACAAGAAGACCTGAGGAAGTTGCAAAACAACAATAATAACACAAAGTGTGAGCAACCCTAATAATGGAGACTATGGAACCTCAAGAGGTCAGCACGGGCCAAACAACTGCCCCAAACATGACATTTTTTGCCTAATGCTTGCTGTATGATATTGAATGAATCTCTATGTTTGTTGCCTGCTTTTAGGTAGCAGAAAGCTCACTATCTTAGAAGCACCCCCCTTTTCTCCCTCCATCTCTTCCTCTAAGCCAGAGTTTCTTTTTAAGTGCCATGGAATTCTCTGAGAAAGCTTACAAACCTCTGCTTAGAATAATTTTTTTTGGTGGTTGTTTTTTTTGCTTTGGCAATTGGGGTTAAATGACTTGCCCAGGGTCACACGGTTAAGTGTCTGAAGTCACATTTGAATTCAGGTCCTGACTTCAGGGCTGGTGCTCTAGTGGATACTAGACTAGCTAGTTGCCCCAGAATAATGTTTTTAAATTCACACACACACACACACACAAAAAGACAGAGGATTACAAAGAAAACCACAGGTTAGTGAAAATTAAATTGTCATTGTTTTCCTCCAAGTCCATGGTACCCCTGAAATCTATTAACATTTCCCTTAATCCAAGTTAAGAATCTCTCCTTGATACCACAGGAAATTATTATAATTTGAAATTCGGAAGGTGTTCCTACTTGAGTTTCCCTCTCTATTTTGGGGGGGGAGGGCTCCTTCCTATGAACCTCGTTTAAAAATCCTGACCCACATCCTTTGTGATTACCATTCCCCAGCTGTATTTTTTCCCACTTGGAACCAGGTCTCTTGTGGGTGAATGATTCCAAAGGTCTGGTAATGCCTCGATAATCCAATTGCCTAAGAGAACGAGGTGTTCTCCATCAATGAATCCATTAGATAACCCAGATTAAAATTTCCAAAGTACTAAAACAACAACCACCACCACCACCAAAAAAAAAATAATAATAATAAAACAAAATAAAACAAAATCAAGGTATTTCCTGTAGAGATCTTTCTAAAGTTGGTTCTTTTTCTAAACAGAGACCTATATATTAATTTGATCTTCCTCAGTATGCCCACAATGGGCATAAAATCACATAGTGGAAGATTTCTATACTTGGAAGTAGGGTCCTTAGTTCAAATCTTGACTCTGCTGTTTACTCTGTGACTTGAGATAAGGACCTTTCCCTCTTCAGACCTGTTTTCTCATGTAGGAAATTCGAAGGTTGAACTTGATGACTTTAAGATCATTTCTAACATTCTGTATATACTAAATGACCTCAGAATATTCAGTTTTTTTGAGGTTCTGTCATCTTTTTATAGATTTTCCTTGTTTTCAGTAACTGTTGGTTCTTTCTTTAGCAGTCCTCTCTCCCCCTTATTCCCGGCTTCTAATTTTGGATGGCTGGGTAACCAAGCCTGTTTGTATCAAGAATCAAGATGATGTAACAAAGGTAGGGCAACTGGAACTTTGCCTCAGAGATAAGAATATAGAGGGTGCTTGCTATCCAGAAAAAATAGAAACAATAAATACCACCTAGGTAGCAAATATTATTTGTTAAAATAGGAAGCTACTCCATGACCATTCTGCAACAGATCAAAACTTGGACTAGACTAGATCTCCACAAGGCATTGGCCTCTACCCTGACTCAGAGGAAGGTATAATTCTTGTGGCTTGCCCCTCCCCAGCCTGGTTTGTAGTACTTGTCCCTGCCCTCAAAATGACTAGGTTTTGTGAGACCCTCCTAGGAATAAAATATAGAGATTTCACGACTTTTATCTAACCTCTGTGCAAGGAAAAACAATCTTCAAGCCCCATCTTTGATATGTACTGACTGGGCAGTCACCAAGCTCTGAAAAGCAGCCCTGGCTATAACATATCCTCAGAGTGCTGAAAGTAAATCTCTTAAGACTTTAAGTTGCAAAAGTTCTATTGACATGCATCTCAGAGGAAGTTTCCTTATCTTGAAGTTCCTTTTATCAATAAAATCATATGACTGAATCCAGCTCTAGTCAGATGCTTTTAAAAAAAGCTAACTTCTGGTTGTGTTGTAGACAGTGATGATGATAATGATGATGATGATGATGATGATGATAAATAGCTAACATTTATGTAGCTTATTAAGATGTGCAAAGCACTTTATAAATATTATTTCATTTTATCCTTACAACAGCCCTGAGAAGTAGAGGCTGTATCTGAAGAGGTAACATCTGGAAAAAGAAGGTATTTCCTGTATGGAATCACATGTCCAAGGCAGCTAGCCTGAGCTCTTCAAGCTGCCCTTTCCCACAGGCAGATTTCTACTAGCAGCCTGGGCTGCTACCATAAGGCAGTGATCTGTGGGAGAGAATTCCCGCTGGGTACAACTTTCCAATTCTTAGGATCTCCCTTTCAGGCACAGTTCCCAGATATCCAACTGATAATCATTTTGATATGTCAGGTTAGAAAAAACAAAGGATCATAGAAAGGATCTCAGAAGTCATTCTGGTCTCACCCTCTCATTTTACAGATGAGAAAACTGAGGTTTAACCAGAAAAAGAAGAATTCAAACCCAGGTTCTCTGACTGCAAATAAAGTACTCTTTCTATTGCAGGGGAATTGCTTCAAGGTCAGTTGTGTGTAAAAGACTAAATGGTGTCCCTTCCAGCTCTTTCTTCACTGGCCTGATTTCCCTGGACCTCCCTCCCACATGAAAGCACAACCGGGCTCAAGCAGATAGATTAAATGAAATAGAAACAGTAAGTCTGAAACAGGAGGAATTCTAGTAATAGTAATAGCTGACCTTTCGAAAGTCTTTTAAGATGGTAAAGCACTTGACCATGACCTTATTTGATTCCCCATCACAGTCTTAGAGGTGAGCATCATTTTCCCCATTTTATAGATAAGGAAAGGCTGGAGGAGATTGTGTAAATTGTCCAGGGTCCCAGCTGGTAAGTGGGAAATGGGATTTAAATATGGGTCTTTACGTACTGCAGGTCCATCCTGTCAGAGAAGGGAAGGGGCTTCAGAGACTGAGACCCTACTCCTTCCGACAGAACAAGGGGATGGGGGTAGAAGACCAGCTGGGTCCCCGTAAGTCTGTTAATTACCGGTAAGGGCAAGAGATATTAATGAGGCCCCCCAGGGAGATCTTTCCGGAAGCCTCAGTACATTGATCTCATCTAATCTCTCCGTGGAGCAGGAGGGGACTCTAAATCCTACTTAGCTCTAATTTCCTTCCATTCCCTGGCAGGGAGGCCCTGAGGGCAGGGCTTAAATCAGGTAGGATCTCAGATCCCCAGCCTTTTTAGCTGGAGGCCCTTTGGAGAAGGAGCTGGGAAATGAACCTTCACCTTGCTGGAGGAACATGTAAAACAGCATCTTTTTGATTAGCATTAAAAACCCACATGGGGTGGGGGAAAGGGAAGGGAGAGGAGGGTCATAGAGGACCAGGCTCGTCTGAGAGAGGCAGCGATGAAATGATGTGAAGTACCCAGGATTGGGTCAGAGGACCCCCGATGTGAATTTCCACTAGGGCACTTATTGCCCAAGTGACCTCTGGAAAATTCACTTTCTCTAAAGTGGGCCAGTTTCCTTTTCTTTAGGAAAAAAAAAATTTAGGGAGGCCAGACTAGATGTATTGGTTCAACCAAGTTCAAATTACCTACGTGACCTTGGGCGTGTCTGCTTTCTCTTTGGGGACTCAGTTTCCTTTTTGGTGAAACGTTAAGATCAAACAAGGTGACCGCTAAATCCTTTCTAGCTTTAAATCAATTATCTTCTGATGCCCTTGAGATGGGAACTACTGAAGGGAGGTTGTTCTCCTCTATACCCTGGCAATAAGAAAGGCTGTAACCTCATGCCCGCCTCCTTGGGCTCTGAAAAAAAAAACCTATCGGAAAAGGTGGGTTTCTTTTTTCCTCTCTCCATACCATTAGTAAATGCTCCCTTTTAAAATTCTACCTAAGCCTCAGGGCCAGACCCTGTCTCAGTGGCCTTTAGCAAGTTCGGGAGGATTTGGGAAATAGTGGAAATCCATGCATTAGACTGGCGGCAGGGACTACTTTTTCTTATTTCCTTAAAGGAGTGGGGTGAGGAGTTGAAAAAAAAATCCCCCCTCTTCTCCAGGAGATCAAGGTGAATACTCTACAGACCGAGTTTCCTTGGCATCCAGGGTCCCTGCCTTATACTCATTATGAGGTAATTAAGCTGACTCCGTGGAGGATGCCAGGGCATTAATTGGAGCTGCAAGCGATTTTCGGGCCCTCCGGCAAAGTGAGAGGCTGAGGGCTGCAGGCTGTTCAGGTGGGCTCCTGGGAGTGTGGGGAGGCCAGAGTTCCTTTCCCATCTTTGAAGTGAGTATGGAGTTCAGGTGATGGGGGTGGTAAAAGGAAGGCTTTTGGGGACAGGAGGCTGAGGGGTAGATAGGCGGTTCCTCTAACCCCTGACAGAAGGTCTCTGTGGTTTTGGGAGGGAGCATAGAGTAACGGCACCTGGGTCCATTCACATTTCTGCCTCTCATTCAGAGATGGAGAGGCAAGGTATATGAAAAAAAAAAAAAAACCAAAAAAAACTGGTAGAGATCCCCAGTGCTTGAGAGGGAGGGTGGAGAACATGGCATTTGCAGTTGAATGAACAGGAGCCTAGCATCCAGAGTGATGGAAGTAAGAGTCCTGAATTCTCCTCTCTGGCTAGACACACCTAGAGTATTATGTTCAATTCTTAGTACCACGTATTAGAAACAGATATGAAAAAAAAAATTCAGGCTGTCCATAAAGCTGAAAAGATAGATAATCCATATTATCTATATGGAGTCCCCTTTTAGAATGTAAGCTCTTTGAGGTCAGGGACTGTTTTTGCCTTTCTTTGTATATCATTTAGCACTGTGCCTGGTGTCCATACTGTAAGTGCTTAATAAACCCTTAATAAATTAATAAAAATAATTAAAAGCTTAAAGAAATTGGAAATGTTTAACTTGGAGAAAAGGAGATTTACTATGTGAAGGACCATTGGAGCAAAGATATTAGATTTGTTCAGCTTAGTCCCAGAGGACAAAACCTGGATCTGGGGAAAGATATTACAAAAAGGCAAGCTTGATCTAAGGAGAAAATTCTTAATATGTAGAGTTCTTTAGTGAAATGGTTGTCTTACAAGTAGTGAGTTTCCCCTCAGTGAGAAGTCTTCAAGCAAACATTGAATGAGTGTCATTGTTTGAGTATGACATCATATTGTTTCTGAGATCCTTTCTAACTCCCAGACTCTACCAGAGTCTCCTGGAGTGAGAACCCAGATCCTTACAGTTAATGCTGCCTTCTTCCAGCTTTCTCTGATGGATAGCAGGGCTCTGGGGAGATGGGGTGGGATCTCTCCCTATCTTTTTACTGATCAGGACAGTTGCATATTCTCCACTGGCTGGAGAAGTGTTGGTTTCTCTGCCAAAGAACCTGGCAACAGAGAAGGTCTCTGTAACCAGGCTTTCCCCGGTGACCGACCAGGGCTGATGTATCCAGCCTGGGTTCCCATGAGGTTTATCCATGGGCTCATTTATTCATGACCAGTGCTTACATCGCGCAGAAATCTTTGCTGGGACAAATACAAAGTTGAGACTGAACATGGCCGTTCTTGCAGAAGACCGAGACATAAACAAAGAAAAATCTAATATACAACCCTGAAAGAAAAGGGCATGATCCGGGGAAGGGAACAAAACATAATCCCTGAATGCCAGAGTTAGAAGGGTTGTCTAGTCCCAAGCAGATGCAAAAGGCCACCTACTCTGGCAAACCCACCAAGTGGTCTGCAGCCACTGCCTGGAACTTCCAAGGAGGGAGCCACCACCTCCCTAGACAGCGCTTTCCTCCTTGAGAGGGCTCTAATTATGGGGGATTTGTAGGTTTTGTGTGATTTTTTTCCAGTTTTTTTTTGTTTTGTTTTATTTTTTTCTCTGACATCAAGCCTAAATTTGCTTCCTTGCAACTTCCACCCACTGCTCATGATTCTCCCCTCGGGGCTAAAAGAACAAGTCTAATTCTCTTCCACAAGAAAGCCCTTCAAATATTTGAACATAGCTATCATCATGTCCCCTCTGAGTCTTTTTTTTTTTTTTTTTTCTGTTTTAGGCTAAACAATCCCGGTTCCTAGAACTGATTCTCATATGACATGAGCTTAAGGCCTGTCACCATCCTGGCTGTCCTCATTTGGACCCTCTCCAGTTTATCTCCAATGCCTGAAGCTGCACATAATATTCAGAATAAAGTCTGATGTGGGAAAAGTCTATTGGACTTGTCACATCCTCTCCTGGAATCGTGCCTCTCTTAATGCAGTTCAAGACCACATTAGCTTTTTGTTTCTGGCTGCCACATCACCTTAATAACTCATATTGAGCTTATGGTCCACTAAAACCCCAAGATCTTTTTCAAACAAACTGCTCTCTAACTATGACTCCTTCATCCTCTCCTGGGAGATTGAATTTTGGAACTCAAGGGGGAAGCCTTTACAATTCTCACAATTGGATTTCATCTTTTTAGTCTTAGTCTAATGCTTTTAGTCCATCACTGGATCCCGACTCCATCAAGTATATTAACTAAATCCCTGTGTGTTCCCCCCCCCCTTTTTTTTTTTCTTTTGGCCAACTACAGATGTGTTGAGCATGATGCCTATATCCAAGTCATTGATGAAAAGGTTAAATAGCACAGACCAAGTTCAGACTCTGGAGGCACTCCACTGGAGCCACCAAATTGACACTGAACCATTAACAACTTCTTTTTGAATCTGGCTGTTCAACCTCTTTTGACAACATCAAATTGCATTAGCCTCTCTTTTTCTTTTTTTTTTTTTTTTTAAAGCTTTTTATTTTTGACATATATGCATAACATGCTCAACATATATTGAATCACTTGTCAATTGGGGGAGGGGATAGAGAGAGGGAAAAAAAATAAACCACAGGGTTTTGTAGAGATGAATGTCAAGAATTATCCGTGTATATATTTTGAAAATAAAAAGCTTTAATTTTAAAAATTAATAAAAAAAGAAATATATGCATAGTTTTCAACATTCACCCTTGCAAAACCTTGTCTTCCAATTTTTTTCTCCCTCACTTCTCCCTTTAGACACAAGTAATCCAATATGTGTTAAACATGTGCAGTTCTTCTCTATATATTTTCATAATTATCATGCTGCACAAGAAAAATCAGATCAAAAAGGGGAAAAATGAGAAAAAAAACAAAAAGCAAGCAAATAACAACAAAACAAAAAATCCATACTCAGTTCCCACAGTCCTCTCCCTGGATGCAGATGGCTCTCTCCATCACAAGACCATTAGAACTGTTAGCCTCTCTCTTTCATAAAAATAGTATAAGATACTTTATCAAATGCCCAGTGAAATCCAAAGGAGATAAGGAAGAAGATAAGAAGAGATTTCCTGTAATTGGCAAAAATCAAGCTTTATACTTAAAGGGGAATTGGGAAGGGGGGCATTCTGGGTATAGGAAACAAACTAAGCCAGAAAAAGGAGGGTGGAAAACTGGGTGGTTTGGATGGCTGTGTGTGTGTGTGTGTGTGTGTGTGTGTGTTGATGTGTCTTTGGGAGCAGGTGAGTCCTAGATTGGCATTCATTGCTGAAGGTGGACATGTAGATAGATGTACCTGGAGAGCAGCTGTGCACCTGTGTATGTGCCTAGGGTTGTAAGTAGTAGCTCAGAATCAATCTTCTAGGAGTGGCTTCCCATCTCAGGGATTGAGGAACTAACCTCTTTCTGGACATTTACCAGTAGCCTTCCCTAGGTCTCCTTCCCTTCTAATGAGAGTTACAGTCATATTACTTCTAACCCCGCCCCAGCAGCCTGGAAAGGAGCCTGGCCATCTCTCCAACCTAAATTAGGTCATTGCTCCTCTGGATTAAGGACACAGCTGCCTGGGGGAGTTTGGAGAGTCCTGAATATGCATGAGCCAGAGAAGGGGTGTCGGTGCGCCGTGTTTTTTATTTTTTAGGGTTTTTTTTAGTTTTACAATTAGTGAAAGGGGATCCTTTTGTCCTGAAAGGCAACCTATGGCAAGCAAGCTTTGAATCGGTCACTCACCTTTCTCACTTGTGTGACCTTGAGAAACTCCATTTACCTCTCTGAACTTCAATTTCCTTACTATCAAATGGGGTCCATAATACTTAACAGCACTGTTGTGAGAAAAGAGTAAAACTGAGTAGACTTTAAGCCTCCATGGAAATAGAAGTTATTGTTATTATTTTTACCTTCCTTCTTAGGAAAGTGGCTACTTCTTTAAGTGATGGGGAGAAAAGATGGAACAGCTAAACTAAATTATGTTTGGACTTATGGGAGAGGGCAGGAGGGAAGAATGAGTTTCTTATAACTCTCAACTCATCTAATTCTCTGCTTCTTTTTATTCCCTTTCCTCCTGATCCCTGGAGACCTCCTTAGACTTGTCTCAGCAAGTTCTGAAGGTAGGGAGAACACTGATTCCCACAGCTTCAAGCTCCCTTCCAGAATAAGGCCTTCCATCTTCCAAGGCCAGATTTTTGCCACTTAAAGGGAAAAGAATACAAAGGGCAGGGCCTTGGGATCTTCATTATCGTCATTTACATAGCACTTTTAAGTTTTGTTCTGCTCTTTATATATGTTATCTTATTTGAAACCCCAACAATCCTGGGAGGCAGCTTCTGTTATTATCCTTGTTAGGAAGACTGAAAATGAGAAAGGTTAAATGACGTGCCTAGAATTACAGAGCACTTTTAAGTTGGTCGGAACCAAGATCTTTCCAACTCTAAGTCAGACACTCTGCCTACTTGCCAGCTAGCTGTGTAAAGTTTTTTGAACCATCAGATTGTAAACTCCTTAAGGGCAGGGAAGGGCTTTTGACTTTTTTTTTTTTTTTTTTTTTTTTGGTATCCCCAGCATTTAGCACAGTGTCTGACGCGTGGTAGGTGCTTAATAAATGTGTACTGATTGTTTGGCTGACTGGTTAATCTCCTAGGTTCTGGAGTTAGCTATATAGGTTATAGGATCCATGGATTTAGAGATAGAAGGGAATTTGTATTTTCAATGCCTTTGTTTTCCAGGAGAGTAAAAATTGAGACCCTAAGAGGCAAAGTAACTCACTGAAAGTCACTGAATGATTATATACATCACAGTCCTGTTTTAAATACAAATTCAATAACGAGATGGTACCTACTCTCAAGAAGCTTACATTCTAACAGAGTGTATGGAGACCCCACATATACTGAGGAATGGACATTAACCAAGGGTGTTTTATTTTTGGAAGTTTCAGGGATGGTGAATGGAGACACAGAGGTGCTGATTGCCATTTCCTGTCCAATAGCAAGAGTGTTCATAATTTGATTATGATTCTAGAACTGGAGAGAGGAAGAGGAGGAAACAGTAGGGTACATGATAAGATGACTGATGTAGAATGTGAAGCATCAGCATAGGTGGGGGCAGGAGTGGGGATGAGGGTGTTGTTCCAAAGCTGAGAAGGTTAAGCCCCATCCTCAATCCCTTCAAAGCATGGTGTCTGGTTCAGAATCAGATAGAACTTTGAATATGGATTTCAGAGAACTACTTCATTCCCTTTATTGCAAAACTAGGTCCTCTGAGGCAGGCATTTTTGTATAATGCTGCAGTCTGTGTAGTGTAATGAAAGAAAACTGGATTTAAAGTCAATGGATCTTAGAACTGGAGCAGCCGTATACTTTAGAGGTCAACTAGTCCAACTTCTCATTTTACAAATAGGGAAACTGAGGTCCAGAGAGATTAAGTGACTTCTTCAGGATCATACAGGGAGTAAGGAAAAGAACCAGAAACCGATTTTAATCCATTAATTAATAATTAATTAAAATCCTGGATTTAAATTCATAATACTGTGCTCTTTCTACCATTCTGTCATGATCAGAAGACCTGGACTTAATTCCCAGCTCTGTTACTTAACTCTGAGATCTTTGCTATGTTCTTTACCATCTCTGGCCTATATCTTCACCAGTTAAATGAAAGAAATTGGATTAAATGACCACTCATGCTTTTTTCAGCTTCATAGAATATGGTTCGTGGACAAGACCCTTTTTTATATGACGCAGTTTCTTTTTTGACTTCTCATGAAAGATAAGCACATAAATCCCTTTTGACTTGGAGATCCCCAGTGGACACTGCCTAGGCCAGGGCAGAAAGGAAACTGCAAACCTCTGTATCTTCTGCCCTGTCCGGTTAACGAGACACTTATTCTACATTAAATTCCAATTGGGCCAATTTTCCGCTGTAATTAAAACCTCTGCAGACATGTTTCCTGCTCATTGGTGATGAGTTTATTAACCTTCAGTCCCAATGGGGATAGAGGAGGAGGTGAAAGGGAAGGAAGAGATTTGCACTGGGATTTCCAGGATGGATCTTTCTTTCCCTATGGTTTTTAAAGACCCTTCCAAAGCTGAGAGAGCAAATCCATGCCAAGACCCTCAGGCAGGTGCCTTCTAGAACACTTACAACAATTTCAAGGCAGGAAATCTGGGTCCTTGTCATCTTAATGAGGCCATTTCACTTGAAATGAGTCTTAAGATTCTAGATTTGTAGCTTAAAAGCTTGATTTTCAACGGCATCTTGTCTAAACACCTCATTTTACAGATGAAAAAACTGACTCTAGAGTCAACAACAATTTATGAAGCAACTATGTGCGAGGTGTGGTGCTAAGTATGAAAAAACAAATATAACAGAAACACAATCCATGCCCTCAAGGAGCTTACATTCTAATAAAGCAAAGCAAGGTAAAATGAAAGTTAATAAATGAGCAGGAAACATGTCTGCAGAGGTTTTAATTACAGAAGAAAGAAAGAGAGAGAGAGAGAGACAGACAGAGACAGAGAGAGGGAGGGAGGGAAGGAAGAAGGAAGGAAGGAAGAAAAGAAGGAAAGGAAGAAAGGAAGGAAAGGAAGAAACAAACAAACAAATAAACAAAGAAATGTAGGAGAAGGCAACCTGGGGAAGAATGAAGACTTCTTGGGTAAATGGCTTTAATCAAGGTCCCACAGTGATAATTAGTCTGAATTTGAATGAAGAGTCTGGGGGCTCCCAAATCAATGGTTTTTCCACTATTCTGGAAAATACCATCCCATTTTATCTTTTAAGGAAGCTTTTAGGGAAGGGAAGAAGGGAAGAAGCATTTATATTGTACCCATCATGTTCCAGACATTGCATTAAGCACTTTACAAATATTATTTCATTTAATCTTCAGAAAAAGCACCTTACAAATATTATCTAGTTTGATCTTCAGAAACAACTCCAGGAAGAAGGTTTTATTATCCCCATTTTACAGTTGAGGCAAAGGTTAAGTGACTTACACAGGGTCACACAGCTAATAAGTGTCTGAGGCTGGATTTGAACTCAGGAAGATCGGTTTTACTGACTCTATGCTCAGCACTCTATCCACTGTGCCAACTAGTTAAATCCCAATAATATCATACAAACAAACAAATAAAAAATATGTAGAAAATAAATACAAAATAAATACAAAGTAATTTCAGGACTCTTGGCTTTGAAGGGAACTAAGGATACCAAGAAGCTGACTGGTAAATACATTAGGGGTAGTGCTAGACTTAGATTCAAGAAAACCTGCATTCAAATCCTGTTTCAGACACTTACTAGCAGAGGGACCCTGGGGAAAGACACTTCACCGCAGTTTACTCATATATAAAAGGAAGAGGTTGGATATGACCTCTAAGTTCAGTTTAGCTCCCAATCTATCCTAAGAGGGAGATGCCTGAGTGAAAGAAACAGATGTGGGAGATAGACTGAGACCAGTTTGGATGGAATGTAGGATACCTAAATGGGAATAAAGTGAATTCAGGATAAATTGGGGCCAGATTGGGGAGGATTTTAAATAACAAACAAAAGGATTTGGTGTTTTTTGTTTTATCTTAAAAACAATTGGGAGCCACTGAAACTTCTTGAGCTGGAGAGCATTGTGCTCCAACCTGGTGGTTGGTCTCAGGCGGATGAGTTTTTTAGCCTGGGCAAAGTCTGTAGTAGATAGAAGTTTGGGAAGGAGCATGGAAGGAGCATGTACACTGACTGAAGGAGCCTGTTCAGCTGCCTTTCCAGTCCAACCCAGTCCTGAATCCTGACAGAATCAGGTTTTGGTTTTTTTTCCCCTTTGGCGCTGAATCAAAACATTGAGATCACTGTGTCCACAGAAATCTCAGCTTTGGAAAAAGGAACAAGAAAGGATGGGTGGTAAATACACACATCACTAAGTAGTTCAAAGAGAAGGGGAAGGTCCCCTTCTTCCTGAAGGCTGCTAAGATAGAATGCAGGTGGGAGGGAAGGGGTGGAGAGGTCACTGCCACCTTCTCTTCTCCCTGTGGGGGGGTGAACGTGTGAAACCCGGGAGTAAGAGGGCTTGTGGAAGGGAAATCGAGCCCTGTCCCTGACTCCGTGGCCAGGGCTGCTGGGCTCGTCTGCAGAGAGGTGCAAAACAGGCAGATCCATGTGTGGGAAAACAGCATATGTCGCTTCCATGATTATTGCAAGGCAACAACAACAAAACCTCCCCAACCTCCCCGTGAAGCATCAGTAAATTACAGGCCTGGCCTATTGCATTAGTGTGGCTTTGGACAGCCGCGCTGTTTCCAAGACTGCTGGCGGGTCTGCTCCTCTGAAATCCGGGAACACGCTTGTCTGGCAAGTGACTTGCTTACTAATCTAGGTGAGACCGGATTGTTTCCCAGGAAGGGGACCTGGCTCCTGGCCTGCGTCAGGGCTGCCTGGGACCGAGAAAGAAACCCTGGTAGGGGGCTCTGAGCTGCTCCTGATGCCCTGGAGTAGAAGGCCGGCACCCAGGTCCTTTGGCTTGGGGCAACTCAAAGAATCAGAGGACCTTCAATCTTGTTTAAAAAAAAAAAAAATATATATATATATATATATATATATGAGCCAGCACTTAGAGCTTTGCAAAGCGTTTTGCAGAAACTCTTTCATTTGATCCTATAGCAAGCACGGATCCTATTTTTACAAATGAGGAGACCCAGGGCAAGGTGGGTTTTATGGTTTGCCCAGAGTCACAGAGCTAGGAGGTGTCCGAGGCCGGAATATCAGGAAAGGCTCAGCGATACTGATTAGAATTTCAGGGTTGGAAGGGTCCTACGCAGCAGCCAGCCAGTCTGTCTGAGGCAATCCTGGAGAGGAAACTCCCACAGTACACTTGACAGGTGGTCCTTCATTCTCCACCAGAAGCCTCCAGTGAGGGGGGAGGGGTGTTTCCTGAGGAAGCCCATCCCATGCTGGGGATGGGGAGTGAGGGGAGCCTCCAGTGAGGGGGAGGGGTATTTTCTGAGTGAGCTCATTCCATGCTGGGGAGGGAGGAGTAGCTTCCAGTAAGGGGGGGAGCATTTTCTGAGCCCATTCTGTGGAGGGGTTGGGGGTGGAGGGGATGGAGGGAGGCTCTGATTGTTAAGTTTCCCCTGACATAAAGCCTTTTTTTACCCATGTTCCCAGTTTTTCTCTCTGAGACTGGGCTGAATGAATCTAATCCTTTTTCCAGATGACGGCCCTTCAGATGCTTGAAGACAGCTATCATGTGCCCCCTGAGTCTTCTCTTCTTCAGGCTAAACAGCCTCGGTTTCTTCAACTTAATTCTCCTATGACATGGACTCGGAGCCCTTCACTGTCTGGCTGCCCTGCCCTGGACATTCTCCAGCTTACCAGTGTCCTTTCAAAATGGTGGTATCCAGAATAAGCACTGGGTTCTGACCAGGAAATGGTGAGAGAAGAGAGAAAGAGAGAGAAGAGGAGGGGAGGAGAAAAGTTAGGGAGGAGAGGAAAAAGAGGAGAAGAAAAGGAAGGGAAGGGGAAGAGAGGAGAGGGAGAAGAGGAGAAGAAAAGGAAGGGGAGGGGAAGAGAGGAGAGAAGACAGAAGGGGAGGGGAGAAGAAAAGGGAGAGAGGGAAGAGGAAAGAAGAGAGAGAGAAAGAGAGAGTCAGACACAGACAGAGATACAGGTAGACAGATAGGTTGGCAGACAGACAGATAAATAGATAAATAGGAAAGACACGCAGAGACTGAGACAGAGAGACAGAGACATAGAGAGACAGACACTCAGACACACGAACACATGCACATACAGAGACTGACAGTCATAGGAGATAAAGAGGAACAAAAGTTGCCCTACCTTTATTATGCTCAGAGAGCTGTTTGCTTCTGTCAACCTAAGAGAATTTACTGATTGGCTCAGTGGGTAAAATAGGACCTAATTTCCTTAGCTCCTAACACTAATACTTCTATCAAAGCCCCTTTCTAATGCTTCATTTTGGCATGTTTGTGCTTCAGCCCATACTCCTGATGCCTGAAGGCTATGTCAATGAGGGCAAACTCTAGAAAATACTACAGAAAGTTGGACCAGCTTCCAGAATGGACCCAATTATGTACTGTAGAATCTGCCCCTCAAGGATCAATCGATTGCCATTCAGAGAGCTTCATTGCCAGGCTGTACATAGACAGATGACTTTTTAGGCCCAAGGATCAATTACCAAGCTGTAACAGCATTGGGCTATGTGTCAGGGGAGAAAGATCCCCCTACACACCCTATGAAATCACAGGTCCTTTTGCATACAATAATAATACAATACAGTGCTTTCCTCTTCCAGTTTTAAACATTTTTATTTAAAGTTTTGAGTTCCAAATTCTATCCTTTCCTCCTTCCTCCCAGAGAAGATAAACAATCAGATACGTTATCCACGTAGAATTATGCAAAACATTTCCATGTTACTTTGTACAAGAAGATGCAAATAAAAGAAAAAATTAAAGAAATTTTTAACCATGCTTCAGTTTATATTCAATTACTATCAGTTCTTTCTCTGGAGAGGGATAGTATGCTTTATCCTTAGTCCTTTGGAATTGTCTTGAATCATTGTATTGCTGAGAATGATTAAATCATTCATAGTTCTCCATTGAATTATATTGCTATTTCTGTGTACAACATTTTCTGGTTCTGTTCACTGTGCATTACTTCATGTAAGTCTTTCTAGGTTTTCTAAAATCACCCTGCTATCATTTCTTATAGTATAAGAATATTCTATTATAATTATATATCATAGCTTGTTTAGCCATTCCCCAGTTGATGGGTATCACTTCAATTTCCAGTTCTTAGTCACCACAAAAAGAGCTGCTATAGACATTTTTAGTATAAATGGTTCTTCCCCCCCCCCTTTTTTGGGGGGGAGCGGGGAGATAGACCTAGGAATGGTATTTATGGATCAAAAGGTATGCACTTTTATAGTCCTTTGGGCCTAGTTCCAAATTGTTCTCCAGAATGGTTGAAACAATTCACAACTCCACCAAACAGTGCATTAGTGTCCTGGTTTTCCCACATCCCCTCTAATATTCAATATTTTCCCTTTTTTTGTCATATTAGCCAATCTTATGGCTTGATGATGTCCTAAGGTTTGTAAAGCACCTTTCTCCTGGCAATCTCAAGAGGTAAGTAGTACATATGTTATTAACCATGTTTTAAAAACCTGAGAAAACAGAACCTGAAGAGATTAAGTGATTTACTAGAAGTTAAATAGCTTGAAGATTTTGGAGTCAGTATTTAGGATGGTATCAGTCAATCCACGTGCAAGCATTTATGCCAGATACAGTGCTACAGGGATGTAAAGACAGAAATGAACAGTCCCTAATGAGGTAAACCATTATGTACATATGGGAATATATACAAATTATATATAAGATAATTTGGGTAAGGAAGCACTAACAGCTGGGCATATCTGGCAAAGTTTAATGAAGAAGGCGGCGTTTGAGCTAAATCTAAAAAGAAAAAGGATTTCTAAGAGGTGGAGGTGAAGAGGGAATGCATATCAGGATGGGAGAACCACCTGTACAAGGGCACAGAGATGAGAGATGGAGAGTGGTATACCAGGAGCAGCAGAAAGGCCATATGTCTGCCATAAAATGGCAGAAAGGCCATTTTATCTGGAACATAGAACATGTGAGGTTTTGAGGGGAAGAAGTGGTTGTAATTTGACAATTCTAGAAAGATAGATTGGGGCCAGATGTGAGGGGTTTTGAAAACCAAATATAAGAGGCTATATTTGATCCCCAAGAACCAAGTCATAGGATGATAAAATCTCTTATGGAACAGTGAGCAAAAACATCGAGGTGAGAAGAGATAACATCCTATTTAAGGGAAAGAATATAGCTTAACTGAAACTTAAAGTGAGGAAAGGAGCTAAAGCTTCAAAGGTAGGCTGGCAGCAGATTAAAGAGAGTTCTGAATGCCAGATAAAGGAATTGGAATATTATAAAGGCAAGGGAGCTACTGAATAGTTTAGATAGCTTCTTCTGGAGATGGTGTGAAGGACTGTTTGGATGTGAGGAGGGAGGTAAAAGCTCTTTGCCTATTGAAGAATACATGAATACAGGACTTTACATCATTTAATTTTCTTCTCCCATCTTCTTTGTGTGGTTCAGATATTCTTATGCCCATTTTTAGTATGAAAACACTGAGTCTCAGAGAAGTGGTTTGCTCATCAGACAATGAGAAAATGTCAAGAGGTAGAACTGAACCCATTTCCCTAGTTCCAATATCTATCTACTCTATCCTGCTGCTCAGACTGGGAGCAGATGTTGAGGTGATGCTCAGAAAGCATCTTTACTTAATTAGCCAATGGGCCCAACGACAAGTACTCTCCATCCTTTTTCCTACTCCCTCATTTGCCCTTATCCCATGGTCTCCCCTTGAATAATTCCTTACTTCCTTCAAGACCCAGCTCAAGGTATCTTCTAAATAGAGCCTTCTTTGGATTCCCAGTAGCCAGTCTCCTTACTCCCCAGACTACCTTATTTATATTATTTGTTCTGCATATTTGTGTAGACATATATTGTTTTACCCATGGAAAAGAGTGTAAAATCCTTGAGAGAAGAGGCTATTCCTTTTTTTTCCTTTATATTCTCTCTCTTCCTCCCTCCCTCTCTCTCGCCCTCTCTCTTTCTCTCTCTCTCTGTCTCTGTCTCTGTCTCTCTCTTCCTCTCTCTCTCTCTCTCTCTCTCTCTCTCTCTCTCTCTCTCTCTCTCTCTCTCTCTCTCTCTCTCTCTCTCTCTCTGTTCCCATGTCCACTTTATAAGCAATGAAGCATCAAGCTAAGATGCTCCCTGCATGACAACACATTGGATAGAGTTCAGGACTTAGAGTCAGGATGACTTGGATTCAAAACCATCCTAGATATTCATTAGCTTTGTGACTGAGAAAGTTTCCAAACTTTTCTGGGCCTCAACTTCCCCAGATTAGATAATTAGTAATACCTATTTTTTAGGCTTGTTGTGAAGACCAAATGAGACAATATATGCAAAGCACTTTGCAAACTTTGAAGCTCTTATATAAAACATTAGCAATAATAACAATTATTGCTACTTTTTGACATTAAAAAAGATCCCAGTATGCCTGTGCTTTGTAGGATTTTTTTTTTTAAACATAAATGAAGTTCTATTTTGTCAATGGCTTTTTCTCCATCTATTAAAATAATCATGCAGTTTGGGGGTTTTAGTTTTTAAAATGATGAATTCTTTTGATTCCTTTCCTAATGTTGAATGATTATTGTTATTACTATCTAAGGTAACCTCACTCACAACAAGAGGCCTCTTTGGGACCATCTCCTCCCATTATTGTACTTTCACTTCTCTCTGGCCAAGAAGAAGGGATTCCACTCTCCCTCATTTTTAGTCCTTTCTACATCCCTCTCTAGGTTCTTTCTTGTTTTTGCTATAGTGTGATGTAGTAGTCCCCCCCCCCAAAATGTAACATGATTCTTGACTGCTGGTATTTCTAGGGAGAAAGTGAATTTTCCCAATCTACTCTGTTCAAGTCAGACCACATCTGGAGTATTGGGTCTGATCCTGGGCACTGCATTTTAAGACAGGTGATGATAAACTGAAGGATTCCCAGAAGTGAGCACCCAGAAGTAAGCTGAGGGGTCTGTAAGCAGGACAACAAAAATTGGATGAAAAACCTGGAATTCGCTTGGAAAAGAGAAGCCTTGGCCTGGAGGTTCAGGGGACATATTTACAAGGCCATCACATGGAAGAGCACTTAGACATACTGCTTAGCCCTAAAAGGAGAGAACTAGGAACATGTGTGGGTGTGTTGAAGAGGGGGAGTTTTGTAGAAACATATTTCAGTTAAATCCAGCAGATATTCTTAGGTGCATACTATGTGTCAAGGCACCGTGCTGGATTTTGGGGCTGGAGGCAAAAATGAAACCATCACTTAATGAGCTTATATTCTACTTAGGGGATGCAATATTAAATATTAAAAGTACAGGGGATACCCAAAGCTTTAATAGCTTAAAACTCTTGTTAAAAAGAGTTTATGAAGACCCTGTATAATTCAAGGAATGGAATGAATAGGACAAAAGAGAGATCAAAGCTTATTAAAGTGGAAATAGAGCTGGATTTGTAGTCAAGACGATCTAGGCTTATTGTGTCTAAGACACTTAATAGTTTGTGATACTGGGCAGATCTCTTAACCTCTCTAAACCTCAGTTTCTTCATCTATAAAATGGAAATAATAATAATAGCACCTTCCTTGAAGAGTTGTTGTGAGAATCAAGAGGGACAAAATATGCAAAGCTTTTTTCTAACCTTAAAGTACTTTATAAATATGAATTATGATCTAGAGAGATTTGATGAGGGAAAAGATACTATCAAATGGATGGGGAATGGGGAAGTACTTGGCACTTAAGTCAAAACTTGAAGGATGAATATTCTTAAATCAGAGAAAAGAAGAGAAAGGAGTTCATTCCAGGCATGGGATACTTGAACAAATGCAGATCGGTAGAAGATAGAATGTTGAAGTTGCCAGGATATCTTGTCATCGGATTAGCTGGAATGTAAAGGAGAATAACATGAAATAAGATTGAAAAGGTAGATTGGAGCTAGAATGGGGAGGCATTAAATACAAGAGTGAGAAGTTTGTATTTTAGTCTAGTGACAATAGTGAAACTAGAGGATAAAATGTAGGGACCCTAAGATTATTAGACTGGTAGAACAGGGGAATGTGGCAGATTTACCTAGATTTTAACCAAAGATCTGACAAAGTCTCTCCCATTTTTCTTATGGTTCCAACTGAGAAATGGAGGTTATATTAGAATGAAACAGAAGTGGTTAAATTTCTGGAGCCAAAGAGTACCTGTTAGTGCCTCCATATCACTTTGGAAGAATGGTCTCAAATGGTGTGCTCTAGGGATTGATACTTGTTAGATCTCATCTATCATAAATGATATCTTTATCAAGACTGCAGATGACCAGAGTCAGAGAGGTGGCCAGCAACAGCAATGACAGTTGGAGGATTCCACCAAAAGGCAGGTTAGAATGTTTCAGTTCAATTCAGCAAACATTCATGAAGCCCTTGCAATATATCAGGCATTGTACTAGGAGCTGGATTTACAAAACAAATAAATAAACAAACAAAAAACCCCAAACCATTCTTAAGGAGGGGTGGCTAGGTGGCTCAGTGGATAGGGCACTGGGCCTGGAGTTGGAAAGGTCTGAGTCCAAATCCAGCATCAGACACTTTTGTGTCAGCCTGGGCAAATCATTAATCTCTTAATACGCGGGAGAAAGAAATGGCAAACCACTCCAGTATTTTGCCCAGAAAATCCTATGGATAGTAAGGTCTACAGGGTCAGGAAGAGTTGGACATGACTGAAAGACTGAATAACTATGAGTTCTCAGAGAACTTAAACTGTACAGGGGAGAAGTAACACACACATAGATAAGTAAAAGACAAAATAAGCAAAATATGTAGGGGAAGTACTAACACTGAGGAAATCGATCCAACAATAAGCACTAATTACACACCTACTATGTACCCCGATACAAGTACAAAGAATGAACCAATCTGTACTCTCAAGGAGAAACACACTTTAATGGGAAAACAAGAAGTAATGTTTAAGTATATGCAGAAGGAACATTAATGAGAATAAATACCAAGTAGTTTGGAAGGAGGCCATGAGCTGTTGAGGAAGCAGCAAAGGCTCGTAAAGCCCTGAACTGAGATGGTAGCTCTTTGAGTAGAGAAAGGTTTGGATTCAAGAGATGATGAGGATACAGAATCGATTTGGTCATTGATTGGTTATGGGAGCCTGGGAGGACAGAAATCAATTAATCAATCGATAGGTATTTATCAAGTACTTTATAAGTATATACCAGGCACTATGGTAGGTCCTAGAGATGCCAAGAAAAAAAATGAAATAATCTTCGCTTTTAAGTCGTTTACATTTTATCTAGAGAGACAAATACTAAGATATACAAAATTAAATATAAAGTAATTAGAGGGGACACTAGCAGGTGGGAGGATTTAAAAAAGGTCTTACATAGAAGAATGGTGTTTCAGCTAAGCTTTGAAGGAAGGTAGGCATTCAAAGAGGGAGGTGGGAAGGAAGAGAGTAAACTCTAAGCCACAGAGCCAGCCTTTGAAAACACAGTGAGACTAGAGATGAAGCATCATGTGTCAACTAAAAGAATGGCAGTTTGACTGTGTGTGTGTGTGTGTGTGTGTGTGTGTGTGTGTGTGTGTGTGTAAAGGTATGTTGTGGCAAAATTGTAAAGGATTTTGAATACCAAACCAAAAAAAAAGTCTGGATAGTATTCTAGAGGCAATGGGGAGCCAGAGCAGCTAGATGGCACTGCAGTCAGGAAGACTGCAATGGGGTTCAAATCCAGCCTCAGACATTTACTAGCTGTATGACTCTGGGCAAATTACTTAACCCTGTTTGCCTCAGTTTTCTCCTCTGGCAAATGAGTTGGAGAAGGAAATGGAAAACCACTTCTGTATCTTTGCCAAGATCTCAAATGAGGTCACAAAGAGTCAAAAATGAGTAACCAAAAATATCAACCATAAGGAGCCAGTGACAGCAATTAAGTGTGAGATATTTGTTCAAACCTGTGCGTATTACTTCGGCAGCTATGAAGAGGACGGATCAAAGAGGAGAGAAACTTAGGGCAGAAAGACCAATGATGAGGTTCCTAAGGCAATAAGGAACTGAACTAAGGTGGTAGCTGTCTGAGTAGAGAAAGAACAGATGCAAGAGACACAGCAGAGGAAATGACACATCTAGGTGATTGGAGGGATGCTGATATTCTCAATAGAAATAAAATGTTTGCAAGGAGGTAAGTGTATGGAAAAAAAAAAAGATGTGACATGATAACTTTGAGATGCCAATGAGTCATCCAGGTGGAGCTGTCCTGCAGAGAGAAATGGAACTGGAAAGGGCAGGTGTGGGGGTGGGGAAATGATTAATTTGGACTTTGATTCTACATAAAGAAAAACCTTTGAACATTTAGAGTTATCCAGAAGTGCACTGATCTGAGGTAATGAGTTCCCCATCAGTGCAGGTCTTTAAGCAAAGGTTGGAAGACCACTTCTTGGGGATGTTTCAAAGATGCTTCCCATTTAAGTATAGGGTGGTTGGTGGCCCCTTTCAATTTTAACATTCTATAATTCTAGACCACATTTTCCCAATTTTGTTTTTATTTCACTCTCTCTCTCCTCTTTGTCTTTTTGGACCTTTATCTTTCTTCTGGCTTCCTCCTTTTTCTTTATATTTCACTCTTCTCTCTCTCCTGTTCTTTATCCCTCCTGCCCTAACCATGGAAATGCGCAGAAACTACAGGCAGAAATTGCAATCTCTTCTCTTCTCATGTGGCTCCAAGATAAGACAGAAAAAATCCGATTTTCAGCAATTTGCTTCATTTGTGAGCTCTTCAGCACCTCCATTTCCCCCCCTGACGTGAGCTTTGCAAAATTGCATAGCTGGAGTGTATATTTTTAACCACTTAGCTGTCGAGATAGTTTTATAAAAAGTTCTCACCAAGGAAGCTGTCACTAGTCCTGGCCCCAAACATCCCTCTTCCCTTCCCACTTCCCCAGAGACACAGATATTATTCCCACCTGTTTGCTCTAGCTTTCCACCTTTTGAGCTTACTGGGTCTTGGTTCAGTCTCTCCTTTTATACTCACCTTATTCCTTTGCTCATTGCAAGGGCCCAGTTCACAAATCCTGAGCAGAATCCAGCCTGGATACCATGGGGCACCTTCACTTTTCTTAGTGCTGACTGTCAGCACATCCTGGATTCATCCAAGTTTACTGTTTGGCCAGTGTGGTGTTCCTTCTGGGTCTAGAGAAGAGGTCACATTGTTCCTTGCTGAGGTACTGGAAATCAGAGATAATCTCTCTTCCTTGAGCACTTCAGCCAAAGTTAGATTCTTCCTAAGCACCAGAGCTTCTGAGCTGACGAGAGTTTTTTTTTTAAAAGGACAGGAAAACTTTCTGCTTAGAGTACCATCTTTGTTCTCCTTTTTCACCCCTTCTGATGCTCTGCAGACTTTCCCAAGGAGCTGATGTTTCTGTTAAAGATATGACTTTTCTCTGCAGCACCAATCCTCATCCAACAAGATACAAGAAATATTGCTGAGCATCTGCTTTGTACAGAGGGCATAGCTGTAAGCCTGCTTCTAGAATTGGCATCATGGCCCTGTGAAGTTCACAGATTTAGAATTGGAGGGGACCTTAGATGCCTTTTAATTCTAAAATCATAGATTTATAGTTGGAAGCTATCTGATCCAGCCCCTCCTTTATGTAAATGAAGAATCAGGCCTGGGTAAGTTCAGTGACTTGCTCAAGATCACATAGTAAAAGTGTAACACAAATCCTTAGATTCCAAATCAAGCCCTCTGAGTAACCTCTTTGAGCTGCATTTTCTTTATCTGTAAAATGGGACTAATATCTATCTAACGAGGTCATTGTGAGACTCAAATTAATGGAACTATATAAAGGGGACATATGATTTCATCAGCACAGGGACCTCCCTCTACCAAGGTAGATGGGCACCTTTCTCTGAAATTAAGAGTCTTAGGGAGTTGCCCATGGTACTGAAAGTTTAAGTAACAAATTCAGTCACACAGTCAGTATATGTCAGAGGCAACACCTAAATCCAGGTCTTCCTGGCTCCTCCATTGGTTCCCTAGTCTTACAAAGTCCATATAAATACCTATAAACTCTAGTTGTTATTGTTACTGGGCTGGACTCTTTGCTTCAGGGTTTAGGGTAGTTTGAGATCCTACCTTCAGGGAGCTCACCATCCAGTAGGGGAAAGCACACATAAATAACTATAATACTCAATAAATGGCAGCATGAGACATTGTTGGACTGGAACTGGATTCAAGAATCGAGTTTAAATTCTGATTCGGCTACTTGCCTCCTGGATGACAGGTAAGCTACATGCCCACTCCTAGCCTATTGCCTACTCTATAACATAAGGTCATTTTCAGTCATGTCCAGCTCCAAGTGAGCTCATTAGGGATGTTCTTAGCAAAGATCCTGAAGTAGTTTGCCATTTCCTTCACCAGTTCATTTTACAGATGAGGAAACCAGCAAACAGGGTTAAGTGACTTGTCTAAGGTCACATAGCTAGGAATTTGATCTTAGGTCTTCTTGGCACCACACCTAGTCCCTCTCTCTATCCACTGTGTCACCTAATTGTTCATAAAATAAAAGGGTTAAACTAAGTGAGATCTAAGACTCCTTTCAATTTTTAATTTTATGACTTTACTCATGAAAAGGGTGAGAAGGTTGAGTCTCCATTTGCTGGGGGTTTTCCTTTTCAGCCCATATAATGATGACCCTTCCCGTGATCTGCTCTCTGCTTAGCCTTTATTCTTCTCTCTCCTGTTCTCTTCCTCTTCCAGGTTGTTTATCTCTATGTCTTCTTCTGGAGTTGCCAAGGCCTTGACCTTCAATCCTTGCCTCTGCTCAGTGTCCTTTTTATTCCAGTTGGGCCAGAGGCTCAGTCGTCTCAGCTCTTGATCTGCCCTTTTAGCCCTAACCCTTTGCCAAGCCCTAACAAACCAGGGCAAAGTTAAGCGAGTATCCAGGCAGTGAAAGCCCCATTCTCTACCCCTCCTCTAAATCACGGATCTTGCCAACGCTGTTGGTAAGCTCAGGCGTCTGGCTCCCTCCATTTACAACCACTGGGAAGTAGAAGGATTGGATCCAGTTCCCAGCTTTTGAAAGGAATGGGGTGGGGGGAGGGGATCTGGAAACCTGAGCTTTCGGGTTTGCCTTCCCCCTCTCTCGCCCCCCGCCCCAAATGTACGGCCCTTCCTAGAACTGTGTTGTGATGAAAAGGGACTTGGATTTGCAATCAGAAGACTTGGATTCAAATCCCGACTCTGTCACTTAGTGGAATTTTTTTGAGCCTCAGGAACCCCACGAATCCATGATTCTCCATCTCAGACTCAACCTCAGTCTCCCCAACGCAGCCCTCCCCCAGTTCACTTGAAGGCATGCGCGTCTTTCTTCCCGGTTTCCTCTTTCCCTTTTTGGTAACTGAATTATTCAATCACGGCGCTTTCGCCAGCGCTCGGGGGCCGCCTGCCGCGGCGTGGGTGGGGAGGGGGGGGGGCCGCTGGGTCACAGCTCGCGATATTAAACCATCAATCACACCTCCTGTGCCGACTTCCCCGCGTCGGGGGACCCGCCGTGGCTGTGCCGTCTCATTATAGCCATACGGGGTGGGGACGGTGCGCTGCGCACGATCCGGGATCAGGGGTAGAGGACGGAGGCTGGTGGGCGGCCGCGGCTCCGCGCCCCCTCCCCACGCTCCACGCCACTCACATCCCCGGCCTCCTGTTCCCTTCATCCAGAGGCTTCTCTGTCCCGAAGCCGAATATAAATGGTCCAGAGGCGACCCAGCCTAACCCCCGGAGCATCCCTAGGAAGGTCATTGAGGTGTTAGCTTACGCCGCCCCAGAAGCCCGGGATTCCCGGACTGCGTCCCTGATGTAGCATTATGGCATGGAGAACTGAAAGGGACCTTAGAGATAATCAGTCACAGCCTCCTTTTATAGGGAGAGGATGAGGAAGACGAGGAAACTGGAGCTCAGATTGGTGACTTTTCCACAAGGTTACATGGGGTAGGTAGCACGGTAAAGATAACGCCAATTAAAAACAAAGCCAGCCTCTAATCATCCCCCTGGCTGGAGACGGTCAGATTTGGGGTCCGGAGGAGATTCTAACCCCACTCTGCTGGTCACCAACTGTGTGGCCGCTGATAAGCCTCTTGACTTTATTCGGCCTTAATTTCCTTTTACGCGTGGATAAAGTGACTGGACCAAAGTTAGAGGATCTCTAAAATCTTTTTTGATTCAATACCATGATCAGACTGGGAACCGAAAACCTCTGACCCCTGTCCTGTGCTGGACAATAAGGGCCGGTAGAGGGCGGTGCTGTCCCAGTCCTGTTAAAGACCTCAATGTCAATTAGGATGAACCCACGGGAGCCTCAACCTTGAATGGGTGGGGCTTGTGGCTGTGGGGTTTCCGAGGGGTTAACAAAACACGAGGAAGCCTCAAGGCTATAGTGCGTTGGTGAGATCAGACATCCGGGACCTGGCTCTATTGAATTCAATTTCTGATAATAACATACACAGAGAGGCTCCAGCTGGTCATTAGTTTGGAATCTTTGTTCTTTCTCTTCCTGGACCGTCCCTAACTCTACCTCTCAGTCCCTGAATAATTTGGGTCAAGTCTGCTGTGAGCTCGTTTCCTTATCTGTAGAACGAGATGACTGGACTGGATGATCTATAATGTCCGTTCCAGTTCAAAATCCAGAACCCTATGATAGTATTGTGAACCCTGTACTCCTTAGTCTGGGACCTTAGGAGAAGATCTGACTCTATAAACCAAATCTGTCATTCCCCACCCCCAACCCAATGTTCAGGCCCAGGAAGAGCTGGGGCTTCTTGTGCCAGGAAACTATTGGGCTATGGCATGAGTTTTCCCTGTACAGATGTATTATATCCTCTCCCCAGGCAACTATATTCTTTTATATTGCCTAGACTCAGTTTTCTCATCTGTAAAATGAAGGGATTGGAGGAAATAATCTCTAATGTCCCTCAAAGATATTAATCCTATTATCCTAGCCTCTAATACTTTTCCTTCTCAATCCCATCTTTTCAGTTACCCCTTGATTTAGCTCACAAAATCCAATACCTGATTTCTCTGAAGTCAGAATTTCTCTCTCCCCCTTTTCTCCAGCCATGCAGAGCACTGTCTCTGTCTTGAGCACAGTGGCTATTTTTATTTTTCTTCTTATTAAATTTCCAACTTCTGCAAACACCCCAGCCCCTAACTCCCCCTCCTCTTCCCTCCAAGCAGATTTGATTCACTTGCGTTTTATTAACAGATTAAAAAAAAAAAATGTCTGCCGTCACCACACACTCGCTTCTCAGCTCTCCTGGCGATGTTGGGAAAACAAGGGGGAGAGAAGCAGGGGGGCCAGCTGCATGGCAGAGTTTCTTGTGGATTTTTATTTCTTTTCTTTTCCCTGGTGATAACATCTTATCCATCTCATCCATCAATTTCCAAGGCCTCACAGCTTTGGGGTAGGCCTGGGGGAGGAAAGAATGGGGCTAAGCTAGTCTGTGTGTATTGGGGGTGGGCGCAGATTGGGTCTGTGGGGGTAGCAAAGGACAGTGATCACCACTACCACCCCCATTTCTCATGGGATCATTCTGAAAAAACTGAAGGAAAAAAGGGAACCCCTTTTCCTAAAGCTTCCCTCTCCATGCTTCCTCCTGTCTCCCCAAGTTCCCTCCCCCAACAACTTTTTGTGGAGGAAAGGGGAAGAGAGCAGATCCATATGTTCACCATCTCAGAAAAGGGAATAAAATTAAAACCTCTGTCCCCTTTTCCTTTCCCCCTTTTCAGGTTCCGTCTACAGGAAGAAATTAACGGGTTAACAGCTGGCACTGTCCATGTTTTTGGACATCCCGAGGCCTGAGAAAGGGGCAGCTGACCCTGAGGAGCGGGCACACATCAAGGCTGTTGGAAAGCTAGCTCCCAGGACAAGGGGGAGCAGGGCACTGTTTAGACTTTCCTGTATTTTTCTGAGACAAGTGGGGTCTGAGAGGCACTCTCCTCCCTGGCCTGCCAGACCCCCAGTCTGGAATGACAAAAGCTTAGAACTGAGAGCTCACAGCTTGGTCTTCATGCCCCCGGGGTGTCATTCCCCAAAATTCTTTGTGGCAGTTGCCATGGTAACCCAGAGCTAAGCTGCTCTTCAGTTTCCCTGGGATACAGGGAGGGCGGATGCAGAAGGGGCCCAGGTTCACGTGTGGCCCACTGCAGAGTCTCAGGCTTACACTCTAGATCCCTGACCTCTACCCCATCTCCATGTTCTCCTTAGGATGTGGCTTCCCTAATTCAGGTCCCCAGGTTCCCCCTCCCCCCAGGTCCCCTGCAGCATGGGTAATGAACAAGTCTAGTCTCTTCTTTATCCTTTAGAGGAAATGGAGGACCTGGGACCTCTGGGCAAAGGAGGAAATATCCCTGAGACCTAGCAGCAGTCTTAGGAGTCCAGGAGGGTCACCTAGATGACTCTGGTGAAGTGGGAAAAACATCTAAGAAGGAACCTGAACATCTGTCCAGAATCACATCCCTATGTGGCTACATTCTTCCTGGGGAACCTTGAGAAAGTCTGAAATTTTCTGAATCTCAGTTTTCTCTCTGCCCTACCTCTTAATTGGGGTCAAATCCCACCTTTTATAAGAGGCCTCTCCTTGTTTCCCCTCCTCCTCCTCTGCTAGTATCTTCTCTCTTCCTTTTCTTCCCATTTACACTCTATATTTTGTGTGCGTCCTTCTTGCCCGTTGTTTCCACAGTGGAATGTGAGCTCCTTGAGAACAGGACTATTTTTGCCTTTATATCCTGGGCACTTAGCACAGTGCCTGGTACATAGTAGGTGCTTAATAAATGCCTATTAACTGACTGGCCTGTTTCTAAATCTCATGAAGCTATGGGCTATACTTGTAGATGCCAGGTCTGTTTTTCATACCAGTAAACCTCAAACCTCAAAGAGGTACCTTCTCCCTATCCACTTTCCTGGCTCCTGGTTTTATAAGGCCAGGGTAGGATTTAATCCCTGAACTCTCTCTCCTCCCCAAGAGGATAACATGACCATAGATTTAAAAGTTGGTGGCACATTAATTATGTGGTGATCAAATTCAATCCCCTTATTTTAGGCATTTCGGAAGCTGAGATTCAAATGATTGGTCAAAAGGCATATAGACAGTAGCAGAGTTATGACCTTTAATCTTCTGACTACATGCTTGCTGCCACGTCTCAATACTGAAAGGGTCTTTGGACATTGCTTAATCTACTTCCTTACTGTAAATGAGATAACTGAGATCCAGTGTAGCCATCCAACTAAGTATTTTTTTCTTCTTTGGAGGCAATTGGGGTTAAGTGACTTGCCCAAGTGTGTCTGAGGTCATATTTGAACTCGGGTCCTCCTGACTCCAGAGCTGGGGCCCTATCCATTACTTCTCTAAGTATTATTTCAATGACATGACCTTTCTTAGTCACAAATCAGGGAACTATTAACCATTAAAATTGAGTTAGAAGGTAAGATTTTATATAAATTAGTCATGGAACTGAGAATTTTCTAGATGAGGCAACATGGCCAGGGGATGAAGGGAGAGGGAAGTACCTACATCAGAGTCACCTATGGAGTCATTGAGGAGGAACCACAAAGGAACTCTGAAGATGTTTCCAAGAAGCAAGAGGGGTTATTTCAGAGAGTCAGAAAGACTTTCTGGTCTGGTAACTTCATGAGTAAATTATGGAAGTAGTGAAGAGTAAATACGGGGAAATTGAGAAGTAACACTGTGGTAACCAACTTATTGCCCTGAAGTGGAAAGAACATTTCACACTTCCTCCTCCCTTCCCCCAGAGCAGCTTCAGAGATGGAGATGGGCTCAGAACAGAGATAAACACCCACACCATTGTACTCAAAAAAACACTTGGGGAAAGTGGATCACAGGATTTTGAGGTGGAAGGGACTTTAGAAGTTGACTAATATAATCTTGCTATTTTGAAGGAAGGATTTTTGAGAACGTGAAGGGAAGTAACTGGACCAAGATGGTATCCATGGTGATTAGGGGAACTTAGGGCTTGGGTCCACTAACTTGGATTCCAAATTCAGTATTCTTTCCACTATACTCTATTGATTTCCTATAGTTACTTTTCTTTCCTACACAATTTTCCCCTCAGTATTGCACCCAAGAATCCTGGTTTCCAAAAGCAATTTTAATCTGGGGTCTACTAAGGATGGAGACACCACCCGGTGTATATTCCTTTCCCCACTTTTCTTTCCCTCCTCTTTTCTTCTCTTCCCTTCCCTGTATTTTTTCCTTTCATTCTTCTCAATATTCCTCTTTATTCTTTTTGGGAAGAAGTCTTTGATGTGAATTCTGTGTCTTTGTAGCTTAAGTTATGGAGGATGAAACAGGAGCAACTTTGAGTCCTGAACTTGACAAAGAACCCTAGGGGAAAGAGGGATGATAAGAAACAGATATTTGTAGTTGGGCACAAGGGAAAACCCCATTCATCTTGTTCTTGGTACACTGGAATGAAGCTCTGGTCCAAAGAAATTTATCCTCAGAAGTTGCTTCTCCCTAAGTATAGCTTCCGAAACTGGGACTTCTTGATTTTTTTATTTTATGGATCCATCCTATTGGTAGCCTAGTGAAGCCTGTGGATACCTCCTCAGAATGTTTTTGAAGGCACAAAATAAAATAGGTAAGGTTACAAAGGAAGCCAACTATACTGAAATTTAATCATCAAAATATTTAAATAACAAATCCACAGGTCTCTCTTTAAGAACTTCTGCCCTATCCTTTAGGATTTGGGTCCTCTGTTCAATGGGGTTAGGGTCCATTTTCCTCAATACCACATGCCTGAGAGAGTGGGAAAAGTCATTTTCTTCTCATTTTCATAGTCTACCACTTGTAGAATTGGAAGAGAACTCAAAATAGCTATCTGATCCAGCCTCTTTGTTTTAATAGAGGAGGAAAACTGAGGGCCCAGCAGGTTAAATGATTTGCTTCAAATCACACAGATAAGATGGGATTTGAATCCAGGTCCCGTGACTCCAGAATAAATCAGAGTTAGAAAAACAAATCTAAAAATTGTGAGACTCAATCCCATCCATTAGACTGCCCTTCTCTTTCCCCACAGCTCCTGAAGTCTTTTGTGGTTAAATGGATATGTGGGTAGATCATGATACGGATTCACTTTCTGGGTGATCAAACCCATCTGTATAACTCTTTCTAAAGAGAGAGCTCCTTTTGATCTCTCATTATTTTCAGCATTCCCTCTATGCTAAGTAGAATGGCTGCCCATCCTTGGCCCGTTCCCTTGGCTAGTCATTTTCAGTGGCCCCCCTGGGCACAAACATATACTGCCATATGTAATCCCTTGCCAGCTCTCCTCCTCGTGCCCTCCTTTGCTCCTCTCCTGGTCCCAACCTTGGGCCAAGACTCCCTTCTCTGGCCCATCCCTCAGTCCCTAGGGTGACCAGAGCCCCCCTCTCTTGGGACAGCTTTCTAGCACTTTCCCCCCTTTTTAAAAGATTGACTGCAATTTCTATAATAACATCACATTAGCTGGAAATTAATGTCCTCATTAAGACAGTAATTAGGCACATTAGAGCAGCAATAAAAGAAGAGCTTATGAAATAATTGCTGGTTCCAAAATGCCTTTAATTTAGTATTTTATATTGCACCGTGTTATTAATTTTTTCCCCTCAGCAGAAGATAATAAGAGAAACATTTGAATTGTGGGGTGGGCCTTTCCTCCCTCCCCCCCAAAAAGAGATTTTGCTTTGTATAGATGGGCACTTTTCCCATTCTCCAACCTTCCCGTAGGAGCCCAGGGTCAGAGGATGCTGAACAATGGTAGGAGGGGAGATTGGGGTTTGAGAAGGGGAAAGAGTCAGACATGGGCGCCTTCCTAGATGCCCATTTCTTCCAGTCTCAGGCTCAGGGGCTTGCACCTGGTGCCAAGGGCTGGCTAGTTCTTGATCTGCTCCACTGGAAGGGAAGTAGTCTGGAACCTCTTATTAGGGAAAAACACGTCGGGGCATCTTTTCCTTCAATAAGTCAGGGAGGGATAGCTTGTAGCTAGAGAGGCCCAGGACTGGAGTGGGCAGAAAAAAAGCCATGAGCCTGTTAGGCAATCATAGAATCAGAGATTTAGAGCTGAAAAAGTCCTCCGTGAAGGTCTTCTACTTTGATACTGGCTAGAATATTGAACTTGAAGCCAGGAAAATGTGAATTTGAATTCTGCCTTAGCCAGTTACTGGCTGCATGACCTTAGATAAGGTATTGAACCTCTTATAAACCTCTGTTTTCTCATTTGTAAAATATTTACAGGATTGTAAGGTTAGAATAAGGCAATACATATAAGTGTTTTGTAAACTGTAAATCACTTTAGAAATATCAGTGATGAAAGGCATAGACTCAGGAATTATTATAGATGAGAAAATAGCTTCAGAGTAGTTAAGAGACTTGACAGGGTCATAGGAGTAAGGCAGGTCCTCTGGTTTTCAATCCCGTCTTTTTTTCTACTATTCTTTCAATCTGGCAATGGACACCCTGCCCCTCATCCTTGTATCTGAATCAGTATAACAATAACTTCTAATTTTTGAGCAACTAAAGATTTTATCATATCTTTTATTCTTCCTCATGAAATCACTAGGTGGTGCCATAGTGCACAGAGTGCTGGGCCTGGAGACTCATTTTCCTGAGTTCAAATCTGACCTGAGACATTTACTAACTATATGATTTTTAGCAGGTCCTTTAACCCTATTTGCCTCAGTTTCTTCATGTGTAAAATGAGCCAAAGATAGAAAGGGCAAACTACTCCAGTATTTGGCCAAGAAAACCCCAATGGGGTCACAAAGAGTTGAACACAGCTGAAATTATAGAACAGTAAAATTTTTCCTCTTCCTTTCATTCCTTCTACCAACAACCCAGCTCAGATCCTTACTGCTACTGTAATAACCTCTTAGCTAATCTCTCCCATCTCTGACAGCTGGGCCCAGATTCTCCTCACATCTCACCCAATCCCTAGGCCCACTACTTCTTGGCCACCTCCCAACCATGTTGCTCATTCATCTCCTTCCTGACTTCCCCTCTGCCAACTGTTGCTTCCTATATTGGCTGTCTTAGTCTATTAGAATGCAAGCTCTTTCAAGGCAGGGACTGTTTTGTTTGGCTTGTATTAGTATCCCTGGCACTCAGCACAGTCCTTGCCATACAGTAAGTGATTAATAATTGCTCTTTCATTTAATTGCTCCTCTTCTTTCAAATTCCCATTCTCTTCCTTTCTTTAATCCATCCTTTCATACAGCTACAGTAGCAACCAGTACAGCCTTCTTGAGGACAGCAACAATCTTTCAAAAAAAACTTTTTTTTTTTTTTTTTTGTATCTTCAGCTTTTAGCAGAGTGCTTGGTACTGAAGTAGGTACTTAATAAATGTTTGTGGACTTGATATAATAAAATCTTTTCAAAAGTGGCCAGTGACTTCCCATTGTCGATAAAACAAAATACAAATTCCTCAGTCTGGAATTTAGGGTTCTCCCCTGTATGGCACCAGCCTTGCTTTACTTTATACTCCTTTACCCACTTTACAAACTAGATGGCTAGTTGTTCTCAATGTGATCTCTCCCATCTTCTTGCATTCAGTTAGGCTCTCCTCATCTGGATCCAATTCACATTTTCATTCCATTTCACACTATACTTCCTCATGAGCATCATGTTCCAATCTAACTGGATCACTAGCTATTCCCTGAATTCAAAAGGCCCATGCCTAGAACACACTCCCCCCTCATCTCCACTTGTCAAAATCCTTTTCTTCCTTCAAGGCTCCTCTCCACTGTGGAGCCTTTTCTGATTCTTCCAACTGAAAGAAAAATCTCCTTCTGAAAACTTTCCTCAAGCTCAATAGATCTTGCCTTTGCCCCAATTATACTGTCTTTGTATTATACATGAGTACACCTATGTCACTGCTGGTAAATATAAGTGTCTCGAGAACAGGGACTATGGTGTTTGTCATTTTTGTGTCCCCAATGCCTAGCAAGGACATGAAAAATGTTTGTTGAACTAAAAAGAAGTTCTCATAACAGCTGGTTCCCCATTCTATAGATGAGGAAACATGAGGCAATATGGTAGAATTTTGGACTTGGAGAAAAGACAGCTTAGTTTCAGAACCCACCTCAGATTCATATCTTGCTGTCTGCTTCAATTTCCTCATCTGTAATATAACCTATGGTCTGTTCTAGCTCTAAATTATAACTGATCTTATGGAGAAAAGATCTGAGTGTTGACATAACTAGCATCTGGAAGCAAAAATTTCATATCCCCACTTTGTAGAAGAGCAAAGGTAGGTTCAAAGAGGTAGCCCAGCTGATAAATGTCAGATAATATAAAGATTAGTTCCCCATCTTACAGATGAGGAAATTGAGGCTTGTCGAGGCTAAGTAATTTATCCATAGTTTTCAAAGGCTCACCTTCTTGCAGATTGGTCCCTTATCACGTGGGGACTGTGTTGTTATAAAGGAGAGCAGAAAAGTTGCTCTAAGCTCAGTTTAGCCCTCAGCAAAGAAATTGGAAAGTATTGAATGGAGGACACTGGGAACTAGGACAGAGGGAACTTTTCTACTACATTTGTTTCATTATTCATCTTTTCTCTCCACCCCCCAATTTTTCCTGGCCAATGTAGATATCATGGCAGATCAAAAAGGCTGAATGACCTCTTACTAGATATGCTGTAGAGGGAAATTCCTGCCCAGGTATTTATCTACACAGGTATTAAATATTAGAATTGGAGTCTCCATTCTGGGCCATGGGGGATGCATGAAAAGTAAGAGTTGACTTGGATACTCTATGAAATTTGAGTTGAAAGGTGGAGGAACAGAGTATACTGGAACCTGGGATGAAGTGGAAGGAGGTACTAGTGGGAGGATAAGGAGACACGGCCAATTTGATCTAAGGGTCTTGTATCCATGTGAAATAGGATGGGCTCTAAATATTGCTTCTGGCATAGGGACAGAAGTAGAAGAGGGGACAGATTTCTAGAGCCTTTTCTGGCCTCACTTTCCTCATCTGCCAACTGGGGATAATAATACTTAGCTTAATTATAATTGTGAAAATATGTATAGAAGAATTGCACATATTTAACATATATTGGATTACTTACTATCTAAGGAAGGGGGTGGGGGAAAGAGAGGGAGAAAAATTTGGAACACAAGGTTTTGCAAGGGTGGATGTTGAAAACTATCTTTGAATGTATTTTGAAAATAAAAAGCTAAAAAAATGTTTAAAAATAATACTTAGCCTATAGGAATGTTGTGAGGATCAAATGTATGTGTAATGGAGTGATCAAGCATATCTCCTTGATTAGCTGGATTAGGGCATATTCCATGTTCTCTTCACCCTTCTGGCAGGACTCTTCTAGTTCACTGATAAAGGATGTGTGTAATCAGCTATTGTTGTTAATTGGTCCCCCATGTATCCCCAGGACCGGGGGTTGTGTCAAAGATGACTGTTGACCTAGCCAGAAAGAGATAGATACAAAAGTTGTAGAAAAAGTCTTACTCCCCTTCTTTTAGCTCCTGCCTGCTTTGAGACACAATTTTCCCTCTGACTGGGGGGTTGAAGAAAGGGTAAGAGGGTAGTGTATATGAGAATTTCTCTCCCTTTCCCTTCTGTAACCATGGTGGCCTGAAGCTGAACTCCAAGGCCATGATCTTCCACATGGGCTCACCTAGACAGGTCTGAGATTGCACCTCAAGTTCCTGACCAGCTCTTCTGTTTTGTCATAAGCTCAATAGCGATCCTGAGAAATGGCTATTTGCAGCCTCATGGATTAGAGGAGTTTTGAGTTTCTCGGGTTGAACCAGCTGACCAACAGGAGGTGAATCTACTAATAGCATTCTCTACTTCTCAGAGGAAAAAAAAAAGGGGGGGACCACCATTATTAGTAAAGGAGGATTTTGTGGCTGAAGAACTAAAATCAAAAATGGTCAACAGATGTGAATCTTATGAATAGCTTGGATGAGTGGATCAGAGGTGAAACTGAAGTATCTATTCAGCAGCCTCCTCAAATGACTTTCCTCTTCTGGAACAGATAATAGGTGTGTTAATGCATCCTAATGAGTCTTTTGTGTTTTGAGTACTTCTGTAGTGAAGGAAACAGGTCTTCTAGATCAATCTCTACTTTGTACATTTGAGCTCCTTTTCTAGATGGGACGTTATTCTCTATTTTAGGGGAAACCCAAGAGCGGAATCATACTTAGTGATTGTCCTTTGTTCTCGAAGACGACCAAAATGACATTTTTATGTTACTATCAAGTTACAACGTGTCCTATTGTAACTGGTGGGAACAATATGAACTCTGACTGTTCTACCGCAAGTTAGGAACAAAGAGATCATGTGAACACTTGGGGTGGATCCTCTAAATTTTCATATCTTGAATTTCTTTTGAGCTACTCCAATTCTGCTTTGCTCATAGAGTACAGCGTCTTCTTCGATGAGGGCACTTTATGCTGTCCCAGTATCTCCCATGTCACGTAATCAATGTCAAAGTACCTAAATTTTATTCCTTCCTTCCTTCCTTATTTATTTTGCTGAGGCCATTGAGGTTAAGTGACTTGCCCAGGGTCACACAGCTAGGAAGTGTTAAACGTCTGAGGTCAGATTTGAACTAAGGTCCTCCTGAACTGGTGCTCTATCCACTTTACCATCTAGCTGCCCCTTATTTATTATTTATTAAAGAGACTCCCTCTAGGGAGTGGTCAACAAGTATAAGAAGAGCTGGACATTCCTCCCCAACTTTTTTTTAAGTGACCACCACTTACCACCTAGAAGATCTTATACAAATTGCTTAACTTATCTGGGATTCATCCTAGAAGACTCGTAGGTCCCTTCCAGATCACATTATTGGGCAAGTCCCTTTTCCTTTTGGAGTCTTTTGTCCTTCTCTGTAAAACCAAGAAGTTAGATTGAAAGATCTCTAAGATTTCTGGCAGCTCCTAGTGCCAGTTTAAAAAAAAAAAAGTGTCCTGGGATATGGCACATGAATGAGGTCAACCAGGATTTAAGGACTTCTCAAAAGTTGCCCACAGCTCTCCCAGGGCTAAGGTCTAGAGTACTGGGGAGATTATTTCCTAGCTCTGGATGAATTTATCTATCTTCAGGAGCCTGGGTAATCCCAGAAGCAGCCATCCAGTTATCAGCTCCCAATACTTTCCTAGAGACAAGGGAAACCTATAGTAGTCCCTAGGAATGGAAATGGAAGAACCTTGGAATACAGCTTACAATTCAATTCTCTTTTCTCTTTTCCCTTCAGTCCCTTTCCAAAAACTCTATGAAGCAGGTGATTTTTATAGTTGAGTGAACTGAGGTCCAGAGAAGGGAGGAAGCAGCTTACCTAAAATCACACTTATAATTAATGCCAGAAACAGATTTGAATCTGGGTCTTGGGACTCCCAATACCAGAGCTCTCAGCTCTAATTCCTTGCAGTCTCTCAAATCCCTGAAAGCTAAGGAAGCTTCAAGGCTGTCCTGTTTGCTAAAACTGCTTAGCTCGAACCCCCAAATCCTTGAGAACAAGCCAGAGGACAAATCTAATAACAATTAAGTGGGCTTGTTTTCGTGATGTGCAGGCACGCAGCAGGGAGGGTGAGATAAGGGGCTGAGGACACTTCCACAGCGGCTCTTCAAATTCCTTTCTCTGCTTGAAAGCCTTTTTCCCTCTTCTCTGGGGTGCTGACGGATCACTCCAGAAAGCTCTTCCTTCTTGCTCCTTCCTTCTTGTCTCACTGCTGTCTCTCTTCTCTCTGCCCCCCACTGTGTCAAGAGACGCTTTGTCCTTCTCTCTTTCTGCCTGATCCCCAGCAGCTGCCTCCCCCTCCTTTCTGGCTTTCTATAAGCCTGGTTTCTTGCTTGGGTCAGCTCCATGGGACCCAAGGAGTTCCCCAGTAAATAAGGAGAGAAGCCCATTTCTATTCCAACCTTTTCTGAAAAGGGAAATCTGTCCTGACCCTTGGAGGTCAACTAATCCAACCCCTTTCATTTTCTATATGGGGAAACAAGAAGCTGAAAAGGGGGAAATGACTACTATCAATGTGACAGAGGTCACACGACTGCTTTGGGAACTAAGGTCAGGGGCTCTCCCCTTCCAACCCAGGGCTCTTCTTGGGAGAGAAGCTTCCTCCCAGTACTAAACAATTCTCACTTCTTCAGATCTTTGGGGTTTACAGAGCACTTTCCCAACAGCCATTCAGTCAAGTAGGTTGGGATTAGTATTGCTATACCCATTAAGCAGATGAAAAAACTGAAGCCCGGAGATGGGAGGTAAAGATTTCCTTGGTCTGAGTCACAGAACCAACCTAGGAAATAGAACCAAGCCCAGAACTCAGCCCTGAGAGCACAATTTCTGAATGGATGGGGATCAGGTATCCCTAGGATTAGGAAGGATGGAAAAGGAAAGGACCCTTATTCAACATTTTGTTGAATATTACTCTCTCTTGGAATACTTTTCCCCTAACCATTTCCACTCCCACCTTACCCCTGCCAAATAGGATTTAGGAAAGAACTTTAGTTGTTACCTACCTCAATTATCTACTTTTATCAGAAGGTCAACAAAAATATACACCCTGTCCACGTTCTCCAGAGTTGGGATATAATAGAGATAGGATGTGAATCCCATGATGGGATGAAGTGGAAATCAGAAAACCTGTCCTTAAATTCTAGTTCTGCTGCTTAAACACTAAGTGACTTTGGGAAAGCGAATCTCAGTTTCTTCAACTGTAAAAGATAGGGTAAGCTGGATAGATAAATCCATCCGGATCTAGGAAATAATCTCCCCAGTACTCTAGACCTTAGTCCTGGGAGAGCTGTGGGCAACTTTTGAGAAGTCCTTAAATCCTGGTCACCCTCATTCATGTGCCATATCCCAGGACACTTTTTCTTGCCAGCTCTAAATTCCATGATCCTCTGGCTCTGTACCTTCAGAACACCATTGAAAAGAATCCCTATTCATTCACTGATTCAAGAAGCATCTATTATGTGCCAGGCAATGACTAGGCTACAGAGACAAAAATGAAACTGTACCTCATGGAGCCTATATTCCATAAGGGGAAGACAACATGAATTCAGATGAACAAATACAATACATATACATAGTACAGGAAGGGAATAAGCATTGATATAGCCCCTACCAAGTGCCAAGGACTGCGGTAAGTACTTTATCATTATTATCTCACTTGATCCTCACAACAGTCCTGGAAGGTTGTTATAATTTAATCATTTTTCAGTCTTGAAAAGCCATTTCTTGGCAAAGATACTGGAGTGGTTTTTCATTTCCTTCTCTAGCTCATTTTACAGATAAAGAAACTGAGGCAAATAAGTTTATGTGACTCAGGATTTGAACTCAGGAAGATGAATATTCCTGATTTGAAGCCCAGTGTTCTATCACCCTGGGACTATTATTCCATTTTTTACAGTTGAGGAAACTGAGGCAAACAAGAGGTTAAGTGATTTATTCAGAGTCACACCCCTAATAAGTATCTGAGTCCAAATCTGAACTCAAGTCTTTGTAACTTCAGGTCCAGCACTTTCAGCACTGTCTCATCTAGCTGCCCACTAGACTTGTGATTTCATTGCTTATAGATACTCCTACTAAATCACTAGCATTTTTGATTATCTATTAATGGATAAATAATGTGGATAGAGAGGCAAAAACAGTCCCTTCCCTCAAGGAACTTACATTCTAATGGGGAGAGATAACATGCAAACACCTGTGCACAATTGCTCCTAGGGAAGATGTGTGAAATTTTAACTAAGTGTTGAAGGATGCAGGAAAACCAAGGGATGGGAATGAGAGCCAGGGAAGATGCTCAGAGTCACTTGATGGAGCATCCTCATGGTGTGTAAGGAACGGCTGGAAGGATGTGTCACTTGTGTCAGTGGTCACAGAGGACATGCAGAGAAGTCAAATAGAAGAAGATTGGAGATGTAGGAAGGGATATAAAGGTTCTAAGGGACTTGAAAAGCCCAGTAGAGGATTTTCTATTTGAGCCTGGAGGCAGGAGGGAACCACTGGAGTTTGTTGAATAGGGGGATGACCTGGTCATACAGGTACTTTAAGAAAATCATTTAAACAGCAGAGGGGAGGGTGGAATGAAACCCAGGGAGGAACTTCTTCCATCAATACAGGTCAGTGCCCTCTTTGCAACTTATAGTCCAAGAGTTGCCCATAGATTTGGGAGGTTAAGGAATTTGCCTGGAGTCACACAGTCAGTATGTCAGAGGCAATATCTAAACCTAATTTCTCTTGGTTAATAGGTAGTGAAATGCTGCCACTCATGTAAATGGTGGTGCAACGGAGAAAGCATCAGGCCTGGAGTCAGAAAGACTCAGCTACCTGAGTTCAAATCCAGCCTCAGGCACTTACCAGACGGGTGTCCCTGGTCAAGTCTCTTAGTTCTGTGTGCCTCAGTTTCTTTATCTGTCAAATGAGCTGGAGAAGGAAATGGCAAACCAGTACAGTATCTTTACCAAGAAAATCCCAAAAGGACTCGCCAAGAGTCTGAAATGGTAGAATAAGAATTTTGAAGTACTAGCATGGGTAGTACTGGCATGGGTAGAGAGGAGGAATCACTAAAGATGCAAGTGGGAAATAGTACTGAGATGAGCATTGAAGGAAACTAAGGATTCTTTGAGGAAGAGAGGAGGATAGAGTCCATTTCAGGCAACGGCATCCAAGATACAAAGATGGGAAGCAGAACATTTTGTTCAGGAAACTAGGTGGAAATCTGGTTTGTATATTGATGTTGTTCAATCATTTTGATCCTGTCAGATTCTCCATGACCTCATTTGGGGTTTCCTTGGCAAAGAAACTGATGTGATTTGCCATTTCCTTTTCCAACTCATTTTATAGATGGGAAAACTGAGGTAAACAGGATGAAGTGCCTTGCCCAGGGTCATATAGCTTGTAAACATCTAAGGCATATTTGAATTCAGGTCTTCCTGACATTCTGTTCCCCACCTACTCAGGAACATACATAGGGGCATTAAATTGCAGAAAGACTAGAAAGATAAGTTAAAGTCAAATTGTGATGGTCTTTAAATGCCAGTTGTTATTTTATCCTATAGGCAATGGGAGTCACTGAGGCTTCTTAAGTGGGTGAGGGACTTGGTCAGGTATGTACTCTAAGAATACCAATTTGGCAGCTGTGTGGGAAGATGGATTAGATAGGGGAGAGGTTGAAGGAAGGGAGACCAATAGCCAAGTGGCTATTGAAATAGTCCAGGCAAGAGGTGAACAAGGCCTGGATTAGGGTGATGGCTGTTTTAATGCAGAGGAGATAGAACTGAAAAAAAGGTGTAAATGTAGAACTGACCAGATGTAGTAGCCAGTTGTTTACGGTGGAATAAAAGTGAAGGAGAGGGAAGAATTAAGAAAGTCTTTGAGACTGTGAAGTTTGCTGAGATTGTAACTTGAAGAATGAAGCTGTCCTCAGCAGAAACAGGGAACTAAGGAGGAAGCGAAAGTTTGGGGAAAGATCATGACTTTTTTTTTTTAAAGAGTGAAAATGCTGTTGTGAACCACACTCAGTTCCCACAGTCCTCTCTGTGGGTGTAGATGGCTCTCTTCATCACTGAACAATCGGACCTAGTTTGAATCATCTCATTGTAGAAGAGAGAACCATGTTCATCAGAATTAAGATCATGACTTCTTTTGGAGATATGTTAATGTAGATATTCCCCATTTTACAGTTTTGGGAGGCACAGAAGAGGTAAAGGGGAAGAGAAGTCACATTGTACATTAAGATAAGGGAAACACAGGGTTTTGAAAAGATGAATGTAGAAAACTATCTTTGCATGTATTTTGAAAATAAAAAGCTATTATTAAAATTTTTTTAAAAAGAAGATAGGGCAAAGTTGATAGAGCACTAATTCTGGAGTGAGGAGAACCTGAGATCAAATCCAGTCTCAGATACTTACTTACTAGCTGTGTGACCATGAGCAAATCACTTAACTCGATTTGCCTCAATTTCCTCATCTGTAAAATGAGCTGGAGAATGAAATGACAAATCATTCCACTATCTTTGTCAAGACAAGAAGAGTCAGACATGAATGAACAATAATAATGCTATAGACCAACTAGACAGAAAGAGAAAAGACAAAGAATTTGGAAAATAGATCACAAGCCTTCAGCGAAGGGATGAGACAGAAATGCTGGATTCAATTTTCCCATCTACCTGCTAGAACTCCACAACAATCCAGTTGATCCTTCCTTGAATGGCATTAATGAGAATATCAGGCTTCAAAACGTGGGGCAAATGAACAAGGGGAACAGCTGTCTTGGGCCTGATACTTCCCACCAAGAAAGAATGCATGGAAACCAGTCCAATTTAGAATTTATGAATGAGAAGAAGAGAGCCAGGGAAAGCCTGTCACGCACCCAAATTTGGGGAAAGCACATTTATTTTTTTGGGGGGGGAACCAACTAAAAAAAATTTGGGGGGAGAGGCAACCCAACTTAATAAATACCAAGCTGGCCTTAAGAGTTAAGAAGAGAAAAAAAAATTAGGAAGATTGAGATTCAAATCCTGTTTAGCTGGCTAGGAGACCCTGGAGTTACACTAAACTCTCACTGCCCCGGGCAACTCTTTAAGACTATAATTGTAGAGCTGGTATGGACAGACCTGCTTTTGTAGAGGAAGCTCCCCAAAGCAAAGAAGTTGCAGGTCCAGTCCCTATCCCTAATCTTGCATTTCAAAGGATTCAAAGAAAGTATAGGTTTAAAATTCTTCCAGGGAAATGATCAGCCCAGAAGGGTTGGGTAGCTAAGAAAGTCTGTAGACACAAAGAGAAACAATTAAAATGAAGAAGAAAAGGAGTTTTTGAAAGAGATTGATGTGGATGCATAGGAAACTTATTGACCTACTTAGATTTTTAAGACATACAGAAAATGGCTGCTTGAGTAGGAATTAGAAAATAGGTAATAGAAAAGCACGACACTCTTCTCTAAAAGGGGTTTCTGGAATGCCAAAATTCCCAATGAACTCAAGTTGTTGAGGAAAGCAAAGGATTACAAAAATTTTTAGCAAGGGATGAGGAGGATGAAAGTATGAGTAGGACTCTTGGAGGAGTAGGAGTGGATGGAATATTGATAACTGAGGATGGTGCAAAGGCAGAAATACTCAATTCTTAACTTGCCTCTTTTTTCTCTGCTAAGGGAAATGGTTCTTAGTCTGCAAAGGACAGAATGAAAGTGACCAGGGGAGTTTGAAACCTCAGAAAGGGAGAACTAAATAAAGGAAGAAAGGCCCCAACTTCTCCCCATAAGTTCAAGAGGCAGTCCAGAGGAAGAACTTTCCAGGATGGATGAAAGAGCTCCCAACTGTGATTGTAATACCATTGTCAGTGACCTTGAAAAGGCTGTGAAAAAAGGGAGACATACTACAGTGTTGGACAAGGGCAAATGTTCCCATTTTAAAAAGATGAATAGGGTGAAATATGCAAACTAAAGGTTAATAGGAATGACTTTGGGTGATGGTAAAATCTGAGAGCATTCTTATACATATTATTACAATGATATCTTAAAAAGAGAGCAGAGATCACAAAGAATCATCAAGAGCAAGTCATACATGTATACATATATTGTATTTAACATATAATTTAACATATTTAACGTGTACCTGCCATCTGGGGGAGGAGGTGGGAGGAAGGAGGGAAATATTGGAACAAAAGGTTTTGTAATTGTCAATGCTGAAAAATTACCCATGCATATATCTTGTAAATAAAAAGCTAAAATAAAAAACAACCAAAAAAAATTCTTGGGGAAAAAAGAGCAAGTCATGTCATAGTAACTATTTTCTTTTTCTTCCTTCCTCTCTCTTCTTCCTTCTTTCCTTTTTTCCTTCCTTCTTTCCTCTCTCTCTCTCTCTCTCTCTCTCTCTCTCTCTCTCTCTCTCTCTCTTTCTTTCATTCTTCTTTGCACTCTCTCCCTCCTTTTCCCCCTCTCTTTCTCTTTTATCAGAGCTATTAGCCTAGTAGATCAAGGGAAATGTTGAAGATATATTTGACCAGCAAGGGCTTAGACAGTCTCTCATGTTATTCTTATGGACACAATGTAGACAGGTGAATTAGATTATGACACTCTCAGGCGGGATCAAAACTGGTTGAATGATTGGATCCAAAGCATAATTGTCAATGGTTTTATGATAACTTGGAAGGAGATCTCTAGCAGAAGCCTCCAGGGATCTGAGTGTGGTCCTTGGATTATTAGCATTTTTATCATTGACTTGGATAAAGGCAGGTATATTGAAATCTCAGATGATACACAGCTAGGAGAGGCAACTAATAGGTTAGACGACAAAAGATTTTAGAACTTACAATGTTGAGCCAAATCTAAGAAGGTGAAATCACACAAGGCAGAAGATAATATTTCATATGAGTCCAAACAAACTTTACACATGTAAAATCTGGGTGTACCTAACTAGTAGCCCTTTATACTGTAGGTAGCTTTGCTTGAATGGATTTACGATCTTATCAATGTTGGAATTTCCTCCCATAATATAAATTGCATCCCATTCATGCCTGCCAATATTTTGGAAGTTATTCCTAGTTTTAGAGTTCCTGAGTTCAAGAGCTGGTCATCAACTGATGACCAGAGAGAGGAAGTTCTTAAAATTATAACACATTACAAGGATTTCCTTATAATATGTGAAATGGTCTACTTGAGTATTTTCGGTTTCTCTACATGTTTACGAGTTCTTCTATATCCTTTGTACTTTCTGCGGTGGAGGAAAAAGCTGACCCATATTCATTCACTGAATACTTTTGTGGGAAAAGACTCTGTTATTCACTTTTGGAGAAACCCTACACATAAGCTATGTTTAAGCTTGGATTTTAAAATCTCCCTGGAGAGATATGGGTAGGGATGTTAATAAGCTAAAAAGAATTTGACTCTTTGTGGGAGTGAAGGAAATCAAGGCTTTTCAGATAGATCTGATCTTTGTGAACTCCCTTATGGAGGGAGGGGAGAGTCTGGGCCATGAATAACATTTGGAAATGATATGGTTTAAGAATTATTTCTGTCACCTCTAGTATGGACCTTCTCCACGAACACTGGGATTAATTCAATGTTTTTTTCATCTTCATTTTTCAGTTCCATTTCCACTCTAGGCATTGTGAAGTTAGATTTCTGATAACTTGGTTCTCATTATCTTTAACAGTGAAAAGATTTTGTTATAAAAACCTTTACAGATTTGTTGCATCTTTGGAAAGATATTTTCAACAGATTTGAAAAAAATATATGTCTGTTCCATATTTGTTGTCCTCCTTCCAGTTTCATTCTTAAATACTCATGGGATGACTTTATTTAGATGAATTTTTTACCAAGTTTTCTTTGAACTGTTTTTCTCTCTATGGCACCTCACTGTCTTAGGAAATAAAATTGTTCATAATTTTGTAACATATTTCTTGGTAAAAATTTTGCAAGCAAAGTTATATTTTAGACCCATGTTGCCATGTTTCTCCACTTGGCAAATAAGACAAGTATTTACTGAGGAAGGTGGTTTTTAGATTCTTTTGATCTCCTGGTTGCAGTGATTGATTTTTATCAAATTAACTTTTGTATGAAAATTTTAAAATTAGTACTAATGTCTTTTCCTCCAACCATTTTTCATTTTGGGGGGCATCATTAACTTGTTGAAATAAATCAGGCTGGAGTGGTTTTAATTGTATACCATGTCTTACTCTCATTTTTTATTCTTTTAGCTTTGTATTAATTTGATCTTTGTCAAAACAAAAAAAAAATGGACTTATTGATAGGGAAAAAAAAATCTCTATCAGTCAAAGTTGTCCCATGATAGAATGAATAATGTATGTGAGTTCTGCCTTCCTTGGAAGTCTTTGAGACTGTGATGGATGGCCACTTGTGGATTGTACAAGGGATCCTCCTTCAATTATGGGTCTTGGCAAACTCTAAGGTTCTGTTCAAATCTGAGATTCTAAGAAATTCTCACTGACTTCCAGACTCAGTTCAAGAACTGCCTTGTTCAGTCTCAGCAAAAGTGATCCTTCCTCTGTTCTTCCTGAAGTACTTAGTACATACGGTCGTGAAGCACTCTCACATACAGGCCTGTAGTGAAGCTATTATGGACCTGTCAACCACACCATAAATTCCCAGAGAAGTGGTCAAACTCAGTGATCTCAAAAGGCTTCTGCAAAACTAAATATATGATCTTATTAATGTTTCATGGGTTCTTTTGGGAGAACAGGGACAAGAGTCATGCAGGATGGATGAGTATGAATTTCAATCTGCGTCTTTGGAGGAAGCTAGGTCAAGAAGCTTTGTTTGCTGTTATTGAATCATTGAAATCTCGTCAAACCCTTAGTGACCCCATTTGAGGTTTTCTTGGCAGAGATACTGGCATGGTTTGCCATTTCCTCCTCCAACTCATTTTACAGATGAGGAAACTGAGGCAAACAGAGATAAGTGACATGAACTGTAAAACGGAGTTCATAATAGCTTGAAGAATTATTGTTAAACTCAAAATATTATTAGCACATGACTTAGCTCACAGCAGATACTGGATAAATACCAGCTATCATCATCATCATTATTATTATTATTGGAGGAAACTCCTGAAATAATAAGATTACAAATCCATTTGAAAATTAAGGCTAGAGACTATGCCTTATAACCCTTTGTGTCTCATGGAGAATCTATCAAAGTAATTTAAAATAAACATTTTTGTAATGAAAGAATGAGTGAATGCTCTAGCTATGATGTCAAACCCAAATAGAAATTTAGAGTCACTAAACCATATACCAGGATATCTGTGGGCAGCATATTGTCTTGAAAAACTGCATATAAATATTATCTGTATTTTCATTTATTGTGTAAAATATTTTCCAGTTTCATTTTGATCTGCTGTTGGGAGAAGTATGTTCCACACATCTGGTCTAAAACATCACATCAGTCTCTGGGCAAGAAAGGGACGGCATCCTGGGGATAGTGGTTCTAAAAGCCAGGAAAGCCAGACTTTGAGCTGCAGCCAAGAGACCCAACAGAGACAGAATTGTAAACTTCAATTTTCTACCCTGTTGCCTGGATCTAATTGTGCTCAGGTGGACCCTAACAGCTTTCACTATTGTTGCTATTGTTCAGTCATGGCTGACTCTTTGTGACCCCATTTGGGATTTTCTTGGCAGAAATACCGGAATGCTTTTTCCTTCTCCAGCTGAAAAAAATGGAAGCAAACAGGGTTAAGTGACTTGCTCAGGATCACACAGCTAGGAAATGTCTGGGGCTAGATTTGAATTCAGGAAGCCTCATCTTCCTGACTTCAGGCCTGGAGATCTATCCACCTCAACATCTAGCTGTTCCTCACTATTAGACATCTGGAAATCATAGGTTTCAGAGCTGGAAAAATCCTAAAAAATCATTTAATCCAATGCTATTATTTTTTATATGAGACAACTGAAGCCCAAAGATCACAGGATTTGGAGCAGTAGCAGAACTAGCACTGGCCTCCAGGGTCAGGGAGACCTGGGTCTGAATCTCACCTTTCTCTATTACTATGTCATCCTAGACGAGTGGATTGACCTCTTGGAGCATCATCTATAAAACAGAAGGAAGGAAACAAACATTTATCAAATACCTGCGATGTGCCAGGTATTGTGCTAAGCACTTCACAAATACTACTTCCCTCCGAGTGTGGAGATTAAAATTATTCCACCTAAAATAAAAGAGACTGAGTCAATGTCACTTTATTGAAGAGTCCATGATGCCTTTTAAAGAAGGGGATCTCATATCTTCCTCACAATCCGAGATGAGCAAGTGATATCTCCACATAAGATGGACAGGCTTCTTCTTAATTTGTGCAGAAGGAAATGCTACAAGCTATCACAGTCAAGGCAGTATCTTTCACAGGAAGCCTTTCCTAATTCCCCCCCAAATCTAATGTCCTCGCTCCCTAACTGCCTTATATTTATAAATAGATAAATATAATAAATATCTATATTTACATATATTTTGTATAATATGTATATTTTATATTTACATATTTAAAATATACAATATATAAATATATATATATTAAATAACAATGTATTATGTCATGATATTAATTAATATTATATATGAAATATATAAATATATATGAGTATCTATACAAGATAAATATAAATACTGCATGACACAAATACATAATACAAATAAATTTATATGAAATATATCTATATCATAGATTATGTATGAGTATATATTTATATACACACACACACACACACACACACACATATATTTTTTTTCCCCTGAGGTAATTGGGGTTAAGTGACTTGCCCAGAGTCACACAGCTAGGACTTCTTAAGTGTCTGAGGCCAGATTTGAATTCAAATCCTCCTGACTTTAGGTCTGGTGCTCTATCCACTGCACCACCGAGCTGCCCCCCCCCCATACATATTTTTTTAATTAAAGCTTTTTAATTTCAAAATATATGCACAGATAATCTGCAACATTCATCCTTGCAAAAAAAACCTTCTTCCAATTTTTTCCCCTCCCTTCTCCCTACCTCCTCCTCTACATGGCAAGTAACCTAATGTATGTTAAACTTTACACACATATGTTTTAATGTGTGTATCTGTGTACATACACATTGTCATATCATAGAATATCAGTCCCTTGAAGGCAGGAACAGTGCCTGGTGCATTGTGGGTACTGTACAAATGCCTGCAGATTAAATGAGTGTCCCCTGCCTCCTCAGCTCTGCTGCAGTCTGGGCTGTGCATAAACCTCCCAGGTCTGAGTCTTTTCTCCCCCTCTATTTTGCTAATCCTTGCCTCAGTCCCCACTCGGGGGCCCCACACCAGTCACTCATAGCCTTCACCCTCAGCTAAGCAGCTCAGCTGCAGCCACCCCCCTGGCAAATCCGCTTTCCTCCTCTTAATTGATTCTTAATCTCTAGCCCTTGGGCCTGACAGCTGAGGATGCAGGTGGAGCTCATTTTCACAAATGCAAGTCAGGACCCGAGCATTTAGGCCAAACCCGCATTCTGTAGTTCATTCTCTAGTGCCCACAACCCTGGGTTTGGATTGAGGGGACCTATGCTACATTCTACCTGTGTGACCTTCAGAAATTAATCTTTCTGAATCTCAGTTTCTTCAACCATAACACAAGCGGGTTGGAATAGAAGGCCATCAAGGTCGTTTCTAGCTCGGATTTAGTTTACCTTTCTGATCCTAAAATATCTCACCTGCAAAAGGAGGTGCTCGAATGAGATAATTTCTACGGTCCTTTCTAATTCTAATACATATACATACATATATTTTATATATGTATGTATATATAATTCTGAGATCTTAGGGATCCTTGGCTCTGCCCTTCCCTTCCAATTTCCCCACTTCCTTTTTTGGCCTGTGATGGTTGATGACCCCCCAGACATGATGGGGAGCCTTATTTATAGGTTCTCTCCTTCCTTTAGACTGGATTGCAAAGTGGATAGAGCAGTGGGTCTGAATTCAGGTCAGCAAGACCTGAATTAAAATATAGCCTCAGAAACTTCCTAGCTGTGTGATCCTGGGCAAATCACTTAACCCTATTTGCCTCAGTTTCTTCATCTGTAAAATGATCTGGAGAAGGAAATGCTAAACCACTCCAGTGTCTCTGCAATAAAACCCCAAATGTCCAGACTCCCCTGAACAACAAACATTTTTTTAGGCTGTATGCTTTCCTTAAATTGAGCTCTGAAAGTGGAAAACTGCTTCTAGATCTAGGATTCCGAATCTGGCACTTTATGTGACTGAAGGCAAGTCATTCCCCTTGATTTCTCAATTTCTTCATCTATAAAATGGAGACAATTATACTTAGAACCTACTTAGTAGGTGGCTTAAATAAAATGGTTTGTGTAAAAAGTGGACAGTCTAAGGACTGGATCCATGATTCATTGATAAGGAAACACCCTCTTCCAATGCAATTCAGCACCTTCTCTGCAACATACAGTCTTTTCTTTTTCTTTTGTAGTCAAATTTATTTTACATTTATGTACTTCATTAAAGTATACAGGCTGGATTGAAAAGTTGCCTTTGTGTTCTTTTCCTATTTTTTATAATAGTTTTTTTTTTATTTTTCAAAAAATTTATTTTGCAAAGATAGTTTTCAAGATTCACTTTTGCAAAATCTTGTGTTCCAAAGTTTTCTCCCTTCCTACCTACCTCTCCCCTCTCCTAGGCAGTAAATAATCCAATATAGATTAAACATGTGCAATTCTTTTGAACATAGTTCCAAATTTATCATGCTGCACAAGAAAAACCAGATCAAAAAAGAAAAAAATGAGAAAGAAAAAATAAGCAAGCAAACAACAACAAAAAAGATGAAAATACTATGTTGTGGGACTCCCAGGATGATTTCAGAGAGGCCTGGACAGACTTACATTAACTGATGCTAAGTGAAGTGAGCAGAACCAGGAGATCATTGTACACAGCAACAAGAAGACTAGATGATAATCAATTCTGATGGACGTGGCTCTCTTCAACAATGAAATGATTCAAACCAGTACCACTTGTTCAGTGATGAAGAGAGCTATCTACACCCAGAGGGAGAATCGTGGGAACAGAGTGTGGAATACAACACAGCATTCTTACTCTCTCTGTTGTTGTTTGCTTGCATTTCATTTTCCTTCTCAGTTTTTTTTTTCTTCCTTCTTAATCTGATTTTTCTTGTGCAGCAAGATAACTATATAAATATGTAAACATATATTAGATTTAACATATATTTTAATATGTTTAACATGTATTTGGACTACCTGCCAGCTAGGGGAGGGGGTGGGTGGGAAGGAGGGGAAAATTTGGAACAAAAGGTTTTGCAAGGGTCAGTGTTGAAAAATTATCCATGCATATATTTTGTAAATAAAAAGCTTTAATAAAAAAAAAGATTAAAAAAAAGAAAAGAAAATACTATGTTGTGATCCACAATCAGTTCCCATAGTCCTCTCTCTGGATGCTGATGGTTCTCTCCATCCCAAGACTATTGGAATTGAGCCCAGTTTCTTAAACTTTGGTTTGTGACCCCACATGGGGTCCCATAACTAAATGTGGGGAGTGCAAAATTATGATTTATTATCAGTACATGTTTGATTTGTGTACCTATTTTATATATTTAAATAGCTGGAGTCATGTGAAAAAAGTTTAAGAAGCCCTGCTCCAGAGCACTAACAGAGATCACAGTAATGGTATAAAAAACAGGATTTGACCATGTCTTTCTGGATCTGAAGTTTGCTTTCTACACATTAAACTACATTGAACAATGATAGTGATGATGATGATGATGACCATGACAATAATAACTAACATTTCTATAGGATTTAAGATTTTAAAAACTGCTTTACATATATCATCTCAGTTGATTTTCACAACCACCTGGTGAGATGGGTGCTACTATTATCTCCATTTTACAGATAAAGAAACTGAGGATTAGAGATTAAGCAATAGATTCCATGACAAGCAAGTGAATTGGATTTCAGGTCACCTGCCTCACTTTCTCCTCCAGAGCCAGCAGGTTCCAGAGGCCAAATACAGATCAGGATGACTGGAGATGGCCCTGATACAATGGGAGACCTTGACCTTTTTAAAGGAAAGGGCAGTTTGACTGAGGCTGAACCCATTCTGTGATTAAGGCTAAGCAGGTATGGTGAGGGAGGTGCTTGTCATTCAAGAGACACTATAGATCTAGATTAATAGATCACCAATTAATTGAATGAATCAGGGCTTCCCGGGCTTAGCTGAGCTTACCAATTTAAGGAAGAAGACAATAATATTGGAGAAACCTGGGAAAGAAAGATACCAGAGAGAGGATGGGGAGAAAGTAAAAAATTGCAAAGGAGAGAGGAATGAGAAAGAGGGAGAGAAATGCGCTCTTTAGGGAGAGTCTAGGTAGGGGAGGTGAGGGGAGATGTAATAAATTGAGAGCAGACCGCTGGCTGGGCTGGGAGTGGGGAAGTGAAGGAGGGGGAGAGTGGACCAACCTGGTGTCATATTTGCTCTGGGCAAACAGGTTAGCCCCTAGCTGTGAGTGGGTGAGGGCCAGGGCTCTGCAGCTCCCAGCCCCCCACAGCAAATACTAGCAGCTTCCGTGGATCTAAGCCCCCTGCCCCTCACCACTGCTGGCCGCCAAATCCTGGCCTAAGACTCTGTAAATGTCACTGGGCTGTGGAGCTCAATCCATAGGCAGGATCTGAGAAGCTGAGCCGGGAGGGGCTGGGGCTGTATGAGTCAGCAGCCCCCTGGGTTCCCCTTCATCACTGGGTCATGGACAGAGAGCTGCAAGGGTCTTAGACACCACCGAGTTCAACTTCTGTTTTTATATTGGGAAGAAATGAGGTCTGGAGAAAGCAAAAGATCTGCTCATGGTCACACAGGTAAGAAAGGAGAGCAAAGCTAGGATTCAAAGACAGCTCTTTTGATTCCAAATACAGTGTTATTGTTGTTGTTGTTGTTTTTAATCCCACAACATTTTCCCCTTCAAACAAAGTTTAATTCCCAAGGAACAGACAGGGAATTAAAAGATGCTGAGAAGGATCAAAAGTCAAGGAAATTTTGTTTCTAAATAAAGTGGCAAAGCTCTGGATTTGGAGTCAGAAGGCCTGGATTCACATTTTAGTTCTGCCATTTAATTGGGTGAACAAATTATTTAACCCCTCTATTCCTCAGTTTTCTCATCCATAAAATGGGAATAATAATAATACTTGCGCTAACTACCTCAAAAGAATTGTTGTATCAGGAAAGCCCTCTGCCACTCTGAAAGTTCTCAGAGAAATGGGAGCAATGGTTCTCTTAGCTCTAGTGGATCTACTTTGTTCAGGGTTAGGGAATTAAGCTTTAAAAGACCTCTCAGAGTAGTTGAGTAACCATGAAAAAGCTGCTTCACTTTGTGCCTCAGTTTCCTCATATGAGAGGAGGCAGAACAGTTGACAGAAAGCCTTCCAATCATGAAAACCTGAGTTCAAATATCACCTCTTTCCTTTACTAGTTCTGTGAACCCCTAAACAAGTCACTTAAAGGAGCATCATCAGTTTTCTCATCTGTAAAGTGGGGACATAATAAGATCTGGGGTGCTTAACTCATCTAGTTGTTGTGAACCTAACTCCAGATGATATCTATAAAGAGTTCTGTAAATTTTAAATATCAGTAAAGGCCTTTAAACTAAAATGCTACAAGAGTGTGAGCTATTTAGAACCTGTTAGCTTAGGTGGGTCCCTAGTGTGTTTCTATACTTTCGTATAACTGAAGGGCTGTTCAAGGGCCAACCAATCAACAGATATTCACATGCAGAGGAGGTGTATCACCCAAAATACCTGATAAAACTGGAGAGTTTTCTGAATGTGAGTTGAGTCACCCAAGAGCCACCCATAGAGGAAGAACTCAGCTCTTTAGGGAAGCTTCCAGCTCTTGGACTGACTTGCACCTCTTGAAGAATATAACAGGGAAAAAGTGGGGATCTCTCATTTCTGAATTCCTACCCCCAATTCCCATCTTAGCATCTTGCAGCAGAAACAGGTGGCCATTGTGGTTTCATGTGGTTTCAAGGGAAGCATGAGAAGGCTATCGAAGAGTATAGGAGAGAGTAATTTGTCCCCACTTTACAGGCCATTTTCAGGTGCCATTGCTTCAGACAGGGGATAGAGATGAAAGGCCCCATACCTCTGCAGGGGTCCTCAAACTTTTAAAATAGGGGGCCAGTTCACTGTCCCTCAGACTGTTGGAGGGCCGGACTATAGTAAAAACAAAAACTTAGTTTTGGGGGCCTTTAAATAAAAAACTTCATAGTCCTGGGCGAGGGGGATAAATATTCTCAGCTGCTGCATCTGGCCCGTGGGCCATAGTTTGAGGACCCCTGAAGTTCTGGGATGGCAGCTCCCTTGAGGAGGAAGATTACCATTTTTATTTTTTGTCTCTTCTCTCGTTTCCCATTATACAAGAAAATTGAGTCCAGGGGGAAACAACTTGTGCATGCCCACCTGGCTAATAAGGGAGTTCTCTTTAACCAATCCTTCCCAATTTCTGCCTCTAGACAAAGCAGCCCCATTAGAGCTAAAAGAGAATGATTCCCATTTTCTCTAGTCAGAGCCCTGAAGCACAGACATATTCAAAGCTTAGACTACCAGCTCAAGACTTGATTGAGGTGATGATTAAGAAGCACCACTGACTCACCAAAGTGCTCTCTCTGCACAACAACAGATAAGGAAGGGAGCTCCAAAGATTCTTAGACCCATTTTACAGATGTGGATTCTTCAGAGAGGTCTCTTCAGGTCCCTCCCAGATGAGCAAACTTTTATTTTTTATGACAACTGATGGCTTCTTGCCCAGTGGTTGGAGATTTTCCCTTATTCCTCTGTTCCAGAGATCCCCTGGAGGCCTAGCAAGCCTTGGTATTATAGTCCAGAGTCTCTGGAACAGAATATGGAGAGAAACATACTCTAGTCCTTCCAGATCCCTCATTACAAGATGTCGTAACATCCCTAAATTCTACTCTCCCTTTCCAGATTTTTTTTCTGAGAGGAAACAAAACAAAACAGGCAAAAAAACACCCTAAAAAACAAAAACACCAAGCCTAGCCTAATTATATTTCTACTGCTGAAGCTGGCCAGTGGTAGCTTAAAGAAAAATAATCTAGGTATTATATGATGGTGATTTTTTTTTTGGTGTGTGTGGGGGGGAATAGGGGAAATGGTGAAGAAGGAAGAGGAGGGAAGCTTGCTGACTAGCTAAACCTCTCTCTCTCTCTCTCTCTCTCTCTCTCTCTCTCTCAATTCACATACACACAGATATCTCAATATTTTTTTAATTCCACGGCAATACTTTGATTAGAATGCAGTGTTGTTGTTCTGACCTCAGGGACCTCATTATTTCCCTAACTCAAATAAATACGGCGGGAGGAAAAGGAGGAGGGCCAGAGAGGGTGGGGAAAGCAAAGAAGCAGGAAATCTAATCTATAAAAATAACTCCGGCCTTAATGAGCATTTTAAACTTGCCAACACCCCAGGCTCATTCTATAAACAGAAGAGCTGCTGCTAGCCTTGAGGCAGAATAGGGGGGAAAAGGAGTCAGGTGAAAGGGGGTTGAAGGTCCATTTTGGGGCTAAAAAGGTGTGGCCATAGACTGGACTCTAAGCAGAAATTTCAAAGCTCATTGGGTTGTGGAGACTCCTCCCCCCACTCCCATTTTACAGAAAAATAAATTGAGGCCCTGAGAGAACAAAGAATTTAATCAAGATTACCCGGTTCAGGGAGCAACAGAACCAGATTTCACATTGCATTCATTCCTCTTATTTGATATTCAGGGCTCTACTCACCTTAACTGGGGGGGGGGGGGGGGGGGGGTGTAGTCAGATATCATTTGATCAACCTCTTCGAATTTTGGGCTACAAGGGACTGTAGAAATCATTTTGTCCTTCATTTTACAGAAAAGGAAACTGAGTTTCAGAGAGGAAAAGGTCACACAATCAGGAAGTAGCTGGGATGGAGTTTGACCGCAAGCTTCCTATCTCGGGATCTGACTTCTTTGCATGTGGTTGGTCCTTCCGGGCTTGACAGTTGCTGGGGTTTTTAATAAGATCTTTCATCGGGTTCCTTGGAACCCTAAAGATGCAAATTTTATGAATAGAAACAGTGCCGGAGTAATAACTGGGTAGCTGAGGAAGGCAATGGGAGGAAAGCACTTGCAGACTCCTGGCCAGAAAGACTCTCGTAGTTTCCCTGTGGCTCCATTTTCCCCTTAGAGGGAGGCTGGGAATCTTGGCAGCTGGCTCTGAGAGCAAATGCAGCGGCTCCCAGCCCCAGCTTCATTCTTCTGGGAGATCTCTAGGCACTTCATTCACCTTCAGGGCTAACTCCCTGGTGGCAGAAAATGAAAACTGAGGCATGACATTTCCCCAGGGAGTTCTGACCACACTCAGTAAAATTCCACTCCTTGTCAACAAATATTTATTAAGTACCTACTGTGTTCTAGGCACTGAGCTACACCCTGGAGATATAAAGAAAGGCTGGCTCAGATTCAGAGCTGTAGGCCTTAAACTGGGCACTTAAGATGGAATAATGAAATGAGATACAATCCTAACCCTCTAGGAATATCCAATTTGGAGGACAAGACACTTAGACAATTAGCTGTGATAAAGGCAAATGGGGAAAGTGAGAAAGTGAGATATAAATAAGGTTTTTTTGTTTGTTTGTTTTTGTTACTGTTTTTTGAAAGGGACACCTGCACCTGAGACTTTATCTGTATAAGGAACTTCCAATATGAAAACTCCCTCCACCAATGGAGGTCAACAACTCATCTGTAACTTATAGTCTTGGAGAGGTCGGGGAAGAAGGAGAGAAATGATGTGCATGAGAGGTTAAGGGAAGAAAGGAGAAGGGAATAAGAATTTATTAGTTCCCTCGATGTGCCAGACATTATGCTCTAAGTGCTCTACAAATAATATCATATACAAATAAATATTTGATTCTCATACAACCACCCTGGTTAAGTGCTATTATTACATTTGACCAGAATCAGTCAGAGGTCAAGGGACTTTACCCATAAGTTTCTGAGGTTGAATTTGAACTCAGGTCTTCTTTGTTGTGCCACAGTTCCCTTTTATTGTCCTGCCTCAGTTTCCCTAGTGGTCCTGCCTCAGTTTCCCGAAATTGTCCTGCCTCAGTTTCCCTGAATTGTTCCGCCTCAGTTCCTTGAATTGTTCTGCCTGGATCTCCTTGGTTGCAACCCCCCTTTTCTGCTCATTAGGACTGTGGAGTTCTGACATTCCAAAAGATAAGACTCCAGATGTCCTATCTCTGATATCCAATTGGTTTCCTCTATCTCTAAGTTCCAGACTTTCTGCCTCTAGTTGGACACCTCCTAAGTCCTCCCAATTTGTAAGAATTTATGGTCCTACCCCCCAACCTCTCAGAACCAGATTGATGGTTCCCTTCTTGGAAATTCCTGCTCACCAGAGTTTGGACTTCACCCCCCTCTGCCTTTGTTTTTGTCTTTAGAACCACATGTATATATATTTCATCCTCACATTGGTGGCTGGATTCTTTAAGATGAAAGTCTGATTCAACCCTGAAACCAAAAATGGATCCTTTTGGTCCCAGAAAATCTCTCCCTCTCAGAAATCCAAATAAAATATTAAAAACTCTCTAATCTCTATCGTGCCTCAGTTTCTCCGGCATTACATCTTGACTCTAAGATTAGTTCTTTATCCACTTGGATACTTACTTGCCTCCCAGTGTTAAAAGTTTTATTCATGGCCACAAAGCTTGTAAATGTCAGTCTGGATTTGAAGATGAAAGTGTATCTTTGTGTCTTTAACGTGAGCTCCCCCTCTACTCCACCACATTGCTTTTCTCAAAATAATGTGGAAAAATAGGAAGGGAGGAGATCCCTTTATGCCTTAGGGCTAGGTAAAGCTTTATGGAAAAGGTAGCACCTGAGTTGGGTCCTTAAAGAAGGGAGAGATTTCAAAAGGCAGAAATGAGAGGATGGATATATATGTATCTTAGAGAACAATGTGTGTGGGGGGGGGAGGGGGGGGAGGCAGATATGTAAGAGAGTAGGATTAATATGGAAGGTCTTAGTTCAGTTTGATAGAAATTAAGAATTTAAGATATAACTGGAAAAATAAATTGGAGTCAGAGTTTGAAAAGCCTTGAACGACAGGATAAGTAGTTCATACTCTCTGCTTCCAGGTGCCCCAGGTCGGATAGATGTTTGTGTAGAACCAGGCCTCTATGATATGTCCTAGCTCATGTTGGCCATCATCTTCTTCTCATTCCAACCATAAACCTGAACTCCTTGGTCCACTGGCCTGCGGATTTTTGCCTTATCTTATTTGAAACCAAGCATTCATAGGACTTTACAGCTACTCCCACAAAATGCCATCCATCCCCTTCCTATCCTTTCCAACAACCTTTTGTGCTACTTTCCTCCCATTAGTATGTAATCTTCTCTAGGACAGAGACTGTCTTGCTTATTTGTATCTGCCTCTTCAGAACTTAGGATGTAGTTAGCATTTCATGAATGCTCTATCCATCTACCTATCTCTACTTGATAGGTAATAGGAAGGCACTGAAGATTTTTGAATAGAAGAGGAACTTGGTAGAATGTTTAAAAATTATCTGGGCGACAGTGTGAAGAATGAATTGGAGAAGGGAGAAACTCAAGTTTAGAATATCAATTTGATGGCTATTATAACAATTGTCCAGACAGTGGAACTAGGGACAAGGGCCAAATCAAGAGAGGGGTTTTTATTTTGTTTTGTTTTGTTTTAAAAAATAACAGGTCTTATCAACTACTTGACAAGGGAAGAAAGGGAGAGAGTCCCCCAGATGACTCTCAACTAGATTTTGAGCCTGTGTTCCTGAGACTTTGATGGTCCCATGAAGAGGAATGAAAAAGCTAGAGAATAGTCTAGAGTTCATTTTGGAGTTTGTTAAACCCTTCCCAGCACCATCTGGCCCAGAAAGCTGGCCAGGTCTCTCTGCTAAGATGAAGATGAAACCAGGGTGTCATTCATGTCAACAAAGAAGTCTGTTTCCCTTAATGCTACCCTTTCAGGAGGTTGTCTACAGGCTTGTTCCTTTAAAAATAGAGTACTTTGATGTCAGTCAGTCAATGAATATCTACCAAGTACCTACTATGTGCCAGGCACTGTGTTAAATGCTAGAGATACAAAGAATGCTATTTCCATATAGGAGCATTAAACATTTTTAACCCCAAGTTAGAAGGTCCTCTGATCTGGCACACAGGATCCTTCTATCATGTCAGGAATACTGCTTTCTTGAGCCCAGTCCTGCCCCTAGGAGAGAAGGAAGTTGCCAGGGCAGCCATATGGAGAGTCATCTCTAGGGTCAGCATGTTTTCCATCTGGTCTGTCACCAGTGATGGATCCTGGGAAATATTAGGAGGAAAAGAAAATAAAAAGGAGAAAAAGAAGGGGATATTTGGAACATGTCAGGTAGGCCCCTCTACTCAAATCCTCCTTTGGTACTTCATCCTGATCCCAGACTCTCAAAGGTTCTACCAGAAGAACACAAGTTAAAGCAGATCCCAACCAAAATGGAAGGGATTCAAATACAACCCAGAGATTGTGAGAAACAGGTTATCGTGAGTTCAAACAGGCTCATCATCAGGGAATGAATATTTTTATCCACAAATAAGTCACTTTCCTGCTTAAAAAAAACAAAACAAAACAAACAAACAAAAAACTCCAGTAACTTCCTATTACCTCTAGGAGCAAATACAAACTCCTCTGTTTGGCACTTAAAGTCATTCACAATCTGGCCATAATCTACTTTCCAAGCTTTTTATACATTAATTCCCTTCAAACACTTTCGGGATAGTTTCTTGTTCCAGGAACAGCATGGAGGCTAAAGTTGTGGAATCTCAAAGTATGTGGGTATGGGAGATGCAGGGTATAAGAAGCCAGGAAAAGTGGGGAGTGGGCAGATTGTAAAGGGTTTTGAAAGCTGAAGAGAGGTCATAGGGAGCCACTGGAGTTTATTGACTAGGGTGTATGTATGTGATAGAGTCAGACCTTTAGAAAGATCATTTTGACAGCTGAGAAAAGGATGAACTAGAGTGTGAAAAAACATGTGGCAGATAGAACAATCAACAGGTTGTTAACAATAGTCCAGGTGTGATGTGAAGTGAACACATATCAATGTGGTGGCAGTGTCAGAGAAGAGAAATGGGTTTATATGGGAAATAATGGGAGGGTATATTTGACAGTATTTGCTTATAGATTGGGTTGGGATTAGAGCAGTGAGAGATAGGGAGGAGTCCAGGATGACACTTAGCTTTTGAGCCTGGGTTGCTGTCAGTGTAGTGATATCTTCAAGAGAAATAGGGAAGTTAAAAGGGGAGAGATTTAGTGGGAAAGATGAGTTTGGTTTTAGATTTGTTAATTTTAAGATGTCCAGTATGAAATTGGAGAACTCCAGGCCTTACATTTTGAGAATGCAGATCTTTGTGGCTGCTTGAGAGAACAGCTAGTCTGAGAAGAGATTAAGGAAAGGTAGAAAGCTAAAATCAAGTGTCACACTCGCTTCTCCCCCACTATGTTGTTGGAGAGACTGAATCAGTGGAGCCAGTGCATCTAACCAGGGGCAGAATGGCAAATGCTAAGGATAGACATGGGCAAATGTAGACATAGATAGATAACCAGGAAGAAGATTTAAGGAGCACCCTTTGCAACAGGAAGGAATACTGACTGAGGACTCAAGAAAGGACTTGTAAGAGCTGTGAATTTGTCCTTTGGATTAAGCTGTGTTTTGGAGTTTGGGCCCACTTTCCCATTGACCTGTGTACACTTATAAGAAACTGTGTCCCAGGCTTTGGGTGGAAGACATTTCATACCAATTGTTTTTACTATACCTCTTTAGTAAATAAATACCCTTTTCTACACTAACTGAAGTCTAGCGGTCTGATGTTGATAGAAAGTGCACTGGTAGGGGCTCACGAGGGACCATATCCCTAATCCCAGTCTCTTGAACCCTGAGCATTTCTACACTCCCTGGATTCAGTTGCTATTGGAAGTGAGAGATGGGGGAAGGAGGGAAGGGTGGGCAGGGTTTTGCTAGTGATTAGATGTTATATCCGGAAAATGTAAACTTTTCTAGTGCAGGGCTTGTTTGGGTTTTCTTTTCATCTTAAACCCCTAGCACAGTGCATTGTAAGTAGTGCAGTGGGGGCTTAATGAATTCATTAAGTGGAATTCAGGGCCGACTGCCCTGGTTAGTCTAACTACCTGAAAAAATGGCAAGTTTACAATAACTGTATAAGGAAGCTAGTGAAAGGATTATCATCCCCATTTTACAGGGAGGGAAACTGAGTCCCAGAGAAATCAAATGACTCACGGTAGATAGGGGAGTAGGGCTTCGAACACCCGTCCTCCACGTCTAAATCTCGCTGCAGTGGAGGCAGCTTTTCCCACTCCAGCCCTAATAGTCCTAGCTGAGTTGTTTTCCCCTCTCTTTCCCTGTTGTGTCCCTCCCTCCTCCTTTTCCATGCTCTCTTTCCTTCCGGAGAGTGGGGGTAGGGGGGAAACCCTGAGTCTTTTTTCTTTTAAGCCTGTTTGGGGGGCCGGGGAATGCTGGCCAGCGCCAAGGGAAAGGGGCGGGCAGATTTAAAAGCCTCGCCACGAGGCAGCGAACCGGTCGATAGCAGACAAGCCGGCTCCTTCCCTCGCCTGCCGGGCAGCCCAGCCCCTTCCCGCATGCCCTGCCAGGGAGGTCGGCCCTTCTTAAGGGGGAGAGAGGGAGGGGGACCCCAGGGGAGTGGGAGACCCGGTAAGGTTCGCGGACCGGGCGTATTGATGGATGATTCGCTGTATTCTCATCACACGCTTCCATCTCTCTCCAAGTGTGAAATGGAGTCGACTGCTGGTGAGCTCCAGATAAATTTACCACCCTCAACCTTCTGGTCGCTGGTCCAACTTCTGCCTGGCCTTGGGGCTGGACTGAATCCTGGCCAACCTTGTCCGGAGGTCCTTGTCGGCCAAGACGGTTTCCTATGTTAGACGGGATCACGGGTAGCCATAAAATGGGGCTTTTGAGGTTCGTTTAGCTCTTTCCGAACACAGCCCTGTCATATTATTCTCTTTATCTTCCTGTTTTACAGATGGGGAAACTGAGGCACACTGAGGGAGAGTAACAGGCTCATGGTCACACAGTTAAGCAGGCTCCTGAACAGGGATTCCAACCTAGAAATTCAGAACTTCAACCCAAATATTATAAGCTGCCTGCATGAAATAGTTCAGTTTGAAAGTGGTATTTTGTGGGGAAGAGAAATTTGTCTCAAGTCAGTCTCATTTTGTACCCACTGGTCTCTGCAGTAAATTCCTTATGTTTAGAATGATGATGGTGATGAGTAACTTATACAGTGCTTACTTTGTGCAAGGCACTGTGCCGAGCACTTTACAATTATTGTCTCATTTGATCTTCACAACCATGAGAGATAGATGCTATTATTATTCCCATTTTACAGATGAGGAAATCAAGACAAATAGGAGTTATCACTTGCCTAGGGTCTCACATCAAGCAATTTGAATTTGGGATTTGAAATTAGTGACTCCAGACTCTGCTTTTTACCTATTTTGCCACCTAGTAAGTGGCAGAGCCAGGGTCTTTGCAGGGCAGGTCTAATGTGGTCTCTGTTAGTGTTTTTGATCAAACAAAATAATGCATATAAATTGCTTTGTAAAACAAAATATTATGTGAATGTAAGCCATTAACATGGGGGGGGGGAGGGAGGGGGTCCTGCTCTATCATTTCTATCAGGTTAGGAAACTCCCCTAACTCATGCAGTCACAATTTGCCTATAAATTATCATCTAAGAGAGTTTCCTAGGAAGCACTGAGAGTTTCAAGAGAGAGGGTTGGTCAGAGGCAGTTAATGTGTATCAAGAGTAACCCAGGGCCCACTTCTCCCTGATTCTCGCCTCAATCCCCTGGCTATTACACCAAAATGTCTCTTCTAAGTGATTGTGACAATGTTTATTATTGGCCTAGGGGCCACTCTGATATGTAAGAACTTGGTAGCGACTATCTAGAAATCCCCCCCTTCTCATCCACTCCCAGGTTGAATGGGAAGGTTGACTGAGACAGCTGGGGGGAGTGGGGAGGCGCCCCAGACTTAGATTAGATCTTATCACTGCCTCTGTCTTTTTGTGTATCCTTGGGGCAAGTTATTTTTTTCTGCAGGACTCAGTTTCCTCATCTGTAAAATGAAGTGGGGTGTGGACTTATATTGTTGATAATTTTTTGACTAGATGATGGTTCCTCAAGTGAGGTTCCCTTGAGTGAGACTCTTGAGTTTAAGATTTCATAATACAATATAACAGAGGACTCCCATGTGGTCAAAGAGAAAAGAGGAAAGCTTTCACAGCTCATTTTGATTGAACTACAGAATTATGGGCTCCTCCAACTAGAGTCTGAGAGCCAAACAATAAGAGGAAGACCTAATCTCTGAAACCGAATTGGTGAGGGGTTTGGCCCAAGTCAAACTCCATCAGAAGTACCTTTAGTGTCTTGAAGCAAGAATGGAATCCTTTTTCTCCTCTAGGTGGGAGTGGGAGATTGGGAAGGGAGCTGTGTGGTACAATGAGCCTCCCAACTCTGGCTCTGATACTTACTAGGTGGCAAAATAGATACAGAGCGGGGACTCGGAGTGAGGAATTTCAAATCCTGAGTCCAAATCCAGCAGAACTTATTAGCTGTGGGACCCTGGACAAATGATAACTTCTATTTCTCAGTTTCCATATCTGCAAAATGGAAATAATAATATCACCTATCTCCCAGGGTTGTAAAGATCAAATGAGATAATTTTTTTCCACAGAATATAAAAAAGGCTTTATCAATGACATCTGTATGACAAAGTCAATGATAATTGTGCTTTTTATTAAAGCTTTTTATTTTCAAAATATTTGCATGGATAATTTTCAACATTCACCCTTGCAAAATCTTACGTTCCAAAATTTTTCCCTCCCTTCCTCCCACCTCCTCCCCTAGACAGCAAATAATCTAATATGTTAAAAATAATCTAATATGTTAAACGTGCAATTCTTCTATACATATTTCCACAAATATCATGTTGCACAAGAAAAATCAGATCAAAAAGGGGAAAAAAAAGAGAAAGAAAGCAAAATGCAAGCAAAGAACAACAAAAAGAGTGAAAATAAACTATATGGCAAGTAATCTAATATGTTAAATATGTGCAGTTCTTCTATACATATTTCCACAAATGTCAAGTTGTACAAGAAAAATCAAATCAAAAAGGAAAAAAAAATGAGAAAGGAAGCAAAATGCAAGCAAACAATCACAAAAAGAATGGAAATACCCTAGATGGCAAATAATCTAATGTCAACCATGTGCAATTCTTCTATACATATTTCTACAAATATTATGTTGCACAAGAAAAACCAGGTCAAAAAGAAAAAAAAATGAGAAAGAAAGCAAAATGCAAGCAAACAACAACAAAAAGAGTAAACGTACTATGTTGGATTCACACTTAGTTCTCATAGTCTTCTCTCTAGTTGCAGATGTTTCCCTTCCTCACAAGACCATTGGAACTGGCCTGAAGGTTGAGATAATAATTATAGTGCTTCCCACAATGCCCCACACAAAGTAAATGCTATATGTTACTCATCATCATCATCATCATCATTGCCATCATCTTCATCATCACCATCACCATCATCATTTCCATCATTACTTGGGTAGGCTTCACTTTTCTGACCTAAGCTTCATCTGTAAATTAATAAGGTTGGAGCAGAGGACTTCTGAAGCTTTTTCTAGCCTTAAATCTATGATTCTGAGGTTCTATTAAGAATGATCCTGCTCATCCTCCCCTTGTAACAGAGTGAGATGGGACAATGGACAGAGTCTGACAACGTTCCGAGGAGGGAGATCGCTTTCTTCTGGGCAAATCAGGAGAGATCACACCTGGGGGAATATGGAAGGAAGAGAAAAATCTCAACATACAGTGATATTTAGAGGTTGTCTAGCACAATGCTCCCAAATCCCTCTCCCCCCATCTTTATTCTTTATTTTGTAGAGCTGAGGAACAGGTCTCTATTTCCTAGTCTCTGAAATAAGAATACTAATTCCAGCCCCCATCTATCTCCAGTGTTTTGTGGGGATGCAAAAGAGATGGTATCCTATGAACTAGTTAAAAAGCACAGTGGGTGTGAGGGGGAGTTCCAAGCCCCAGGGAGAAGGAGTGGGCGGCACAGCAGGGGAAATTTAGAAGAAGGGAAAGAAAGCTGAATCCCCTCCAGGGAAGGTGGAAATCACAGCTGCAGTGAGGGCTACTCCTGAGCCCCTTTCCCAAGGCTGTTAACAGCCCAGCCTATAAACTCCTTTACCACAAAAACCTGTGGGGAATTATAGGGGCTGACCATCCTGTTGCCATGGCCCCTTCCTGTCCGGGAAGGCTTATCTTGGTATATGCCTACCACAGCAAGAGGCTCCTTAGAGGGCACAGCATGGTCAGGGGAGGGAAACAGAGTTTGAGCGAGGGATGGGTGATGAGAAATCAGGGTGATTGAGTAGAAAGAACCCTAAGCCTTGGCAGCAGATGGACTTGAATTCAACCCTTACTCCCACTTCCTGTGTGATTCTGGAAAATTTTTCTCTCTTAGTTCTCTAGGCCTTCTTTTTGTGCTCTTAACATAAAGAAATCAGGAAAATCTTCATGCAGGAAGTGGTATCTGAATTGAATCCTGGGGGGAGAGAACTATTGAAACAGACAGAGATCATAGGGCTTGGAACCCAAAGCAAGTTTTTAGAGATGATGCCCTTTCCAGTTCTTAATCTTTGATTTGTGAACAAAACTGAGGCTCGGAAGGATAATGGCTGCAGTATTCCCAAGGTATCTCTCTCACAGGCATCAGCCTATTCTGCAGAGACCCCTGAGGAGAGCAGCCCCAGAACCAGCTTCTACACAAAGTATCCAGCATAGTGGAAAGAGTAAGTTGGAGTACTTAAAGAACCACATTTCAGTCTTGCTTTGATGCTGTGACTATAGACAAGCCATTTTACTTTGGTGGATCTTAGTTTCCGCTCTTACAAAATGAAGTAATAATTCTTGCCCTCTATTGATTCTGATGAACTGGGAAACATTATCAACACCACAGGGAAGCCTGACATGTTAGTTATGAGTAGCTTCAATCTGCAGCTGATCTCTTCTCTTCTTCACCTACATCTTCTTTTTCTTCTTCCTTTTATCTCTTAGGCTAGAAAGTACAGTGGACACTCATGTACTTGTCTCACCACCAATCACCTTAGAAACTTTGACCAGCTCTATTTTTGCCCTTCCTTTAGTACCCTACTAGTGCCATGCTCCTGGGGATTCTTCATACTGGGGCCATGCAATAGACATTTGACTATGGCTTAAGTGCTATTGCAGTTCAAAACTACCAAGCTCAAGTTATCCAGCAGCCTTGGTCTCCCCAGTAGCAGGGACTATGGGTGCCATCATTCTGCTCAGCATTTATATTCTTGACTTGTTTTAATGACGATTTCATATGAGCAACAAGGAGAAGCTAGTTATAAAGTCAGAATGATGAGAATTCTGAAGGGAAGTAACTGAGACTCAAGGAGAACAGATTTCAAAGGTTTTTGTGGAAGAATAAGTAACATTGCATGGTCTAAAGGGCAAGCAAGGCCCACGAGGGATGAGAAACTCTCAAGAATGGAATCATTAAGTTACAAACATGAACAGAAAAGTACCAATATGAGAAACTTTTTCTGGGCTGATTCTCAACCACAAAGAGGAACTGACTACTGGGAATGAAGTGATCCTTTGAAAGAAATGACCATTCCACCTTAAAATTTATGATGATGAAGGCAATGAAGTGGATGCATGAGCTGACTTGCACCCTAAATTTTAGGAGACCAGAATTCAAAGTATCCAGAAGATAGGCTGGATACCATGGGGTATCTACAGGAGAAATCAGCCCAGGAGAGATGAGAGGTGCTTGACAATACCATTCCAAAGACACAAAGAAATATTCCTGGGACAAAAATAAATGGAGTTGTCTTATGAGATCAATTCGGATACATAGGGAATTCATCGACCAATTTAGGATTAAGAAAGACATGCAGGGGTAGCTAGGTGGCACAGTGGATAGAGCACTAGTCAGGAAGTCAGGAAGACCTGAGTTCAAATCTGACCTCAGACACTTAACACTTCCTAGCTGTGTGACCCTGGGCAAGTCACTTGTCTCAGGGAAAAAAAAAAGAAAGAAAGACATGCAGAAAAGATGGACATAAGGACAGGTAAAAGGTAATGAATGGATGAATGAATGAACAAAAAAATACTTGTTAATTGACTACTACATGCCAGACACAGTTGGTTCTGGGAACATAAAAACGAAAATGAGACAGTACCTGCACTCAAGGAGCTTGCATTCTAATCAGAGAAAATAACATGTACAAGATAGCTGAGACTAGAGAAGAGAAACTGATCTGGATGTTTTCTATAGTTTTAGGAAAAGATGGCATGATACCTAGAGTTGGTGACAGAATGGGATGTGAAGCATTATCTGGGACCAGCTCGATATAACTGGTTAGGATGAGTTTTTCATTCACTTAATCAGACAGTTCAGCCTGAGGGTAGAGTACTAAAGCTGAATGGATTCACTCCTCCAGGGAGGGGAGCATGGTCTCTGGGATGCTGATCAGGGCAGGAGGATGTTGTTCTAGGTAGGGAGAGAGGGAGTACCTGCAGGGCAGACAGCGAGATGCTAGAGGAGAATAGCTGGGATGAGATGTGATGAATACAAAAGCAGAAACTGGTCCTCTAAGCAAAGTGTCATCACCGATAAAGCTGAGAAGGTACTTGAGGCAAGTGAGAAAAGCTAAGGATGGGGGTGTGTGTAGTTTTTTTGTTTGTTTTTTAGCTATATTGAGGAAAAATGAGTATAAAAGAAAGGACAGAATTGCTGCTCGGAATAGATGAGACAATGACAACTGAAAATAGAGAGAAGGCTTAATTCTTAATTTGCTTCTGTCATTTGCCAAATATAATAACCATTAGATTGGAAAATATAGAACACCCATGGCTAATGGGACACTGATAATCAAGATAAATAAGGAGGAAGTCAGTCAGTTACTAAGCATTTAATAGGTGTCTATTATGTTTTGGGGCAGCTAGATGGCACAGTGGATAGAACACCAGCTCTAAAGTCAGGAGGACCTGAGTTCAAATTTTATCTCAGACACTTAACATTTCCTAGCTGTGTGATTCTGGGCAAATCATTTACCCCAATTACCTAGAAAGAAAGAAAGAAAGAAAGAAAGAAAGAAAGAAAGAAAGAAAGAAAGAAAGAAAGAAGGAAAGAAGGAAAGAAAGAAGGAAGGAAGAAAAAGAAAGAGAGAGAAAAGTGTCTATTATGTTTCAAACACTGTGCTAAGTAATGTAAGTAAAGGGACACAAAAAAATTGCAAAAGACAGTCCCTACTCTCAAGGAGCTGCCAGTTTAATGGAGGAAATAACATGTAAACAAGTGTACAAACAAGCTCTATGCAGGATAAAGTGGAGATAGTCAATAGAAGGAAGGTACAAGCATTAGGGGGCATCAGAAATGGCTTCCTGTGAAAGGTGAAGTATTAGCTGGGACTTGAAGGAAGCTAGGAGTTGGAAAGGGAGATCATACCAAGCATGGGGAACAGCCAGTAAAAATATGCAGAGTTGGAAGATGGTACAACCTGTATCATTGGATTGTAACGTAATGGTGGCAGGTTGTGGGGTTTTCAGTGAGGTGGAAGTGGGATGTGTGTTAGGGATTAAATTCTTAACTAGGATGGAAAAATTGGGGATTTAGTCCAGGGCAGAAAAATTTAGAAAGCCCTGGTAGTACTTATCCTTCTTGAGTGCTGAAGAAACAACTGGATTTACTTAGCACCTAGATAGTGAGAATGGGGAGCTAGGTGCCTCAATGAATAGAATCTGGCTCAGATACTTTTAATGGCTTTGTGCTCCTGGCAAGTCACTTAACCCTGTTTATCTCAGTTTCCTCATCTATAAAATGAGCTGGAAAGGGCAATGGCAAGCCACTTCATTATCTCTGCCAAGAAAACCCTCAATGGGATCACAAAGACCCCATTAAATGGTCTAACAAAGAGTTAAACACTAGGGAACAACAACAGCTAGAATAATTAGTTCAAATAAGAAGCTATCCACTGGGCTTATATCCCAAAGAGATCATAAAGAAGGGAAAGGGACCTGTATGTGCACAAATGTTTGTGGCAGCCCTCTTTGTAGTGGCCAGAAACTGGAAACTGAGTGGATGCCCATCAATTGGAGAATGGCTGAATAAATTGTGGTATATGAATATTATGGAATATTATTGTTCTGTAAGAAATTACCAACAGGATGATTTCAGAAAGGCCTGGAGAGACTTACACGAACTGATGCTGAGTGAAACGAGCAGGGCCAAGAGATCATTATATACTTCAACAACAATACTATATGATGACCAGTTCTGATGGACCTGGCCATCCTCAGCAATGAGATCAACCAAATCACTTCCAATGGAGCAGTAATGAACTGAACCAGCTATGCCCAGCGAAAGAACTCTGGGAGATGACTAAAAACCATTACATTGAATTCCCAATCCTTATATTTTTGCCCACCTGCATTTTTGATTTCCTTCACAGGCTAATTGTATAATATTTCAGAGTCCGATTCTTTTTGTACATCAAAATAACGGTTTGGTCATGTATACTTATTGTGTATCTAATTTATACTTTAATATATTTAACATCTACTGGTCATCCTGCCATCTAGGGGAGGGGATGGGGGGAAGGAGGGGAAAAATTGGAACAAGAGGTTTGGCAATTGTCAATGCTGTAAAGTTACCCATACATATAACCAGTAAATAAAAGACTATTAAAAAAAAAAAACAAATAAGAAGCTATCCAAATGCCATTCTTTTCCCTCTCCTCACCTAGCCCAGGTAGGCTCTTCCCTCCTCTGGCTCATTACTCCCACCCCAGCCTCAAAGTATTGAGCTGATCTCAGGGTCTCTTCTCACTCTCACTTGCCAATTGCATTTGTCTTCAAAAGTTGCTTTTAGGGCATATTTCATGCTGCTGGCAAGCCTTTGGTGAAGTTCGCTCCAGCTATCAAAATTGTTCATGGTGATTCATGTAGGGGGATGGTGAGAGGGCACTTAGCAGCTTCTGATGCGTTTAAGTTACCAGGCCAAGGTGAACTGAGTCACAGGGCCCTGGAAGAAGCAGCAGTTAGATAATGAGCTTTTGTCTGGAATCTTTGAAAGGTCATGTAAAAAAAAGGAAAAAAGTTCCAACAAAAATAAAGCCAAATGCTTCATAATTATTCAGTGACCAAGTTCAGATCCAGAGAGGACTTGGGAAAATACACTGTCTCCTTACATTGAGGGCAGGGTAAGAAATAGGGGTGGGGGTTGGAGAGCAGGAATAAGCAGCTACAATGTGCACTTAACAAAAATATCTCATTTGATCTTCTCCATCACCCTGGGAGGTAGATGTTGTTATTATCCCTATCTTACAGTTGACGAAACTGAGGCAGATAAAGGTCCAAGTCATACAGCTAGTGAGTATCTGAGGTTGAATTTGAACTCAGATCTTCCTCATCCCAGGTCCAGCATTTTATCTAGCATAGGTCTAGCTAATATATTAAATATTGCAATACTTGGATATATAAAATATATATAATATATGCAATATGAAAGATTGCATATGCTGTCAGCATAATAGTTATAATAGCAATGCTATACATGTGTAATATATATCACATATTAAATAATATGTATATAACCTTAATTATATCAGTAATACATCTGTTCATTTTACTAAACAGTTTTTTCTTTTTAAATCTTTATTACAAGGGACAGCTCAGTGGGGAGGAGGGGTGAAAGAATCAGTTGGAAATGAATATAATACAAATATTTTTAAAATTTTGTAACAAAAACATTCTTAAAATTTTGTAACAAAAACATTCTTACAAGATCATGGTGTACAGGAATAGCACAGTTCGATTGAAGTAGAGCCAACATCCCTATTTTCAAAAAAGGGAAGAAACTAGAGTCTGTAAACTATAGGTCAGTGAATTTGACTTCAGTTTCTGACAAAATTCAACTTTTATTATTAGATTAATCGTAAGTGAATTTGCAGAAAAAGAAATAGGAATCGCATAAAGCCAGAATGATTTCAGCAAGAACTGTCAGGAAACAATTTGGAGAGATGAAGGGCTATAGATTTGGAACATTGCATTTGTTTACTTAAGGTCCTTGTGTCACTTGGCTTTGTTTAAAGAAAAAAAAAATTGTCACAAGAAAAGGCTCATCATGGGTGTGGAGTGTGTGCTAAGAAAGTGATTAATTCATCATAAAAGGCATTTAAATCCAAATTCAATAAACATTTATCAAGCACCTACTATATAAGACTAATCGTCTTTCCTTTTTTCATACGATAACCAAACTGGTTGATAAAAAGAATGCTATAAACCAAAGCTTCGTAAATTGTGGATTGCAAACCTATATGGGGTCACATAATTGAATGTATAAATCGAAAAATTATGATTTATTGTCTGTAAATGGTTTTTTATATATCTATATACCCAGGGTTGTGCAAAAATTTCTTGGGCAAAATGTGGTTGTGAGTGGGAAAAGATTAAGAAGCCCTGCTCTAGACATACAAACTCTGCCTAACGTTCTGTAAAATGCCTGACCATGCCTTTTAGATTGTTATGTGAACAAGATGGAGAGATGTGGACTAGAAGATAGTTCAATTAGGTGAATGCAGAACGGGCTGAGTGGAGGGACCCAAAGAGCAGGCATTTACACCTCTATGTTGATTAGGTTTCTAATTTATTCTTTCTCTTGCTTTTTTAGTTGCATGCCCAATTCATTGATCTCTATGTCAACTAGGAAAGAAGTTTCTAGGAGGGCCCTAGAGATCTGTGCTGTTTTAGCATTTTTCTCAGTGCCTTAGATAGGAGCATAGCTGGAACGTTCATCAAATGCGAATGACATACATCTGAGAAATAAGTTCTCCATGGCCATCACCACCAATCTCCTGCTCCATTCTTGTTGCCATCACCTTGCTCAAGGTCCTCATTGCCTCTGATCTTCATTACTCCAGTAGTTTACTTAGACATTTCCCTAATACCACCCTTCTTCCCCAATTCCTTGCTTTCTTCCATACTGCTCTCAGAATTGCCCCTTTCCCCTCACGTGATTCTGGTCATATTTCTGCTGTAAAAAAACAAAAAACAAAACTTAAATGTCTTCCTGTTGTCTTGTGGCTAAAATTTAAGGTCTTTTCACATTCCAACCAGAGGCTGCCTTTTTTACTTTGCCTCATAGCATTTGACATACTTTTCAGTCCAGCTAAAGGAGAGGACTCTGCTCTCTGAACGTGCTCTGCATTCTACCTCCTCGGTGCCTGTACTCAGTTTGTTCCCCATGCCAAAAATACTCTCCCTCCATCTCTACTTGTTGGCCAATCCTTCAAAGATCAATTCAGATATCACCTTCTTCAGGATGACTTCTCTAATCCCCAAGTTGGTGACCACCCATTTTCCCCTTTAGCCCTCACACATCCCATATTATTTTACATAGGTAACTTTGTGTATCATCACTATCTGTATTGGGAGCTTATCCCTGTACAAGACTATAAGCTATATGAAAACAAGGATTCTCTCTCTCTTTGTTTCTTCCCCTAGGAAGGAAGAAAGGAAGGAAGGAAGGAAGGAAGGAAGGAAGGAAGGAAGGAAGGAAGGAAGGAAGGAAGGAAGGAAAGGTAGAAGGAATATACTTTTGGCTCTTCAATAATCAGACTGTAAGATCCATATATTGTTCAGTTGTATCCAACTCTTTGTGATCCCATTTTCTTATTAAGGATACTGGAATGGTTTACTGTTTCCTTCTCTAGCTCACTTTACAGATGAAGAAACTGAGACAAAATGAATTAAGTGATTTGTCCAGGGTATTTAAAACCAGATTTGAACTGAGGAAAAGTCTTCCTAATTCTCAGCTCAGTGCCAAGTAGCTAACTATAAGACCCAGGCACAAGGGTCTTATATTAGTAATGGTATGTGGATATGCACATGTGCACACACACAATACATACATTACAATGTAACATTCATGTGTATGTTGCATGTTATACACATTACAGTTACACATTGAGTAATATGTAACACACAAATATTACATTGTGAAATAAGACAGTATCTTAACTAAATTTTTTCTCCCCCTCCCTCAGTACTTGCCCACACATATTAGTTGCTTATTTAATGTAGTTTTTGTAATTTGTAGCTCATCCTGGGAATATGACCCCCATGTATAGTGCAAATGGTCTTCATGGAATCTCTGGATTGTGACATTTAAGAGAAAGAAAACTCTTCAGAACCCATCTAATCCAACCTACAAATGAAAGAAGTCCTCACAATAATATACCTGACACATGGTTTTCTTTCCTTTTCTTTCTTTCTTTCTTTCTTTCTTTCCTTCTTCTTCTTCTTCTTCCTTCTTCTTCTTCTTCTTCTTCCTTCTTCTTCTTCTTCTTCTTCTTCTTCTTCTTCTTCTTCTTCCTTCTTTTTCTTCTTCCTTCTTCTTCTTCTTCCTTCTTCTTCTTCTTCTTCCAATTGGGGTTAAGTGATTTACTTGCCCAAGGTCACACAGCTAGGAAGTGTTAAGTGTCTGAGACCAAATTTGAATTTAGGTTCTCCTGACTTCAGAGCTAGTGCTCTATCCACTGTGCCACCTGCCTGCCCCTGACACATGGTTTTCTAGCCTTTGCTTTAAAAACAAATCTCCAAGAAGGAGGTTTCTAATTTATTCTTTTTCTTTAAAGTCTTTTTTTTTAAGTCTCCAAGAAGGAGGAGCCTCTGGAGGTGACCCCATTACTCCAGCTCTCAAAAAGATTTTCCTGACATCCAGCCTAATTACTCTCTTTGCTATGTTTACCCAATCCTTCTGGTTCTGGGGTCAAACAGAGCAAGTGGGATCCCTCTTTCACAGGATGATCCTTCAAAAACTAGAAAACAACAATTGTCTCCGTCTTGTTCTCATGCCCCTCACACCCACATACACAGTCCACACACTGGACACACGTCCAGTCTTTTCTTCTCTCTAAGTCACACACAGGTCTTGAACTTTGGAATCCAGACCCTTGACAAACTGAAGCCAGGATAGTTTGCCATCATAATATCTGCCCTACAGTCCCAATGAAAACATAACAATGAGAATGATGATGATGATAGTATTAACTACTATTTCTATAGTGCTTTAAAATTTGAAATGCATGTTGACTGGGTCTACTATAATATGACTACTAAGTATTATTATTATTAATAATGATAATCATTTATCCCTCAAATTCTAACCCTTCACTTTCAAATTCTATCCTGTCACCCTCAAAATCTAAGCCATTGTCCTTACCTTGCGTTGGGTGGAACAATGGCAAGGGAAGAGATCGGAAACCCGAGTAAAATAGAATGGGGACTCCCTGTGCCCTGAAATGTGATGGAAGCTGTGAAAGCCTGGCAGGAATTCTGACATTCTGACAAATTGGGCTCTAGTGATACCACTGATTGTGTTAGCGCTGCAGCTAGTATAATGCAACTGCTCCAGAGAGACCGGAGAGTAGGGAAGGGCAGGATAGGGTTACCAACTGACCTTATTTGAAATTGTCACCATGATGGGTTTGACAAAGAGAACAGCAGTGAGTGCCGGTCCTTTGTCTTCTGATGTGACAAAAAGGCAGGATGAATGGGAATAAATCATGCATGTCCACACCCTTCTTCCTTTCAATGTTTCAGTACAGACCATTAAAGTTGGAAAATTATGAGTGTACATGAAATGGACTGAAGGCATGAATCCTTGCCACGAATATGCAGTACTGCATCATAACAAAACTAGAACCAGATGCTTCCAGTTATAGGCAGGGGTTTCAACAGTTAATTTCTTCGTTGGGTATACCCTCTTCTCCAAATTATACAACAAAGTATTACTAATCACTGCAGGGCAATTGGAAGAAATAATAACTTCATCTTTAAATGTAAGTTAAAAGAAATAAGAGGTAAAATCTAGATACTAAAATGTTGAAGAAACTGAGGTCATTGAAAAGCTTTACTTAATAAAACTCCAGATATTATAGCTAATATCAAAATAGTTGATAAAAATAATACTAATTACTCAAACAATTGTAAAAAGGATATGGTTATGACTGGAACCATGGTTATGGACTGAAATCCAATATGGAGAGAAGTTAAGGTGGTGAAGAATCAGAAAGAAATATAGTTGAACTCTCCTCTATTACTCCTCCACAAAGATATAGAAAATGTGAGACAGAGTCGTGTCTAGAAAATTCAGCAAAAAGTGACAGTGCTTCTTTTTGGCTGTGTAGCTTGTCAAACGGAGACAGACAGACAGAAAGATCTGCAGATTCTAGAGACAGGATCTAGTCAAGACTGGCCAGCTAAAGCATTTGAGGACAGAGACTGAAAGCACCATGGCAATGAGAAACCCCCACTGAAGTGCCTAATTATGTGTAGGATAAAGGAACAGGTAACAAGTAGCAATTTTAGTGCTCACTTCCCAGTTCTGGGACACAGATCTAGGATGAAATGAGGAGAGAATCTGTGCCCAGAAGTGACATTCCAGGAGGATGAGTGGTCGCAAGCTTGAAGTTATGTACTAAGCAAAGAGCAAGTTCAAAAGCAAGAAGCAGTTGTGTGACTCTGACCCCAGGAATGAAGCAGAGCTGATGTTCAGTCTTCAGCCCAATCTGATGCCTGACATAGTACACCCAGTGCAGGAAACTCAGACCAAATGGTGATTTTGCTGCTATGAACCAGCAGAGCTTTCCTGATGACTGATAGAGGTCTAGCAGAAATCTATTGAAACTCCAAATGTGGGTAAGTCCATGAGTATGTTGCTCACACCTGAATCCAGATCAGGAACTTTCAGGACTCAGACCAGAATGGTGAGAAAAAAAGTTTGCCCTGGATCAGACTACACTGGGGACACAAAGCTTTTCATGTCCTCAGCTTGAACTGTCCCTAAGACCTTGGAATAGCACAACCTTTTATACTCCAAGGAAGTGACAACAGGATTCAGGAAAATAGAATTTGGGCCCAGAACATAACTTGCTCCTAATATAAAGTCTGAAGCTAGAAAGTAAGCTGGAAGGAAGAACAAATAATAACAATAAGAAAAATCCCAACATATAGAACTATTATGATGATAGAGATGTTCAAGACATAAACCCAGAAGAAAAGAATAACTCCAAAATACCTACAAGCAAAGCCTCAAAGAAAAACACAGCTTCTGCACAAGTTCAACTAGAATTTCTTGAAGAGACAAAGTGAGAGTTAAAAAAATATTTTTTGAAATAAAATGAGATATATTGGATTACTTGCTGTCTAGGGAAGAGGAGTTGGGGGAAGAGAGGCAAAAAATTTGGAACACAAGATTTTGCAAAAGTGAATGCTGAAAACTATCTTTGCATGTATTTTGAAAATAAAAAGCTATTATTAAAAATAATTAACATCCCTCTCCCTCAAAAGAAATAAAATGAGAATGTATAACCTATATTAGATTTCTTGCTTCTTGGGGATGGGGAAGGTAAGGGGGGGGAGAAAGAAAAAATTTGGAACATAAAATCTTACAAAAATTAATGAGCATGTATTTGAAAAAAATAAAATACTATTGAGGAAAAAAAGAAAACAAGCAAACTAAGAATTCATTTCCAATGGAAAATGCTGTCTGCAACCAAAGAAAGAACTATGGAGATGGAATGTAGATTGAAGCATATTATTTTCACTTTTTAAATTTTGTTTGTTTTGTTTTATCCTCATGGTTCTTTCCTTTTGTTCTGATTTTTCTTTCCCAACACGGCTCATGTAGAAATATGCTAAAAATGATTGTATATATGTAACCTATATTAGATTGTTTGCTGTTTTGGGGAGGGGGAAGGTAAAGGAGAAAGGGAGAAAAAATGGAATTCAAAAATCTTATAAAATGAATGTTGAAAACAATCCTTATATCTAAGCATCAAATGCTATAAAAATTTAAATGAGCCAAATAGAAAACAGTGACTCTATGAGACAATAAGAAATATAACAACAAAGCCAAAAGGCTGAAAAATAGAGGAAAATGTAAGTTATCTTATATTGAACATGACTATCTTGGAAAAGTGATTGAAGAAAGACAATTTAAAATCATTATTTGAAATAAAAGAATGTTAAATTTTTACATGTAATTGTTTTACATGTAGTTGGGAAAAAATAAAATATTAAATGAGATCTTTAAAAAAGAATCACTGGACTATTCGATAGCTATAACAACAATAACAACAGAAAGCCTAGATACCATAATCCAAGAAATCATAAAAGAAAACTTCCCAAGTCTCTTAGAACTACAGGGCAAAGTAAAAAAAAAAAAATAGAAAGAACCCACTAGTCCCCTTCTGGAAGAAGATGAAAATGAAAGCTCCCAAGAACATCATAACCAACATCCAGAGATTCTAGGTCAAAGGAAAAATACTGCAAACAGCAGAAAAAAGTCATGTACTGAGAAGCCACAGTCAAGATCAAATATTATTTTGTAATAACCACTATAAAGGAGAACTTGAAATACAATATTCTAGAAGGCAAAAAAATAAGATTATAACCAAGAATAACTTAACTAAACAAGGATAAACTGTTTACATTCTAATATGGGGAGATGACACAGAAACCTACCCTCATCAGCGAGCATGAAGGAATATAATAAGACAAAGGGCCAGGTAGTGTTTTGTTTTGTTTTTATTCTCTTAAGAATAGAAAAGGAAGGAAAAGGAACACTGGTGGGATGGGGGAAGGGGAAGACTATGGCATATAATAGATGCTCAGTAAATGCTTTTTGTTGTTGACTTAGTGTGTGAGGCAATAACTGCCATGATAAAAATGATAGGAGGAAAAGTGGCAATATGTCCAAGGACAGTTATCAAATACTCGCGTAGCAGAAGTGATATAAAGAGGTATTGACTACTGATGGGCAGGAATTGGACAATTGCATTAAAATCTAGCTAGGCTGTGCAGTATGAAATTTGAATTCTGTATTGCCTGTTTAAAAGCAACAAAAAAGAAACATATAGAATGAAATCTTGAAGTCAGAAGCATAATCCACATCCAGAAAAAGAACTGGTGGAGTCTGAATGCAGATCAAAGCGTGCTATTTTCACTTTATTTTTTGTATGTGTATATGTGTTTTTCTCCTTTCACAAAGTGTAATTTTTTTACAAGATGTTTCTTCGTTCACAATATGACTAATATGGAAATAGGTTTTACATGATTATACATATATAATTTATATCAAATTGTTTAGCACATCAGGGAAGGAAGAGGGAGAAATTTTACCAAAAAAATATTAAAAATTGTCATTACATGTAACTGGAAAAAATTTATTTTTAAAAAGATAACAGAAGCATATTTTTTAAATTCTAGATTCTCCTTCATTAGAAATTAAAGGCAGTGGTCAAAAGGTTCAAACTGACAAATAACAAATAAACAAGCCAATATTAATCAAAAATTTCACTATAGAGGGTTGAGAAGCAAAGGGTTCAGAGAAAAGACAGAATGATGAAGGAAGACTAATTGGAAAACTTCTGGTTACCGAGACAGTCACAAGATTTCCAATACAACAAAAACACAAGTTGTTTCAACTAAGAAAAAGTCAGTTTGATAAAATGAGCAACACAATAATCACATCAAGGAAAAAGACAAACTTTAGCTCTCTACAAAACTTGAAAGCAGTGGAGCTGGATGAATCGATAATTATTGGCTTCAGTTCTTTACAGTGGCCCGTGAATGATTAGCAGATTTCTTTGCTGGCTTCTTCTAGGATGCAAGCCTGAACCCATCTCTCTTAACAGAAAATATCACTTCTCCACTACCAAAGATGAGAATGCCATTGACTCTCTCCAAAGTTAGACCAATTACATGTGAAATATTACTAGCAAAAAGAGTGTGCCCAAACATCACAGAGGTAGAAAGAGCAACTTATTATTGATTCAGTCATTATTTCCTTCCTTCTGAAAATACTTTCCATCTATCATGTATTTATTTTGTATGTGCCTAATTTTTCATGTTGTCTCCTCCATTAGAATGTTATCATTTTCGAAGGCAGGGGCTGTTTTTTTTTTTTTTTTTTTTTTTTTTTTTTTTTTTTTTGCTTTTCTTCTTATCCCCAGTGAATTGCACAGTGCCTGGAACACAGGAAGAGCTTACTAGATGCTTGTTGACTGATTGATTGGTTGAACAAACAACCCAAAAGTACCACAACATTTTTTTGTTGTTTTTCAGTTGTTTTTCAGTCATGTCTGACTTTTCATGACCCCATTTGGGGTTTTCTTGGCAAAGATTCTGGAATGGCTTGCCATTTCCTTCCTTCTCCAGCTCATTTTACAGATGCAAAACTGAAGCAAACAGGGTTAAGTATCTTGCTTAGTGTCTGCGTCCAGATTTGAGCTCAGGAAAATGAATCTTCCTGATTCTCAGCTCAGTGCTCTATCCATTGTACCACCTAGCTGTCCTATTTATTTATTACTATAAGTCTTTTGACTCATTTCCACATTCATGGTCTATTCATGTCCTGTGAATATTTAAACTCATCACCAGAAGAACAAAAATAAAATGCTGGGAGTATTTGATGAACCTATTGAAAACTGTTGTCTACTTAAAACACATTACCAACATAATCAAGTCAAGAAAATTCATATAAATCATGTCACTTTTCAAGGAAATAGTTTGAGTCTATTATGGTTCTGCCTTAACGCTATTATCATCTTTCCTAAATAGAACTAAATATGGCTTCCAAATTAGAGAGGGAGTCAGACCAAAACATCTTATTAATCATTTAATGCAAATGAATGACAAGCTCCACTGAAAAACATATTAAACAGATCATTCATTTTATGGAGTCTTTCTCCAGGGATATAGAAAGGTCATTTGAACTTAATCAATGGATTTATTTTTCTTTTGAATCTGGGTCTCCCCAGCTCTCAGGCTGGAAAAGTAGTAGCCACTTATGAGCCCAATCCTACTGCTCACTGACATGGAAACTTTGGCCCACTCCATTTCTGACATGGGTCAATTTGCACCTCTTTAGGCGGCCTAAACTTAAGGTTCTGAGTGTGGGATTTAATGCAGATATCCGATTGGCTTTAGGCCTACTGCAGCTCAGAATTTTTGAGCTCAATTGTTCCAGAAGCCTCAGCCAGCTCCATTGCAGGGATTACAAGCATGTATCGTTATGCTAACTTTTTGGGGTAGGTTGAGGGAGGGTGGGAATGGCTCAGAGTAATTTTAGACCTATGCCAAAGAAAGATAGAGATTAAAGACTTCAAGCTTGAATCTGGAGATGAAGTTGAACTAATGGACAGAAGGGTACTTACAATACCTTGGTCTCCTTCAGGCAAGGTGCATTGAGCATAAAGCTATTCAGGAAAAAGCTATGGCTCTGTATTGTCAAGAGATTTATTGGTAATCTGAAATAAAAGTTCAATGGGAAGAACATACTTAAAGTAATTAACACTTGCACAATATTAGTCTTAACATATACTTTCAGAATTCTAAAACAGACCATAACAGACTTTGGAAGTATCCTAACAGAAATCCATATAATATTATAAAACATGGGACCCATTACCCTAAGGCAACTATAGAAAGATTAATACTTCTCAAAAAGGAGAAAAATTGATAGAAATTTTCAGAATCCATTATCAATGGATTAAACACCTACAGAAACACTTTTGAAGTAAAGAGACATTACTTAACTAAGCAACAGCAAAAGTTGGTAACAAGTATATGTCATTAGATTTGTCAACTATAACAGAAGTACTACTTCTAGTAGTACTAACTACAGTACAGTACAACTAACAGAACAACTATAACAGAAAGTAGCTTCATATGGAGCCTATGAAATAGCTAAGATCAGAGAGTAGAAACTAAAGGTGTTCCATGGGCAACATTCACATGAACTAGGCCAGCTATATGTTGACATAAAAAATTCAAATAATGACTGAGTTATGTAGATTGTTTTTGAAATGGAGGGAATATGATAACAATTTAGGATTAGTTTATCAGAAATTATAGATGAGTTACCTTTAAAGTGGCCAGAAATATCGATCAATGCAGATTATGTAAGAAAATGGTAGAACATATATAACATATCACATTCAGATTACAATTTAGCACCTATCAAATACTAGCAAGACATGACCTATGAGTATAGAATTATACACCAGAAGGTTGAAATATTTTACAAAAAATATAAACATTATATCCATACTATATACACAGACATCAAAATATCCTTGAGAATTTAAGGACCAGAATCAGACCCTTATCATAGACTGAACTGTTGCCACAATCAGCAGAATATGGCTATTGATAAAAATTTTAAAGAATTTTTTAAAATTGCTCTCTTCAAAGTTACCGGGGATCTCTTAATTTCTAACTCTAATGGCTTTTCTTAATCCTTAGCTTTCTCTACAGTATTTGACCCATGTTGTTATTTCAGTCATATCTAACTCTTTGTGACCCCATTTGGGGTTTTCTTGGCAAAGATAATGGTGAGTTTTACTTTTTCCTTCTCTGGCTCATTTTATAGATATGGAAACTGAGGCAAACAGGGTTAAGTGACTTTCTCAGGATCAAAGAGCTAGTAATTATGTGAAATCAGATTTGAACTCAGAAAGATGACTGCAAGTCCATTCACTGCTGTTCACTGCTCCATCTAATTGTCCCCAAGAAGGGATCACCTTCTCCTAGATACTCTTTCTTCTAGGTTTTCATGACATAGTCCTCTCTTTGCTTCTCCTCCTACTTGCCCTACTGCTCTTCCTCAGTTTCCTCTGCTGGATCTTAATCCATGTCACAACCCCTAACTATGGACATCTCCTTTATCCCTGCCCTGGGTTGTCCTCTTTTCTCTCCGTGTGATCTTATTTAATTGATGACTCAGTTATCATCTCTACGATGCTGATGATTGCTGTCTCTATAAATCCGTCTCTCATCCCTCTCCTGAGCTGTAGTCCCTGAGTCACCAATTGCCTATTGGATATTTTGAACTGAACATCCCACAGACATCTCTAAATTAACATGTCTAAAAGAGAAGCCATTATTTTTCCTTGCAAAAACATCTTTCTTCCAAATTTCTCTCTTACTCTGGAGCTCACCATCATCTTCCCAGTTTGAAACCTTGTTGTCATCTTCAGCTCCTTGCTCTCATCTAATGTTATGGTCACTTCTCATTTATACTTCCACAACATCTCCTTTGATCTGTTCCCTTCTTTTCAGTCCACAGCCACCACCCTGGGTTGGAGCTTTATCACATCACCATTGAACTGTTGTAATAACCACCCTGGTATCTCAGGGAGTCAATTTATCCTCCACTTAGCTGATTTTTCCTAAAACTGACCTACTTATAGCACTTCCCTACTCAATAATCTCTAGTGACTCCTAATTACCTCTAATATCAGATATAAACTTTTCTGTTTGGAATTTAAAGATCTTTATGAAATGGCCCCTTCCTACTTTTTCCAGGCTTTTTACACATTACTATTCTCCAGGCATTCTCCAGCTCAGCCATAGTGCCTAGCTTGTTAACCCTCATACAGAACAAGCAGAGGTTCTGTGTTCCCAGAACCTAGCACAGTAAGTAGCACACAGTAGACACTTAATAAAAACTTGTTGATAGTGACTGATAAAACTCAATTTTCTTTCTCTGTGTCTTTGCATTGTATCTCCTGCAAGCCTGGAATATTCTTTCTTTACTTCTGTCTCATAAAATCCCTGGCTTCCTTCAAGACTGAAATCCAATACCACCTTTTGCAGATTGTTTTCCTGATTCCCTCCGACTATTAGTGCCTTTCCTCAATTATATTCCATTTACTCTGCCTTGTATTCATATTTATGCATATGTATATGTATGTATGTATTCTATAGATATATATCCCATTAGATTATGAGCTTCCTGGGGCCAGGGATTATTTTAACTATTTATTTGTAAACCCAGTGCCTAGTAGGGTGTCTTGCTCATAGCTCATGCTTTATAAATGCCTGTTGATTGATGCTTAGATATTGCCAAACCAAATATCACTAATCTCCAAGATTCATGTATCAAGAAAACTTTCAAAATATGAAGACCTAGGAGAAGAAACCAAACTCATTTAGGAGCAGGATAACGTACACATCTTCCCCCTGCTTTGCCTGCTGCTGGATTTGTCCAGAAGATGCTTTTAGTGAGTCCACCAAAAAGGAGCTGACATCCCAATCCTTTTATTCAATTATAAAAAGAAATCCTTTTATCCAGCTGTATGATAGTCTGCAGAACATTAAATATGAAAGAGTAATAACAGGACAGAGACCTCTCTGAGGACCCAGTTTTTATCCAGACACCATTATAAAAGATGAGAAGTATAATAATAATAGTAACAACAACACATTTATATACTGCTTTTAATATGTGTAATGTACCATTCTCAAAACACTCTTGTAAGGGAAGGAGTACAGATATATTTAGCCCTATTTTACAAATGAAGAAAATGAGGTTCTTACAGTTTAAATACTTTGTCCACTAGTAATTATAAGAGGTGGGATTCAAAGCCAGGTCTCTTGTTCAATGAAACATTACCTCATCTCAGGAGAGCCTTCATGGCAATCTTTTTATTCTTCTCTGATGAACTCTCTATCCCAGTCCTCTTAGTAACACTCCTCCAGTCTTTCTTTCTCTTTTTAAAAACCCCTTATATCACCATTTGATAGAGTTTTGGACCCAGAAGAGCTGAGTTTAAATCCATTTCCAGGCACTCACTAACTGTGTGACTGTGGGCAGGTCATTTAATCACTAACTACTTTCATTTCCTCTAACTGAAAAATGGGGGTAATAATAGCATCTACCTCTCATGGTTTTTGTGAGGATCAAATGAATTAAAATTTGTAAAGCATTTAGCACATAACTGGGTACAAAATAGACATTTTCTTTTTCTCCATCCTTCCTCCCTTCTTCCTTTTTTCCTTACTTGTTTCTTTTTTTTCTTCCTTCCCCCTCCTTCTCGCCCTCTTTCCCTTCATTCTTTCTTTTCTTTCTTTCTTCTTTCCTTCCATCTCTTCCTTCTTTCATTCCATCTCTTTTTTTGTTTCTTCTTCCTCTCTCATTTCCTTCTTCTCTTTCTCTTCTTTCTGTTCTTCCATCCTCTTTCCCTTCCTTCCTTCTTCTTTCCTTCCAACTCTTTCTTCCTCATTCATTCATTCCCTCTCTTTCTTTCTTTTTTCCTCCCACCCTCCTCCCCTCCTTCTCTTCCTTCTTCCCTTCTTTTTTTCTTTCCCTCCTTCCTTCCTTCTTTCCCTCCTTTTCCCCTCCTTCCTTCCTTCTTTCCCTTCTTCCTTCTTCCTTCCTTCCTTTCTTCCTTCTTTCCTTCCTTCCTTTCCTCCCTTCCTCCTTCTCTACTTCCTTCCTTCCCTCCCTCCTTCTTTCCTTTCTTCCTTCTTTCCTTCCTTTCTTCCTTTCTTCCTATCTTCCTTCCTTCCTTTCTTCTCTCCAGTGCCTAGCTGTGGCAGGTACAGAGTAGATACTCAAAAAAACCCTGTGCTGTTAGATTGGATATATTCTTTTGCTTTGGCCAGTGACACTTCCCTGGTTTTCTTCTTACCTGTTTAGGAAGCATTTTTATCCACCTAGGACTCTGTCCTGGGCTTCCTTTTCTTTCTAAATTCCATTTCTATCTGGTCTCATACTTCCTATGGATTCTATTATCACCTCTAAACAGATGACTCCCCCATCTGTATATTTGACCTTATTCTCTCTCCTGACCTCTCTATTATCTCTTTATCTTCTATCATTCATCTATCCCTTCATTTTAGTTTTTTCTCGTCACTCCTTTCTATAACCTCCTAGTGGGTCTCCCTGTTTCTAGGCTTTCTTGTCTCTAACTCACACCACTCTTTCTTCCAGTACTCTTCTGCTCAAGAATCTTCAGTGGCTCCCCAATTGTCTCTAGGATAAAATGCTAATTCTTAAGCCTAGAATTTAGTTGCTGCAGCACCTGATTTCAACTTTCCTTTCAAGACATTTCCTATTACCTCACTCCACCCTTCCTTCACATACTCTTCATGAGAAACTGGATTATTAGCTATTTTGCAAAGGAAGCATTTCAGTCACTGCTCATCATGCCTGTAAAATAGTTTCATTAACCCAGATCTAATCAGCCAAATTGTGTTCAAATTCCAATTCTGCCATTTAACAGCTGGACCTGTTTCCTCAACAATAAATGAGAAGGTTGGACTATTTACCCAAAGGTGGGTTGGTGATACAATGAATGGAGGACTGAACTTGGAATCTGGAAGACTTCAGTGCAAATCTAGACTTCAGACTTTTTAAGTTGCATGATCCTGGGCAAGTCATTTAACCACTGTGTTTTTTCCTTAACTATAAAATGGGTATAATAATAACACATTATGAAAATCAAATGTGATATTTACAAAGTGCTTAGCACAGGACCTGACACATAGTAGACATTTTAATAAATGCTTGTTTTCTTCCTACTTCTAAGGTCCCTTACAGTCCAGAATTTGTGATCCCATGATCTCTGTCTCGGAAGCATTGCCTGCCTTCAAGTCTTAATTCAAGTAGGATCCCCAAAGCTGTATGTATGTGCTCTGTCCTTCCTCAGTCTACCTTATCCGTACACAGGATATATCTGTCATGTATAATGTATTCCCCTTGTGGGGAAGGACTATTTCATTTTTGTCCCTGTATTTGGTATATGTATATGTATATGGTGTCCCAGCACCTGGCACAGTGCCTAAGGCATTGTGGGTGAATTGAATTAAATAGAATTTCAGTGACCTTATTATTTTTGTCCAAGGCACCTAATCTCATAACCTTGGGCTTAGCTCATCCTAGATTTTTAGGTACAGTGTATCTTATTCTTCATTCACTGAACAAAAATTGATTCTGTACATACCATGTACCTGGCACTGAAGACATACGGACAAAAACCATTCCCTAACCTCAGGAAGCTTCCATTCAACTAGACCTTTAAAAATCACACCCTCAGATAACACCAAGCACACAGTAGGTACTTTATAAACACATATTTACAGAATGAAATGAATAAGTCATGTGAACAGTCTCTTTACGAGAGGTTATTCTTTTTGTGATTCCAGTTTAAGAGAGAACTGGAGATCTCAAACTCCTCCTGTATTGTCACTAGGCTCCCTAGGAAGCAAGGTCAGTTACTGGCAAAAGCAGGGCAGAGGAGACCACTATCTAGGAGTTGCCTGAAGGGAATGCTTATTTATGGGACTGTAGATTTAGATCTGAAAGTGTTCTAAGAGATCACAAGGCCCCCTACCTTTGTTATTTTCTAGATGACAAAACTGAGACTCACTGCCAATCAGGATCTTAGTGACCTGACATCATCTTCCAAGATCCCAGAGTCAACACCTTCCTGACAACTGTGGGCATCTGGCTTGTGCCCAATGCTCATTTTATCATGACCACACTGGCCAGGCCTCTCTGCCCTCTTCCCAACATGCCAGGGACCAAAATGAGCTTATGTGTCTTTAAGTGCTTGGGGATCCCTGCAGCAGGCGCCACAATAACCCTGAAGTTGATTATTAATTGATGCTAATTAATAAGTTGTATTCATAAAGCTAGCAGAGGCCCTAGGGGCTGGAACATCAACGGGAGGAATGTGTAAGAAATCCAATAGCCTGGTGAATAACATGGACTATTTAATTGCCGTCAGGGAGGCTTGCTCACACTCAGCAGTCTGTAGAGGCTGGGGAATATCCCCATTGAATGGGAGGTAAGACTAAGGCACTGATCAGGAAGAAATCAGGCAAACATAAGAGCTATTTGACAACCCAATTGCAAAATTACCTGAGGGAGGTGCAGTCAGAAAAATTTGGAGCAAGAGAATATAAACTCAAAATCCCTGCTCTGCCTCTTAGTATCTATAGACAAAGGATAAGTTGTTGCTCATCTTTGTACATCAGTTTTCTCATCTGTAAAATGGCAAGGTAAGCTAGATAACAGCTAAGGTCCTTTCTACTGTAAATCTATGACCCTATGATATATATGAATAGCATTATTTGTGTTTATATATAATATATAAATACAAATCTACTTATAAGGTGGCCAATCAATTAGTAAAATTTATTAAAGCATCTGCTATGTGTCCTGGGAATATAAAGGTATAAATTAAATGTTTCCTGCTCTCAAGAATCCAAAACACAGATTATTGGTCTTGGTCCTCTTCTGGGAGGGAGGAGGAGGTCAATGGCCAGTAAGGCTTCAGAATCTTGAGTTCAGAGGAAGAAGAAGAACATCCACAGGGATGGAGTATAGAGGGATTTAAAATGTGTAGTGCCTCCTCATAGTGTGTCAGTTTCTTTTTGTCTGATAGTAAGAGAGTCCTAGATCTTAGACACTTATTAGCTTTGTGATGCTGATCAAGTTACTTAATCCTATGTGCTTTGGTTTCCTCATCTGTCAAATGATCTAGAGAAGGAAATGGCAAACCATTCTAGTATCTGCCAAGAAAACTCCAAATAGGGTCATGAAGAGTTGGATCTGACTGACAAAAATGACTGAACAATAATAAATTTCTTTTTAGGATAGCTAGGTAAATAGTATAGTTAGAATACCAGATCCAATATCAGGAAGAATCATTTTCTTGAATTCAAATCCAGCATCAGACACTTATGAGCTGTGTGATCCTGGGCAAGTCATTTAACTCCTTGCCTCAGTTTCCTCATCTGTAAAATGAACTGGAGAAGGAAATGGCAAATCACTCCAGTATCTTTGCTAAGAAAACCTCAAATGGGGTCATGATTGATTGAACAATAGCAACCACTTTCAAAGCTTACATATATATGTACATATATATTTATATGTGTGTATATATGTATTCATATATTCATATATACATATAAAATCAATTATAAACCTTCTTACATATAGTTCCAACAGACATACGTATAAAGAAAGGATGATCAGGGAAACATCGATAAAATTTCATACACATACCAACTGTCACAAAACAAAAGGGAATGAGTTTTTATTGATGTCTTTTAGTTTTTTTAAACGTGACAAAAGATATCAATAAAAACTCATTTAATACAGGGACAGAAATGACAAGGGGGTTGGACAGAAGCAGATGGTTGTAGTCAAACCAGATGTTCTTCTTGACATTTAAAGCCCTTTACAACCAGACCCCAACCTACCTTTCCAGGGTTATCACACATTGAACTTCATGTACTGTCATCTACCATTGTCCACCTACATTAACCTTCTGACTGTTCCTACCACACCATACTCTGTCTCCCGACTCTGCCTTTCTGCGGGCCACCCCCATGCCCGTAATCACACTCTCCTCACCCCTGCTTCTCATTTTCCTTCACTCTGCTCAAATTATGCTTTCTGCTTGAAGTCTTTCCTGCTCTTCCCAGTTTCTTTCTCCACCCCAGTCACCTAGGATTTATTTTGTGTATATTTCTCTCTATACATATGCACATGTTGTCTCCCTCTAGCTAAATTTTAAATTCTTAAAGTTTGATTTTGTCTTTACATCCTAACCCTGGCATGTGACAGGCTTTTAACAAAGGCAGCTCGGTTGCTGACACATATGAAGATCCATGCAAACACATGCTCGATCTACACACAGTAAGTCATATGCACCCATCAAATGCAGACACAGAAACACACATTTAATGGAAGTAAGGACATTGCTGTGGGGACATGTTGCCCCCATCCCAGGCATTCCTACACACATAGAGCCTGAGACAGGAATGATATCTACAGTGATTCCCCACACACACTCCTACAAAGCAATCCTCCATGGCTTTCCCCACCCTTGTGCCAATCTGGGCCTTGGAACAGCATGTAAGAACACAAACAACTTGGTCAGACCTGAACTGTGGTCCTAGGGCCCATTTCCTGCTCAGCAAGGGCAGTAGCTGCCTCCTCCAGGAGCCATCTTGGCTTCTTCCCTTGGCCAGAGAAGAAGTGGTGCTAAAGGCCTGGGTGTCTGAGTAGAAGGAGCCAGCTGGGCCCAGCACCCTACCTCCCATCATTACTCCATGCTTCTCAGAGCACAGACTGTGTATCAGTGATCAGGTTGCTTAAATATATCAGGCCTTCCCTTAATGAGTGAGCCAAAAGATCTGAGAAGCTACTGGGGGTCCCACCTTCCACCATTATATACAGAGCACAAACCCTGAGTCTTGTATAGGGGAAAATCAACGATCAGGTTTCCCAAATGTATCAGACCTTCTCTTAATGAGTGAGTGCCTGAGAAGCTGCTGGGGGTCCCACCTCCCACCATTATTCCCAGAGCACAAATCCTGTGTCCTGCATGGGGACAAATCAATGATCAGGTTTCCCAAATATATCAGACCTTGCCTTAGAGGAAAGAATGAGCAAAGCAGGAAGCCTGAGAAACTGCTGGGGTTTGGGAAATCTTCCCATCCCGTGCATGGGGAGCAGGCCATGGTGCCCTTGCTTTGCTCAGCTAAAAGAGAATCCCCAGCTCACAGTCTATTTCCTGGGCGCAGGCTCTCCATGTCTTGCCCCCAGCTCTGATTTCCTTCTCCCTTGTCTATCAGCCTCTAGAAAAGCAGGGGAGGAGGGGCGTGGCATTATGTCATACTCGGTGAGCATGTCTATACAAATATGAATGCAGATACCTCCGGAAGTGATGACAGACTGGAATAAAAATAGAGTATCTCACTTGGGATTTAAGAAGATCTGGATTCAACTGACACCTCTGATACTTACTAGCTGGGAGATCACAGATAAGCCACTTAACTTCTCAACCTCAGTTTCCTCATCTGCAAAATGGAAATAATATTAGTATCTTCCTCCCAAGGTTGTTGTAAGAATCAAATATCGTATATCAAATATTCTGCAAACATTAAAATGCCATGTAAATGTTAACTGGTATTATCAAAGGATCATAAAGGGAATGGACCTCGGCAGCAGGTCCTCTAACTTCCCCATTTTATAGATGTGGAAAATGAGGATCAGAGTTTGTTAAGTTGTCCAAGGTCACATTGTCAGCAGAATGGGTGTGGGATCTCAGTTCTGTGACTCAGATTCTGAATTCTTTCTAGGACTCCTAGGACTGGGGGTTGGCTTCCAAGGATCTGGTGAAGTGGTTGGGCCAGGGGCGAGGCCTGGAGCTGGGACTGGGGCACAGACAGACAGATGTCCCCATTCCTTGAAGAAATTTTTTCCAGCTGTCCATGCAAGACTGAAATAACAGCACGGGCCGAGCTCGCCACCTGGGGGCCACTGAGGAGAAATGCTCTGCCCTGAAGGCTACCAACCTGGAAGGAGAGCAGGCGGCCCCATTTGGCTTTGGCTTGGCTGCCCAGCACTGGGGTTGGATTTTGTAAAACAAATGAACAAACAGGTGAGATTACCAGGCAGCCTTCCTGGGCTCAGTTTCCCCATTCTGCCGGATATTCCAAATGCAAATTAAGATACAGGCTTTTGGGCCATATCTGCTCCCTCCTGGAGATCATAATGAAGAGATATGGAAAGTGCTTGGAGAAACAGAAAAAGAGACAGACAGAGAGAGAGAGAGAGAGAGAGAGAGAGAGAGAGAGAGAGAGAGAGAGAACAGAGACAGAGACAAAGAAAGAGAGATAAAGAGAGACAGACAGAGACAGAGAGCCAGAATGAGAGAGATAGAGAGATAAAGAGAGACAGAAACAGAGAGAGACAGAGAGACAAAGACAGAGAAACAGACAGAGACAGCCAATGATGAAGAGAGACAGAGACAGAGAGACACAGAGACAAAGACTGACAGAGACACAGAGACAAAGACAGAGAGAGACAGATAAAAAGAGACAGAGACAGAGACCTTGCATGGACATATAACCATAGATACACACACACACACACACACACAGCCCTCTCCAGGCTCCCAGGTACTTCTACATCTTTGTAAACATACTCACAGATCCATAAATCTGTCTAGTCAGGTAAAAAAAAAAAAATCACATCTTTGTATAGCCACGTAGCCACAGATAAATTCCCATACACAGCTTTGCACACACACACACACACACACACACACACACACACACAAACCCAAGCTTCAGGAACCCTACCACAGGTACCCCCACACATCCTGGTAGATACACAGACCCATATACCAGCTATAGACAGACGTACAGGTAGATTTCATTGGAGAGACATAAAGCCACAGGCATAGACACACACGCACACAGACATACCCCCTACTCCCCCCAGAACTACAGGCCCCAGGTACACACACTTTTGAATAATGCAGTCAGGTACCTCCATAGCAACAGACTTGCACAGCCCCTTGTACCCTGCCCCCACCCTCACAGACACAGCCCTAGCACTAAGGGAGACCCCCGGATAAATAAATGCCCGAAAACCTGCATATGCACAGACCCCAGAACCATAAATACAACCGTCCTCTCACTCACACATGCATTTGCCTCCGAGGGGAACCGGGGATATTGACTCTAATTACTAAGCAAAGTGGCGTGTGCAATGGAGGGGAACTAGCGAGTGAGTAGAGCGGAGAAAGCTGCAGTGACGGGCACGAGCAGGGCTGGGGGCTGCCAGACGGAGGCAGGGAGAGAATTGCCCATCCAAGACTCCGAGCAAGACTGAGCCACAGCAGCAGCCCGGGGGACCCACAGGAATAGGAGGGGAGGAAGGAAGATCCGTGGAAAGGGGCAGGCTGACCCATGTTTGGTGTGTTGCAGGAACCCTGGAGTCCTAGATCCCAGATATTGGATGACCTGTAGGCCAAGGGAAGATCTATCCTGTCTCAGGTAAGTCACCCACCTCCCCTTCCCACCACACCCTTCTTCTGGCTCTCAGCGACATTCTCCCGGACAATGCTTAGGAAAGGGGGGCAGGGAGGAAAGGAGGTCTGCTTGTGGGGGGCTGATCCCTTTGGCCAACCCTTCCCCACATTCTCAACGTCCCCCTCACGTTGTGGTGGCGTGGCCTGGGCCCTATCTACCTGTATCTCCTCATAGAGGGCAGCAGAAGACCTAGGAAGGGAAATAGCTTTGCCAACTTAAAACCCTCCCTGGCTCTCTGAGAGCCCTCTGTCCCCAGACCAACCCAAACCAGCCCACGATCCCTGGGCTGCAGCCTTAGTCTTCCCCTCAGTCTTGCCTGAGGCCAGGCCTCAGGTTTCTTGCCCTTTTTCTACACTGAAGCTCTAACCATCCCATCCTCAGGTTTCTTGCCTTCTATAATGAAGCTCTAACCTTCTCATCCTCAGGTTTCTTGCCTTCTACACTGAAGCTCTAACCTTCCCATCCTCAGGTTTCTTGTTTCTACATTGAAGTGCTAACCATCCCTTCCCTCAGGTTCTTGCCTCCTACACTGATGCTCTAACCATCCCATTCCACTGCAGCCCAACACCAGAAGAGCAATTTAGTACCATCCCTTCCTTTCTCAGCTATAACCTTGGACTCGAGTCCCTTATTCTCTTTGCCTCAGTTTTTCCGTTTGGAAAATGAATGGGATTAGAGTAGTCAGAGACTCTTCACCTGGAACTTGTTTTATTATTATTTTGATAATGTTTTTTTCAGTATAGATGATTTCCTTTGTAATCCTACATATTTTATTTTACTTTATGCATTTTAAAACATCATTATGAGAAGAGTTCCCTAGGCTTCATCAGGCTGTCTGGTGGGGTTCGAAATACAAAAAGGTGAAGAATCCCTGAACAAGATGATTTCAGGGATCCTTTCAAGCTTTCAGTCTGATACTTCTATGATCTTGCTTGTGCTTGAAATGGATGACTGTCTTTTCTACCCTTCTGGCCAGTCTGTGCCCCATTTTGGAAAAGCTTCCCTCCTTAGGATACAGCCTCCTTGCCCCTGCCTAGGGCTCCATCCCTTCTTCGAGATCCCCTTGGCCAGACAAAAGCCCCGCAGGCCCCTCAGACAGCTGTCACCCAGTCGCTGGTTGTCATGGCAACTGCTGGAGCTGTACCAGTCACCTGTCTGGCTCCTGTGGCCCCGCCCTGGTCAGAGAGCCCCACTGCCAGCAGCAGGAGCCACTTGAGTGCTGGGGCCCAGGTTTCCAGCTGCTACCACCCTCTTCCTCCATTCCACTCCCCCAGGCTCCTCTGTTTTTCCTCATTTTTTCCTCCCCACCCTTGCCCCAATAACTGCATGACCAAAAGAAAAAAAAATGCAAAACTACTAAGTAGAATGCAGAAGAGGGCTCAAAGATTACCAGTTAAGCTCCTTGGTTCTCTGTGGGGTTCCTGATTTTCTGGGGGAAGGAGAGAAAGAGAGGAATCAGCATGAAGGTAAGTAGAGTCACCAAATGTTCTCTGGGAGAACCAAAAGAAATAGAGGGCGAGGATCTGGGTTTGATTTTATTTTCTGACTTTTAATATGTGATCTGAACTACTCATTTACCCCCTCTCCCTGGGGGCCTCAAATTACTCTTCTGAAAAAAAAATGAGGTAAGTGGACTAAAGCAGAGCTTTTTAACCTTTTTTTGTGATATGAGCCCCTTTGATATTCTGGTGAAGCCTGTGGACATTTTCTTGGAATAATGTTTCCAAAAGCATAAAATGAAACATATAAAACAAAAAAGAAGATTTATTTTTATTGAAATAGTTTCCAAAACATTTTTAAAAATAAGTTCATGAATCCCAGTTAAGTATTCGTGGCCTGGATGATCTCCAAAATCCCTCCTAACTCTGAATCTTAAGAACCTATGATGCGGCAGGGTGCAGCTGGAGGGTCAGTGCCTCCACTGCCCAAACAAGTAGAGGGCCTGGGGCTCTAGGGGCCTGGGGAAAGGAATTGCCTGAGAAGGAGAGTGGAACACCAAGTTGCTGCTAATTACAGTTTCTGAGAAAACAGATATAATTACTGCCTCGTGAAGGGTTAATTACCACTAATCGGTCTGGGGAATTAGTCAATTCTCCCTCCTTCATGAAGGCAAAATATTTACCCTCCAGAAACCCCTCTCCTTCCCCCTCCCCCATTCGTTTTCCTTCTTGGGTTTTTGCATTTCCTAATGGAAATAGGGTCCTAATACATGGAAGTAGAAAGGACCAGAAAATCACAGAGTCCTAGCCCCAGAGGTGGAGATCAACTAGTCCAACCCACTTATTCTATAGATGAGCAAACTGATGCTCAGAGAAGAGAAATCTTTTCCCCAAGATCACACACAGCTAATAAGCAACTAAGCTTGGATTCAAATCCAGCCTCTCTGACTCAAAATGCAGCATTCTTTTGACTGTACCATACTGCCATTCACATCATTTACTTGCACATCTGGTAAGGGATAGTGTTGGGATTAGATTCCAAATCAGAATCAAACACTGAATTTTAGAGAGAGGGGACTCCACTGGCCATTTAATCTAGTATCTCATGCATCATGTGATGTATGAGATTCACTCCTCACCTTTTTTAGAGTGCTCACTTTCTAGTGAAGGAGATAAAACCTATCTTTCTCCTTCCTCTCCTTCCCTCCCTTCTTTCCTCACTCTCTCACATGCATCTTTTTTTAGAGACAATTGGGTTTAAGTGTTCACACATATAGTATATAAAGTCAAATTTGAACTCAGGTCCTCCTGACTCTAGACCCGGTGCTCTATCCACTGCATTACCTAGTTGCCCCACCACTCCCACATATGAACAACTGACTTCCTTGTTATTGCCATGAACTTTCAAAAATACATTTTTATTGATAGTTTCTATTTCTCAATGGATTTCTACCTTCTTCCCCTCTCAGAGAGTCATTCCTTATAGCAAAGAATTTAGAAAATAGGGGCAGGAGATAATTCAGCAAAATTAGTCAACATATTGAAAGTCCCATAGTCCCTCTGCTTTGCAAAAAAAAAGTGTGGGTGGAAGATGCCTTCCTTTGGACCAAGCTTGATCACTTTAGTTTCACAGCATTCAGTTTTTATTAGTTATTGTTCTTTTCAGTTCCGTTGCAGTATATTGTTTACCTAGTTCTGCTCTTTTACTTTGTATCAGGTTATCTAAGTCTTCCCATGCTTCTCTGTAGTGATCAGATTCACCCTTTCTTATAATAGTCGTATATCATCATTATTATTATGAAATTGGTGATTTAAATCATGCTGTGTAGGATTCAGGGGAACAAAGGATCACCATATATCTGAATGACCAAGAAAGGCTTCAAGGTGGTGAGACTTAATTTAGTTGGATTTGAACAGGCCAAGATAGAGAGTGGTAGGACCAAAGGAATAGAGGACAATCAACACAATGTGCAGGGTCCCCTTATGGATACTTTATGTTGATAAATTGGTGGTGGTGGTTGTCCTTCATTCTCAAAGAGGATCATAAAATCAGAAAGGTGAATTATATTTAAGTGAGAAATAGTTATGTAGTCACTAGCCTCACTTTCTTCTCCAGAGTCATGTGAGTCCAATGGCCAGATATAGATCAGGATGACTAAAAATGATCTTGAATGCAGGGAGATCTTGGCCTTTTTTTTGGCCATAGAATGTAAAATATATTTTTTCTGGTTTTATTTATTTTTTCCCCAGTTACATTCAAAACAAAAAAAAATTTACATTTGTTTCTAAAATTTTTGAATTCTAGGTTCTTTTTGTTATCTCCACCCATAATTAAGAAGCCACTTGTGAAGTTATGCAAAATTTTCCATAAAAATCAAGTTGTTAAAAAGCATAGATCTCAAGAAAAATTAAATTAGAGAAAGAGAAAGAAAGAAAGAGAGACACAGAGAGAGACAGAACACACAGAGAGAGAGAGAGAGAGAGAGAGAGAGAGAGAGAGAGTGCTTCAATATCTATTCAGACACAATTAGTTCCTTTTCTGGGTATGGAGAGGATTTTTTATCATAAGTCAATCATGGATAATTATATTACTGAGAATAGCAGTAATTTATAGTTGGTCACCCACCACCACCACCACCATTGTTATTACTTTATATTCAGTATATTTCACTTTGTTTGAGTTCATGGAGGACTTGACAGATTTTTTTTTAATTCCTGAAAACATCCTGCTCCTCATTTCCCATAGAATAATAATATTCCATCATAAACACACATATTATTGAGCCATTCCCTAATTAATGGGCATCCCCTCAAATTCCAATTTTTTTTGCCTTGAAAAGAGAGCTGCTGTGAGTAATTTTTGTACCTATAGGTCATTTTCCTTTTTTTTTTTTTTTTTCAATCTCTTTTGGTATTCATGCTAAGTGGTTGGTGTTGTTAGAGATCTTGGCCTTTTTGAGTTAAGATATTCTCCAGGTGTCAGTTTGATTTAGACAACACCTATTCAGTGATTAAGGCTAGATAAGAAAGGAAGCAAAGTAGGTAGGATAGGGCCATGAATATCTATGTCCTTAGAATTGATTCTCTTACTACTTGATTGACCTGAGGCAAATTTCTTTCTTATTTTTAATTTGATTTCTTTGTAAAATGAGGAGACTGATCTAAATTATCCTAGATAGATGCCTTCTAGCTTTAAATCCTAAAGTGAATGAATGCTGTGTATATCATGATATCGAGGGCAAGGATATTCCCTTTTACTGACTTGTTTCTAATTTTGTATCATTCTCATCTGAGACAGACCTTTATCTAGTTCTTTAATATCTTAGAAGAACCAGTGTTGGATGGATGGGCCATCCATCTATTCATCCATCCATCATTCCTTGTTCTTATTACTTATTATTCTTCTCTCCTCTGCTATTACCTAGGTCCTCTGTGCCATGTTTATGTTCCTTCTCATGCTTCAGCCTGTTAATGTCCATGATGTGGCTTCCTACTGCTCTTTAGGTAATTGGTTATTTCATTTTTTCAAGATTAAAATGTTTCATTATTCCCAACCATACAACGTCTCACTGAGAGACTATGGGTATGAAAACAATGGACTATGGCAGTAGTGAGCTTTATGAGGTTACTGGAAATTGTGTCATTTCCTAAATATTGTCCAGCCTTATCTCCTCTTCCTCAGTCTTTCCCTGCTGCCCAGTTCATTTGCTGCACCTGTCCAAAACTAATATTCTATAGACTCTTCATTCAATTGTATAACAGAATCTGGACAACAGGCATTTTTTTAATCCACTATGTTGTCTCAGTACCGGAATGGTTGGATCAAGATGATGTAATTAGTTTTAGATGTGTTGAGTATGAGCTACCAGTGAGCTATATAGGTAGAGAAATCCTTGAAGCAGTTGGGAATGTAAAACTCTCAAAGATCTGGATTTTGGAGCCAATTGCATCCTTTTCCACACAGATATTAAAATCACATAAAACTTCATGGCAAGGGGCAGCTATGTGGTACAGTAGATAGACTGGCTCTGGAGTCAGGAAGACTTGAGTTCAAATCTGACCTCGGACACTTAAATATCTGGGTAACCCTAGGCAAGCCACTCAACTCCAATTGCTTCCTCCTCTTCCCTTCAAACAGTAACAACTTTGTGGCAAACACAAATAAGTCTTTAAAAAAGAGATCTCATCAACTGAGAAATACCTAATTAGCTAAGATGTTCATCAGTGTCCATTCTGTGGATCAGTGGAAAGAATACCAGATATGAAACCAGAAGTTCTGTTTCTGCCAACTTGGACAAATTACTAACTCTGCTGGGCCTGTTTCCTCATCTGTAAACTTCAGCTCTGAATGTCTTGTGTATGTCCTGAATTGCATTTACATAATCCGCCCCCCCCCCCACCAAAGTAAACTCTTTGGGAGCAGGGACTGTTTTTATTTTGTGTCCTAATCACTTGGAACAATGCTAGTACATGGTAAGTATCTATTAAATGCTTGTTGGGGGATTGTAAATTTGTAGATGGATTGAACTGACCTTAAGGTCCCTTCCAGCTCTAAATTTATATCTATGACCTCCTTCCTCTCTGTGGAGAAGCTCACTTCTGACTTGACTGAGAAAATAAAAGCCATCTGTTATGAGATCTCTCTCCTTCCCTAGCCACACCATATCCCCCATTCTCCTCTCCTTTTCTTTACTCAGAGAAAGAAGAGGCCCCTCTTGCCAAGGCTGGGGTCCTCTATTTGTGCCTGTGATCCCGTCACCTCCCATCTCTTCTAAGAGCATGCCTCATCAATCTTTCTTTCTCTCATCTTCAGTCTCTCTTTATCCTCTTCTTCTTCCCTGCTGCCTACAAACATGCCCGGACCTTCTTATTCTTTAAAAAAAGAAAAAAAAAGTTCACTTGACCCTGCCTCTCCCTCAATCTATTGTCCTGTATGTCTTCCTCCTTTCACAGCCAACTCCTAAAAAAGAATCAGGATTCTTTGCCTATATTTGCTCCCTTCTTGCTCATTTTTCAGCCTTTTGCAATCTGGTTTTTCATATTGCCAATGGATTGAAACTGCTCTTTCCTGAGGTTACCAACTGCTAAACCCAAAGGCTTTTTCTCAATCCTCAACCTACGTGACTTCTGGGTAGCTTTCGACACTGTCAGTCTCCTTTTCCTTGATGCCTTCTCCCTTGCTTTCTGTTAACATGGCTCTCTCTTGATTTTCCTCCTACCTTTCTAACAGTCTCCTTTGCTGGATCATCATCCATCCCCAAACCACCCACATGTGGGGGTCCCCTCCAAACTCTCTCCTAGACTCTTTTCTCTCAATTGGTAACCTCATTAGCTCCTATTACACTCCATATAAATAAAAATGATAATGATAATATCTAACACTCAAACATTTCTAAAGTATTCTATGTTATCTCATTTGCTCCCCCATTGTAAAATAAGTGAACTGAATTTGAGAGTTTTAAATGACTTGCCCTGAATCACCCAACTAATATCTAAAACAGGAATCAAACTTGGCTCTCCCAAGCTACAAGTACACCATTCCACCATCCCAAATCTATTTAGTTCTAATCTCCCTTTCTCACTTGGAAAATGGGTATTATAATAATAGTACTTACTTCTTTATTATAAGTTATAAATTGTTATAAGGATCAAATATGGAAGCATGCTACTTGGCAAATTTTAGAGTGGATAGAAACGTTAGTTACTGTTACCGCTACTATTGCTACTATTGCTGCTATTTAGAATATGAGGACCTTCTTTGCCAATTAGCATCAATGTAACCTTAGCAAACCCCCTCCACCTCTCTGGATTTCTGTTTGCTAGGCTGTAAAATCAGAGGATTAGATTGTTATTCAATTCCAACTCTTCATGAGAAGGGGTTTTCTTGGCAAGGATACTGGAGTGGATTGTAATTTCCTTCTCCAATTCATGTGACAAATAAGAAAATTGAAGTAAACAGAATTAAGTGACTTGTCTAGGGTCACACAGCTAGTTAAGTGTCTGAGGTCAAATTTGAACTCAAGACTTCCTGACTCCAGGTCTGGCACCTTATCCACTGCACCACCTAGTTGTTCCAGGATTATTCTAAACTCTAAGGTTCCTTCACACCTATATGATCATAAGTATCTTTTTACCCTTACATACCTTCTGTCTTCTGGTGTATAATAATTGTAAAGGGTTTAGCACAGTGCCTAGCACATGGTAAGCACTATATAAATAAATGTTAGCTAGTTCTCTCTTTGCCACTCCCCTATTTTCCCCTCCTCTCTTCCCTCTTTTATTCTCCCCTTTCTTCCTTTTCTCTCCTTTCTCTTCCCTTCCTTTTTCTCTTCTTTCCCTTTCTGTCTCTGTCTCTGTTTCTGTCTCTTTCTGTCTCTGCATCTCTTGTTTCTGTCTGTCCCTGTCTCTGTCTCTGTCTCTCTATCTCTATCTCTCTGTGTGTGTCTGTCTCTGTTTCTTTCTCTATAAAATCATCAGTATCTTTTTTTTTTTCTTATATTCCTTCTATCTTCTGGTATAATAATTATAAAAGGTTTAGCACAGTGCCTGGCACATGGTTAGCACTATATAAATAAATGTTAACTAGTTCTTTCTCTCTCTCTGCCCTTCCCCTCTTTTCCACTCTTCTCTTCTCTCTTTTCTTCTCCCCTTTCCGCCTTGCCTCTCCTTCCCTCCAGTCCCCTCCCTCCCTTTTTCTCTTCTTTCTCTCTGTCTCTCTTCTCTCTCTCTCTCTTCTTTCTCTCTGTCCTATCTTTCACTCTTTCCCTCTCCTTCCCTCCTTTCCTCTCTATCTCTTTCTCCTCTCTTTCTGAATCTGTTTCTCTCTCTCCGCCCCCCTCCTCTCTTCTCTCTTTCTCTCTCTCTCTCTCTCTCTCTCTCTCTCTCTCTCTCTCTCTCTCTCTCTCCCCTTCCCCACTCCTGTCTCTCTCTTCTCTCTCTCCATCTCTCTGTCTCTGTCTCTCTCTGTCTCTGACCAAGAGGAGATGCTGGCCTGCTTTTCAGTCCCTCTTTCTGCCACCACCACTTGGCAACTGTCTTTCCCCCTTTAAAATTCATTTGATGCTTTGCAGAGCCATGTTGCTGTCATCTGTAGCATTCCCTCTCCTCCCTGATGAATTCAATACTTAGCTCATGGTTTTCTTTTGTACCCCAGCTCCCGCTCTTTCATACATGCTGGCCCCCCAATTATAATTTTTCTCAACTCCCATGACCCAAGTCTCCAATCTACCTCACCACTACATAGAAAAAGCCACGCCTCCAATGCCTTTCCCTCTCCCCCTACTCCTAGGTCACCACCCCTTTCCCCATAACTCAGCTGAAGTTGTTCAGGTGCTGGAGTTCCTCATTCCAGCTCTCCTGATTCCCCTCCCTCTCCATTTGTAATTGCTCTTTTCCTCCTCAATTTACCTTGTATTTACTTACCTGTGTACATAAGGCATTACAAAAATGGCCTATTTTCCAGTTCCTCATACACCACATTCCATCTCCCACCTCAATGATTTTACACTGTTGCCCCTCCCTTCCCACCTCTTACCCCCCAAATATGTCCCCTCCTCACCTCTGCCTCTTAGAACCCGGGGCTTCCTTCACAGCTCAGCTCAAGTGCTGTCCTCTCTATAAAGCCCTTCCACATTCCCCCAAGTCCTGATATCTCTTCTTCCCCTAATTATCTTGTATTTCTCTTTTTGTTCACAAGTTTCATGGCAAAATTAGTGGAGCCAGGAAGACCTATGTTTCAGTCCTGACTCTGACAGAGACTGTCTGTGTGACTAGAGGTCAGTCACATAACTTTTCTATGACACAGGCAACTCTGAAAGACTTTTAAGTTGAAGAGAAGGTTCCAGTGTGCCCTGGTAGAGAGGGTTTCCTTTCCTAAGAGGACCTAAACTTCTTAAATCAGAGGTTCAGCCTCTACCTCCTATATTTTTTTTGTTCACTTATATTGTATATATTTTTCCCAGAGGACCTAAACTCCTTAAATCAGAGATTCAGCCTCTACCCCTTATATTTTTTGTTCACTTATATTGTATATATTTTTCCCGGAGGATTGCGAACTCCTTGAAGGCAGGCCCAGTTTATTTTTCTTTTTTCTTTGTTTTTGAATCCCTAGTGCTTTGCACATGGGAGTCACTTAAAAATTTGTTCAGTGGCACTAAACTATAGATATTGTGTGAAAGTTGCAAAGAAGACAATTTAGGATTGTGTAATAAAACTCTTTCTAACTATTAATGGTAGCAGTTGGTGTGGAGCCATAGTGCATAGAACATCAGCCCAGAGTCAGGAGGACTCATCAGGAGGACTGAGGACACTTACTAGCTGTGTGATCCTGGAAAAGTCATTTAATCCTGTTTGCCTCAGTTTCCTCATCTGTAAAATAAACTGGGGAAGGAAATGGTAAACCATTCCAGTATCTTTGCCAAGAAAATCCCACATGGGGTCACATAAAGTGTCAAACACGACTGAAATGACTGAACAACAATTAGAGTTCTCTCAAAATGCTATAGGCTACCTCAAGAAGCAATAAATGAGACCTCTCTACATAGGTAAACATTTACTTTGTTGATGTGAAAACAAAAGATGTCAGTACAATTTCCTTGGAGAGGTCTTCAAACCAAAGTTGGGGCACTGGTCACGTGTATCGTAGAAGTAATTCTTGTAAGAGTAGAGATTGAACTCAGTTGTCTCTGAGGCCCCTTCAATTGTTGATTTCATGATTCTATGGACTTGGAGGTTGAATCCCTAAATTCATTGGAAGAGCAGAAGGATTTCCTTTGGCAACAAGGGCCTTGTTAAGGATGGAGAGCATCATTGGTAATAGACCCAGTGAGCAGAGTTGAGATTCCCTCTACCTCCATTCAGCTGCATGAAGCAGTGGGTCATGAGCTCAATCTTGGACTGGGATTTAGTAAGACTTAAGTAGCAATAGAACAAGAAAGCTAAGTATTTGAGAGTGGTTAACTATGGGATTAAAATCAGGGAAATAGGAAAGTAAAACTAGAGCTGGGATGATGGCCTAGGAAAGTACTGAGGGGATGGAGCTAGAAGTCAAGGTAAGAGTAGAAGGACAAACAATGGGGTTAGGAGAAGGGAGGCATGGGAAGGGTGGACCCAGAGGAATTCTGGCCAAGGCTTCTTTCCTATTGGGAGATGGCCTTGCCTCCCCTCACTTGGACCCTCTTCATTATTAAACCTCCTTAACCAAACTTGGCAAGGCTGGCTGACCTCCGGGATAAGATCTTTTTCAGCCCTGAAGTGCTGAACATTCATCCAAAGAAGTGGGTGTTGAGCAATATCCTGGGACCAGGAATCTCAGCCAATTTCTCTCTGTCTCTCTGTTTGTATATGTTTTTGTCTCTGTCTCTGTCTGTCTCTCCCCCTTCCTCCCTTTCTCAATGTCTCTGTCTCTAACTCTGTCTCTCTTCTTCTTCTTCTCCTCCTCCTCCTCCTTCTCTTCCTCTTCCTCCTCCTCGTCCTCCTCCTCCCTCTCTCTCTCTGTTCCCTTCCACTCTATTTCTTCTCTCCTCTTCTCTCTCCTTCTCCTCCTCCTCTTTTTCCTTCTCCTTTTTCTTTCTTCTCCTCCTCCACATCCTTCTTCTCCTCCTTTTGTCTCTGTCTCTGTCTGTCTTTCTATCTCTATCTGTCTCTATCTTTCTCTCTGTCTTTCTCTATGTGTCTCTCCACTCCAGCTCCAGCTCCATGTCTGGATTACCTGTTCCTTCTAAGTATCCTAGCTACTGACTTGGTTTAGAATGGTTGGGAGTCAGGCTAAGTCTGGTGGAGAGAGCACCCATTCCTTCATTTGCATAGCCCAGGAGTGGGCAGGAAGCAGATTTCATTCTGGTTTTCATTCACTCAGTCGACAAGCATTTAGGGGGAGATAAGGACAACTTGATGGGGACTTATGACAAAACTACCAGATTCCTGAGGTTTTCCCTGGCTTTGTGTCTGGATCAAAGGACAGAAAACTGGAAGGAACCTTAGAGTTCTTCCTCATCTCCTTTTATAGATGCAAAAGGTGAGATCTAAAGAAGGGAAGGAATTTGACAAAGAGTAAATGACAGGGCTAGGGTTCAAGCTGGACTCCAAACCCAGTCTCCTTTTTCTGAATATATCCTGCTTTTACTCCCCCCCCCCCCAGATATTTAATTGCTTTTCCTGGAATTATTCTCCCTAAGAAACGCAATCATATGTTTTTGATTCCTTTGTCCTGAATTCATCTGGTGAGCATTCAGGCAGCCTTTTGAGGGAAGGAGAACAGAGGCAAGACAGGGTGGGAGTGAGGGGCCAGGAACTGAATCTCTAGGGAACCAGTCTATGATGAGATGGGGGAGGAGGAACAGACACAGCTCCAATTCCACAGGGCTTTACAATGCCTCCCTTCTCTTTGCTGAGACCAGTAATGGAAAAAAAACCTCTGCCTGATGTCAAAAGGTCTTTTGCCTCTTGGCTTAGGAGCTGCTCGTTCAAATGAAATGGAACTATTAGATTAGATAATTGCTAGAGTCCTTTCCAGCTCTAGGCTGTTAGCTGCACAAATGCGCGCTGTATATAAAGTTCAGTGTCACTATGGGGAGAGATTTAAAGTCCTGCCTTCATGTAACTCCTAGTCTAATATTTTTTTAAAAATCCCTGACTCTCTAAGCTAGAAGGAGCATGAGAAGATATCTAGAATGATTCATGCTTCTCAAAAAATTCCCTACATAACACAACCAACAGTTCTCATTATCTTGGCTTCCAATGTCATGAACTTGATGGAAATTGCTCTCTCGGTGGTCACCAATGATCCATGAATCCCTAAACCTGTGGCTTTTTCTTAGTCCCCTTTCTTTCTTGATCTCAGCATCATTTCACACTGTTGACCACCCTGTCTTTCTGGATACTCTCTGTTCTCTGGGTTTTCATAAATTGGAAGGGAACTCCAACTCTAAATCTAAGGACTGTGCTAGTTGTCCACCGAGGCCCCTTCCAACTCTTAAATTCTTAGTTCTGTGACATCTTCTAATTCTTCCTCCTGACAGTTAAGAAAAATAAAGTAGAGAGGGAGCAGAATGGCCTAGAAAGGGAGTAACTTACCCAACATCACACTGCTGGTAAGTGGCAGACCTGAAATTCAAATCCAAGTCATCTGATTTGAAAAGGAGCAAGAAGGATTCTGGAACCCCTCTCTGAATCATGGATGCATCTTATCAGGTAAAACCCATAGTCAGAGAGGACAGATTGCTAGACATATGTACATGATGGCCTCTGATCTCTGACTAGGGCTGTCTCCTTCTATCCCTGTGCATCTGATCATCTTCAATTCTAGTCAGAAATCCAATTCCCCCACCCTCCCTTTCTGCCTCCTCCCAGAACCCCAGCAGACAATGGAAATAAAGTTTATGTCCCCAGCTCAGATACTCTGGCCTTTGATTTTCATTTCTGGATATTGGTGGTTTTTCCAGAACCCAAGAACAGAAGGAGCTCAAAATAACTGGTTTACTAAAGCTGTTCAGCCATGGGGTTCCGGCTCAGGGAGCCAGGGAAGGGGAATTATTTCAAGAGCTGAAAGAAACCTCAGAGGACTTAATTCGACCTATGTCTGAGCAAGACCACCCATTCCCCCAGCATCTCTGACAAATAGGCTATACTTGGACACCTTGCATCCACTATCTCCCAAGGCAAGCCAGTCTATTTGGTGACATATCTAATTGTTAGGAAGTCCTTTCCTTATATTGAGCAAAAAGAAGTTTCTCTGAAGTTTTTCTCTTTGCTCTTGCCCTCTGATGCCCAGAACCAGCCTCTTTCATATGGCAATCTTTCAAATTCTGGAGGACAGCTCTGTCTCCCCCCCACAATTTTTCTTTTCTTCAAAGACTAAATAAATATCTCCAGTTCTTTCTACTAATCCCCAGATGACATCCAGCCCTCTCACCATCCTGATTGCTCTTCTTTGGATTCATTCCAATTTGTCACCACTTGCACTAAAATGTGGTGACCAGAACAAAACAGAACTCTAGAAGTGGTCTAACTTCTCCCTAGGTATCCCCTACTACAGGCCCTGGGAGACACCATCACCCAGCCTCCAGATGTGCCTTTTATATCCCCATCTTGTTCAGAGATCCTAGATCCAGTGGCAGCTGTGCCTTCCCCATCCCCTTCCCACTCTCTTACTCTGGGGTGCTCCCAGGAGGCAGCAGCAGAGGCAGGCAGTTATAATGGAAAGAGCACTGGATTTGGAGTCAAAAGACTAATTAAAGCATTTAACAGGATTTAGAGCTGGAAGAGACTTTAGCTAATCCAAATCTCCCCCCACCCCACTTTTATTCATTTATTTGTTTTTGACAGATGAAGGAACTAAGGTCCAGAGAGAAGTAACTTTCCTAAAGTAGGATCTTTCCCAAAGGATTTGTGTTCTAATTATGGTTCTGCTACTTACTGCTTGAGTGTACAAATCACTTCTTTCTAGTCCTCAGTTTCCTTTTCTATGAAATGAGAAGTTTAAATAAATTGATCCTTAACACTTCTCCTAGTTCTGCCTCCAAAACCATGTGTTCAGAAGCTATATCCTTGACTGGCAAGAGAGCGAAAAGAGAGATTTTTAGTAAAGGTCCAAACTGAACAGCAATCCTTTCTACTTTTCTCCATATTCCAGGACCTCTATACTCATGGAGACCGGCTCTAACCTCAAGGACTGACCTAAAAGGCCATCAACTCTTTTGGATCACTGAACATACCTACAAACCAAAGAAAAGATGACCCTTTTGGGTCAGCCCTGAGAGCAGACTCTGCCTATGTGAGCTCAGGACCACTTGAAATATAGCAATAGTGTGAAAGAGAAAATTTAGAACTGCAAAGTACTTTAGTGCTCATCTAATTCAGCCCTCCTCCCATTGCATAGAGGAGGAAACTGAGACCAAGGAAAGTGAACTGATTTGCCCATGAACCCTACAGTTAATAAATGTTGATCCGAGATGCAGATTACTCTAATTCCAAATGTGGCTCTCTTCCCTTACAGAAAGGCTGTGGCTCAGGCAGCAATGCCAACAGTGATTTGTCCCTCGTTGCCAGTCTTCTGGCATGTGGGGGGAAGCCCAGAGGTCCCCAAGGTGATCACTGCCATGAAACAGCCTCAACTCTAGCCCTGGGTTAAAATCAGTTATTCCAGGGAGAGACTGAATTCAGTCAGGCCTCCTCTGGGTAGAATGGAGGTGGTCTCCTGCTGTTATTAAAAGAAAATCCTGGTTTGCCCTCACCCTGGTCAATTAAAGGCAACTCAGGAAATAAGATAAAAGGAGTTTACTGGCACCCCAAAGCATCAAACAGTTGGAGTGGGGCTGCTGCCAAATTCCATCTTCAAGCTGCTTTTATTAGGAGTAAAACAATTTACATTTGAGGGTAAAACAATCCAGATTGGTAGACCTTTTTGATGAGGAGGTAGGATTAGTGTCTCCTTAGCTTCTCCCCTGCTACAGAATCATTGGGAGAGGGGATTAGCCCTCAAGTGATGGGGTTAGCCTGAAAAAAAAATGGGATTAGTTCTAAATACAGGCTGGTTGAGCACTATACTCAAAAGTTGTGCAAGGTTACAAAACACGGGGATCACTCAGACTGATTCAGTCCCAATGTCTGGCTTTGGATAATCCTGCTGTTGGTGCTAACTATGCTCATGATGCAGTCCCACAATCAGACCTATATAGTTTTTCTATCCTCAACTGCATCGTCCTAATCTCTGTAGTTTGTGCCAAACCTATTTGAGTAAGCATTAATGTCTATAAATTAGGCGATTTAAACTTGCTACAGGAAAGAAGTCTACTTTGGTTATGAGTATTACAAAATCATATAAAAGTCATAATCTTATGCTTCCTTCAATGTCATAAAAGTTAAATAAATTTAGTTAAACTGAGTTATAATTTCATGTATTCCCTGAGAGCAACCTTATTAAATAGGCTCTAAAGATAAGCTAAAAGCAGCAAGTTGATACAGTGAACAAAGGGTCCAGCTTGAATTCAAATCTAAACTCATATATTTACTAGCTGTGTGACCCTGGGCAAGTCATTTAACCCTATTTGCCTCATTCTCCTCATCTGTAAAATAAACTAGACAAAGAAATGGAACACCACTCTTAGTATCTCTGGCAAGAAAACTTAAAAAGAGATCATAAAGAGAATGGCATAATTGAAAAACAATTAAACAACAAATAGGTAGATTAAATCAGATTACAGATTAAACCACTTAGCGGGCTCTCTATATACTCATTTGAGAGGGGAAATTTATATATTGCTGTCAATGGAACAGAGAGTCTCTAACCTCTGCGTAGCCCAAACCAAAGATTAGGGACAGGAGAGTCAGGAATCAAACAGAAGTTTAATTTGGAAGTGAGGGAAACAGCTTGCAAGCAGGGACACGTATTGGAACCCCACCCCTAATGAGAGGGACACGAGGCAGTGTGAGAAGACCTCAATTTATACCAATGACTGCACAGTGAGCTGTCACCCTGACAATGAGGAATAACAGCAACAATGTGACAAATTTGTTTCATAGCAGAGCTTCATTACCAGAATACGGATCAAAGCAATACAATAATTATATGAAACAATTCTGGGAATTTGCTGTGGCTTAGCTCATCCAGATGATGAGTGCAAATGGTTTTGCCAAGCACAAGGCACAGCTTGCTCGTTGTGCCTTAGCTTTGGAAAACAGGGTGTTTCCTAATATTTTGGCATTTTCCTCTTTTGACCAAAGAGAGTAGGTCTAAGAGAACCCCTACTCTTCAGGCCAATAAAGAAGAAGCTAGTATAAGATGAGAAACCAGTTGGACCAGGACAAGATGTTGCCCAGCAGCTTTAGTTCCTTAAGAGGACCTACTGGGGAAGTGTGTCCCAGATATCATTGCTAGGCACTGTTTTCTTGAAAGCAAAAAAGAGAGGGAGATCAGCCAAAGTGAAGGGGAGAAATTGCCAACATATGCTTGAGTCAGGGATTTGGTGGTTGGACACATAACAAAAGGGAAGAGAAAAAAAAACTAGGATGGTATATATAGCCCTGATCCAGAATCTTGGGACAGCTGTCTCATCTGGGTGTCAGCTGCTTCTGAATCCATACTAGGTAAACTTTAGCTCCCCAGAGAGTTCTCTTGTTCACTCAGGAGCAGGGGCTTCCTTAAGATGATCCAAAAGTCCACATCCACAAGTCTGGCAACTGTGGGAGCAGTCATTAAGACCTAATAGGAGTTCTTTGAGAAAACTCCTTGTATCAGTCTTTGAATCTTTTTGTTCAACATAACATAGGTTCTTGATTAAGAATCTCTAAACAGCACATAGAGATGGTCCAATTTCCCACCCATGCAGAGTTAAGTTCAAACTCAATAAGGTTTTTCCCATAATACTTATGATGGCATAAATACATTAAGTTAGGTACAGATGAAACTACTAAGAGGTTCACAATGGACTAGTTTTGAGAAGAGGAGATTTACTTGTCACCAAGGTAACCAAGAAAACTTAAACATAAACACTGAAACAAAACACTGAAGCAATACAATAGTTATCACCAATATTAATTGACATCAAGTGTTCTGGTATTCTAGTGATCCATTCTCAAAATCCATTTAACCAAGACATTTTGAATCCCAGATGTCTCATTTTTCCTAGATATCTTTTCTTGTATAATGTGCTTATTCTCAGTACAACTCTAAAAGGAGTTTTGCTTCTTTGGTACCAAATCTAGAAATTCCTAGATAATTTTTCTAGTAATATCATTTAAATTTGGCTTTCTAATTTTGAAATTTTAGAGAATTTCATTTTATATACCATTTGCTGTCTCTATCCTTACCTTAATTCTGTATCTTATATAAGAACCTTTTAAAAATTTATGAGAGTCCAACTATAAAATGAGCTCTTCTATCTTAAAATTATCAGATACTTTAAAAATAGGAAAATAATTTCATTTTCTTTACTATTATCCACATAATTTATGTCTAACTTCCTTAATCCTAATTAATAAATTCATAATCCATTTTTGAGAATTTAGTACTAAAATACTCAAAGCCTGAATTTTCATGACAGATAAATTTGGAAGCCAATCATACACATCTATATATAAGGTTTTTTTAAAACATTCATTTATTTAAAAAATTGATTCTAAATTTTCTCTTTCCCTTTCTTGCCTCCCCACTCCTTGAGACAGTAAGCAATTTATTACAGGTTATATATGTTCAGTCATGCAAAACATAATATCATGTTAGTTATGCCATGAAAGAAGACACAGACCCAAATGAAAAAAACACACACAAAATACAAAAAGTGAAAAATAATATGCCTAATGTGCATTCAGACTCCATAAGTTCTTTCTTTGGACATAGAGAGCATTTTTCATCACAAATCCTTTAGAATTGTCTTGGATCATTGTATTGCTGAGATTAGTTAAGTCATTCACATTTATCACCACAGTATTGCTGTTGCTATATATAATTTTCTCTTGATTCTGTTCAGTTCAATTTGCATCAGTTCATATGTGTCTTGCAGATTTTTCTGAAATCTGCCTGATCATCATTTTGTTATAGCACAGATATTCTACTATAATCATATACCCCAGCTTGTTCAGCCATTCCCCAATTGATGGAATTGGGGAATTCTTTCAATTTTTAATTTTCTGTTACCACAAAAAGAGGTTTTATAAATATTTTTGTACAAATAGGCCCTTTCCTACTCTTTAAACAAAATCTCTTTGGGAAACAGACTTAGTAGTGCTACTGATGTGTCAAAGAGCATAAACGATTTTATAGTCTTTGAGTATAGTTCCAAATGTCTCTCCACATCCCCTTCAACATTTATTATTTTCCTTTTTTGTAGTATTACCCAATCTGATATGTGTGAGATGCTTGAGTTATTTTCATTTTCATTTTTCTAATTAAAGATTATTTAGAGAATGTTTTTTCATATGACCATAGATTGATTTTTTTCAACTGAAAACTCTCTGATAATATCCAAAATGCTTTTCTTCTTTTTAAAATGGCATTTTCCCAAATACATGCAAAGGTGGTTTTCAACATTCACCTTTGCAAAAGCTTGTGTCCAAATTTTTCTCTTTCTTCTTCTCTCCCTCCCTAAGACAGCAAGCAATTAGATATAGGTTAAACATGTGCAATTTTTCCAAACATATTTCCATAATCATCATACTATACAAGAAACATCAGGCCAAAATGGGGGGGGGGGGAACATGAGGAAGAGAAAACAAACAACAATGACAAAAAGATGAAAATACTATGTTTTGATCCACATTCACTCTCCAAAGTTCTCTCTCTGGAAGCAGATGGCACTTTCCAAAACAAGTCTAATGGAATTGCCTTTAATTACCTCATTGTTGAAAAAAGCCAAGTCCATCACAGGTGACCATCATATAATCTTGTTGTTGCTTTGTACAATGTTCTCTTGGTTCTACTCACTTCACTTAGTACCAGTTAATATAAATCTTTCTAGTCTTTTCTAAAATCAGCCTGCTTGTTGTTTCTTATACAACAGTAATATTTTATTACATTCACATACCAAAACTTTCAGCTATTCCTCAGCTAATAGGCATCCACTCAATTTCCAGTTCCTTGCCACTACAAAAAGGGCCACTACAAACATTTTTACACACGCAGGTCCCTTTCTCTTTTTCATTACCTCTTTGTGATACAGACCCAATAGAGACACTGCTGGATCAAAGGGGATGCACAGTTTGATAATTCTTTGGACATAGGTCCAAATTGCTCTCCAGAATTCTTGGATCAGTTCACAACTCCACCAGTAATGCATTAATATCCCAATTTTCCCCCACACAAAAAAAGTTACCATTACTGTTTCCTGTCATGTTAGCCAATCTGAGAGGTGTGAGTTGTACTTCAGAGTTGTCTTAATTTGTATTTCTCTAATCAATAGTGATTTAGAACATTTTTTTATATGACTAGAAATGACTTTAATTTCTTTGTTTCTTTCTTTCTTTTTTTGCTGAGGCAATTGAGGTTAAGTGATTTGCCTAGGGTCACACAGCTAGGAAGCATTAAATGTCTGAGGTCAAATTTGAACTCAGATCCTCCTGACTTCAGGGCCAATGCTCTATCCACTGTACCATCTAGCTGCCCTGACTTTAATTTCTTTATCTGAAAATTGTTCATATCCTTTGACCACTTAATCAATTATGGAATGGCTTGAATTCTTATAAATTTGAGTCAATTCCATATATATTTTGGAAATGATGCCTTTGTCAGAAATGCTGCCTGTAAATTTTTTTCTCCAGCTTTCTACTTACTTTCTAATCTTGGTTGCATTAATTTTGTTTGTGCAAATCCTTTTAAATTTAATGTAATAAAATTATCTATTTTGTATTTCATGATGTTCTCTAGTTCTTCTTTGGTCATAAATTTTTCCCTTCTTCACAGGTCTGAGAGGAAACTATCCCTTATTCTCCTAATTTGTTTATAGTGATCATCCTTTATGTCTAAATCATGAACCCATTTCTTCCTTATTTTGGTATAGGGTGTTAGATGTTGATCAACAGTTAGTTTCTGCCATACTATTTTCCAGTTTCCCAGAAATTTTTGTGAAATAATGAGTTCTGATCCCAGAAGTTGGAGTCTTAGGGTTAATCAAAAATTAGATTATTATAGTCAACCTGACATTCCATTGATCCACTAACCAGTTTCTTATCCAGTATCAAATAGTTTTGATGATCACCACTTTATACTATAATTTTATGTATGGTACAGCTAGGCCTTTATTTGCATTTTTCATTAATTCCCTTAATATTTTTGACTTTTTTAAAAAATGAATTTTGCTATTTTTTTCTAGCTCTAAAAAGTAATTTCTTAGCAGTTTGATTGATATGGAATTGAATAAGTAGGTTAATTTAAGTAGAATTGTCATTTTTATTATATTAGCTCAGCCTGTGCATGAACACTTGATATTCTTCCAATTGTTTAGAATAACTTTTTTGTGTGAAAAGTGATTTGTAATTGTATTCATATAGTTCCTGGCTTTGTCTTGACAGGAAGACTCCCAAATATTTTATATTATCTACAATTATTTTAAATTGGATTTCTCTTTCTATCCCTTGCTGCTGGGCTTTGTTGGTAACATATAGAAATGCTGATGATTTATGTGGGTTTATTTTCATTTCTGCAACTTTGCTAAAGTCACTAATTGTTTCTAGTAGTTTTTAGTTGATTCTCTAGGATTCTCTAAATATACTATCATATCATCTGCAAACAATGAGTTTTGCTTCCTCATTACCTCTTCTAATTTCTTCAATTTCTTTATCTTCTCTTATTGTTAGCTAACATTTTTAGTATAATATTGAATAATAGTGGAAATAATGGACAACCTTGTTTTACCTTAATCTTATTGGGAATGCTTCTAGCTTACCCCCATTACATATAAGGCTTGCTGATGGTTTTAGATAGATGCTTTTTCAAGGAAAATTTCATTTATTCCTAAGCTCATCAATGTTTTTTAATAGGAATGGGTGTTGTATTCCGTCAAATGCTTTTTCTGCATCAGCACCATATTTGTGCCACAAAAGGAATTTTATAGGATTCCTTTTCCTATTTTTCTGAATATTTTATGTAGTATTGGAATTAATTGTTCTTTAAATGTTTCATATTCATTGTTCTTTATATTTGGTAGAATTCACTTGTAAGCTTATCTGGCCCTAGAGATTTTTTTGTAGGGAGTTCATTAATGTGTTTAATTTCTTTTTCCAAAATGAGACCATTTAAGCATTTCCTCATCTGTCAACTCGGGCAATCTATATTTTTGTATGTATTCATCCATTTCATTTAGATTGTCAGACTTATTGGCATACAATTAAGCAAAATTGTAGCTTTATAGCAAAATTTCTTCTAATTATTGCCTTAATTTCCTCTTCAGTGGTGATAAGTTAACTCTTTTCATTTTTGATACTGGTAATTTGATTTTCTTCTTTTCTATTTCTAATCAAATTATCCAAAGATTTATCTGATTTGTTAATTTTTTCATAAAATCAACTCTTAGTTTTGTTTATTAGTTCAATACTTTTCTTACTTTCAATTTTATTAATCTCTCCTTTGAGTTGCAGAATTTCTAATTTGGTATTTAATGGTTTTTTTAAAATTTATTCTTTTTCTAACTTAAGTTGCATGCCCAGTTCATTGATCTCTTTTTCTATTTTGTTCATGTAAGCATCTAGAAATATAAAATTTCCCCTAAAAACTAGTTTGGTTGCATAATTCTCCTTCTCTATTTTATTTATGTAAACATCTAGAAATATAAAATTTCCCCTAATAATTACTTTGGCTGCATCCCATAGGTTTTAGTATATTGTCTCATTTTTATCATTCTCTTGGATGAAATTATCAATTGTTTTTGTGACTTATTGTTTGACCCATTCATTCTTTAAGATTAGATTAATTAGTTTCCAATTAATTTTTGGTCTATTTTTCCATGGCTCTTTATCATATGTAATTTTTATTATATCATGATCTGAAAAGGATGCATTTACTATTTTTGCCTTTCTGCATTTGATTGTGAGGGTTTTATGCCCTAATATCTGACCAATTTTTGTATATGTGCCAGGTATCACTGAGAAAAAGATATATTCTTTCCTATTCCCATTCAAATTTCTCCAAAGATTTATCACACCTAACTTTTCTAAAATTCTAATCATCTCCTTAACTTCTTTCTTGTTTATTTTGTAGTTAGATTTATCTAGTTCTGATAGAGGCAGGTTGATATCTCTCTCAAATGGTTTTGCTATTTCTTTTTGAAACTCACTTAATATCTCCTCTAGGAATTTGGATGCCACACCATTTGGTACATATATGTAGTTTCATTTTTTATCTCTTTTAATTAGACCTATTTTTACTTTTGTTTGATTTGACATCAGGATAGCTACCCCTGGTTTGTTTGTTTGTTTGTTTTTACTTCAGCTGGAGCATAATATATTCTGTTCCAGCTTTTTACCTTTACTCTTTATCTTTCTGCTTCAAATGTATTTCTTGTAAAAAGTATATTATAGGATTCTGACTTTTAATCCAGGATGCTATCTAGTTCAGTTTTAAGGGACAGTTCAACCCACCATCCTATTTTCTCCAAGTTATACTTTTCTCTCTCCTTTTAGCCTTTCCCTCCTCATCACTGTTTTCCTTCTGACTACCATCTCCCTCAGTCTACCCTCCCTTTTCTCAGCCTTCCCTTTTTATTCCTCTCCCCTTCCACATCTGCCTTCTCTTCTATTACATTCTCTCTTTCCTTACTTCTTTCTCCTCCTACTTCCCTATAGGGTGAGATAAATTTCTATACCAAATTTAGTATATATGTTATTCCCTCTTTGATCTAAATCTGATGAGATTAAGATTCAAACCATGCTCATTTCTCTGTCTTCTTTCCTCAACTTTTATAGAAAATCTGTGCCTCTCCATGTGATGTAATTTATGCCATTTTACCTCCTTTTCCCTCTTCTCTCAGTACAATCCCTTTCTCACCCATAATTTCTTTTTTATATCACCCATTAAAGTCAACTTTTACCTACATCTTCTAAGTATATCACTTTTAGCTGTCCTAACAAAGATAAAGTTCTCAAGAGCTACATGTATCATCTCCCCATGTAGGGATGTAACCATTTTAACCCTTAAAAAATAGTTTTTTCCTTCCATTTATCTTTTTATGCTTCTCTTGAATTTTATATTTGGAGATCAAAATTTCTGTTCAGTTCCGGTCTTTTCATCAGAAATGATTAAAAATCCCCTATTTCAATGAATATCCATCATTCCCCCTGAAAGATAATGCTTAATTTTACTGAATAGTTGATTCTTGGTATAGTCCAAGTTCTTTGCCTTCCAAAATATTATATTTAGGTCCTTTAAGCCTTTAATGTGGAAGCTGCTGGGTTATAGGTAATCCCGATTGTTATTTCTCAATATTTGAATTATTTCTTTCTGGCTGCTTGCTGTATTTTCTTTCTTCTAATTCTGGAATTTGGCTTTCATATTCCTTGGAGTTTTTATTTTTGGGTCTCTTTCAGAAGATGAGCAGTGGATTTTTAAAATTCTTTTTTACCCTCTGGTTCTAGAATATCAGAGCAGTTTTCCTTTATGATATCTTGAAAGATGTCCAGGCTCTTTTTTTTTTTTTTCATCATGGCTTTCAGGTAGTCCAGGAGATTGTTTCTCCTGGATCTATTTTTCAGGTCAGTTGTCTTTCCAAAGGGGTATTTTACATTTTCTTCTATCTTTTCTTTTCTTTTCTGCTTTTGTTTGACTGAGTTTTGATGTCTCATTGAGTCATTCACCTTCATTTGTACAATTCTAATTTTTTGTGAATTATTTTCTTTTTTTACCTCCTTTTGCATTTGGCCAATTGTGCTTATAAAGGAATTGCTTTGTTCAGTGGATTTTTTTTTCCATTTTACCAATTCTATTTTTTAAGGAGTTGTTTTCTTCAATCAAGGTGTTGGCTTTTTTCTTCAACCTCTCATAACTCTTCTACAAAGCTCTCATTTCTTTTCTCCATTTTTCTTTTATCTCTTTTAATATCCTTTTTGAACTCTTCCAAGACAACCTTTTGAATTAGAGATTATTTCATATCCCACTTTGAGGCTTCACCTGAAGGCATTTTGCCTATGCTGTCCTCTTCTGGGTTTGTATTCTGATCTTCCTTGTTTCCATAGTAACTCTTTTTTGCACATTTTTAAAGACTGAGCATAGGGCTCCTAGGGCACGAAAGAGATTGTCCTGAGCTTCCTCTGTAGAGCAAGAGGGGCTTCTTACTGGGGTACTGCAGACTCCCTCACTATTCTAGTGAATAGGAATAGCCTATTCTCTTGATCAAGCTCAGCAGCATAATAAGGGAGTCTGCAAGTACCACCAGTAAGAAGCCCCTCTTGCCTCTTGCTAGATTCCCCACACCAGGCCTCACTGGATCTGCCCACAATGTACTGAGCCATGTTTCCCCTCTCCTCCCTCCACCCCAGCCCAATTGAAACAGATCTTTCCTGAAATTCTTCCAGGATACCTTAAGCTAGAAAATTATTACACTTGGAACATTTGTGTATTCTGTCACTCCAAAATCCATTCAGAGGCTTGATTTAGTGTTGATTTCTGAGGGAAGCTGGAGAGATCTTGGGCAATATTCTGTCTATTCTCCATCATCTTGGCTCCACCCTTACCACACTGTATATAGTTCTTAGAGAAAACAGTCTAATCCTGTTGCTTCCTTAAAATCAACTGTTTCATTTAATTGGAAAATTTTCATATATTATATCATCTTTGTCCTGTTATTTTGTCTAATGATTTCCCCCATAGGAGGATATTATGCCTATATTATAATTTGACCACAAATACAGGTTTAAATTGTAAGATGTTCATACTTGAATCCCATGATAGTAATTCAGAAATGTTCCAGTATCAATCTATTATTTAGTAGATTTAATATAGTGTGCTAATGAAACTTCTTGATTGTAGAAATTTGCTATAAAAGGAAAAAGAAGGACACTGTTATAACAAGAGAAAAATCTTTTTTAATTCTGTAATTCTAGATATGATTCATATATAATAGCCAATCATATAGTCACAGTATATCCTAAAGAAGCTTCAAGATTAACTAGGTGGGGAAATTTCCTCTTCAGAAATGAAGCAGCACAATGAGGAAGTAGTTAGGAAGATCCTACATAGGCCATGCCAGATCATCCCACAACTTAGCATTTCCCAGACTGCAGCACCTATCATTTTCTATTTCGTGACAATTCAGACAACTATTCTAGTAATAAAAACTCAAAACAACAGTAAAAATTACAGTCCCAGAAATGTTTATTTTAAATAGCAAAATTTCACTAATCACTAATCACAATTAAGGACTTGAAGAATTTTCTTTATATTTCCTTAAATGTTAACTTTTCTTTAATCCTTTATTTATCAATTAAAACTACCTATATTCTGGGACTTCAAACATACATCAAATACCTGATAGTTCATTTCTCATTTTTTTATTGAAGTTATATCTCTAAATCACCCTATATACTATTTGCTATTATATATTATCTTCTGCTTTATAACAAAATATACTTCATTAAATCTTTCACAATTTTCAAATATCTATTTTTATCACATCCTTTTAAAAGCCCAATTCATGTGTAATAGCACCAAAATTAAAAAGCTGCTTTGTCTAACAGCATTTCTATTACAATAGTAACAGAATTTAGAAAACAGTATGAGAATTTAGAAAACAATAATAACACAAATGACATCATATATTTAAAACATGAAATAAAATTTCAGATGACATTAATAGCATTCTCATACAAAAATCATGAATCTTTTTTACCTTTAGCATTTTAAATCCATTTTAGAGTTATCAGGTATGGAACAGTTATATTCAATTAAAGAAATAATAATAATATGGAGCTTAACATATGCCAGTCACTGTGTTAAGCACTTTACAATTATTATATTGTTTTGATCCTCACAAAACCCCTGGGAGGTGAGTACCATTATTATTTTTCTCTTTACAGATCAGAAAACTGGGGCAAACAAAGATAAGATATTTAGCTTAGGATTACATAACTAATAAATTTCTGCAACTGGAACAGGGAAGGGTGGGGTTGCCAAGAGAAGAGTTTGGCTGTCCTGCTCCCCACTTCATACTGCCACATTGGGCGCTTCCAGGTATAGACATAGAATATATATATTCTAGTTCTTAGATTTCTAATGATCTAGTTTTGTTGCTTAAAAAACTTTAACATCTTCATCTTATTCACATATATACATATATGTATATATATGTGTGTGTTTATACACACACACTCACAAAATACTCATATCTTTTTTTCATTTTATTTTATTATTATTTTTTTATTATAATAACTTTTTATTGACAGAACCCATGCCAGGGTAATTTTTTTTACAACATTATCCCTTGCACTCACTTCTGTTCCGATTTTTCCCTCCCACCCTCCACCCCCTCCCCTAGATGGCAAGCAGTACTATATATGTTGAATATGTCGTAGTATATCCTAGATACAATGTATGTGTGCAGAACCAAACAGTTTTCTTGTTGCACAGGGAGAATTGGATTAAGAAGGTAAAAATAACCCAGAAGAAAAACAAAAGTGCAAACAGTTTACATTCATTTCCCAGTGTTTTTTCTTTGGGTGTAGCTGCTTCTGTCCATCATTGATCAATTGAAACTGAATTAGGTCTCTTTGTCAAAGAAATCCACCTCCATCAGAATACATCTTCATACAGTATCGTTGTTGACGTATATAATGATCTCTTGGTTCTGCTCATTTCACTTAGCATCGGTTCATGCAAGTCTCTCCAAGCCTCTCTGTATTCATCCTGCTGGTCATTTCTTACAGAACAATAATATTCCATAACATTCATATACCACAATTTACCCAACCATTCTCCAATTGATGGACATCTATTCATTTTCCAGTTTCTAGCCACTACAAACAGGGCTGCCACAAACATTTTGGCACATACAGGTCCCTTTCCCTTCTTTAGTATCTCCTTGGGGTATAAGTCCAGTAGTAGCACTGCTGGGTCAAAGGGTATGCACAGTTTGATGACTTTTTGGGCATAATTCCAGATTGCCTTCCAGAATGGTTGGATTCATTCACAACTCCACCAACAATGTATCAGTGTCCTTTGAAATCTTTGAATCTAAGATCTATTTTTACTAAGTTGGTTTGAAGATGTAGCTTCAATACATACAAGTTTTAGTAGATATAATTATATAATTTTCATAAATGATAGGAACTAAGTATATCTAATTAAATATTTAGCAGTTTAAATTTTTACTACATTCTTTTAACAACTTGAATCATAACCTAACAACATCCAGATTAAAAGAGTTTTCTAATGGCATTGTTGATATAATGATTCCCCAAATCTATTTCCAAATAAAAGAGAAAATTTTAGAAACACAATGACATACAATATCATTTATTTAAAACACAAAACAAAACTTATTACTAGTCAAATGACTTCAAATCAGTTGATTGCATTTCCAAATTGTTTTACATAGAAAACTATTCATTTTTATCAACTTTGGCAATCTATACTGATTGTATTCAAGAATATAGAAATGTACTAGCATTTATATAGTACTTACCATGTGCCAGACACCATTTTAGGCACTTTACAATTATTACATTGGTCTGGTCCTCATAACAATTCTGGAAGGTGAGTAAGATTAGTTATCTCTTTATAGATTAGGAAATTGAGGTAAGCAATGATGAATTGATTTGAATAAAGTCACACAACTAATAAGTTTCTAAAACTGGATTTTAACTTAGATTTTCCTGATTCATACATTTTCTAGCATATTTCCTTAATGCCAAATAGCAAATGTAATTTGCATTAAGTTCTGATTTACCACACTCATCCTAAGAGGAGAAGTATTCCCTGTAAATTAGACTACATTATGATTTTAGTTTCAAGACAAATTTTGAACAAATCAAATCTGGATTTATAATCACGAATGGTAACATTCAAAATTTCAATTCTGGCATTCTGTTTTCAGTTAATTCATGTTTAAAAGTAAATAATACCACTTTCAGTTTCCCAGAACTTTTTTTCTTCTTTTAAAAATTCCTCAATGGGCCAAGTCAATTTATTTTCCATTAATAACCCATCCTCACCTGGATACTTTACGGTGGATAAAGAGCAAGCTTCATTTGGAAAGGTCAAATAGAACAGAACCTGTAGGAAAAACTAAATAATAGAGAAAGGGAATACTTGATTTTTTTTTTACAAAGAAATTTACCCTAGAGAATCAACTAAAAAACTATTAGAAGTAATCCACAACTTTAGCAAAGTTGCAGGATAAAATAAATACACATAAATCATCAGCATTTTTATACATCACTAACAAAATCCAACAGCAAGAGATACAAGGAGAAATTTCATTTAAAATAACTGTCAATAGGATAAAATATTTGGGAATCCCTCTACCAAGGGAGGGTCAGGAACGATATGAGCAAAACTACAAAACACTTTCCACACAAAGTTAGATATAAACAACTGGAAAAATATCAAGTGCTCTTGAATAGGTTGAGGGAATATAATAAAGATGACAATACTATCCAAACTAATCTATTTATTTAGTGCTATATCAAACTCCCAAGAAACTATTTTACTGACTTAGAAAAAAATAACAACAAAATTCACTTGGAAGAACAAAAAATTAAGGATTTCAAGGGAATTAATGAAAAGAAAAACAAATAAAGGTGGCCTAGCTGTTCCAGATCTAAAATTATATTGTAAAATAGTGGTCATCAAAACCATTTGTTACTGGCTAAAAAATAGAGCAGTTGATCAGTGGAATAGGTTAGGTTCATAGAACAAAATAGCTAATGACTATGACAATCTAGTATTTGACAAACGCAAAGACCCCAGCTTTTGGGATAAGAATTCACTATTTGACAAAAACTGCTGGGAAAACTGGAGAATTGTCACTAGTATGGTGGAAACTAGGCATTGATCCACACCTAACACCATATACCAAAATAAGGTCAAAATGGGCTCATGTTTTAGACATAAAGAATGATATTATAACCAAATTAAAAGAACATAGGATAGTTTACCTCTCAGACCTGTGGAGAAGGAAGGAATTTGTGAACTAGAGATCATTATTGATCATAAAACATAATTTTGATTATATTAAGTTAAAAAGTTTTTTCACAAAGAAAACTAATGCAATAAGATTAGAAGGGAAGCAATAAACTAGGAAAAGATTTTTACATTCAAAGGTTCTGATAAACACCTCATTTTAAAAATATATAGAGAATTGACTCAAATTTATAATATTTCAAGGCATCCTCCAATTGATAAATGGTTAATGGAAATGAACAATTTCCAGATGAAGAAATTGAAAAGAAATATGAAAAGGTGCTCCAAATCACTATTGATCAGAGAAATGCAAATTAAGACAACCTGAGATACCACTACATACCTGTCAGATTGTCTAAGATGACAGGAAACGATAATGACCAATGTTAGAGGGGATGTGGGAAAACTGGGACACTGATACATTGTTGGTGGAACTGTGAATGGATCCAACCATTCTGGAGAGTAATTTGGAACTATGGTCAAAAAGTTATCAAACTGTGCATACCTGCTGATCCACCAGTATTTTTACTGCCCTTATATCCCAAAGAGATCTTAAAGGAGTGAAAGGGACCCACATGTGCAAAAATGTTTGTGGCAGCCCTTTTTGTAGTGGCAAGAAACTGGAAACTGAATGGATGCCCATCAATTGGAGAATCACTGAATAAATTATGGTAGATGAATGTTATGGAATATAATTATTCTGTAAGAAATGACCAGCAGGATGATTTCAGAGAGGCCTGGAGAGACTTACATGAACTGATGCTGAGCAAAATGAGCAGGGCCAGGAGATTATTATACACAGCAACAACAAGATTATACTATGATCAATTCTGATGAATGTGGCTCTCTTCAACAATGAAATAATTCAAATTAGTTCCACTTGTTCAGTCATTAAGAGAGCCATCTACACCCAGAGAGAGGACCATGAGAACTGAGTGTAGACCACAACATAACATTCTCACTCTCTCTGTTGTTGTTTGCTTGCATTGTTTTCTTTCTCAGTTTTTTTCTTCCTTCTTGATTTGATTTTTCTTGTGCAGCAAGATAACTGTATAAATATGTATACATATATTGGATTTAACATATTTAACATGTATTGAATTACCTGCCAGCTAGTGGAGGGAGTGGGAGGAAGGAGGAGAAAATTTGGAACAAAAGGTTTTGCAAGGGTAAGTGTTGAAAAATTACCCATGCATATGTTTTGTAAATAAAAAATTTTTTTAATATTAAAAAAAAAGAAATTTAGCATAATTACATCAGACTAAAGAAAGTAATGAGCAGCTAAGTGACTCAGTAGATAGAGTGTATGTGTGTGTTGGGGTGGGGAGAGCATGTGGGTCTGGAATCAAGAAGACTCATCTTCCTGGGTTTAAATTAGATATTAACTAGCTGTGTAACCCTGGGCAAGTTACTTAACCTTGTTTGATTCAATTTCCTCATCTGTAAAATGAGTTGAAGAAGTAAATAGCAAACCACTCCAGTATCTTTGCCAAGAAAACTCTGTGACAACTGTGCTAGCACCCAGGATACCTTAGAAATCGGCCAGAGTCAGAATAAGCAAAAATCCTTAGTCTTTATTCTTGGTCTTTAGATGCAGGATTGAATTAGATGAAAGCAGAACCTCCACCACCACTTTCTCCCTCCTCTACCACCAAAGTGACTCTGGCTCATCTTACTCCACCCCCTAGTCCCCCCTACAATCCTCTGTATACACCAATCATTAAGCCAGGACAGGATAGTGGGAAGGACCATTTTGCAAGCATATTCCCATACAGTATTGTCCAATCAGTAATTAGCCCTAAGTGCTTGAACTGACCTCAGGGCAACAACTCAAGAGTTTCAGCCCTCTACATCTCCCACTTTCTTTTGTTTTAGAACACAGGTGGTCACGCCATCCCTGACTTCTCAGGGAGGTGAGAGCCCACAAAAGGAGGTGATCACACCTTCCCTGACTTCTCAGGAAAGGGAGTGAAAACACCGAAAAGGAGGTGATCATGCCCCCCCTGACTTCTCAGGAAGGGAAGTGAAAGCATTAAAAAGGAGATGACCATGCCCTCCCTGACGTCTCAGGAAGGGAGATGAAAAGCACCAAAGGGAAGTGGGGATTGCTAGTGGATTTCTGGGCTGAAGGGTCTTATTAGAAACAGGTATGCACAAACCTATCAGCATGGGAGGTATTACACAAGCATATAGCAATAATGCACAGGCTATTAGTGATGACTCTCCCCCCAACCAGTGCAGGCTCAATGTGGTGCAACAAACATGAATTGTACATGCGAGTAGTGATATAATAAACAATATAAATCAATGTGGTATTGTAAGAGATTTCCAGAAGTCCTAGAAGGAGAGTATGTAAACAACAGTCACACATATACCACCTTCAGCAGCCAGGAGAGAGTCCAAAACCAATCTATTGTCCATTGCTTCACGTGTCAGGGAATCCAGTGAACCCCACAAGTTTTTGAAGTCCTGTAACTGTCTTTTTATATGTTAGGGAATCCAATGATTCCAGCAGATTTTGAAGTCCTGCAACAGTCTTATCATTTCTCAGAAAATCCAATTATTCCTGAGGGTTTTGAAGTCCTACAACAATCTTATCATGTTTCAGAGAATCCCATGATTCCTGAGGGTTTTGAAATCCTACAACAATCTCATCATATCTCAGAGAATCCCATGATTCCTGAGGGTTTTGAAATCCTACAACAATCTTATCATGTCTCAGAGAATCCAATGATTCCTGAGGGTTTTCAAGTTCTACAACAATCTTATCATGTCTCAGAGAATCCAATGATTCCTGAGGGTATTGAAGTCCAACATTTTTTGATATCCATGAGTCAAATACCATAACTGCCATGCTCTTTCAGTGGTGGGCACAATCAGCAACGGAACCACCTGATCTTTCTTGGGTCTTCTCCTTCATTTCAAGGGTCTGCTCCATCTCTTTGTGATGGACAAGGTGAATATGGCTCGTTGGCACCCATCTGATTCTTTCTCCACCTGTAGAGATACAAGCAAACCCTCTCCCCCAAGCAGTTAACCTATCTGGTCCCTTCCATTCACCACTTTCTGGGTCTCTCCACATCACCTGGCGATTATCTAAAGGCAGTGGAGCCGCTTGCACTGGATACTGCCCTTCCAGTGGGTTATAAAACCTGTCTGCCAGAGCCAGTGCATCTCTGTCAAAAATCAAGGAGTTAATAGTATAAAGGGCTAGATTTAGAAGTTCTCTAGGTTTACCTGTGGCTTCCCCTTTCTTGGGTTTTTGGAGGAGCATCTTAATGTCTGTTTCTCCTCTCTAGTATTGCCTGTCCTTGAGGATTAAAAGGTACGCCAGTGGTGTGTAAAATCTTATACTGTGCACAAAAGTGTGCAAAATGTTTAGAAGTATATGCAGGACCATTGTCTGTTTTTATGGCTTGTGGCACACCCATAATTGCAAATGCTTGTATGAGGAATTCAGTTTACCACTTGGGCTGTCTCTTTTGTTGCTGATATTGCAAAAGTGAATCCTGAAAAAGTGTCTACCACAACATGGATAAAAGACAGACGACCAAAAGATTTATAATGGGTCACATCCATTTGCCAAATTTCATTGGGTCTCAAACTAGGAGGGTTCTTCCCTGGAGGCAATGTAGGAGCATGGAAAGGAAGGCAAGCTGTACAGGCTTTTACTATGCTCCTCTTTGCTTCCTCTCTTGTTATTCCAAATTGCAAATGTAAAGCTCTAGCAGACTGATGATATTTAAAATGAGATTCTTGGGCTTCTTGAAATAAAGGAGTATGGGCTAGCATAGTTAGAAGGCTATCTGCCTTTGAATTACCATCAAAAAATTGGACCTGGAAGTCCACTATGAGAGTGGACATGCAAGATATAAATCTTACTTGGATGCTTTCTCACTTGCCCTTGAAGTTCCTTAAAGAGCTGATATATATTAGAGGCTACAAATTTTATTTGGACTGTGGCAATTCTTTGTACCACACCTAAATGAATAGGCCAAATCAGATATTATATTTCTATCTACCGGATAATAAGTAAGAGCTAGAATGATTGCATACAATTCATTCTGCTGAGTGGATTGAAAAGGAGTTCTGATTATTCTCTTTATAGTTAAGTTACGAGAGTATACAGCGCAAATATTGTTTGGATGCATCTGTAAAGATAGTTGGTCCTTTAAGAGGAACTTTAGAAACCTTCTCTTCAAGAATCCATCGCCAATTATGTAATAGTCTAGTTATCTTTAATGGAGACCCGTGTGTAAAATTTGGAGCCATGGATAATAAAATTTGCCACTCTGGGTTGGTTTCACAACATACATTAATTTTTGTATTAGTATAAAAGGTGTATATCTTTTCAGGTCTTATCCGAAATAATTGTACTGCTTGATTAATGGCCTTTAATAAAATTCTAGCCACAAGCACTGGGTAAAGAGTAAGGCTTTGTTCTGATTGTGCTGGGACTCTATCACACTGTCTCCTTGATGAAGAACTGTTGTGGGTGTCTCTTGTGTAGGAAAACCCGATATTTCCAAGGGTTTTTGAGGGAGTCTTTCAACCACATTGGATAAAGCCAGGTTCAACTTCTCTCAAAGCCTCTTGAGCTTCTTTTGTAAGCTGGCATGGTGAATTTAAAGCAGTGTCTCCCCTTAAAATGTCATTTAATTGTTGTAATTGATAGGTAGTCAAGCCTAACACTGGACACATCCATTGGATATCTCCTATCAATTTCTGAAAGTCATTTAAGGTGTTTAGCTTCTCTGTTCTTTAAGGAAAGTTTTTGTACTGTAAGCACCTTAGGGTATACTTCATATCCTAAATCTTGAAAAGGAGCATGTCTTAGAATTTTTTCTGGAGCTATATGCAATTTGTAGCTCCTTAGTGTTTCTATGGTCTTTTGTAGATATGCTTCTAACATTTGTTCCTCAGGTGCACATCCCAATATATCACCCATGTAATGTAATAACATAACTTTTGGAAATGCTTTTCTTACTGGAGTAAGAGCAGCAGCAATATATATTTGACATGTAGTAGGGCTGTTTTTCATTCCCTGTGGCAAAACTGTCTGTTCATATCTTTTATAAGGTTCAGTTAAGTTAACGCTGGGCACTGAAAAGGCAAATCTTTTCATATCCTCTTTATCTAGAGGGATAGAATAGAAACAATTCTTAATGTCTATAACCCAAAGAGGCCATTCTCTAGGCAATTGAGTAGGAGATAGAAGTCCAGGCTAAAGAGTTCCTGTAGTTTCCTTCTGTTCATTTACCTTTCTTAAATCAGTCAACATTCTCCATTTTCCAGATTTCTTTCTTACAGCAAATACTGGGGAATTTCAAGGACTTTGAGAAAGTTGTAAGTGTCCTTGGTCAAGTTGCTCCTGTACTATATCTAATAAGGTGAATTTTATTGCTACCTAAGGGCCACTATTCTATCCACACTGGTGTATCAGTTTTCCATTGATAGGAACAGGTGAAAGTGTTGACAGGCCTTCAACAGCAGCCCTACCTAAAAAACTGAGGTACTCATTTTTAATCCTAATTGTTGTAAAATGTCTCTTCCCCACAGATTGATGGGGATTTTTTCAACTATAAAAGGAGTAAAAACTCCTATTTCACCTTCAAAAGTCCATCTCAAGGGGTAGCACTAATTTCAGCTGCTATTGATCCCCCTATGCCAGACATGTAGGTGTCTGCCTTAATCTTTGGCCACTGACTAGGCCAGTTGGCACCTCTAATGACTGTATGATCTGCACCTGTGTCTACCAAGCCTTCTAATGGTATGCCATTTATATAGATAGTAAGCATAGGTCAGTCAGCTTTCACAGTTACTGTCCAGTATATTCCTGGATTTTGTTGCTTAGAGTCAGAATCTGGGAGACTATCACCAGATTGCTTATTAGGAGTCTGTATCAATAAACCTAATGCTACTACTTCTCCTGGGTGATAAGTCACACATTGTCTACCTGTATTAGTGACTGGGATGTTATCTACACATTCCCCAGTTTCCCACATCAGTGTATGGATGGACACTGTTTTGTACGTACTCTCAGGAAGTGAAATGGTCAAGTCCATTGTGCCTGGAGGTAAAGGATCATCTATAGGCTGGAGAGGAACAAATTTCACCTCTCCAGGGGATATCTCAGTTGTCCCAGCTGCATATAACTTTATTCTCCCCAATTGTAATCCCTTTCTCCCATCAGGTTGCTTTCTGGCTGGTTGATTGTGTAATCCCCTTCTCCCATCATATGGTTTCCTGGCTGACTGGTCATGTCTGGGTACTGGATTCTAGGCACTCTCTGGGTATAGCATCGGCTGCTATCATGTCCCAAGTATTTTTTGCTTTGGGCCCTAGGGCTGGGCCCCTCATCCCGTTTCCCTGAATCAGTCTACATTCTGATGCCCAATGGAAGCCTCTGTTGCATTTTGGACATGGGGTATTGGGTCTTGTGCTCCCACCCTATTTTCTCACTCTGTCTCTATGCCAACATTGAGCTTTCAGATGCCCTACTTTGCCACATTGAAAGTATTGACAAGTCTCTCTGGAAGTCCCTTGCCAAAAGGAACCCTGTCTTCCCATGTTGGGATCTTGGGAAGTCTGCATCATAGCCTGGCTATGAAAAGTATTTGTGCCAGCGTGCAGTCCCAGTATAATTCTTCTACAAACCTCATTAGCATTTTCTTTAACAAGTTGCCTTATCATAATGTCTGTTACTGCATTTTCACCATTAGTTCGTATGACAGCAGTCTGCAGACATACCACAAAATCAGCAAAGGGTTCATTTGGCCCTTATGTTATTTTTGTGAAGACTTCACCCTTATTGTTTTTATTGGGCTGCGAAGTCCATGCTTTGATAGCAGCAGCAGCAATTTGCCCATAAGCTGCTAAGGAGTAATTAATCTGTAATGAAATTTCTGCATAAGAACCTACACCTGTTAGTTGGTCACAAGTGAATGGAGGATTAACTCCACTATGACTATTTCGTTGGGCTTGTATCCTAAAGAGCTCAGTATATTCAGAAAGCCACAACAAGTTTTGTCCAGGTTCTAAGCATGCATGTCCTTGCTATAGATTTCCAGTCCCTAGGGGTTAAGACTTCATAAGCCAAATTCTGTAATAACATCTTAACATAAGCTGATGTAAAGCCATTCTCCAATTGATAAATGGTCAAAGGATATGAACAGACAATTTTCAGATGACGAAATTAAAACTATTACTACTCATATGAAAGAGTGTTCCAAATCACTATTGATCAGAGAAATGCAAATTAAGACAACTCTGAGATACCACTACACACCTGTCAGATTGGCCAGAATGACAGGGAAAGATAATGCAGAATGTTGGAGGGGATGTGGGAAAACAGGGACACTGATACATTGTTGGTGGAGTTGTGAATACATCCAGCCATTCTGGAGAGCAATTTGGAACTATGCCCAAAAAGTTATCAAACTGTGCATACCCTTTGATCCAGCAGTGTCTCTACTGGGCTTATACCTCAAAGAGATACTAAAAAAGGGAAAGGGACCTATATGTGCCAAAATGTTTGTGGCAGCCCCGTTTGTAGTGGCCAGAAGCTGGAAAATGAATGGATGCCCATCAATTGGAGAATGGTTGAGTAAATTGTGGTATATGAATGTTATGGAATATTCTTGTTCTGTAAGAAATGACCAGCAGGACCAATACAGAGAGGATTGGTGAGCCCAAGGGCCAGATGCAGCAGCTGAGGACATTTATCCCCCTCACCCAGGGCTATGAAGTTTCTTTATTTAAAGGCCCACAAAACAAAGTTTTTGTTTTTACTACAGTCTGGCTCTCTAACAGTCTGAGAGACAGTGAACTGGCCCCCTGTTTAAAAAGTTTGAGGACCCCTGATTTAAATACTCACCCTATTTCCTGATCACTGGAGATTTCTTCAGTGAAGTTAGGGTCCTCAGGTTCCATGCTCAGGTGCCAAATGTGACGACCGGGTTAGCATCCAGGATACCTTAGAAATCAGCCAGAGCCAGGATAAGCAAAAGTCCTTAGTCTTCATTCTTGGTCTTTAGATGCAGGATTGAATTAGATGGAAGCAGAATCTCCACCACCACCTTCTCCCTTTTCTACTGCCAAAGTGACTCTGGCTCATCTTACTCCACTCCCTAGTCTCTCCTACAATCCTCTGTATCCACCAATCATCATTGAGCCAGCACAGGATAGTGGGAAAGACCATTTTCCAAGCATCTGCCCATAGAGTATTGACCAATCAATAATTAGCCCTAAGTGCTTGAACTGACCTCAGTGCAACGACTCAAGAATTTCAGCCCTCTACAAAACTTCAAATGTGGAAATTGGGCACAACTGCTAAGACTGAATAACAATAAACAACAACAAAAAAGAAAATAGTATCTTCTTTTGGTCAATTAGTGAATTAACATTTGTTAATGTCTTATCAGATACATAAAGAAAAAGGGGTGAGGTTCTGGGACTATTCCAAATCCTGTGAATTCTTTTGCAATATTAAATTGATTAGGAGTCTGGAAGATATTTGGATGAAGAGAGACTTTTGGTCTTTGTCAAAGAGGCATCAACAATCTCTGGGAGTCCAAGAAGAATAAAAAAGATGTATTATGTGGTTGACTCACATTCCCATTCCCTTCTTTTTGGAGTTCTGAGGTCCTAAAGATTAGGGGAACTGGAATGGTCTTTTAAAGACAGAGCACTATCTGTCTAAAATTATAAATAGGCATTTCTCTGAAAGTTTCTGAAATTTTTTCTATCTCAATGGAATGAAATCCTTTTGAAATCTTTTACCAAACTCCAAACTTATTACTTAAACTAATCTTTCATTTTTTTTATTTCATTATTTTATTATTTCATTTTTTCATTTCATTATTTCATTTGATTACTCATTTTTCTTTACTTTCACTGCCTCTTTTAGTCTATCTTATCTTATTTTTCAATCATATTCTAGTCTAATATTCCACTAAATCTCTGCTGTATAGATTTCCTTATATACTTCTGAGGTTGCTTAGTCTATTAAACCTAAACAATTAAACAACTAAATTTCAGTTCAATTATTTCAAACTAGCTCCTCTTCTTATTCTCTATTAGTTTCTACTGAACATCCCTGATGAGGGGGGTAAAACTGTGTCCCCTTTAATTCAATTGGGAGATCTGGGTCTGATATTAAGTGGCTTGAAACTCCAAGTATCTAGGGTGGGGGCATTGGCTTCTTCAACTGGAAGTTTTAGCCTCATTCTTCTATAAAGGACAATTCTAAACTCCATATTTTTGGCAGCAGTCCAAAGTAGTATGCTTTGCCTCTTGGCACAGCTTCCTACCAGGACTTCTGCCCGCTGTGAAGAGATCTTTTCTCAGTGCTAATCTCTATTTCTCTGCCAGGATTTCTTCACTAGGACCTCTATTTCCCTACCAGGACTTTGCCACTGAGAAAGTTTGTTTTCTAGCAAAGCTGACTTTTCGGTGCCAATAAAACTTCCTTTGTTGCCACTAATCTTTCCGGTTCATGAATTCTTTCATGTTGGCCCTGTACCTCCAATTGAAAAAGGATTCCCACAACTCTCTGCACTGCCACTAGAACAGCATCACTATCATCATCCAGGAAAAGGAAATGGGTTGTTTGCACTTAACTTTAATCTACAATCCTCCGAAATCCATTAAGAGATTTCAGCAATTACCATAATTTGGAATTTTACAGTAAAGATATTGATGAGGTTTAGATTTAGGGAACCAAAATGAATGGGTTTCTGGTGGTCAGGGAATTAAATGAAAAGGCCTAGTGGCAGGTTCGGGGTTCAGGGAACTAAATGAGAAGTTTGGCTCCCCTGCAACCTCTTGGGATTTGGCACAAGGGTAGGGAGTTTTGGAAACTCTTCTGGCGGCGCAGAGGTTCTCTGTAAAGGAATTTACAGACCTGAAAACCTAGATTGATAAAAGAGGTTTATTATGGGAATTGGAAGTAAAGTTAGAAATCCTGACAGAGAGGCATAAAGTCTGGTTAGGGAAATAGGTGAGGATAAGGAGAGGATAATACTGGAAAAGGATATTATTCAAGCAGGCAGATCTATGGAAAATGGAGTTTTGCATTGAGAATGCAGTTCTCAGTGGACAGAAAATCCTGGCAGCTGAGTAAGCCATCGAAGTCCATCTGCAAAGACCTTAGTTGATGGAAGCGTATTATAATGGTTGTCTTGGTGGGGGTTGGGAAGCCTGAGATGGGCGGCCCAAGCAAGTCAGAATGGGAGCTGGGACAATCAGAGCAGATCAGAACCAGTGGGGGCTGTGGGAGAGCCCAAGTTGGCTCAGATCCAGTGGGGGCTGGAATAAGCCCAGATCTCCTATTGGAATTCAAAGGGGTGCTTTCGACCAGGATTTGTGAATGAAAGGTCCTGGCATCCTGGACTGATATGCTTCAGCCAGGAGGGGCTGGGAATCTGAAAGGAATCACAGATCAATCTGAAAGGAATCATAAATCAATAGGAAATACAGTTTCTTAAAGGGACCACAACCCGCTTCAATATTATGTTTCAGTTACAAATTATAGTTTCCAGGTTTTTAGTGCCCTAAATTGCTACAGACTAGGAACAAAGATTCCCTTTCTTCTAATCTAAGTCTCTTGTCTTCCTTCCCAATTTAGCCAGAGTTAGATATGCAAAGAAAGAAAGAGAGAGAGGGAGAAGAGGGAGAGAAACAGAGAGAGGAGGGTGGTCAACGAGAGGAAAAGGGAGAGGAAAAGGGAAAGGAAAAGAAAGAGGGAGAAGGGGAGAGAGAGAGAGAGAGAGAGAGAGAGAGAGAGAAAGAGAGAGAGAGAGAGAGAATCTCTTTCTGAAGGCCCTAACATTTCTTTCTCTTTTCATCACTCAGACTACAGGAAAAAGCCACTTTGGACTTTCCAAGATATAAAACGTAGACATTGTTTACAACATGCTTAACATCACACAAATAATACATAACACTTCAAGTTCAAAAGTTTATCTAGATAAATTTGCTTCTAAGTACCAATTCCAGTTCAAACTATTTTCTACTAATCAAGTTTTAGACATTCTCCATTGAATAGGTAGTTTCCCCCATCCCAAGCTTTTAACAACTTGACCTAGGAGCCAGCAGGAAATTTACTCTATGCTGATCCCCTATGGAGGCCTTTGCATGTTGGGCAAGATTATCCCCCTTGCCTTGTAGAAGCCTAGTGTATTTAGTGTTGGACAAGATCATCTACTCTTCATTGCTACTCCTCTTATCTGTGTATTCCGCCAGTTTTGAGGTCAGAGACCTATTTCTCTTTATCCTTCCTGATGATGGGGTGAATAAGATCCCAGCAAAGGCTATGTCCCTACTAAGTCCAGTGTCTAGGTGGGCCTTGGGGAGGGGCATTAACAGGAGAGGGTCTGAAATACTGTATACAATCAGGAAGTCAAGCTATTTCCTAAGGCAAGCAAAGAAGAACAAAAACAGGATGATCTCTCCTTAAGTGGCCTTTTGTTCTTAAGTGGGTCTTTTGTTATCCTTAAGTGGGCCTTTATTGCAATGGGCCCTTGTTGGATTCCTTCATTGACAAAAATTATCTTGACCCCACAGTTAGTGTATCCTAAGGACAAGTTATGTTGTCAACCTCTGAGGTTATTTTTCTCCTATAAAAGAACCTATCGGTACCCTGTTGGAATCCTTACAAAGTATTAAGTCATTAGAATTGTTAGAGACAATAATTATCTAATTTAGCATGATTCAGTATGATTGATCCTACAAGATGTTATGGGCCAGAACTTGAAACAAGGTACTAAGTGGAATTGAGGAGACAATGTTTAAATCTAGTTTAGAATTGATTTAATCCTACAAACAAATAAACAACAAACAAAATTTCCCCATGATATAATGATTGGTGTGTACTCAGTGAACAGCATATAAGCAAGAAGCTCTCAGGGCCAAAGAGATTGAGAAGCCACGAATCGGAGTTGAGCTAGAGGCAGAAGCTGGAAGAGCTCTTGGAACCAAGGAGAGACAGAGGCCTCTAAGAATATTAACTGGGCCCAAGGAAAGAGATAAGACTTGGAAGGAGAAAATAAACATTTGGATTTTATCAGCTGCCTGAATTTAAAGTGATTATTACTTTGAACTGGAACTAATGCTGCCTCCAGAAAACCTCCCCAAGAAACCTGCTCACAGAGAACGATTATATTATATAAAAGAAGAGAACACCGCAGACCCCACTTCTTCATTAACTTTTAAAGGGATTTAGCCCACCTTATGGCATCAGCTCATTCCCTCCATCCTCCTTGTTATGGCAAGTTCATTAGGAACTGCTCCCATTATGGCATCAAGTTCTCTAGGAACTTTGCCTGCCATGTATGTCTTCATTCTGGTTATGGAGTCTACTTCTTTGTTAATTGTGAGTTCCACTTCAGAATTTATCCCTTTTCTTTTCCCTTAATCACTAATTCCCTTTTGTAACTTAGCCTTCTAGTCAATGGTGTAATAAAAATCTTTAAAATAAATAAATCTAAAAGCCTATAAATTCTTTTGAGGCACCTTACAACTCTGGTCAGAACTCCAGTATTTTCTAGCACTTCTGCACCCCTGTACTTTACCAGTGAATTTGGGAAGTTTAATTCTCTGACCTCTTTGTGGCTGACTAACCTCAGAGAAGACACTTCAACACAATCGGACAAAAGTGTTGGGTGGTAGACTCACCCAGTAATAGCCATGCCAAAATTGTTGAAAAAAAATCCTAGTTTGGTCTTTGCTCTGGCCAGTTAAAAGAAAACTCAGGAAATAAGACAAAAGGAGTTTATTGGCACCAAGACATAGAGAGGTTGGAGAAGTACAGCTACCAAATTCCAAATTCCAGTTGCTTTTATAAGATAGGAGTAAAACAGTTTATTTGGACAGCTAGATAGCACAGTGGACAGGGGGCCAGGCCTGGAGTCAGGAAGACTCACCTTCATGACTTCAAATATGGTCTCAGATACTTACTGAGTGACTCTAGACAAGTGACTTAACACCATTTGCTTCAATATCTCTGCTAAAAAACCAAAACAAAACATAAATGAGGGTCCCAAAGAGGGGAAGATAATCCTGATTTATAGATCTTTCATTGAGGAGGTAGGATTAGTGTATATTTAACTCTTCCCCATTAAAGCACCTTTGGGAGATGGGGGTAAGCTTCACAGAATGGGAATAGTCTGTAAGAGATGGATTTAGTCCTAACGGGACCAAGCTCTTTCCTGAAAGCTACCTTAGCAACTTACCCAAAAGTTGAGCAAGGTTACAGGGGTCACTCAGGACTGAGTCTTTTCAGTAGCTGGATTTGTTCAACATGTGGGCCAATGAATCCAGCTATTACTGATGAGGGAGGCAATAACAGGGAAGGTTGTGCATCAATGGGAGACTACATGGAGGAGGGAATTTCCCCAGACTTTCCTCTCTGGATCAGTCCCTACCCAAATAAAGGAAAAACCTTGCAAAAAAATCCAGCTAATACCAGGACATGAGGAGAAATGTTCTTAACATCAAGTTCTGTTTTAGTGTACTAGAACTTAATCCACCCCCTCTCTCAACCCCTGCTACAAGTCAGAAACATCATCAAAAGAATAATACTGTCTCCTATTTATTTAGTCTTAAGATTTGTAAGACTTGTTCCTCACAATATTCCTGTGAGGTAGGGGGTACAGTTTTTATCAGCTCTATTTTACAGATGGAAAATTGAGTCTAGCTGTGGAGCTGGAGCATCATCCCATTTCTCACAAGTCCTCTTTTCACTATAGTGGTATCATTATAATGTTAGTCTCCCGAGTTTTCACATTCTTGTGTTAGTTTTTTCTAGGCTAACATTAGGGAAAGGAATGCAAGTACAATGAGATGGGAGGTCCAAGCAGGAAAGGGTAAAGAATTATAGGATCCTAAATCCCAACGCATGGTTTCCCTAGCCAGACTGTTCAGCATCTGGCCAATGTCAGATAAGAACTGAATAGGATCCAAATGGAAAGGCCTCAGAGGTTCTTTCAGTAAAGAGATGAGGGACTATGGATGTAGAATGTGATATATCCTGTCAGACTTGGTCACTGTCTCAGTTGGTCTTAACTAAATGTTTTTCTTTGTCACATACATAATTAGAATTGTTGGTTGGCCCAGGTTACCTAAGGAATGATTTGGGGGAGCTAAGAGGATTGATTGTGCTGGAAAAACACAAGGCAATAAAAAAGCTAAAAATAAAAGCAGAAAATGAGCCAGGCCTGGTACATGCCCAGAGTCCCTGCTAGTGGTGGAAGCTGAAGCTGGTGACTGGCTCAAGTTCAGGAGATCTGAGCTGCAGCTGAGGGGTTAAGTTTCTGGAGTCTGGGACCAATAGGGTGGGTCCTGGAGAGCAGAGGGCTATAAGTCTGCCTAAGAAGGGGTGGGCCAGTTGGGGTGGATAAGCCAGCTCTACTTGGAAAAATGAAGCAGGCTAGAGCTTCCAGGCAGATCGAGATTGGGATCGGGCCCCTAAAGGGCCACTTTACTTTCAGCCTGGTCAAAATAGGAAGACCCACTCTCTAAAAATAAACAAATGAATCAAGAGAGAGAGAGAGAGAGAGAGAGAGAGAGAGAGAGAGGTACACAGAAAGCAGACAGAAGATAGATAGATAGACAGATAGATAGATATAGGTGGATAGATTGATAGATGACTGCCTTCTTAGATAGAGGCATATATATATATAGATAAATAAATAGATAGGTAGATAGATAAACAGATATATACATAAATCTCTTAAAAGCAATGGGAGTGATCTGAGGCCTGCAATCACCTCCCTCTATGGCTCTCTGAGTATGCTAACCATTCATTCCTCTTGCAGCAGTCTGTTGGTCTTTACTTCGAAGGCCACAAGTCCCCTAGATGCTGCCCTTGTTGCTTTACCCACTGACCTGCCATCCAATCTTGGACCATCCCAAGCCTAAGAAGGCACCATTCTGAAGTGCAGGAACAACGTCTAATACATTCTCTTCATCATTTCAAGGACACCAGGGAACTTCCTGCTTATTGAAAGTGGAGAAAATTGGGATGAAGACTAGGTAAGGAATTCTCCACAAATAACCTGACTGAAGAAGGCATCTTGACTAACTCATCATTCACTGATTTGTTCATTCTGAGATGTATCAATCGTGGGCGTCGTGATTGGGTAGGAAGAGCATTGGATATGGAATAAAAACTACCACTTAATTTGAATGCTAACTCTACTACTTACTAGCTGTTAGGTACTAGAATTAGTACCTAAATCTTAGCTTCCTCATCTGCAAAATGGTGGAACTAACAACATTTGATAACATTACCAGGATCAAATGAGATAACATGTGTAAAGTACTTTGCAAATCTTTTTCTTTAATTTCAATAGTATTTTCCCAAATACATGTAAAGATAGTTTTCAACATTCATCTCTGTAAGAATGTGTTCCAAATTCTTCTCCCTCCCTGTCTTACCTCTCCTTTCTCCAAAACACCAAGCACTCTAAGTTAAACATGTGCAGTCCTTTTAAACATATTCCCATATTTGTCATGTTGTGAAGAAAAATCAGACCAAAAGGAAAAAAGCCACAAGAAAGAAAAAAACAAATAAAAAATTACCATGCTTCGATCCACTTTCAGCCTCCATAGTTCTCTCCCTGGATGCAGATGGCATTTTCCATCCCAAGTCTGCTGGAATTGCTTGAATCACCACACTGTTGAGTAAAGCCTGTACTTCGCAAATCTTTTTTTTTTCTTTTTTTTTTTTTTAATAATAGCCTTTTATTTACAGGATATATGCATGGGTAACTTTACAGCATTAACAATTGCCAAACCTCTTGTTCCAATTTTTCACCTCTTACCCCCCCATCCCCTCCCCTAGATGGCAGGATGACCAGTAGATGTTAAATATATTAAAATATAAATTAGATACACAATAAGTATACATGACCAAAACGTTATTTTGCTGTACAAAAAGAATCAGACTGTGAAATATTGTACAATTAGCCTGTGAAGGAAATCAAAAATGCAGGTGGGCATAAATATAGGGATTGAGAATTCAATGTAATGGTTTTTAGTCATCTCCCAGAGTTTTTTTTCTGGGCATAGCTGGTTCAGTTCATTACTGCTCCTTTGGAAATGATTTGGTTGATCTCGTTGCTGAGGATGGCCTGGTCCATCAGACCAGTCATCATATAGTATTGTTGTTATGTACTTCGCAAATCTTAATGTGTTATATAAAAGCTAACTATCATGTAAATTGTAACTATCATTGTTGATAATAACAATAACATTATATTAGTGAAATGTAAAATAGCAACTATTTACACATTGCTCTAAATCTTAAAAAGGACTTTACTTAGTTTATCCTTTATCCAAGAACCCCTGGTGCCATTATTATCCCCATTTTATAGATGGGGAAACTGAGGCAGGGGATAAATTATTTGGCCAGAGTCATATAGCTAGTAAGTGCCTGAGATTATATTTGAACTCAGGTTTTTTTTTTTTTGTTTGTTTTTTTTGTTTTTGTTTGTTTGTTTGTTTGTTTTGCTGAGGCAATTTGGGTTAAGTGACTTGCCCAGGGTTACACAACCAGGAAGTGTTAAGTGTCTGAGCTAAGATTTGAACTCAGGTCCTCCTAACTTCAGGGCTGGTGCTCTATCCATTGCACCACCCAGCAGCCCCTGAACTCAGGTCTTATTGACAAGTCCAGCATTCTCTACACTGTACCATCTGGGCTGCCATTATTATTATTAATCCCCTCCCCTTAATGTTAGTGCCTTCCCTCTGAGACTACCTCCAAGTTAGCCTGCATAGATCTTGTTTGTACTATAAAGTTCTTTCAAGGCAGAGATCCTATTTCTGGCCCAAAACATAACACTCTGATAGGCAAATGATAGACCTTAAATGCCTACTTATTGACTTGAGCAGATCGACAACTGCTCTGCAGCTCGTGGTTTTGGACCTGATGGGACCAGGGAAGTGCTGAAAGATTGTGTCATACCCAGCGTCACATCACCAGCACGTATCAAAGGTAAGATTTGTCCCCAGATTGTTCCTAACTCCAAAGCCTACTCTCTCTATCCATCACCCCACTCCTTTAGATCAGGGACAGCAACGTTATCAGCCCCTGTCTAACCACTGGCAATTTAACTTCCTCTCTCTCTGGGTTACTCTCTGCATAATGAAGGGCTTGGTCTGGTTGATGTTGAAGGCTCCTTCCAGCTGTGTATTCTTGGGCAAGGCAGGATGCCATGCCTTCAGCAGGCAGTGTGGAGCATCTGGAAACCAGTCCATGGCTCTCTTTTTCCATGCCAGGGCCCTTAGTGCCAGCAGCCTGGGGTGGTAAGGAAGGGAGAGGCCAAAGGCAGAAAGCAGAAACAGTTACTAGGCTGTGGGTTACTAGGACTAGACAGGCCAGCAGAAGCCTGTGAATGACCAGGTGGGGAGTTTGGGAAATTAAATCATTGAGCAGAAAAGGGGGAAATGAAGATGCTGGGCGCCTAAAAGGGGAATTGCCTGAAAAAAAGAATTTATGACTAAGTGTGAAAAGGCTTGAAATTCTAATCCTATCATTACTTATTCCTGCTATGAGTTTAGTCATAGCGACTGAGTCTTAGTTTCTCCATGTGTACAAATAAGGAGGTTGGACAAAATGATTTCCAAGGTTTCTTCCAGACATAAAAACACATGCCATTAAGGACCCATCATGGATGGTGGTTCTTCCCCAGATGGAGATGGGATACAAGTCACACAGGGGACAGAGTAGTAGAGATGGCATGTTTATTTTTAGAAGAGTAAGGCCTCAGGGCCAAGAGTGAATTTCTTGCCCCTGAAAATGGGCCATGACAGCTGATGATTTTCTGTCCCCATTTCCCTGAGCCCAGGATAGAGAAATATTCCTATGTCTCTGTAACAAAACAGAGTCAGAATTTTCCCACTCTTGATCATGGAGGAGAAGGAAAAACCCAGTTGTTCACTGGGTTGAGGACCTATGGTGGATATCTCCAGGGCCAAAGGGTCATAGATATGAACCCTCCAAAGTCATCTAATTCAGTCTTTCCATTTTACAGATGGTAAAACTGAGGCTATAAGAGAGGAAATGGCTTTCCTGAAATTACTTGAGTAGTAAATTGCTAAGTCCAGACTCAAAGTGGGCCCCCTTCCTCTAACTCTCCTTTCTTTTTCTTTTCTTTTTTTTTTTTTTAATTTAATAGCCTTTTATTTACAGGATATATGCATGGGTAACTTCACAGCATTAACAACTGCCAAACCTCTTGTTCTAATTTTTCACCTCTTACCTCCCCCCACCCCCTCCCCTAGATGGCAGGATGACCAGTAGATGTTAAATATATTAAAATATAAATTAGATACACAATAAGTATACATGACCAAACCGTTATTTTGCTGTACAAAAAGAATCAGACTCTGAAATATTGTACAATTAGCTTGTGAAGGAAATCAAAAATGCAGGTGTGCATAAATATAGGGATTGGGAATTCAATGTAATGGTTTTTAGTCATCTCCCAGAGTTCTTTTTCTGGGCATAGCTGGTTCAGTTCATTACTGCTCCATTAGAAATGATTTGGTTGATCTCGTTGCTGAGGATGGCCTGGTCCATCAGAACTGGTCATCATATAGTATTGTTGTTGAAGTATATAATGATCTCCTGGTCCTGCTCATTTCATCTAACTCTCCTTTCCATAGAACTATAATATCTCCTATCCCTAGGCCCCCTTTCACTATAGAGCAAGTATAGCATGAAAGCACTCTGCCTTATACCTTTTCTCAGATTGGCATCAAAAAACCTCAAATTCAAATCTCGACCTTTCTGATTAGCTGACTGTAGCCAAATCTCATCCTTCTCTCTTACAACCTCAGTTTGCTCATCTATAAAATAGTGGGATTGGATTAGATCATCTCTGGTGTCTTTATCCTCCCCCAGCCTCTTTCCACTCCTGCCCCAGTCCTTTGCCCTAGCAGAATTTTTCTAGCTGACACAGATGAATGGGGAAGAGCAGCACAGGAGAGACCGTGGGGCAGGAAATGCCAAACAGAGAAGTTTATTTTATAGCTGAGCCCTGCAGAGTTTCCTGTTTGCTATCAACCCAGCTCAGGCCCTCCCCATCCTCTCCTCCCTGTCCCTCTCTGCCCTGCTAGGCTCTTTCCCCTTCTCCCTCCTCCCTTTCTCTTATGTCCACCAAACCTCCCCCCACCTCCAGCCAGACCTCCAACTCTGTCCTCCAGCTAAGAACATAACTCTGAGATGTTAAATTCCCAACCTTCAGACAGACCCAGGCTAGATGTCCATCCTACCTCACTTTCATTCCTAGGAGAAGCACTGGGATCCATAAAATTTGTTTATTTATTCTTAAATTTTTAATCTGTTTTCTTTTCTTTTTTTTCTTTTTAAAACTTTTTATTTTCAAAATACATGCAAAGATAATTTTCAACATTCATCCTTGCAAAATCTTGTGTTCCAATTTTTTTTCTTCCTCCCTTCCCCCTAATCCTTCCCTACACATATTTCCATAATTATCATGCTGCCCCCAAAAAAATCAAATCAAAAAAGGAAAAAAAATATAAGCAAACAACAACCAAGCGAATATGCTATGTTGTGGGATCCACACTCAGTTCCCACAGTCTTCTCTCTGAGTGCAGATGGCACTAAAAGAGCCATATTCATCAGAATTGATCATTACATCATCTCATTGCTGTGTACAATGATCTCCTGGTCCTGCTCATTTCACTTAGCATCAGGTCATATAAGTCTCTCCAGGCCTCTCGGAAATCATCCTGCTGGTCATTTCTTCCAGAACAATAATATTCCATAACATTCATATACCATCACTTATTCAGCCATTCCCCTACTGATAAGCATCTACTCAATTTCCAATTCCTTGCCATGACAAAAAGAGCTGCTACAAATGTTTTTCAACCATTCTGGAGAGCAATATGGAGCTGTGCTCAAAGGGCTATCAAACTGGGCATACCCTTTGATCCAGCAATGTCTCTACTGGGTCTGTATCTCAAAGAGATCATAAAAATGAGGAAAGGACATGTGGATGTGCAAAAATTTTTGTAGCAGCTTTTTTTGTAGATCCATAAAGTTTAGATGAAGAAGAGATCTTGTGGGTCAACTAATCCAATCCCATCATTTTATACATGAGCAAGTTGAGATCTAAGCAAGGGGGATCCTTTGTTCAGGATCACCCAAGTATAAAGAGCACAGTCAGAATTTGGGCCCTTGCCTTCTTTTTCCAAATGCTAGTATGCTACAGTCTTCCCAGAGATTTCTGGCTTAACTATCTCTGACCCTAATAGGATGATAGATTAGAATTTAGGGGACCTTTGGGGGTCCTCTGGTCCAGTTTCTACAGATGAGCCAATTAAAATCCAGAGATTTAGTGTCTTGATAAATGAGGCAAGGGATAAAACTGGGATTTTAACACATACCCCTCTGCCTACAAATACAACAGTCTTTCCACTATTCCATGCTGACTTAACCAAGTAAGGGGAACCCCACTGGCTATCTCCCATGGGGAAAAAATGGGAAAGGAGGAAAAAAGAAATCCAGCATTGTCAGCATTGGTATATTGGAATGGGCTGAGATTTGGGATGGATTGGATCAAGTCTTGGGCTACTTAACAACCTCATGATCTTAGTCAAATCCTTTGATAATAAAAATAATAGCTATCACTATTATCCCATTAAGGTTTGCAAAGTGCTTTAGTTTTGATGTCTCATCCTTTCCTCAGGTGGATGATATTATACTCATTTTACAGATAAGGAAACTGAGGCTGAAAGAGATTAAATGGCTTGCCCAGGTACACAGAGCCAGACAAAATTTGAACCCAGGCCTTTCTAACTCCCAGGCAAGACCAGCATTCATCCACCCTACTACCTTACCTCCTGAATCTTAGTTTCTTTATCCATCAGACAAGGAATTTGACTGATAATTTCTAAAATTTCTTCCAGGCCTAAATCTTATAATCCTATGATCTGTAACCCCAAATAGACTCTTGTCCTTCTCTGGGCCTTAAGTTTCCTCTGTTAAATGGAGTTGGACTAGTTGCCTTCAAAGTACCTGCCAACTCTGACATCCTTCAATCTGTGATTATTCATCTCTCTATTGAGAATTTCCTAATAATCTCGTCATATTTTCCAAGTGAAGAGAACAGAGCAGGACCAATGGAGAGGGCTCCTAAATTCTTGAGGACAGGGGTTACCTCATTTTATATCTTTGTGTTGTCTTCATCAAGCATGATGCTTAGCACATAGTAAGTGTTTAATAAATGTTGAGTGATTAATTGATTGAGTCATTGTCTCTCTAAGTGGGGCAGGGCAGAGTGGCAGGTTCCCAGAGGATACCAAAAGTACCCAAGAGAAGTTGGTTAGGAAATCAGGGAACAGGGAAGTGGGGAGTTGGCCATTTGGGTCTAAGTCTCTTCTAACCCTCTTGCCTACACTTAGACAAAGCTTCACAAGATTTCTTTGCACTTGCTTATAAATAGGCCTATTTATAGCATGCCCTTCCCCCAGCTCTTTAGTCCACTGCCTTCCGCCTTTCCTCCGCCCCTGCAGCCCACGTCACCTCAGCTCTAGGAACAAATAAGTTAAGACCCGTGAAAAAACGAGAAGTGAGTTGCCAAGAACTTGAGTTTGTTTGAAGGGGCCCTCTTCTCTGTTTCCTGATTTTGCCTTGGTTTCTTAGAACATCCTGAGGGTAACAGTTTTGTTAATCATAACCACAATCCCACAGGGTAAGTGTGGGGCGGGTGATGATGAAGTAGACGCCTGAAGGTGTAATGGAAAAAGTAGCACCCAGAACGTCCGCAGACCCCAGTTCAAATCCTGACTCTCCAACTATGATCTGGTGGGTTTAAATTTTCTGGGACTGTCGGCTCTACCAAAGACCAATCCTCTGTGACCATGGGCCTTCTTTAGATCCCCTGGAACTCCCAGAGGGAGTTTCCCTGAAGATGAAATCACAAATCCCAAGCTTGTAGTATTTCTAAAAGGACAAAAAGGAGCTTTTGTGAGGCCCTTAATCACTAGCCTGTCCTTCTGTGGATAATTCACTACATTGCTAAGCATCCCAGCTTCGGCCAAGTCAGCATCCTTGGCTCCAGCTCGCCTTCATGCTGCATAATGAGACCATTTCGTTTTTGTTTCTTACGGGTGTTGGGGGACAGTCGGGGAAGGTTTTCTGAAAGGGATGATCTGGGACTTGGGCTTTCAGTAGGAGGGTTTCCTCAGAAGAAGGGACGGAGGCACATTCCGGGCACGTATCAAGCGCAGGGTAAAGTGTAAGCAAAGGCACGGAGGTGGGAGAACACAAAGGCGCGTTCGCTAAATACAGATACAGAAACTAGATTGCCAGTTTAGCTAAAGTGGCAAGGGAATGAATTCTTCCTCTAAGTCAAGGCTGCCTCTCACACACGTACTGCGTGTCCATGTGCACATACACTTATTAGCCGGGGCACATACACGTGCCCCGCGGACAAACGGAAGGCACCTATGGCCCCCGCCCCCATGGAGCCGAAGGGGCAGGACACAAAAATCCGTCGCGATGACGGCAGGCCCCGCAAGTCTCCTGGTTGCTGGCAAGGGGGCTGGGCAGGCGCCAGTACTGGAAACCTGCCCGTGTGAGATGTACTGCGGAGGGTGGGGGTGGGGGTGTCCCCACTCCCATACTCCTCACCCCCTGCCTCTGCCCCGAGGCCAGAGGCCTGAAATAGATTAATTTCTACATTTAGGCCGGCTGGTTCAGCATTGCGAGGGAGCTATAAATACCTCCGAGTACACCGCTCCCTGCCCCTCCCTCTTCTGGCCTGCCTCGGCTCCCTATTTCTCGAAGGGCCCTCCGGTAATCCACACTCCCCCACAAGCCTGAATTTGGGCCGTCCGGAAGGGTTAATTGCCATTAGGAAGAAGATGGAGACTAGCAGGTGGTGGGTGCGGCTTTCCAAGGCTGACAATGGGCTTTGGAGTCATAATGTGTGGGGGACCTCTGGTGGGTGTTAGCCTGCCCAGGCGGGGACTTTGAAAGGGAACCCCTATGTCTTGCCTTATAAGAAAATCAGTGGTCACCACAAACGCTAAGCAGGTGTGTGTGTGTGTATATATATATATATGTGTGTGTGTGTTTGTGTGTGTATGTCTACATAGTCTTATGTGTATATATGTGCATATATATCATCTTATCCAATATCTTATTACCTCCTTTCCTAAATCATAGAAAATCCAAGAATAATCTATGACCCAGAAACAAACTCTGGGATATATACGAAAGATTGAATTCGAGGGACTTCCAGTAGTAAAATCTTGGCTTCTCCTCTGGGAACATCAGGATCTGGTTAATGTCCAAGATGATATTGTTAAAAGGTGGGGACCCTAAGTTCTTGTGTAAGCACTCAACAACACAATATGAAATATATAGAACAGACTTTATTTAGCCTAATCAATTAAGAAAAAAACAACATAGATTCAAGAAAAAGGTCATGAACAGTCAAGTTATTCTTTTTTTTGGGGGGGGGGGGGGGGGAAGGGAAGTCTCCTGACACAGTACAAGGAAGGTGAGGTGGAAAAGGAAGTTTCTCCTCTTGGAAGTTTATTTTGTGGGGGCTCTTTCAGCACATCAACTTCTAAGAGGAGACAGTTCTCCACTCCTCAAACAAGACCTTGATCTTTAGCTCTCTCCATGTTCCCTTGGTGGTGGTAGCAATTCCTCCTACTTCTCCTCCTCCTCTTATGCATGGGAGGAGGGGGGACAAACACCAAGATAAAGCCCCTGTCCAATAGCGTAGAATTCTCCGGAGGATAATAATAGATGCTCTGCAGGACTGGCTCCTTAAATGAAATTCTGAGCTGTTTGCGGCGTCTCTCAGAGGAACTCTTTGCCAGGCAGCTTCGGTTGAGGCTGATGTAACCCCCAACCACCAATATCTCCTCAGAAGTGGGGTACTTCTTTCCAGGGTCAGGGAGCTGGGGTTTAGGCAGGAGAGAGGTTGCTTGAGGCCTAGACCTGTCCATCTCACTGAATAGATTCTTCGGGAAGCTCTTTGAGGACCATTGGATTGGTGGAGCAGGGGAGAGGAGAGGTACTGAGGGTGGTGGGGAGTACTGTGGCCCTGAGTTTCCAGTTCTAACTTTCTTGAGTAGGAAGAAGTTGGTCATAGAGGAGTGGCTTATAAGGGAGCTTTCCATCCTACCTTCATCCCCAGCTTTCTTTTCATCAGCCTTTGGCGACTGCAACTTCTTATATCGGGAATATAAAAACTCCAACTTCTGTTTTTCAGCCTCTGATCCCCCAGGACACCATTCTAGAGCTTTCCCAGAGTTCAGTCTATCCTGTACTGTCTTCATTTGAGAACTCATCTTTACATTCTCTCTTGGGTTCAGTCTTTCTGCTGCCTCTGTTACTCCTGAACTCAGTGCTAGAAACTCTTGTGTCTTCAAAAGTCCTGATTTCTCCCTGGATTTATTCTGTTCTGTCCTAGGTTCACCTGAGGTCCCTTTGCTTTCTTCTCCTGGGTTCAAACTCATTTCAGATCCCCCAGAAGCCTGTTCTGGAGGTTCTACTAGATTCTTGTTTCGTTCTTGAACTTTTCCAGAGCTTTTCTCCCTTTGCCCTGACTCCAATAATTCCCCACTCCTCTCCTCAGTCTCCTTTGGGCTTAACCTCCCTTCCAAAGTCTCTGTAGGCCTAAGACTCTTCTCTGGAACTTCTGCTATCCCCAGACTCTTCTTCCTATTTTTCCTCCATCTCCGATTCTGATTTCTTGATTTTCTTTTCACCAAACTCTGTTCCTGATCTTTTGGGCCAGGTCTCTGCTCTTTGGTTTCCACTCTCGCTGAAACACATCCTTGAACTTCAAGTGACTTCCTATTACCGAGCTGATTTTTGGTATACTGTTGGTGGTGGATAAAGGGGTCCTGACAGACAGACTTTGGAGGTGCTTCACATATAACTTCATTCCCAAGACCTGGTTCTTCCACCGGCACTCCTGGTTTGGTATGGGATTTCTTCAATAACACCCATTTCTGGACTGGCTCCTGGGCCATTTGATCCCTCTTGCCTCCAACATCTTGTTCAATAACCTTCTCTTTTCTGACTAGTAGTTTTAATTTGCAATCTGGTGCAGCAGCCATGGTCCCAATGAGGCAAAAACACTGGAAAGGAAGAGATGGAGCTATGAGGGAGTGTTGTCAAAGGGAAGAAAGAAACGAGAGAGACTCAGAGGATGGGAGCAATGATGGGTCAGAGAGATAGAAGTGTGGTAAAGGGCTTGTGTAGGAGTACAAGGAGAAATAAAGGAAGATTCATGACCCTTTGGGCAGAGGGAAAGATGAGAAGACTAGGAAAGGGGAAAGAACTGTTAGAAGAGAATGAGGAGAAAGGGAAGAGCCTAAGAAATTTTATGTGAGAAATGTAGGAGGACGGAAGAACCTGAGAGATATAGAAGAAAGGAAGAATATTGGAAGAAAGGGAGAAAAAGCCAAGATAGATTATTAGGGGTCCAATAGGGGAGGACAAAATGCTTTAGATGAGAGAAGACAGTTTGGCGAGGAACTGGGTAATGGAACCAAGTAGAATGGCCAAAAGGGAGGAGAGATGGATGTTAGGAAATATGGAGGTAAGAGTTGTATCAAAGAGGTTGGGGAAAGGGTTCTCCTTACCTTTTTGATGAGCTGTGGCTTCCCCAAGAGTCTATGGAGTCCTTCTGATACTGTCTTCAGTATTCTTCCCCACAATTGGAAGTCCAGGAGCCCTATCTAATGGTGGTTGCTATCCCACCTTCTTTTGGGATTGTATAACTCACAGTACCAATCAAGTGGAAATCCAGCTCTTTTCATGTGATTCAGAAACTCTTCCACCGAGCCTTAGTTTAGAAACTACTCCACCAGAGCTTGGTTCCCTAGAACTGAGCAGCCTTATCTTCAAGGAGAAAGTCCTTATATATATGACTTCCCCTGTTTCCACCTTTGAACTCTTTATTTTTTATTTTGATCAGTACTTAGCACCTAGCCAGACACTTAAATACTTAAATGCTTCTTTACCAATCTCTCTTTTGAAAGCAAAGAAAGAAAGTATGGTCTAGATGTGTTAACTATTTGTGATCAATCATTACTCAAAGTTTTATCAGTAGAGGGTGGGAATGGGTGGGAGGAGTGCCCTTACCAAAAAAAGTAGCTCAGCTAAGGAAACAATACCTGATTAAGAAATTTAATCTACACCAAGACAAAGATGAAAGGAGTAGGGCAATGAGGAGCTAGTATAAAGCCCAGGTCCATCCTTCACACCAGGACTTCTTAAACTTTTTCTACTCATGACCCATTTTTGTCTCACCTGAGTATGTAGGTATATAAAATAGGTATACAAATCAAACATTTACTGATAATAAATGATAAAGAAATTTATTTTAAAATAATTCTGCTATACATATAATTTTACCATTTATTAAAGGTGAAATCACATTTGCATACTAATGATATGGATTGCTTGTTTATTTTTACAAAGAATTAAATCTTTGTTATTGGTCAGCGAGATGAAAATTAAGATAACTGAGATACCACCACTCCTCTCAGATTGGCTAAAATGACAGGAAAAAAAAAATAATGATGAATGTTAGAGGAAATGTGAGAAAACTGGGACACTAATATGCTGGTGGAGTTGTGAATTGATCCAACCATTTTGAAGAGCAATTTGGAACTATACCAAAGGGGCTATCAAAATATGCATATTCTTTGATCCAACAGTGGTTCTACTGGGTTTATATCCCAAAGAGATCATAAAAAAGGGAAAAAAACCCACATGTGCAAAAATATTTGTAGCAGCCCTTTTTGTAGTGGCCAGAAACTGGAAACTGAGTGGATGCCCATCAGTTGGAGAATGGCTGAATAAAATGTGGTATGTGGATGTTATTGTTCTAAAAGAAATGATCAATAGGGGCTTAAATCCCAAAGAGATTTTAAAGGAGGGAAAGGGACATGTACAAAAATGTTTGTGGCAGCCCTTTTTGTAGTGGCTAGAAACTGGAAAGTGAATGGATACCCATCAATTGGAGAATGGCTGAATAAAATGTGATATATGAATGTTATGGAATATTATTGTTCTGTAAGAAATGACCAACAGGATGATTTCAGAAAAGCCTGGAGAGACTTACATAAATTGATGCTAAGTGAAATGAGCAGGACCAGAAGATCATTATATGTGGCAACAACAAGACTTTATGATGATCAACTCTGATGGACGTGGCTCACTTCAACAATGGGATGATTCAAACCAATTCCAATTGTTCAGGGATGAAGAAAGCATATACACCCAGAAAGAGGCTGTGGGAATTGAGTGTGGACCACAACATAGCCTTTCACACTTTCTGTTGATGTTTGCTTGCATTTTGTTTTCCTTCTCAGGTTTTTTTTTTTCTTTCTAGATCCAAATTTTCTTGTGCAGCAAGATAACTGTATAAATATGTATACATATCTTATATTTAACATGTATTTTAACATATTTAACATGTATTGGACTACCTGCCATCTAGGGGGAGGGAGTAGGGGGAAGAAAGGAAAAATTTGAAACAGAAAGTTTTGCAAGGGTCATTGTTGAAAAATTACCCATGCATATGTTTTGTAAACAAAAAGCTTTAATTAATGAAAAAAAAAAAAGGAAATGATCAGTAGGATGATTTCAGAGAGGCCTGGAGAGACTGACATGAACTAATGCTAAGTGAATAATGTTCTGCTCACAGAACCAAGAGAACATTATACACGGCAATAACAAGATTATGTGGTGATCAATGGTGCTGGATTTGACTCTTCAGCAACGAGGTGATTCAGGCCAATTCTAATGGTCTTGTGATGAAGAAAGCCATCTGCATCCAGAGAGAGGACTCCAGAGTGGGAACTGAGTGTGGATCACAACATAGCATTTTCACTTTTTAAAATTTTTGTTGGCTTGCATTTTTTTCACAATTTTTTTCTTTTTTGATCTGATTTTTCTTGGGCAGCATGTTAATTGGGGAAATATGTACAGAATTGTACATGTTTAAAAAAATTATCGTGGTGGAATATATGATAGCTTTTACTGTGGTGAAATTTTTTCATGATTCCACATTCAGGTACACATCCTCAGATGAGGTCTAAGCCCCATAGTTTGAGAAGCTTTGCTTTATACAAGTCATAGAATGTGAGAGCTGGAAAGGACCTACATTTTTATATTTTCCATATGGGTAAATTGAGGCTTAGGGAGAAGTGACCTCCTCAAGGTCATACAAGTCAGTAGCAGGTCTGGGACTCCAGACTTCAGAATCTAAGGTCACTATGCTAGGTTTCTTTTTCTGTCTTCCTGCCTTGGGACAGCTGTTGGGACTCACAATAGTGGGCGGTGATTCCTGCTGGAGCCAGTGATGGTGCTGACCTTCCCCGTTTGGCCCCTTCCTCTGCCATTGTCTGCGATTTGGGGGATTGGGGGTGTTCCTGTTCCAGGCTTTGTATGATTCTCAGTCTTATTCAGAATGCTCCCTGTCTTTTCCAGCTCTGAGCAAGGGTTTGGTGCTTTCACTAGACAGTTCAACTGTCCTCCCTTTTCCAATTCATCAGTTTTTATTTCAATGAAAAGTTGAAGAGGGTAGACAGTGAAATTATTCTAATAATAGTTATTTTTATATAGTGGTTTAAGGTTTGTGAAATGCTTTAGAGATGTTGCATTTTATCCTGACAACAATCCGGGGAGACAGATATTATTATTGTCCCCAGTTTAGACAGATGATGAAACTGAGTCAGAGAGGTCAAATAACTTGCCCAGGATCATACGGCCAATAAAATCTGAGATCACATTTGAACTCAGATCTTTCTGACCATTTTTCTATTCACTACAAAAAATAAAAAGGGTTTTTGTTGGAATCCTAGTGTCAACTCAACTTGAAACAAGGTGAAAACTCAAGGGTGATGTCAGAATCCTGGTGTTAACTCAATAGAATTGATACAGTGCTTATTGGTTCACACCTTAGAGCAAATCCTTACAAGGTGATAAGTTGCTAATACTAATGGAAACAATGCTTGTGTTCATACCTTTAGAGAGCTCATAAGTATCTAAGTACTCAATGGAGTTCACACGTTTCGGAGAGTTCAGGGTTTAGAAAGAAACACCAAATTCACACCTCCCTTAGGGCCAGAGAGCACTCTGGGAGATAACCCAGAATCCCTCTCCCTCCAGAAGGTGGAGTTAACCTTTGGGAGATCACATACATAGAGGGAGCTCTTGGAGCTTGGAGGAGTTACTTGAGTTAGTTACTTGAGAGAGTTTCTTGTGAACATCGACTGGGGTCGGAGACAGAGCATTCTGGAAGAAAGCCTACAAGCCCTATCTTCGAGGCAAGAGAGATTCATCGTATCTTCTACCTTGGTGTTGGCTGGAGGCTGAAGAAAGCAGAGGCAGAAGCCAAGGACAAAGCTGCAAGAGCTCAAGCAGAGAGATAGGTCTCTGGGCTAACCGGGCTATATTGAAGGGCACAATAAAAGATCTGAACTTTTATCAGCTGGTTGCGATTTTGGGTGATTATTTACTTGTAACTGAAACTAAAGCTGCCTCCAGAAAACCTCTCCAAGAAACTTGCCTTCTCTCAGAGAGAATCATCTTATTATTTTAAAGAAGAAAAAACACCAACAGGGTGATATATTCCCCTCCATTGGGGCAGACAGAAATTAAGTGACTTGACCAGGGTCCCAAAGCTAGTAAGTATTTGAGGCCAGAGGGGAACTCTGGTCTCCTGATTCCAAGCCCAGCACCGTTCCATCCAACTACTCAGTTCATTCTGAGCTCCTTTAGCTACTTAGCTCCTTTTTTGTTCTCTAGGCTCTGCCTCCAACCAAAACTTGGGTGCTCACTCCTGAGACTTTCTCCTCTAATTGGTGAGCCTTTGCCTTATCTCACCAGTTCTTCAGTAACCACATAACTGCCTAATTATCTCTCTCTCCAGTCATGCTAACTATTGTAAGTATTAAGTTAAAATTTCTTTTTTCAACTCTAGTTCTGAGAAAGATACTCAAATCAACATTTTTCTTGTTCAGTCGCACTCTCTGTGACCCCATTTGAGGTTTTCTTGGCAAAGATACTGGGGTGGTTTGCCATTTCTTAATCTGGTTCATTTTACAAATGAGGAAAGTGAGGCAAACAGGATTAAATGATTTGCCCAGGATCATGCAGCTAGTGAGTGAACTCAGGTTTCAGTGAACTCAGGTCTTCTTGTTTCTGGATCAAGTGCTCTATTCATTGAGCCACCTACATGACCTCAAATTAATACTATTAATCCTGTAAACCACACCAATCATTTGCTGATGACTCCAATCACCATTTTCTTTGACCTCCCAGTCTAGAACACACTCTTTTGTGTCTATTGTCTTTCCCAATTAGAATGTGAGCTGATTGAGGGAAGAAATTGTCTGCTAGTTTGTAATTGTATCCCCAGCTCGGGAATATAAGTGCCTAACTGTCTTCTTATTCATTCATTCATTCCTCGATTGTGCAGGGAATTTGGACACCAACAAGAGGGATGTGTGTTTCAGGGGCTTGCTTACAGAGGCAAATCTTAATAAATATTAAATAAACATCCACTAGGTTCTAGATGCCATGTTTGTCTCTGAGAATGAAAACAAAATAGTTCTTTCTCTCAGATAGTTTATACTCTACTCAGGGAAAACAAAGCATACTCTTATAAATACAAGGTAAGTGAGTATTCTCTCTGAGAATGGAGAGAACAGTTAGCCAGTCCATTTGATGGAACATTAGAACCCGGACTGGCAAGGTAGTTTGGAGAGGGAGAGTTATGTAGGAAGAATGAAAGATCTTATAATCTAGAAGCCATAGGGAGCCTTTTTTGAACCTACCTCCTTAGCCTGGGAAGAAACAAAATACATGAGCCACCTTGTCTTCATCTATAAAAAGAACTTGAAAATAGCCCTCAAGATAGCTGCCTGCCAGGGTTGCCTTTAAGATTCTGATTAGATAATAGAGGTAACCGAGAGTTTGTAGATTCTCCCAATAGCCATCTATCTCTCCTGGCTTTGGCCTAGGCCCTTTCTGCATCCTCTCCCCTTAGTTCTTACCTGCACTCTTGGGTTCACTATCTCTACACCAAAGCCTCTTAAACTGTGGGTCTTGACCCCATGTATGCAGTCACTTAACTGAATAGTGTGTGTGTGTGTGTGTGTGTGTGTGTGTGAAAAATTTGGCAATAATAAAAGGTATCAAATATTCTACTAAGATTTAATTCTTTATTTTTATTTTTATTTTTTTTTTAATTTTTAATAAACAAGCACATCTATATCATTAGTATGCAGATTTGTTTTCATCTTTAATGAATGGTAAAATTATATGTGTACCAAATAATTGTTTTAAAATAAATTTCTTTATGCTTTATTATCAGTTTTTTATTTATTTGACTTATGTACCTATTTTATATATACAGGATCTTGGAATCCTTTAAAGATTCCTTGAATGAGAAGGGGTCACAAGCAGGGAAAAGTCCTACTCTACACCAAGTGACTGCTAGAAATGCCTATCTTATCCTCTTCATATCTCAAACTCAGTGTGGACACAATTGAACTGATTATCTCCCTTACCAGACCTCCTCCTCCTCCAAACTTCCCTCTTTCTGTGGAGAGGATCTATTCTCCCAATCATTTGACATTCAAGTCAGAATCATTTTAGATATTTCACATTTTCTCACCCCTCACATCCAATCTTGATGATTCTCTCTATAACATCTCTTGAACCTGTCCCATTTTCTCTCCATTCATGAGAAATGCTATCCCGTTTCAAGCCCTTATTGTCTTAATTATTGTAGCAAACTATTGGTCTTTCTCCCTCCAGTCAATCCCTTCCCCAATCCAGCTTCCTCACAGTTGTCAAATGTATATTCCTAAAGTCTCTTGCTCAAAAATCCTTCAATAACTCCCTATGGGTTCTAGATTACAAGACATTTTAACCTATTCTCCCTACATAACTCATTCCCCAACCTACCTTGCCAGCTAGGTCCATGTTCTATCAAATGGTCTAGCTAACTGTTCCCCAAATACAGTATCCCATCTCCTGCCTGCAGATGTTTGCACAAACAAATACTCAAGAAAGGTGTTCTTTCCTGCTTTCTGCTTCTCAGGAGTCTACCTTTGGGGTTCAATTCAGTTACCAGCTCTTCTTTTTTTTTTCTAACATAACTTTATTTTATTTTTTGTGGTTATACATATACATTAATTTTAATACACATTTCTTTTCTATCTTATGTTTTTTATTAAAGCTTTTTATTTTTGAAACATATGCATGGATAATTTTCAACATTCACCCTTGCAAAACCTTGTTCCAAATTTTTTCCCTCTCTTCCCCCACCCCCTCCCCAGATGGCAAGTAATTCAATATATGTTAAATACGCAATTATTCTATACATATTTCCACAATTTTCATGCTGCACAAGAAATATCATATCAAAAAGAGGAAACAATGAGAAAGAAAACAAAGTGCAAGCAAACAACAAAAAAGTGGAAATAACCATGTTGTGGTCCACACTCAATTCTTACAATCCTCTCTCTGCCTGCAAATGGCTCTCTTTATCATAAGATCATTGGAACTGGCCTGAATCATCTCATTGTTGAAAAGAAATGTCTTTTCATGTCTCATCAGAATTGATCATTGTTAATACACATTTCTTTATGAATCATGTTTGGAAGAAAAATTGGAACAAAAGGGGAAAACCATGAGAGAGGAAAAAAAGAAAAAAGTGAACATAGTTGATTTACATTCAGTTCATAGATCTCTCTCTGGATGCAGATGACATTTTCTATCCAAAGCTTTTTGGGATAGCCTTGGATTATTGAACCTCTAAGAAACACCAAGTTTTTTCACAGATGATCATGGCACTTACCACCTCTTCTGTGAAGCCTTCCCTGATCTCCACACTCACTAGTCAGACTCCTTCCATTGTGAGAGAGTACTTACTTACCTTGTATTTATTGGAATATGCTTTGTTTTCCCCGAGTAGATTATAAACTACCTGAAGGAAAAGACTATTTTGTTTTCATCCTCAAAACCAAGTATGGCATCTAGAACTTAGTGGGCATTTATTTAATATTTATTGAGATTTACCTCTCTAAGCAAGTCCTTGAACCTTCCCTCTCCCCTTTTTTTGGTGTCCAAATTTCCTGCAAAGCTGAAATTTCTGAAGTTGGTAGAGTGTGGAGATTGAGGGCTGAGGGTTAGAGTGGGAGTGGAATATTTTAACCTAATCTCTTGGCTCCCTTGAGTTGATTTAATATGAATGTAATGAAGGGCCCAGGTCCTCTGATAGTCTCCTCTGAGACTATGATTTGCCCATCATCAGGAGTCTGGAATTCCCACATCTGACACTAACTGTGAGATCTTGGGAGAGCTGTTTGATTTCTCTGAGTCTGTTTCCTCATCTATAAAATGGGAATAATAACTCCCCCTTCCCTATCTAGCTGGGTTGTTGAATGGATAGTCCTCTGCAAAACTTGAGGCCCTATTTAAAAAAAAAAAAAAAAAGATTTTGATTCTAGTCAGGATTGAGCAGATACCGATTTTGAGTCCTTGGGCTATTTCTGACCACTGTGGAAGCATATGAAGCCTTTTCCCATTTCAGCACAGTCCTGTGAAGTTGATAAGTGGGGCAAGTTATTTCCATAGCAATTTCAGGTTAAGTGACATACCTCAGTTCACACAGCTGGGATTGGAATCCAAACTCTTCTGGCTCCAGGGCTAGGTGTCTTTCCACTGGCTCATGCTGTTGTATGTATCACCCCTGTCCTTCCTTTTCAGTGGGCACAGAGAGCTGAGTGCTGGTATTCCAGGCATCTTAAGAACGGGGAGAAAAATCCAAACAAATGTTTGAGCCCCCTCATCTCCCTCCTCCATTCCTCCCTCCTAACTCATCTTGTTTGCCTTCACTTTCATTTATCACTTTCTCAGGCTACAAGTGAAGGGAAATGTGGTTCTTTGGTGTAAGTTCTGGGTCTTTGAACAGGAGAACTGGAATTTTAATCAATGCTAGATGGTGGAATGAAAAAAGTACTAGATTTGGAGTTGGGGGGAATCTGGATTCTAAGACCAGTTCAGTTGCTTCCTATTCTTGAAACATTAAAGCATCTTTATATTTCAATTTTTGTTTATATAATAAATTTGAAACATATTATTTCTAAGGACCATTTCTACCTCTCAATCCTATGGTCCTATGAACTTTTCATGTCTCTAAATTTTAATCTCCTTGTATCAGGAAGATAGAAAATAACATTGTCCCTGTTGGACAGTGGGCAGGAAGGAGTTAATATGGTTAATATCCAAAAAAAGCTTAGGGATCTCCTGAGTGAGGTTCCCAGGAGGTACCCTTGACCCTGACCTCTAGATTCCCCTCTTTTTGGTGTCTAGATTCTTTGAAGATCTGAAATTCCTAGAGTAAGGGAGCAGACTTCTAAGAATAAGGGCTGGGTAGGGGAAATACTTCAGCCTGTCCCCTTTCTTTCCATTTCAAGCTCCCCACCCACCCAGCTGCCCTCAGCTCTACAGTCCTATTACACCCATACATCACACACGACCAAGTCTATCTTTGAAGAAGATAGCTATGTGAAATGGATAGAGTGCCAAATGTGAAGTCAAAAAGATTAGAATTTAAATTCTGCTTTAAGATATTTAACTTTATGACTCTGGGCAAATTATTTAATTTCACTGAACCTCAATTTACCTATTTGTAAAATTGGGATAACAGCACCTTCCTTATAGGGTTATTTCCAGGATCAGTTAAGATAGTATTTATAAAATTCTATTCAAATGATAATGATGATGACAAAGAGGAAGATGAGGAGGAGGAGGAGAAAAAGGAGGAAAATGTACACCTCCCCCCCTTCTTTTCAAAGAAAAAGGTGGGAATATAGGTACAAAAACATATGGAGGGGAGCAGTTAGATGGCACATTGAATAGAGGAGCATCAGTTCTGAACTCAGGAGGACCTGAGTTCAAATCCAGTGTCAGACATTTAACACTGATTGCCTCTTAAAACACAAAAATCATAGGGGTGTTTTGCATATACTGTCCCACAATCTATGTGTTGATAAATTTTGCTGAATTGTTTTTCTTCTATTTTTTTAAACCTTTGTTTAAAGAGGCAGTTCACTAAATAGGAGAGAGCTGGAAGGATACATTGGAAACATGAAGGTTAGGGAAAAACAAAAGATGTTAATACAAAATAAAAAAGAAAAAGGGGCACAGAGAGGGTCCTCTAGTCTAACCCCAACCTTTTACATAAGCAGAAACTTTGGCCACAAAGCTTGGTGTGTACAGGGCTCAAGTGTACAGGGCGGGAACTCTAGACAAGTATACTTGAAACAAGGTGTTAACTAAGTGGAATTGATGAGATAATGATAAGATAAAGAACTTACTACTTATTAGTATGGTAATGTAATAATTCTCTAGTTCACACATACTCAGTATACTGTAATGATGTAATTGTAATAGGATATTAAACTGGGGACAAAGTCAGACTTGGGGGAGACTGTCAGACTGCTGGAGGAAACTGGCTCAGTGGACACAGACTATAAGAGACAATAAAGACTTTGGACTCTATTCTTGTTCATTCTCGTGGTGTCTATCCTGCTGAGACCAAGGCCCTTCCGGAGGACCTCCAGAAAGCTAGCTGAACACTACACTCAAGGTCACCCAATCACTAGTGTCAAGATCACATTTTATAGACCCAGATCCTCTGACTCTGAATATATACCTGAATATTGATGTCAATATTCTTTGATCTTTTTTCATTACAAATTTAACAAATCCTAACCAATATAAAATTTCAGTACACAAAGGAAAACAGAAAGAAAGATCACTCATGAGTCTGGAAACTTCTAAGAATTTGGCTTTTAAAAGTTTTTATTCACTTCTATAGGCAGCTAGATATTGTAGGTAGAGCACCAGGCTGAGCAGCAGGAAGATCTGAGTTCAAATCCACTCTTGGGCACTAGTTTATGTGATCCAATCAAGTCACTTAACCATGTTTGCCTCAGTTTCCTCACCTGTAAAATGAGCTGGAGAAGGAAATGGCAAAGCACTCCAGTGTCTACTGAGAAAACCAATTGGGGGCTCTTTCATGAAGAGTTAGACTTGACTGAAGAATGACTCAACAACAAACAACAATAGACTTCAACAAAATAGCAATAAAACACCCCTGTTAGTTTGTAACCCCTTTGGAACCTTTTGTTTACTTTTCTGTATTTTTGCAACAGTTTTATTTCCACTCTTAAAAAAAAACAAAAAAAAACGAGTTTCATTTTTTGCATATCTATCATGCCCTATTCTCGAGGGTCCCCTTTTAGTTCCCTAATACTTCTGTGTTATGTAAAGGATATCCTTTACATATCCTGGATGTGTGTGTGTGTGTGTGTGTGTGTGTGTGTGTGTGTGTTGTCTAACATTCAAATCTATGGGTCCATATTTGGGTCCTTCAATGCTGTTTGTATGTGTTGTCCAACATTCAAATCTGTGGGTCCCTGTGTGGGATCCATTAATTCACAATTCCCTGCTCCTGTCCCCAAGAAGCCTTCCCTTGGAACAAATTAATCAAGCACAATAAATCAAAGCACTCACTGGCCAAGTCTAAAAATGTATGTCTCACTCCATACCCAGGATTCCAGTCCATACCTTTGTTGATCATAAATCTCATATATATTAACACGAAAACTCTCTTTTCTTCTCTCCCTCTTTTCTCTCAGTGTCTGTTTCTCTCCCTTTCTTTCCTGTGTCTCTCTATCTCTGTCTCTGTGTGTGTCTATCTTGGTCTCTGTGTGTCTTTCTGTTTCTCTCTTCCCCACCACTCCAGCTCCTCCCGCCCAATGTTTCTGTCTCTGTTCTTCTCTGTCTCAGTCTCTCCATTGTTTCTCTCTTTCTCTCTCTCTCTCTCTCTCTCTCTCTCTCTCTCTCTCTCTCTCTCTCTCACACACACACACACACACACACACACACACACACACGCTCAATATAAATATTCCTTCCTGGATCTGAGAAACCCTTTCTTTGACCCTTTTCTAAAGTCCTTCCTCTCGTTCTGATTTTAAAATTTCTATAGGAAGCTGGATCTGGGATTTCACTAGAATAGGGGATTCCCATATGAGGAAACTTCCTGAACCAATATTTTCTTTTTTTTTTTAATTGAATATTTTTATTTTCAAAACATATGCAAGCATAATTTTTCACCATTGACCCTTGCAAAACCTTATATTCTAATTTCCACCTCCTTTTCCTCACCCCTCCCCTAGATGGCAAGTAATCCAATACCAATATTTTCTCTTGAAAAGAGTTGCCTAAAGTACAAAAAATTAGATGCTTTGACCAGTCACAGTCAGTACTTCTGGACCTAATTCTATATCATTCTAGCTTCAAGGTGCACTCTCTGACTACTATACAACATTGCCTCTGACTTCTAGATTGTCAGGGGGAAGAATGGTTTGTTTTAAAACATGGACATTCCCCACATGGACATTCACTAATGATTCATGAGAAGGTCTCAGCAAACAGAAAGGTACAAACGCCTGGAAGCAATTGGGTATTTCTGTGTGTTTAATTGTTGGAGAAAAATACAAGTCTTAAATATATATGTTATCTCTGTCCTTGCTTGTGTATTTTCATGGACATTCTTCCATGGGTGGTAGCCTGGGTTTGTCTCTGTTTGGGAGCACGTGTCCTGTGTTTATCTGTCTGTCTGTGGCAGTATCCTGTTTATATGTGTGTGCTGTTCAGTGTCTGCAATTGTGTGTCTCTGGGTTTGTGCTATTTTTTGTGTCTCTTTTGTGTTACATGTGCTGCTTTGTTTGTGTGTACTGTGCACCCCGAGTTATGAATATGTGTGTTCTTGTAACTCTCTCTCTGTTTGAGATTGTGCCCTATTCATGAGGTAGTTCCCCAGTACTTCTGTGTTATGTAAAGGCTTTCCTGGATGTGTGTGTGTGTGTGTGTATGTGTGTGTGTGTGTGTGTGTGTGTGTGTGTGTGTTGTCCAGCATTCAAATCTGTGGGTCCCTGTGTGGGTGCTTTAATGCTGTGTGTGTGTGTGCTTGAGCTATGCTGTGCCATGTGCTGTCGGGTTCTGACTGTGTACTCCTGGGCTGGGCTGGGTCTCTGGGAGTCTCATTCCCCCTGCAGGCTGGCCCCATTGGACGAATTCAGGGGAGGGCCCTGTCTGGCAGCCGCCCCTAAATAAAAGCTCAGCCGGAGCCCTGCCCCTCATATCACTCACTCCGACTCTTCCCGCTGCTACCGCCGCCAGCACTGCCACTGAGGACATCCAGGTCCGGCCTCTGGGAGCCAGCGAGCGACCACTCCCGCTCCTCCCCGCCGGGCGGTGGCCCAGTCATGTCAAGCCTTCCCCGAAGCCTCTTTCTGGGTGAGACATTTGTTCCTGACTGCCCTTGGGCTCTGCCAGGGAGGGAGGTGGGGGGATCAACAGTCTGAGGCACATGGGGAGACTGCTCCCAGAAGTAGAAGCTCTTGGAAGGGGAGGGTTCCCTCATTTCTGTCCCATGATTGTGGCCTTTTGCCTTCTGACTCCTGGGCTCTTCCACCATCTGTACCCTGGTCTCTGGCCCCCATCCAGGCCCCTACAACCGCCACCTGCCTCTCCAGCCTCCATTCCTTTCTGTTACCTTCTCTCTCTCCCTGTGTACCACTTTCTGTCCCTTCCTTCCTCTGCCCTCCCCTCCTTTTATCTGCAGCCCTCTGTCCTCCAACCTCCATCTCTCTGTCTCCTCTGTCTTCCAACCTCTTCCCCTTGTCCTATAACTAGCTCCTGATCTCTTGCCTTTGGCCTCTGCCCTGCCAAGCCATGAAGGCAAACTGGTAGTCAGATCAGAGGAGAAAATCATGAGGAACAGGTGCTAGCAGGGTCACACCCTAGGGTGGGACCAGCCAGTGAGGTTCTTTTGATTAGCCTGATGAGGTGAGAATGTAGATACTGGCAGTACCTATAGAGATCACCTCTGGCTTCCTACCATCTTACACCAAGGATTGGTGCCATTCATGGAGGATGAGGAGGATGAGGATAGCCATGGAAGCTCCAAATTCAGAAATTATTCTACCTTCCTCTTCCTCAAGATGTCCCTGGGTAGAAGTGGGGGTTAGGGAAGTGGAAAGAATTAGAATTGAATAGATACACAGAAGTTTGTGAATCAAATCAAGATTGCCCCATTTTGATCGAAGATCCCCTGATCCAAACAGTCCTGTTTGGACATGCTGGAGGTATAAAATGCAAGCAAAAGAACAATGTATTTGTGCTTAGAGGACCTCCATTCAAATCCTGACTTGTTACTTTCTCACCCACTAAGACTAAAGATCTTCCCCAATTTGGCTTTAGTTTCTTAAAATGAGGGAGGACTGTGCCTAGAGGATCTCTTTATGACCCTTCCAGCTCTAAATCCCATCTAGAGGTAGACCCCATCCCTGGAGGGGATAAGACTTCATGAAAGAGAAAGGAAACTGGTCTCAGATTCTGGCTCTTCCATGTAGTTGCTGTGACTCTCGGTAAGTCCCCTCCCAGCTTCGATTTCTTCATGAGTAAGATGGGGACAAAAATGCCTGTCCTGCCTGCCCTGTGACCTTGTGTTAAGAAAGATGCTTTGTCAAACACCGTAGAAACCAATTTAGATTGTTATTTGTGCAGCTCTTACTTTCCTGGGTCATTGGTCTGAATTCACCATATTGTGGCTTCTTGACTTCCCTTTTCTCTCAATCTCCTGAGCCCCACCCCATGAGAACTGTGATGTGAGTCAGCGTTCCCTAGGAACAGAGAAAACAAAGTGAGTGAAAAAACAGTAATTTGGGTACAGGTAGAGATGGGTCCAACCACAGAGACCTACCTTCTCTCCTGCCTCATAGCCCAACCCCCCTCTCCACTTGATGCACTTGGGGTCTCTTCTCAGTTTTGTATATGAGAACCAATTAGAAATTCAAGTCAGAGATTCCAGGTTCAAATCTCTTCAGGTATCCTTTTTCAGCCTTTATTTGGAGGTCTCTGCAATCTCTAATGATCTACTTCATACATTTTATGAGATAGTTCGGAGAATAGAGTGCTAGACCCAGACTCAGGATGAGACCTGAGTTTAAATCCAGAATAAGATATTTATTCGTCCTGTGACCCTGGGTAAACCTCTTAGCCTGTATTTCTCCATCTATAAAATAGGGGTAATAATAACACCTACTTCCTAGGGTTGCTATTGTGAATATTAAATGAAATAATATTTGTAAAACAATCTGCAAACCTCCAAGTCCTACAGAAATGCTGACTTTTGTTTATCATTATGATCTCTCTGAGTTGAGGGCCAGGAGGGAGAGCCAATGTGGTTGGCACATGTGACTGGAAGCTCAGGACACTTTCTCCCTTAAATTTCTAAACTGCTAGAATTAGAAGGGACCATTCAATATGATCCCAACTCCCACATTTAACAAATGGAACTGTACTTTATATACGTTATTCATTTTATTCTCTTAACAGTCAAGTGAAGTTGAAAGAACAGGTTGTATCATCCCATTTTACAGAGACAGAAACTGAAGCTCAGTAAGAATAAGTGATTTGCTGCTGCCATGAGCTAAAATAGTTTTCTTCCTTCCTTTCTTCTTTCTTCCTTCCTGTTTTCTTTCTTCTTCCTTCCTTCCTTCCTTTCCTCCCTCCTTCCATTCCCTTTTTCTTTCTTTATTCCTTCCTTCCTTCCTTTTCTCCCTCCTTCCCTTTCTTTCTTTCTTTTTTTTTCCTTCTTTATCTATCTTGCCCAGGCTAGAAGTATAGTGGCCATTCACACCCAGTCTTATTGGCACAAATGTCTTAATTTCCTTTTGCTGACCTGGGGAGATTTATCCCTTCTTAGGAAACCTGAGGACCTGCCATCTTTGTGTTAGACTTAGTGCAGACACTTGATCAGTTTTAGCCCTAAGATATATATATATATAGGCTAAAAGTGATCAAGTTTTATATATATATATCTTAGAACTTCTGCACTAACTTTAACCTCCCTCAATAGTAGGGATTACAGGTATGCGGAAGAGATGTCTTCTGCAATCTCTTACCAACAAAGAACTTCTATGATACTAGGATCAGAATCAGGTCACCCAGGTAGATAGGAACAGAGTTGGGGCTGGAGCTCAGATCTCCCAATTGCTCTCCATTACACTATGCTGCTGCTCTCTTAGAAGGTATGAATTTGTAAAGTGCTTTAAGATCCTCAGAAGAAAGATGAGAGGGGGTGAGGGAAGGAGAGAGAGAGGGAAGGAAAAGAGAGAGAGTGGGAGGAGGAGAGAGACAGAGACAGATGGGAGGGAGGGGGAAGAGAGAGGGAGGGAAGGAAGAGGAGAGAGAGGGAGGAAAGAGAAAGGGATAGGGAGAGAGAGAAAAAAAGGAATGAGGAGGGAGAGAGCGCATGCAAAGTGACATTTTCTCCCAGTAGATTTTCCAAATTATGCCTAGGACCCATATATGGTACCCTGGCTTGAAAGGTGGAAGTAGGGATGAGGCAGAGGCTTTAGTGGGCCCAGGAAGTAGCTCCAGCCCCAGACAGCCAGGCATGGGGGTAGGGAGAAAAGCAGTAGGTTTTCCTGCCCGCTGAGAGGAAAAGTCTACCAGATGGGCTGGGTGGGGAGACTGGGAGCCAGGGTTCGGCTCCTGTCCCAGCTTCTGTTTGTGGAATTCCCAATTCCTTTTCCAGATGTTGACTAGAGGATCATTCCCATCTGAAGTGGGGCTTGAGGGTGTAGAATCTGGCTTCTATCCTTTCTTTCCCATCCACCTCCAAAATGGCTTCTGCCAGCATCACCACTACTCCCTCCGGCTCCCTCCCCCAGGTTCTTGCCCTTGCCTCCTCCCCCCACCAAACTGAGAAGGGGAGAGGCCCAGGTTGGGGCCTCTACCAGATGTGCCGGAACTGCAAAGACTGGGGGTGGGGATAGTGGACAACAGAAAGACGGCTGGTATTTTCAAACATTTGGCCAAACCCAAGAGCCAGGCTACAGAGAGGGAGCCTAGTGCTGCTCAGGACTCTACTGGAGGGGATGCATTGTGGTGGTAGCGTTGGGGTGGACTCTAAGGACCCAGGTGCCCAGGGTCATCCTTATCCCTCCTCCCTAGCTCCTCACCCTTGGACAGATGGTTAGGAGACAGGGTCAGCCTTACCAAGAAAGCCTAGTGGTCAGTGAGCAGCCCAGAGCTGGAGGACCCATAGTGATCATTGAAGCCACTGCTCTCACCTTACAGAGAAGAAAATGGAGACCCAGAAAGGCAACTAACAAGGTCACACAGCTAATAAGGAGCAGGACTGACATTCAAACTGGATTTTGTCGACTTTAAAACCAATGTTTTTCCCACCAAGTGACCCTGCCCCAGATCTCTCTGCTGGTCACCCAGCCCGGAGGCTTCCAGCTCCGCTGTAGCCCTCCTGGTTCTGGAACTCTGGCTCTAGAATTTCCCTTCCAGCCTGAAACCCACCAGGGGCTCAAGCTGAGAGTGGCCCAGGGTGACTCAGCCAGTCCATTCTGTCCAGGAAATGACTCAGTGCCTGCCTTCCACTCCACCATTCTTCATGATCCCCTTCCCCCAATGCAGTCCCTGAGGATGCCTCTCTCTCCCATCCCTGACAGTTATGGGCCCTCTCCAGACTGGAGATTGATTCTTATCAACCCTCCCTTGGCAGAAGCACAAAATCTCAGAGGCCGCTGTTTCAACCAAGCCTGGATGAGAATCCATAGCTATTGGTTATTAGAGCCCTTGCTTAAAAACTGTCCCAAAATCCCTGGAGAAGTCCATTCAAATTTTGGATGGGATAGTCTCCCTGGGACAGAGGATTTCATCTTGTCCCCACCCCATCCCCACCCCCCACCCGCTCCTTCAGGCTCAAGCCTAAGCATTTAGATATTAATGGAATAAAGGAACAAAATAGCAGCAGTATCAAGAGTTATTAAAGTGCAGCTTCTGGTCCAAATCCTCTATGAGAAAACTGAAGCCCATCTAACTTTTGTTAAATGGCTTTCCCAGGATTACAAAAGTGTCCCCCATTTCCTTTTTCAGCTCATTTTATAGATGAAGAAACGAGATAAAAAGGTCAATGGCTCTGGCTGTCATCTATGAACCTCTGGGCCAAAAGAGCTTTAAAGCAGTTTCCAGGAGAGTGACTGAAGACTTGAGAAACTCTTTTCTGGGACTCTCTTGGTTTTTTTATCTCTGTTTGCCCTCCTGGGCTCTTAGTGATCCATCCAACCAAATGTGGAACTGGGATTTAGGGGCTATCCATTGCCCAGAAGGTGCAGCTGAAACCTAGTGAGGGGAAATGCCCTTGTCACCCAGCTAGATAGAACTCACTCCCGGATTGCTGACTCCTATTCCAGTGTCTTTTTTCCTACCAGTCTAGAACTCTTTCTCTCCCCTTCAGTTTTTCCTCATTTCAAACCCAGGTCTCCTGGCTACCAGTCCAGGCATCTTTCAAATGGAATTCAGCTTCTGCTTTTTTACATTAAACTTCAAGCTCCTCGAGGGCAAGAACGATTTTTTTGGTCTCTTTCTATGTCCTCGTGTCTACCACAATGCCTGGCACATAGTAGGTGCTTAATAAATGTCTATTAATGGATTGATTAGATTGAAGCAAGAAACCTAGGTTTGGAGTCAGAAGACTCAGATTTTAAAGAGGCAAAGCCAAGATGGGAGAGTAAAAGCAGAAGACATGGGTTAGAATCCTGCCTCTCCCACCTCTTGTCTGTGTAACCTTAAGCAAGTCATTTCCCTTCGCTTTGAGTCTCAGTTGCTCAAACTGTTAAAAGCAAAGTTTTAACTAGATTTTCCTAAAGGTCCCTTCCAAGTTCAAATCCCATCATGACTCCCCAGTTCCCACAGAACAGGGGAAGACTAGGTCCTAGAATTGTGCTAGCAGGACCTTGTGATAGATCTAGCCCAGACCCTTCTTTGTACAGATGGGGAAAGAGGGAGCACTCTCAGCCCCACCTGAGGAAGGTTCACGTCCTCACAGCCCCTGCCCTGTGGGGACATGACAAGCCTGGCCCTTTATTCCTTTCTTTCCTTGGAGCCAGAGGCCTGGGTTGGAATCCTTGCACTACTGAGTAATTCTGGGATGGAAACAAGTGTATCGTGGGGCTTCCCAGGGCCTTGACATCTTTGGGGATTGGGGCAAACAGTCACTAAACTCCCATATTCCCCCTCTCTCTATTTCAGGGCTCTGTGTCCTGGTCCTTTTGAAAATTGCTGTGTTCCAGAACACCAAAGGTAAGTGTGCTGGGACCCCACCTGAGCTGTAGCTGAAGACTGAGGGAAGCCCGACCAGGGAAGGGAAGGGCAGGGTCTGAGCTGGGGAGAGGGACAGGGAGAAGCTTCCCTTACAACTCTACAGACCACACTGTTGAGGTTGAGAAGGGGGGACCCCCAAAAGTCCCAGATTGGTGTCACGAGGTGTCTCAAAAGAATTCGCAGGCTTGAACCCATCTCCTAGTAAGAGGCAAAGTTTTATTGAAAGTAATGGTACACCATACAAAGCTGACTGAATTGTAAGGGAATTCAGTAAAGAAACAGAAGCAAAAGAGATATTTTTATTCAGCTTCTAACATAGATATGCTAATTCTGTAGCTCAAGGGGAGGGCTAAGGAGTAATCTCCAGATGAATTGAGGGTGATCTCTGAAATTTGATGATCACTGACTAGATCATCAGTCAGCAATGAACTGAGAAATAGTCTATTCAGAATCAGACAGATTGGGCATGGGGCTTTCCTGAGGCCGACTCCAAAACCAAAATATTTAGGATTTTCTGACTCACTGCCAGAACAGAGACCTCCCAAGGTCAGGGGACCACAAAATCATATTACATCACCATCAAGTTCCTGAGGTTATATCTCTCCTCCAGTGTCTGCCATCCTGACTTGAGATTGAATCCCTGCTCTGTTACTGTCTAGCTGTGATCAGAGCAAGCCAGGACCTCAGTTTCCTGATCTGTAAAATGGAGGTGATAATACTTGTGCCATGTACCTCACAGAGTAGTCAAGAAAGCATTTAATAAGCTTTAAGTGGTAGTAGAAATGTGTTGTCTTTTTAAAAATTATTAACCTCAATACATCTTCCTCGCCCCAATTAAATCATGAGGAAAAATAAACTATTGTTGGTCTCCCTCCTCTTATCTGCAAGTTTTTCGGTGGCCAGTTAGGTGAGTTCCTAAGGTTTGGACTCCCCAGTTCCCCCACCCCCAATCAAGTGTAGACATGAAGCTAACAGAATATAATAAGGGCTATTCCCATTGGAACATCTGTAAGTTTCTCACCTGTACAATGTGGTTAATGATCACTATGTTTCATACATTACAGGGATGTTGTGGCAAATATACTTTATAAACTTTAAAGTCTTATGGAAGCACAGTTATGACAATATTTTATTCTTCTGACTAGATTCTCAATGTCGTCGTAGAGGGTGTCCCCAAAATGCCATTTGTGTCAACAAGACCCACTGTGCCTGTGAGGATGGATTTGTTACTACGAGTGGGGAGAAATACTTCAGTGACTTTCTGGAGATCTGTGACGGTAAAGACACCACGCCCACATTAGTCCAAGGGTTGGGAACAAGAAAGAGGGAGCAGCTGAGTGAGAGGGAGGGGGATGCAAGGAACCCTGTTTAGTGGCTGCTTTTGGAAAAGAGGGAAAGTGGAGGAGGCAGGAGATGGGGGAGAAGGGAAGAGGGAAGGGGAGAAGCAGCAGCTAAAGGAGGGTAACCTGGTGGCAATGGGGTCAGGATGCTGGTGAACCCCAGTCGCAGGATCTCATACTGCTGTCCCACTTGCTGTGATCCTCTCAGTCATATCAATGCCTCGGCTTCTCCACTGAGAAAATGGTCACTATGCTTGGTGATTAAAGCGATAACTCCATTGGATCTGTGATGTCATCAATGTGGATATTCCCACCAATAAAGCAGCCTTCCCTTCCACGCCTTCCCACTTTGATGATCCTCTTATCCGATCCTGTCCTGGAGTTGGACACAAACAGCCTTGTGGTTCTTCCCAAGATGCTTGAGACCTTTCTCACTTTCTCTTGAAAAAAGAGGAGATTTATGTTATTTTTTGATGTGACTAGCTATGTGGCCTTGAGCAGGTCACCCCACTCTGTTTGCCTGCATTTACCCAACTGTAAAAAAGAGACCATAATGCACCCACCTCGAAGGGTTATTGTAAGCATCGAATGAAATCATATTTGTAAAAAGTACCTGGCACATAGTAGGTGCTGTATAAATGCTTATCCCCTCCCCATCACCACCACCATGCTACTCTCTATATCTTTGTATCTGATATACATCTGAAATCTTCAAGGATTCTTATGTTCTTACATCCAACCCAATACTGAGAGAGTGTTAGCTTATAAAGTATGGACTTTTGTTCAAGGGAAAAGATGGAGATTGTTAGTTTATTGAAGATAATCCAGCCTACTCTCCTTTTTTAATTTAATTCTAGGCCCAACTCACTGTCTATATGTGTTGTCTATCCCAGGTGTACAGGACTGATGGACAAGCTGGACAGGTTGTCCATATTCCTGGAGGTCACAGTTTGGGCAATAGACATGCTTCAGCCACCTAGTCTTTTCTGTGTGGATGAATGGTCAGGTCAAATTCTTTTGAGTGATTATATATTGGAGAAAAGCAAAGAAGTGTACCATAGACCCTGCCTTCAAGGAGTTTATGATCAACTAGAAAGTCACAAATAACTAAAATACAAAGAAGACTGCGGTAGGGCCCCTCCTCCTCAAAAGGCAAAAAATGTGTGTGGACAAATTTTAATGGGCCAAGTAAATCAGGGAAGATTCCTGTAGAATGTAGCTCTTTGGGGACAGCAGGACTGTTTTGGTTTTGTCCTCAGTGCCTGGCATATATTAGGTATTCAGTTAGTGCTTGTTGAATTGAACTGAACAGAAGAAAATCCATACAAGAGGCAATGTGCTCCAGGCAAGAGTCACAGCCTAAGTAAATGTTTAAAGGCAGAGCATGACAGGATGAGGAGAAGCAATGTTTCCTAACCTTGGCTCATGTTAGTATACTTTTCCTACTCTAAAAAATATTTACTCTAAAAATTTTAAGATAAAGCCACTTATATTCTTAGAGAGCTGCTTAATACATTAAGTAGTTAACTGGCTTTGCCAGGATCATACAGCAACATGTGTCAGAGGCAGAACTTGAATCCGGGTCTTCTGGCTCCAAGGTAGCACTTTGTCCATTACAATGTCCTTGCTACTCTTAAGAACACCAGTGAAACATTTACAATCGAAAGAATGAAGCCCAAAGAGTATATGCTTGAGGTGCTGGTAAACAGAGTGGATAGAACATTGAACCCCGAATCAGAAAAACCTGAGTTCAAATTCACTTGCCCATGCTTTGTGACCCTGGGCAAGTCAGTTAACTTTTGCCTATCTTAGTTTCATAAATTGAAAAATGGGGATAATAATAGTACCTAATTCCCAGATTGTTGTGAGAATCAAGTGAGATAATATTTGGGTTTTTAAAAAATATATATATTTCATATTTTATTTTTACCCAGTATGTGTTTTTTTTCCTTTCCTCTTTTTTTTTTTTTTTTTTTTTTCGCTGAGGCAGTTGGGGTTAAGTCACTTGCCCAAGGTCACACAGATACCTTCCCCAGTATATGTAAAAACACTTTTTAACATCTGTTTTTAAGACTTGGAATTCCAAATTGTTTTAATTTGCATTTCTCCAATCTCTCATCTCCAATGAGTAAGAACATTTGACTACTTCATCTGAAAACTGTTCATATCTTTTGATCATTTATCAGTTAGGAATGGCTGTTATTTTTATAAATTCAATTCAGTTCTTTACATGTTTAAGAAATGAGGTCTTTATCAGAGAAACTTGCTTCAAATTTTTTTTTACAATTACTCTAATTGTATTTCCCTCCTTCCCACCCTCCCGCTCCACTTATTCTATTCTCTTCTCCTTTTACCCTGATCTTTCTCAAAAGTGTTTTGCTTTTGCCTAGCTTCCCCAATATAACCTCTTTTCTGTCACTTTTTCCCTCATCTCTTATCCCCTTCCCCTCCAACTTTCCTGTTGGGTAATACAGATTTCTATCTGAAGTGTGTATGTTATTCCTTCTTTGAGCCAATTCTGATGAGAGTAAGTAAGGTTCATTCACTCCCCTTCACCTCCTCACTTGTCTCCTCCACTGAAAAAAAAGCTTTTTCTTGCCTCTTTTATGTGAGACAGTTTGTCCTCTTCTGTCTCTCCCTTTCCATTTTTCCATTCTTCTCATCCCTTAATTTTATTTTTTTTAAAGATACTAACCGTTGATATTCAACTCACACCTGTGTCCTCTGTCTATATATACTCTTTCCAACGACCTTAATAACGAGAAAATTCTTATGAGTTACAAGTATCTTCTTCCTATGTAAGAATGTGAACAGTTTAGCCTTATCAAGTCCCTTATGATTTCCCTTTCCTGTTTAGCACTTTATGCTTCCTTGAGTTTTGTATTTGAAAGTCAGATTTTCTATTCAGGTCTGGTCTTTTCATTAAGAATGGTCGAAAGTCCTCTATTTCACTTAATGCTCATTTTTCCCTTGAAGAATTATACTTAATTTTGCTGATTAGGTGTTTCTTGGTAGTAATCCTAGTTTCTTTGCTCTCTGGAATATCATATTCTAAGCCTGCTGATCCTTTAAGGTAGAAGTTGATTAATCTTGTATTTGTTGAATTCTAATTTTTAAGGAATTATTTTCTTCAGTGACCTTTTGTACTTCCTTTTCCATTTGGCCAATTCTGCTTTTTAAAGAGTTTTTTTTTTTTCCTTCAGTGAATTTCTGTGTTTTTTTCAATTTGGCCAGTTCTGCTTTTTAATGCATTCTCCTCCTCATTGGCTTTTTTTTTTTTTTTTAATCTCCTTTACCATTTGGCCTACTCTACTTTTAAAATGTTATTTTCTTCAGTTTTTCCAGCTAATGACTCATTTTCCACTCTTTTTTTTTTTTTTTTTTTTTTGCATCACTGTCATTTCTCTTCCAATTTGTCCTCTGCCTCTCCTACTTGATTGTCAAAATCCTTTTTGAGCTCTTTCGTGGTCTGAAACCAAATCATATTTTTCTCAGAGGCTTTGAATGTGGTTATGTAGATAACTTTGTTTTCTTCTTCTGAGTGTATGTTTTGAAGTTCTTTGTCACCATAGTAACTTTCTATGATCAGACCTTTTTTTCTGTTCTTTGTTCATATTTCTAACCTATTTCTTGACTTCTAGCTCTTTGTAAAAATAGGGTTTTGCTTCCAGGTTGGAGAGTGCAATGTCCCAATTTTAGGGGGTTTTCTGCAGCTGTTTTCAGAAATACTTCTAGGGACTTACTTCTAAGTTTTCAGTTCTTCCAAGGTTGTATCTTCTAAGGAGAGGTTTCTTTACGATTCTTCTGGCCTGTACTCTGGTCTATGAGTGACTACAAACACTATTTTCTGCCCTGAACCTGTGAGGAGAATCCCCCCTCCACTGTGGCCAAGAACTCCGGTATGCTAGTACTCCCCCTCACTTTGGGACTGCCACTCAGGACTGAAACTCGTATCCAAGTATAGGCTAAGTCTTGTGTCAGTGCTAGCAAAGAGATCCCTGTAATCTTGTGACCAGTTGTTCTAGTCTTATTGCCATCTTTGGGTTGAGAGCTACTGAAGCAGTTGCCACCACTGATAATTCAGTGGCTCCCAAACCCTGGTTCCTGGTCTGGTCTGTGCTGACACAGCCTGGGCTGGACTGCGCTCTACTCCCACCCTGGTTTAACAAGCCTTTCCTATCAGTTATCTTGAGCTAGAAAATCGTTTCAGCCCATCTTTCTTTCTTTTTTTTTTCTTTCTTTTTTTTTTTTTTTTTGGTAGGTCCTAATGCTCTAGAATTTGTTCAGAACCCTTATTTTAAGGTATTTGGAAAAGTTTGGGGGAGAATCCAGCCAGTCCTTGCCTTTCCTCCACCATCTTAGCTCCATGAGATAATATTTGTAAAATGCTTTGTAAATCCTAAAGTATTATATAAATGCTAGCTATAGTTATAATTTTTATCCATAGACAGGATGTAAGTAGCTGCCGAAGACAGATGTGATCACTGAGAGGGCACAGTGGTGATGGAGACAATGGAAAGAGTATTGTTCCTAAAGTCAGAGAAGGCAGAATCAAATCCCGCCTTTAATGCTTACTGGCTGTGTCATCCTGGATGAGTTACTTCCCTCCATGGGCTTCCCTTTCTTTATCTGTAAATGGGGGAAGTCAGAATGATCCCTCCAGCTCTAAGCATGTAATTCCATCTCCTGGATTCAATTCATGTTAACTGACTTTAGCTAGGTTTTCCTTGATAGACAATAGTGCTTTTACTCTCTCTCTCTCTCTCTCTCTGGTCTCTCTCTCTTTCTTTGTCTCTGTCTCTCTCTTGTCTCTCTCTCTGTGTTTCTCTTTGTATCTCTCTATGTGTCTCTCTCTATTTCTCTCTCTCTCTCTCTGATCTCTCTCTGTGTTTCTCTGTCTCTCATCTCTCTCTGTGTGTCTCTCTTTGTATCTCTCTCTGTTTCTCTCTCTCTGGTCTCTCTCTCTCTCTCTCTCTCTCTCTCTCTCTCTCTCTCTCTCTTTCTGTCTCTGTCTCTCTCGTCTCTCTCTCTCTGTGTCTCTTTGTATCTTTCTCTGTGTCTCTCTCTGTTTCTCTCGTCTCTATCTCTCTTTGGTCTCTCTCTTTCTGTCTCTGTCTCTCTCGTCTCTCTCTGTGTGTCTCTCTTTGTATCTCTCTGTGTGTCTCTCTCTGTCTCTCTCTCTCTCTCTGTCTCTCTCCCTCTGTCTCTCTCGGTTTCTCTCTCTCTCTCTCTCTCCCCTCGGTCCCCCAAGTGCAGTAGCCACTCATAGTCCCCATCCCATCACTGATTTATTAGCAGAGGACTTTTCTCCTGTTCCATTTCTTTCCTGGGCCAGCTTTCCCCTCCCTAGGCAGCCTGGCAACCCTCTCCAACTAGGAATTCCTATATTGGTGCCAGACTTGGTGTGGACACTCCACTGACTTTAACCTTCCTGTAGCTCAGAACTCCAGAACTCTAGAGATTCACTGCAGCCACCCTTTCAGGTACTGCAGGTCATCCTACCTGGCTAAGCCTTTTATTTGTCCACAATTTGATCTCTGTAATGCTTCTAAAGCTTCTAACCTTCTAAAACCTTGCCCTATCTCCTTAAAACCCTCATGGCCATGACCTCCTGGGTCTTAACAGAGAACCTGGCCTTCTACTCCCCTGAGAAGATCAAAGCTGCCTTTCCACAGCTTCCTTATCTCCTGGACATCATGCCTCCCAGACCCATCCTCTGTTCTTGTTCCTCTGTTTCTGGGGAAGGGATGGCTCCTTTCCTTGCCAAGCCCAGACCCTTTACTTATGCCCTCCATCTTATTTTCTGTCATCTCTCCAGGAGCTGGCCCTGGAGACCTTAACCCTCCCCTCCCCTCCCCTCCAAATCATCAGCCTCTCCCTAACCACTGACTCCTTCCCTGCTGCTTATAAACACCTAGATTTTCTCCATCCTTAGAAATCCCTGCCTCCAAACACCTCTGGTTACTATACCATATCTTATTTTCCTTTAACTGTCAGAGTCCTGAAAAGAGTTGTCTGTACTTATATGTCAGCAGGAATATCTCATGAGAGGATAGATGCGACTTGCCACTGTCCCTGAACTGACCTCCTTCCATTTTGCTGATCTTTTCCTTTCTTTTTTCTATTCTCTTTTTTCCTTTATTCCTTTTCTTTTTTCATTCAACAAGCATTTCTTTTCTCTTCTTCCCACTCCCTTAGAAAAGAAATTTAAAAAAAAAAGCTTTTGTAATAAACATCATTCTGTAGTCACATGAAACAAAATTCCTACATTGGCCATGTGCAAAAAAATGTATGTTTCATTTCTTCTTTTCTTTGCTTCTTATGTTGCAGATGTTAATGAATGTGTACCACCCATTAAAATCTTTTGTGGTATGAATGCAGACTGTGTTAATACATATGGAAGCTACCACTGCACCTGCATCCCTGGATATGCACTTCCTTCTGGGGAGAAAAACTTCCCAAATGCTTCTATGAACAACTGTCAAGGTAAAAAAAAACAAAACAAGAAAATCCTGCATCCTTTGTCTAGCTGGAGAATCTGCTGAGGCTGAGGGCAGAGAAGTCCCTCCTGCATGGGCCCTTCCCCTCCCTGACTCAGGCCTCTGTTCATTGTCCTTAGCTCCTTCCTACATGGGCCACCTCTGTCTGGCCAGTGCCCTTTACCTGCTCATAGAGACCACCTCTGACCTTCCCCTTCCCCTTGCTGTGGGGTAGACCAGCTCCCCGCTCTCTGATTTCCATCTGCCATTTTTCCCTTTCCCACCAATATTTCCCACAAATACCCCAATGTTTAAGGAGGGGAGATGGAATTTGTCCATTTCTTTGAGGAAATGTACTGCAAGCTGACTTTGGAAATGAGTTATGAAGGTTTTATGCAGGATTTTCTCCTGACATTGGCCTTTGGGGGAGACACCAAAGAAACTAGAAGTTCAAGCTTGGGTAAAAGCAGAAGCATCTGGTCACTAAGGAGAAGGCTGTGGGAGTCCTCTGCCAATGTGCAAGAGAAGCCATCTATGAAGCGTTTATCATGCACCGGCAATTCAATAAATATTGGCAAAAAATGCAAAGAGAGAAGAGAGAGACAGAGATGGGGGGAAGGGACAGGGAGACAGAGACAGAGGGAAAGAGAAGGGAGAGACAGAGACAGACAGATAGACAGACAGAGAGAACGACCATCTCCAGCCTTCAAGAAACTTCTATTTTAAACATTCAGGGAATAGAGGCCTAGGGACTTAAGCCTCAAATTCAATGACCCTGGAACTAGAGCAAGGGGGAGGGAATTAGGAAGAATTCCAGTAGAATAGAAGCTCTTTGGGGACAAGGCCTTGTATCCTCTGGATCTGGCACACAGGAGGCACTCAGTTATTGTCTGTTGGATTAAACTGGACAGGAAAGGATCCTAACAGGCAGGGATGAGGAGGCAATGTGCTCCAGGCAGGAGGCACAGCCTGGGTAATAGAGGCAGGACATAACAGGATGTGAAGGAGAGGCAGGGTTTCCCAATCATGGCTCAAGGCAGAATGCTTTTCTCACTCTACCAAACATTTACTCATAAATTCTTACTCAGTGCCACTTATAGTCTTAGAGCTGTTTAGAGCAGTGAGAGGCTAATAATATTCCCAGGATCATCCAACTAAGTAGGTCTTCTGGCTCCAAGGCCAGCAATCTGTCCCTACAATGTTCTTGTCTAAGAACACTAGAAAGCCAATCGGAATCCAAAGAACATGAATCCCAGAGAGCTTGTGAAGGAAGAAATCAGAATGGTCCCTCCAGCTCTGAGTATGTGATCCCCTAATCTGGATCAAACCCCTGTTGTCTGGTTTTAACTGGACTTCCCCTGCTAGACAATAGTACTTTTATTCTCTCTTTTCATTTCATTTCTTTTATTCATTCTTCATTCATTCTCTCCTTCCCTCATTCCTTATTTTTTTTCCCTCCTTGCTATGTTTTCCTTCCCTTCTTTTGTTTTTTCTTTCTTCTTTCCTTTCTTCCTAACTTCATTCTTTCTCCTTTCTTCCTCTTTTTTCTTTCTTACTCTCTCCCTTCCTTCCTTCCTTCCTTCTTTTCTCCTTCCATCCCTCCTTTTCTTCCCTCCTTTCTCTTCTTTCTTTCTCTGTTTCTCTCTTACTTTTTCATCTCTCTGTGTCTGTCTCTCTCTCTCTCCCTCTCCCTTTCTCTGTCTCTCTCTTTTTCTTCCTTTCTTTCTTTTTCATTCTCCCTCTGTCTTCCATTCTTACCAGGCTGGAAATTCAGCAGGCATTCATGGTCCCAAATTCCACAACTGATTTATTGGTGGAGGGGTTTTCTCCTGTTCCATTTCCTACCTGGGCCAGCTTGCCCCACCCTAGGCAACCTGGAAGCCCTCCCCACCCAGAAACTACTTTCATTGGTGCCAGACTAAGTGTGGACTTAAACTCTCCTGTAGCTCAGAACTTCAGAGCTCAAGAGATCTCAGCCTCCCTCTCAGATAACAAGGATCACAGGGCATCCTATCTAGCTAAGCCATTAATTTTCCACAGTGTAATCTTTGTAATGTTTCAGAAGCTTTAGGGGCAACCAGATGTCTCAATGGATAGAACACTAGCCCTGGAGTCAGGAGGATTTGAGTTCAAATCCAGCCAAATGTCAGAAGGTCCTATGTGACCCTGGGCAAGGGACTTAACCCCAACTGCCTTGCTATCTTGTCTCCTGGACATCGTGCCCCCCAGACCTATCCTCTTCTTCTGTTCCTCTGTTTCTGGGGAAGAAATGTCTCCTTTCCTTGCCAAGGCCAGCCCCTTTACTTGTGTCCTCCATCTTTATGCCCTTTTATGTCTCCAGGAGCTGACTCTGGAGGCCATGACCTGATTCTCCCCCTCCAAATCACCAGCCTGCTGCCTGCAAACACCCAGATCTCCCCCATCCTTAGAAATCCTTGTCTTGACCACCTCAAGTTACCATATCATATCTTATAAAGAGCTTTCTGTATTTATGTCAGCAGAAATATTCCCAGATAGAATTCAGAGATGAGGCTTGCTACTGTCCCTGAACAGATGCCCTTCCATTACCTTACTGATCTTTTCCTTTCTTTTTTCTATTCTCTTCTTCCCTTTTTTTTTAATTCAATAATCATTTCTTTCCTCTTCTTTCTAGTTCCTTAAAAAGGAAAAAAGCCTTGTAAAAAGCAGCATTCTGTAGGTGAAACAAATTCCCACATTGGCCATGTGCAAAAATGTGTTTTATTTCTTTTTTGCTTCTGCTGCAGATATTAATGAATGTGCATTGTCCAATGACACTTGTGGTGAGAATGCAGAGTGTGTTAACGAAAACAAAGGTTACCACTGCACCTGCATAGAGGGATATGCACTTCCTTCTGGGGAGAAGAAGTTCTCAAATGTCACTAGGAACAACTGTCAAGGTAACTGCGTCCTTGCTGCATCCTTTGTCTAGCTGGAGAATCAGGGAGGAGCTCTTGCTGCTGAGGCTGAGGGCAGAGAAGTCCCTCCCTGCATGGGCCACTTCTGGCCAGTGCCCTTTACCCACTTAGAGGGGCCATTTCTGACCTGCCCCTTCCCCTCCCTGACTCTGGCTCTCTCTTTAATTCTGCAGAAACTGAGGCCACAAGTTTCTGACCTTCCTGTCAATGCTGCACCGTAGTACCCAATATTCAGGAGACAGAGGGAGAAGGGATATTGGCAGGGGAGTAGGTAGTGACTTCTCTACCCAGGCCCTGCCAACTGTACTCTTAGTGCCTGAGGCACTGGGAACCCGGGGACCCTGGAGACTCCTAGAGCTAGTGTGGGTCTGAGGGGAAACTGAAAGCCAGATCTTCTTCATTCTGCGCCCAGCTCTCTTTGCCCTCTGCCACTTTCCCTCTCCTATCCCTTAGCCTTTCCCTTCCCCTTGCACCTATGACATGGGCCATCTCACTTATTTTCTTGTGTCCTTTCTTTCCCACCCCCATTTGCTCCGTCCTGGCTAGGGCTCCCTCTTGGCTCAGCCTCCCAAAAGCCAACTAGGTGACCGGATGGGAGGAGAATTCTTAGGATTAATACCTTGATTTGCATGACACTTAAGGTTTACAAAATCCTCCCTGCTGTCTGAATTTACCTCCTGGATTTTCTTTGCACACATTTGTTTGCATGCTGTGTTCCCCATTAATCTGTGAGCATGTCTTCCAGTGCAAAGACCGTTTGTCTTTCTCTGTACCCCTAGTGTACCTAGCACAGTGCCTGGCTCATAGGAAGTGCTTGATAAATGCTTGTGGACTGACTGAGGAAGATGCTATTTTTTATTTTCTTATGAAGAGTCAGAGGTTCCAGCACATATAGAAGCCTGCCTCTGTTGGCCCCCTCTCTCCCAATGTACCAGGTCCCCTCCTGGGCCCAAGCCTCCCAAGCATCTCCGATTTCCATCTGCCATATTTGTTTTTTTCTCACCAGTACAGATATTTAAGGAGGGGAGATGAAATTTGTCCATTTCTTGGAGGAAATCCACAACAGGTTGACTCTGGAAAGGACCTTCCCCTGACAATGGCCTTTGGGGGAGACACCAAAGAAACTAGCAGTTCAAGCTTGGGTAAAAGCAGAAGGCCTTAGCCTCCATCTAATCCAATCCCTATCCTTGGTCTGATCAGGAAACTGATGCCCTCATTACCAGATGCTCTGTGAGATCAGCTGAAGGACCCAGGGATTTATTGAGGGCCAGCAGGAATCTCTGAGCCACATTTTGATGCAGCAGCACAGGGAGATGGACTCTTGTAGGTCCTAGTTTCTGAGGGAGAAGGGTCTGAGAAGATCCATGGAGGGTCCTGTCCTTCCTGTTCCCAGTCTTGCCCTCCCTATCCCTCACACTAAGCCAGAAGCTGATTCCACTGAAAGAGTGACCTTCATACTCTCTGCTAGTTCTGGAGGATCTGAGAGTTCTAGTTTGTTTGGATAATTAGATTCTTTCCAAGGCAAAGGGGATGGTCTCAACCAGTGGGGCAGAGTTTGAAAGTAATGGCCTTCACACAAGATGCAGCCCCCTCCTCCCCAAATGGATGAGCCCCTCTAAGGCCACAGAGCCATGTTTCACCCCAACTGGAGAGCAGAGCATCCGGGTCACTAGGAGAAGGCTGTGGGAGTCCTCTGCCAACGTGCAAGAAAAGGCATCTTTGATGCATTTATTATGCACCGCAATTCAATAAATATTAGCAAAAAAATGCAAAGAGAGGGGAGAGAGAAAGAGAGATAGATACAGACAGACAGAGACAGAAACAGAAACAAAGAGACAGACAGGCACAGACATAGAAAGGCAGAAACAGAGAAAGCGACCATCTGCCTTCAAGAAGCTTCTATTTTAAACATGTGAGAGAATAAGCCCCAAATTCAATGATCCCTAACAAGCTTTATGACCTCAGACCACTTGACCTTTCTGTGCCTCAGTTTCCACATCTGGCTGATGGGCCAGGTGACCTCTAGATTCCCTAACAACTCTTTTTCTTGGGTCATTTTAGGTGTGTTTCATTCTCCATGACTCCATTTGGGGTTTTCTTGGCAGAGATACTGGAGTAGTTTGCCATTTTGTTCTCCAGCCAATTTGACAGATGAGGAAACTGAGGCAAACAGTTAAGTGATAGTGGCAGGGTCACACAGTCAGGAAGTGTCTCAGCCCAGATTTGAACTCTGGAAGATGAGTCTCCCTAACTCTAGCCGTGGCACTGTCGCCACTGAGCTCCCAGCCCCCCATTGGAACCTGGTATATAAGGGCCATCTGCTTCCTGGGTCAATTTGACCCAAACCAAGGAATAGAAGGAAATTAGTGTCACAGAAATAACTGCTTCAGGAGGCCAAGGACAAGATAATATGGAGACTGATGGAAGAGGTCTGGAGGCTCCAAGAGCTTGGGATGTTTCTTTTTTTTTTTTTTTTAATTATTATTATTATTTAATAGCCTTTTATTTACAGGATATATGCATGGGTAACTTTACAGCATTAACAATTGCCAAACCTCTTGTTCCAATTTTTCACTTACCCCCCACTCCCTCCCCAAAATGGCAGGATGACCAGTAGATGTTAAACACATTAAAATATAAATTAGATACACAATAAGTATACATGACCAAACCGTTATTTTGCTGTACAAAAAGAATCAGACTCTGAAATATTGTACAATTAGCTTGTGAAGGAAATCAAAAATGCAGGTGGGCATAAATATAGGGATTGGGAATTCAATGTAATGGTTTTTAGTCCTCTCCCAGAGTTTTTTCTCTGGTTCAGTTCATTACTGCTCCATTGGAAATGATTTGGTTGATCTCGTTTCTGAGGATGGCCTGGTCCATCAGAACTGGTCATCATATAGTACTGTTGTTGAAGTATATAATGATCTCTTGGCCCTGCTCGTTTCACTCAGCATCAGTTCGTGTAAGTCTCTCCAGGCCTTTCTGAAATCATCCTGTTGGTCATTTCTTACAGAACAGTAATATTCCATAATATTCATATACCACAATTTATTCAGCCATTCTCCAACTGATGGGCATCCACTCAGTTTTCAGTTTCTAGCCACTACAAAAAGGGCTGCCACAAACATTTGTGCACATACAGGTGCTTGGGATGTTTCTATACAGCCCAGTTCCATGGTCCTCAGGAGCTAGATCATGACAAGAGGTGCCAGAGTGTCAGGAAGGCCCTCCCAGGTCTCTGTGGTGTCCACACTAGGGTGTTCCTCATCTCCTTTCCTTTTCTCTTATAGATGTGGATGAATGTCAGCACAATAGCTCTCTCTGTGCCCCCCATGGGGTCTGCCTAAATACTCCTGGAAGCTATATGTGCACATGCAAGCCAGGATTCGCCAAACGAAATGGGAATCACTTCATGGAATGCGTAGGTAAGTCCCTGGGAGAGGCAGCCCAGGAACTCCCAGGGGATGAACTGAGGCCCTCAGTTAGTCTATGAGAAGTCCCTTGGGCGGGTGGGGGGAGCAGTCAAGGATCAGGGCCAAGGCAAGAAGTACCTTGGATGGGTACGTTCAAGGGAGAGCCTGTGGGTCAGACCCAGGAGTCCTGTCCCCAAGACCACTGCTGCTGCCTCAGTGTCCACACACTCAGGGTGTAGAGCTGTGTGGCCCTCATTCTGTTCCCTGCAGTGCTTGGGCCCATGTGTGCTCTCCCAGATCAGAGGTTCCTGGTTTAGTGTTTTCTGGCTGACTCCCTGCCATCGGCTTGGGACAAAAGCCCAAATCCCCCCGGGGGGGCTCTGCCCTAGTTCCCTGGCTCTGACTTCTGGGAGATTCGTCACCTCTTCTCCATCCAGAGGATTGGGGTTCAAACCCCACCTTGATGCTTGAGTCTCTTCCCCACCTTGGACCACCTGACCTCTAGGTTTCCTTCCAGCTCCAGGACCTTCTAATAAAAAGGAGCAGGGAGAAGATGGGGGAGGGAAGGAGGCTGCTTGGGTCAGTCTCCAAGAAGGAAATCAGTGTCACTGGGATCATTGTCTGAGGAGGCCCCAACCAGGAGGGATAAGGAGACTGAAGGGAGAGACCAGGGCTCCGAGGCTGGCTCTGTTCCTGCCCAGCCCAGTCAGATGGGGCAAGCGGTGCTTGAGGGTTTGGAAGCCCCAGGTCCCTGCTGGGCCCAAACTCAGGTCGCTAACCACCCCCTCTCCCTTCCTTTTGGAGATAAAAATGAATGTCAGAACAAATCGCTCTGTGAGCCAAACGGAGTCTGTGAGAATACTGTCGGAAGCTATGTGTGCAAATGCAAACCGGGCTTTGTCCATAGCCGCGAGAACCCGGCTGAGTGTGTAGGTATGTATGTCCCTAGGGAGCAGGAGCGCCTACGATCCCATAAGGGGAGATGAACTGGGGACCCAGGGAGTCTGTGAGAAGCCCCTGGGGAGCCAGCCAAGGATCAGGGACCTGGATGGGGAAGGGGCGACGCTTCCCCTGAAGTCAGAGCCAGGGCACCAGGGCAGGTCCAGCCAAGCAGGAACCTCAGCTGCTCTCCTGAGCCCAAGGCAGGGTTAGAGCCAGGAACCTCTGAGCCAGAACAAGTTTGGAGCCACGGGTTCTATGGAGCAGAATTTGGGCAACACTAGTTAGATGCCCTGAAACCTTGGGACCCTGTGAGCACTGAGGCGGCCATGTGCCAGGCTGCTGGGAAGGACGGTTACTTCAGAATAGGAGTCCTGGGTCTGAGGCACTGGCAGTGCCCACTCTGGGAGCATGTACAAGTCACTCCCCCCTCAGAGCTCAGGTAGCTCATCTACAGAACCCCTGGCCCACCTGCGGAAGGTGTGGCAAAGAAAGGCTCTGTAAATCTTAAGGTGCCACAGAAATGGGCCGTTGTCATTATCCTTCCTGGCTGATTTCCCTTTGCCACAGGGAGCCCACCCACTGGCCTTCCTCCATGAGTCTCTAACTCTGACTGAGCATGTAGATCAGCTCTCTGACTTCCTTCACTCTCTCATACCCCCAGACCATCTTTTTCTTTTTTCATGTATTTCTCTGAGGACTTTGTACCCTTTGTTCTTTGGGGCTCCTCACTGGTTGTTGATACAGGGGCTCAGTCTTCATTGGCTTCTCTAGTGTCCCCTGTGAGGTCCTCAGTTATGTTCTGTGTCTCACAGCCAATGGAATACAATATTGAAAATAGACCTTTATTAACCAGAAGAAATTAGGGTCATTAGAGAAGACTGACAATTCCCTAAACTCTATACTGCTATTCTAAGCTTCATTTTGAGCCCAATTCAATTTCTATCTGTACTGTTGGTCCCAAATATTCATAAAGATGAGTATATTCTATAGGTTTTCCATTTAACTACAAAACAATCTGGGCTGGAGACATTCTTCATCCTCTTGGTCTTTCCTGTGTGGATGGTCATTTTTGAGTGGTTATGGATTGAAGAGATACAAATAACAATAATTATCATAGACCCTGCCTTCAAGGAACTTTTAATGGATGGGAAATTATGTGAAATAAACAAATGGAACACAAAGTAGATTGTGATTGGCACTCCCCCAAGAGAAAAATAACAATAACAAAAACTTGTGTATGGGGAAATGTGAACAGGGAGGGGATTTCTTTGAGCTGGAGAAAGGGGGAGGGAATCAGAGAAGATTCCAGTAGAATGGAAGGTTTTTGGGGACAAGGGACTGTCTTGGTTTTGGCTTTGTATCCTCAGGGCCTGGCACACAGGCAGCATTCAGTTATTGTTTGCTGAATTAAACTGAACAGAAAAAGATTCTGATAGGCAGGGATGAAGAGGAAGTATGCTCCAGGAAGGAGACACAACCTGGATAAAGGCATAGAGGCAGGACATGACAGGATGAGAAGCAGCAGTTTCCCAATCATGGATCATGGCAGAATGCTTTTCCCACTCCACCAAACATTTACTTATAAATTCTTACTCATGATAGTTATAGTCTTAAGAGATGCTTAGAGCAGTAAGAGGCTACTAATATTCCCAGGATCACCCAAGCTAAGCCAGGTCTTCTGACTCCAAAGCCAGCAATCTGTCCCTACAATATCCTTGTCTAAGAGCACTAGAAAACCAATCAAAATGTAGAAAAACTAAATCCCAGAGAGCTTGTGATTGGAGGTAGCGAGTGGGCACAGTGGGGAAAGTATTGGATCCGAAGTCAAAAAGACTTCAGATCTTGGGTGATCCTGAGCAAGACACTTAGCCTCTGCCTGCCTCAGTTCCATAAACTGTAAAATGGAAATAAAAGCATTTGTCTCCAAGTTGTTGTGAGGATCAAATATTGGAGACAATATTTGTAAATTACTTTATAAAGGCTATATATAATTGTCCTTATTATCCATAGCCAGGTTGTAAGTAGCTGCTGAAGAAAATCATGTTATTACTGGGAGGTTGAGGGGAACAATGGAAGGAGCCTTGTCTCTGGAGTCAGAGGAGGGAGAATCAAGTCCCACCTTTGATACTTACTGGTTGTGTGACCCTATACTAGTCACTTACCTAATCTGGGTTTCCTTTCTTTTTCTTTAAAAAGGGGCCGTTAAGATGGTCCCTCCAGCTCTAAGCACATGATCCCATATTTTGGATCAAATTCTGTTGTCTGATTTTAACTAGGTCTTCCCTGCTAGACAGTAGTCCTTTTATTCTTCCTTTTTTTTCTATTTCTTTTCTTCCTTCCTTCCTTCCTTGGTCTCTCTCTTACCAAGCTGGAAATGCAGCAGCCACCCACAATTGATTTATTGGTGGAAGACTTTTCTCCTGTTCCATTTCAAACCTGGGTTAGCTTTCCCCTCCCTAGGCAGCCTGGCAGCCCTCTCCAAACAGGAAGTCTCTATATTGGTGCCAGACTTAGAGTGGACATTCCACTGACTTTAACCCTCCTGTAGCTCAGAACTCCAGAGCTCAAGAGATCCACCTCAGTCTCCCTCCCCTCAGCAGGGATTACAGAGCCTCCTACCTGGCTAAATCTTTTATTTGTCCACCATGTAATCTCTATAATGCTCCTAAAGCTTCTAATCTTCTAATGGGGCACTTCAAAGCCTTGCCCTTTCTCCTTAAAACCCTTGTGGCTATGACCCTCTTCCTCCTTGGGTCTTGGCAGAGGATCTGTCCTGCTTTCCTGAGATCAAGGCTGCTCTTCCAGCTCCCTCACCTCCTGGACATCATGCCTCCCAGACCTATCCTTTTCTTCTGTTCCTGTTTCTGGGGAAGAGACGGCTCCTTTCCCTGCCAAAGCCAGCCCCTTTATTGTACCCTCCATCTTTATGCCCTCTTATCTCTCCAGGAGCTAGTCCTGGAGACCATGATCTAACCTCTCCCTCCAAATCATCAGCCTCTCCTTCCTGGTTTTCTGTAAACACCCAGATCTCCCCCATCCTTAGAATCCCTGTCTTGCCCTCCTCAGCTTACCATCCTGTATCTTTTCTTCCTTTAACTGTCAGAGTCCTTACTTAGTGACCTCATCAGCATCTGGGGTTGTTACTACCAGGTATGAGTATATGAGGGCAATGCTAAGATCAAAGATGTATAATGGACTGGAGCACAGAAGTAAGTGATGAGATTTGAATTGACTAAGGAACTGATGGATTAGGTTTTTTGAGGGATCTTCAGTCTGTATGAAATAGCCTAGAATGAGAGCAGGAATTAAAACAGAAGATGAAGATTATGAGGCAGAAATAGCACTGAGAAGGGAGTCCTAGGACAAAGGCACCAGTATCTGGATTGGATAAAAATTTGAGAGATGAAAAATCAAATGAGAGGTGACTGAAGGTTGAAGGTAGAGGGAGACTTTGGAAGCAGAAAGGGCGAGTACAAAGTATTGTGGGGAAGTCACAATGCAACTGAGACATCGTTGTGAGTCAGTAGGAAGAACTCTGGGGCTAGAGTACCTAGGCTCACATTTCACCTCTAATGCTTAATACCTGTGTAAATCTGTGCAGGTCACACACTCTCTGGGTCTGTTTCCCCATTTGTAACATTTGGGTGTTACATCAAATGACCTCTATATTCCCTTCCAGTTTTCTAATTCTATAATAAATAGGAGTCTGCTAGTTGGACCAATTTTACCCCAAGAGGAGAATGGAAGGAAACTGGTTTTCCTCAGATCATTGTCTCCAGAGGCCCAGGCCAGGAAGTGATATAAACACTGAAGGGAGAGATTTGTGGGTTCCAAGGGCTTGGGATGTTTCTGTCCAGCCCAGTTCCCATCCTTCCCCGCAGACAGACATTGGCAAAAGATGCCAGCAAGCCCCACCCGGATCTCTTCTGTGTCTAAACCATAGTTGCTCCTCACCCCCTTTCCCTTCTTCTTACATGGATGAATGCTCAAGAGCTCACTCTGTGCACCCCATGGGGTCTGTATGGATACACCCTTTGGAAGGTAGCCAAAAGCAGAAAGAACCAGAGTATAGGTATGCCCCTAGGAGTACATATACCTATAAAACCGGGAGAGGCAGCTCAGGGACTCCCAGGGGATGAACTGAAGCACTCAGGAGGTTCATGAGAACCCCCTGGGTGAGTCAGCCAAGGCAGAGAACAGCTTGTATGGGGAAGGAGTGGTGCTTCCTCCAAAAGTCAGAGCTAAAGGAGCAGGGCAAGGCCACCCAGGGGTGGGGGTGGGGGGAGTTGGGGCTTTTTTCCAGAGCCATGGCAGGGAGTCAGCCACAAAACATGAAACCAGGAACCTGTGGGCTGGGAGAGGAAGTCTGGACCCAAGCACTGCAGGGAATAGCATGTGGAAAGCACCAGGCAGACACCCTGGAGCCCCTGTGGGCACGGAGGTCGCCCAGGAACAGTTTGGTGGCAAGAGCAACGGCTTTGGGGACAGAATTCCTCAGTCTGATCCAGTGGCACTGACTGGCATTCCCTGTTCTAGCCGCTCACTGGGCTTAGGCTGCTCCCCTGGAGAGAGATCCAGCCCCCTCCCGGAGGTGTGGAAAGGCAGGCTTTGTAGCTGTCCAGGTGGGACAGTGTTCTGAGCTAACCTTGGACTTCTTAACCTTGACCTTCACCCTCAGACAGTCCCAACCTCAGTTTGGGTAGAAGAGCTAAGAAGCTAACTAGGCCTCTCTTGGGCAGGGTGAGTCTAACTCACCAGGGCAGGAAGAGAATTGAAAATACACCTCCAATCCCTTACTGGTGAGGAAGGAGGATTTTGTCTCTTCCCTACCCCAGCCTCTAACCCATGGTGGCCACTGAGTTGGACTTTGTAAGGGGAAGCCTGGCAGGAGGGAGGTCCAGGTTCCTGTTTTTAAAAGTGGAAGTGGGGGGTAGAGTGGGACTTGGGACTATAGAGGGGAACAGGAGTCCAGGACACCCATGTTAATACCAGTTCTGCCAGAGGGGCCCAGGCCAGATAGAAAGGGAGTGAACCTACAAATGAAGTTCAGGTCCTGGCCCTGCCTGTCCTAAATGACCCTCTGGGCCCACACCCCTGCTCCATCCTCTGTTGGGGGGAGAGTGAATTCTTTTAATTTTCCTCATTAGTGAAGGGCAGGTTACTGATCCCTACTTTGCACTTGACTTTGGTTGAGTCTGGGTAGATTTTGAGAGAATCTGGGGCAGGTGGAAGATGACTAGAACTCAGAGAAATGTGGGACCAGATACGGTCTGTGCTCCATACTGAAGACATCTTCATAGGCAGGGCCCTTCACTTCTCCCTTCTTGACAATCAGAGGGTTTGAACCTTTTCATGCTGGGATCTCCTCTGGCAGTCTGTTGAAACCTCTAGGTCCCTTCTCAGAAGAAAGCTTTTAACATAACTGAAAAGAATGCCAGATTTCATTTAGATGTGAATGAAAATGAAGCTTTTTTGTGTGTGTGCAAATTCCCTGGCTCCTTGAAATCTCTCTTTGGATACACCAGAGTCACTGAATTCAGGTTAAGAATCCTGAGATTTTAGGCCTTTCTTGTACCTCATCCTGGGCTCCCATGGGTCTGGAAACCTTGGATTGAGTAAGCTGAGAAAGGATCAGGAGAGAAGTGTTACTGAAAAAAGATGGATGTGAAAAGCATCCAGTGGAATGAGTTGTTTTTGTTGATGCTTTATTATCAATAATCACAGCTCTGGGCCTTGGCCAAAGCAGGGCTCACATAGGGACATTCAGCTAGAGATCGTGCCTGGGAAGCAGAGGGCAACAGGCTCTGGACCTGCAGTCAGGTCTCAGCTTTGCCACTTATTATTGCCCCTTCCCCACTTTTCAGTGCTCAGCTTCCTCAGCTATAAAGTGAAGTTGGGTGCAATTTTCTCTCAATTCCTTCTAGCAGTAAATCCTGCTTCCATGCCTCCCCACTAATGGTGTTGCCTTCCCTGTCTCCTTCATAGAGATCAGCATCCCTTCCTGGAAACCACCCCCTGAAGTCCAACAGGTGAGTGGGTATTTGGTAGGATCCTGAGACCCTCCTTGACCCCTTCCTTCTCCCCCTGCTATCCCAGCTAGGCTCTGGGACCCCTAATTCTTAGTCCTGTTTTCCTTTTCTCCAGGACTTCCTCAGCCATCTGAGCTCTATGCCCAGCAAATTCAAAGCTGCCTCTGCCCAAAATTCCATTGAGGTAAGAAGACCCTGGATCCTAGGAGAAAGAAGGGACTATTTTTAGCACTGAGTGACAGCTGGACCTATGCCCATCAAACATTGTTCGCACACCAGGACGCACAGACCTGGCCCCCCTATCCATCCAATACACACACACACACACACACACACACACACAGGTGCAGGGGATGGCAAGGGAGCGTAATGAAAAGTGTACTGAGTTAGGAGTCAGATTTTATTTTGGACTCCAGATTTCTTCCTTGATCTTTGGGTACATTGTGTTAATCATGTAATAAATCTGTGAGCCTCGGTTTACTAATGAAAGTAGAGCTGGGCCTGATGGTGCACCACTCTGGTCCCTCCCAGTGGGGAGAATGGAAGCTGGCGAATCACTTTGGCTCAAGGGACCGAGCTTTAGAAAGGTTATGGGTAGGGTATGCCCTGGTCTGGCACCAAGATGGCACCATCCCTTACATTACAAGATAACCAGAATAAGCAACTCAGTCTAAGTCAGAAACGTGGAGCAGGTTAAAAGCCTCCACGCACATCAGCACTGATTAGATCAGGTCCGTGAGTGGCCACTGCACGTCCAGCCTAGGGAGATCCAATCTTAGGGTGTAGATGGAGAGGAAAGGAAAAGAGTTGGGGACAGGACAGATGCCAATTTTAAGATCCTTCCAGCTCTTGGGCAAATTTAACATAATAAAAAGAACAGGATTTTAGGAGTCAGAAAGCCTAGATTCAAACCCTAACACTGCTATTTATCAGCCAAGTGACCTTATTCATCACTGCCCTTCTCTGGCCCTCAGTTCCTCATCTGAAAAAGGAGGAAGCTGAACTGGATGATCCAATATTGATACCCTACAAGCACATGCATGCACACAAATACCCCTAGTTGTTTTTGCTTATTGCAGATCGGGGTTCTGAGGCAGGAAAAAAATAAGGGAAAGAATAGGAGTTACACGTCATTTTGGGGTGAATTTCATGGTGTCCTGGATCTGCCTTCAATAGATGAACAGCAACAGTTTCTGCTGGCTCGCCTGGTTTCCCAATGCAGTAAGGGACCCAGGAAGGCTGATAGCTTTATTCACTCTTCTCCTTCTCCCAACCCCAGAATTTTGTGCAGGATATGGAGCAACTTCTGAAGATATCCCAAAACATGGAGCATCTACCTGTAGAGATTCGGCTTCAAGTGGCCACGTACATGCTCTCTATCACTGAACATATCCTTCGAGACCTTGCCCAGGCCATGCCCAATGGAGGCGCAGTGTTCCATACTAAGAACGGCACAGGTGAGCAAGCCCCACCCAGTTCCCCCCCCCCTCCCCCTGCAGCTTCTCCCAGCTTCCATGCTGAACTCTTCCTACTTCCTCAGAACTGTCCCTGAAGATTATGGACAAACCGATGGGGATCACTGAGATAGGCAGGAGCCATGCAAAGATGGCACTGGACTGGAATCTGGCTTTGAAGGATGATGGCTCAGGTAACAGGGGACAAGCCAGGGGAATAGGAAAGGCTGGGAAAGAGGCAAGCCCACAGGCCAGGTGACAAACTGAGGCCAGTGACCTGGTAGAGTGAGAACTGGCCCAAATGATCAGGTGAGAGGAAGAGAGCAGGCCTTGGTGAGCAGGTGCACATTCATCCATTCACCAGTGGTTAAGCACCTGCTAGGAACTGGATGCTATACAAGGTCTGGATAAGACAAGGTTTTTGCCTTCATGGAGTTTATAATCTAGTAGGAAGAGAAAGAAATCCAGAAGGTTCAATTATATTCAATAGTGCCTTAAATACAAAACTAAATGCTGTGTGAAGTCTGAGGAGAAAGGTCCTTATGGACCCGGAGGCATTGGGGCAGACTTCCTAGAGGTCCTGGCATGGGAATTTGCTTATAAAAAAGAAACAGGAAATGGAGAAGGGGAGGAAAGAATTTCAGGCCTAGGGACAGAAGCTGTACCTGAGCAAGCTCAGGACATAGGGAACCATTCGATCTCATTTAGAACACATCAACATGAGAAAAAGATTGAAAAATAGGAGAAATCCTCCGGGGAGAAGCACACAGAATTGGGGAGGGGAGAGGGAAGATTTCTGGAAGAGATGGCATTGGAGCAGGGGACCAGGGCTGAGGGGAAGAGGGCTAAATCACTACTTGCCTCCAACAGAACCAGCTGTTGTGGGCCTATTCTCCACTTCTAATATGGAGAAACTGCTGGCCCAAGCCCCGCTCGTCTTGGACCCTGAGAAGCAGGCTCATCTACAGGAAGTGAATGAAGGCCCAGTAAAAGGGGGCATTCCCGTTTTGCTCTCTGCTGTCAGCACGGCCTTCCTGAGCAACAAGAACACGGCATATCTCAACCCCCCTGTCACTTTTGCCTTCACCCACTCAGTGAGTGCTCTTGAGGGTTGGGGGGTAGAGGGAACTGGCAAGTCCCATCTGTGCTGTCCTAGACATAAGTCAATCAGTCGGAGGATCCTGGGAATGTTTAACCTGGAGAAAAGCAGACTCATGACAGATCAACAGTTATCTTCAAATTGAAGGAATCCAGTTTAATCCACTTGACCTCATAAGGCAGGAGGGGAGCAGTTGGGGAATGGTTAGTCGTTTTAGGTTTGATGACTGGAGAAGCTGCCACGGGCTGCCCAGGAGGTACAGGGGCCTCCTTTCCGGGGCGCCCCCGGCCCCAGGTCGGCGGCAGAGCCCTGGGCTGCTGAACTCTTTAACCTTGGATTCCCAGACTCTCCCCCCGCCCGGAACTCGGGGCTTAGCCTCAGTTTCCCTGCTGGGATAGAAGCCTTCTCGGCCCCACACCAGGTGCTGCCAGCCACAAAGGCCTTCGCTTCTTGTGCCCACAGAAAAAGCCCAGCCTGAAGCCAAGGCAGGAAGTGATCTGTGCCTTCTGGCAGCATAACAATAATGGGAGCGGTCACTGGGCAACTGCGGGCTGTCGGCGGGTGGGGACCAATGAGAGCAGCACCACCTGCAGCTGTAACCACCTCAGCAGCTTCGCCATCCTCGTGGCCCACTATGAAGTGGAGGTGAGAGGGGGCGGGGCAACGGAGAAGTAAATGATGGCGTCATAGGAGGGGAGCAGGGATGGGGTCAGGAGGGAAGGGCGCGTGTGGGGGAGGGGCAGGGGAGGGCGGTCCGCACCCCCGATCTTGGGCCCCGGCTGGGTCCTGGCCAGCTCGCCGACCCTCTGCTTGGCCCCAGGACTGGACGCTGTCGGTGATCACCCAGGTGGGGCTGAGCGTGTCCCTGGTCTGCCTCCTGCTCTGCATCCTCACCTTCCTGCTGTGCCGCTCCATCCAAGGCTCCCGCACCACCATCCACCTGCACCTGTGCCTCTGCCTCTTCGTCGGTTCCGCCGTCTTCCTGGCTGGCAGCACCAACCCTGGCCAAGGGCAGGTACGCGCCCCCCCCCCGGAGCAGCCGGGGCCTCGTGGCCGGGGGGGGGGGGGGGGGGGGGGGGCGGGAGCCCCGGGCTGACCGAGCCGGCCCGGCCTTGTCTCCCCGGGCGCAGGTGGGGCTGCGCTGCCGCCTAGTGGCCGGCCTGCTGCACTACTGCTTCCTGGCCGCCTTCTGCTGGATGTGCCTCGAGGGCCTGGAGCTCTACTTCCTCGTGGTGCGCGTGTTCCCGGGGCCCGGCCTCCGCACGCGCTGGCTCTGCCTGCTCGGCTACGGGACGCCCGCCCTCATCGTGGCCATCTCGGCCGCAGTCTACAGCCAGGGCTACGGCCGGCCGCGCTAGTGAGTGCGCGGCGCCTCCCCCGGGCGGGCCGGCAATCCCTCCCCCGGGCCTTCTCTCGGCCGGCTGGGGCGTGGGAATGGGGGGTGATCCGCCTTTCCTCCCCTTTCTTTCCTCCTCCCTCAGATTCGCCCCACTTTCTTCCTCCCCTCTGCTCTTTCCCTCTCCCCTTCCTTCTTCCCCCCTTTTCAGCCTTCTTTCCCTTTCATCTTTCCTCTTCTCCTTTTTTTCCCCTCATTCCCTTTCTCTTTCCCCCCTCCCCACTCAAAGGGGCATATGGGTTTTCCCCCCTCCCATTCTCTTCTCTTCCCTATGGGTGAGGGCAATGGGACAAGCAGGGGCACCCCATTCAGGGAAGTATCAGGGCTCCCCCCAATCTCTTTTTCTTCCCCTGGGTGGGAGAGGAAGACAAGCAGGCCCCTCACTTCCCCTCCCCTCTCCTCTTCCTCCAGGTAGCAGGGCCTCCCCCACTTTCCCATCCCCCTTTCTTCCCCACGGGTGTGGGGGGAGGTTGGGCAGGGAGCTCACTGATGGTATCCTCCTCTTTCTTCCATGTAGCTGTTGGCTGAGCCTGAAAAATGGCTTCATCTGGAGCTTCCTAGGACCCATTACACTCATCATTGCAGTAAGTCACCTATCATCACCTATCCCTTGGCCATTTCCCAGATTCCCACTTACAGCTGGCTCCCCCAACTCCCAGGTGCACCCCTTGTACTGATGACCTGGGACATTAACCCAGTCTGGCTTTCTTCCCCAGTTCAATGCCTTCATCTTTGTGGTCACTGTCTGGAAACTCACCCAGAAGTTCTCAGAGATCAACCCTGACATGAAAAAGTTAAAGAAAGCTAGGTAATAAATGTGGGGTTTTTTTTTGGGGGGGGGGTGGAGGTGGGGAGAGGACTGGCCCCCACCTGGGTTGTTGGGAGGAGAGGCTTAGCCAATCAGAGGGGAGCCTGGCTTATGAGTCTGGTCTTGCAATTTGCCCAACAGGATGCTGACCTTCACAGCCATTGCTCAACTCTGCATCCTGGGCTGTACCTGGATTTTTGGTTTGTTCCTATTTGGCCCTCAGAGTCAGGTCCTGGTCTACATTTTCACCATCCTCAACTGCTTCCAAGGCTGCTTCCTCTTTCTGCTGCATTGTCTTCTCAACAAGAAGGTCAGGGCAGCCCCTATGCGGGGGACTGGGCACATGAGCAGGGAGGAGCCTTAGAAAGCTCTGATGTAATGGGATGAATTCTGGTCTCAGAATCAGCCAGTCAACAAGCATTAATTAAGGCACCTGCTACGAAGTGGGCCCAGCTCTAAGCATTGGAGGCTCAAAAACAGAAGAGACAATCCCTGTTCTGTCTAGTGCAGGAGATAACTGTACAAACAAGCTCTAAAAGGATAAATGGGAAATAAATCAAGATGCTTTGGGAAAGACCTTGTAGAAGAAGGGATTTCAGCTAGGATTTGAAGGAAGCTGGGGATGAGGAAGCAAAGCGTTTTAGGTATGGGGGACAGCCAAAGAAAATGTCCCATCTTGGGAAAAGGAGCATCTCCTTTGAGGTACACTGGGATCACAGGGTACAGGGCAACATGAGACTGAAAAGGGAGGGGTAGGGCTTTGGATACAGAGGATTTTGTATTTGATCCTCAAGGGAACAGGGAGCCCCTGGGGTTTATTTACTAGCAAGGATGTCATGGTTGGATCTGGGCTTGGAACAATAAAACCGGATAGCTCAGTGGAGGGTAGACTGGAGTGGAGACTTTAGCAGGCAGACTTATCAAAAGGTTACTGCAGGTTCAGGCACAGGGAGGAGGAGGGCCAGAAAAGGGCCCACATAAGGGGGTGGGGGGCTTGGGATTCCAGTGCTTAACTATCGCACAAAACAGTTGAGGCCAAGGGGCCTAAAGCCTGTGACCCTCGGCTAAGGCCCCAGCTAAGAACCATCTCACCCCCTCGATTCCCCCTAGGTTCGAGAAGAATACCGGCGCTGGGCCTGCATCGTCACCAAGAGCAAGTACAACGAGTTTTCCACCTCTACAACGAGCCAGAGCCAGAGCCGGGTAAGGGCAGGGGGCAGCAGTGGCTATCAGTGGGATGGGCAGAAGGCCCAGGGGAGCGGGTCCAAGACCTACTAAGCCCCTTCTCCCCCCTCAGGCCCTCAGACCCTCGCTGGAGTCTGGGATGTGATCGGCACCAACGAGCCCCACGGGGACACAGCAGCTTTTGCACATGCCAAAGAACGATTCTGCCACCTCTTCTCTAGCCTCTTGCCTACTACTCCTAGGGAGGCCATCTTCCTGTCAAGGCAGGCCTCATTCAGGGGACACCCAGCTCTAGGAATGCAGAGCCAGACCTCAAGGGAATCAAAACGGAGCCCCTGCTAGCCCAAGGGCTGGAGGAAAACTCCCCAGGCTTAGAAACAAGCAGCTGGTGATACCCTCCCCCCAGAGCCCGCCCCCTGGGGAGGGTGCTCTCTGGGCCAGGTCTGGGCCTCTGTTCCCTCCCCCAGCTTTGGCACCAAAGGCCAGGATCACAGAAGATATGGAACTGGGCCCCATTTCCTTTTTCTCACATTAAGGAAAGAGTGTGACATCAGTGACTGAGGCAAACGGTACAAAAGGGCTCATCCCCATCCCTATCTACTAATAGGGAGTGGGGGGGCACAGGCAGCTCTGTTAGTGGACTTTTAAAAATTTGTTTATATTTATCTTTTTTTAAAGCTTTCTAAGGTTGATATTTCAGATTAAACAGGTTGAGTTGATGCATGAGTTAATGTTAATTCTCAACATACCCACAAAGAGGATTCTAAACCCTCATATGCTTCTCTCTTCCCTTCTAAAAAGAATAATTTTTTCCTAAAAAGGAAAAAGATGTGAGGTTTTTGTAATAAAAGTTTATTCTTACACAAATCTACAGCTTTAAAACAGTAAAAATAGTTGTGATACCCGTTGTCACTTAGCAAAGAAAACATTAAAAGCAGCAAACGGAGGCAGGGGTCACCCTGATGGTCCCGTCTGTGGCTCTTGGTTATCGACTTTGTTCAACTGCAAGAAAATAGAAAAAAAAAAAAAATTAATTCTTAGTTTGAGAACCTTTCTGCCTCCTTCTAGAGGCCCCAGCTGGCCCCACCTCGGTGCTGCTCTGCCCCAGTTTCACTGAGCTGCCCCAGACACTTCGGTCATACTCTAGACCCTGGCAAACCCCAGCCCAGAGACTCACTGTATGTGGAGATGTCGATTTCCTCGGGCAGCTCTGCCACATTCACTTCAAACCGGTCCTGGACATCATTAAGGATCTTAGCATCCCCCTCGTCAGAGACGAAAGTGATGGCCAAGCCCTTGGTACCGAACCGGCCAGCCCTGGCCACCTGCGGTAAACCAGAGACGGCAACGTCAGAGCCAGAAGGGGAACATCCTTTCCTGAGCTCCTAGAGCAGAGACCTTTAAGTGTGGGCAGCAGTGGAGAGGATGCTGGCAGGTACAGTCAGGGTGACACTGGCAAACTTAAGACATGTTTTCTTACCTCATGCTACGACTGGAGCAGGTGAGCTTTAATCCTAACTCTGACAAGATGGCTCCCAACTCCTACGCCGGCCTTCCCCCAAACCCTTACCCTCAGGGGTAAGCACTGGCTGCCCTGCTGAGGACTACAGTCAACACTGAGGGCAAGCTCTTACCCGGTGCAGGTAGGTATCGGAGTCCTCGGGCATGTCATAATTGAAGACTATATTGACCCGCTCAATATCCATGCCTCGGCCAAAGAGATTGGTGGCCACCAGGATCCGCCGCTGAAAATCCTTGAACTGTTGATATCGTGATAATCTGGAATTTGGGAAGGACAGAGGAGAGTCATGAGTAAATTTCAAAAGCTGAGACACAGACGAGACAGAAAGCAAGTGCTCTCCCTAGACAGTCTTTCCTTCAGACAGACACTCACACTGTCTAATTACTGAGATAAGATCATTATACCCTAGCCCACCTTTAACCCATAGCTGTCCTTCTCTCTCCCCCTCCCCCCACACCCTTTATCTTTATTTCTCAATGATTAGGAAACTGAATACAAAGTATTCAATACTGAGTGCAGAGAAGACTTTGAACCTGGAGACCTAAATTCAAATCCTAGTTCTACTCCCCATGAGCTGGGTGTCACAACTCTTTCTCTAGCTATAAAATGGATTTCACAGGATAGGGAGAAACACACTTTCAAGCCAAGTAAACAAGCACCATTCAGTGCTCCCTATGTGGTAGGCACTGCCCTCAAGGAGCTTATATTCTAGGGAAACAGCAGCACTACTGACGGGTGAGCCGTGAGCACGACTACTACTACTCCATGGAAGCTCACCTCTCCTCCTGAGCCATTCCTCTATGGATGGCAATGGCTGGGAAGTTCTGTTCTACTAGGAGCTGCGCCAACGCTACACAGCGCTGCACTGACTTCACAAAGATCACCACCTAAATAGGAGAGAGAGATCTCGTCAGACCCTGCAGCCCACCCTTGGAGGTCAGGGCAGTCGCAGTCCCAGGGCTCCTACCCCCAGTTTGACTCAGCACGGAGGCATCACCTGGTTAAACTCCAGCACATCCAAGAGATCAAAGAGTTTTCTGTTTTTCTCGCTGTCCTTAAGCTTCACATAGTACTGCTGTAGTCCGTGCAGTGTCAATTTTGTCTCATCGTCCACAAAAACTTCCATTGGCTGTGAGGAAGAAGGATGGGAATTCTTACACTTCCACACCGGGCTCCCTGAGAGGTTCCCTGCCTCACAGAACAGAGCGGGACAAACGCTGTGACAAAAAGCAAGCCCAGTGTTCTGCGTTTGATCCCGTTCTGAAGGGGTTGCGTTTGAATGCTAGTCCATACTCAGCAAAGATGGGGGTGCATCAGCTAGAGGCATGGGGGATTTCGATGGGGGGTAGTAGAAAAGGAAGGGAAGAAACTGAGACCGGGGAAAGCTGGTGTCTGCTCCTGAAGGCACAGGGACCCCCCCCCCCAACCTTGGCAGAGAGAGAGACCCTAGTCCCCAGGATGCACCACTCCACCATGGGGAACTCTGATCCCAGGGACCCTGTGACGCAGCAGGTCAGGCACTGAGCAACCTTTAGAGGCAGCCAGGCCCCTTCCCTGCACCCTCTCACCCAGGGAGGGGAGAAGAGCAGGGCTCACCTGTTCAGTGTTAAGAGCTCAGAGTCACAGAACCATTATGGTATTGGAAATCACTTAGTCCAACCCCATCATTTTACAGATGAGCCAGAGGGGCTGTGACTCGCTCACGGGCACACAGCGAGTTAATGCCAGGTTTAGACCCAGCTCTGACTCAGTCCACTGCTCTGTCTCCACTACACCACGTGGCCTCTTGCCTCTCTGTCGTCGGGGAGGGCGGGCAGCTAAGCCACTCCTGGCTGCTCCCAAGCACAGTCCAGCCTGTGGCAGGCCCCACTCCCAGGTGAGGGGCGAAAAGCAGCCGGGGCTAAGGGGGGTTTCTCCTCTGGTGAGCTGGGCTGGGGGCATGTTCTCTTCGCACTCACATCCTGCATGAACTTTCTGCAGACGGGTCTTATCTCCTTACTCAGCGTGGCACTGAACATCATGCACTGCTTCTCGTGGGGTGTCAAGCGGAAGATCTCCTGAACGTCCCGGCGCATGTCTGCAGGAAAGAAAGCCCAGAGGGCGTCAGGTCCCTGCCGGCCAAGGCCTCCCCACACACCAAAAACCATTCGCCCGCACTCTCGTCCCCGAGCCCCGCCCCAACCCCAGCAAACACAAGATGTGGGCTGAGAAGGCACAGGACCTAGGAGGGAAAATGTCTTGGGACCAAGGCCCACGCCTGCTGCCCTCTGGGCTGTGAGGTGACAGCAGGGAATGGCAGGGAAGAGATGGGTGTAAGAAGGAGCGGTACTTTGACTTACACACGCTGTCAGTGGGGAACCCAGCTGCGCCCGTGTACCTCGTGTCACGGCCTCGGGGTAGGGCAGCCTGAGGTAGAGACAGCTGCTGGGATTCTAGCTGCAGTTGGCACTTCAGACACACTTAAGACACATACCTAACTTCTCACGGTCCCTCCTGACTTGGGGCCAAATTATAGCAGATTGTTGCTGCTAAGCCTTGCCTCTGCAGAAAGCCTGGCCTGGGATGCATTCAGAGCCAGGAATTTGGGAGATTTCAAGTTCCCCTAGTTTTCCCCTTGCTCCCAATGCTTTTCCCTGACTCAAGAGACATAAATAAAAAATAAGCTAGAAGGATTATGGGTCAGTATACCTAGGTCAAAGGAATGTAGGCTTTAGAGGTAGAAGGAACCCATTGAGGTCATCTAGTCCAATGCCCTCATTCGAGATGAAATTTAGGTCGAGAGGGGGTTCATTGACTTGCTCAAATTCACCAACTAATAAGGAAGAACAGGATTTGAACCTCCAAAGAAGTTGATTCCTAATCGAGTGCTTTTTCTACTTGGAACCCCAAAGTTCTAGACAATGTCACAAGAGGCCAGAAAGTCCTTCTGCCAGGTGCACATTAATGCTCTGCCTTCACACTTCCTCCAGGGGCATGACCAGGAAGAGAAAGGAAGTTGCACTCAAGACAAATTTAGGCTTGACAGAGTTTTTTAACAAAAGACTTCCACACTAGAAGTCTCTAAGCAAAAGTTAGATGACCATGATGGTTGGCAGAAGAGATTTTTTTATAGAGTTGAACTAGATGGTCTCAAAGTTCCCTTCCAACTCGTAAAGAATTTTTTATGTTTGGGGTTGGGGGCTGAGAGGAGGGAGGTTGTTCTTTGGGAAATGAGGATCCTGGCCTCTTCCCAAGTACCCAATGGCCCCCATCTGTCCTTGTGGTTCCCCAAGGCAGAGTTCAGCCTCAGTCTGAATCAGCCAAATGGCTGAAAACAGACACTGACTTAGGGGAAAATTGGGTCAACTCCATGGCTCTAAGGGGAAATGCCTGGAAATTGAATAGGCTGGACCAAGCATGGAGGGGGACCCTAAATGTTCCCCTGAATTGATAGGGAAGGGCCGAGGTGCGAGGAGAGCACCAGGTATGATTGCATTGCTCTAGTCCCAACTGCCTGACCAAGAACAGACATACAGCAACAGTGCACTCCCCTGGTTCTTTCAGAACCCAGGATGCCAAGCTGCAGGGGACAAGGACGGCAGAAACGGTAAATGGAGACTCACCAAGCTGTTCCAGCATCTTGTCACACTCATCGAGTACAAAGTGCTTCACATTTTTCAGATTGAGACTCTTGTTGCGTACTAAGGCCAGAATCCGGCCGGGCGTCCCCACAACTACATGAGGGCAGTTCTTCTTCAGAACATCTTCATCCTTCTTGATCGAGAGGCCACCAAAGAACACAGAGACCTGCAAAATATATGTAGAGAAGTTGGGAACGCTGATAACATCCCTGCATCATATAAGCACACAGAACTCTGAAACTCCTTGGACAAAAGGCTCTTTGCCTGTCCCCAAACACAAAGGCTGTTTTATGGCTGAGGACTTTGGGTTGTCCCTTGCCTAGATAAGCACTTGTCACTAAAGACCACAGAACCAACCCCTACAGGAGAAACACAGTAAGAGGTTGCCTTCACTTGTGAGAGGAGAGGAGTTGCTATGGTCCAGCAGATCAGCCTCAGGCCCAGAGCCCCATCGAGGTCTCTGCTGGGCCATTAACTGATACACATTTAAAAGAAACATCAGGGTTGGGATTCCAACTCTGTGTCTCTGGAGACAGTGCATAATTCATTAGGCTTTTAAAGATAAATGATGGCAAACCTCAAAGGCAGCATGGTGGCCAAGTTTTGTAATATTGACCAAGCAACAGAATTGAAGGCACCAGGGACTGAGGGACACCCAATGACTCCAAAATGTGGTGGGAAAAATTCCTTTCTAGCAAATAGTTAAGAGGATCCTGTCTAATTAAACTTAAAGGTTACTACAGTAGCAGCCTCAATCATCTCAGCACCCAGAACTTACCTTGACACTGGGCATATATTTGGAGAAGCGCTCATACTCCTTACTGATCTGGAAGGCCAACTCCCGAGTGTGGCACATGACAAGAACGGTTACCTGCAGAGACAAAAACCATAAATGGCCTAGCTAATAGCTCTGGCACTGTCACATGTTTTATTATTTCTTGTATTCAATACCCAAGACCACCACAAAAATGGTACTTCTTGCTTTTCTCCAAGTATAGAACACATGCCTTAAAGAAACTTGATGGAAGGAAAAAAGATCTAGACATACAAAATATATCTACCATTAAAAGGAAATATGCTGCCCCACATTTGAAATAAAGGCTATACATAATTACAGAAATGGCTCAAAGATCCTCTGATTCTGATCAAATATTCCATATTATTCTGATCAAATAAGCCATAAAAGAGAAAAATCTAGTCAAGATAATAAATAATAGCAAGTTCCTAAGTACTGGCAATGGGGCTAATAGGGATGAATAAAATGTGACCCTTGTGGAGCTTCCATTTTATTAGGGTTATCTACAGCATGTTCAAAGATATCTAAGTACAATCATCTGAGGGAACAGAAAAGGAAGTTGACACCTTAGGTGAGCCTTGGAAGAAAAACACTTTTGAGATATGAGGACTGTCCTCTAGGTCTGGGAGACGGTTTGCACAAGGGCCCAGAGGTAGGAGAAAGAAGGCCACACTCTGAGAAGAGCTTGCTCTCTTCGCTCCATCCTGACTGGCTGGATCACGGAAGAGATCTCAGAGACCACCAACCAATCAACAAGAGCATACCACATGCAGGCCCAAGGGATACAAAGACAAAAGGGAAAGAACCCCTGATCTCTGACAGGGGAAACAACCTATATACAATCTAGATAAGACTGGATCATGGGTTTGGGGAATGATAGCCTCCTAGCTCAGGAAAGAAATTAGGAAGCCTTTTAAGAAATAAAGAGAAGAAGGAATAGTTGTATTCATGTAGAGCAGCTGAAGCCACTGAACAAGAACCTCCTCTACCACACAGACAGCAAGGGATCATCAGGTCTTTTAAGTAAAGCCTTTTCTTGAGGATGGATCCTACCAACCCCCTATTCTACACCTAGCTACCTTACAGTTGAAGATGATTCAAAAGTTAATGGAGCAAACACATCTTATGCCAGAACACAAGAAGGCTGGCTACCCATGCCCAAGATGTGTCACAAGAGATCATTAAAGAAGCTTATTCCAAGGCAGCCCCAATAAACTTTGGATAGACAACACCATCTGCATCCAGAAAAAGGATTGAATGTGAATCAACACATGCTATGTTCACTTCTTTTATCTGTTTTTCTGTTCCCCCTCTCTCATGTTTTCCCTCCCAACATGATTCATAAAGAAATACGTATTTTTAGAAAGTTAATATATGTATAACAAAAAAAATTTTTTTTTTAAAAAATAGAGAAGCTTATGTTCAGAAAAGGAGATGTACTTGTCCCATGGCACACAGCCCATGGACTGTCCTGGGACCCACAAAACAGAAAAAGTAGAGAATCTCCAGCACACTGGAGCCTTCTATGGAAGAATTCATGGAAAAACAATGGCAGAATTCACAGAGAAGTTTTGCAATCTTCACTGCCAAAATGTGTATTTAATTTAAATACATAAGGGATGTATAAAAAAGTGGAATTCTGGAATCTAGCTCCCTTTCATCTCTCTTTCACAGTCTAATAAGACTGAAAACAAAGTTGTAATTTAAATGAATTCCATAAAAATTTGAAGAGCATCTTTAAAGGGCTCATCTACTTCTTATCTCCCAGGAAAATAATGGAAGTAAAAGAATGAAAGAGAAGTTCTTGCCACAACTGCTAAGGCTTCTTACTCACTGTAAAGGACAGACAGACAGACACACCCTTCCCACCTCCTATGTCCATACCTGTCCATCCACAGGCTCGATCTGCTGCAGGGTAGCCAACACAAAGACTGCAGTCTTGCCCATTCCAGACTTGGCTTGGCACAGGACATCCATTCCCAATATGGCTTGGGGAATACATTCATGCTGGACTGAGAAAGAAATAGTATTCCTCTAAGTAGGGGAATATGCTGTGAAGATTAATGGTCTTGGAATCAGAAGACCCAACTTCTTATCCCAGCTCTGCAATGGGCTCATTGTGTCACTTTAGGCAAATCATTTAAGCAATCTAAGACACATCCTCCCAATCTATTAAACGGACATGATTATATCTAACTTGCCTACCTCACAGGATTGGTGGGAGAATGGGATAATGCAAGCAAAAGGTGCTAAGCAAAAATAAGGAATTATTGTTAAGTGAGAAAATAAGTTCTTATAAGTCTTCATTCTAGTAAACTGAGCAGGCCCAAAGTAAAGAATTGAGAACACCTAATCAGAAAAGACTTCAATAGAGCTCTTCAGTTCTCGAGGAGTGAAGGGCTAAAGAAAGATTTTCATAAGACAGAAAACAACTAAGGAGTTGCCTAAGTACATATCACCAGTAATGGAAGTGGGAAGGGGAACAGAGGGAGGTAATTTCTAATTAGTTTTTGATGTCTTTACCATAGAGACTAAATAATTGCTGTTTTAGATGAACAAATTTTAAAAATCAGATAATACATGTAAAGCATTTTGCAAACTTAACAGTGCTGTATAAATATTAGCCATTATTATAAATCATAAATGTTACCCTACTTCTGTGAATAGCTGGGATTATGAAGATGAGAAGGAGAAAAGGCCTACCTTCAGATGGATGCTCAAAGCCACAGTCCACAATAGCCCTCAGGAGCTCTGGCTTCAGAAGGAAATCCCTAAAGCCTGAGCTATGAATGGAGACATAGGAGCCCTTCACGTCTTTCTTAGCAGGGGTGGGCGTGCTCTCTGTCATGGGCTGGGGCTCCTCATCCTCTTCATAATCAAGCAGTTCATTTTCTACGTCTTGTTCAGCCATTCTGTCCTGAGGAGAGAAGTTATAGTCTCATCAACAGAGGGAAGGAAGAACGGACAATACCAGCCTCTCTAACAGCAACTGAGAGAGAAAGAACATGGGTCAATCACATAAAATCAAGACAAAAAAAAAATTAGATCATTTTCAATCCCTCAATACACCAAGAGACCAAAAAGTCATTTTGCGCTGTCCATTAGAATTTATTAGAAATTCTAACTCCTCAAATTAAAGATACCAGCAAGCATTATGAATCCTGCCCTCATCAAGTCCATTTCTACCTGGCAACCAATAAATATTTGAGTCCTTGTGTTCAATATCTGTCTGCAATCTGAGGGAAGGTGGGATAAGTACTCTGAGCCCCAGCTGGGGAAAATTCACCACCTAGGCAGGACAAAGACCATTTAGAGAGTGCCATAAGGTAGAAAAGTACAGTTCAGTGCTAAGATTAGACAGACTGCTACTATAGAGCCCCAACTTAAAATTGCCCTTTCTCCCTCTATTTGGGACTCATATCACACAGTCTAATACTTTGATTAAGGGGCCTCTTGCCAAGTTGTAGATCTATTCCAGTAAATACAAGATAAGTCCTATTTCTATCCCCTAAGCTTCTTAATTAGGTTAACAGAGCTTGAAAACAAGAATCCAATTAAAAGACAGTACTTATTTTTATTTTAAGCCATGTGTTAAAATGTATTCATGACAAAGCCTTGTAGTTTAAAAAAAACCCAACATTCTCTGTCACAAATCCTGGCAACTTCAAATCCACAAAGAGGAAGACAAAGACAAGACAAAGAGGTGTCTTCTTTCCTTAGACTTGCAACACTGTCTTTTTGCTCGATTAAAACAAAACAACAAAACCTCTAGCAATACCTTTCTCTCTCAATACCAGAAATATCTATTGTTATCCTCCCACCTTTGGGATTCCAATAATAAAGATGAAAAAATATTCTTTCAGTCATCAAGAATATTACGTTTTCTTTCTCCTGAGATTCTGTCTCAAGCTACTTAAAATTTTATAGGCCTCAGAATCTAGCTACAGGTTGCTGGCTCTTATCCACAAGGAACTAGGTGCTCAGCTTAAAGAAGTTACAATTTATGAGCCCCTAATGGATATGTAACTTAAGATGGCAATTATAACTTTAAAGAACAATAGGAAAAATTTAGAAAAGTCACTCATCACATAAGCCTTTCCATTCTCTTTTGACCCTGTATTAGCCTGAATGGTTGTTGCGTAAGTCTCATAAGCGCCTTGGAATTTATAAACCAACCAATTATTTTTAACTTTTAATTATTAGTTTCACATTCTTTCCCTCCATCCATCCTCTCGAATTCCTAAGAAACCTCTAAAAAGTTTTCTCATGTCCATTTATAGAAAATTTCCCACAAGTCTACAAGACTTGTAAACGACATTAAAACCCATCTCTCCAAGTGAACTTGCTACTACTTTGAAAAAATTTCCTGTTTATATCATAGATCAAATCAAAATCCCTCAAATAGCGAGAGACTCCAAACCTACACCAGCGGGAAAAAAATATCTGGCAAGTTATTGAAAAGGTACTTAAGGAATCAAACATATGGAACTGCCACAACTGGAGGCTTGCTTATTTATGGTGAGGATGGGCATGGGGTTGTTATTTTCAGTCACTGTAATTCACTAAGTCCCCAGGGAGAAGAGGAATAACAGTTGCAAAAGTGAGAGCGCCCATTCATGAAATCCCAGCTGTCTAAACCAATTACTTAGACATAAAGACCTGGAGTCAGACATTTTGTCCAATCCGCACAAGAGAGGACCGCACGAAACAGGATGACAGACACGAAAGGGTCCAGTCAAGGAATGGATATTTCCCGGTAGGGTTCACTAAAGCTTGTGCATGCGGGGGATCCCCACCAAAGCACAAATATGGGGGGCTCCCCATAAAACACAAGCATGGAGAGGGGGTCGTCGGCAGCATGGAGAGGTGCGGGAGGCTTGCTCTGGATGACCCTCAATCCAATGCAGCCTCGAGCCTTTTCCTTCGCCCCCCCCCATCGGGTCTCGGGGTGCATCAGTTTTGGGGACTGCTCCCCTGTAGTTTCGCGAGAGCAGGGAGTGAACGCGGCAGGAGGCGCTAGGCCCTTTACAGTTGTAAAGCCCATGCGGGCCGAGCGCCTTCCCTAGCCGGGGCCCCAACGGTCGGCCGGCCCCCGCGGTGGCGCGCGCGCGCCCCCAGCCCCGACTTCGACTCCGCCCCCGCCCCTGCCCCTGCCCGGCGCGCGGCGGCGCGCGCAGTTTCCACTCCTCCTAGGCCCCGGCCATCTCAGGCTCGCCTCGTGCATGCCGCCTCAATTTCAGCCCCCAAAGCCCTTTCCTGCCCGTCCCCGCTCCGGCGCAGCCCGAGCCTTGTCCCTTAACGGCCCGCGCCCCCTCCTCCGCCGCTTACCTCTAAGTTAAACGCTTCTCCCCGGGCACCTACACGCGTTCCAAGCCAAGAGTTAACTAAGGCAAGATCTCGCGCTCGAGCGGAAACCGCCTTCCTTCTTCTTTCTCTTCCTCCTAAAGTTGGTGCACCACCTCCAAACTTCCCAGCCAACTTGCCTCCTTCACTGGGCTGTTGGCCTTTCACTCAGAAGGGACTAAGTTCTGATTGGCTTATTGGTTTTAACCGCGCAAGTTACAGAGGGGGAAGGGACGATCCTAGTGTTTCATTGGGTAAAGTCTACGTCGATGCGAGTGAAAGCCCTTCTGAGTGGTCAAATTAATTCTAAGGGGATGGGACCATGTGACCAGGCTCGGCTATTACGCACTTGCTGCCATGTTTAATAATGGCAAGACTATCTAGTGAAGCCTATCTGGGGCATTGTGCATTGTGGGTAGAAAGGACCTGATCGCCTATAGATGGTTCTCCCACGGAGCTACACTATGGGAGTTCCATCCCAGTTTATCCAAAGCTACAAAAAAATTGTAACTAACAATTCTGACACTCAGACCAAATCTCACAAAGCACGCTCGGGTGCTTCCCAATAAATTTTTTAAAATAAATTCGGTCGATGAACTAGAGGAGTCCTCAGCACCCAAAGGAAAGGAAAGAAACAGAAAGGATGGGGAGAAGGATCCCGAGACAGTAGGAAAGAGTCAGAGATTCTGGAAAAGCCGGGGTAGGTCAGAGAGGGTATCCAGCGTGTCCAGGAAGAGCTCCCCATGGTGTTAGCTTCTATTTTGACTATTCCTGCGACTTAAGCACCAAGATAGGTAGTTTCCACCTGCTCCAGGTACTCCAAAATGGAACAACACGGGGTCCTTTTCACTTGAAACGAAGCTCTTCCCCTTTCTCTTCATTTCATCTCCCAAATCCATGCCTTTTTAGTCGTTGTTTCTTATACTTGAAATACAATCCCTCCTCAATTCACCTACTGGTTTCTTTCAAAACTAGATCCAAAACGCACCATATGCAAGAGTTCACCCCCTTTCTTTGAGTTCCTTCCACCTGATATTCCTTCCCATTTACAGTACCTTTATCTATTTATTGTGGTTAAGGGGCTTGTGAAGCTCACTGAAATGAGGAGCTATGCCATGCAGAGGTTACCCAAGACTGCCTGGGTGTAGTAAAGATTTCAGGTGATCTATTAGAGTAGTATGACAAATCACTCCAATAACTGTATAGACTATATTAAAGGATACCGGACAAACTGTATTAAAATGAAAAAGATATACTACAAGTAGCTCAGATATTAATGAAACAACTGGACCACGCTGAAAGGTCTGGTGAGATGTGTCTTGGTGATGGAAGGAAAATCCGGTGTTATAAAAATCAATATTAGGTATGATCCTGGAATGTAAACTCTATGAACCAAGATAAGCTGCATGTGGTCAAACAAGATATGAAAAGATTAAACAACCACCTCTTATGTAAAAGAGGATGGCAGAGGATGAGATAGATAGGTAGTATCATGGAAACAATGAACATGAGGTTGGACAGACCTCAGGAGATAAAAGAGGTCAGAAGGACATGATTGAACAACAAATATCTGATATTTACATGGTTATCTGTATGTTGTCTTCCCCACTGATACAAGCGCTACATAAGGGCATAAATTTCTTTGCATTTCTTGTGCTTCATAAACAATAAATGCTTATTGACTGACTCACAGCTCTGGAAAAGGGAAAAATTTAGTTATCTCTCCCTAAATTTCTGTGTCCAAGGATAAAGCCCCAAACAGTCAACTCTGGTTCCCAGCACCCAGGAGATGAATTGTCCCATGTGTGGAACCGCAAATAGGTCAGGATAACTAGATGGCAAAGTCCATGAAGGGGAATAATGTATAAAATGGCTAGAAAGGCAAAAAGAGGCCACATTGTGAGAATCTTTACATATGAAATAGAAATATTTATATTCACTGTAGGCACTAGAGTTTAATGGGCATGAAAGGGATAAAGTCCAGCCAATCAAAAGACTCCCTGCACTCCCTAATTGGTACCTACTTTCAAGGAGCTCAAATTCAACCTGTTCAAATGATTCAGAATTCTTAAGGAAAATCTGAGAATAGAGAAGTCACTTTCAATCAAAGTAATCCCAAGGGCTTCATGGAAGAGAGAAAGACTTGAACTGGATCAAAAAAGAAGAGAGGGCATTCCCTTAATCCTATATTTTTAGTATTTTCTAGTTAAGGAAATAGGCCCTGAAAGGGAAGAAACATGATCTAATTAAAAGATAACTGGACTTGGAGTCAAAAGACTTCAGTGTGAGTCCCAGTTCCCACAAATGCAACTATGAAGATCTAGGTTCCATTTCTGCATTCTCTGTAAACTTGATGAAGTTACTTGTTGCTTTCAGTCTGTAATGCTGTCTAATTCTGGGATACTGTTAGTAAATGACAAACAGACTAGTTAGAGCCCAAATAGATTCCCTCCCAGACCAGGAAGTTATAATGTTACAAAGGTAACAAAGGAGTTATAATGTTACCTATACACTACTACTTCTCTAAGAAACTGTTGCTACTTTCAGCTACAGAAGTCTTACCCTCACCAGACTGACAGGTCATATGTGACCATGTGAGTTCTCTCCATATAGATCTATGGAGAATAGAAATATCTAAAATTGCTTGATCAATACTTCTGTAGAAAAAAAAAAAAAACAGTCCCTAAATAGTAAAGAGCCTATGTAACCCTTGGACCAGAATCCCAGCTTTTACATTTACTCTTTCTTGTTGTTCAGTTATTTTAGTCTTGTTCAACTCTTCAAATCCCCTTTGAGAGTTTTTGTTGGCAAAGATAGTGGAGTGGTTTGCCATTTCCTTCTTCAGCTCATTTAACAGATAAGGAAACTGAAGCAAACTGGGTTAAGTGACTTGCCCAGGGTCACACCTGGTAAATGTCTGAGGCTAGATCTGAACTTGGAAAAGTCTTTCTGACTCCAGGCCTAGGGTTCTATACCTTTTGACATTTAGTTGTCCTTTAACCCTTTCTATTATTGTTAAATCTGAAAGTAAGAGTTTCCCTTGGAAGACTAAATAAATTTATCCTTTTATCTGAATAGCTTCTCCTGATTCTCCCAGTTGTTAGTGTCCTTCATGTCTCTATTTTTTAATAGCCTTTTATTTACAGGTTATATGTATGGGTAACTTTACAGCATTGACAATTGCCAAACCTCTTGTTCCAATTTTTCCCCTCCTTCCACCCACCCCCTCCCCCAGATGGCAGGATGACCAGTAGATGTTAAATATATTAAAATATAAATTAGATACACAATAAGTATACAGGGTACGTAAATTTTCACTTCATTTTAGTTTAATTATTTTAACTTTTGAATACATCTCAATCATAGGCATTAACTCAGTATAAGAAATTTGACTAAAGAAGAGATTAACACAATTAAAAGCAAAAATCCTTTGAGTTAATAAATAAAACTAGGGATAAATTTTAAAACAATTATCTAGACAAGCAGCTAAATAATCTGATTAAGACTGATAGAAAACTAACTTGTTGCTATCAAAAATGAAAGAAAAAAAAAAGAACTAGGAAATATTGAACAGGAAATAAAAGAAATTATTAGAAGCTAATTTGCCCAATTATATGCCTACAAAATGACAACTTAGAAGAAACACATGAATGTTTAAAAATATTTAAAATACCCAGGTTAATGAAAAAAATGTAAAGCACCCTTTATCAATAAAAGAAGTTGGACAAGCCTTACATTAATGCCTAAAGAAAAAAAAATCCAGAACCAGGGGGATTAAGTAAATTCTAGCAAAAATTCAAATGACCATTCCAACAGACTATTTACAATAATAAGATATCCTTCTAATCTTTTCCTTGATACAATTATGATCATGAAACCTAAACTAGGAAGAGACAATGTACAGAATACTACAGACCAATATCCCCAACAAACATTAATGCAAAAAATGTGAATAAATTATTAGCAAGTATGGCACAGCAACATATTAAAAATATTATGCATGATAGCTAGTTTGGATTCCAACCAAAAATGTAGAATTGGTTCAAAGTAAAGACTATAACTACAATATACAATGTTAATAATATAGATAATAAAATCATGATTATATCAATAGATGCTGAAAGAGCTTTTGACAAAATCTAACACATTTCTATTTTTAAAAAACATAACAAAAAAAAAAACCTATAAATCACAGGAATAAGTGGATGTTTCCCTAATATAATTAGTATCCCACCTACCCCACCCCCGAGGCAATTGGGGTTAAGTGACTTGCCTAGGGTCACACAAGTAGGAAGTACTAAGTGTTTGAGGTCAAATTTGAATTCAGGTCCTCCTGATTTCAGGGCTGGTGCTCTACCCACTGCACCACCTAGCTGCCCCTATAATTAGTACTTTTAAAAAGTTTTATTGACATTTTGTTTTTACATTTCGAGATTAGTTCCCACGCTATGAGAATTCTCTTCTAATAAAGTAAAACAAATAATAATATCCACAGCTGAAAGTATGCAAAATTTCACACATCTCTAGATTTACTTATTTCTGTTTCAAAAAATCATCAGAAATCTATTTTCCCCCCATCATCTCCCTTCTCATTGACAAAAAAAGAAAATCGTTGTAACAAATATATTTGGATATATTTGTTGGATATATTTGTACATATGTGTTGTGTGTCTTTCTGTACCTTAAATTCATCACCTTTCTGACATGAATATGTTTTACTATTATCTTCTGGAAACACAAATGGTCATTATTATTGATCATAGTTCTAATAACAAAATTACTTGGTTTTTATAGTATTATTGTTCTTATGCAAATTGTTATCCTGATTCTGTTCATTTCATTCTTCATCATAATAAATCTTTAATATGGTTGATTTTACAATATTGATGTTATAATATAAAGCATTCTTTTGGTTCTGCTTACTTCACTCTACATCAATTCACCTAAGTGTTTCCATGTCTTTTTAAAATCCTCTTATTTCCTCATTTCTTACAGTATTCCATGACATTCATATATCACAACTTATTTGACATTTCTCAATTAATAGGCATCTCTTTAATTTCCCACTTTTTTGCTATCACAAAAAAAAAAAAAAAAAACCAAAAAAAAATGCTATAAATATTTTTGTACCTGTGGGACTCTATCCTCTTTCTTTGAGTTCTTTTGGTATAGATAATGTTATGGCTGATCATACATTGTTTAGTAACTTTTTCATTATAATTTTAAATTACTTCCAAGAATGTTTCTATCAATTCTCTAGTCTATCCACAATGTTATCAATGTGTCTATTTTCCCATAGCTCCTCCAACATTTATGATTTTTTGGGTCATTTTTGCCACTCTAATGAATATGAAATAACATGTCAGAATTGTTTTAATTTTTATTTCATTAATTAGTAGTGATTTCAAGCATTTTTTTAATATGAGCATCTAGGTTTCTTCCCTTGAGAATTGTCTGTTTATATCCTTAGACAGGTAAAGCATGATATGCATTCAAGAAAACTTAGAGGACTTTCTAATAAGATCAAGGATAAAGCAAAGATATCCATCAGCATCAATAATATTTAGCATACTATTAGCTACAAGTATAAGACAAGAGAAGCAAAGAGAAAGCAAAATTATCTAGCTTTACAGATATATATATATAATATATTTAGAAGCCAACTAAAAATTAACTAAAATAACTTCAGCACAATTATAAGATATTAGATCCACATAAGTCATCAGCATTCTTATATATTACTAACAAAATCAAGTAAGAAAATTTAGAAAAAGATATACCATTCAAAACAATTACAGAAGCTATAAAATATTTAGTAGTATATCTACAGATTCACCCTAGGACCATATAAATCTAACTATAAAATGTTTTTTGGTTAAACAATGACAAACCTAAATCATTGAAGAAACTTTACTCAAGGACAATTCAAGCCAATATAATGACAATACTTTCTAAATTACTTTATTTATTCTATGCCATGTTAATAGAACTCAAAAGAATATTTTACAAAGCCAGAAAAAATAGCAAAATTTATATGAAGGGACAAAAGATAAACAATTTCAAGGGTAATATTTTTTAAGTAGGAAAAAGGAGGTCTATCTGTACCAGATTTCAACCTGTGCTACAAAACAGTAATCATTTAAACAGTTTGGTAATCAGTTATTATTTGTTAAGCATATACTATGTATGCTACATGATACACACTATGCTATGCAGTAGTAATTGTTTTAAAAAAGGGAAGGGGGGTGAAGCTAGGTGGCACAGTGGATAGAGCACCATCCCTGAAGTCAGGAGGACCTAAGGAAGGACCCTGGGCAAGTCATTTAACCCCAATTACCTCAGAAAACAACAACAACAACAAACAAACAAACAAACATGATGTGGAGAAGGGAATTTATCAATAGAAGAGATAAAGTACATTGCATAAAAAAGGAAGCAAAAAAAAAAAATAGATTAGCACAGTATTTGGTAAACCCAAATATCCCATATACTAAGGAAAGAACTTGCTATTTGACAAAAAAAAAAATTCCGAGAAAATGGAACATGGCATAAATTGTTTTAGACTTCTACCTTCTATCATATACCAGTATAAATTCCAAATGGGTTTGACTTAGATATTTTTTTAAATTACAGCTGGGACCGCTAGGTGGTGCAGTGGAGTGGATAGAACATTGGCCCTGGAGTCGGGACACATGATAATAGTTGTGAGACTGGGAACAAGGCACCCAACTTTAATGTCTTCCCTATCTATTCCCATCCCCATCCCCACCCACCCCCCAAAAAATCACAGAATAAACAAATCAGAGGAACAAGGAAGAAATTCCATTTTAAATCTATGAATAAAGGAAGAGTCAAAAACAAAGGACTTAGAATCCTGATCAATGCAATAATAAATCACAATTCCAAAATGAAGCATGCCATTCACCTCATTTCTCAGAAAGATGATTAATTTGAAATCTAGAAAGATTTATACATTTTCAAACATGGCTAACATGGGATTTTGTTTTATTGGATCATGTAGATATGTTTTGAAGTGTTTTTTGTCATTGGGGAGCAGAATGATGGAAGGAACAATAGATAAAAATGCTTGTTATTTAAAAAATTAAAGAGAAAATCTTTGAAAGTCATTTGATGGAGTGAAGTGATGCTTATCTATATATGAATATTGAGGTCATTAGCACTGGGGATAGACATTTCAGTGAACTGAGAGTGAGGAGAGGACAATCCTTCTATGTCTCTTGAATTGCTGGGGGAAGCGGAGGAAGAGGAGCATTTTGGCCTGGAGTTGCTGTGAACAGAACAATAATATTCCATAACATTCATATACCACAATTTACTCAACCATTCTCCAATTGATGGGCATCCATTGAAGGCTGATTCTTAACTGCTAATATATTTGGGGAGGAGGGGAGCAGGACAGGAAGCATATCAGTGGAAAATTTAGCCAACAGCATTAGAAAATCACCCCTAATTCCTCAGGTGTGGGTTAGGCTAGAACTTTGAGGGGAGATATAGCCTTGTTCCAAAATCTGAAATTAATCTGTGAGAATGGGTGTTGGGATAAAGATCTTCAGGACCTACTGGGTTATGTGTATATTTTACATTTATTTCTGTGTTTACTTATTGTTTCCCTCCAGTAGAATAGAAATACCTTAATAACAGCTATTTTTATCTTCTGTTTCCATATACCCAATACCTAGCAGAGTATACAGGATATGTGCAGAATGAATCACTGAGTTATTTCTGTGTATCTCTCCCTGTTCAATTGTCTCTCTCTCCATATAAGAATGCAATTTACATATTATATATAAATAAATATTTATGTATATAGAGCATACATTTATAGTCCTCTATCATATAATATATATTAAGCAAATATTACTAAATATATTAATATGAATTTTACTAATAATTACCTAATACATGCATATCTTTACCTAATATATCTCATATAGTACATAATACATAATATGTATATATTACATAAGACATAATATGTTGGCACACATAGACATTACATCCATGAAGAGTGATCAACAAAGCTATTTCCTCTAGCAGATCATTACCCTTAGGAATACCTTTATTCTCACCTCACTAGAGATCAGCAACCCACCGTCTGAAGATACATGATCCTTCAGAGCAAGCCCATAATCTGTGGACGAACCTTAGATCCTCTGACTGGCTACTGGTTGCTACTTCAGGCCCTGAAGTAGTGCTCTAGTCTCTGTTCATTTTTTTTTTAATATCTCTGTCCATCCTTTTTTAAAGTCCAAGTCTATGAGTGTAGCTCAAAGTAATATTAGCCATGACTAAGTCTAATTATTCCAAATGTAATATCACTGTGGAAGTTCACATCTTATATTAAGAAATATCTCCAGTCTAGGTCATGTGAGCAACAAGATGGAGGATCCCCCACAATCTCTCAAACCTTTCTAAATTATGCAGCAAAGATAAAGTAACTTCAGTTTTCTCCGTGGTCTAGAATATCTAGAATCCAAAAAGTTACAAAAACAATCCCAAACTGTTGCTCAATGATCTTGAGCTTACTCAGTACCCCTTCCCTACTTCTAACAGACTAAAGGATACAACACAGGCTTACAACAAAACCAACCAATATCTGGTCATCCCTCTCCCCCGCTTTTATTACTAGCCCCAGTCTGTATAAATTTAATCTGGTCATTATAGACAGCCAGTATAAGTGTAGCCCACAAAGAGCAAAAGTTTCTCATAGCACCAGTTTTGCAAAGCTCTACATTGTCAGTTCAGGTCAAAAAACTTAAGAACAGAGAGAATGGGATAGGAAAGCAGAACAGGTCACTGTGTGACGGGAGGGGCTATGAAGCACTCCACTAAAGCTGAGGGAAAGAGCATAGCAACTAGCTAGGGCCAATTCTGACCACTCAAAAGTTTCTTGAGGCTGAGATCTAGGTTAATGAACCATGAATTGCTTGACATGGAAGAAGACTGAGATACTTAAAGATCTAGCAACAATCAGAGGGAAGGGTTTCAGAAAATGAGTGATAGGGGGAAACTAAGGGAGAAGGAGAAGAAAAGAGAAATTGAAATTAACAGAATTCAGGAAGTTGAAAATTCAAAGATTTTGAACATAAGCAGATAAATCTGTGAGGAAACAGAAGCAACAGAAGGAAATATGGCCTTTAGAGCTAGTAAATTAGTTCAGGCATCTATGAATAAATACTGCAAAACAAAGGAAAATGATCCAACTCTTGATGAAACAGAGGACTTTGTGGAATGTGAAGAGAACATGAGAATATGCTGTTCCTCTGAGGTTTAAAAAGAGGTTTCTTAAACTTTTCCCACTAGTCTTCCTTTTTTGCCGGAGAAATTTTTATACCATTCTCTATATAAAATAAGGATACAAATCAAACATTTACTGATAATACATCTTAATTTGTTAATCCCCAGATTCAATTATGGAATCCCATATGGGGTCACCACTCACAGTTCAAAAAGCTTTGGTTTAAAAGAAAAATGAGAATTATGAGAGCCAAATTTATGGCCTGCATAATGGGAAGAACAGAAAAACTGGAATCTGTAAGGAACAGCCTCAACAGAAACAAAAGAAAGAATAATAGATTGGGAATGCAAATACATAGAAGTAAAGGATAATCTGAGAGAAGCAAATATGTATATATGTATGTATATATCAAATATAGATATATGTATGTGTATCAGATATATATATATCACTGTATAAGCAAAACAAAAAAGATAGGGTATATAGAGACAACCTAAGGATCATAGATCATACATCTCCCAAAAGAAATCATAGAAGAACTACCCAGCACTTCTGAACATAGAAAGGCTGCAAACTCCAAGATATACAGAGTTTAAATTGATTAAATTTATATTTAATAAACTGATTAAATTCAATTTAATTCAGAAACAAGAAGATCTGCAAGGGATTGGGAGAAAGACCCTGATAAACCAATAATAATAACTCGGACATTTATATAGCTGCCAGGTACTATGTTAAATGTTTTACAAATATCTCATTTTATCTTCACAACAATCCTGGGAGGTATGTACAGTTAACAAAAACCTTCAAATATAAATATGCTATTGATATAAATACCAAGAAAAGAAAAAATTGTATGTGTGTATGTATATATATATATATATATATATATGCACATGCATGCGCACACACACACACACACACACACACACATATACACATATCATCAAACCTAGAACAAAGGCCCAATCTTTTAATTTTCTCTTTCTTCTCAAACCCTTTTAGCTCTAAGTTTTCTGGCTCCATTATTCAACTGAAATAGTGGCCTTTTCTCACTCCTCCCCTTTCTTGACCTTGCTATTGATCACCTTTCCCAGCTGCTCTCTCTAGATTTTCTTTTGGTTCCCCTCCTACCAGTCTATTTGTTCCCGATCTCTTTTGTTAGATCTTTATCCATGCCATGCCCTCTATTAATGAGTGTCTCTGAGGACTCAGTACTCAACTCACTTTTATCTCTTAATTATCATCTCTATGTAGATAAGTCCTAGATTTGCCTCTCCAGTGTTAGTATTCCTCTAGAATTTCAGTCCTTTGTCACTAACAGTCTTTTGGACTTCTGGAACTGGGCATTTCAAACTCAACACATTCAAGATTGGACTCATTATCTTCTCCCTTCCTCCAACACTACCCCCTTCCCAACTTCTCTACTGCTATTGAGGATAACACTTGTTCTAGTCACTTAGATTCTGACAACTTCTGTATAATCCTCACTCACTTTTACTCACCCCATATTTAATATTAATCTTGCTTCTTTCTAACATCACAACTCTCACATTCATCCTCTTTTCTCCACTCACAAGCACAGCTCTAATTCAGTCCCTTATAACATTATGCTTTTATCATTGTAGTAATAAATTCTAGTCTCCCTGCTTCAAGTCTTTCTCCATTCCATTCCATCTTCCACTCATTTGTTAAAATGATCTTCCTAAGACATTGTTCTGACCAGAGCATGCCTTACCCCCTAGCCCAGTAAACTATTGACTCTCTATTACCTCCAAGATCAAATATAAAATCCTCCATTTGGCTTTTAAAACTCATCACAACCTCGCCTTTCTACTTTTACAGTTTTCTGACATTTTTTCTCACTTCTTCATATTTAATATCCAGCAACACTGGTGACCTGTCTGTTGCTTTCATGTGATTCCATCCTTTTTCATTGCCGGCTCTCTCCCTGCTCACATCTACCTCCCAGCTTTTAGGGCTTTGGTTAGGGCAGGTAAAAAAGTGAGAATTCTTTCCTGGTCCCACAATTGTTAGTGCCTTCTGTCTTGAGATTACCTCTTATTTCCACTGCATTATCTTATATGTATGTAATTGTTTGAATGTAATCATATATAGATTATGAGTCTCTTGAGGACAGAGCTCTTGTTTTTGCCCTTCTTTGTAGCCCTAGTACTTAGCACAGTGACCTAAATTCAGAAAGTGCTTAATAGATACATTGATGAATTAACTTTCTTGGACTATTACAATAGCTAGCTAATTGGTTTCTCTCCCTCAAATCTTCAAATTTCTCCCCATTCAAATCTATCCTCTTTTTTTTTCCCTATTAGAATAAGCTTCCTAAAAATGCAGGTCTGAATACATTTTCCTCCTATTTAATACAGTCAAGTAACTCTCTATTACTTCCAGATCAAATATAAAGTCTTCTTTTTGGCATGTAAAGCTAGCTCTTCTTAATCTAGGCCCTTCCTACTTTTCCATCTTTATTACCCTTTACTTCTTTTCATGGATTTTATAATCTGTCCACACTAGCCCCTTTACTGCTCTTCTACTGCCCTCTATTCTTCAAGTATAATCCATATATGTTCTGGAGATCCTTATCCCATTTCCTTCTCTTACGTATTGGTCTTAAGTCCTGGGTAAGGCTATATGTCTTACAGGGTTCTAGTATAATTCTGAGTGTTTTTCTCATTTTATGACTCAAACCTCTACTAGTAAGGAGGTGTGGTGATTTGCTCTAAGACTCAAAGTCAGCCAACCTTAAGTATGGTTGTTTTGTTTTTTTGTTTTGTTTTCTCTTGTTTTTTTTTTTTTTTTTTTTACAAAAGCATCCTCCAAAGTGTGTGACAAACTCTCCTACGAGTACATAAAGAGTCCGGGGGAAAGTAGCCTCAAGTTTAGAGAGCATATGTGGCAAAGGGCTAATGCATAACTCCTGGTTGCTAGAACACCTTTTCTTCCATTCAGAGGGTGCACAAGCACAAAAAGCTCTCCCATTAGTATGTTGAATCTGTGTCCATTCTGTTCCTGACTCGTGATAATAGACACTGCTGTCACCTAATCCAGGCATGCTGCTTGGACATTGTGGAGAAGATGGGAAGTTCAACATCATCTGGGCTTTTTGAAGCTCACAAGGTCCTTCTCTAGACAAAGAAAAAGACTTGTAGATATCAGAAGCTGAGTCCTTGCCTCCTTTCTTCCCAACGTAGGTGGCTACTCCTCAGGGATGTACTAGAAAGCTATCCTTCCTCTACTTTCTAAATTTCCCCAATTCCAGCTAACTTGATGTTTTTATACAGTATTGGGATAATAGAATCAAATCCCCCAGCCACTAGAAACAGACTTCAAAAGGCTTTCAAAGACCTTTTACACTTAGTCTTTAAAGATCATGATTGAAATGGATTGATTAGGCATTTTAACACTTACTTTAAGAGACTGATGACTGGATTAAGTAAATCAAACTACAAACTTGGAGTGTTTTCCTTCCTCACTTTCACCTCTGAATTCCCCGGGCTTCCTTCAAAACTCAGCTCAAATATTATATTCTCAAGGAGGCCTTTCCTGGTTTTCCACATCCATACCCAAATTTCTTCCTATCTATTCTGTATATATCTTATCTATACCTAGATGTGTTGTCTTCCCCATCAGAATATGCGCTTCCTGAGGTCAAGGACTGTTTCTGCCTTCCTTTTATCTCTTTGTATCCCCAGGGCTTATTATTATGTTTTATTAAATGCTGTGGACTGTGATTCACCGGAAGTCTCTTAAAGTGAAGGTCTCTTCCAAGCCTCTTTTTCTCATTCCTGACCATCCATATTCAAAGTTTAACTCAGTTGTGATATTAATAGTTCAATAATGTTGAGTTTTAAATGTTGGATTAAATGATTTAAATGCATAGTTATGTATATACACACTTATTTCCAAAACCTTGACTATCTTGAGCTTTGTACTTGTGATAGATTCTCCTTCCTCTCATAATTTTCTAAGTTTTCTTTCTTACTCTATTGCATCTATCAGATTGAAGAAGGATTTCATTTGATCTATAAGTCAAATAACATTATAAATACTTGTTGCTTGTCAATGCTCACAAAAGCAAAAAGGAAGTGGGTGCTGATGAGATCAGGTAGCAATTCCTAGTTGGAAGTAAACATGTGAAGTAAACATGTGACAAATTCACAATGTCCATTCTCTTTGCAAAAAGTAGGTTTATTTCGGAGAAGAGGTTACAGACAAAATAAGAGGTAAAATAGGCACCAGGAGTTGCAAATATGAAATAGAGTTAGGAGAGTATTATCAAGGAGAGGAATTTGGAAGAATCCATTAAAGGAATATGTTGTGAAGCCTAAGAATTCCATAGACTGGCAGGTTAGATCCACAAAGGAATTAAATAGACTACCCAGAATTAGCTCTATGTAAGGAGAAAGACACAATTCAAGGGACACACTATGACAGGGAGAGAGAGTACCTCATAATGGGCTTAGTCCTGGGAAAAATTTAGTAAAGATCTTCAAGAACAGATCTTTTAGAGGGAAAGAACAGCCTTGGGGATTTTTCAGGGAAGCTAGGGAATAATTTGATAACTCAGAGGGAGAAGGGGTTAAGGATAAACCAGATGGAATGCTTCTGGCTGGCTAGGTCCCAAACCTTTCTAAAGATATGCCAATCAATATCTCAAAAGTTGTTTAAATAGAGGGGTAGACAATGAAAGTTAGTGAAAATCCTCACAATCATTTTATACAAGGGTAGTCTGGGAATTGGTTATGCCTGAGAAGAGAGTAAGTCCACATCAGGTGCCACGATTTTCCCCATTTTGCAGATGAGGAAACTGAGTCTGAGAGATTGTGATTTGCCCAGGATCACACAGATATTAAGTGTCAGGACAGGATTAGAACTCATGCTCTCCTGGTTCCAAGTCCAGCACTCTTTCCATTGCATCACCTGGCTGTTCCTAATAATAGTTACTCACATTAATAAAATAATAATTACATATGTATAATATAATAATTTCACATTTGTGTATGCATTAAGTTTTACAAAGTGCTGTATACCCCCCATCGCCTTTGATCTATGGCCATCTGTGTTCTCTGTTTTGATCCTTTCAGTTCCTACATTCTGAGCTTTGCTTCTTTCTCCTTCGTGGCTGAGTTTCTTACACACACACACACACACACACACACACACACACACACACACACACACACAAACAACGTAGCAAAACAAGACCAAACAAAAAGATATCTCCCAAACCCTAATCCTAACCCCAGTTCCCAAGGATTCCAGCCCTAGAGAAAATTATAAACTGAAACCAATTGGCCAGAACTAGTTAGTTATTCTCTCCGCTCTCTCCGCCCTCTCCGTGGCACCCGCTCCCCTCACCCCCGCTCGGCTCTTTGTTTGCTCCCTCTGGGCGCGCGGGGAGAGGGCGGCTCTGGGCTCCAACCTCCCCTCCTGCGTCCCGGGGGCCTTTGCAGTTCCGGGCGCCATGCCCAGCCTAGGCCTGGAGCTGGCACATCCTTAGGGGCTGTTCCCAGCTAGCCCCAGGGTGTCCTCAGTGATATCCCAGGGGCATGGAGTAACTGTGGCAAGGTCAAGGACAGGTCTCTGATTGGTCTCCCGGACTGTGACCGCCTTCGATTTCATGAGCGTCCGGGCAAGGCTGGGATGTTAGAGCCGAGAGGGATAGTCAAGATTATTTTGTACAATCCCCCCATGGTAAGGAAACTAAGGCAGAGAAAGGTTCTAGGTATAAGCGGCGGTTGTAGTTACCCAACTAAAGCCCAATGCTCATGCCAGTCCAAGACTCCAAGTCTAGTGCTCATCCCATTACACCCAACCCAGAGAAAGAAAGTGCAACTCCGGGACCTCGGGCACCTCGGGAGACTTGTCTCCAAGCGAGGCAGACTGGTTTGCACGCTCGGGAGGCCGGGTTTGCAAAGCTGGTCCACCGCGGCGGTGTTTGACCTAGGGACTAAAAACATGCAAGGTGGAGCTGGGGTGGGAAGGTATGTATGTAGCTCAAATTACAAATTACAAAGCCCCAGACCGTCTGCTTCGTCCATCCTCAGATAGCCAGGAGGTGCTGGGGGCCAGCTACGCCCTCTCCCCTCCTCGCCCTCCCCCACCCGGCGCAGACTCGCTCTGTCCCTTCTGCTCCCACCCCAGCAGCCCAGCAAGGCTAGAGAGCAACCCCAGGCCCCAGGCGCTCCACCCCTCTCCCGACTCGGCCTGTGCTCCCCTCCTCCCTTTCCCCCAGTCACGTGACCATCCCGGCTACATCTCGGACTGGCGAAAGAGCCGGACTAGGGGCCGTCTGGTGTTGGGGGGCGGTGACTGTAGCGAGCGTGGCGCGCGCGCGCGCGCGGCCCGAACTAACAGGATGGAACGCGCCCGGGAGGGCTCTCTTTGCTCCTACCCCCCTTCTCCTCCTCCTCCCCGCGCCTAGAATCTAGGAGTTGGGGAAGCTCCCCACAGGGGAGGAGGGAGGGAGGAGAAAGTGCGCGAGACCCGGACCACCCCCTCCACCCTAGAAACAGGGGCGGGGCAGTGCCCCGAGCCTAGTGCATGCGACCGGCTGGGGCATCCTGGAGAAGCCTTGGTGTCCGGCCCTCGCGCCGTGAGTGACCCTGCCGCGCGCGTGCGGGAGGGAGGAGGAGGAAGAGAAGGAAGCGGCAGCAGCAGAACGCGGAGCCGGGCGCGGAAGGAGCCGAGACATGGCCAGCGACACGCTTCAGGTACAGGTCTGTGGGTGGCAAGGAGGCACCTGCCCCAGGCCTCTACTTCCAGCCAGCCCCCCGCACCTCGACCCCGCAGCCTGGGTAGGGAGACACCCTTCTTACCGTGATCCTCTATCCTTTCACGGGGGAAGGGGCCTCTGTGTATTTGTGCCACCTCTGTTTATCTTTCCAACCTCCACTTTCCCCCTCAAAAATAGAAACCACACCTGGTTCGCTTTGAACACCTAAAATCCTTCCCATGCAAACCATCCCCCTCCTCAGCTACAGTGAAGTTTCCTGTATATGGTTTGTCCCTCCTCCCCCTTATCGGGTCTCCTAAGTCAGTCCTGAGAGTCCTTCCGGCTCTGAGATATTATGACTGATTCTTGGGGCCTGGAGCCTTCTTTCTGGCTCCATGAGTGGGACTAGAGTGGGGAGGTGATTGCCCATCCCTGCCCTGGTTCAGAGGGCCGACCCTCGCCTTCCTGCCAAGAAATCAATCCCTGTCTACTTCACTATTTGCCCTCAGACTGGGGACCTTGGAGAGCAGCCCCTAGTTCAGATCTCTAGTTAAACTTGCTGGGAGGTTCTCTAGACCTAAGTCCTCCTGAGCTCCATTGTAGCTTTATTTTCTTGGGTGGGCATCGAAAGGAAAGCTATATTAATCTGATTCTGGGGGACTATTTCTTAGCCCTAAGGCCTGTCTGCACCTCCTCCACTATTTGTTTGTATGTCCCTGTCCCTGCCTCCACCACCTAGTCTAGGATCTGAGACTGCCTTCCCCATGGCCCCGCCTCCCCAGCAGGTGCAGCTCCACCTGTCTCCATCTGCCATCAGTGCCAGACCTAATGATCATAGGATCATAGGATTTGGAGCTGGCAGGCAGCTTAGAGATAATCTTGTCCAGCATCCTTTTACAAATGAGGAAACTGAGGCCCAAGGAGAAGAAATTTGCCTTAAATTTTAACAGGTAGCAAGGAGAAGAGCAAAGAGTCAAATCCAGATTCTTCAGATCCAAATATAGTGCTCATTCCATTTTCCCACAATGCCTGATTCAAGCCCTTCCTCCAAAAATCCCTCCCAGACTTCTCTAGCCTGTAACAATTTTTCATTTTTGAACTGGAGTGTAGCAGATAATGGCTTACTAAGTTGAGGCTCAGTGGGTGACTGTTGGCCTCCATCCTAGAGTTCAAAGAGAGAGAAAAGGGAAGGCACAGAAAAGTCCCATAGGTATCTTCCCCAGTAGCTGTTAGCCAAGACTTTGAGCAGTGCCACAGAGCCTCCAATAGAGTCTCAAACCTTGAGGATGAAATTTAATGTTCTTCTGATTGGCACCTGTTGATAGATGCTTTTGCAGTTCTAATTAGGCCTCAAAAAAAAAAAAAAAAAATCCAGGAATCCAGACTTCTATCTTATCCAAGATACAGTTGTTCAATGGATTACTACTACTACAAACTACTACAAAATTCTATAGGAGTCTGATTAACAAAATGCTTTCTTCACAATAACCCTGTGAGAGAAACTCAGAGAACTGAGGTGATTTTCCCTATTGTCACTCAGTTAGCCCTCAAACCAACATCTCTCTGAGTCCAGTAGTCTCTTCACCATCCACACTGCACCCCACCTAGAATCTAGAATCTGGAACCCAGAGTCACTCAGGCTACCTACCTCCTGTGCCTTCCTCTGTGACCACATGCTGACTACATGTTTGTTTTCTAGATTTGGTCATATTCTCCAATAAAGATATTATATCATTTAAAAAAAGAATCAATTTATATCCAATTTAGAAAGAAATGTAACACTTCATGGAGCATAATTGTATTTTAAGGAAGCTTTAATGAAATTGCATTGTAGAAGACTCTACCTTAGATGTCAAAAGGTTTTTCTGAACATAATCAACTCTTAACAAATTCCCAATTCACATCATCAGAAATTGAGTTGCCAGATTCTGCCAGGGATTCTCTGAGTAACGTTAGACAAATCCCTCCTCTCTGGGCCTGTTTCCCCATGTATAAAGCAAGGGAGATAGCATCCTTCAGCTCTGACATTGTATGAGTTTACAACTAATCAGGTAAGCTTCCTTTCTAACATCATTACTGAGGGCCCAGCCATGTCTGAGAATGATTGTTTAGGTTGTTGGTCTCCTGTCCCAGAACAATTGAATTTCACTGTCCTAGAGTCAAAGGTGGAAATAGGTGTAAAATTGTCAGTCACTACTTGCCCCACCTCCACCCCCACCCCAACTAACTCCCCTGGCTGTCCAGCTGTTGCTTTATAACTGGGTTTTCATCTCCTTCTGCAACCTTCCTGTTCCTCCACCCTCTTTCCCTTCTGTGTCTCCCCTTTCCTGGTGGCATTCTCCCGCCCTCCCATCTCTGTCCTTCCCCACTACCAAGTCTGGAGGGAGCACCCCTCGGCCAAGCTGATGGCAGGGCCCCCGTGTGGAGGAGCCAGCCGCGTCTGGTGCTGCCGATCGCACAAGGTTAGACACCAACCCACTGTTGATGAGGTGGGCAAGGGACTGGGGGTGGGGGGGACGTAGAGGTCTGGGAGAAAGAACATGCTGAGGTGGGGGGGCACAACTACCTAGCGCTCCTCCTCTCCTCTTTCCAAAGGAGCAGGGAGAGTTAAGCTTGAAGAAGGAGCAGATCACTGGGGGAGGATCGCTAGACATCTGGATCCTCAGCATCATGAGAGGAAAGGAGATGACTGATTTTCCCTGTGCCTCAGTTTCTCCCACCTTGGAACACTTTTCCCCAGGAATCCAGGGGTCCTGTTTATGATCACTGAACCTCACTCTTCCTGGATCCTGAAAAGGGCCTGAAAAGAAAAGAGCTGGGCCTGTCTTACACAGAAACAAACCCCTCTCATTGCCAAACCCTAGACCCTCTCCGCCTCCCAGTCATAATTGTCAGTAGTCTTGTTAGTTCCCTGGCAAATTTAGCAAAAGTTCAATGCTGTGTGATTTTGGGCCTTGTCACTCCTGAGTTAAAGGGATCATAGTTTCTCATCTGTAAACAAGGGTGAAATATCTGTATTCTACCTCAGTTTCCCTGTCCTAGAGTCCTAAAATACAGTAAGTAGTCTCATTTTACAAGTTTGGTTTCAAAGATTCCTCTTCCTTCCAGCTCCAAAGCCGAGATTGCAGATTAGATTTGGAGCTATTGTTAAATCCTTTTCTTTCCTCTGGGAGGAGACCCTGGGACAGCCCGAGTCTCCTAAGCATGCCGGGTTGCCTGGATCTAGATCCTTACCCTGGGGCAAAGTCCTGACCCCTCAAGGACATTAGCTAGAAGATTTTAGATAATGATCCCTAACAGAGACTGTAAAATACATGGGGAAAGTATTTAGGAAAGCACAGTTCTAGTCCCACTTTTGTCCCTAACTTTCTGTGTGACCTCATCTAAATCACCTAACCTCCACTGACCTATTTGCCTAACAATAAAACAAGGAAATTGAATTAAATAATTTCTAAGTTCTCCTTCATGAAGGGGATAATAATAATATCAGCTTAGACTTATGTAACATTCATGAATTGCAAAGCGCTTTCTCAACAATAAAATTTATATAAATGTGTTGTTACAAAGTGCTCACCATACATTATCTCATATAATCCTCACATATTATCTCCATTTTACAGAGGAGGAGACCGAGCCTGAGTTATTTTGATGGCACTTTCTGGCTTACTCCTCCTGACAGACAGGAAACCAGTAATGGAAAGAGCCCTGGGTTATGGAATCAGAGCACCCAGCTCTCCCATTCTATGTGCTACTTCTCTCTCTGGGTCTCAGAGAATGACAGGACTGAATTAGATGCTCTCTAAGAACTCTCGTAACCTTAAATCCTGTTACCCCTGAGACATCCGTGGTATTGGTATTCATAGCCTCATTTTACAAAAAAGGAAACTTAAGGCTGGGAGAACTAACTAAATGATTTATCCATAAATGAAAGCTAAGTTTGCCAAGTAGTAGGGAGAGGTCAAAGTAGGTCAGGAACCCCAGTTTTCAGACTGTAAATCCTCCATTCCCATTATGCCATAGCTGCTCCCATGGACTATGAGTCTGTTCTTAGGTGGTGCTGAAGGGGGGCTGGGGTAAGGAAAGAGAGAATCTACACTCAGCCCATCTGTCCCAGAACAGATGGTAGAGGGCTGCTTCTCAACTCCCTCTATCCTTCCATCAACTGTTTTTATTCTGCCCCCCCCACCCCCACTTATTATGGGATCAGGGCAACTAGGGAAAGCTGCAGGTTCCCCTGTTTTCTTTTCTCTTAGTCCCCATTCTAGGATAAGAACAAAGGATGCCAGGAGTTTCAGCCCATGTCAGACTCCGGGAAGTGTGTGGGTTGGAGAAAGGACCCTGGAGTCTGGATGCCTGGGTCCACAATGGGGCTAGGGGAGGGCCTGGAGCTGTGTATTCAGGATGCTTAGGACCTTGGGGGAGGAAGGAGCCCCTCCATGACTCACCGCTCCCCCCTCCTCCCAGGGGCCAAAGGGTTAATTAGCTGTCAAGGCCCTTGAGGGTAGGACAATTACAGGCATATTTGTGTGGCCTGTTGCCCTATCCTCCTCCAGCTCAATAATTTTCCTTCCTTCCCTCCCTATCTACTGGCTCTCACTGGCCTCCTCATTCCCCATTTTGCCTGTCTTGTCCTTCTGTCTGTCTCTATATTTCCATGCTAACACGTCTGTCTGTTTGTCTGTACTGTGTCTGGATAGGATGTCCGGTTTCTGCTCAGGAAGCCTCAAAAGTATTCAGAATGCTAGATATCACTGGGGGTGGGGATGCCTGAGTCCAGGACTGGTGTATAGGCTGGTAGGAAGAGGAAAGTATTGCTTGGATTCAGGAGCAGGGGATGCCTAGGTCTCGGGGACCCTGTCACAGGAAGTGATGATTCCTAGAGATAGAAATGCCCTGCCCAGCTTGACTCCTTGTTAGCTGGGCTACTCTAGTAGTTCTTAACTAGTTTTCTATCTGTCTTGGCAGTTTAGTGAGGTTTTTAGAATGCTTTTAATTGCATGAAATAAAATGCATACAATTACAAAGAAACCTAATTATGTTGAGATGCAGTAATAAAAAATATTTTTAAAAAGTACATTAGTTCATGGGTTAAGAACCCCTGGTTTAATTAGTCAGTTCTTCCCTGTTAGCCTCAGTTTCCTCCACTGTCAAATGAAGAGGAGGTTGGATTAGATGGTCTCTAAGGGCGTTTCTAGCTCTCATTTGTATAATTCCTATAACTCCAGAATCTAACTACAATTTTCAACCTGGAGGAAGGGGAAAGTTTCCTCCTGACCCTAGGTGACCCAGGGGCAGCTGCAGAGCTAGGCCCCAAAGCCCCAAAGGCTGAGCATCCCAGCCAGGGAGTGAGTAGGGATTGGGGCAGGCCCTGTGGCCTCTCCCCGCCCCACATTCCTGGGTGACTGAGGTCACCAGGTTCCAGTCCTGCTGCTTATACAGCTGAGTTCAGCTGGCCCTAGAAAGCAAGACCGGGGGAGTCTAATCAATGACAGGAGGCCAGCACCGTGGGAAGAGGAGGAGGCTGAGAGAACTCAATGCCCCCTTCCCATCCCTGTTCTCTCTGAAGGCCTCTCTGCCTCCCCATGAAGTGACAGGGAAATGGAAAAAAAAAATACTAAAATTAGACGGAAGGAGATCTTGGCTATCACTCATTATGACTTTCTTCCCCCAGGTCTCAGTTTCCCTATCTATAAAATCAAGGTGTAAACTAGATAATCTTTAAGGCCTTCTCCTTCCTCCTTGTGATCCTTAGTGAGAGAGGAGCAAAGATAGTTTTCTCTCCCCTCATTCTTTCCTAATGAAGCTGTTGGGCTGGAAGCCTGGACTCTTGAGTCCCAATATTAGCAGGATTTAGAATGCCTGGGCTTCAAGAAGCCTCCAGGATCAGCATTTGTCCTTTTTCTCCATCACAATTCAGAGAGATAGGCTGGTATTTAGGAGACCAGAAGAGCAATCTCGATGTTGTGGCTTTACACAGTTGGAGATTTGAATCCTGTCTCTGAGATTTAGCACCTATGTGATCTTGGCCAAGTCATAACCTCTCTGGCCCTCAGTTTCCTCATCTGTAAAATGAGAAAGTAATGGCCTTTGAGGTCCCTTCCCTCTGTAAATCTGTAATCCAGGTCTGACTCTTGAATTGGGGAATAGCATGAGCCTCAGTGCTTGGGGTATCAAGGAGCAGACTTAGAACAATGGAGGGGGGATTGAGGGGTAGAATAGGGGGTGTTGGGAAGGAGAGGGAACCTCTTGCTCAGGCTAGGGGAGTGGCCTGAATAGGCCTTTTGTGGAGCCTGGCCTGGGGGCATTGGGTGAGAGAAAGGAGGTCACAGACTAGTAGATGTGGCTCCTGAGTTCCAGAGGACCACTTTCTCCTCTTTCCTCCCTCCCAATTCTGCCCTCCTTTGGAAAACAATCTGAACATGGAGTCACCCCAGCATATGTGGAACTCACAGGAGCCCAATCTCCAGCCATAGGACTCACAGAGGAAGACCAATTATGGAGTGTCTTGTAAAAATATATATATATATATATATTAATTTTCTATTCAGAAAGGGCTGATTTGAATCCTATTTAGGTCACTTATTAGCTGTGTTTGGAAAAGTCACCACTTCTCAGTGACAGAATAAAGGAGATTGGGTTTTGATTATCTGTAAGGTGATTTCTAGCTCTAGATCCCATGTTCTCTCCACTCCCAGACCCAGCTCATCACAAGGCTGGTGGGAAGTGGGCTCGAGCCTGGGAGGAAACAGGAAGTCTGGTTTGAGATTCAGGGAAGGACAGACCTTCGGTCCGGGGGGATAGGGGGATGGGAAGAGAGGAGTCAGGATGCAAAGAAAAGGGGAGCAAGGTCCGTTAAAAAATTGTGTGGTAACAAAAAGAACACTGGTTTTAGAATCAAAAAGATGATTTGAATTGCCTCCTCCTCTTACTGGCTATATTTGGGTATCACAAAACTAATCTATACCTCGGTTTACTCTTCTGACAAATAAAGGGATTGGACTAGAGGATTACTAGTTCATTTCATCTAATTCATATGATCCTTAAATCCCATGGGCCAAGGCAGGTCTCTGTGCTTTTATAGGGACACTGAGACATATGGCTAAATGTAGTAGGGGAAAAGGCCCACCAGGAGGCACCCTCACACACATCACCCCGGTCCTCCCTGATGACCCAGGCCTGACCTAGAGCAGGAGGGGGGAGTGACCCTCACCCTTTTATTTATCCTCCTTTTGGGAGGCTCTTCAGCTGGAATTTAGCAGTCTGGTTCCTTCCGTGTCTAGGAATGGGGGTGCTTCTTCCCAGCCTGTGACCCCTGAGTCTCTGGCCCCCTTTGTCCCCCTCCCCCAGGGGGGCCCACATAGAAAGCCCTGGGACAGGCAGGAAAGAGGAAGTGGTAGACACAGAGCTCTGGGCCCAGCCAGGAAGAGAGGGCGGAGCCGCCCAAGGACCCAGGATGGCGGAAGCTGAGCCCCCCACGGACCCGGAGCTAGAGGTGGGGGCTGGGCCAAGGTTGGGGGGCTTTGTGGCTTGGGCTACTATGCACTGGGACAGGGACTGTCTGCCTGCCTCTTCGGCTGTCTGTCTCCTTCCCCAGCCTCTTCACTCCCCAGCTACTGTCAGAGCAGGAAGGCCAGGCACAGTGACATTTCTTCTGGGGCCACTAGAATGAGGGGTCTGCCTGGGCAGCCCAGGAGTAGCTGATGGCTGGCAGGAGGGGAGTGGGATGCTACCGGGGGTCCTCCAGGAGACAATTAAGGAGTTTCCTTGGCTGGGGTCAGACTTAAGGGTCGTGGGTGAGCCTGAAACATTCTTGGCCAGGAATTTGCATTTATTGGAATCACTTCCCAATCAGAATTCTGGGTCATTTAGGGTCATTCCCTCCAGGATGCTGGATGGCACTGTCAGCTGGGCCAAGATTACTGAGGACCCTCGCACCTCTTTTCTGTTTGAACCCTTGTTACCATAACTTTCACCCCAGGTCTGATTCTGAATTAAGGCTTCTCTGAGCTTAGGGAGAAGAATGTTCTAGGCTCCTCTGGGGAGGAGCGAGGGGAGGAAAGCAGTCCTTTGCCCTTAAGTTGAAAAAGAAATATTAGAAGTCAAAGATAAATGAGACCTCTGAATCCCCAAGGATTTATCACATCAGGGGTGGATCCTTGGGCCCCTCCCTCTGTAGTACTCCATCCAAAAAGTCTGTACTTCGAACCTACTGTGTGTATGACTAGCACTTTGTTAGGGCTGTGTTGTCTGAGAGACAGAGACTAGGTCCTACCCACTGTGTGGTGGGAAACTCAGTCCCTGTTTCTCCTTCTTGAGAGTTGTGAATATAGGGGCGGAGCAAGGACATCTCTATAGGCAGGGTAGTCAATGATCATTTTCTGGAGTCATGGGATTTCACTTAAAAAAACAGACAGAAAGGGAGGGAATTGCATCCACCAAGGTAGGAAAGTCTGGCCTTTTCTGAGACATAGAAGGGCAATTTGGGGGAGCACAGAGAAAGGTAGGGAGTATGAGGACTGTAGAGAAATCATTTAATATGGGCCTCAGTTTCCCCCTGTGTAGATTGAAAGAAGGTTGGGCAAGATGATTTCTGTGGTTCCTCCTAATTCATAATCTTTAGATTTGTGAAGGGAGGAATATGTTTTCAGGGGCTTTAAAATACTGAGGAAGCATAGCATTTAGGTGTGGAAGGGACCTAAAATGTCATCTGGTCCAACCCCCTCATTTTATGGAGATGGGGGTGGGGGTGGATGGAAACAGGCAAGAAAAGGTGGAAGGAAGAAAAGGCTGGAGGTCACGTAGCAGCAGAAATGGGATTCAGGATTATGGTGTCTGACTCAAATCCCTTTCCCCTGCCTCTGCTTCTTCAAATGGAGTGATTTGACAGGGTGTTTCCTAAGCTGCTTCTTCCAGCCCTAAATCTCCTGATCTCATGAGGTTGGGCTTACCTTTCATGTCAGTTTGAGGAGGTGGAACATGGTCCCCCAAATGAAGTCTTTCCTCCTCTTCCCTCTGGTTCTCTTAATTCTGGGTTCCCAGAGCTTTGAGCTACAGCCTTTCCCTGTTTCCTTCACAGAGCGAGCCCGGGAGCTGGTCAGTGCTGGAGCAGCTGGGCCTGTCAGGAGCAGACCTGGCAGCCCCAGGGGTACAGCAGCGCCTGGAGCTGGAGGTGGAACGGCTGCGGCGGGAGATCCGAAAGGAACTGAAGCTGAAAGAGGGGGCAGAAAATCTTCGGCGAGCCACCACTGACCTCGGCCGAAGCTTGGGGCCAGTGGAGCTGCTACTCAGGGGCTCCACACGACGCCTGGACCTGCTGCACAGCCAGCTGCAAGAGCTCCATGGCCTTGTGGTGCTACATGAGCCCAGCCAGGCCCAGCCTCAGCTGGGCCAAGCCCAAGGTGAGCAAGGTGCTGGGGTCCCTGGGGGGAGGGGGGCTCTGGGGAGAAAGGCCAGAATGAGGGCCAATGCCAGGGCTCCAAGGAAAAAAGGACTATATTCCTGGTCTTTTAGAACAACAGTAGGGATATTTACATAATATCTGGGGGGGATGGGAGACCTGGACCACTCCTCATCTCTTGAGGCTATCCTTGGAGCTTTATGCAAGAAGCCTGGGTCTTAATCTCTAAACTGGTCTCTTCTAGGAAATATTGTGGAAGGGGGATTAAAGAAAGGGGGATAGACACAAAAGGGTCGGAATTTCAGGCCTCCAACCTCCCAACCCCCAGCTTGTCTTTCTGGCTTAGGGTGGAAACCACACCAACAGCTCCCCTTACCTCAGCTCCCCATGAAATATTCAGATTCCAGGCAGGCAGGACAGAAGCAAAGCAGCCAGCTGCTCTGAACTGGGAGTGGGACAGTGGGGTTCCCAGTTTAGCTTCTATTTTTCAGGGGGAGAGTTCTCTAACAAGGAAGAAAGGAGGAAACTTGGACTACTGTGTCCTAAGACCAATCAGTCCCTCTCAGGGAAGTCTTGGCTGGGTCTTGTGTAGAAGTAACTCTGACCTCCCCTGTCTCTGCTTCCCAGATGGCCCCCAGTCCCCTAACTGCTCGGCCACCAGTCTGAGTCTGGTGGCCGGCTTGGAGAAGCAGCTGACCATCGAGCTCAAGGTCAAGCAAGGGGCAGAAAACATGATCCACACCTACAGCAATGGCAGCACCAAGGTGAGCTCAGAACTAAGGTCTGGGCTTGGGAGGGAAGACACTCCCGTAAGCTCCTCTTCTCTGGGCTTCTCAGAGAAGGAAGGGCTACTGGAGCTTTTTTTTTTTTTTTTTTTTTTTTAAATAGAATTTTATATATCTTTTGTTTGCAAAACACATGCACAGATAATTTTCAACATTTACCCTTGCAAAACCTGTGTTCCAAATTTTCTTCTCCTTCCCTTTCCCCCACCCTTTCCCTCAGACAGCAAGCAATCCAATATATATTAAACATGTGCAATTCTTGTATACGTATCTAGGGGAGTTTTATTTTGACCAAAATTTGGCTAATGCATCTGTGCTAGAGTGGAGAGTCACCCAGACACAATCAGAGGATCTGAGGTGGAAACTTGCCTCTCCACTTCCCTAGAATTGTACCCCAGGGCAGATAAGTCCTCTTTCTTTTCTGAGCCTCAGTTTTCTGTTTTTGAGATTATGGTCTCATGCTTTTCAGCTCAATCTTTCTGGGCTTAGGGAGTGGGGGAAGGGGAGCAGGGAGAGTTGGGTAGGACTTTACAGAACATCTAGTTCAACTCTGTTTTTTAAAAATGAAAACTAAGGCCCAAAGTAGGGAAATATTTTGCATGAGGAAATAACAGATATAAGAGAAGACTTTTATGAGGGGAAAGGAAAGGAAACATGGGTAGTTAGTGACTTTAAAAACAGGAGATTTAATTAAACATATTTTTACAACATACAGAAAAGAGTAGAAGGAAGCTCAGGAGACAGGGACAAGCAGGGCCTTGTTGGAACTGATATGTTCAATTTAGTAAAACCTAAACAAAAGAAGAAATAACAAGAGATCGTGACAGAGCTGGGATTCTAATCCTGGACTCTTTCCACGCGGCTAGACTGCTCTTTGAGGTTGGGTCTGGGGGGCCCCCTGACAACAGCAGTACTGAAGGGAGAGGGAGGAGCTGCTGAGTCCCATTTCTTCTCTGAGCCCCCCCCCTTTTAATGCATTGGCAAAATGACTTACGTCCCCTCCAACTGAGTTGTCCTAGGAAGCCCTGGTAGAGCAGAGAGCGGGTACTTCTCTGTAAGTGCCTTCTCTGCCTCTTAGCCGTAATGTGACCTCCCCCTCATCCACTGTAAATAAGGTTAGATTAGACAGCCCCTCTTCTGACTTTCTGTGATTCTGTGGGGATATAAGTCGCAGAGAGGTAACAGACCCGTACACTTCAGTGGCCGTGCAGGCACATCGTCCCCCGGGCAGACACACGTCCTTCGTGTGACAATGCAAGAACATAGTATCCCACGATCCTGCAGGAACACGCCCCCATCTCCCCTTTATTATTGGGGGGGGTTGGTGGTCTTCCCTTTCCTCTGCCCCTCCCATCTCTCTCTTCCAGGACCGGAAGCTGCTGCTCACGGCCCAGCAGATGCTGCAGGACAGCAAGACCAAGATCGACATCATCCGCATGCAGATTCGAAGAGCCTTACAGGCTGGGCAGCTGGAGAGCCAGGGCTCGGAGGAGTCACACGGTGAGTCCCCGCGCTGGGGGGAGACGAGAGAGAGGGGGAGGGGGGGCAGAGAAGGACGTACCCAAAGCCGGGGGGGAGGAAGCAGGGGGGTGAAGGAGGGCCGCAGCTGTCCGGGGTGTGCAATGTCGTGGGAGCCCCCGTGGCGTGCGAGGTGTGTGTCCTAGGGTATCCTCGCCACCTTCCGCCCGCACGTTAATTCCTCCCTGGCCACAGGGGGCCCGGACCTGGGGGCCGTGGAGCTGCGCATCGAGGAGCTAAGGCACCATTTCCGAGTGGAGCACGCTGTGGCCGAGGGGGCAAAGAACGTGCTGCGCCTGCTCAGTGCTGCCAAGGCCCCGGACCGCAAGGCAGTCTCCGAGGTGCCTGGGGAAGGAGAGCGGCAAGGAGACGCAATTGGAGGGCTCGTGCCCAAAGGGCGGGCCCTGGGGTGTGGCACTGGTGGGCGGAGCGTGGTCAGCGGGCATAAAGGAGTGTGGAAACCTTGAAAGGACAGGGGGTTAGCTGGAGTAGTAGCAGAAGGGTCCCTGGAGGGCTGTGGAGGCCGAGGGTCCCGGTCTGAGGGAGCCCCTTCTGATGCTCTACCCCTTCCTACTTCAGGCCCAGGCCAAGCTGACAGAGTCCACCCAGAAGCTGGCATTGCTTCGGGCAGCCTTGGAACTCCGCCTTGGGGAGCTGCCTGCAGAGCACCCCAAGGGGCGGCTGCTGCTGGAAGAACTGGCCATGGCTTCGTCCTCTGCCTTCAGTGCCCGCCTTGGCCCCTTCCCTGCCACTCAGTACAGCACGCTCTGCAAGCCCTCGCCCCTCACAGGTGTGTCCTGCCTCACCTGTACCGTCTGGCCAAAACCAGACGTCTGGGCCCTCCCAAAGCTTGCCTCTCTATCCACTGGGGCCTAGGCACAGGCCTCTATAATCCCTGCCCTCAAGCCCAGAAGCCCAAACTTCCAGCTACAATGTCCAAACCTTGGATAGTTTCCCTTTCCCCAGATAGTCCAATGTGCTTCTGTCACATTTTCCTGACAGCACCAGTTGGAGGGCTGGATTCTTGTGCAGCCTGGATTAGTCTTATCCAAACTCTCTGCTCTTCTGGATCTTAACATTTGGTTCCTAGCATCTCAAATGCTGACATCAGAATTCCCACCCCTTATTCTATGGGCCCAATGCAAGGGACTGGCTCCTAGCCTCTAAGACTCATTCATGAATCTCTGTCCCTTGAAAATGTTAGTGCCCATCTCAGCCCCCCGTATAAGCCTAAACTTCAACACCTCTTCCTCAACCTAGTACATCCCCCCAAATCTCTCCCTGAGTTATCCAAGTTTCACTCCCTCATTTCTTAGGATTTTGCGGTCCAGTTTTTAACTCTACTTCAGCCCCATAAACTCCACAAAGCCCTCCTCAAACTCTCCAAGATCTAGCTTTCACACTCTACTCTTCACATTCTCTAGGCCCTTGCTTAAAGCTCCGGGCTCCTCCAAGAACCTTAACGAGTTCCTTTCTCTAAGTTCTGAAGCCAATACTTTCCATTTCTTTGCCCTTTGCTTCTCTAGGAATACAGTGCTGGCTCCCAGCTCTAGATTTTCTTCAGGGCTCTTACATCCAGTCGCTGCATCATCTCCTCCTTGAGACCCAGGGACCTGTAGCTGGGGACCATAAACCTTAACCTTTTTGGTGCCTTACTGATCCCCGCTCTCCCCACAGGGACTCTGTCAGTACGTGTGCTGGGCTGCAGTGGGCTTCCTGAGACTGTCCCTTGGAGTTCTCCACCAACTTCAGGGAGCTCAGGCACCCCCGAAGGCCGTACCCCCTTCCTGGGACGCCCAGCAAGGGGCCTCTATAGCAGAAGTGGCAGCCTCAGTGGCAGGGGCAGCATCAAGACTGAAGAACCAACCAGCTGAGTATCCCTCTGATACAATCAGGGGAAGGATAATATCAGGGCTGAATCTTCATGGGTTGGTGTTGAGGGAGGAGATTTGTGAAAAGAAACTGACACCAAGGTTCCTTCACAGATGAAGTCAGTGCTGTGCTCAAGGTAGACAACACAGTGGTAGGCCAGACGCCATGGAAGCCGTGTGGCCTGAATGCTTGGGACCAGAGTTTCACCCTGGAGCTAGAAAGGGTAGGTATTGGCAGAAAAGGGTCTGGGAGAGACAAGGAAGCATGTGGGAGCCACAGCTCTAGGGTGGGGCTATCCTTATGCTGGAGGGAAGGCCATGGAAACACAAGAACAGACAGCACTCCCCCTCTACCTCCAGGCCCGAGAGCTTGAACTATCTGTGTTCTGGAGGGACCAGCGTGGCCTCTGTGCCCTTAAGTTCCTGAAGCTTGAGGATTTTCTGGACAACCAGAGACATCAGGTTCAATTAGAGTTGGAACCTCAAGGCTGTCTTCTGGCAGAGGTATGATCCTGGATCTCCCAGGAACTCCCAAATCCCTATGTACTTCCTGTCCCCCTCAATCTCCCTAGGTTTCACACATTCCCATGGCTGTCTTCCAGCAGAGATATGGGCCTGGACCCTGTCTCTTCTAGGAGCCCCAGATTCCTATGTTTATCCTTTCCCAGAGATCCAAAATTCCCAGGAATGCCTGTTTTCAGAAATATGGCTTCTCATATGTCTAGTGCCACTATCCTTTCCTGGGGCTGCCAGCTGCTGGAGGTTCAGCTCCCAGCCTCCAAACTTCCTGCTAGGATATTGCTTTCTAAAGCACTGTCATCCCAAGTCTAACACCCATAGTCCTGGCCTCAGCTCAGACATCAGGGTTTGGGGGTATTTCTCTTCTCTCCCAGGTCATTTTCCACAACCCAGTGATTGAGCGGATCCCACGACTACAAAGGCAAAAAAAGGTGTTCTCCAAGCAGCAGGGTGAGTGAGGTGGGTTGGGCAAGGAGAACAAGTGGAGTAAGAATCAGACCAGTGCATGATCCTTTCTCTCCATTGATGCTCAGGGAAGGCCTTCCTTCGAGCCCGGCAAATGAACATTGACATTGCTACATGGGTACGGCTCCTTAGGCGGCTCCTTCCCAGTGCCAATTCCACAGGCACTTTCAGCCCTGGGGCCACCACAGCTGAAAGTCGGACATCAGGGTAAGAACCTGTAGCTAAGTTTTTTGCCCAGCTCCTCTCCTTTCCCCAGTCTAGAATCTATGATACCTTCATCATGTGAGCACATGGAATAAGAAACTCTGATACCTTTTCTCCTTGGGTCTGGGATTCCCCCTTCCTCAGAGCCCAAACTGAAGCCCAAGGATAAGGAACTCTAACTCATATTCTCATCTGAGACCCTTTCCTTTCAGTACCTTTTTGCCCCCTTACATATGGGCTTTTCTACTCTGACATTCTCTCCAAATATTGGGAATTGAATTCAGGCACCCATGTTAGCTCTTCTCCCTCACCTCTTAAGCAAGCAAGAAAGAATGTAGAGGCTGATTCAAAGGGATATTGAGTCACTGACAGAGCCAAAACTAGAAAGACCAAAGTAAAATAGTCCCGGTCTTCAAAGAGCTTACATTCTTTCTAGGAAAGACAAACATGGATGTGCATGTGTAGGGATATTCAAAATAGATACAAGATAAATTTTGGGGCAAAGGGGAAGCGCTAATAGTTGAATGGATTTTGTAGAAAGTAGCAGTTGAATTGTCTTGAAGAAATTAGCGATTCTAAGAAACAGTGAAGAGGGAATACACACAGTGCTCCATACCTTTGTACTGCAGTTTTGCCAGTGCAAAGGCATAGAGCATTGTGTGTGAGGAGTTGCAAGAGGCTCTGTTTGGCTAGCCTGGAGAGTGCTAGAGAATAACATTTAATAAGACTAGAAAGGTAAATTAGGTTGAGGTTTGGCAGAGCTTGGACCTGTGGACACACTGATAACCCATATGTCTTCTTCCTGTAGGGACATTTCCATTGAGAAGCTGAACCTGGACTCTGATAGCTCCACCCAGAAAAGTCCCCTGGACCTCCTCTCCAGCCCCTCTAGCCTTTCCAGCCCCTCTTCCCTGGTGAGAACCCTTTCACACTACTGAGGGGCTTAGCTGACTGGGTAGCTTAGTTCCCTGCATTTAGAGATTGGAGTTTTACAGAGGGGAGAGTGGAAGCTCACTCCAAGTGATTCTGGGTCACTGACAGCCCAAATTAGAAACCAGATTATTTAAGTTCCATTTCTTGATCTGAAATGGAGACCTTCTGAGAAAGCACCTGTGGGAGGGGGGTTTGGAGTTGAGTTAGAACTTCCCTTCTTTTCCCCTGACCAGAGTCCCAGAAGCCAAGATCCCCCACAGCCCCTGGAATTGATGCCTGAAGACAAAGAGATCCCCGGACCCACCCCATCCAGGTAACCTTACCCTCCCTCTAGTCCTCCCCTTTCTATTCAAAAGTCAGGGTCTCCACAACCCCCTCTCTCCCCTGTTACAGCCCCCTGAGGACATCCCCATTGAGCCTGAACGACTTCAAATTCCTGGCAGTACTGGGCCGAGGCCACTTTGGGAAGGTGAGGTGGGTGGGCAGGGACTGATCCGGGAGGACCCTGCGTCCTGAGGAGTGGGGAGCCGGGCCCTAAGTCTTATCTGCCTGTGCTCACCTCCAGGTGCTCCTGTCTGAGTATCTGCCCAACGGGGAGCTCTTTGCCATCAAAGCCCTGAAGAAGGGGGACATAGTGGCCCGGGATGAAGTGGAGAGGTGAGTCGTGTGGGACTGGGGCCGGAGGGGGAGCTGGGGGTGGAGCTTCTGACCGAACTCTTCTGGCACTTCCACAGCCTGATGTGTGAGAAGCGGATTCTGGCCGCGGTGACGGGCGCTGGCCACCCCTTCTTGGTCAACCTGTTCGGCTGCTTCCAAACCCCTGAGCACGTATGCTTTGTCATGGAATATGCGGCGGGTGGGGACCTCATGCTGCACATTCACAGTGATGTCTTTACGGAGCCTCGAGCTGTGTAAGCCCCGCACCAATCCCACTCCCATTCCATCTCTCTGGCGTGTGCGCCCCATCCCACTCCCGCAGAGCCACTCCCCCAGGCCTACCGATCCCCTGTCGTTGTCCGGGCCATCGGTGGTGTCCGACTTCCTGACCCCATTTGGGTCCCTCCCCAGCTTGACCTTCCCGGGGTCTCAAAGCTATTAAGTGTTTGACGTCAGTTGAACTCGGGTCCTCCTCTCTTCACCTTGCTGCCCGCTGATTCCCCAACCCCTCCTTATAGCCACACTCCTGGGCTCCTCCCATGTGCCAGGCCGCTTGTTCCCTACCCCTCTTCGCTAGAGAACCTCCTTCCTTCTCCCAGGGACGCTCTGGCCTGTTTCTTGCCCCAGATGGAACTGCAGCCATCCCTTTTACCTTTCTTCCCACAGCTTTTATTCGGCTTGCGTGGTGCTGGGGCTGCAGTTTCTGCACGACCACAAGATTGTCTACAGGTGGGCAGCAAACAGCCAGTTGAAATTTCTATGTGGGGATGAGGGTCAGAAAAGGACTCAGACCCAAGGTGCAGGAGCACCTGGGCTGGGGAGGAGATCCTGATTACTGCTCCCAAACTCTCTAGGGACCTGAAATTGGACAACTTACTGTTGGACACCAAAGGCTACGTGAAAATTGCGGACTTTGGGCTCTGCAAGGAGGGTGAGGGTCAAGGCCTGTCTTGGGAGGGGAGGGAACTGGTGGTGGTGCTGGTGTCAATGTGCCGAAATAGTGACTCTCTGTTTCTGTGTGTTTGTGTGTGTCTCCGGTCTCCCTCCCTCTCTTTCTGTCTCTCTCCCCCCCTCCTCTCTCTCTCTTTCTTCTTTCTCTCTTTTCTCTCTGTCTTTCTGCCTCTTCGGCTTCTGCCTTTATGTAGGGATGGGTTTTGGTGACCGCACCAGCACCTTCTGTGGGACCCCAGAGTTCCTGGCTCCTGAAGTGTTGACTGATACATCCTATACCAGGGCAGTGGATTGGTGGGGACTCGGTGTCCTCCTCTATGAGATGCTGGTGGGGGAGGTAAGCTCTGTGACCCCAGTTTGAGGCACCATTTCCTGGTATCCTTGACACTAGCTAGTTATTAGGATGGCAAGGGAATCATAGGATGGTAGATTTAGACCTGAAAGATAGCTTAGAGGTCAAATAGTCTACCTCTTTTGTTTTACAGATAAGAAAACTAAGGCTTGGGGAAGTTGGGTTTGGGGCCCAGCTAGTAAGTCTCTGAGTCAGGTTTTGAACTCAGATCTTGTCTTCAAGTCTCATGCTGAGGCTCCTCAGCCAAAAGAGGCTTCTCTCTCCCTGTGTCTGGTTTGGGAGACACCCCATCGTTACTCTAGGCTTCCTGACTTGGCCTGAAATCTAAAAGATGGCTGGCATTTAGAGAAGGGGACAGGAGGCAGGGAGGGCATTTCAAGCTTGACCATAAGGGGCATGAGTCATTTTTAATGTGCAGGTGGCCAGAGAACCAGGGGAATCCGCTTTCTTCCCATGCTCTTTCCTTCCCTTTTAGTCCCCATTCCCTGGAGATGATGAAGAGGAGGTGTTTGACAGCATTGTTAATGATGAGGTCCGCTACCCCCGGTTCCTTTCCACAGAAGCCATCGGCATCATGCGAAGGGTGAGGGCAATTGAACTCAAATTCCCACAAGCCCTTGGCACAATCTCACCCAGTTCTTGACCCTATAGACCACCCCTTGCCTATGGCACACCATTGGATGTTTGAGTCTCTTTATCTCTCCTGGTCAGGGCATGGCTGGGGCTGGTTCTTGGAGAGCTCTTTGAGCTCCACAGAGAAGGACTTGGGATCCCAGCTACAAGGGTGACAAGGGTGTTAATGGGTAGGGAGTGGGATTGTGGTTCTAACTCTCCTTTCCTCTCAGTTACTTCGACGGAACCCAGAGAGACGCCTGGGTTCTGGTGAGCGGGATGCTGAGGATGTTAAGAAGCAGCCATTCTTCCGGGTAAGACCCCTGTGCCTCAGTTTCTTTCCTGACACTTTTAACTTCTCTACTTCCTTATGTTTTCCCTCCTCATACAGTCTGCTTTTTCTATTCTCCTAATCCTTGTTTTCTGTACCCACTCACATCTTTGGGATACCCTTTCCCCAGTTTCCCTCCAGATACTTGATTACAATGGAGGGACAGTGTGAGGTTTAGTTTAAGGGATCTATGATGATAATGGTTGCTGAAGGCTATCAAGGTTGTTTTGGTTGGGACACTGGAGTCAAATGGAAGATAATGCTGAGGATACAGGAATTGGGGTGGAAGACTCAATGTCATGTCAGGGGAAATATTTGGGTTCATGCTGGAAACCCTGGGTATCCATTTAGACATTGATTAGAGTTGGGTAGAGAAAGGATAATTTTAGGGAACACTGCTAGAATATTATTGAGAACTAGGGATGATTTTTGGGAAAACATTAGAGAAGAAATATGCTCAGTGCGGAGAATATTGACTTAGATTTCCCAGTGGAAGGAACACTGGGTCTGACTTCAATCCTCAGGTCCCAGACACTCACTAGTTGTATGACCTTGGGCAATACATTTAACCTCTGTTTATCTTAGTATCCGCAACTGTGAAATGAGGAGTAATAATAGGATGAGGATCAAACAAAATGATATTTATAAAGCACTTAGCGCAGCGTCTGGTACACAGGAGGTGCTATATAAATGTTTATTCCCTGCATTCCTCTCTAGACTCTGGGCTGGGAGGCATTACTTGCTCGCCAGCTGCCGCCCCCTTTCATTCCTGTGATCAAGGGCCGAACAGACATCAGTAACTTCGATGAAGAGTTCACCGGAGAGGCCCCAGCTCTGACACCACCCCGAGAGGCTCGCCCCCTCTCAGCTGCTGAGCAAGAAGCATTCAGGGATTTTGACTATGTCTCTAAAGACTGCTAGCACTGCCTCTCCCCAAAGGACAATGAATGGACTGAAGCCTTCTCTCCAACCAATTCTCTGCAGTTTGTAGTTTTTAAAAGGCCTTTGGGATTTGCCCCATCAGAGTAGCCTCTGCCTCCTTTTTATGCGCCAAGAGTTGTGTGGGGATTGGGGAGGGGAACCTCAGTTCCTGGAGGAAGTGAGGGAGAGGCAATGAGGATTATTCATGATTTTAGGCAAATAACAACTGCTTTGAGCTTTATCTTTCTTATTGGAGAGGCTTAGATGACCAATTAAGTTTATTCTAGGCTGAAATCCATAGTCCTGTTATTTGATGACCTTGAGGGGAATGGGGTCTTGACCCCTCTAGTTCGGCCTTTGGTGGGAGAAGGAACAAACTAGAGGCTTCTGCTGAGGAAGGAGAAGAAACTGTGAAGGAGATTTGGAGGGATGTTGAATTGCCAAGAAAGTCAAAGAGTGAATCTGGAAGGAGTTGAGATGTTGAAGGAGAAAGATTTAAGCTCAAGGAGGACCCAAGGAGGAGGATCACCAGGGGGAGAGGAAAGTAAGAGAAGGTAAGGGGGTGTGGATCTCAGTATGCTAACAGGAAGAGAAGTGACCGCCCCACGTTTGAAGATCCTCATTTGTAGTTTGCCACAGAGGTTCTCCAGGAAAGCTTCTATCAAGAAGGAAAAAAGATGCTGAGGATCTCACTTCTAGCAAAGTGCAAAAAGCAGGGAGAAATCAGCAGTGACCTGCAGGGAATGAGAAATGGTGTTCCTGTATCTGCCATGACCACATGTTAGCTGAGTTCAAAAACAGGCTGGCCTCCCTCCTGGAAGACAAGGTACTCTCCTCAAGACAAGCGAGTGCCTCCCTGCTCTCCAGGTTACCAGAGAGAATTGTGGGCCTTTAAAAAGTAGAATGGAGGCATCAGAGGGAGGTAACAAAAGAAGAGATCCGAAGAAGCAGCTGGGAATCCTCACCTGTTTTGAGAGCTCTCAAAGAGGAAGGAGAAATAAAAGAAAAATCACTGTACTTTTGGAGCTCTGTGACAGATAGAATGAGGCTAGTTCTCATGGGCAAGGAGCTGGATTCTGAAAGTAGTTACTTCCTCTTCCTTCCAGGAATGTTGATGTAGATTCACAGGTGAGAGGGAATCCAGGAAGGGTAAGAGGAAGAGGAGGTCAGGCATGGGACTTGTATCTGGCTCTGCAGAAGGCATAATAAGGAAGTTCTTTGTCACCCTGATAATAACAATTAAAAACAAAAGTCTGCTTTCTTCCTGGAGCAATTTCCAGACAGTGACGGAGGACCCTTCATGACTAAAGTCATGTTTTTGCTTGAAGGGAAAGACTTGATTTGGGAAGTGAATAGCTAGTTTGGTTTAGTGTCTGAGAATGGGATATGGATTTCTGGATCATAGAATAAAATATAAGATTGACATGTCCCTGGTCAGAGACTAACTGTATTAAGGGCTAGTAAGAATTTATTTGTCTGCTGTTTCAGTCCTGTCCAACTCATGACCCACATTTGGTGTTTTCTTGACAGAGATACTAAAGTGGTTTCCCACTTCTCCAACTCATTTTTATAGATGAGGAAACTGAGGCAAACAGGGTTAAGTGACTCACCCAGGGTCACACAACCAGTAAATATTTAAGGCCATATTTGAATTCAAGTCTTTCTGACTCTAGTCCTGGTGCTCTAGCTGCCCTTGTATTTGCCTAGGGAGTTAAATGATTGAATGAATAAATGAATGAATGAACAAATGAAGCTTTTATTAAGCATCTACCTTGTGCAAAGCATTGTGCTACACTATGTTAATACAAATCAAAAAGTAAAACATTTCCTGGCCTGAAGGAGTTCACATTCTAATGGGGTAGACAATACATATGGATGTATCAGCTTTAAGTCATATAGAAAGATCCTGTGATCTAAAGATACTGCTGCAAAACAGATGTTAATGTCTCTTCTTTACTCTCATTTTCATTGATAATATCTTACTATATTCTTATGTTAAACCAATGTCAAAGGTTTTGGTAGTAAGAATTATCTTTTCGGGGTCTTCGGTAGCTGTGGTTCTAGCATCTGTAGAAGCACTTGCCTGGTTCTCTCCATAGGGTTGCTTTCCAGGGTGATGGCTGTGGCCATCACATTGAACTAGAAGCATTGCTGTTTGGGTTTTTGGGTTCAGGGTTCTAGGTTATCTCCAACAGAATCTGGGGGAACATGGTGGTGAAAGTGGTGGTGATGGCAGCGGCTGAATTTTAACCAGGCAGCCTCCTGTCATTCCTTCATGAATGCTTTGCTGCTTTAGCCATGCAAATCTTGAAAGTGGAAATGATGAAGAGGAGACAGTCCAAATGCACACACCAAGCTTGAGAGCATGGAAGATTGCTACCATGTAAGGAAGAATGGTAGTAAAGACACACAGAAAGGAGACAATATGGAAAGAAGGAAACAATATTAAAATATTTGGCTTCAAATATCCTTAAACATAATATACAAAGTTTGAATAACAAGCAAAGGAAACTATATCTCTTAACTCCAGGAAACTAATTAGAACTCAGAGATGTCATTGAGACTTGAGGGGCTGTTGGACATGATGTTTCATGGTTTAAATAGGGCTCTGAAAGGGATATATGAACTTTATTTGAAAGAGGCAAGATAGGTAAAGGGCAGGAGTAAGGTGGCATAGAATACTACATATTTTAAAGTAAAAAAAATTCAGTGAGTTAGAAATACAGTGTATAGATTTGGCAGAAACAATATTGCCATTTATGCATGTTGTATTCTACCAGAATATTAAGAACTAGGTGAGGAACTTGGGGAAAAGTTCATAGCCTTAGCATGGCATTATGACAGAATAATGAGGGGAGATCTCAATGATCCTGACTCCTGCTGATATTCTTTACCCAAAGCAAATCAACTAATAATTTCTGACCTCACCTTACTGAAACAAAAATGCACCCTCCATCCCAATGGCATGGCCCACTCTGGGCAATAGATAGACCTATATTTTCTGTGCACCCCTTAGTTTTTCAGGCTCAAAGCAAATAATCTCTCTTGCCTTGCATTGTTAAAGCTCTGGGAGGAACTAGTGAGAGAAACTTCAGTTTTTGATCTGGTTCTGAAGAAAGAAGAGAACTGTCTTTTGGAGTAGATATGGCAACTTAAAATTGTCAATAGATAGAAAAGAAGATGGGCAATTAGGTAGAGCAATGGATAGAGTACCAGTCCTAGAATCAGAGGACCTGAATTTAATTCCATCCTCAAACACTGATTAGCTGCATGATCTTGGGGAAATAATTTAACCCTGTTTACTTCAGTTTCTTCATCTGTAAGATGGGCTGGAGAAGGAAATGACAAAGCATTCCTGTATCTTTGTCAAGAAAACTCCAAATGGGGTCATAAAGAATTGGACAGGACTGAAAAACAATAAAAAAGAAAAGTCTATCTGGAACTTAAAAGAGCAGATTTCAAAAGCTTGAGAGAAAGGTTAGGAAAGCATGGCCTAAAATTCTACTGGGGAAGTCTGCCCAGGAAGAAGAGGACATTCAAATGAGGAAGAAGAGAGTTATCTTAAGAGACTGTGTGAATTCAAAAGGAAACCACTGACCACCTTAGGTTTTTTAAAGGACATGAAAATACAGGGCAGGTAAGATAAATGCAAAAGTATGGCCTGGTTTTATAAGAATAGTGTCAATCAGTCATAAGAATTTCTTAAGTATCTACTACAAGTCTGGTCCTTTGCTAAGTGATGGTGATTTTTTTTTAAAAAGGCAAAATATAGTCCCTGTGCCTGGAAGCTTGCAATCTAATGTCAGCAGGGGTATAGCTTAGAATTAGCTGGCTCTGGCAAACATGTTTTGGAGAGATAGGACCACTTTTTAGGGTGGAGGAAATAAATGATAACTGACATCCTAGAGAAGGAAGAACAAAAAATGGGCCTTAGGGAACTGACACACAAGGTAAGTAGAGAGTTTGAGGACATGTGGTTTCCCTTGATTTCAAATCACTTTGCTTAGGTGGACAGCTTGTGTATAATGATTACTAAACCATTATCAAGAATGATGACATTCTAGATAGGTAGCTAGATGGCTCAGTGAATAGTGCAACAGTCATGTAGTCAAAAGGATCTGAATTCAAGTGACCTTGAGACACTTAACATTTTCTAGCTGTGTGACCCTGAGTAAGTTACTCCAATTAGCTTGTAAAAAAAAAAAAGAGAGAGAGAGAGAGACTAAGAGCTAATATTTAAATATATATCTTAAAGAGTTTTTTGTTCTTTGCACAAAAGAGAGATCAGAATTCAAGAATAAAGTGGACACAAAACAGGTCAAAGAGCCAGAAATGAAAAAATAATCTTTAAAAGTTCAATGCCAGATTGGACACTAGTTTTTACTGCTATCGTGCTGAACATTTTTGAACAATAATTTGGATCAAGGCAGAAATCATATACTTATTTTGATAGATGGGCAAGAAACAATTAAGATGTGAAGCAGATTTGGGCTGCAATGTGGGTCCCAAGTTAAGATGACATTTAGTAAGATAAGATAATAATTCTTTTAATAATCACTTCAAATAGATTTGAGACCTCATCGATTTTAAATGTTCTCTCCATGATGTAGATCAACTCATTTTTTGTTTTTAGGGTTTTTTTTTTTTTTTTGTTTTTGTTTTTTTTTTTGAGATAATTGGGGTCAAGTGACTTGCTAAGGGCACATAGCTAGTAAGTGTCTGAAGCCAGATTTAGTTTAGGTTCTCTATCCACTGTAGCTCTCCTCATTTTTTTTTTTAAACAACAAAGTTGGAGCTGGAATTATATCTGGATATTGAATCTTGAGTTCTGGCTCTTTTATTTACTGCCTGTGTGATCTTGGACAAAGAACTTTAGGAAAGAAAGAAAGAAGGGAACAATGTTCATTAAATGCCTGCAATGTGCCAGGTACTGTGTATTCTACAATATCCCATTCCATTTTCACAAAAGGCTCCCAGAAGTAAGTGTTATCATTATCCCCATTTTACAGATGAAGAAACTGAAGTAGATAGGGGGTTAGGTGACTTGCTCAGGGTCACACAGAAAAGCAGAACCTATAAGTATCTAAGGTCAGATTTGAACTTGGGTTTTCCTGATTCCCAATCCAGTGCTCTATCCATTGTTTGCCTTCTCTGGGCTTCAACTTCTTTATTTGTAAAATGAGAGGGTTGTAAGAAGAGACCTTGTCCACGTGCCAGACAATGAGAACCTGAACCAGAATGGTGATTGTATGGAGGGGATTCCTATGAGATGCTGTAAAGTAAAATTGATCAAATTTGTCAACAGATTTTATACAGTAGGGATACTAAAGGAGATACTCATTCAGCTTCTCAATGTCCTTTCCCAGATGTAGCATCCAGAACTGACCACAGTGCTCCAGATACAGCCTAATCAGGACAGAGAACGGTCGGACTCTCATCACCTCCCAAGACCTCATGGGCATCATAGGTCTCGACAGAGACTAGTCATGTCACTTCATTAATACAAGAAACTTCTGAGTGAGAATTCCCTATAAGTTTCAGGTCACTCCTTTCTAAAATGTATAATTGTAAAGGACTACCCAGAACGGGAGAGGGAGAATGAGAGAGGGGTCCAGAATCACAGCAAAGTTGTAAGTCTGTGTAACTGGGAAGATGGTGGTACCCTCAGTAGGAATAGGGAAGTTAAGAAGAGGATTGGGGTAAAGAATAGAATGAGATCTCTTTCAAATATATTGATTTTGAGATATCTCTGGGACACTCATGCAAACCTCAAAGCACTATATACATGCTAGACTATATTGTTATTACAAGAAAGGAGAACTGCAGTTAGTCAATGGTTCCTTGGAAAAAGATCTGGGGATTTTGGTGACTGTGAAGTCGATGTGAATCAGTGGTGTGATGGAGACAACCAAGAAAGTTCATGTGATCTTCAACCGCATTAAAAGATATCTACTGCTCTGGGTAGTCCTTTACAATTATGTTTTAGAAAGGGGTCCCTGAATTGTTACAGGGAATTCTCACCCAAAAGTTTCTTATATTAATGAAGTGACATGGCTAGACTTGTCTGTCTAGACTTAAAATGCCCATGAGGTCTTGGGAGGTGATGAGAGTCTGATTGTTTTCTGTCCTGGTTAGGCTATATCTGGAGCACTGAGGTCAGTTCTGGATGCTACATATAGGGAAGGACATTGAGAAGCTGAAGTGTATCTTGAAGAGGACCCTCCAGGATAGTGGAAGACCTTGAAATCTTACCTTTTGAGTATTGGTTAAAGGATCAGGAAGTTAAGCCTTTACAAAAGATTTGGGGAGGTGATGACCTCACAGAGATTTGAAGGATTTGAAGAGCAGTTACCTTAAGCAGTTGATTTATCCTATTTGTTCCAGGGTATTTATTTGCTCCAAATAAATATGTATAAAGAAAATAATATGCAGGATAGATAGAAGACAATCAAAAGAGGGACAACATTGTAATTAAGAAGGGTTGGGGAAAGCTTCCTGTAGAAGGCGGGATTTCAGCTGGAATTTGAAGGAAGTCAGAGAGGTCAGTAGTCTGAATGGAAGATAGAGAGCATTATGGGGAACAGTCAGAGAAAATGGTCTAGGAAAAATGAGGGGAAGTTACAAAGCAGCAAATTTGAGTTTGATGTGAGAGAAAACTTCCTAACAGAATCATCATGGAATGGAAAAGGCTGCCTTGCAAACTACTGCAAACAAGTATATACTTGTTGGAGATCCTCCTATGATCTTATTTAAAGTTGAAAATGACCTTAGAGGTTATCCCATCTGACCCTCTCATTTTCCGAAGTGGAAAGAGAGGTCCAGAGAAGTTAAGGCATTTGCTCTGGATCACACAGAGCCAGGATCCCACTTCAAGGTCACAGATTTCATGTCCAGTGCTTTTGATCTTATTGATTTTTTTTTTTTTTTAAATAAACCAAAGTGGGTTTTGAACTACATTATTGACGAAAACATCCCAAATTGACTCTGAGGCTTTACACTGATTTCTATTAAATTTCATTTCTCTCCAGCAAACCCTTGCTATCTCAAGAAAGTGATTGTAATTTAGTGGTGTCTCCAAGGTCTAGGAGGCCCCTTTGGACTCTGAGATTGTTGACTGTAAGCTTTAAAAGTCTTTAAGTGAGACAATATTGAAAAGGGAGATTATGATGAAGAGGCTGGGAAAGAAAGGGTCTATTTGGAGAAAGGATTATAAAAGGAGGGAGGGGCCAATGTATGAGTAGTTGTTGTTGTTCCCAGTTTCAGTCCTGCCTGACTCTTCATGACCCCATTTGGGGTTTTCTTGGCAAAGATCTTAGAGTGGTTTGCCATTTCCTTCTCCAACTCAGAAACGGGAAATTAGAAGACTTGTGAGTGACCCTTGTTTAAGAAGGGTCTTATCGCCTGGATCAAAGTCCAAACTTTCCATTTCCATTTCCAGGCTCTCTCTTCTCCCATCTGCCCCCTACCTAGATGCCAAATTGATATTCCCCAAATACTTCTCTGTCATCCACCTTTTATTTAAAAATCTCTAGTGTTCCTCTATTGCCTCTAACAATAACTTACAAAATCCCTAGCCTAGCATAAGTCCTTCTCAATGGAGCTTCCAACAGCCTTTCACTTCAATAAACATTGAATGATGCGGTTGGGGTCCAGCACTACCAAATGATAAGGTTTTGCACCAAATGATGGGGTTCAGTAGCAATCCATGTGTGAAGACTCCAGATTGGTTTTCTTGCCAAAAGCAACTTTTATTTATAAGAAGAGCTTATAGACAAAATGAAGAAAGAGGTAAAATTGATTTTAGGAGCAGTAAATATGAAATAGTACGGGAAGAGCATATAGTTAGCAAGGAAAGGTATTTAAAAAAAAATAATTTAACAAAGAAAAAGAAGTTCTTTAGTAGAACTTACAATTAACCAGAAAAAAAGGAAATATACTGTTGATTGGCAGGCTAAATTCAGAGGTTAGCACCCTAAAAGAGTTAGCTATAACAAGGAAAAAGACCCCATCAGGCATGGGGAAGGGGGTGAAAGGAAAGACAATAAATACAAAGGCAGAACTTGTGGGGGGCCAACCCAAAAGAGACTGAGCAAAGATGGCACAGACCATAAATAGATTTATATGGAAAATTTAGCCTCAGGAATTTGACATCATAACTTGGCTTTTCTGATTGGGAAAGGTGGGGTTTCTTATGACCTCCTTTCTAGGGATGGGACTGTAAGGCTGAGCTGCTCCCCACCAATTCCCTTCCCCATTGCTTCAGGGAGTATTAAAATCTTATCAGTACTTCAGGCTTTTTCGTCCAACCCCACCTAGTTACCCAGGACCTTATCTCCTACTTTATGCTAGTCACTGAAGATACAAAATAGGTAAAAGCTCCTTGCCCTCAATCTAATGGGTGTATATATATATATGCAAAGAAAACTATATGCAGGATAAATAAAAAACAAAAGGGGTGGGGGGAGATAACTGGAATGAAGAAGGGTTAGAGAAGCTCGGGGTAGAAGGTATAGTTTTGGCTGGGACTCAAAGGAAGTCAGGTCATTAGTAGAAGTGAAGGAGGGAGAGCATTCCAGGCAGAGAAAATGCCCAGAGTGCTGCTTCACAGAGAAGCCAGGAGGGAGAGTCACTGGATCCAAGAATATCTGTTGGGGAATAAGATGCAAGAAGACTGGAAAGGCAAGAAGGGGCTGAGAACTCCTAACAGAGCATTGTGCATTTGCTTCTGGGCACCAACAGGAACCCCTGCAGTGCTTCACATCCCTATCCAGCATGCACTTTCTGTGACAGTTATAATGACCTGTTGGCTGTTGCTTGTATGAGACATTCTAACTCCATTCTTTCTCAGGGATTCCTGAGTCTTATTCCGAGGATGCCCATAATCTTCCTTCCAAACCTAGCTCAGGGACCATCTTCCTTCAATCTCCTCCCCCCTTTCCCATGTTAGTGCTTTTCCTTTGAATTATTTTGTACTTTTAATTATCTCCTCCAAGTAAATATAACAACCGGCACTTATCTTACGCTTTAAAGTTTATAAATTTTAAAATCTCACTTTTTTTTTATCCTTATGACTGAGAGATAAGTGCTATTATCTCTATTTTATGGATGAAGAAGAGGTAAGTGACTTGCCTAGCTAGGGTCTTCACAGCTAAGTGGCTGAGGCCAGAGGACTTCTGCTGAGCCACCAAGCTGCTTCTGAGTAGAATATAAACTCCTTGAGGGCAAGGACTGTTGTTTGCCTGCCTCTTTCTTTTCTTTTTTCCTTCCTTCCTTCCTTCCTTCCTTCCTTCCTTCCTTCCTTCCTTCCTTCCTTTCCTTCCTTCCTTTCTTTTCTTCCTTCCTTCCTTTCCTTCCTTCCCTTCCTTCCTTTTCTTCCTTCCTTTCCTTCCTTCCCTTCCTTCCTTCCCTTCCTTCCTTTCTTTCCTTCCTTCCTTCCTTCCTTTTCTTCCTTCCTTTTCTTCCTTCTCTCCCTTTCTTTCTTCCTTCCCTCCCTCCCTTTCTTCCTTCCTTTCCTTTCCTTTCCTTTCCTTTCCTTTCCTTTCCTTTCCTTTTCCTTTCCTTCCTTCCTTCCTTCCTTCCTTCCTTCCTTCCTTCCTTCCTTCCTTCCTTCCTTCCTTTCCTTTCCTTTCCTTTCCTTTCCCTTCCTTCCTTCTCCTTCCTTCCTTCCTTCCTTCCTTCCTTCCTTTCTTCCTTCCTTCCTTCCCTTCCCTCTGTCCACATAGGATACCATACCCTTACCTACAGATGCTCTTGAAAGCTTTTTCTTTCTTTTGGATCTCTGAATCCTCTTTAGATATCTTGAGGTTTACTGGCTAGATTTCTTTCTTAATGACCCATGCCTTAAACCAAAACCACTCTGATTCTCATCGATTGACCACTGCAGGCCAAGCCTTGTTTGGTTATTATTTGGGTCCTGGTTTAAGTCAACCAGATTGAAGATAAATAGCAATCATTTCTTCTTTGACCAGAATCCTGAGAGTCTTCTCTTCCCAGATTTATTTATTTAGATTGGTTTTTTTTTTGGACTTAGGTGAAAGGAGATTCTTTGCTTCTATTACTACCTAGCCTCAGTCACTGAATGGGTGCGGCCTCAGTCAAACTGAAATCTGTTGAAGACCTTAGCTTAAAAAGGCCAAGGTTTCCCATTGCATTTCAGGGCCATCTCCAGTCTTCCTGATCTGTAACTGGCCTCTGGACCTAGATGGCTCTGGAGGGAAAATTGAGGCAGGTGACCTTGCCCAGCTCTCCCTCACTTCAATCCAGTTGTTATGTAATCATCTCCCTGATGTCATGATCCTCTTCAAGAAGAAGGACTAACAACACCAGTCACTAGAACCTAGCACCTAATAAGAAGCACCTAGGGGGTCCACTGAATAGAATGCTGGGTCTGGTGTCAGGAAGACCTGAGTGAAAATCCAAACTCAGATACTTCACCGTGTGTGACCCTGGGTAAGTCACTTTGATTTAATCTACTGCAGAGGAAATGGCAAACTACTACATTACCTCTGCTAAGAATATCCCATGTACAGAACTGATGGGGTGTTGTCTTTGGACACAAAAACACTTAATATGTGTTGTTGGATTTAATTGAATGAGGGAATAGAGGTGTGAATGGAGAGAGGACTCTATGAAGCAGAGGGTTGTTGAGGTGAGGAACTCATAAGAGAAGGGCCAGATGAAGGGAGGGAAGGAGTTACTAAATGAAAGGGATAAGAAGCGGGGGGGGGGGGGGAATTGGGAAAGGGGGGCTATAAAGGGAGAGGCCCCACATCACAGTACTCTTTCAGTCTAGAGACTTCCTAATTTGCCATCTCTTAAACACTATCCTTTTCACCTCTTGCTTCAAGAAACTGCCTCTCAAAATGACTTGTCAGTTGATTGGGACAATGTCACTTTTACTTTTGCAAACCCAGTAGTACAGTACCTGTCCAGTAGTATTTATCAATTCTTCTGGTTTTCATTAATCCATAATGAGAGGAGAAAGTTGTAAGGAGAGAAGAATCCAGTGATCAACTAGAACTTAAGAACCTACTATGTGCTAACACCTGAGGGTACACTGATAAGTATAACACAGCCCCTGCTCTGAAAGAACTTAAACTCATAAGGGAGACAACATGTACATGGAAGGTAACTGACATTAGGGTAGGATATAGCAAATCTAGGACCAAGTGGTTTCTCCATCCCCCAACTGATGTATTCACAGACAGCAAAGGGTAGATTACAGAGGAAATGAGGTATTAATATATTAGTGAAGATGCATCTACTCCCTGTCTCTGCTTACAAAGTGCAGAAATATTTCTGTGATTGAATTGGAAGAGATGTTTAAGATCGGCTGAAAATTGTTTATGTCCCTGGAGGCCTTTAAATACCTAACCCTGCCAGTCCCTGCAAGCCGTCAATGGAGAGAGAGTTCAAGAGGAGGGTTAGGGCAGAAGCAGCTTTGTGGAGCGTCCCCTTTATCTACACCAGAGGGCAGCAAGCTATGCGTTTTCTCTCTTCCCTTCCCCCCTCTGACATTCTGCTTAGTAATGCAGCTACTTACTCAGAAGAAAACACCCCATCCATCAGTATTGGAATTTATTTTAAGAGTTCAAGGAACAGTTGAAAGACAAATTCCAGGCAGACAAAGACACAGAGAGGCAGAAACTTGAGGGAGAAAGTACTTTTGAGGAGTCTGACCAAAAGGCAATTAGAGAAGAGAGGAGTCTGCAATGGGTTTCAAGGTTGAGAATTGAGATGTGGAGGGAACTCCATGGAATAGAGGAAGGCCATGAAGTAAGACCTTGCAATACTAGAGGCAAAAACTGCCCTGGGTGACTATGTTCTTTGCCTCACTGGTATACTCTGTGCCTAATTTTCTCAGAGAATTTTTTTGGGGGTATATTTTGGAGAGTGAATGAATCCAAGAGATTTTTTAGGGGTGTGTTTAATCTTAGTTAATGACTTTCAGCTAGTATGTCTGCTGGCTAAGTGTTCATTGAAGACGCCAGTGGGGGCTCATTGTATTAGGTGTACGGGACCCCCGGGAACCGTATAAATAGTAGCTAACCTCTACGAACCGCAAAATGTTTAGTCTGATACTAATTCACCTTGCGTGGGTGTTAGTTGATACAAAATAAGTCCTCGGAAGAAGGTAACCCGCGCTGAAGGAGACCGGGTAGGAAGTGACATTTGAGTTTGTTCTAAGAGACGACAAGGAGAGAACTGTGGGGAGGGAGGGGTTTCCGGAAGAGGTTGAGGAGGAAAAGACTAAGTAGGGAGCCACGGCTAGGCCGGGAGCCCAGACTAAGGGAAAGGAGGGTAGAGGGAGTTGCTTCCCCCGCTTTCGAGAGAACTGTGGGGAGGGAGGGGTTCCCGGAAGAGGTTGAGGAGGAAAAGACTAAGTAGGGAGCCCCCCCCCCCCCGCTCTCTGCCTTAGACAACTTGGCCGTAGAGCAGGCTGGGAAGAACTGGGAGGGGTGGGCCAGCTCAGCGAAGTTGTGCGCCTGCGCGAAGGCGGCCGCGGCTGCTCTTCCCTCCCTCTTCCCCCTCACTTTCTTTTCTTTCCCCCCTTCTCGGCCTGGGGTTGAGGCGGCCTCTGGCTCGCTGCCGTCCGCCCCACCCCTCCTGGTTGGATATAGCTCCTGGGCCGTGATCCCTGGGGCTGCGGTTCAACCAGTGCTGGGCGGGGGTGGGGTGGGAGTAGGGAGGGAGTTAGGGGGTTGGGCGACCCGGCCCTCGATGACTACGGTAGGCTCCGTCGGCTCGTGTGTCTGCCGCCCTCTTGTGGCCCCAGCTGGGACAACAGGCCCCTCGTGGCGGCGCTGAGGACGCCTCTGCCTCCACCTTGTGGCCGCAGCCGTCACTGCCGCCTTCCCGCTCCTCCGCCCCTCCCTGCCTTTCCCGGTTCTCGGCCCGCCGGGCTCTGAACTGGGCGAGGCGCATGGTTGTCAGAGGCTGGACGGGACCTCACAGACGGTGGATGTCCATGCCCTTAGTTCACCGGCGGCTGGGAGGCGAACTTCATCGTCCGATTAGCGGCAGGGACATGCACACGTGGAATACGCAAAATATCTTTATTTCCCTTGGGCTCCGCCCTGCGGACTACCCTTACCCCATCTCCCTCCGGGCCATGCCTGGAAGCCCCGGTCAGCAGCAGGCAGAAGTTGGAGTCACTCCCTCACGGCTCTTGCTCGTTGCCCTCGTGCCCTCTTCTTCCTTTACCTCCCCTCTCCCATCTGGGAAGTTTAATAGTTGACCCCTCTTCAAGGTTCCCTGTTTCCCCCTCCAGGCCTTTCTGCTTGGTTGAAACCCCCGGGCTCCACGGCGCTTTCTCAGTCGTGCCTTGCACGATCCAGTGTGGCCAAGGACAAGCCCACTACACGCGGCCGATGGTGCTGTGCTGTGAGGTGCGCAAGGAGCCCGCATCCCAGGCTCCCCTGGGCAGGCCCTTGGCCTCATGCCAGGGTGGGAACAGGCGCAGCAGCTGGCGCAGCACAGCTTGGCGCAGCAGGATGTAGACCCAGGGGTCCAAGATCTGATTCCAGGAGGCCAAACGAACAGCCAAGAAGAGCAGGCGCTGCAAGGAGCCTGAGCTCCAGCCTCCCATAGCAAGCACCACCAACACCTGGGGAGCAAGGAAGGGGACAGACAAGAAGGGGGAAGACGTAATAAGTCCTATTTCTTTTGGGATCCGAAGGGTCGTGGAGCACTTTTTTTTTTTTTTAACCTTATGTGATATAGAAAAATACCTTATGAGATAGTGTATTATTATTGCCATTTTGCAGATAAGGAAATTAAGGCTCTGTGAGTTTAGATGACTTCTATCTCAGGCATCTTTTAGGGAGCCAGAATCAGATGGGCAGGGGCCCGGAGGGAGGAGCCCAATGTCCAAACTGGAGAAAAGGAGCTTGGGGCTGGTAAGGGAAAGATCTCTAGGCTGGGATTCTGAAGAATGGGGAATCACAAGTTGGGATGTCCCTGGAGCTGAGAAGCTCAGGAATCTATCAGGGAAGGCATTTGGAGCAGTGATCTGCAAAGGAGAATGGGATGAAATCACAGGATGTTGACTTAGGAGGCTATGGAGCTCATAGGAGTAAATGTCCAAGGGTTTCTCCAGGAGTCCTTGGAGATTATCCATCAGGGGTCTGCCCAGAGATACATCCACTCACCAGTAAAGGGCTCCAGCAGATGCAGGATACTACCATGATGCCCACCAGCTGGCCAACCATCTCCACATCATGCGCCCGAGCTCGGCGTGGGGCAGGAGAAGAGTAGGAGGAGAAGGAAGATGAAGCCGAAGAGGATAAGGAACCACCAACGCCACTATGGGCCACTCTGCGGCTGCTCCCCTGTCGCCGCCGCCAACGTGCTCGGACTAACGATAATCCGCTGAACATGTTGCACACCAGGGCAGCTAGTAGAGAGGCCAGGCCAAGACCAGAGAAGAGCATTGCCAAGATGGCTTCACCCCAGCCCCTTGGTTGGGCCAGCCCTATGAAGCACCAAGTTCCTGGGTACTGCAGCTCATAGCGTCCCACATGCAGCAGGGGCAGGAGAGCAATGCCTAAGGCAATGCCCCAAAGTACCCCGAGTGCCAGGCGGGCTCGAGCAGCTGAGACCAGGCTGGCATGGAGCAGGGGTCGGGTCACTCCTACGCAACGCTCAACTGCCATCCCACAGCCAAGCAACAGTGGGCACAGGCCAAAAAAGACCATACAAGCCCCCATGAATTGGCAGGCAGGGCCAGCGGGAGCCAGACCTGTGGCGTAGAGCCGCAGGACCAGGGCTCCTGGGATCACATGGCCAGCAAAGTCTGTGGCCACTAAGCCGGTGGCAAAGAGCAGGAAGGGGGCCCGAGAACGGCGGCGGCGGAATCGGATAAAGGCGCGGGCAAGGATGGCCAAAGCCAGGACATTAGAGACAGCTCCCAGTGTCATGGAGAAGATGGGCATCGCTGGGGATGGGGCTGGCTGGGTTTCTGAGCTGTTGGTCTCTGGGCATGTTGAGTTCTCCCCTTGCCAGCTGAGGTTGTAGAATGGGCAAAGGGACATGTCAGGTGGTAGTGGATGTCTGAGCAAGAGGAGGGAAAAAAAAAAAAGAGGGAAAGGAAATGATAGCCAAACAGGGAGGTTGGTTCCCTTTGCTCCAATTGCTCCTATTCTTTGTCTCTCTATACTCCGTCATCCCGGTATCCCTCCAATTCTGCATCCTTTCTTGCACAGCACACCCTCCCAGCCCTCCCTGCCTCCTGAGTCTTCACCTCTCCACATTACTTCCCCCCTACTTCCAAGCCCCACCCAATTACATTATCCATTCTTCCTATCCTCCCTACCCTTATTCAGGGCTCTTGAACCCCAAAGACTGTGGCAGCTTTGCTTCATCCCCTTTCAGAGACCTTTGGCCTGGATTTGAACCCAAGTATCCCAAGGACTGGGAGGAGAGAGAAAAGGGTAGAAGGAGCTGGTTCAGATATACAAAAGAAGTAGGTGGTAGGTGCAGGGGCAGATAGAACGGGAGAGACAGGACTGGGGGGACAGACGAAGCTGGGTGGAAAGAATGGGACACAAAGGAGACAATACAGAATGGGCAGCCAAGGACCAACAGACAGTTCAATCAGAGATTAGTGGGACGAACAAGAAGGCAAGAGGATAGGGAATATAGTAAGTAGATGACGGGGTGGGAATAGAGAGGAGGATCAGATACAAGTTGGGGGATAGAAAAGCTAGGAGGAGACATGGAGAAACAGTGAAGGGGACAAAGGTGGATGGCACATTAGACTGGGGGTAGACAGAGCAGAGGGCATAGAAGGGGTTCTCAGGGCTCTGAATTCTCCCAGGCAGCCCCACCCTGAGCCCCTCAAAACACTGTTCCCTGTATCTCCCAGGTAGTATAAGCTGGGAACCCAGACTCCTGGGTCCAACCCACTCAGGCCTTTTACCTGATGCTCCTCCTGTGGTCCTGGGTCCCGGGGACCCATCCCTCCCGGCTTTGATCAGCAGCAGCACTCCTTCCCAGCCTCAGCCCCAGCTGTACTCTCCCCAAGGCCAGTAGCTCTCCAGGGCCCCGGCTCACTGAGCTCAGGGGGGCGGCTCCTTTGCTCCCTCCCGCCCCCATCCCGCCTCCAGCTGCCTAGAGCCGCTCCTCCTGCACCACCCTAACCCCCTATCACCCCTCATCCCTCCGCCCCAACCTGAATGAGGTCTCCTAGATCTCCAAGCCCTGATCCTATTAACAAGATATCCCCTCCCCTTCTTTAATAGGACACTACCCAGTTGTCTTCCTGGGAGTCGGGGTCCCGGAGAAGGAGGTCCCTAGTTTCTAGGTAGATGAAAGGTGGGGCCCTGGCAGAAATAGGAGTAGAAAGAACCTCGGGAATGCTGTTGGCACTGCCACAGCCCCCTCCTCCCAGGTCTAGGGCTGCCAGGGCCGCTTATTGGCAGCCACTCTTCTCTGGCAATCTGGGAGCCCTCTCCTAGATCTGAGTCCAACTCATCCACTGAGACAGACCCAGAAATGGAGGGAAAATAGACCTTTACTATCTGGTCCCACTGGTTTGTGACCATTGGGTCGAGATGAACAATTACCATGACTCAACTAGAGCAGGTTGAAGTTTACCAAATGCTTTCCCCACAACAACCCTGTGAGGTAGGCAATGAAAAGATTATTCTTGCTTTACAGATAGGGAAACTAAGGCTCCAAGGGCGTAGATTTGCCTGTGGCCATAGAGCTATTCAGTAGTTGAACTGTTCCCAATACCAGTCCTTTTCCTATTGTACCACACTCAAGGCATCCCTGCCTGCCACCTATCTGTTCTTTTAGGGTATTGGGTGGGGGTCTGACCTTCTGTCCCCATGGTCTCCCCTCCACTAGACCTACAAAGAAAACCTAGAGAGCTTCACAGAATCAAGTTTAAAGCTGACCATCTAAATCAACCCTTCCCCAATTGAGAGGAAACTGAGCCATCCTCCACCCCTCCCTAGTTCTTTACCCCCCATTCTCAGGCATGGGGCCCTCATGCTTTTCTCATTAATAACAATAATAATGCTGAGAAAATCCAAACACTGGAAAATGTGAGTCTCAGATACACATTCCCCTTTTCTCTCCCCACTGCAGCCCTCCCTCTGGGGCTCCAGGCAGCAGGACATCCCAGGTGAGAGGACTCCTTCCCAGCTCCTTGTTCTACCCTGTTGCCCGACTTCTCAGTGACACTAAGGGCTTTAGAGCTGGGAAGGATCTCAGAAATGATCTAGTTCAAATCTCTCATTTTCAACAGGCAGATTCAGGGCAGAGAAGTTAGGTGAGCTTCTCATGGTCACAAAGTATATAACTAAGGAAGAATTCAAACTCATTCCTTCATCCCAAATCCAGTCCCGCTGCCTATGGTGCCAATCTCTCTTCTGCTCCAAACACTTCGTGGATGGGCAAGGACTTTCAGGGAATCCTGGCTTGTGAACAAGGCTCTGCTGGGGAGGACTAGCTGCTGAGCCAACCCTGTTCAAGGATAGGGACACCAGGCACGGTGCATCGATGCCAGGAACAGAGAGGGCATGCAGCTTGGGGGGCATAAGTTCTGAAACGAGTTGAGGAGAGGAGGCAATGTTCTCTCCATGGGTGGGGGGGAGAAATGGATAGATTGGAGACAGCTCCCCCTCATTCTTTTATTTATGTCAGGCTTAGGCTGGAGGCGGATCCCCAAGAACATGTAATCCCTGAGGAGGCCGAAGCTGGGATGAGGACAAGGGGTGGGCTAGGGAGGGGACCCAGGAGTCCTGCCTCCCTGCAACTTCTTCTCTCTCCTCCCTCTTAAAGCCCATCCTACTTCTCAGCAATTCTAGACCCCTAAGACCACACACTCCTCCCCCCTTACTCTGACAAAGTAGTGCATGATGAGACCAAGAGTCATCCAGATACAAAATGGGAGACACATCCCAGATCCAGAACCACTTCTCTTCCCCACTCCCCAGGGGAAGCTATGGAACCATTTACCCAGCCAGTTCTTCCCCCCACCTCTCCAATTCACTTTATGTTCCTACTTGGAACTCTAGGGGTCAAAACTGGTTTTCCTAATTTCTCCCCCACCAACCAATGGATGCCCATTTCCCTGAGGCTCCCCTCCCCCTCCCCAGGGATGAAGAGCTGACTGTCAAAACAATGATGTCAGGTTTATATCAGTCTCCCTGCATCTTCCTCCATCAGCTTGGCCCAAGGCCTGAGGGGTCCGGGGCCTGGGCAGGGTTCTGGCTTCCAGCCCCTCTGTTCCTTCAGGGTCCAGTCATGGGTGCTTGGTGATTCTCCTCTCAAAGGCTGGTAAGACTGCCTTTAGGATATGTCTGCCCTGGAAAGAAACTGAGGCCCAGAGCCAGGCTTCTAGAAACCACAGGATTTGGACCCAGAGTTAGAACTAACTAGTCCAGCTGCATCACCTTACAGAAGGAGAAACTGAGGCTAAGTGGAAGCAATCTTAGTTACTCACCAAGTATATGCTGATGCTGGAACTTGCCCAAAGAGACCATCCTGAGGAGGGTTTCAGGTTTCTTTCCCCCAGATCCCATCTAGCCTATTCAACTGTGTCATTTTAGGGGCCGCACTTGGGAACTTAAGATGTTCCTACTAAGAATGCTGAATTGAATCAACGGATATGACCTCCAGTCCCCACCTCCTCCCTCCTCCCTCCTCTTCCCAGGTCAGCTATAAAATGGGAAAGTTATCTCTGCATGGGTCCTTCTGAGGATTGTTTTGGAGAATATTTTCTAAACTGAAACACAAAAATGTGTTACTCCTGATGGGACAAGGCCCCTGCTATGGGGCTAGTGTCTGGAGACAGAGGGTCCCAGATAGGCTTGAGAGGTCAGGGTGAGCTCAAGGTCGTTGCCTCTTCAGGAAGTGCGAAGAAACTCTGAAAGGGACCTTGGAGACCACTGAAATACAACCTCAACTTGCACAGGAAGAAAAGAAGGCCCAGAGAGGGCAAAGGACCACCGAACTAGTGGCACAGTAAAGACTCAGGCAGACTTTCAGGACAACTGAAAACTTCCCTTGCAAAGAAGTCTGGAGGGAGGGCCTGGGCGCTAATCAGGCAGAACAGTGGGCGGGTGGAGTCAGGGGAGGCTGGGCCAAGGTCTCCTAATTCAATTTAGGGCACAGAGGGGATGGATTTCAGTCTACACATTCTTTCCCAGCTCAAGCTTAGCCCCCCACCCCTTAGGCCACGCAGCTCAGCTCCACTCAAGAGATCTCTTTATGTTAAAGATAACTCAAATATAAAATCCCCAGTCAAGGCCTGCCCCACCCCCTCAAAGTCAGTAAAGGCAGTTGGGGACCCATGGGGACACCTAAGAGACGTCAGTCCTAGGACAGGGGATGGGTTCACAGCAGTCAAGTTCAAATACAGAGGTAACAGGGCTGGGGAGACTCATAGTGGTGATGGTGACCTTATTGCTGGAGTGAGAGCTGGGGAGAGGGGAGGAAAAAGTGGCTGCCTGGTCACCACTCCCCTCCCCTGCGTCAGGGAAACCGGCAGAGGTCACAGCCTCCCCCCTGAAACAGAGCTGGGCGCCCCAGGGAAAGGAGTGGGGCCAGTTTGGCAGCTGATGTGGAAAAGTCGAGGCGGGAAGAAGGGGGAGGTTTACCAACTCTCCCTCCCCCAATCTAGACACTGAGGTAGGTGGGAAAGGAAGGAGGGGGGCTCCCTGGGGACCCCAGCCAGGCTGAGGAGGGAGGGGCTGTACCGATTAGATGGAGAGCATTGAGGGTCAGGCGTGCTCCCTCCTACTCTGGCTGTGTGGGGAATGTTGGATTCCAGTGGTGGTAATGGTGGTGAGGGCCTGGGGGCCTGGATCCAGATTCAGCCCCTCTCTCTAACCCCTCCTTCCTCTCTAGGCCCCCAGACAAAGACCTCTTCAGTGCTCTCTCCCCTAAACAGCAACGATGGTGCTGGGAGGGGCCCCTGGTGTCTGGTCTCCCAGACTTTTTGCTTCCAAGGCCCCATGGCCTGGCTCACGTTAACTCTGTCCCACATTTCCTCAGAGTCAGTCCAATCTGAGTCCTAGTAGCGCCCAACTTTGGCATCTCCAATCGCTCCCCAAACATCGAAGACAAACTCATCAGGGAAGGCGAAGTCACCTAGTCGTTCGTCTAGTGCCTCTGCCAGCTCATCTGGGTTCCGCTTGTCCCTGCCCAGCTCTACCATGGTGGCAGCTGCTCAAAGGAAAGAACGGGTCCGAAGCTCAGATCCTCCATTCCTAAGTCCTCCGGACCCCCTCTAAGCACCAGCCCAGTTCCTGCTACCCCTCAGTCCCACATCCCTGTCTAAAGAACCTCACCCAGCTCGGTGTCCCGGATGCCCATGTAACTCTCCAGCAGGTCATCCACCTTCTCGATGGCCTTCTCCTCGAATGCTGAAGGCTGGGGCAGAGAATAATTCAATTCAACCTAATCTGCTTTAATTACTTACTCTGTATATGATCCATATATACAAAACACTGCAAAGCAGGATGACAGGGAAGGGGGAGATGTGGGCCAGGGAACATAAGGCAGGGGAAAGGAAACATGGGACCAGCAGCATGATCACTTACCAATTCCTCCACTGTAGCTGGACCCCGGGAACGGAGGCGAAGGGTCCCCCTGCCAGTGCCAAGTTGGGGTCCTGAGCCAGGGCGGGCCCCTGCTGACCTCTGACTGATCATGTCTGAGATAGCAAGGAGGAGGTCAGTATCTAACATGCCCTTTGCCCCTCAAACCCTGGGTCTAAATATCCCCTCTCATCCACTGACCCTGAGCTTCCTAAGAACCTGATGAAACCCCCACATCCAACACCCCCCTTTCACACATGAGGAAATTAAGGCTTACAGTAGTAAAATCATATCCCCAAAGCCATAAAGCTAAAAATGAGCAGTGGGTCTGGAGTCAATTCCAGATTCAAAACTAGACCTCTTTCACTGCCTCATCAAAGTCCCAACTCCAGCTGGGGTGGAAGGGCTTTTACCTGGGGTCATAGGGACCCAGAACTGAAAAAGAGCTTTCATTTGGGGGTGCTGTTGGATCTAAGGTAACAAACACGAAAATGGCCCAGGCAGGATTGAAACTCAAGTCTCTGGGCTTGTAACACAAGACTCTAAACTGCCTCAAAAAAACAAACAAAAGAAATTGCCTGTTTTAAGAAGTGTCTTAGCCTCTGGTCCTCCCTCCCTTGGGTCCCCCTCCCAGGGCTGGGACAGGATCCAGGCATTCCACTGGGAATGGGGAAGGCATAGTCGGGTAAGAGGGAGACTAAGAGTTGGCTGGGAGCAGGGGTTCTGTAGCTGGGAAAGGCCTCTTGAGGAGGAGGGGTAGGAAATGAAGGCGTTGGAATCTGGGGCTCTGAGCTGGGACTAGACCACAGAAGGTAAAGCACTGGATATGAAGGGTCTATGTTCCAGTTCTGAGGACTACTTATTAAAACCACTTTGGCCAAGTCATCACCTCCTTCTGGGACTGAGCTTTCCTTAACTGTGAAATAAAAGATATTGGACAAGATGATTCCGAAGGTTCCCTCTAGCTCTAAAGCCTTTACTCCTAAAAGAGAACTGAGAAACAAAAAGGGAAAGAACTTCCAGAGCTCCAGGAGAGCAGACAAACAAGATATCCAACCCAACCCTAAGCAGTCCCTGAGCAGTGAAGTAAAGTGGTGAGAGAGTGATGGGGAACAGGATGTCTTGCTTCTCCCTCTCTCTCCATTCCAATATGGGAGCAGCTTCTGGCCCCTATCCAGCCTCCAACATTTCAGCCTGTGCTGGGGAAGCAGCTGGATAATGGCTGCCCTCTTCCCCTTCCCCGGTCTTAGCCCAAGGCTGTGATCCCATTCCGGAGAGGCAGCAGAGCCAAACGCAGGGGGGCTAGAGATGGCATCAGTTATGGGCAACCAAGCATCCCCAGTAGGGGCTCCCTATGACCTGGAGCCTGGAGGCGGGGCCCTCAAGGGTTTGGGAAGTTTGAGTATGAGAGAATGTGTTTGTGTGGGTGAAATAGAGGGAGCTGGAAGGTGTTGAATATTGTGGAGGAAATGAGTCTGGAACAGGAAAGGGGAGGGGCAGGGAGATTGAAGGCATTAGCCTTAGGGGGATTTTTAGGTAAGGAATCACAGGGAGGTTTAGTAGATTCCATGGGGAGGGGTGTCTGTTGAGGCCAGGGAAAGAAAGTTTGTAGAGACTGAGTACAGGAGAGGATATGGGGGAAAAGAGAGAGAGGTCTGGTTGGACAGGTGGACAGGAGGACAAAGCTGGGGCTCAGGAGTTAATAGATAAGATAGGGACTGGGTTGCTAGAGTGATCCCCAGGACAGGAACACACCAGGGGGTGGCGGGTGCTGCCACCTGAAACCAGTGCTGGGGGGAGGGCCATATGACGCAGAAGCTGGGGGGAAAGGAGTGGGGAGAGAAAGCTCTCCCCTGCCCCCTGAGGGGTGGGTCACAGGCCGGTGCCCGTAGAGCCTGAGGCTCTACCAGAACATGATCCCTGGTAAGGACCTCCTCCTATGACCTGAATATAAGGGTGAGAGAACACTTGACGGCTGTTGGAGATGGGGTATGCAAGAGAAAGGGATCTCAATTAACCCTGGTAGAGGATCCCAGAAGGTGGAGGATTGGCTCATGCCTTCCTCCAGTGTCCCTGGGCTTCTGTATTTCAGATCAGATAAAGATTCTGCTCTTCCCAATCTAGGCAGGAAGCCCAGGCTACTTTCTCATTCCAGATCTATGATCTAACAGTGCCTTCCTCCCACACATTCTGCCCACTTCCCAGTGCCCATCCTCTTGTAGAGTCTGTCCCTCCAGGCTTTGCCCCTCACCAAAGGCCTTCCTGGGCTCTGTAAGCTTGAGGGTGAAGGTGCGGCCTCGGGGCAAATCCTTGAGCATCTTGGCCACCTCGTAGTGCCGGCAGCCCAGCAGGTTCTGCCCGTTGATGGATTCTATCATGTCACCCACACTGATCACTTGGATTCGGTCAATGACACTCCCCTCCTTGATCCTCTGTGGAAGGAGATCTGCATTCAGCCACAGCACCATTGGTTTTTGTCACCCTGAGCCCTGGGTGTCTGGGTCCCCTAAAGGGTGTCTGCATGTCTCTAACACTTTTCCTTTGGAGAGGGACTGGACAGTTCCCACATTCCCCTTCATTTGATAAATGAGGAAAGTGGGGATTCTGGAGATCACAGGACTTGGCTAAGGTCACACAATTAAAGCCTGTTAGAACTGGTGAACTCCCACTTCAATGTTCCTTCTGTTATATTGTATAAAGGCTCATGTCCTTTATGTTGTATAAAGGCTCCTCACACCGCCCTCTGCCCCTGTACCTTGATGAAGGCATAGCCAGCCCCATTGTCTGTGATGGTGAGCCCCAGGGCCTCTTCTGACTTGAACACTTCCACTTCCTTGCGCTGACCTTTGACGTGGGCAAAGATGAAGTCCTCTAGCCCTATCTGGCCTCCAAGCAGCTTCTCCATGTCCACTTTGTGTGTGTTGAGAGTACAGAACATCACCTGGGAAGAGAAGCTGGCTTGAGGATGGGCAAAGGACCAGTATCCAAGCCAGCAGCTTTACCCCCGGGGCAAACCTTATCCCTTGTGGGCAGGCTTCTGATAGACAGAGTGGTATGTGCATTTAAATTTTTATATTCTGGGAAGAATACCTTTCCTTCTAAATCCCCACGGAAGCTGTTCTCTAGCTTGTAATGTAGATTCTTCCCAGAATGGTCCCCAACATCTGCATGTCGTCTCAGATACAGACACAAACACCCACCACAACTCCTGTCTCCAATCTATGATTATACTCTTGGGAGTAGCTTTTCTTCTGCTTCCCTGTTAGAACATACTATTAACAAGAAGGAAGCAGCAGTTACAAAGAATCTCCTTTTAGTTCTTTTGGGTGGAGTTACTAATGCAGAAGATCAGGGGGTTCTCAAAGGTACAATTTACTTAGATTGTAGCAAACCAATGAATGAAATAGTTCATGCTATTCTTGTGAAAAAGACAGGAAAATGTGGGTCAAACAACATTAAAATCAGTTGGCTCTAGACCCAGCTGAATGGCCAGAATCAAAGAGTAACCATGAAAGATTCAATCTTAGGAGTTTGGTCCAAGCATCCACACATGAAAGATGAAACAGAGGAAGACTTCTATTGTATTGAGTATGACAACTAAATGGATGGATTGAATGTGGCTATTTGTATGTATATCAAGGACAGAACAAATGGATGATGAACTAGGTCCTGAATTAAACAAGAGAACAACACATTGAAATGCCTTCAGGAAAATGCAAATGATCCTAAGGCCCATCTTCCAAACATCCATTTTCTAACAGTGTTGTTATTTGGATGCAAGATATGGAATACAATTATCTCTAAAGAACTGAAATGACCACACAGACTGAATAGGAGGCCTAGAGGTGAGACTGCAACATATAGCCAATGAAGAATGTCCAAGAACAGGAAGAAAATATGGTACCAAGGGAAATGGTGATGATAAGAATCTTAGATGATAAGAAAAGTTAGGCTGGTTACAGGGTGAGCGCAAGGAAGACATGGAGGCAGACTGTACTCCACCAGCATCTTTTCAGTGCAGGTGAAAATAAGGCCTCAAGTTCATTGGATGGAACCCTTGGGATGACCTTATAGGAGGGGAAGGGTACAGGATGTAAAGGATGGCTTGAGAAAACTGTTTTAAGTTTTTGAATGAGTCAATTTGGATGGACTACAGTGGAGTGTCTGGATGAATCTGTGGTCAACATTGTGATAGATAGGATTTGTTTCAATGATTAGGGGATAAAGGCAAAGATAATATGTTTCAGTCAAACATGTAGATGACATAAAGCTAGAATGGACTGCAAATATACTGGCACGGATTCAGGGTCCCAAAAGATTTTGACAGGATAGAAATTGGACTGAATCAATTAAGATAAAACTTAATAGGGATAAATGTAAAATCTTATACATGGGAACAAAAAAATCTGGTGCACAAGCAAACTGATTAGAGGGCAGTTTGTCTGAAAGAGCTGGGGGTTCTGGTGGGCGGCATTAAGAAATGCAGAGCTTCCAGGAACAAAGTGATGAACCTGCTCTTCTACAGTCAAACCACATCTGGGCTTTTGTTCAGGTCTGAACAGCACATTTTAGAAAGGCTACTGATAAGCCGAAGCTTATCCAAAGGAGAGCAACAAGGTCAAGTATCATTAGAAGGAACTGGGCATCTTTACCTTAGAAAAGAAAAGGGGGTAGAGGGGTGGGGAGAGGTGACACACATAATAGTTGTCTCGAAATATCTGGAAAGTCTCATTGAAAAAAGTGGAATTTTTTTTCATTTAATTTCAGAAGGTGGTACTAGAAACCAGGGATGGTAGCTGCAGATAGAAATTTAATTTTTTATAAAATGTATTCCAAAGTAGAAAGAGTGGAACAGTGGTTACTCCTCAAGCAGAGGCTGCACGACCATCTGTTGGCATACTGAAGTGGGGATTCTTTTGCAGGTATCAATTGGACTAGATGGCTGCTGAGGTTCCTCCCAACTCTGAATTCTTTGATCTTAGCCACCAGCTTTCCTATGGTCTGGGATCTAGGCCTGGGGATATGGCCCCCCCAGCTGACCTTCCCTCCAGCCCACTGTTAGGTGCCTGCCATCCAGTTCTCTCAGCCCTGTCTTCCTGTTACAACTCTATCCCACCCACCCTGTCCTACATCTAGGTCAGGGTCCCAGCTCCTGGCAGCCATACCTCAGCAGGGGGCAGGCGAAAAGCCTCAGCAATCTTGCCGTACAATTCCTTTACATTTGTGAAGCCTTCTATTCGACCAGTAGGGCTTCCATGGGCCAGCTGGGTGTGGAATACCAGTCGGGGCCGAAGAGATGGGGGTGGGGGAGGTAGACCCACGTGGGGGCCCCCTCCCCCACTCCCACCCAGAGGCCCTGACTCCCCCACACCCAGCCCACCTCGCCCAGGCTCTGCTTCCTCATTTTCCACCAGGGGCGGTGCCTTCTTTCTTCGGCCAAGTCCCAGAGGCATGGGAGGTGATGGAGGGAGGGCTCCCAGGAAATCTGTTGAAGGCAAAAAAGTAGACCTTTTAAGCCCAGACAGGTCAATGTAGTGGAAGAAGTCATGGATTTAGAGGCTGGGGAACTGGGTTTGAAATCCCAGCTCTGCTTCTTACTCCCTGTACAACATCAGGACTTCCGTGAGCCTTAATTTCCTGGTCTATAAAAGGAGATAGAACTCCAAGGTTTCTTATGTCTCTTTCAGTTCTCAAGCTCCAATCTTATGAGTTTCCTGCTCCAGGAAGGTTCCCCTGACATCAGTGACCTAAAAGAGCGCCCCTAGGATCTTCCCCCTCTTCCTATTGCTTATTGATTCCCTGTGCTTCCTTCTATGTCCCAACCAGTAGAGATGCCTCTACCTCCTGTTCTCAATTTGTCCTGCCCTTCTCTAGGTTTCTGTTCACATTATCCCTCATGACTGTCCAGTTTTATCTACTGAAATTGTTCCATCCAAGGCCGATGCTCCTTGCACGAAACCTTGATTAACTCTCCAAGCTGAAAGTGATTTCAGTGGACTCAAATTTTTCATAGCCCTTTGGGGATCCCTCATTGGTGTGCTTTAATTGCCCATAGTATAGTGGAATGAGAGTCTGGTTTGAAATTGCAGAACATGAATTTGAATCTCATCTCTGACACTATCTGTGAGACCTTGGATAAGTCACTAGTCCAGGCTAAACAACTAAGGAGACTGTTCTCAGATTCTGTTTACCTCAATCTGCTGATCTATAAAAAAAGGAGGTTGTATTAGACAAGCTAGGTAGGGTCTCCTCTAGCTCAAAATCTACAATCTCAGGGCTGCAAATTTACTGACGCAGGGTCTGTGTCATATTTGTATACACAGGGATTTTACACATTAGGAGCTTAATATTTATTTCTTGAATGTATGTTCCTTTAAAACAAATGAAGCCTCAACTCAACTCAATTCCATAAACATATATTGTGTCAAATTTGTGATTTACCATATTATCTGCTGGGAAGATGTAAAATTTCAATAAGAAAGTCCTTTCTCTCATGCTGTTTATGGCATAGTAGAGAGATAAGGCACAAAGATTGAGTATAATACACTAAACTAAATCAGAATATAATAACAAACTAAATCAGAAATATGAAAAAACAAAGGGTACTAAGTGAGGTGCAAGGAAAAAAGTTATTCCAGGGATAAGACAAGTTTTCCTGGAGGATGTTAACATTTAGGCTAGGGTTGAATAGGTTGAGTTAGTGTACAGATGAGAAAAGTAGAGGATTCTAGGGAAAGGGAAAGAACAAAAGAAGCATTTGTATACTGCCTACTATGTGCCAGGTGTTTGTGGAGGGAAGCAGTAGAAGGCTGGAAAGGTAGAGTGGCACCAGTATATCTTTTCTTGTATTCCCAATACCCAGAACAGTACTCTCTTACATGTAGAAGACACGATGTTTGAATTGAACTGAAATTAAATGATTCAAAAAAAATAAAAAAAATAAAAAAAAAATAAAAAAAAAATTAAAAAAAAAAAAGAAATTAAATGATTCTTCATTCATTCATTCATCTATCAATCCATTACTGAGAGCCTTGAAGCCAGGCACTGATGGGGAGATATGGGCATAAGTAGTTCTGCCCCTGAGGGAGATCACCATAGGGATGCCTCTTATCTCTAACCAGCTTGAGGTTTGAGGATAATGTGAGCACAACTAACTCACAAAGACTCAGTAAACGTATGGTGTTCTGTCTGTGAACTCTGTAAAAGGCAGGTCAAGGACCTTATTCCTCTTCCTCTTCATTCACCAGTGCTGAATAACAGGCTTGTTGTATTCTGTCAGAGCTTTCAGCTTAGACTCCAGTAGCATAGTGGGAGTATCTCTCCCTCCTCCTCCTTCTCCCTCCAAGCTCCCATATTTCTAAGTTTTCATTTCTCTTTCTACCAGGCATAAGGAACCAAGTGGTCAAGGGAGAGGTGAGAAGCATTTCAGATGTTAGGAAAAGAGCTTGTATCTGTTGGAACAGAGAACTTGGTAGGAATACACTAAAGTTCTTGAGGATTGAGGGGGAGGATATTTAGGGCACCTGGAAGGCAAAAACAGCCACTTAACATTAGGAAAACCTAGAAACACCACAAAACTTGATTTTTATTGGCTATGTGCCCATGGAATGTCTCAACTTAGATGAGCCTCAATTTCCTCATCTGTGAAACAGATATAATATCCCATCTACCTCACAGGTAAAAGGAAGTACTATACAAACCTTAAAATATGATAAAATGCAAGTCAGGGAGAAAAAATTTGGGGAGGAAGCAGTTTCTGTAAGCTTACTGGGCAAGGAGCTAGGGGTAAGAAAGTACGCTGCTCTGGCTCCCCATTTCATCTGGGGTGTTGTTCTGGATGGAATGAGGGCGGGCCAGGCAGCACTGATTCAACCAGACAAACCAAACCGGCTACTGGGTGTTTCCTGGGGAGAGAATGCTGGCTAGATGCCTGCCCTACTCAGGGATATTCAATGTCCCTCAATCTCCCACCTTTAAGCTGTTCTCCCAACATCCAGGATACTTGGGTCTTCAGGGAACTACCTCATCTTTCAAATTCAGGATTTAGTTAATAAGGCCCCATTTCAACAGTGCTTCTGGTTGCCAAAACCCTTAGTGTAATTAGTATTATATCCATTTTACAAATGAAGAAATTGAGGTTCAGAGAAAAGTGACTTTTTTTTTTTTTTTTTACTGAGGCAATTGCCGTTAAGTGATTTGCCCAGAGTCACACAGCTAGGAAGAGTTAGTGTCCGAGACCAGATTTGACCTCAGGTCCTCCTGACTTCAGGGCTGGTGCTCTATCCACTAGGCCACTTAGCTGCCCCTGAAAAGTGACTTCTACACAAAGCTCACAAATAGCAAAGTAAGATTGCAAATACAGGTCTCTCCAACTCCAAATTCAAGGCCTGCATAGCTTATTCTACACGGGACTTTTGAGTCCGTGGCAGGGTAGGGAAAGCTCAGGGCACCTTTTTCAGGGAACCAGCAACTTCCCTAAAACAAAAGATGAGGTGGAGGTGGTGAAACCTGTAGCAGGTGACCACCCCACCCATTAGGGACAACTCGAGCATGAGAAAACTGGCGTCCTGACTCACAGGAGCCAGTCACAGGAGCTCCAAGGGGAGGGGCTCAGCCCTCACAGCCACACCTCTCCACCCTGGGCTGGGGATACTCTCCATGAATCTCCTACGGAGTCAGCTCTGGGTGGAAAAACCGGAAAACCAGAACCAAATTCGCTCCCTACATCATCAGTCCCGTCTGCAGAGGATAAAGCCCCAGGTTTAAGGGAGCCTTAGTGTGGAGGCCAGGATATAGGGACTCGGAAGGGGAGCCCCTTCCTGGGAATCTGTAAAGCCAATCTAGGACTTGAGGTTTACGGTCCCGGCACCTGTCCCACCCCCTTCCCGCCTCCCCTCGGGGTCTCTCCCCACCGGCCCCCTAACCACTCCACACTCTGGGGAGCTGGCCGGCCTCTCGGCTAGCTGGAGCTACGTGATTTTGGGGAAGGTGTTCCCAGATGCTCTCTAGGCCTCGGGCCTTCGTGTCCAGCGCCACAGCACGTCCACACCCCACGGTGGGACAAGCCCCACGCCCCCATCCATCCCCGCCTTCCCGCGTGTCCCAGCAGTGGCGGTCACTCCAGGTACCCACTCTCGCGCCGCCTATGTTCCCGTGCCCCGCACTGGCCGCTGCTCGGCGCACGCTTCCGTGTCCGTGGGCCTGCCCCACTCCTGTCCTTCCCAGTCCCGTGTCCCAGGGTGTCACGGCTAGTCTCCATCTCCACCTCAAGGATACTTGGGCTCCTCCACTGGCCAGGCCCCTCCCTGCACTTCCCCCGTGTCTGCGCCCTCAAATCCCCGTCGCAGGACCCGCTGCCCTCTCCCCCCTCCCCCCGCCCCTCGCGTGCCGGAGTGCTCGAGCCCCCCGGCTTCCCAAGCCAGTCAGCTCCGTGCTTGTGGGCGTCCCTGTCCGCGCGCGCTCGGGACCCGCGACCACTCCCGACCCCCGTGCGCATTAGTCCGGCCCCCAGGGGGCACTCACCTGCGGCCGCCGCCTCCGCGAGAGGATAGTCCCTCCGCGAACTCCAGCCGGCCGCTGTCGGGGCCTCCCTCTCCCGCAGCGGCGCCCAACAGAGGGGCGGGGCTGAGTCCTGAGGAAGACCAATCGCTGACCGCCTCTCGGGCCTCTGAACCAATCAACGCTCTTATAGAGTCGGGGTGGGGTCGGCGGGACACATTCCAGAGGGATCCCTCCGCCTCGTCCAGCCTCTTCTTCATCCACCCCACCCCACACTCCCCCGTTCTCTGTCAGCGTGAAGCAGTCCTACCTCTCTAAGTCACGATGGGCCATACCACGTAGGAGGATTCATAGGGGGAAGAAGGAAATACTCAAGAGCAGAGGCCTAAAACTCTGAGCCAATCACAAGAATGGAGAGGAAGTGTGAAACCAATCAGATCGTAGGATTTCAGAACCACGTGCTGCACACTGGGTGTCAGTCAAAAGGGTGTCTGGAGACTGGTATCCACGGGACGGGAATCTAGTGAGTGAGGGTGGAGATGAGGGCGCGGACCCCGGAGGCAGAAAAGAAGTCAGAGACCGGAAGAGCGGGGGCCCACTCTAATGGCCAGCATTAATTCTACCCCTATAGGTCTGGAGCAAGGCCTCTCTAAATAAGAATAAGCTTTACTCTTTACATTTCCCTAGCGCCCTAATGTTCGCAGTTATTTTGGCTAGCGTCAGCATCTCCATATTGCAGCTGGAGAAACTGAGGCACCAGGAGTGAAGACATTTACCGAAGGTCGCAAGCTGGTAAATGTCAGAGCCAAGATCTTTTTTTAAATTTTTACTATAGGAAGTAGGGAAAAGTCGGAAAATCCCTCTACCAATGCAGTTTGGCAGGCCCTCAGAAACTGGAGAGTCCGTAAGAACTGCCTAAAGAGAGTTTAAGTCACTTAAGTTAGAATTAAGTCACCCAGTTAGAATGTCGCCATTTGCGTCTTTGCAACCCATTTGCAACTTTGTTGCGGCTTTGCAACCCTTAAATCACTAAATTCTTGTTGCTGTTATTAGTTAATCAAGATGAGGGCGAATTCCACTACATCATGCTGGGTTTTCCTAAAATAGCCTCCTCCCAGCCTGGGGCTCGAGATTCCAGATCCTAGCGCGGAGTCAGGAATTACCTGTTTCAAATTCGTCCTTAAGACACTTAGTTTAGCAGTGTGATCCTGAGCAAGTCACATACCTGCGCCTGCTTCAGTTTCCTCAACTGTAAAATGTAGATCAAAATAACACCTATCTCACAGGGTGGTGAGGATCAAATGAGGTAATTATAAACCACTTAGCACACTGCCTGCCACCACCTAGCAGGTGCTTCATAAATGCCTGTTCCTTTCCCTTCCGCTTAGCCTTACTTTCATGCTGCTGCGAGGGAAAACAGGGGCCATTGGTAGGCAGAACCTTATCCTCAGAGCCTCCTTCCCCTTCCCCTAAAAAGCCCAATAGAAAACACTGAATAGAGTTTTAAGTGCAAAAGCCTTGGAGCAATGAGATTTTATGAATCATTCCTGTACATCTGCAGGAAGAATAGGGCTCAATAGAAAAAGCTGGGTAAATTTCCTTTGGGACTTTCTTCCACTGTAAAATGAGAAAGTTGGATTAAATTATCTCTAATATTTCTTCTGGTTCTCAGAGAATTGGATGATCCATTCCAGGGATCTAAAAGATAGCTTTTTTAGATCTAGATAGAAAAGGAGTGAATTTTTTAGTAGGCATTCTGGGAATGGTAGTTTTCTTAGCCTCCCCTGGGAAATAGGCAGAGTGGGTGGTGTTTGTTCCCCTTCCCCTTTACTTCAAGATGGAATTAATTCTTGCAGTTCCCAGGCAGAAACGAAAGATGGGAAGCTGCTCTCGGAGCAAGTTTTTGGGACAGACTAATAGACTGAGGGATTTGTGGGTTATAACTAGCAAATGGAGGAGCAAAATAGAGGAAAAATCCACAGGAGAAATGGAAGCATCTCCTACTATCACCCCTTTAGGGCAAACAGATCAATCTTGTGTATCAGGAAGTTAGGAACAACAGAGTTATTGTTCCCTCTCCCTGCTGGGATAGGGTTTGGTGGGGGTGTGGGGGGTGTATAATCTCTGCTATTCCAGTGGAGTGACTGGTTGTCATAGTGAATGGCAACAATACTGTGGGGTTGGCAAACCAACTAGTCCCCCAGCACCACAAACTTGTCTCATCCCAGCAACACTTACAGGATCTAGAACAGGAAGGAACCACAGAGAACACTGAGTCCTCTCCTTTTACAGAAGAAGAAACTGAGGTTAAAAATGAAGGGACTTGGCTCAGGTCAGGCAGCTAGTAAGAACTAGTGAATCGGGGTTGTGGTCCCTTTAAGATCCTTTCAGATTGATTTGTGAATCAAAGGAGTAAATGCATCAGCCAAGAGGGGCTGGGAGTAATCTGAAAGACAAATCAATCTGAAAGAATCTTAAAGGGACCACAATCCGCTTCACTAGAATTCAATACCAGGTCTTCTGATTCCAAATTCAGTGTTCTTTCCACTGTTCCCCACCTGGGTTTGGAATGGGAAAAGTATGGATAACAGGAGACAGACAAGGACTAGCAAGAGTCACCTGTTCCTAAGGGATTGAAACTTCCGAAGGCAATCAATCAGTAGGGAGCAGTGGGAAAGAGCCTGGATTTGGAGTCAGCCACACATATTAGGCTTATGTTTTTGGATTACGTGCTCTACCTCTCTGTTTTCTCTGTTAAATATAGACCTAAAATCCCTTTCCGTACCAAATTCACTATCCTAAAGATTGGACTTAGTCTAATTTTGCCACTTTATGGACAGGTAGAATTAACCACACAGATTAAGTAGCACAACTGAGGTTCTAATTCATTTCCTCCCCTACCCCGGACTATAAATCAATCCAGGGCATTTTGCTTGTTAGATAACCTCTAAGCTCCCTCCCAGTTCTAAATCCTATCATTTGATGACCTCTAGATACTTTGCTTAAAAGTAAGAACACCATTGCGTCACCAGGGAAGGGGTAGAGAGGGATTGTGAGGATGAAGGAAATGAGAAAATAAGTTCCTCTGGAAGGGAAGACCCTAAAGAAAATGAAAGAAGCCTGGGCTGGGAAGGGGCTGGCCCACAGAAGCCTGGAGGGCAATAAGAGATTAGTTTGCCATCTTCCCACCCCCACCCCCCAATCTCTTTTTACAGGTGAAGAAACTGAGATCGAGATCAGAGGCAGTAGCTCACCCAAGATCACATAATAGCAAATTAGAGAAATGGGATTTGAATGTGGGTCTTTCGATTTGCTCCCCTCACCCCTTTGCCATTTCCCCACCATTCTAGGATGTACTTTATTGATATGCCTGAATGAACCATTTCAGTGTTCATGCTGCCCTTCCTGAGGCTCTAGCTCACCCAACCAGCCCAACAGGATCAGACTGGGCAAGGGCACTTTTGGGAAAGGAAACCTGAGGTGGAAAGGCTGGAAGCAAGGGCAGGAATTCAGGACAGAGCCTTTTCTTGGTCAAAGAGACCAACCCCAAAGCCAAAGGGATAGCAAACCTCAGGAAAACAAGCAGGATTTGCTTTTAAATTCTGGGGTGAGGATGTTCAAAGAGTGCATGGAAATAGGTGAAAACCCCATTTGGAATCAGTTAGGCTGACTCACTCAGAGATCTTGTGGTCTAGTGGAAAGGGCCCTAGATTCTGCCTCAGAAGGTTTGGCTTTGTTTCACTTTTTAACATTCTTTTTACCTGAGTGACTCGAGCAAATCTCTCTGGGCCTCTTCTGAGGCACAAGTTGTACTAGATTAATCAAACAGCACTTATTAGAAGCTTATTGTGTAGCAGATCCTGTGCTATTGGAAACACACAAAAAAAGGCAAAAGAAGTTCCTGCTCTGAAACAGCTTACATTTTAGTGGGGCAGACTGCATGTAAAAAATGACACATATAAGGACAAAGAATAGTTTGAAGAAATCAGAGTAAGGTTCTAGCAACTAAGCAGGCTGGGAGGAGGAAGGAGGCAGGAAAGCCCCCCTTTAGAAAGTGATCTTGCATGGGATTCTAAGAGGTAGGGAGTGAGGAAAGTGAGAAATCTAGGTATACCAACTGCTTCATGCATGTTACTTATCTTCTGTGACCCTCAGAGTAGGCCTGGTGTGGCTGGAGTGTAGAGTGCAGGAGTGAATGGAAGGAAGTAAAGTGTGAGAAGACTGGAAAGGCAAATTTAGGAATAGCTTTAATACCAGAACAAATGACCTTAATTTCTAAGTTCTCTTCCAGCTCTTCTGATTCTGAATACTGTATTACGAAGAGAACACTGTATTGATGAGCAGAAGACCTAAATTCAAATTTCATCTCTGCTGCTGTGTGAATTTTACTCAAGGCATTTTATCACTCTCTGGGGTTATTTCCATCTATAAAATGAGGGGACTGGTCCCTTTCAGCTCTAAATTCTTTGATTTTCTCACTGACTTAAAACGGGCATTTTCCTAGATGGATGAAAGGCAGTTTAGTATAGACAGAGTCCTGGAGGAAGGTCTGGGTTTGAATTCTGCCTCAGAAGTTTAGCAACTGGGATCCCAACTCGACTGAAGTACAGAAAGTGTTTGGGAAAACTTAAAAAAAGATTTTATATATCTATATCTATATATCTAGAGGAGGTTATATGAGGGTGCCTTCCAGCTGACAATCTAGGATTCTGGTCCTGTCTCAGTAAAAAATTATCAAGTACTTGTATGTAGACCTAGAAGCAGGGATGGGGAGAGGAAAAGACTAGAAAAATGCAGGCTACCTTTGGCAAAACCTTTCCTGAGCTTTCTAGTCACCACCAGAGAGGCCAGGCATGAAAGAGCTAAGCTGCCAGTTCTCAAGTCAGATCACTGGGGGCACAGAGGGGTTAGCTTTAAATTCCAAAGCTCAGCAGAAAAGGGCATTATCACCCTCAGCTGACAGCACAGCCACTGAATTCCTTTCAAAGCCAACTTCCAAGCCTACTTTACATGAGCACTAGCTTTCTTCCTCTCTAAAAACTGACTCCTAATCTATTTTTTTTTTTGAATCATAGGATTATTTATTTTCAAATTCCATTTTAATGACAAACATTTGAATTTGTAATGCCAATGAATGAGAATATAGTGTGACTCCTAATCTAACCCTTGTCCTGGGAGATTCCCTACTAAGCTCTGGGAATGAGTTCTACACCAGTCCCTTCCTGAAGAGGGATCATGAAGGTCTAGAGAGGGGAACCCATAACAGCAATGAAACCAAAACAGGGACTGGAGTAAGATCTAGAGCTGAAAGGACCCTGGGAAATTGATTGCAATCCCTATATATGTAAAAGAATAAAGTGAGGTCCACAGAGATTGTGACTTGTATAAAATTGCACAGGGTAAGTAGCCAAGCTGGGGTTTGATCCATGTCTTCTGGCTCCAAATCAGTCCACGATTTCCATATTAATGTGTTAGTGACGCCAACCTCATATTTTCATCATATATCTAATCATATATCATATTGTATCTCATCCCATAAAAATGTATTCCCAAGAATAGAAAGTTTCATTTTAATCTGTGTACTGTGCCTGGCACATAGCAGGTGAATAAATGCTTCTTGATCAATTTTTAATCAGAAAACTGGAGCTTGTGGTATAATCGGTCAGTAACTTTATCCTTCCAAACTTTTTTGATCTGAAAATGAATTGGGTATTGTATGCCCCAGAAGATTCTCATAACATTCAAGGGGTAGAATACATGCCAAGTCCTCGACCAAACATGCAGATGTCAATCATATGATTATAGGGTATGCAAACTGTTTCATGCATGTTTCTGAGACCCTCAAAAGTAGGAATCATTCACAGGACTTGCCCTAATCACACAGCCAGAAGCTCCACACGTCGAGGTCTCTCTTAAATTTGGCCTCTAGTATGCCATACTTCTACATGTAAATAACTTTCCACTCTGCTAGACAGCTGAATAAAGTAGTTGATTGGAAAGGATTTCCATCTCAAAGTACCTTCAACTTCCAACAGAAAACTACCTTTAGCCCTTCCAGGTCAAGGAAGTCACACTTCTGATCCTATCACCTTGTCTTTTAAGGTCACCTCTATTTTTTTGCCTTTAAACAAAGCTCTTTTTCACTCATTTCAAGGCTGATATATAGTGGTGCTTGTCGTTAGAAAGGAGGGGGACTGGTAGTTGTGTTAGAAGAACTTCAAGAATTCATAAGTTCCTCTTCAGTATGTCAACTCCTTGAGGATAGTTTATTTTTTGTATCCCTATAGTTTAGAGCATGGTAGATGTTTGACAAATTTGCTTGTTATATTGAAGTCTTTAAGCAGGAAGCAGGCCATATCATACAAGAAATTGGTCAGATTCAGGGTTTGATTTATTAGGACCAAAAAAAAAAATATATTCTTAGGTCAGCCCTAAACCAGCCAAAACAGCTACTATTTACTCTAGGAAAAAAAAAATCTAAGTTTTCAGAAGGGTTACTCTCTGGGTAGATTCCCCAGGTGGAAGTAGTTAACACAGTGGCTTTAGTTAATAATTCAGGTTTAACTATTGCTTCTCAAACCTGACTACTTTGTTTTTAATATTTGAACTGTACATCTGCCTTCCAAGGAAGTGGTCTTAAGAACCACTGTAGAACTGGTTCTATGGCAATCAAAAACCCTCAAGAATGCCTGAAAAAATCGGAGGATCTTTTATCCACAACTAAGTCTTCAGGCCTTAAGAAAAAAGGTCTCCTGGTCACTTCCCTGCATTCCCAGCCCAGCCCAGCCCAGCCCAAGTAGTCCCACCCCTCCAGATCTAGAATACCCCCCAAACAGAGTCGTGGGAAGGCTTTCCTGGGTTTAGCATCAGTCTTTAATCCTGACGTACTGCACATTGACAAGTCATATGCTTTGGTCTCGTGTCTGCAGCAGCAACCTTACAATTAAATCTATAGGCCTGAGTACCAGACCCATTTCCAGGGAAGAGACAAAGTTGTTCCAAAAAAAACAACCCCAAAAATTTCATTTTAATTCCAATATGGCCCCATACAGAGAGCAGCAGCTGTAATGCATTGGGTTTTTTGTAAGTGCACACCAAATTTATACAGATTTATACAAAAATTATTTACAGAAGATCCATGGTGCTCCTGTATCAGAAGCAAAGACCCTTTTATCAAAAGGGATTATAACTAGGGCTGTGCTAAATTCAAAAGGATTAGATCCCTTTGATAAGAGTCCAGAGTCCATTTCTTCAGATTGGGTCAGGGGTTAAGGGATTCAACGGGTTAATGCGAAATCCTGTACATCCCAGGTGAGCCAATAAGAGGAAAAGACAATAATGGACCCCAGCCTATGAATGGGCTATAAATGACTAGAGAATTTTAGAATGCCCCACTGGTTACCCAAGCCAAGTCTCCCATTTTCTCCCTTTTTGTTGGCTTTTGGACACCATCAGGGCAATTCTCAAGGTAAATTATAAGGTTTCAATCTGGGACAGCAAGAAAGGATGTAATTATTTTCAGAAGCAAAAATGAGACACGTGAAGACAAAGTTGGAATAAAATACATATCAGTAACACCACAAACAGCAATGAGGAGCAGAAATGGTCTTGTAACCAGGACTGTACTCCAGGCAGACATCAACTAAGAGTAAGAGCCAAAAATGCTAAAGAACAGCAGAGTCCAATTATGGGTCTAATGCTTTCCATCTAAAGGAGGGAGTGTGTATATTCGAGGGTAGTTGATACAACTCAGGGTCTGAGCTGGAGATGACAGAAAACTTAATTGTTTCTGGGAAAAGGGGGAGGAGGTTAGTTATACTGGCACCATTAAAGAGGGTCAAATTCCTTGGAATGCTTTTGTGCTACCCCATTACCTGTGAACCTATTGTTTGAAAAACCACTGAAGCCTAATGCAAGACTTTGAAAGATTGTAATATATTCTCTGGAAACATTCAGCATATGAAAACCCTCTGTGGTCCCTCCCACCCTGGGGGCCCACAACTGTTGGAGATGGTCCAGAAAACCTTGAGTTTTGGAAATGTCCTTGGTTCAGTCCTTGAGGAGCAGAGATTGCTATATAGGCAGGATCTGCTCCAGGACGGTTCTTGAAGACGGGGGAATTCTGTCAGGGAAATTCACTTCAAATTCAATAATGAGGTCCCCACGTTTTTCTGGTGTTTTGGGGAGGGGAAGGCCTTCTCCAGGAACCTTCCGCCTCATTCCGGGCCTGATGACATCCTTGAACACTATGGGTATGGTCCTGCCATCCAGCGTTGGGACATTCACTGTACAGCCACACAGGGCCTAAAAGCAAAGGCATATGATTAAATAGATGAACAACTAAGGAGGAGAGTGTTCTTCTATAAGATAGCTTATAGGACTTTATACAATGTTAGTAACTAAATATTACTAACTAAATGTTAGTAACTAAAGCTTTCACTTCAACTTGTTTTATAGGAACCCCTAGTACCGGTTCTAGAAAGCGTGGCATAGTTTGCACAGATCTGCACAGCTAACTACACATGAACACTCAAAATATAGAATTCCTCTAAATTGTGCTGAGAGTGTTATGTCTCTAGTAAGGCAATGTAGTGTGGAATCAAAAGATCCAAACCCATGTTTCATTACTGGTGGTCACTTTCAGGCTCAAAGTCAAATTCTCTAAGATTATTAAAGTCCAGAATCCTATGACTATAAATCACAGCTGGGGACCTGTGTCTTACCTCACGGAGGGAGATCCTTGCAGGGTAAATCACATCAGACCCATCTCTCTTAAATATATTGTGTGGCTTGTCCTTTAAAACAAAGACAATGTCAGCTGGAATGTTGGTAGAGGTTTGGTCCCCCTCTTTTGGGAAGGTAATCTTGGTCCCCTCTTTCCACCCTCTTTTCACTTCAATGGTCAGGATCTTGTCCTCATTGCGGATGCTCTTCCCATCAGGGTTAAGCCGCTTGTGGGAGATCTTCATCTTTTTGGTACAACCACTATAGATCTCCTCAAGTGAGACCCGCAGATCATGGGTGACAGGGGGATCCTGTTTTCGGCGGCTGTGTTCCTGGGTGGGGCGGGGTCGGCTAAAGTTCATATTGGTAAAGCCACCCATGCCCACTGGGAAGCCAGAAAATGGGTCATCAATGTCCATGCCTTCTTCCCCGTTTCGTTGACCAAAAAAGGTGTCAAAAGGATTGCGGCCACCAAAGAACTCAGCAAACATAGCATGAGGGTCCCCATGGAAAGTGTAGCTGAAGGAGGCACCGTTAGGACCAGTACTGCTACCACTACTAGGGCCACCACCCTTCAGTCCTGAAAAAGAAAAAAAAAAAAAAAACCAAGAATTCAAAATGTTGGTCAAATAAACAGCTCTTCTTGCTCTAGGACTCCTTCCCCACCCCCCACCCCCCAACTAAGGAAAGAAGAACATCTGAACATCATTAGAGAATTAAAAAGCATTGCTTCTATTTTGCTTGTTTTTCCCATTTAGAAACAATCTTGTTTCAGGACAGAGAAACAGTCTTATCTATAAAGAGGATGAAGAAGTTGCTAGGTTTTTTGCATCCTAGCCTTGAACTGCTAAGCCTGTGAGGGAAATTGCTAGAACATAATATAGTGCTAGCCTGAGCAATAAAGATCGAGAATTTAACAGGTTATTATTGACTTCTATTCTCCAACCTAGATTTCAGCTGGTTACTCTTTGAGGTCAAGATATAAAAGCCATCCCCAAAAGTTTTATTTCAGTTTTAAGCTTTATAAGGTTAAATTTTATAAAGAATTCTGTTGCATCATATAGAAGAATGGTCTTGTTTTTCCTAAATGGCAAAAATCGCAATTTCCAGTTATTTATAGTTAACCCTTTAAAAGAATGGTTATTGTTTTATCCCCATGCCCTTTCAACCCTGACTGACAGATCAGTACTTTTAGATTTTTCTCTTACAGACCTTTAAGGTCCGTAAGAAGCTTAGAATTAATCATTTTACTTGAAGCTGGGGAAAAAAATTAATCTCCCCTCCTTTTTTCAAAGCAAAGTTCACCTAGTTATAGCATCCTGCAGTTCTGCAACTCCTGACTGAAATACTTCATATGCAAGACATCTCTATCTTTCTTTTACTGGAATGAGGTAGAGAAAAGCTCCAGGTTAACCGCTGGATTCAGAAGACAGCTTAAACTATCATTAATATTCTCATATGAAAGCATTCTAGGTGAATTTCCAATACCTATCCTGCAGGAAAATGGAGATGAGGGGAGTCATCAAACAAGTCTGCTCAAGAGTGGGGAAGATGAAAAGCAGGCCCCGCCCAATGTACCAGTAGATTCTCCAGTCCACACCCAAAGGCTGGGGAAGCCCGCAGTAAAACCTGACAATCTCCCTATCTCCTGTCTAACTTCTCTCGGGGAATGACTAACAAACATGCTAGAAGCTTCTACAGACATGACAGCCAGCTGCCGAGCCAGCCAGGTCTCCACCTCTCATCCAAAGGCTGCCAATCGGAACGCAGAACAGCACAGCCAATGGGCACCGGGGTCGGGGGCCAGCAACCCCAACGGGTTAGAGGGGTAAAAGTAACTCTTGTTTATTGCAAAACCCACAGCAGGTCTCGGGGGCGGGCAAGGGCCGAGCAAACGTCAGAGGCGCCCCATCCCCCGGCAGAAAGGCTCCAGGAGGACGGCGCAGGCTCGCAGGGGCCCGGCCTCGCCGCGAGCGCCGTGCCCGGGCCCAATGACTCCGACCTCAAGGAGACGCCTGGTTTTCCGGGAGCGGCCTCTTGCAGCGCCGCCCGGGCCTCTCTCAGCTAACCCCGCTCCCGCTTCCGCGGGCCCCGGACTCACCCTCCTCCCCGTAGCGGTCGAAGATGTCCCTTTTGCGCGGGTCGCTGAGCACGTCGTAGGCCTCGGCGATCTCCTTGAACTTCTCCTCGGCGCCAGGCTCCTTGTTCTTGTCCGGGTGGTAGCGTAGCGCTTGCCGGCGGTAGGCTCGCTTGATCTCTTCGTCCGAGGCGCCCCGGGCCAGGCCCAGCGTCTGGTAGTAATCCTTACCCATGGCCCCCACCCTCCCGCCGCCGTCCCTACGGCTCCGCCGCCGCCCCGGCCCGGACGCTATATACCCGCCCGGCGGAAGCTTCCAGAGCCCGCCAGCCCTCTCCAGAACCTTCCGCTCCGCCCCTCGCGCCGCACTGCCCAATCCCGGGCGCCCGAGTTTCAACACGTGATCATGGGGGCGGGGTAGGATTGCCAACGGTTGCGGGCTCGAGACGCACTCCTCCGCCTTCTTTGCTCCTCCCTTTTGCAACGCCCCCACCCCCCGCGGGGCGCGAGTCAGCTCTCCCGGGGCCTTCTGGGACCTCCACCTAGTTCAACAAGCTCCACCCCTTGGCTCCGCCCTCCTCGAATTTCTATTCTTCCGGAGCGTCGAAGACGCAGCCTCCGTGCCCTGCCCACACCTGGGGAATCAGAACAAGCCCCACCCCCTCGCCTGGATCTCAAGGATAGACCCTGGCTTAGGCAATTCAAAGGGACTGGAGATCTGATCTCTTTGAACAGAAAAAGAAATTGAGGTTTGGAGAAGGGAAGGCACACATTCTGGACTTGTTTCCTTTTTGTCTCTACCTAACAGACAAGCCTTTAAATATTTGCTTCTTGAACGACTAGTAAGAGGCAGAAGGAAGGATCTGTTGTTTTCGATTCCAAATTCGTTGCTTTTCCCTTTAGGATTTAGTTTAGCTCCACATTTTTCTCCAGTGACACTGTCACTGCCCAGGTGCAGGCCCATCACCTGTCTGCCTCCAGTCCATCTTCACTCAATTCAGCAGCAAAAGGGACCTGCCTAAAGCTCAGATCTGATCGTGTCACACACTTGTCATTTTCAGAATCAAATACAAAATCTTCTGGCATTCAAAGTCCTTCATAACCTGATTTTTTTTTTTTTTTTTTAAACACTTATGTCTCCTATACTCTCTTAGATCCAGGGAAGCTGGCCTCCCATTCCACAAACAAGACACTCCATTTCTTAGTTCAGGCATTTTCTCTGGCTGTCTCCCCAGCCTGGACTACTCTCCCTCTTCTCTCCTGGCTTCCCTGGTTTCTTTCAAGTCCTAATTAAAATTCCATCTTCTAATGGAAGCCTTTTCCAATGCCCTTTAACACTAGTACTTTCCCTCTATTATCTACAATTTATCTTGTATATAGCTTTTTCTATATATTTGTTTACATGTTGTCTCTTCTCCATTAGACTGTGAATTCCTTGAGAGCAGGGCCTGCTCTGCACCAACACTTACCACAGTGCCTGGCATATAGTAGTCATTTAATAAATGCTTGTGACTTATTAAATACTTATTGTGTGCCAAAAAAGAAAATATCTGTCCTCTTGGAACTTACATTCTATTGAGGGGAAAGGGAAGAGAATGAGGTAAAGAAGTAAATACAAAATTTATACAAAATTGGGGGGCCTTTAGAAAAGGTTTTTTTTTTTTGTGAGAAGTGGCACTGAAGCTGAGCACTGAAGGGATTCAGAGATTCTTAAATGAAGATAGGACAAAAGGACAGAATTTCTTGTTGGGAAGTGATTTTGTTGCAGAAGCAGCAAAGTAAATATGTCTATGAAGAGGCTATTATAAGTATTGAATTTGGCTAGAATGTAGTGTGTGTGTGTGGCTATGAAATCAGTCTAGAAATAAAAGTTGGAGACAAGCTGTGAAGAGCCAGAGCAGTCTACATTTTATCCTGTGGCAACAGGGAGCACTGAACTTTCTCCAGAAGGGAAGGGACATGGTCAGACCTGTTCTTCATCAAGAATAGCAATTTGGCAATGGTGTGGAGAAAGAATTGGAAAAAGGAGAAAAGAAAGGGAGAGCAATTAAGAAATTACTAAAGTAGTCAGGCATGTGGTAATGCACATGCAGCTTGTAGCTTGATTGAATCTAGAAGTAATGCATATTTGCAACTGATTGAATATGGAGGGTGAAAGAGGAAAAGATGAGTAACTGTGAGAGTTGAGAATGGGAGTGACTTGGATAATAAACTACCTATGATTCCCTTTCATTAAACATTTGAGGGAGAGCCAATTTCCTTGATTCTCCCAGTTTCCATCAGAGCACTCAGTTCCACTTCTATGGACCTGACTTTTTCTCTTCGGAGAGTTGTATTCAACTGGGACACATCTGAGCCAGGGTACTTTTCTCCAAAGCTGCTTTTCTGAATTTGTTGAAGAATCAAGAGGATTTATTTAGTACATCCTTTCATTCTAAAGATGAGAAACCTGAGGTCCAGAGAGTATGAATGACTTATTCAAGCTTATAAAAGTAAGTAAAAAATAAAAATCTGGGATCTTTCCAAACTCCCATTTAGAGGTATTTACCCTTCTTAAATGTAAAGATATACTCAAAAGAATAAGAACAACAATGATAGCAGCAGGAATTTGTAAATTACTTTAAGGCTTGTCAAAGTACATCTATTATCTCATTTGATCTTCAAAATAAGTCTCTTGAATCAGATGCTATGATTATCCTCATTCTAAGTTGGGGCAGAAATTAGGTGTCACACAAGTATCTGATGTCATGTTTGAATTCAGATCTTCCTGATCCCAGGTCCAATGCTCTGTCCAAGTCATCTTTAAAATATGCCTCTTCATTGAAGTCTTTGCTCTAGAAAAGGTTAGTTTTTACCCTTTTACACTCTATCAAGGATGACTTCTTCATATATTTTCCTACAGGCTAATCTTTGGACTTGGAGTCTAAAAAGGAATCTGAAGAACTGGACAGATACTGGAGTGGGGAGATAAATTGGGTGGACACATACCCAGTTCCCTGAAATAAAGTTAATGCAACTATGTAACCCTTTCAAAGAAACCTGTTCTCTGGGGAACTTTGCAGCATTAGAGATATGGAGTTCCAGATGAGTGGCTTTTGGACCAAATGAAGAGCATGCACAAATCCATGACGTGAATTTTGTCCTTCACTGATACTGTGAATTGTGTGGACTGTACAGATTTGGGTAAAGATAATAGTTCCCTAACAATACTAAACACTTTCTAATTTTAAAGTTCTCATCCCCTGTGTAGTACTATAAATTTGGAAGAGTGCATAGATCCCTGAGAAAAGTAGAACATACTGGACAGGGAAGGATAATGGTCTTAACTGTACATGGCTTTGTGTACAAGTTCTTTGCAAAGCCTGTGTTATATGCCAACTTTTATTAGTTTCAGTGATTTCAAGGGAGCTGTGTAGGCCTTTTCCCTTTTATTTTTGGTGGGAAAAGGGAGAAAAGTTTTAACTATGATCCAAATCTTAAGGGAAATCCGTAAGTGGGGGGCAAGAATCAAAGGGATCAATATTTAGTAAGAGACTTCTAATGTTAAAGCTAGTCCATGCAAAACAAAGTACTTCAGTTCTGGGTCACAAGTTACAAAATTATAAGACATCCTGGTGTCATGACTCTTGAATTCCATAGTCCTGACTGTGCTTTTCCTGAGAGACATAACAGTGGATAAGTAATTTAAGCCCTTGATTTTCTCATTTGTAACATGGAGAGACTTGCCAAACTTAGGGTTGAATAGGGTTGTTGATAAATAAAATAATGTATTTGAAAACTTTGAAAAAATCATCATTATACTTCTACAAATAGCATTTATACAAATAGTCCTAATCTCTCATCTGAAATGCAATCATTTCTCCAAGTAGACATCTTTACTTATATGTTCTGCTCACATCTAAAACTCAAAATTAGGTACTATACTATACTCATCATAATTCTCACAATGCCTGACAAATAGTATGCACAAAATAAATAACTTTCTTGCTTCCTTTCTTTTTCTTTTATTCTACTAATTCTGTTGATGGTACCCACTATCAAAATGGTGGAGTCATCTATGACATTTTGCTGATTCTATCTCTATAATCTTTCTCATACTTGGCGCCTCCAATCTACTCATAGAATCTTAGCATTGGAAACTATCTGAAAGACCAGAGATCTAACTTTATTAGGAAGTCCCTCCAGCTTTTGCTTGAAGAACTTCAGTCAGTGGGAATCCACTACTTCTGGGAGTATTTGGCTCCCCTTTTGGACAGTTCTAATTGGTAGGAAGTTTTTGCTTATATGGCATCCTAATACATCACTCTGTGAATTTCACTCATTTCTAGTGCCCTCTGCACCTAAGAAAACAAGTCTAATTTCTCTTTTACACAAAAGCCTTAGGAATATTTGCAGACACTTATGAAGTTCTCCCAGAACTTCTTTTCTTCAGGATAAACATACATAAATCCTCAAATGCTCCTCATACAATTGAGAATAGAGGACCTTTGCCATTCTGATCACCCTCTTATAGTAACTTTACAATTTCTAAATCCCCTTCCTAAAATATGGTACCTAAAATGGAATGCAATATACTTGATATGGTGTGACCAGGGCAGAGTACAGCAAATTCTTATTATGTCACTCTTTAGAAAGCTTACAGATTCATTAGCTTTTTTTCAAGTTTATATCAAGCTTTTGGTCCACTAAAATCCCAGATTTTTAAAAAGATGAACTATTATCTAGACAAACCTTCCCCATTTTGTACTCGAAAGAAAGAATGAGATTTTAATGACGTCTTTGAGTTAGCAAGGCCTAGGTTCTAATCTGGCTTCATATACTTCCTAGCTGTGGGGTCCTGGGCAAAGCCATTTAACCTCTGTCTCAGATTCCTTAACTGTAGTCAAGATTATAATAGCATCTACCTTCTCCCAGGATTGTTGTAAGGATTAAATTAGATATTTATAAGGTGCTTAGCACAATAACTGCACATAGTAGGTACTTAATAAATGATTATTCCTCCTTATGTCTAGTTCATGTGACTATTTGGCATCTACGCCTTTTTTTTTTTTTTTTTTTGCTGAGGCAGGTGGGGTTAAGTGACTTGCTCAGGATCATACAGCTAGGAAGTCTTAAGTGCCTGAGGTCCTGAGGTCAAATTTGAACTCAGGTCCTCCTGACTTCAAGGTTGGTACTCTATCCATTGTGCTACCTAGTTGCCCTCTCCAATTCATTTTATAGCAGAGGAAGCTGAAGCAAACAGGATCAGATGACTTGGCTAGGGTAAGAGGTAATTTGAACTCATGTTCTATTGACAGCATTTTATCTACTATGCCACCTAGCTGCTCCCATGTTTTCTCTTATCAAATTTACTTTTATTGGATTCAGTCAAAATCTAAGAATCCTGTATTATTCACTGTTAACTATCCTTTCAGCATTGTCATCCACAAATTTTACAAACATGCGATTTATACTTATATCCAAGACATTAATTAAATAGCACTAAACCAAGAATAGATCCTAAGGACCATTAACAAGAGTTGTCTAAGTTGACACTAAGCCATTCATGATGATGGATTGTGATCTGGCCATCAAACTGCTCAAATCCCCTAATTGTTAGGAAGAGGCAACCTGGAGAACTTGTTATCAAGACTTTATCCCAATTCTGTCATTTATTAAGTGTATAATCTTAGGCAAGTTCTTTCTCTTTTCTAGGATTCAGTTTCCACTTCTGTAAAAAGAGACTTGTTAAGAGGACCTATAAGTATGGGGAGGTGGGGGGAGGCTCCTTTCCTGATCTAGATCTGTGAGACTAGGATCCCTTTCAACTCAAAATCTGAGTTTATTGTTTAATCTGTATCTTTTTGATCTGAATAGCATTAGAGATTTTGTCAAATGCTTTGCTAAAATCTAGGTTAACTGTATCTATAGCATTCCTCAATCTACCAGTCTAGTGAATCTGTCAAAAAAAGGAAATGAGGTTTATCTGGCATAACCTATTGATGAAGTAATTGTTAATTTTGTGATCATTTGTTCCTTTCCCACATGTTAACTAAGTATTTCTTTAATAATATGTCTTAGAATTGTATTGCAAACTTTATTCTTTAATTTAAAAAAAAAAAAACTGGGACATTTGGTCTCTACTCCAGTACCTCCAGTTTGATCTTTTAAAGATCAAATCTGCCAGTTCTTTGAAAATCCTAGGATACAAACAAAGCAATTTTAGTCAAGTGATTTGAATTTGAGGGCAGGTTGGCATTCTTTCATGATTGCCCTAGTTCTATTGGCTAATGTAAAGTTGATGTCCATTTTTTGTTTTTGTTTTTTTCCAGGTTCCCATAACATTCTCCTTGAGAAATAGAATAGAATTCAAAGCATTGGGACAGCCAGTTCTTACTTCTCTCTTTCAGTATCTCTTCCTTCTTCATGTTATCTCACCTCTTTCTCATATTTCCCCTCCCTTCCATAGCTTTGAAGCTCCCTTTTGGTTGTTTTGTTTTCCCCATCAATTTCCTCTTTACTGGACCATGCCATACTCTTGTATTGATACTGCTTGCTACTTGTTCTTCTTGGTTCTTCAGCATTTTTGCTTTTAAACTCAAAGTTGGCTAGGGAACTCTCTATGTAGACTATTGTACCTTTACCTCATTTGAGTTGCTTTTCTTTGTGACTTCAGAATTTCTAGAAAGCTCCCTAGCTTTCTTGGGCTGATTTTCCCTTCAGAATTTTAGTCCATTTAAATCAACAATTCAATGAAAAAAAAAAAACATTTATTTAGCACTAATGGTATGCAAAGCACTGTTCTAAGTGCTGAAACTATTTTCTACTTAGGCAGAAAAGTAAGACAATTTCTGCTTTTAAGGAGCTTACCTTCTAGAAATGACACACATAGGAGCTTTTAGTTGCAAATCTAAGGGCCCAGTAGGGATGGGAAGGCCCAGTAACACTGAACCATTTGAAGATTCAAAGAATTCTTCTGGTGAGAATTTTATCTGGTGATTCTTTAGTAGGGGCTGCCGAGTGAGGACAGCACCATCTGCAGAGGTCATTGTTGAGCTTCATCTCCATAGTGTTATTCATCCCTTGAATTGGGAAAAAAGTTCTTAGTCTAATGGGCGGGGAATACTGCTGTCTCATATAGTTCTATTAGGGGCTTTCCTGTCTGGTGCAGGCAGTTGATGATGGCAGGCATGTTGGGTCTCTTCTTCTCAAGAGTTGATCACTTCAATGAGGGATACAAGATCAGATTGGAAAGAGAGTTGGGATCCTGCACAGTGTTGCTACTGCTACAGCTTCTGAGTTCAAGGTCTTCACTGGCAGGCTGTTTTCAGTTGAATCTGAAGATTGGAAGTGAGGTGGGTTGGCTCTTCTGGCACATGTAGTCCTTATTTTCCTCAATTAGTGTTGATGCTTCAGCCATTCAATAACACCCACAATGTGGAAAGTGTTATTTTAGTAGCAAGGGAGCCAATGTAATGAATTTTGATTAGGAGTGTTCCTTTGATCAATTTGATGAACTCAAAGGGAATGAGCCTTTGTCTAAGGACACACTAGCAGCTCCCCGTGGAGACTGGGCATGGCTTTTGGTGATTTGTTCAGAGGACAGAGAGGGTTCCTGATTGAGTTTCTAGGGTTAAGGCTGAAGCCTCAAGGTGATTGGTTGGCTGTATTTTGGGAGAGTGGACTCTTATTAGAGAAGCCATCTTTTTAAAAAGACCTATAAAAGACAGCAACAGGTTGTTTGCCTTTTTATTTATCTTTCTCATTCAGAAGACAGATCAACGACTACACTGATCAGTGTAGTCACAGAACAGACCTATTTTCTTGTGTCAAAGCACACCCTTTCCCCATAATAGTTGCTCTGGGTTAGAAAGATATGGTTGTTGTATACTGCTCTACAGCTTTCTGTTCTCTCAGTCTGAGAGTGCCTAAGAGGAGTGTTTCCTAGCCCAAGAGAGGCAGCAGATAAAGTTCATATAGAAGCACTTGAGCAGATTGTAAGAGAAGCAGAAAACTGGGAAATTTTGTTTTACATCCAAGGGTTCTGACAAAAATTCCTAACATATAGAGAACAGACTCAAGTTTATAAGAATACAAACTACTCTCCAAGTGATAAATGATCCAAAGATGTGAACAATTTTCAAACAAAAGCAAGTTATTTCTAGTCACATGAAAAAAATGCTCTTAATCACTATTGATTAGAGAAATGCAAATTAAGACAGCTTTGAGGTACCACTTTCCACCTCTCAAATTGGCTAAGATGACAGGAAAAGATAATGATAAATGTTGAAAGGGATGTGGGAAAACTGGAACACTAATATATTGTTGGTGAACTGATCCTAACATTCTGGAGAACTATTTGGAACTATGCCCAAAGGACTATCAAACTGCATATCCTTTCATCCAGCAATGTCTGTATTGAATCTTAACCCAAAGAGATCATAAAAAAGGGAAAAGGACCCACATGTGCAAAAATGTTTGTAGCAGTCCTTTTTGTAGTGGCAAGGAACTGAAAATTGAGTGGATGCTCATCAACTGAGGAATGACTGAATAAGTTATGGTATATAAATGTTATTGTTCTATAAGAAATGATCAGCAGGCTGATTTCAGAAAGACCTGGAGAGACTTACATGAACTGATGCTAAGTGAAGTGAGTAGGACCAAGAGAAGATTATACACAGCAACAAGATGATACAATAACCAACTGTGGTGGACTTGACTCTTCAACGATGAGATGGTTCAGACCAATTCCAATAGATTTGTGATGGAGAGAGCCATTTGCATTCAGAAAGAGAGCTGAACATGGATCATAACATAGTATTTAAATCTTTTTTTGTTATTTGCTTGTTTTTTTTTTCTTATTTTTTCCCCTTTTGGTCTGATTTTTCTTGTGCAGCATGATAAATGTGGAAATATCTTTAGAAAAATTGAACATATTTAATCTGTGTTGGATTGCTTGCTGTTCAGAGAAGGGGGAGGTGGAGAAGGAGGGAGAAAGATTTTGAACACAAGGTTTTGCAGGGGTGAATGTTGAAAACTAGTTTTGCATGTATTTTGAAAAATAGAAAGCTATTATTTAAAAAATAAAGAAGTACTTGACAGAAGTAGACATACAATATTCCTGAATCCCAATTTCCCATATAGAGGAAGGCTTTTTTTCTCTCTGCCCCTCTCTCCCCACCTCTTGAACAGCAAATTTTGTAATCTGGCCTTCTAGTCAGAGAAGCGGGGGTTTTCCAGGTAGCATGATTCTGGATTCTAGATTTCTAGTTTAGAAAAAGGAACTGTAACACTGACACTCTTGGGGTTTGCCTCATGAGTAAAATACAAATTAAAACACAAGTTCAAGAGTATGGAGACCTGCAAAGGATATGAACTGGCAGTTTACAGAAGAAATCAAAGTTATTCATAGTCTTATAAAAAATATTCCATATCATTACTGATTAGAGAAATGCAAAGTAAAACAACTGTTTAGATACTATCTAACACCTATTAGATTAGCTAACATAACAAAAAAAGGAGAGGATATGGAAAAATTGAGACATTATAGCACAGTTGGTAGAATTGTTAATTGATTCAATCATTCTAGAGAGCAATTTGGAACTATGCCAAAGGGCTATAAAACCTTTTGACCCAGCAATACTACTATTAGATCTATATCCCAAAGAATTCAAAGGGGAAAAAAAAAACGCTATAGATGCAAGAATATTTATAGTTGCTCTTTTTGTGGTGGCAAATTATTGAAAATTGAGGGGATGCCCATCAATCTAGTAATGGCTGAACAAATTATAATACATGATTGTGAAGGAATATTAATGTTCTATGAGAAATGATGAGCAGGATGGTTGCAGAAAAACCTGGCAAAAACTGTAATGCCAGAGAAACTGAGGCAAGACAGCGATTGGTTTTTAATCTTTTAATTGTGGAGAGTTTAGACTAGCCAATCAAATTGAACACATGTTCAAACATCATTCAGTCCAGAGTGACTGGGGAACAGTGTTTATATAGCAAAGCAAGCAGGTAATACAGAAGCAAAAATAATGCAATTAGGTCATCAGGTAGCTGTTATACAAAAAAATTAAATTTCTCATAGGCTAAAATAATAACTGGATGCATTCAATGATGGAAATGGGTTTGGGTTTGGGATGTATACAATAATGAGAGTAACAGGATGGGAATGGGCTCAGGATATAGACAATGATGGGAATGAGCTTAAGGGGACCTTCCAGGGTCATTTTTGGGGAATGATAACTGATCTTAGCTACAGAAGCACTTCACAGGTGATACCCAAGTAAGCAGAAGAACAGAAATAGACAAGGTCACGCTAAGGTCATACTTGTCACTATCTAGTGTATAAGGCTAAGTTCAGGTTCTTATGAGAAACTTACAAGGTCCTTTTTGGTTCAGCAAGACTTATATGAACTCATATGCAGTAAAATGAACAGAATCAGGAGAACATTGTACACAATCAAACATTGTATGATCAATTGTCAATGACTTAGCTTTCCAAACCATTTCTGAAGGATTTATGATAAAAAAATATTGTCCACCTCCCAAAAGAAAACTGATGGAGTCTGAGGGTAGATTGAGGCATATTTTTCTCCACTTTATTTTTCTTGTCCATTTTCTCCCTTTCTTTCACATCTCTCTCTTTCTCTTTCTTGCAACATGGCTAATATGGAAATATGTTTTGCATGATTTCACATGTATAACTGCTGTCACATTTCTTATCTTCTCAATAGATGGGGAAGAGTGAGGGAAGAGAGAAAAATCAGGACCCAAAATTTCAAAAAATGTTAAGATGAATAAATAAATTCATTAAGAAAAAACAACTATTAAGGGATAATTCCTTTTTAGAGAAAGAAGGCAGTTGCTTATGTGATCCCTGCTACAAAAAAAAGGCTTAAAGGCCAATCACAGGAGAGGTAGGTAAGAAAGGAGGCAAGGAATACATACATACATACATATATATATATATATATATATATATATAGTTTTTTAAAATGCAGGTCCAATGGGATAACAGGATAAAAGATTGCCTGCTTAGCAGCTCCAAAGCCTGTTTGTTTTCTAGAGGATGATCAAACTTCAGGGTGACATTATGTATCTTAGAAGAATGCTGAGCATTATAGGAAAATTAGGAATACATTGTAATGTCAAAGGATTGTTCCTTTGACTCAAATTCAGTTCCTTCAGAAAGAGGTTACTGTGAATGCTCTAGGTGTTTTCAGTAGTTTGGTCAGACTTGGTTACCTATGCTTTCTGTGAGGTGAAATAAAGGCCCTTTTATATTTGATTTGCATTTGTTATCTTGAGGGTTTGGATGAGAGATACAAGTGATATTTGGAGATTTTTCCAGAATTCTGGGTGAAGGCAAAAAAGCCAAAGAGAAAATATCATTCTCTTGGGTTAGTCCCTAAGATTGGATCTAGTCTAAATGAACCCAGAGCTCTGGGTTCATGAGGCCATGAATAATCTAAAGTCACAAATGAAATGATTCCCATATTCATGGTGATGTAAATTGTGTCCTCTTTAACCTTTTGGGGGGGGCCTGATGTAAACTGTATTCTCTTTGGGGGGAAGAGTGATCCTGACTCTCAAATCCTGGGAGGGGCACACCTTTCCCAGACAACTCCCAGATAAGTAATCTCATTCAATTGGAAATCTCGGCCTGGGGCATAGTCAATGTCTTCTATTGAGTGACTCAAACTGCTCCCCAGCCCCCAATATATAATCAAGGGTTGTTAACCCATCTTCACTAATTCCTAATCAGGAAGGTCTGTCATTTGGGACTTAGTCTACTGATGGAGATATTTTCTTCTCAGTGTAAACCCATCTTTGCAAAATTATCTTTACAGGATTCTTTGTCTACTAAGAAAGCTGTCTTTTTAGCAAGCTGTTTTCTTAGTGTAAATAAATCCTTTCCCCCCCTCCCCCCCCACAAACCTGTATTAGGGTTTGCAAATTCTTTCACAAAACCTGCACAACCGACCAAAGGGATCCCATTGCCATTAGGGTATCTCTTACCCTCAATTCTCACACCTCATTATTTAGTGGCCTGTACTGTATCCCCAAGAGTCTGGCTGAGGTAAGCCCCTTTTTGCTGGTTATCTATTCTATAGCTAGGACACCCAAATTCCTGGGGAAAGTTTGTGTTGTTTGGAGCTCCATGCTTAGCAGAATTCTCTGTCTGGGGACGCTCAGACAGGAATTCCTGCGTTCTGACAAAAAATCCCCTAATCATGGAACAATTTTATCATCTCTCTCTCTCCCTAGGGATACCTAGGAGAATGAGGAACTATAGAATTGGAGAAATCTAAGGCTTGTGGCAAAATGGGACAATCTACTTCTGTCTCTATCCCTAAGGATTCTTCCTTAGGCCATCTCTTAAAAAACAGACAAATTCGGCTTAAAAGATCTCAAAACTAAAAAGCACTGCAGGATGCTACTTAAATTTGCTAGAAGGAAATAAAATTCCCTCCTTCCTGCTCCTCTAAGGACACAGGATCCCTTCTCTGCACCCCTATGCAGTCCTTATCAAGAGGCTTTTGAATCCCTTCCTGAACAGGATCTTATGTCTGACAATATTTCTTTTTTTTTTTTTTTTTTTCTTTTTATTATAGCTTTTTATTTACAAAACATATATATGGGTGATGTTTCAACAATGATTCTTGCAAAACTTTCTGTTCCAACTTTTATCTTCCTTATCCCCACCCCCTCCCCTAGATGGCAAGTAGTCCAATACATGTTAAATATGTTAACATATATTTTAATCCAATATATGTATACATATTTATATAGTTATTTTGCTACACAAGAAAAATCAGGTCTAGAAAGAAAGAAAAAAAACCTGAGAGGGAAAACAAAAATGCAAGCAAACAATAAGAAGAGTGGAAATGCTACAACAATATTTCTTTAACTCTATCTCCTTTACCTCCTGAACCAGATCCTGAGACTTTCCAGCCTCCACTCCTCAATCTCTGTGATACAAGGAGTGGGACCCCTTTTTCTCCTTCTCAGGATGCTCAGGATTCAGCTACCCCTTTTAACCTCTGCCCCCTGGGAGAAGCAGCAGACTCTTAGGGAGAGACACTCAGAGCAGAGGTACCTCTTTCAATGTCAAAACTCTCCCATTCTATTACTGTTCTGTAAGAAATGACCAACAGGATGATTTCAGAAAGGCCTGGAGAGACTTACACGAACTGATGCTAAGTGAAATGAGCAGGACCAGGAGATCATTAATATACTTCAACAACAATACTAGATGATGACCAGTCCTGATGGATCAGGCCATCCTCAGCAACGAGATCAACCAAATCATTTCTAATGGAGCAGTAATGAACTGAACTAGCTATACCCAGAAAAAGAACTCTGGGAGATGACTAAAAACCATTACATTGAATTCCCAGTCCCTATATTTATGCACACCTGCATCTTTGATTTCCTTCACAAGCTAATTGTACAATAATTCAGAGTCTGATTCTTTTTGTACAGCAAAATAATGTTTTGGTCATGTATACTTATTGTGTATCTAAGTTATATTTTAATATATTTAACATCTACTGGTCATCCTGCCATTTAGGGGAGGGGGGGGGTAAGAGGTGAAAAATTGGAACAAGAGGTTTGGCAATTGTTAATGCTGTAAAGTTACCCATGTATATATCCTGTAAATTAAAGGCTATTAAATAAAAAAAAAAAAAAAAAAAAAAAAAAAAAAACTCTCCCATTCTAAGGAAAAACTTGGCCATTACTCTGAGGACTGCACCCAATTTTTTGAGGGATCCAAGGTCAATGCCCTCTTTGATCTTTCCTGGAGAAATGTTAATAATAAACAATCTTCCCCAGATATACAGAGAAAGCTGCAGAAGCCACCTTTGGGCCCTCAAATTTATCCCCCTCTGCTGTTAGAAACAGCTCTTGGAGTTTTTAATAATAGGGATCAAACTGCAGCAGAGGAAAAAGAAGGCAAAGACATGGTTTTTAAAGCAAGACATGGAGAATAATCCCTATTTTTGGCTGCTGATATTTCCAGGAACCATAGAGGTTTCAACTAGGAGGGCTGCCTACAGGGGACAAGCTGCATCCCCAATGCCCTGCCTTCCAGCAGGAGTTTGGGGTTTGGTCAAACTCCCCCTCGATCCATCACCATAACCCAACACCCAACAGCCCCGCACTTGGATGTGTCCCATAAGACTATTGGATTTCTTTTTGCTATGGGGACGTCTTTATTTTTGCTCTGGTACTCTGGTTTCACTTGCTCCTCTCCCCATAGAATGGGTATTTCAGGGGAACTTAAGAATTGTTTGGAGACTTTCCTTCTTCCTTGCCTGTTTGGTGACCTGTTATTTAAACACTCATTTCTTATTCCCTCCTATACTGCTCCCTTATTGGGGCATGATTTAATGGTGAAATTGAGGACCCAATTTTCTCTTTTCAGACCTCTTGAAAGTCTTTTTGTGCTATTCTCAAAGCTCTCTCTCCCATATTCCCTCTGAAATCTGGGAGAAAATATATTCCTCTGTTTGGGCCACTCCAGCTTTAGTCAGGATTGAGAAATTTCTTAAGCACAAACTTTTAGCTAAAGAGTTAAGAGATTTGGAGCCACTTAACTGCATTCTTATCTTGATATAGAGTCTTGAAAAGCAGGACTGGGACATCTCACACCAGTTGCCTATTTCTCAAAGGAACTATACTCGGTTTCCCTAGAATGGCTCTTGTGCCTTAGAGAAGCAGCCTCAAAATTTACCCCAAGGCACCAAAGCATTTTAGAAGCCAAAGGGCATCAGTGACTTGCTGGTAGGAGGCTTACTAGATATCGGGCTCTTCTGTTAGATACCCCTGACTTGATTCTCCGGGTGTGCCATACCCTAAATTCTGCCACTTTACTCCCTGACACCATTCAGTCAGGAAACATCACTCATAATTGTTAGGAAGCTTTAGATTCTGTCTACTCCAGCCAACCTGACTTAAGGGACATTCCTCTTGACAATACAGATGGTGAATGGTTTACAGATGGGTGGAGCTTTCTTGAAAACAGGGAAAGAAAGGCAGGATATTCTTTTGACTCTGAATAGCACTCTGGAGGCTAAGCTACTTTCCCTGGGGCTTCTGCCCAGAAAGCCTAACTCATTGCCCTAACCAGAGCTTTGGAACTGGGGAAGGGAATGAGAGTGAACATCTATACTGACTCCAAATATACTTTTCATATTTTGCATGCTCATGGGGCTATATGGAAAGAAAGAGGGCTTTTGACAGCAAAGAATTCTCCTATTAAATATGCAGGAGAATTTCGACAGCCACTATAGGCTGTCCATAGACCCAGAGAGGTTTCAGTCCTATTTTGTAAAGAACACCACAAGGGAGATTCACCTGTGTCCTCTTTTCTCTCACTCTCACTCTTCTATGTAATTTTTTCTCACTCCAAGGATGAGAACTTTGCTCTTAGCATCTTCTCTCCAGCTTTTATTGATGTCATTCTATAGTCCCTGCTAGTAGTTAACTCCTTCTTAGCCTTTCAGCTAGGGAATTCCATGGGCAGCAGGGTCATTCAGGATTGCCGGGTGAGCCATCAGCATTCTCAGGGCAGCCCACAGATGGAACCCGATGCACTATTTGCAAAGGCTCCATTCCCATTCCCAAACATCATCATCTCCACCATGGATGCCACCTCACTTTTAATCTGCTCCTGAGATTTGTTTTCTCCAGGCTCTAAGTGAACTTCTAACTACTCCTTCAACCTAAAATCATGGGATACTCTACATCTCCTGGCCTGAATAGCTGCTATCTTCAGATCTCACACTTCCCCTCCTGGCCTGAACCCCCACTGAACATAGTGACAGCTAGTTCTACGACCCTTCAAACTGTATTCAGCTTGAAGCAATACAGAAGATGAGACCTTCGTCCCGTTGTCCCAAATGAATCTCGGGGGGTACTGCTTGAAGGGGGAAAATGATTGGGAAAATGGGGTTGTAACATGTATTTATCCTGTCTCTGAACTTTGAAATCTGCCCTTCCAAATTCTAGAATGCATGTCTATGTTCAGCTTTCTTCTCTACTACAAATTCTAAAGTTGAATGTTGACATTTACCCTAACGGTCTCATTATTTTTATCATAACCATCTGTTCTTCCTTGATGATTAGTTCCAGAATAGAATCTTCTAGTCTGCTGTTAGATGCTGTACCTTTTGAAGAAAGATTTTAAGGCAAAGCAAGACATAATTAGCTGTTTTGCTTTTGGCAGAGAATAAACTTTAGTAGCTGGGTTAATGAATGCCCCCATCATTGCTATATCTTGAATACTGCCTTTTTCTTCTTTCTCTAGTGAAGTGGTCTCTATGTTGATTCTTCCCCCCAATGCTTTTCACTTAAATGCTCTTCACTTTGCTTCTCTCCTTTGGTTGCTAATTTCCTCATGAAAATATTTTCTTAAAATGCTAGGCTGTTTCTTTCTCTTACGTACTTATTTATTTGGAATACAGTGCTCAATCTGGGGTACCCCAGTGTCAGTGCCCTGATTTAGTGATTCTAAGTCTGATTGAGGTTTCATATTCCTATCAGTCTGTGTATTTGCATAAACCATGAGTCATGGCTCTCATTCTACCAAGTTTCAGTAATACCTATGAAGTCAAATTTGCCTCCTTGAATTAGGATCTTTTATTACTCATGCTTTGCAGCTGTGTGTATACAACTAGGGATTTTATTACTGGTTCATTTCTTAGATTTTCTTTCTTGAAAACTTCTGGGTCTCTGTGATAGAATGAAACAAATCTAGTGTTTTTGGTTCTTTTTGAGATTCCTAAGACTATATGAGTTTGCCTCTGCTTTGGAAATCCCTCTTCTTCCTGGCTGACACCCCTTCTTCTCTCTGCCACTTCTTTTCTGGAATCCTGAATCTTCCTTATGTCAAATCTTACATGCTATCAACTTGAAGTTTCATGTTATATTCAACTGGGTCCTTTTAGTCAATTCCTGATGCCCCTTTGCCTGTGACATCAGAGGCAGGGGTGAAATCAGACCCTATAGTTTCCTGGAGACCCTACTCTTTATAATGTCCTTTACCCCCATACCTTATCACCTAGCAGCATTCATGTATGAAGGATGGAACCCAGGTATTTTTATATTGAACTAGAAGGAAAGGTTTGATGTAATCTGGGTAAACTAATCTAAAAGACAGCCTCAAACAATTCTATGAAATGAATTTAATCATTCAAAATAAGCATGACCAAGAAGATTTGCAACCCCTTCTAATGTTGACAATTTTCTTAAATGCTCAATTTAAAAATTTCATGACCTGGTAGAAGCCTTTCCTCCCTGGTAGGACCTGCTAGAGCTTCTGTTCCGCTGGAATAACCTTTAAGAACTCAGGATCACTTCCAAACAATTAAAAGATCTATGACTTTTAAAGTACAAGAGAACTTTTTTTTCATCTTCAAATTAGGAAGGGAACTTCTTCTTGTTTGACAAACTCACATATGGAAACAGAGAACTGGTTAAGTGATGTGCCAGTGATTCATACGGGTAGTAAAGTAGTAGAGTTTGAATTTGAATCTAGTTTTTCCAACTGTAAACTCACTGTCCATTCTAGAATCACAGAATCCCAGTGGTCATCTACTCCAACTCATGCTGAAAAACAAGCAATCAAATATCAAACAAGTAATCATCCACATTCTCTGCCTGAAAGTCAGTCAGGGGAAACCATCAGCTCACAAAGCTAGTTCTACTTAGGGATACCTCCAGTTATTAGAAATGTTTTCTTAATTTCATGTCTATATTTGCAGCATTTCTATAACTTCTAACTTAGTTGGTCATAGATGCAGCCTAATGCTTTGGTCTATCAAAATCTTTTTGGATCTTGCAGTGTGCTAGTTTTATCTTTCATATTTGTGTCATTTGTAAACTACATAAGCCAAGTCACTGATGAGAATTTAAAACAAACTGTCCATAGCTATGATTTAGCATTACTACTACTAGGAAAAGATAAGGAAAGAAAGGACTTATTTATATGTACCAAAATATTTCCAGTAGTTTTTTCATAACATAATCACACCCCTTTACTGAGAATGGCTAAATACATATTGAAATAATACAAGATGACAATGGAATATTACTGTATTATAAGAAATGATGGAATAACTTCAGAAAAAACAGAAGACCTCTATGAACTTAGGTAGAATGAAATGAGAAAGTACATGAACAATTTATAAGATGATTAAATTAAGGGGAAAAAAACAACAATTTTGAAAGACTTTAGAACTCTCATTGATGCAATGATAAACCATGATTCCAGAGAACTGAAGATGAAACATGCTACTCACCTCTTGCTACTAAGGATACTAAGGAGATAGACTTGAAATGTAGAATAAAACATTTTTTCTTGCCAAGATCTACATTTTTGGACATGACTAATATAGGAATGTTTATTGGATTATGTATATTTGTTTTTTTTTAATTTTCTTTTTACTGCTCATAGTGGGGGGAACTTGGGGGAGGTAATTTATAAAAATGAAAAATAAAAACATTAAAAATGTAAAAAGGGAGGCCAAGAACAGATTTCCTGGGGCACTTCACTGGAGAATTCATTCCTAGCTAACACTGAACCATCAAGAATTATTCTTTGAGGGGCAGCTAGGTGGTGTAGTGGATAGAGTACCAACCCTGAAGTCAGGAGAACCTGAGTTCAAATGTGATCTCAGACACCTAATACCTCCTCTACCTGTGTGATCCTGGGTAAGTCACTTAACCCCAATTGCCTCAGGAAGAAAAACAAAAAGAAATCAAGAATTACTCTTTGAGTCTATTGCAAGTATACTCAACACCATTCTACCAGTTTCACCTAATTTGCGTTTTTCAGTGTCTCAGAATTAGGTTAAAATTAGCTTTGTGGCCTTGGATACATCACTTCCTTTTCTCTTGGCTTCACCTTCCCTAATTGTGAAATGAGGGAACTAGATGTCTAAGGTCCTTTTCCACCTCTGTTTATGATCAGTATATAGGAAAACTTGATGGAAAGACTTACATGAACTAATGCTGAATGAAGTCAGCAGAACCAGGAGAATATTTTAAAACCAAGATTATGTGGTGATGATCAACTATGATAAGACTTCACTCTTCTCAGCAATTCAGTGATTCAAGACAATTCCATCAGATTTCGATTAGAAAGTGCTATCCTCCCTCATCTAGAGAAAGAACTATTAAGACTGAGGATCAAAGAATACTATTTTCACCTTTTCACCTTTTTTTTTTTTTTTATTGTTTTATCTTTTCTTTCTCATGGTTTTTCCTTTTTTTGTCCTGAATTTTTATTTCACAACATGACAAATACATAAATGTGTTTAAAATAACTAAATGTATAACATCATATTGCTTATTGTCTTGAGGAGAAAGGAAGTTGGGGAGGGAGAGAAAAATTTGGAACTCAAAATCTTACAAAAATGAATCTTGAAAACTATATTTACATGTAATTGGAATACATTATTTAGAAGAAAAAAAAGTTAGTTTAAAGGCAATCTAGAAGGGAAAAATCACAGGTAACTACCAGGAGTATGTGGAAAGGAGAGAGACAATTCTACTTTTTTTTGCCTTGGTGAATACATTTGGTAAAACTAAAGTAGGCCAAAATCTTACATTGTTGGCACCTGGATTTCTTACTTCCCTACTTATACCTTTAATGCTCAGATAAGCAAAGAGGGATGGACTTTGGACCAAATCTTAAGCTCACACTTGAGAAGTGTGGTCTCCTCTTTATCTTCTAGAGTCTCTCCCATTACTGAGAAACACCAAAGTGCTGGGACCCTTAGAGCATAGGTTCTGAACTTATTAAGAAGTGAACTCAACTTGGTGATTCTAAACTACTTTTATCACCTACAGGATATGGCTGCTCTGGGAATCTCCACAGCAGAAAGGAATAGGCATCATTATTAGGAATCTTCAGTTGGGAAAATTCCATTGTTATTTCCATGCCAGTTTTCACAGGATTTCAGAACAAGCCAGACTAGAGCTGGGGAAACACCTCTACAGATCCTGACGCAGCAATTCCTTTTTCACTAGCCTTGGCCTGTCCTGTGTTAACTCCACCTTCTCTTCACATAGTTCTGAGAATAGTCTAGCTTACATGCTGAAAAACAGCCAAACTAGGATCTAATTAAATTATGATCTAGAAAAGCTGGAAAAGTCCCATCTTATCCACCCAATGGGTTTGTTTTGAGGTAACATGAAGAACTATATTTTTTCAACTATAGCCCTTTGTAGTTTCCCAAAACTTCAAAAGACCATGTAGGATTGTTATGAACAGTTTCTTTATCTATGCAAACCATAGTATCACTCTACATTTTAGTCAACTAGTGGTCTATTAGTGATGGTTACCTTCCAGCAATGAGGCTTTCTGAACTGGAGGTCCGCTGTTCTTCAATCACAGATTGAAAGTTTATCACCAGACTATGACTTAAAAGTCTTTTTTGAATGATGGGCCCTTTTAGAAATTATACAACATTGGCAATCTCCACCACAGGATCAATGAAGAGTACTTTAGTGAGGAATAGCAAAAATGTAACATTATTAGAAGTAGAAACATATACCTGGTGAAAAATCACATATGATGCTGCTTATCTTCCTACTTCTTTAAATTAGCTTTTGTTGTTATCTTTACAGCATCTCTGAGAATATCTTCCTACTTCTTTAAATTAGCTTTTGTTTTTTGTTATCCTTACAGCATCTCTTATGTATATTCCTTTTCACTCCACTCGCATAGCCATCACCCTAGTTCAGGACCTCATTACATCTTGTCTGCACTATTGCAATAAGTTTCTAATTGATCTAACAGCTTCAAGCTTCTACTCAGTTGGAAAAGTGATTTTTGTAAAGTGTACGTTTGACCATTCTATTTTCCTGCTTAATAAACTCCAGTGGCTTCCTACATCGACATTTAATGTACTTCCTTTCCTATCTTTCCAGCCTTATTACTATACACTTAGTCATAATGGACTATTACCATTCCTCATCAGCTTCTGTCTCCATGTCTTTGCACTGATAGTCTCTCCATATTCTTTCTTCTTCAGCTTGTTAGTATCTTTGGCTTCCTCAGGCTCAACTCAACTATACCTTCTTTAGGTCTTATCTCCTCTAGTTGCAGGATTTATCCAGTTACCTTTTTTGTATGCTGTATCTTATATAAACCTGTTTATGAACATATCTATATTAGAATTTAAGATATCTGAGGACAGAGATTATTTTTGTCTTTTCTTTGTATCTCTGGCAAAGAGTAAATTTTCAATAAATACTTGTTGACTGAATAATTACCACATTTATAACTCTATAACAAATTGAATTGACTGAATGATTACTAGGTTTATAAACCTATAACAAATTGAAAGTAGCAAGGGAGAGAACTACAAGAGTCAGACATTCTGCTAACACAGTTAGAAAAAAAGCTGATAAGAAGGCAAAAAATATGTTAAAATGGAGACACTTCAATATTTCAAAGATCTGCAAATTACCATGGCTTCTACCTTGACAAATATAGACTAAGACCTCTCAATAACTTTTTTTTTATGCTGAGGCAATTGGGGTTAAGTGATTTGCCCAGGGTCACACAGCCAGGAAGTGTTAAGTATCTGAGGTCAAATTTGAACTCAGGTCCTTCTGACTTCAAGGCTGGTACTGTATCCATTACACCAACTAGCTGCCCTTCTATATCTTTTTTTTTTTTTTAAAGTTTCTCATTATGTAACTTATTAAATAATCCTTGAGAATAGCTGTGACTAAAAATCACTGAGCAAAAAGCCTGATGATTGGCTGTTTTGAATTTAGGAGGTCTTGTTATCAGACAAATTATATAGTCCATTGACCAGGACCAGAAAAAACAGGCTTTTAAACTTTAAAAAGCATCATGGTTTGGGACCATAAAATGAATGTATCAGCAAAAAATTCTACACATTTAAATAAGGGCTTTTTTTTTTTTTTTTTTGGTTTTCTATCAGTAAAGTGTGATAATTTATGTTTATAACCAGATCTTGAGTCATTGAGAAGAGGTTAAATTATGTTTGGTATATTTGCTTTACAAAAGCGAAGAATAAGGGGGGCAACTAGATGCTGCAGTGGATAGAGCACCAGCCCCCAAATCAGGAAGACCTGCATTTAAATCTAGCCTCAGACATTTACTAGCTTTGTGTCCCTGGGCAAGTCACTTAACTCCAACTACCTCATCAAAAAATCAACCAATCAAAAAAAAAAAAAAAAAAAAAACCCAGAGGCAAAGAGTGTGTGATATGTTCTTCAAAGATTTTCAACCAAAATGGTTAAAAATAAAAAGATTTCATTGTATAACAAGTTATTTTAAATTTAATTTTTAAAGATGTCTTCTTGACAAGTCATTGTAGCATGGAAATGACCCTGGACTGTTTTTCTTTTTAAAATTTTATTTAAAACCAAATAAAATGGGGCATCTAGATAGTGCAGTGTATAGAACATCAGCCCTGAAGTCAGGAGGGTCTGAGTTCAAATCTACCTTCAGACCCTTAATATTTCCTGGTTGTGTGACCCTGGGCAAGTCACTTAACCCCAATTGCCTCAGCAAAAACAAACAAACAAACAAAAAACACCCAAATAAAATGAGCATTTCCATCTACAATGTAGAACAGAAATGGGAATCTCTTATTAGGAGATACAGCTTGTTTTTCAAAATAAGTTCAAGATATAACTTTTAAAATCTATCCTGCTTGATGGTGATTCCTTCAATTCTTTTCTATTTTTGTTTAAGAATTCTGTTGTTAATCCCTTCTCCCCTTTTATTCTGTCCTCTCCCTTAAACCAAAAAAAAAACCAAACCTTTTTGGTAAATAAGCATAGTCAATCAAAACAAATGTCCACATTGGTCAGTGTAAAAAGGTGTCTCATTCTGCATCTGAAGTCTGTCATTCCTCTGTGAAGAAGTGGGTAGCATGTTTCATTACTGGTCCTTTGGTATTGTTATAACTCTGAATTCTCGAAGGCTCTGCTATTGACATTCAGACATTGTGGTCAGTCCAATAGGGTTGTGCTCTCTGCAGTAGAGTTGGAGTGCTTACTAGTTTGGTTCAAGAAAGGACCTCTGTCCTTTCAATATCAATATCTCTGTCAGATCCTATCCAGTCTGAATGATTATTATTATAGACCTGGGAAAAGTGTTCTTGCCAAGACTTAGTCTAGCTAAACTTGGAATCAGGTTAGCTACCAAGGGATGATTTTTTGGTTCCAGAAACTTACAAGAACAATTTGTTCTGGTATAGAGAATAGTCACATCAAGAAAATATGTTTTGGAGAAAATATTGCCCTCAGGCTTGGAATGTGTTTGTTTAAGAAAACTAAGTTTTATAACTTTTATAGCCATATAAAGAGGTCTTCTCAATCTTCTTAGGTTGTTCCAAGAAAAAATGTATCAAAACTGCCCTACAGTGACTGATAACAAAGCTTTAACATTTAGAAAGCTTCTCAAGACACCTGGGGGCTGCTAAATCCCACTGCTGCTTTCAGTGTAATGATGACTTTATGGCCTGAGCTTCCTGTGTGCAAGGTTTCAAACTACAACTCCCAGTATTTCTGTACCTACTATTTCATCACTTGCCCATCATCACAGGACTTTAAGATTGGTAGAAATGGTATGGTGTTGTTTTTTGAATCTTGTGTAAATTGGATTTAGATGAGGCATTGCTGCACAAAGTCATCAGGCTTTATTTATGCTCTCTTCCAGTGGTAGGACAGAGTCAAGAATCAAGTTGCAAAAGATAATCTTGGTGTTTTCTACATCTAACCAAACTCTAGGCACTCCACAGCACCTGCTTCACTTGCCTTCATGGCCATTGGAACAAACTGTTATTTGTTCATTCTGGAAGCCTTCACATTACTGTAGGGTTTGAGACTCCTTGGTTACTCTCAACCTCATTTAGCCTGTCTGCTGAAATGATTTATTGAGATGCTGGGCATGCTACAGTTTCTTAGAGCCATAGGTAAGAGTTAATTAGATCAGGTGAACACCAAATTGGCCCTGTAAAGGATTTGGCAGCCCTCATTTCAGACATACTAGTTTTCCCTGACCACATCCTCCACTCAGAGGTTGGTCAGAGAAGTTCATTAGTATAGTAAATGCATTTCATGATGACATACTTGCCCAGGTTTCTGGACAATGGACAATGCTCTTCCACTTTCCCAGTCACCAATGGAGTGAAACAAGGCTGTGTGCTTGCTCTCATGTTTTTTAGCATGATATTTTGATGTCTTCAATGAGGACAAATATAACATCAAGGTCAGCTATCACATTGATGGTAAATTCTTCAACTTGAAAAGATTATAAGCCAAAACTAAGGTGGAGGGAGTGTTGGTGCATGATTTTTTGTTGGCAGATGTTGTGTACTCAATGTAGCCTCCAAAACAGAGATGCAACAAAGTATGGATTGATTCTCTGTTGTTTGTGCTAATTTTGGCCTAAAATCAACATCAAGAAAACACACGTGTTCCATCAGCTCACGCCACAGCATCTCTATGTGGAATTATCAGTTACAGTAAATGGAGAAGTCTGAATGCTGTGGATTCAGTTCACTTACCTTGGCAATATACGTTCCAGGGATGAATACATGATAATGAGGTTGACACAATCATTGGCAGAGCTAGCTCATTGTTTGGAAGGCTGAAGGAAAGTATGGGAGAGGAGAGGTATTAGATTGACTACCAAACTGAAGGTCTACAGAGCTGTTTGTGCTGACCTCATTGTTGTGTGTCGGGAAACCTGGACGGTATATCAACACTATGCCAAGAAACTGAATGGCTTCTTTTTAAATTGTCTTAGGAAGATTCTGAAGATCACCTGGCAGGATGAGATACCAGACACTGAGGTCCTTTCTTGAATTAAACTGGTAAGCACTCCAACTCTACTGCAGAGAGCACAACCCTGTTGGACTGATCACAATGTCTGAATATCAAGAATACACTTGCCAAAAAAGTATTTTATGGAGAACTCACACAGGATAAGGGTTCACAGAATGCTCAGAAAAAGTGATAGATAGAAGGACTTTCAAGATTTCTTTTAAGAACTCTAGAGTTGATTGTATGACATGGGAGACAATGGCATGTCTGCCCATGGTATGCCCTCATCAGAGAAGGTGCTGTTGTGCACTATGAGCAAAGCAGAATTGAATTAGTTCAGAATGTAAGATGTGCAAAGTTTGAGAGTCCACCCCAAATGTTCATAAGAATTACTTGTGATCAACCTGTAGCAGAGCATTCTGATCAGCAATAATCAGACATACTAACCTGACTCTAATATAGAAATGTCATTGTGTTCATCTTTGAGAACAAAAGACAACCAATAACTAACTACAATTTATAATGCATATATTGTATCTAGTGTATGTATATATCTTTTTATAAATACCCCATCCCCATATATTTTATATATGTGTGTGTCTGTATATACATATGAACATATAATCATATATTTTACATCTTTAATACTCATGGAGACTTACCTTCCTCTGAAAGACAATGTGCCCTTGACCCTCCTTTTAAACAGGGCTTCTTAAACTTTTTTCACTCTTGACCCCCTTTTTTACCAGAGAAATTTTTGCGTGATTCTGGGTATTTAAAATAAATATGCAAATCAAACATTTACTGATAAATCATAATTTTGTGACTTCCATATTCAGTTATGAGAATCCATATGGAGTTGAGTGTGTCCTGCTTTGCAAGACCCTACATTTCTGATTAAAATTGAGCTGATTTGTACAGAACCTCACCAAGAGCCCTCATTTGGGCACCAAATGTAAAGTCTGGACTAGCTTTCTGGAGGGCCTCAGGATCAGCCCGAGTCCTTGGTCTTAGTGGAGGAGTGAAGGAGGCAGGAGAGCCACCATGAGGCTGGTCATACATAGATAGAAAGTCTATCTTCCGGTCCTTTTTATCTCTTATATATTATATTATTATCATTACAGCATACTGATTATGTGTGAATTTAGAGAACCATTACATCACCATACTAAGTATTTGAACTAGAGAATCATCATCTCATCAATTCCACTAAGTTAACACTTTGTTTCAAGTATACTTCTCCTGTGTTCCAGCCGGCTACAATTGAAACCCACAGTTTAAGAAGCTTCGCTTTACTGTCCTGGAAGTTAACTACTTCCAAAATTTCTCTCTGCTGTCATTCCTTGGTAACTTCTCTATCTGCAGCTCCATCAAGGCTAACTCTATCCAAATATATCACCCAATCCAGATTTGGGTGGCAATTATCTTATCAACACCAAGTCATTCTCCCTCCTTTTCCCCAAGTACAACAGTACTTGTTTTCACAGAATCCCCTTCCACCTCTAATCCTGCCCTTTTACTGGGGTATTTCAAAATGCACATCAATTTCCCTCAAATACTCTAGCTTCACAATTCTTCTATCTCAATTACCAAGATTTACAGTGGCACTCTTAATTCATAGTCAATCCCTTCAGCTAGCCATTAACCACACAATTTCCACTTCTATGAACAGAAATTCTTTCATTCACACAGAGCTACCTTATGCCTCACACCTTGGTTTTGTTCTCACCTCATTCCCTCTCAGTACTCTCTCACAAGCTATTATCCTTACTCTGGCTCCACTTTGTTCTCTTACCTAGGACCTGCACCAGCTCAGTACTGCACTTTCAGTTTTCTCTTTTTAAGCTTCCCATAGCACCACTCTTTTCCCACTCTCTCAATTATTGATAATTACCATTGTTTGCTGGGAGAAGAGCTTCCTCTTCCCCCATCATCATTCAGTGGAATCTACTCCAAAAATTAAAAGATCTCCATCGCCAAATCTGATACCATTTTCTTCTCCTTTGTCTTTCCTGATTTCTTGACAACACTTTTACCTCTCTTGGTTTTTTTAATTCTATTATCTCTTAGTTATTCTGTGTGACCTGCTCCTTTTTATTTACTTTAAATAAATCATCATTTATTTCATACTCACTAACTGTGGTTCATCAGTCAAAGCTCTGTCTTGGGCCCTATTGGTATTTTTTTTTTTTTTTTTTTTAACATATTTCCCTTCTTGGGTGACTTTATAGTTCAATGACTATTTTTGTGTATAGATATATAGATCTCACTCATCTATAAACAACAACAGTATTTATATAGCATTTTCTTATTTGATTCACATTAACAAGTGGCAAATGCATAGTGTATGAGATAGGATTTAAACTCAGGTTGTCCTAACTCCAAGCCTAGCAGTTCATCTTTAGCAACTTTGAAAGTCAATGCTTGTATGTTTAGCCATAGTCTCCCTTTTGACCTCCTATCCCACATTACCAACAGCCTACTGGGCATTTGGAGATGTAGGTATCTCCAACATCCAACAGAATTCATCACCTTTTTCCTCAAACCAGCCCCTCTTCTGAATTTCTCTATTTCTGTTGAAGGTGCTACCTACCATCTTTCCTGCCATTTAAGTTCACAATCTTGGAATCAGTTTTCTTCAACTCATTACTCTTCCTCATTCCACTTATTCATCATTTCTATCTCCATGACATCTTTTCATCTTTTTCCTTTTCTCTACTAATATGTCACTACTGTGGTTTAGTTCATCCTCATCTCTAGCCAGGATTGTTATAATGGCTTCCTCAATGCTGGCTGCCTTTTGTAATCTTATGTTCCACACAGCTGCCAAACTGATGTTCCTAAAGCACAGGTCTGCCTATGCCACTTTTCTGCTCCACAAGCATTATTGGATTTCCATTGCTTTTAGGAAAAAAGTGAACTTCTGAGTTCAGCATTTAAGGTCCTTCACAAACTGGCTTAACTGTCTTTTTCTAGCCTGAAAACTCATTCCTCTCCCTTTAGGCAGAATGGCTTACTTACTGTTCTCAGGGCCTTTGAGCTTCTTTCTCCTGACAGAGGAGGGAGTCTCTCCCTGTTTACTTTCACCCCTGGGAATTCTTTGTTCCAGGGACTCAGCTTCAGAGTTGCTTTCTTCTGTGTAATTATTTTGCATATATCCCACATGTACTTATCTTTGAATACCATTCCTCCTAGTAAATTACAAATTACTTGGAGACAGAGATTTTTCTCATTGTTGTATTTGCATGCTTAGCACTTATACAGTGTCTGGTTAAGTGCTTATTAAATGATTATGGCTTGACAGAGAGGAACTACCTGAGGCCAAAGAGAGCAGAGGAATTTCCTAGGAGCTGTAGAAAAGCAGCAGTTTAAGCTGTGGATGGAAAGCAGCTAAGAAGAAATGCAGGCTCCATAGGAACACTATATTACCTGTGATTTTATTGCTAAGGAGTGAACAAACCTTATCAATGCAGATCAGCAGCTGCTGCACACTGGAATAGTCTTCGAGTCTCCAGGGGATCTTTAAGAGGCTGGGTAATTGTCTAAGGTCACAGTGACTAAATGTGCAGAAATACAACTTGAGTTTTGGTTATCACCACTCCAAGACCAGCCCAACAACTTGCCCTGTCATGTTTTCTACTATCATTTTACTTCAGTGCTATACTTTATATTTTCTTTAAAGAGTTTTGACCTTTATCGAATCCTAAAATCACCCCTTGATTTAGGGATTAGCAAATAATGAACACTTCTATGGAATTTAAGATTTGAAGGTTGTCACAATCATTAGTGAAAAATCCAGGCGGATACAATAAAACTGATGACATTGTTTCTATGACCTTACAGATTTAGCCCAATACCAAACTGCCAAGGGGCTTCTTTATAGAGCAAGACAAAATCAGAACAAAATCCATCTCTCAAAGGATGATCTCCAGATCTGTACAGTGATAGGTGGTGTTAAGACTGGACTATAGTCTCAACTCTCACACCAAGTCTTCTAGATATCTTGAAATGGATATCTTGCAGTCATATCAAGCTCAGCATGTATAAAATATCCCCCTCCTTTTTTTCTTAAACTTCCCTATTAATATTTTAGGCACTACCATTTTTTCTTAGTCACTCAGGCTCAAAACCTTGGGACCTCCTCAGCTCCTCACTTACTCTGTGTCCAGTCGGTTGTCAAAAACTCTTTCATATGTGTCCCTTTATTTCTTCTCACAGAGTCACTCTTTGGATTCTCAGCACCTCATAAAATCAAAATTGCCATAGCCTTCCAATTGGTTGCTCAGCCTAAGTCTTTCTTTACTCTAATCCATGTCCTACACAGTTGCCAAAATGACCTTCCTAAAGTCTGACCTTGTTATTCTCCTCATCTGATATATTCTACTGGCTCTTCATTACTTCTAGGATCAAATATAAAGTCTTCTGTGTAACATTTAAAGTACTTCATAATCTAGTTCCTTACTATATTTCCACTCTTCTGAATTTTATTTCCCCTTACACCTAAGTACTGACTTCCTTTCTCTATCTCCTATCTCTGAATCTTTGCATTTGCTGTTGTTCCCCTTGCTCAGTTCTTTAGAATCTCTTGCTTCCAATGAGTCAGCTCAAGCATCATCTTTTGCAGGAAGTTCACATTCTGCTATTGCCTTCTCCTCTATGGCTATATATTTTTTAATGTAGCTAGTTATTTTCATGTTGCTTCTTCCACAGAATGTGAGTTTCTTGAGGGTGATGATTGTTTTGCCTTTCTTTGTATCAAACAATTAGCATAATGCCTGGCATAAACTATAACCCTAAATAATTGCTTTTTGACTGACTACAAAATATCTATAATATCAAGTGAAACAATGAAGAAAGTAGGACTAAACTGCTCTCTCCAAAGTGACTAACAATCTCTTTATTGCCAAATCTTATGGTCAATCCTCATTCTCTTTGACCTCTCGGTTGATTGACTTCAATACTCTCTCTTTTCCTTGATATTCTCTCTTCTCTCTAGGTTTGCATGAGATCCTTCTTACCTGTTTCTCTGCTTACCCATCTGACTGATCCTTCTCAGTTTCCTATATTGAATTTTTATCCATAACATTCTCACTAATTATGGGTGTTGCACAGGATTCTGTTCTTTCTCTATTTCATTTAGTGAACCCATCATCGCCTATGGATTTATTTATCATATCTGTTGATTCTCAAATCTACTTATCCAGCCCTAATTTACCTCTATTATGACCTTTAATTTTGCATCTTTAACTTTCTTTTGGACATCTTAACTGGACAACTCAAACGCAACATCTACAAAACAGAACTCTTTGTTTTTCCCTCCAGGGGTCCTCAAATTTTTTAAATAGGGGGCCAGTTCACTGTCCCTCAGACTGTTGGAGGGCCGGACTATAGTAAAAACAAAAACTTTGTTTTGTGGGCCTTTAAATAAAGAAACTTCATAGCCCTGGGTGAGGGGGATAAACGTCCTCAGCTGCCGCATCTGGCACGCAGGCCATAGTTTGAGGACCCCTGCCTTCTAAACCATTGCCCTTTCCTAATTTTTCTACTATTGTTTAGGATACCATCATCCTTCCAGTCATCCAGCTCACAATGTAGGTATCAACCTCAGCACCTTACTCTCTCACCTCTCATATCAATTTATTTAAAAAGCCTGTTTGCAATATTGTGCCTTCCTAACACCTTCCCTTTTGCTCTTCTGACATTGACCCTACATCAGCATAATTTCAATAGTCTTCTGGTTGGTCTTCTGCCTCAAATCTCTCTCAGTCCATCCTCCATTCTTCTGCCAAAGTTATCTTCCAAAAGTGCAAGTCTGTCTAAATCACTTCTTTAGCCACTTCCAGTGGCTCCCTATCATCTCCAAGATCAAATAAATAAAAAATTCTCTCTGGAGTTCTCAGTCCTTCATAACCTTCTCCTTTATTCCCCAGTTCCATTCTTATTATATCTTACACCTCCCCCATACCCTTTGATCCTAGTATTTCCTGATGTTGGGCATTTTAGTGGGTATCCTCCCATGTCTGGGATTCTCTCCCTTTTCATCTCTGCCACCTGGTTTCCTTCAAATTTCAGCTAAAATCATATTTTCTACAGTCTTTTCCAATATCTCTCACTTCTAGGACCTCCCTTTTATTGAGCTGCAATTTATCCTGTATTTAGCTTATTTGGACATAGTTGTTTGCATATTGTATTTTCCCCATTAGTCTGTGAGCTCCTTGAAAGCAGTGGACTGTCTTTTGCCTATGTATCCCTAGTAGTTAGCACAGTAGTAAGTGCTTAACATATGTTTGTGGCCTGCCAACAGACCTTAAATTATATAAAGCACTAACAATAAAAAACTATTTGGTACTGGCTAAAAAAAGTAGAAAAATACATCAGGAGAAGATTAGATAAGAAAGAGTCAGAAACAAACCACAAATGAACTCAAAAATCTGATGTTTAATAAATCCAAATTATCTGGAGGATTTCTATTTAACATGAATTAATAAGAAAACTGGAAGAAACTTTAAAAAATTTGTTTTAGGCTAATATATTATTTCGTATTTCACAATAAATTAAAAATGGGTCTCTATGACCTGTGGACATAAAGACCACAGCATAAAAAGAATAGAGGACCACCATATTGGAAACTTTTCACAGTATAGATTAATGTGTGAAGTCTAATGAGGTATAGAGACAACCATAAAAAGATAAAATAGATCATTTTAATTACAGAAAATTGAAAAGAATTTCTAAACAAACAATATGAATACAACTGGAATAAAAGTGATTGATTGGGGGAAAAGCTTTATATTAAATATCCCTGACAAAGATCTGATACCCAAGACATAGAGTCATCTTTAAAAGTCTTGTTGTACAACAAGATTATACAGTGCTCAATTCTGATGGATGTGGTTCTCTTCAACAATGAGATGATTCAGACCAGTTCCAATGATCTTGTGATGAAGAAAGCCATCTACACCCAGAGAGAGGACTGTGGGAACTGTGTGTGGTTCACAACATAGTATTTTCACTCTTTTTATTGTTTGCTTGCATTTGACTTCCTTTCTCAATTTTTTTTCTTGCTTGATTTGATTTTTCTTGTGCAGCAATACAATTGTATAAATATATATGCATATGCTGGATTTGACATATTTCTACCATGTTTAACATATATTGGACTACTTGCCATCTAGGGGAGGGAGGAGAAAATTGGAACACAAGGTTTTTCAAGGGTTAATGTTGAATGAATGCACGTTATTCCATGCATATGTTTTGAAATATAAAAACCTTTTAATAAAAAAAACTAAAAATAAACAAAAAGTCTTGTAGCTTAGCTTAAAACTGCACTAAGATTTTTGGGACTCCCTGTATATGCAACTAAAATATTCAAAATAAAAATATTTCCAATAGATAAATGATCAAAAGATACTACCAAATTGTTCTAAAAAGAATTGTAAACCATTAATAGCTCGTTCCCATATAAAATAATGTTTCAAGTCACTAAAAAGAGAAATGCAAATTGAAACAACTGAGATTTTATCTCACATTCAGCAAATTAGAAAAGATAGGAAAAGTCAATGTAGAAAGGGTTGTGGAAAGATGGCACACTATAATGCACTGGAGCATATAATAGGTTTAGCCACTCTGAAAAGCAATTTTGAAATATGCAAAGAAAGTTATAAAAATGTTATTTGATTATTTATATACATAAGCATATATATATATATATGTATGTATAAAACTTATGCATCAGGCACTGTGCTAAGTGCTCTACAATTATATTTCATCTGATCCTCACAACCACCACAGGAAGTAGTTGTTATTATCCCTATTTGGCAGAAGAAGAAACTGAGGCAAATAGGGTTAAGTGACTTGCCAAAGGTCACATAGCTAATAAGTATCAGAGACTGGATTTGAATTCAAGTATGGATCATCCCAGCATTCTATTCACTTCCCCTTTTAACCCTGCCAGCTCTGCCTCCTCCTCCAATTCCTTTACACATTGACCAGAGAGATCAATGACAAAAAGAAAGGTTCCTTCTATACCAAAATATTTGTAATATTTTTTGGAGTGGCAATAAAGGAAACAGCCATCTGTTGACTGGAGAAGAGCTTAACAAACTGTGATTTTGAAATGTAATGGAATATTATGAAAAATGATAAATGAATACAAAGAATCACAGAAAGAAAGACTAGTGAATTGATACAAAGTAAGCCAAAACAGAAAAAATAATACACATAATGATTATTACAATACAAATGGAAACAAAACAACTGAAACAAAACACTGGGAAATTATAATGACCAAATGCAGCTCCAAGAAAGAGATGTGGGAAAACACCTCAGCCTTTCTTTTCAAAGATATGGGGCTCTGGGCCTGGAATACTACACATAATATCAGTCTTCTCAATATCGTAGCTTTGCTGAACTGTTTTTCCCCTTATTTAAAATTTTTTTGCTTTCTGAACACAGGGGGGAGGGATTTGTTAAGAAAAGTAGGTGAAACAAAAATGAAATCTATGTCAATAAAATTTAAAAAACATCAATATTAGATTGTTTTCTTCAAGACACATTTGTGATGTAAATAATACATTGTTATTGCTGTTCTGTGGATAAGGAAAATGAAGCTCAGAGACAAATGACTTGCCAAAAAAAGTTAAGTAGTTAGGGATACAGTCAGGTTTCTTGACTCCAAATCCTGTGCTCTTTTCACTCTAACATCAAATAACTAACTTAATATTATCTCTTTATTCCAGATTCAAATTTTCACTGAAATTCTGTACCACTGTCTCATCCTAGCCTGCAGGTGAGTCATGCTGGGTTCTCAGAGCCTCTATTAAGTGAACACAAACTCTAACAGGTCCTACCAAGCTGGAAAGCTTTTCCCTGTTGGATGACTATCATATAGATGGCCTACCTAAGATCAGAAATGCTGGACATCTGGTAATTAAAAAAAAAATTTTTTTAGACATGCCAACTTATTAATCTTTATGAAAGATACAAGAGAAAACTGAGGTTTAGAAAAATTAAATCATATTGCTTCTGGTCATTCTTAATTTTAGTGCTTTCTACTTAACAAGGACAGGGACTGGACCAATGATTTCACCATATAGGTAATTCTTGGAAGAGAAAACTCCCTCTCTCTATGTAGGGTCAGCATCTTCTCAACTAATTGTCTTATTGCCTAGCAGATTCATTTAAGTGACTTGCTGAGTGTCCCATATCCTGTAAGTGTCACAGGTAAACCCTGAACTCAGTTCATTTAGGCTCCAAGGCCAATTTTCTACCCACACACTACACTGCTATCTCTTTCTACTGCTATCTCTTTCTAGAGCTCTATTAACAGTTTTTTGGGACTAGGACCAGAAAACTTATTCTTTCCCTCTGGAAAATAAGCAAAAAGATGATAAATTGGTATAAGACATATGACTTCCCGATAAAAATATACTAAAAGGTAATGGAAAATCATGTTTTTCAGAAGACTAGACCAGGATGACTCACTGACATAGAATGTGCCTGAAGCCCTGTTTCTCTGTAAGTCAGGAGGTTACCTTTGCTGATTTCTGTGTCTGCCCATGCCTTCAATCCAGGTCGAAGTTGCTTGCAAGTTAGATTCAACTACCAGAAGCTGAGTAGTTCAATGCTGATAAGTGGCTGGATACTGTCATTGGAGGAAAGAATGATGAAAAAGGTGAAAAAATGTGATCTTCTAAACATTCTACAGGTCTGCTCCCACCTAGTTAAACTTAGGAGGAAACATATGCCATTCTCAGCTTTCTAAGACCCAAACCATGTCATATAGTTGATGAATCTGAGCTAGAAGGGACGTTAGAGACCCATCCATAGGAGGCTTCACCAAAGTCACACATAATAAATGAGGTGAGATTTAAACCCAAGTCTTGTGGCTCCAGTTGTAGTTCTCTTTGCTCTGGATTTTGCCAGATCCCTGCTAAAAGGGGGGGCTCCCTTCTCTTTAGGAGTTGGCCATTTCCTATTGATCTTTGGGAATTGAAAGAGAACCCAGTGCACAATGAGTTCCTAGGATATCACGTTCGAGATCATATCTGGCCTTTTGATGCCTTGCACTCTGCTTTCTCCTTTTTGATCCTGCTATCTTTCATGTCTTAGAACTGCTACAGAGAGGCTTGCTGGAATGTTTTCCAGTTGGAGCTGATTCTTACTATTATGGACCAAGGTAGGATGACTGTCCAGATAAGAAAGGCTCTAGGCTTCATCCAATTCCATGCAACAATCATCATTTCAGTAAATTTCCTCATCTGTAAATTTGGCCCTGTAATTTAGATAGTCCAATATATTCCTGGCTAAGCCTTAGGGGACTCCCAATTAAATACTAGTAAGCAGGCAGATGAATATATTTTAAAAATATGCATAGATAGATACCCATACATGTACACCATTCCCATAACAGAGGAGTAGCTAGGTGGCTCAGTGATAGAATACCGAGTCTGGAGTCAGGAAGAGTCATGCTCCTGAATTCAAATCCAACTTCAGACACTCACTAGCTGTATGATCCCGTTCAAGTCATTTAACCCTGTTTGCCTCAGTTTCCTTATCTGTAAAACGAGCTGGAGAAGTAAAGGTACACCCTTCCAGCATCTTTGCCAAGAAAACTTCAATTTGGGTCACAGAAGGGTGGGACACGACTGAACAACAAATTATAACTGTGTATATGATTACCTGCAGGAGTTAGGGGCCATGCAGTTCCTCCCCCTCCCCCCCTAAAGCCCGTAGAGATGGGGAGGCCTCTAGGGCCCCTTCCCCTGCGGCCCAGGGGGCACTACGCTCCCCCGAGGCCCTCTAGCCCGCCGGGCCAGCCAGTCCTTATCCTCCTGGGGCGGGTCTCTAAGTCAGAAAAACATCTCTGCGCCTGGGGTCCGGAGACGCCCACCTATTATTCTCGCACCTGGGTTCCCCCACCCGCCATGTTTGCTCCTCCTTCAGCTCGTCCCACCCTCCTGTCACTCAACCGCTCCTTTCCCCGCCCCCAATAACCGTCGCTGCCTTTGGTTTCCATAGGGAAGCGTGGGGGTGAGGCAAGGATAGCGCTGATTCCCTTTTCTGATAGGCTGCCTCCCCCCCCCCCCCCCCCCCCCCCCCCCAGTCTCACTACCCCCCAGCGGCCGCCGGTTCCACGAGCTCATTGGTCCTCAGTGTGGCGCGTGGAGGTAGCCCGCTAAGGTCCAGCTGAGCCTCTTGCCGCGGGTCTAGGTCAAAGGTGGGAGAGCTTCCCTCCTTCCGTCCCCTATCCCCGCTCCGCGCCGTCTCTTCCTGCTTGGCGTTGATTGGTCGGCCGGGCGCGCGCACGAGGCGGGAGGGGGAGGGGCAGGGGGCTGGTGGGCGGGCATCGTTGGTCGCCGAGGCCGGGGAGTGAGGCTCTCAGTAGTAGTGATTGTCGCGAGCTGGGAAGTGGCTGTGGCCCGCGAGTTAAGAGGGAGCCATGAAGCACTATGAGGTAAGGAGAAACAGACCCCTATAGCTGCGGGGAGGAGGGGGAGGAAAGTAAGGAGACGGGGAGGGACGTCACCGACATAGGGGGAACTCTACTTTGCATCGAGGAAAAGACCCCTGCCATTAAAAAAAATTAACTACTCAGCGCAAACCTTAAATAGCCCCGTGACCCCCAGCCCCAAACAGCCCCATGCTCTGTGGCTGCGAGAAACACGCAGGCGCAGTTAGCGCATGAAGTGCCTCCGGCCCCTGTTCGGTCTCAGTGCGCATGTTGGGGAAGGGTGGGGGGCGGTATTTATGACCTGGAAATGGAGCCTGGCGACCGGAGGGAGGGGAAGGGTCCCAGCTCTGGCTGTGTGCATGGAGCAGGTTTTAATTCTCCGAGCTGGAAGGGTCTCTTTGTAAAGAAGGAGAAATTAAGGCCCAGAAAAGGCAAAATGACTTGCCACAGATGATACTGCTAGTGAGGGACGGGTCTAGGGCTTGGGTCGAGGTGTCCTGAACCCACTTTCCCCAGTACCTTTGCAGCTCTGGCTCGTCATGGATTGATCGATCCTATTCCTCGTTAGGAAGAGTTCCCGGTCTCCTGATCCTGGTGGAGGATGGGAGGGAGGAGAATTTGCCCCAAGCCTGCTGCTCCTTTCGGGAAGGGGCTTCTTTCTCACCTTTCACCTGTTTGACCTTTGTACACCTTTTTTTTTTATCCCGCCTCGTGAGCTGTGCAACTTGGTGTGGTAGCAAGCCTTGGTAGCAGCATCTCCAGACTTGTCCCGGATGATCAGTACAGTTGATAAGGCTTCTTGGTGATCTTAAAATTTCACCATCTCAGTCAGGCCAATCTGCCCATTTCACAATTGGTAAAGATGAGTGGGAAGTAGTTTGTAATTTAGCTTACAATGTGGGTTCCGTCAGGCTGAAGTTACTGCAAGGGATGCCATCAGAACTTTCCCAGTTCATAGGAGCATGACGGGCTCTTCATGTAATCTCATTCCTTTGTTTTGTAGGAAACTGAGGCCCGAGTTAACACGGGTAGTAAACAGATCCCAAACCTCCAGGTTTCTTTTAACTCCACATCCTACCTCTTCCTTACTCAGTCTGGGACTTTTGTGTCATCATCATGTCAGTCTAATGGATTGTAGAATCATTGGTATTTGGAAGAGACGGTGGAGGTCATCCAACTTAACCCTTTTCATCGGGGCTTGGGAGAGATTACGTTAACAAAACTGAGTCTGAGTCTTTCCGACTACAAGTCCAGTGTTGTATCCACTCTGTGTTTTATGCCTTTATTTTTTGGGAGATTGCTGTCTTTTTCCCTTTTAAAAAGGGTTTTGTGAGAATTCTTCCTATAGGACCAATTTTTTATTTGTTGGTAAAATTAAAGGCAGCTAAGTGGGTGAAGTAAGTAGAGCTCCCAAGAGGCAGGAAGACCTGAGTGCTAATCCAGTCTTAGACACTAATTAGGCAGTATGGCCCTAGGTAAGTGACTTCTTCTCTTTCCATAAGTTTCCTCATCTGTAAAATGAGCTGGAGAAGGAAATGGCAAACCACTCCAGCATCTCTGCCAAGAAAACCCTAAATGAGGTCTCAAAGAGTTGGACATCACTGAAACAAATGAACAAATTAAGGGTGTTGTATCAGATCTCAAAGTTCACTTTTTAACTTTATGCTTGCTGTGACTTTCTAAAATAATCTCCTTTTCCTTTTCCTTGCCCTTGTTGTAACATTTGTAAAAAAGTAAAGTTTGATTTGATAATGTAGGATTTATATGTGCCCAAGTTAATTAGGCTGCTTTTGGGTTTTGTTGTATTTAATACCATTGAAATTAAAATAGTTCCCCTCACACAGGTTATATTACACAGAAGACATTGCACTCACCTGCAAATAACTCCAATTTTGTATTCTAACAATAAAAGATCTCTTGGTTCCTTTTAAGAAAGAGGTTGCTTTGTATCCATTGTTCACAATGACTGAACTTTGACAGGACCTGGGGGGAAAATATCATTATTTGTTAGTAATTCATTAACATCTGTGAATGTGTTCTTCCCTGCAGAGAAGGGATAGCATTCTTAAAGTTCTATAGTTTATAGAGGAGCATATGAGTCACCAGTACCTCAAGTTGGCAACTACAGAATCAAAATGTCAGAGCTAGGCTTTCCCAGACAGATTTGGCTGTGGAACAATTTGGGGTCAGCTCTTGATAGAACTTGTAAATCCAAAGGATTATAGGACAGAGAATATGCAGCATTTAAAGCAGCTCAGAGCTGTTAAAAGTTGGAAAGAATCATAGAAGTCTCCCCATGTCTTACAGTTGAAGACATTTTAGGCCCAAGATGTTAAGTAACTTCTAAGGTGTCACAGCAAGTAAGAAGCTGAGTTGGGTCTTCTAATCCTCATTTTGTCTACCATGCCTTTATTACTGGGATAACGCAGAGATTGAGGAAATTTTAGAGCAAAGTAGGGGAAAATAAGCCTATTTTCAAACAGAAAAAATTGCTTCAAAATTTTTTTTTACTCAATTTAATATTTCTAATGCTTAGCAGAGCAGGAACTTAATAAATGATTATTGAAGGAATTAGTATTTCTATGAAAACTCATTATGGAGTAAATATGCCATGAGGTGACTGGAGACTGCTGTGAGAGAGAATCTTTTGAAGGGACTAGGGGTGATTATCTTGGAGAAGAGAAGACTTATCAAGTTGCTGCTTTCTTTAAATTTTGAAGGGTTATTGTATGGAAGAATGGTTGGCAGAACTAGCAGAGACTGGAAGACCTTTCTGTGAAGTAAATTTCTGTGAAGTAAATTTCTGAAAGAGTTTGAACAATAATATGGATCATCTTTGGCAGTAGTGGTGCCTGATCACAGTTTGGAAAGTGACAATTCAAGTCAGCTTCTTCATTTCATATTTATAGTGGTTCAAGTAAGAACTAGTATGGATATCTATTGTATGTAATGTATTGATTGTAATTCATCATGCAGACTATTATTTGGGCCAATGAAGAGTCATTGATTGTTCAGTGGCAGAAACCAAATGTTAGAAAGCCAGCCTTGTGTGAGTGCTTTATTTGGAGTCAGGAAATCCTGTATTCATGTTGCAGTTTTTTCAGTAGCTATATGATCCTATATCCTATTTATAAAAAAGGGGACTAATTACCTGAATTACCTAACTCATGGTTGTTTTGGAGAAAAATGCTTTATAAACTTTGAAATACTATGTAAATGTTTGGTGTTTCTCCCTTCTCTCTCATCTCCTTTTGATTATTATTGCATGATAAATGTGGACTAGATTGGGATGTGCTTTGATCTTGTGTATCTTCTTGAGAGTGAACTCCTTGGAAGCTAGAACTGGATTTAGAGTCACCTTAGGATAAAAATATAGAGTGAAATTGTTAGTTTCTCACACTGAAAGTAATTGCCTTTTAAAAATTGCTCTCCCCTCTACAAATGGGGAATAAAACTTAGGATTAATTGGAGAAACAGCTTGCTACATCTTGTCTTTGAGCCCATGATCATCTCTAAACAATTTTGGGAAGCTCAGTCCCTCTGTTTTCTTTAGACCAAACTATGATTGTCATTCCTTGCTACAATTCACTTGCAGTAGACAGCTGGGTGGTGAACTGGTGAGAGAGTCAGGCTTGGAGTCAGTTCAAATGTAGTCTCAGACACTTGTTAACTCTGTTAAGCCCTGGGTAAATCATTTAATTCTATTTGCCACAATTCTTCATCTGTAAAATGAGTGGAGAAGGAAATGGCAAACCACTATTTTTGCTAAGAAAACCCCAAAAGAATTAACAAAAAATTGTACATGTCTGAAACAACTGAACACATAGGCCCTTTTTAACTAAAGTTGAAAAGATATGATATTTTGGTTTCATATCTGTCACTTTCCAATCTTTACTAAACCATAACTGGTTTCTATAATAATCTTTCAAAGTTCTTTCTGGAAGGAAGTGGAGATTGAACCAAATCTTACTCGTGAGTCCCTTTTTATTTTCCTTTTAAAACAAAATGACAATTTTATAGTTTTTCATTTTTACATAAATTGTGAGGGGAAAAAAAACACACTTCTCTCCCTCTAGTGAAATCTCCCTGCCACATGTAAAACTATCTGATCTACTGATCTGCCTGATGGTATTTAGTGATCTGTTTTAGGACTTGACTTCTCTTCCATTAAGGGGACGTCTTTCTTTCTGTCTTGAGGATTATTAGTGTTAAAACTAGAGATTCGACCCCTCATCTTCCTTATTGTCAGCATTTAGAGTTCCACGGTTAGAAGCTAGAAGGAGGTAATTTAACCCAGGAGGAAACTGAGCCTCAAGTGACCAGCCCAACTCATACAGAACTAGCCTCTTTAGGGCTTTTTGGCAGATAGTAGATGGTAGAGAATGATATTGTTGGATCAGGAAGAAGCAATGAAGGTTGGCTGCTTTGTGAAGAGGTTATAGAACAAGTCTCTTCATCTCTTTGGGCCGCAGGGTCCTCTCAAGGAAGAAGTTGATGTCCACAAACTCTTAAAACCCTTCCATTTCTAAAAATCTCCCTCTTCTATGAACAATGTGTGTGGTGTCAGAGGTCCCTTAGGGGTGGGAAGGTAGTATGTTCTGATCTAAGGACAGCCCTAGGTTGAGAAGGATGTGTCCTGCTGCTTGCAAGTGGCTCAAGGGAGCCAGTGCAAGTGAAGGTACTGTTCAGAGCAGACATTGCAGGACATTTGCACCTGTCACTGACTCTGTAAGGAGATATATGCTGGGATATTAATATTGCAATCTCCAGACTTGCTGCACCAGCAAGCTCAATAGTCCTTCTTGGTAAATAACATTTTCAACTATTAAAACATTAGACAGAGGTAGAAGAAGGTATTTGATACATGAATATGGTTTGTTTTCAGGAATGGGGATTTCAACTCTGGCAGGTTGTCACAGCCTACAGAATCCCAATACTTTTAGCACAGAAATTGATTACTTTGTCAGATCATTGTCATAGAATGCTAAAACTGAAAAGGACTTTAGAGGTTATAAAGTCCAGTTCTCCTCTGACTTTGTGTCAGAGGATCTTGATTCATGTCACAACTTTTTCACTTACTAGCTTTATGAGCATTGGAAAGTCAGGAAAACATACTTTCCTAGAATGTCTAGATTGTTGTGGCCACTTCTTGGTGCCACATTTTAGAGATGACACTGGTAAACTGAAGTTTGTACAGAGGAGAGTGACTGAAATGGTGAGAGAATTGGAATTATGCCTTGTAGTGTGGATTGAAGGAACTAGATGCTGTTTGGTCTGTAAAGGAGAAGATTTACAGAAGACAATTGCTGTCTTTTAAGTATTTAATAAGATTGTCCTGTGGACTTGTTCTCTGCTTGGCCTCAGAAGGCAGCTCTGAAATTCAACTTCTTACTTGTTGAAAGGTATATTTCCCCTCAAAATAAAGGTGTCCTAACAATTAGAGCTGTCTAGTTGTACAATATTTGTTGGTGATTTTGTAGAGGGCATTTCCTACTTAAGTCTAGACTGGATATTTTTCACTTTGTAATTCTGTGAATTTCTGTATATTATAGTAATCTCATCTGTAAAATGGGGGTAATACTACCTTAGATTGTTATGAGAATGAAGTGAGGTAATATATGTGAAAGTACTTTTCAAAGAATTTGTTGAGATGCCATGGGTGGTTGCTCATTATTAATTGGAGCTTTACATTTAATTTTACTTGATTAAACCTTGATTTTGAATAATCCAGTTTTTCCTTGCCTTTATTACTTTAAAAAGTATTTTTTGGGGGGAACAAAGTATTTTAAATATCTGAAATTTTTTTCTTCACAGCAAAATATTTACATGACTTCAGATACTATGAGAAAGATATATATATATGCACCTCCATACACACACACACACACACACACACACCCATTATGAACAAACAGCACAATCATTTTAAATTATAAATCAGTACACCTTTCTGTACATCTCATGCTACTGGCAGTGAGATTGCACATGCAGAATCAAGAACAGGACATAGACTTATATCAAAACTATCCCCTGAACCTTGGTTTTCCCTTCCTTCTTTATAGTGCCATGAAGTACCTGGCTACAAGCTGTGAAGGTTTATTCAGGCCTTCATAGCCAGGTTAGCTAGAGTGTTTCAAGAACAAAAGCTTGTCCATGGAAGCAACCTGGAAGCACCTGTTCTGTGAAGTTCTCTACTGCTGAATTTGGGGAAAGTAGATTCTGAACTGACTTTGTCAGCCCAGAGACCTGAAAAACTGAGGGAGTGGGATAGCTCACCAAGACAGAAAACTGTACGTGGAGGCTTTTCAACACTCCATCAAGTATAAGGGAAGAGCATAGCATCCAGTTGGGGCCAGGTCTAACCACCCAAAAGTCACTTGAAGACAGAGACATAGTTTAGTGAACCATGCATTTAGTGAACCCAGCATGGGAGGAGATCCTATGAAATCCAGCTCCTAAGGAAACTATAATCAGAAGGTAGGAAGCAAGAAGTAAATTATTATTTTTTTTTAAAAAGAGCAAAAGATACTGAAAGTATACATTTCAAGGAAGAAAAAACCAAAGAATTTGAACAAAAACATAAAAGAAAAAACAACAACAGAAGGAAATATAGTCTCCAGATCTATTAAGTTCACTTGCTTTTATTATTTTAAGGCAATGGAAATTTGGCACATGTATAATTTGAGTATGAATCTTCTACTTTTCCCTCAGTTATTTCAGTTGTATAATTGTCTACCTTGGAAGTTTCTCAGATTTAAGACTTGGTTTCTGTACTGGCTATTGTTGGGGCTCAGTCCCCTTAGTTTTGCCAACTACTTCATGACTTGAAAGGACTTTTAGATCTAAATCTATCTAAGGACATATAGATAATTTTATGTGGTCTTTGTATTGCAAACTTTGACTGATGCAACTTCCTTTGACTAAAGGGAAAGAGGCATTGGGTCAATTGGGTTGTCAGTTTTTTGGAAAGCCACCTTAGGGTCTCCTAGGCATCCTTTTCTCCTCTCCTCTTTTTAGGCATTTGTGGATTTCAAGTAATTTATCCTTGTTGCTGAGCATGTTTTTCTTAAGTGTTTACAGCTGTTTGGAAAGTTTATTTTGCTAAAGAGAAAACAAAGATGGCATGGTGAGGGAGTGATCACTGAAATTGGAATTAAGAATACCTAGGTACAAATCTTGACTCTGACATTTCATTTACCATGTACTTATTAAATACCTTACCATTATGTCAATTATTATATTAGGCATTGGGAATGCACAGACAACAGCGTCCCTATCCTTCCCTCTTTTGGAGGAAGACAACATGCTCCAGAACATTGTTACATTACATACATTAAGTACAAAATATATACACAATGAGGAGGACATACCCTTCAGGCATGAGGTATGGGGATAGGAGATGAAATGATAGGGATAATCAAGAGCAAGCAGGCTAGTTTGGCTGGGATGCACTGTAGGTGAAGGAGGAAAGTAATGTATATTAAGTCCAGAAAAGTATGCCAAAGGCAGTTTGTGAAATTTTAAAAGTCAAACAAAGGAGTTTAAAAGCAGCTGTAGGAGCTTCTTGAGCAGGATAGTGATATGGTCAGGCAGCTATATGTGAATGATTTAGAAGGTATTGCAATAGTCTGGGTGTGAGCTGATGAGGCTGTGAATAGAGAGAAAGGGGATGGAAGGAAAGCAAAGAATAGAAGATCTTGCCAAGATGGTGAATCTAGGTGACTAGAAAGATGGGGGTGCTCTCAACAGACATAGGAAAGTTAGGAAGAAAAGAAGAATGCTTTGTTTTTCCCCAACAAATGATGAGTTACTTTGGGCATGTTAAGCTTGAGATACCAAATCACCCCTACTACTACCTTCACCTACTACTCCTCCCTTTTAAACTTCTGGAGAAAGGCCAGGATTCAGAGCTCAAGAACCACAGAAATTGCAGTGCCTCCCACAGTAGGGAGCAGGGACTTGCCAACTGTGCATCCACAGATCTATCCACTAAGCAGCTATCATCATTGGACAAGTAAGCTCAAGAACCTTGGGAACAACAGTAGTCTTCTTCAGACCACTAATGTTACCAGCTCAGCCCCCAAAACCATCATCTAAGGAAACAGTTCTTGTGGAATTGAATTCTGTCAACTGCCATAGCTACTAAACAAAAGAAAATTCTAACTACAAAAGCCCTTGACACTTTGAAATGAATCTGTATCAGAAATTGATACTCATCAATGGAAATGATTTTAAAATGATGCCTTACCAGCTGTTTTGTTACTTCAAACTGTAGACTACTGGACTTTTCCATTTAATTTTCAGCTAAAATCTAAATATATTGTCTCTCCCTGTTATAATGTGAACCTAGAGCAGGAACTGCTTTGTTTTTCTATTTGGATAGCACATTGTAAATGCTCAGTAAATATTTTTTCATTCATGCATTAATTTGAGAAGCCAATAGAATATCCTTTTGGAGATGTCCAATAGATGTGGATGTGGAAGTTGAGCTCAGAAAAAATAGTAGGATTGTGTATAAAGATATGGGAATTAATCTACATGAGGTGATGGCTGAATCTGTGGAAACTAATGAGAGGAGAAAGCAAGTGGGTGCAAGTTTCTCAGGGTATGCCTAGATATGAGGGGGTGGGACAAAGATAATCTAGCAAAGGAGATTAAAGAGTGGCCAGATTTAGAGAAGAAAAACCAGCAGAGTGTTTAGGAGGAGAAGGAGGAGATAGCCAGCACTAGCAAATAGGGCAGACTGGACAAGAAGGATAAAGACTGAAAAACCATTGAATTTGTTAATTAATAGATGATTGGTGACCTCAGAAAGTGCCGTTTCAGTTGAGTAGTCAGGTCAGAAGCCAAATTGCTAAGAATTGGGAAGTGGATTTGAGGTGAGGAGGTGGAATAACAGTTATAGACACTTTGTGAGTGGTTGGCTGTGAAAGGGATAGGATGATTCTGTTCCTTAATGGTGATGTGACCTTGGGCAAGTCATTTCACCTTCCAGATAGAGTTTCTTTTGAAAAATGAAGATAATCTCCTAGTGTTATTAGAAAAGTTCTTTGTGAGCTTGAAAGTTCTACTATTATATTACTACATTAATAATAGTGCTGGCTAATGGATGTCGTCCTGTATATTTTTTGATGGACCATTTCTAGCTCTTTTGATCTTGGGTCATTTGAACAGTTGTCACTATAATATTAAACTTGTGCCAGGTATTGACTTTTTAAAACAATTTTAACTTGGCACCAAGTGGAAGATGAGAGGAGGAAAACTAAAGCCAACTTCAGTTGTATACTTTGATAAATTAGTCTATTTGATAAACCAGTCTATTTGATAAATTTGGTAGGGTTAGAACATGTGCTTTACTACAATGAGGGATCTCAGAAGGGGACTTAAGTGGAAGAAGTGGCTAAAAATTGTACTTAATTGACAAATCTTAGGTGGAAGAGAACCTTCCTAAAAATCAGGGATCTCTGCAGAAAAAAATGGTTGGGTCTTTTTGCTCTAGACTAATTGAAATTTTGCTAGAATTTCCATGGATCAGTGATCCAGACTGGAGTTGTTCTGCGTTAATAAGTAATATGAGTTTGTGTTTGAATTCATTAACCTAAATTTTGTGATTTGGGGTCAAATACAAGAATAGAGCTGTCCAGGGCTTGGGAATTGGAGTGTTTGATGTAGGTGGCTAGAGGCTTTCCAAACCCTTACCTCTAGCCATAGTAACACTCTGTTACTAGTACAGCACCTTTATATGTATAAATCTGTTGTAACTGCACTTCAGGGGATGATGGAGAAATCAAGTCTTTCAGGAAAAGCCATTGAAGTTCAGAACAGTGTTCGTAAGTAGGCAGATGTTCTCATTTCTTTGGTGTCCCTGGCAGGTTCCAGAGCAGAGAGAAAATATTAGTGACAATGGGAAGGGGAACAACTTGAGGGCTAACCTCTATTCTAACTCCTTTAGAAAATTGAGCCTTCCCAAAGCTGTTAACACAAAGGAAACTTCATCTATAGTTGGATAGCTCTGAGGCTGAAAGATGCTTGTTTTTGTCTTTTTTAATAAGGGGTTGGTTTTTATTTGAATTGGAGAGCCCTTTGCTATTCCTCTAGACCAAACGCCGCTGAACCCTGGCAGAAATACTTAAAGAATCATAGAGTGGATCATAAGATTAGCTGGGAGGGACTTTTGAGGTTATCTGATCTAGGAGACAAGCCTAGGGAGGGCCCACTTGCCCAGTGCCATACAGAGGAAGGAGGTGTAGCCGACCTCCTGACTCCATAGCCATCCTCTTCTGTTGTACAGGGCTGCACTCACTTGATTGGGATTGAGTACAGGACTACCCCTAGGTTTTGAAACTGAAACCGATGACTATTGAAAGAAACAGAGAAGATAGGAGGTGGGGTAAGTTTGTGGGAAAATATAATTAATTCTGGGGGCAGCTAGGTGGCACAGTGGAGTGGATAGAGCACCATCTGTGAAGTCAGGAGGACCTGAGTTCAAATATGATCTCAGACACTTAGCACTTCCTGGCTGTGTGACCCTAAGCAAGTCACTTAACCCCAATTGCCTCAGCAAAAAAAAGATAATTCTGTTTTGAATATGTTGGGTTTGAAATGACTATTTAATGTCCAGTTGTAACATCCAGTAGATAGAGAGATAAAACTGCATGAAACTTGAAAAAGGGAGAGAAGAGAGGAAAAAGATAAAAAGGGAGGGAAACAGAGATACTGGTTATGTGGATTTTCAGCTCAGAGGTGATGGATTAGTAAAGTCGCAAATTTAGAGCAGTAGAAAAAGTTTGGGATGGAGCTCTGGGTTACACTCATCATAGAGGGGGGGAGACTTGAATAAAGATCTTCCAAAGGAGTTGTGAAGATTAATTTGTTAGGAAGAGAATGAGCAAAAAGTAACATTACTGAGAATGTGATGTACAGTGTGATATTTAAACTGAACAGTATTCCAGAAGAGGTTTGACCAGGGCAGGAATTATAGCCTCTCTTGTATATCATAGAATTAGATTGTTTTAGAGATCATTGGTTCAACTTCTTCACTTCGCTGAAGCTTAACAAGAAAGTGTATCACCTCAGCTCAGAGAGAGGTAGGTAGCCAGCAAGGAGCAGAAGGGGAATTCAGATGGAGGATTCTTTAAGGAGGAGGCAGTTTGGTGCTATGAAATTAAAACTTTGTGAAAGACTAGAGTTTCTGGGTAAATTAAAATCAATTTTATTGACTACATCTAGAAAGCAATCAACATAACAATAACCTAAGAGACTGATCCTGTGGAACCTTTAGGTATTTATGGTTTTTTGATAATACACCTGAGAGTGAAAATCAACTCTGATTGGTTAACAGGTAATTAGTAGAGAATGAATATCATAATAAAAGGTGGGCCATTTTATAAAGGTGGGAACACTATCATTTGGATCACAACTTTTGGCTAGAAACTTTATCAGTTTCCATATCACCTGACAAAAGAGAGAATTCACATTTTCCCAGACTTTATCAGAAGAAATAAAGTGAGTAGGAATTTACCCATTCATCTAAACTGAGAATTTCTTTTACTGTTTTTTACTATCTTAGATTTTAGCTATCTTTCCTGAGTAAGTCTTTCAGAATTGGCTGCTTGATATATGAATGGAAAAGTAGAAAATGATAATTTTTTCTTTTTCTTTCTTTCTTCCCTTTTTTTTTTTTTTTTAGGTACTACAAATTTATTTCCTATAAATTCAGATTGATCACCACAAGAGCTTGGAACTACTTCTACTCCACTCAAATTGCAATGCTATTTATTTTTAATTATTTTTTCAATAATTAGTTATTAATCCAAGAGAGAAACTATCATTTCTCAGTGTAATGGAACATGTGTTGGATTAGAGTCAATAAATCTGGTTTTGTCCTGACTCTGCTGTATTGAATAAATGTATGACCTTGGGTTAGTTACTCTAGTTTACTGTTAGTCAGTCTAGTCTAGTTTGTTGTTTCCATTATGTCCTACTTTTTGTGACCTCATTTAGGGTTTTCTTGGCAAAGATCAATATCTTCTCCAGCTTGACAGATGAGGAAACTGAGGCAGGTAGGGTGTGATGACTGCATTTAGAACCCAGAGTATATTAAAATCAGCCGGAGTCAGAATAAGGGAAAATCCTTGATCTTTATTCTTTGCAGAGGTGAAGGGGAATGGTGATACGAAGTGAGAGCAATCTCAACACAAACCCGGCCAGCAATACCCTTGCCTCTCTCACTCCCACCCATCAAATCGTCTGCAATCTCCTATACAACACACCCAACTTGCACAGAGAGTGGGCGGGGCCATTCTTTCTCCAAGCATATATTAATATTGTCCAATTGCTAATCAGCCTCAAGTGCTTGGGACCTCAGTGCAAGGAGTGCTTCAAGAGTTTCAGCCCATTACAGCAGGGTTAATAACTTGCCCAGGATCACCCAGCTAGTAAGTGTCTGAGGCCAGATTTGATTTTGGGAAAAGACTTTCTGACTTTGGGCCTAGCACTTATCCATTGTACTCCCTAGCCACCCTGTCTCCAAATACTGTGAATTCATATTTTTAATAGCACTTGAAGGTTTACAAAGTTCTTTTCACATTAAAGTCTGTGAGTTAGATAATGTCAATATTATTGTCCCCATTTTAGTGATGAGAAAAGTGGAACCCAGAGTTAAATTGCCTTACTCTTGACTATACTTAGTTAATATTTTGATTTGGGAGCGTCTTGACTTTCTAAAAGCTGTTTTTAATTCACTATATACACCTAAGCAGGAATCCTTTCTATGACTTAACTAATGTCTTTTCCTCGATGGGGCACCTACTTCTTCAAGTTTTATTTAGGTCCAGCTGTTGGATTCTTTCCCTTTATTTTTTAACTGGTGGTACATTTATTTCTAAATATTTGCCCCCTGAAAATCATTTCTTGTAACAGAGATTAAAAATGAAAGGGAAAAAGCAAACAACTTGTTGGCATTGTCTGATTGTATACATATAGTATTGCTATGCAATGCCCCATAACTATACCTTCCAGTGAAGGGTGGGAGATGCAGTTTCTGGACTTTGGGTGCTAAACTTGGTTATTATAATGAACACATCAGTTGTTGGCTTTCATGTTCATAATCCAAGCTAATTAGGACACTATTTTTTTTTTTTTTTGGTGGGGGGGAAGGGCCTGAATTTTAGCTTTGCTCTTTCTTGCAATCTAGATGCTTCACCTTCACTGGAATAGTTTTCCTGCAGCTGGAAAGATAACTGGATGTGGCCGTTCCCTGGCAGGCAGCTGGGCCCTCTGTTGGTCTCACTGGGTCAATCACAGTTTCTTTTGTTTTGTGAAGTTTTCCTCTGCCCTTAGGTGAGATTTCACCTTGTCTTTTGTGAATCAGAGCTTCCATTTTGGGGGGAATTCCTGGAGGAAAAGTATATTATAGAGTATTATATAGTGAACTAAGCAGCAAAATTTTCCTAACTTCATGAATTGAGGCAGTCTGATTTCCTTTACTTCCTTTGTTTAGAGTTTGACCAGGAAAAAACCTGCAAGGGTTAAGACCTTCTTTAAAAAAAAAAAAAAATAAGTTTCAGCTCACCATTTGCAATATAGCTTATTTGCCGAGAATTTTGTTTAGGTACTCAGCTGGTAACCAGTTGAGGATTAAACGTGTTGTGTAGATTCAGAAGCTAGAATTCTATTTGTTTGAGCAGGGGTGACTATCCAATGAGAGTTGGGGATGTAGAGGTTATGTCAGTGCAGGATTATAGAAAGAATATTGGCTTTAGAGTCAGGATACCTGGGTTCTGATCCTGCCAGATCCTTGGCAAATAAGCCTCTTTGTAAACTACCTATTATTTAAATGTATGAGAATAACAACTTATAAATTTAAAGAGTTATATTAGAAATAATTGTATTTATTTTTTTAAACAGTAAATATTCTTTTAAGCAGTATATAATGTAGGATAAAAGAATGACTTTGGAATCAGTGTTTTCAAGATTTGCTTCTTACACTAGTGTACATAGATCATAGGCATGTCGCTTGACTTCTCAACTCTCCTAGACTAAATTATATGTTACTGATCTGCATTGGTGGAGGGAATTTTCATGATGGAGTTGACTGTTAATGATGAAATCACAGTAAGGCCAAAAATCCCCCAAAGGGTTATATATCAATGTGACTTTCTCCCCCTCCCCTAATAAGTACATAAATTATGTCAACATGTGTGGAAGGCAGTATTCCACATACAAAGAATTCTCTATTTCTGTTGGGCATTTACTACTTTGTTAGTCCTACCTTGACTACCTATTCTATTCAAAGAGTACCCTCAGCATAATAACTAGACCAAAATGTCATTTTTAATTTTGAGATTCAAAACTTGCTGTTGTCACATGGAGGTTTCAATCCCTTCTGCTTGCCCAGATTTTAGAGTTTAGGGAAAGATGTGAGATCTTTTTTATAGATCTGAAAAAAGGAAAACAGAGCCAGCAGTTGTCAGAATGATTTCTTACAACAGATCTTTTACTTTGCTAATAGCTTGTTTCTAAGACTCACAGAATTTTGGACTTGAGAGGGTCCTTTGTGACTATCTAATCCAACACATACCTATAAATCTGGATTTCCTTAATGCTCTAGATCAGGGGTCCTCAAACTACGGCCCGCGGCCAGATGCGGCAGCTGAGGATGTTTATCCCCCTCATCCAGGGCTATGAAGTTTTTTTTATTTAAAGGCCCACAAAACCAAGTTTTTGTTTTTACTATAGTCTGGCCTTCCAACAGTCTGAGGGACGGTGAACTGGCCCCCTATTTAAAAACTTTGAGGACCCTTGCTCTAGATTCTGTAGTCTCCAAGGTGGTGCCTTAATATTGTGTATATGGATGCATTACAGGAAGATCAAAAGGTCCTAGAAGGAACAACAAGAACAAGTCTGATCCTCATTCTTTGTTAACAGTTCTTGAAAAACCCAAAGACACCTAATGTCTAATCCCTGTCCTCCAAGTCTCTCTACTCAACATTCTCCAGCTTAAGCATCCCCCTTTCTTCAACCAATCTTTGTATGACAGAATCTCCATTGCTTTTGAGCAACCTGGTAGTCCTCCTCTTGAACTGTTCAATTTTACCAGTGTCTTTCCTAAAACATTAACTACCATAATTGAAAGGAGAACTGACCAGTTCATCACAATTATCACCTCCCTCATTCAGGATACCAAATGAATGCCAAAAGAAAAAAAAAAAAAAGGACCCCTCCTTTTAGCACATAAACTGATTAACTAGGACAAGTTCTAAAGAAATCCTAAAACCTCCTTTCCTTTGGTCTCATTAACCCTGTTATTCTGTTAGAAAGGCTTTCAGCAATTCCAGTGGTCTTATGATGGAGAGAGCCATCTGCACTCAGAAGATTTTGTGGGGACTAAATGTGGATTACAGCATAGTATTTTCATATCTTAGTTATAGCTGTTTGTTTGTTTTTTTCTTTTTTTTCCCTTTTTGATCTGATTTTTCTTGTGCAACATAATTGTGGAAATATGTATAGAAGAACTGCACATCATGCACATGCCTGTACCTGCATACACACGTAATCTTATCTTTTCTTTGGAGGTGCCAACAAAACCTGCTGGAGATCTCGTTGGCTTTTACTTTTGTCTCCATTTCCTTAAAGGGACTGTCGAAGCTGGTCCACACCTGTGGGTGGCAGCAGAGGGAAGGACAGTCAGCTCTCTGGTGTGACACGGATCACCTTTGGCCTTCAGAGAGGACTCCTTGCTAACTTGGGGCCGGTGGTGGGTTTGGGGAGCTGTCATCACCCTCCCATCAGCTGCTGTGGGCTTTATCCCTCTCCCTGGCCCGGTCTATTTTTCCTTGTATTGTGTCACTCCAGAGTCTAAGGGAGAAGGTCCTGGGGAGGATTGTGTGAACATCTTGCCAAGGATCACAGGGTAATTTGAGTTGGGCATTCATCCCTGCCAGGACCTTCTTGGAGTGCTACAGCTGTTAGCAAGATGGGCCACACCTCTACCCTGCTTCTTTTCCTCTCCCACCCCCTGCCCTCCGAACTCTTTGGGGGATTGGGCTAGGCAGTCTGAAGCACAGTTCTAAGATCCAGGTGTCTTCAGTCATGGCTAGAAGCTACTGTTGTTAATGAAACATCACATGGTGGTGATAGAGATGTGAATTTTTGACCTTATTAAGCTATTGGGCACAGAAAGCTCTCATAGAGATGAATTTTCTCTTGGGGTTCTTACAGAAGATCAGCTGCTAACAGTCCCATGAATTTAAATGCTGCCTGGAGTTCTGTGCTAGCACGAGTTCGCTTTGGCTAGACACTGGAATGTTAGGCCTTTCAAGTGAGAATTCCTTCCAGGCTACTGGAACTGTCATCAAGTAGACACCCCTTACCCACGGGCCAGGACTGCTTCAGGACTGTCCTTGTCTCTTCTGCCTTCATCTTATCCAACAAAGGGCTAGTGGATATACTCTTATCAGCATCCAAGAGGAGAAGAGATTGTCTATGTTCTCTGCCTGCTTTGCTTATATGGGGTCCCCCCCATCAAAAACTCTCCTTCTGGTTATTTTCCCGTCTAATAGTTCTCAACAGAACTCATTGGTGGCCTTAGTTTGATGCCATTTTGGACATTTAGTTTCCTGTCCTCAGGTATCTCCTAGGGAGCTAAAAAATGAGATTATACTAGAGTTGGTAAGATCTTTAGGACCCAGTGCCCTTGGAGTAGAAGGTGCTGTATTTGTAATAGACTAACACCAGTCTTCTGGTTCTTGGGGCTCCTTCTGCTACAGTCTGCTTTCTGCTTTTTCACTTTGGATGCTTAGCTAATTGAGGGAGACAGAGATGTATGCATTTTACTCTGGGTTGATCCAATCTCACTGGGACCAATCCCTGGGCAGAGTTAGAGGGACTTTTTACCCTGTAACTGGCATACTGAGGTCTTCAAGGTAGCAGAACTATCCTATAGATATTCTCACATTTTTTGGGGACATAATGGGTCCCTTCTAGATTTTCTTTATTGCTACTTTTCCTTTTCTGAAAGGTCATTCCATGAAACACACTGTTCTGTTAGGCAGTTCCTGGACTATAGTGGGACTGGCTGGTTGGGATTGTAGCAGTGTTTTATACTTTTCTTGCTAAAGGGACTTTGGGTGTACCTTTTCACACTTTATCTCTTAGTCATGAGCCTATCCCTCTTTCCCCAGGGAGAAAGCATTTACTTTGTCTGAAGGTTTGGCCATGGAAAATGAGGGATCCTCAGAAGTACTCTTCCCTGCTTACTGTCCCAAAGATAACAGTCCTATTTTCCCCAGCTTTGGGTGGGGAGAGAACAGAATGGAGATGCCTTTAGGAAGCTTGTAGCAGCTAAGTCAGTGGTGCTGGCTTCAGCCTTGAGCAGAGGTGTCATAGGGACTTAGAATCATAGAGCTTTTTATAAGTAGAAGAGCGGCTACTTGCTAGTTGTGTGATTTTGGAAGAGGCCCTTCTCTCTGATCCTCAGTTTTCCCATCTGCCAAATGAATAGACTCTTGGACTGTAAAATGAGGGGATTAGATGAGCTGATCTCTAAGAGCTTTTCTAATTCTAAATCTTACAACCTAGTTCAATCCCTTCACTTTAGAGATTAAACAAAGGCCCAGAGATTGTATTTTGTCTGAAGTCTTTATCAATTAATCGAAAAAATATTTATTATGAAGAATGAATAGCTGAGTTATATGAGTAATAAGTAGCTGAGCCAGGATTTGAACCCAGGATTTCTGACTCCAAATTCAGTATTTTCCACCATGCCATGATTCTTTCCTTACCTCATGTTGTCATTAAGTTCTGCTGCTCTCAGGGTTCCTGCCGTCCTTTTTGGTGAGCTGGGGCTTCCTACAGGGCTGCTCCCTCCCTGCTGGATGGTAAGACACTATGAGTGAGCTAGCAAGCTGTTTCCTGTGTGCTGGGCTCCTCCTTACAAGCTTGGGTTTTGGCTGTCCTGCGATTTCCCACCTGGCGCCAGGGTATCATGCCAGGCAGGGGTTGAATTTCACCCTAGCAGCTGGCTGGGCACAAGGTCTGATTGTATTTTAAGCCATTGAGTATCTCAGCAGGAACTCAGAGCCCTCCGTTTTTTGGGGAGAGGTTGTTGTGTCCTGTGGGCACAGCTCCCCCAGGAGCCCAAGAACTATTAATATATTTCGTAGTCAAGGCTGGACTTTTTGCTGAAGGGGCAGCACATAGGCTGAACAAGCTGTGTGAAGAAACCTTGAATACCTGAGCAGGGCTTTTCCTATGAGAATAGGTGCACAATAGACCCTCCCTTAAGATTTAGAGTGGCAATAATATCAGGGTATCACATATATTGTGATGATAAAGGTGGAAATGGGAAGAGGAGGGGAAAACAGAATCCTGAATCATTTGGCTAAAGAATGTAATTTTTCAGAAAAAGCACTGGCTTTGATATCCTTGTACTTGGGTTTAAATCTTGATTTTGCTGCTTATTTACCTGTGTGAACCTATCCTTAGTTTCTCCATTTGTAAAATGAGGGAGTTAAACTAAATGATCTCTAAGATCTTTTCTAGCTCTTAGCTCTTAAGTTGTGCTAGATAGCTGGCTCCTGAGGAAGTGGAAGAAGAATTCAAAGGGCAGAATCAAGAACAGTGCATTAAAATTACAAAGAGGCATTTAAAGTTAACATAAAGAAATTTTTTTACCTTTTAGATGTCTCAATATGGAAAGGGCTACCATAGGTGGTAGCATGCTTTTTATCCCTAGAGATCTTCAAGTAGATGCTGAAGTCATTTATTGGGGATTTTTGTGGAAGAAATCCTTATTCCAATATTAGTTGGACTAAGCTATCCTTGGAGTTCCTTTCTAATTCTAAGAATCTCTGATTCTACAAGTGTGATATTTTTTTCTAACCCTTCCAGAAATGGTACTCACTGTGCTATTGTGGTCTAATAGGGCCTTGTTGAGGCTCTCTTTTCTGTTGGTTTTCTCAAATTCAGATTTTTTCAGCTAGACCCTCAGCATGGGAACAAGTTGTATATGAGTTTAAATGACTTTGTTTTGACTTTCCTTTTCTCCCTTGTGTCTCAAAGTAGTTTCTTTGGGCCAGAGTGCACTTTGATTAAAGGGAAAAAAAAAAAAAGGGCAATCAGCAACTACTTCTTGGATGAAAAAATATATAAGCATAGAATATGCCACATAATTGAGATATTGAGACATTATACATGTGAAAGCTAGCCATGCTTGACCAAAGTTAATAATGATCTCCAGTTGCCAAATCCAAGGCCTTTGCTCAATCTTCATTCTTCTTGATCTTTTATTCCTTTATACTCTTCTGTTATGGGCCAGAACTTGAAATAAGGTGCTAAGTCAGTGGAATCGATAGAGACAATGGTTGTTTAGCATGGTGCTTAACAGTTCTCTAGTTCAGTATATGTACTTAGTACTTATTATAGTTTTACAACATTTACACCTTTGATAAGAGAGGATATAAGCTCGAACAAACTCAACCAGAATCAGAACTAGGAAGACCAGAGAAGTGGTGGCAGTCCTCCTGCCTCCCCCACAGAAACCAAGACACATTCAAGAGAACCTCAAGAAGCTGGCAGAAGCAGAGAAGACAAAGGACTGGCGGCAGGAGCTTAAGCTCTCAGAACCAAGGAGAGAGATAGGTCTCTAAGAAAGCTAACCAGGCTTCAGGAAAGGAGATAAGACTTGGAAAAAGAGAAAATTTTAGACCTTAATCCCTGGCTGTTCTGGTGATTACTGAACTGAAACGAAGGCTGCTCCCAGAGACCCCAAGAAAATCTCAACAGAGAATATTATATTTTAGAGAGAATATTACACTCTTCTCTCTAGGTTTTTGGGATACCACTTAATCCTGAGTCTCTATTCTTCTTCTTTCTCCTTTGCTGGATCCCCTTCCAGTTTACATCCTCTTATTGTAGGTGGCTCTCAGGATTCTGTCTTGGGCTTTCCTTTTCTCCCTCTGTATTACTTTATCATCATCAGCTCCCATGGATTTAATTTACATTTCTATGCTGATGTTTCTCAAATCCACATTTCTTGCCCTGATCTAATCTCTTTGCTGACCTCTAATCTCACATCTCCAGCTGCTTCAATTTGAATGTCCTGTAGTCATTTTAAACTCAATATATTTAAAACTGAACTCATTTCCCACCTTTCCTTATTGCTCTAGAGGGCAACATCATCATTTCAGTCCCTCAAATTGAGTAGTCACCTTGGATTCCTCATTATCACTGTCTCTCTACTGCTCCCCCTCAAAAGGCATGTTTCCATGCCTTTGCTCACAAAGTCTTTCAAAAATTTAGAAGTCTTTCAAGATAAAGCACAAGTTTGACCTCTTCAGGGAGACCCAATCTCAGTCCATAGTGATCTGTCTTTCTTAGGAGTTCCTCTTGTCTCATCCTTTCAATGGCACAGTGAATAGAGCACTAGTCCTGGAATCAGGAGACCTAAGTTCAAATGTAATTTCACATACTTATCACTTACTAGCTCTGTAAACTCTGGCAAGTCATTTAACCCTAATTGCCTCTCCGAAAACAAAAAACAAGGCGTTTCTGTAGCCTAACTCCTGTTTTGCTTATTAAGAACTTGTCACACGATGAATCAATAATCATTTATATATTCAATAACTAATTTGTTGCCAAGGCCTGTTGATTTCAACTTTACAACATCTCTAGAACACACCCTCTTCTCTCCTGACACTGCCATCACTTTGGTGTAGACCTTCATGAACTCAGGTCCGGATTATTGCAGTAACCTACTGCTGGGTCTGCCTATCTCAAGTGTCTCCCTTTTCCAGTCCATCCTCCATTCATCCACTAAAAATGATTTTTCTTAAAGCACAGGTAACAACCATATTACACTAACCTTTCTCCTCTCTCCCCCAATGCAATAGGCTAGTGGCTTCCTGTAGCCTTCAATATCAAATGCAGAATGCTATTTGGAATTCAAAGCCCTTCATAACCTAACCCCCTCTTAATAGTCCAGTCTTCTTAAATCTTAACTCCCCAACATGTAGTCCTTAATCTTGCTTGCTGACTTTCATGAACAAGACATTCCATCTCTCAGCTTCAGGCATTAACTGTCCCCCAAAGCTTTCCTTTTTCCTCTTACTATTGACCTTCCTGGCTTCCTTTAATTCTCAGCTAAAAATCTCACTTTCTGCAGGAAGCCTTTTTCTTCCCTTATTAATGCCAATGCCTTCCTCCCATTAATTATTTCCTATTTATTCTATATATAGCTTGCCTTATATATATTTGTTTGCTTATCATCTCTCCTATTAGTTTATAAGTTCCTTGGGGCAGAGGATTGTCTTTTGCCTCGTGTATTCCCATAGTTAAAGACAGTCCCTTAATATTTATCAATTGATTATGTGACAGGTTCTTAGAGAGCAGAACAGTAGCTAGGGCTAAAGGAATTCATAAAAGAGACAAATTACTGTGGACTGAGATGGAGTCTCCCTGGAAGAAGTCAGATTTGTGCTTTTATCTTTTTTAATTTCAATAATGTTTTATTTTTCCAATTAAATGTAAAATTAGTTCTCAATATTCATTTTTGTTAAGATTGTATTGTCTTCCTTTACCTCCCCCTTTCCAAGACAGCAAACAATCTAATATAGGTTATACCTATAAAACCTATTGGAGACTATTTCTGTATTAGTCATGTGAAAGAAAAATCAGAATAAAAGAGAAAAAAAACATGAGAAAAAAAGCAAACAACAAGAAAATGTTTTTTGAACTTCATTCAGGCACCATAGTTCTCTCTGGATGTGAAAGGAATTTTCTATTCCAAGTCTTTTGGAATTGTCTTGGATCATTTTATTACTGAGAAAAGCTAAGTCTTATAGTTGATCATCATACAGTGTTGCTATTACTGTGTACAATGTTCTCTTGGTTCTGCTCACTTCATCAAGCATCAGTTTCTTAAATCAGTCTGCTCATCATTTCTTACAGAACAATACCATTACAGTCATATACTATATCTTATTCTGCCATTCCTCAGTTGATGGGCATCCACTCAATTTCCAATTTTTTGCCTCCACAAAATAAACATTATTTGTGCTTTATCTTGAAAGACTTCTAGGATTTTGAAAGAAGATGGAAGAGAAAGATTGATCTGAACAAAAGCATGGAGGTGTGAAAATGCAAGTTTTTTGAGGGCAGTCAGGGAAGAGACTGGTGGCTGGAGTGGAAAGAAAGAATGAAGAACAGTGTAATAGGAGACAAGTGGAGTTTGGATTCCCAGAACTTGAGGATATCATTTTTCAGGAGATTCCTACTCAAATATGACTTGGGTTCTAAGTTCCTTTTTTAGACCCTGAGATTGGATATAGGTAGGAGGGCTTAAGTGCCTGGATAAGAAGTTGGTCCTTTTCCCACAGATCTTGGTGAGCTCTTGATATTTTTTGTTGAAAGCAGTCTTTCTAGTTATAAGTTCACAATTATGTAGTGTTTATAAATTAACAAAAGGGCTAACTTTACCTACAGGGAACCTGTGAAGTTCGGTAGAGCAAATGATTGATGTAATTGCCATTTTTCCCAATGAGAAAACAGCCTCAAAGAAGTTAAAAGACTTGATCACAGCCTCATAACTGGTAAATGTCAGAGATGGTATTTAAACTCAAGTCCGTTCTGACTTAAAAGTCCAGGATACTTTTTGCTTCACTCATATTGCTTTTGACTATAGACTTTTTTAGGTTTTTTTTTTTTTTTTTAAGGAAGCATATTGATTTTTGAGTTAATTTGCTTAGACTTGATCTATATATGACATTTCCTAATTTTTCCTTTATGTATCTCTGACCCGAGATTGTAGGAATTTGTCACCTTCTTGGGAGCATAAATGCTCAAGGAAAATAATCCAAAGTGTCTGGAGCTGAAGGGGAAATGGATGCTGGCGACTCAAAGATTCTCAGAATAGCTGGGATTTCTCAGCAGCTGGTAGAGCTCTGGCTCATGCTTTAGCTTCCCACCCCTGTGTAGCCCTGAAATTTGATTGAGTCCTGATCCCATAAGTAGCCATGAGAAAAAGAAACTGGGGTGTCAAGGTTGGCAAAGAGTCTGGGGGGTTGAGAGCAGGCAATGGGTCAAGTTCCAAATGTGTTCTAGAGATCATAAGGTCATAGATTTATACAGATCTTGTCTGACTCTTCATTTTAGAGATGAAGAAACTGAGAAGTTAAGCATTTTGTTTAGGATAATATAGCTAGGAAGTGTGGGGGGGTGAGAGGGGGAAGGAGTGTCTTACCCAGGTGTTGTGTTTGTGCATTTGACTATTCTCCAATTTAGTTGGGATGTGGTAGCTACCATTTGGCAAGGCAAGAATAGTGCTTTTTAAAGTACCTGACATCTCTGTGTGTCCTCATACAAAAGGGACTGGACACAATAGGACCTGCTTTGGCAACTCAAAAAAGAGTAGGCTAATGGCACATTTGGGATTCTTTGGTATCTTTTTCCTACCTGTCCCTTCCTTAAGTCCAAAGGCTCCTTGCTCTGGTGCCCGTGGGAGACATAGGAACCATCCTGCCATGGGTCCTTTTTTGGGGTTCCCTCAAAAAGAGGGCCTTGGAGTTTATCAGGACTTCATTTTATATTTAGCTGAAAACAGTAATGGTCTATGTCTAAGCATGATCAGATTACATCTGGGAGGAGAGTTGGCAGTGCTGGGATCAGGGACCAGCTCTCTTCCCAGCACCGTGGCAGAATTTGATCGGACTCTAGGGCTTGGGTCATACAGGCATTTCTGCGCAGGGAAAATTGGTTTGGGGGCTGATTTGAAAAGCTGATTGGTATCTGGGTTTAGCAGTTGGAGTCATACCTCAACCCCTTCCCCAATATTCTTGGAAGTGGATCTGCTTAAGAGCACTCCCCAGTGGCAGAGAGTGGAGAGGCTTGAAGCATGGATATGAACCTGGTGGCCCGAGAGGCCAGTCAGGGGATGGCCCCCAGCATAAACAGCCTCCCCCTACCTGTTCCACCAAAAGCCACTAAGAAACCCAAAAAAGCTGTTCTCTTCTTTGAGGTGGAGATTCTGGATGCCAAGACACGGGAGAAGCTGTGTTTCCTGGATAAGGTAAAGAGACTCCTTTTTCTTGAGTGACTTCTGGGACCCATTTGGTGGGTGTTTTGGGAATTCTGGCTCAGCCATGGCTGCAGCACATTCCTCAACACCTTTTCTTATTTTTCTCATACCCTCCTCCTCAACCCTCATTGCCCAATCTGTGTACTGACTAGTAAAGAGGCCTGTCTCCCAAGGCAGTGGGTGGGGCAGGGGGGAAGGGGAGAATTTTATAGAGAGTACAGTTTAAGTGGAACTATAAATGCATGTTCTCACTTTTGTCTTATTTCTGGAAATCATGCCATACTCTGAGGTGGAGAGAATGCAATTCACTTGAGGTATATGCATAGCCTTTGAGAGGTGGGGGTGAAGAAGGTGGGGTACAGACAAGCCACAGAATCATGGAATTTAAAGCTGGAGAATCTCATAGATCATCTAGTCCAATCCCTTCATTTTATAGATGAGTAGACAAGTGCTTTTCCCAAGACTGCTGGTATTTTGTAGCAGAGCCAGAATTTCCACCCTGTTCCTTTGACCCAAATTCCCATCATCTTTCCCCTATGCCATGTTTGCCTCTCCAAACTGACTTTTCTGTCTTCTTCTACTGTGGGCTTTTTGCACATTGTGTGGGTACTTAATATCTGTTGCCTGCAGTACCCATCAATGTCACTAGAGAATATTTAGTAAGCTTGGCCATTCCGAGAGATGGGTGAATGGGTGACCAGCTAATAGGTTTTCTGCCTCCCATTTCCTATCTGGAAAATGGACAGGTACAAACCCCTAGTGATGATGCATGTGATGGTGTATGAACTGTCCCTGAAGTTCTTTTGAACTCTTGGAAAGAGGATGAGCCCCAAAATACAGGTATTCAATTCCATCTTGTCCTTTAAACCTTGAGTGAGGGTTTGGTTTGATTGATACCTGTTACTTGTCAGGAGGAAGAGGAAATACTTTTAAGTATAGATTAAAAGCTCATATAGTGATCTGGATCTTCTCAAAGAAAACCCAGCTTCTTGAATCTTAACCTATTTTCTATTTTTCTGTCAGATCTAAGAAGGTACATGTCCTCTGAGGTGTTTAGCCCTCTCTATCAGCCTTCACCCAGAGCTTTCACACCTTTAAATCCCTTCTGACAGCTGTGACTTAGACAGATTTTCCCTGTTGGTTGAAGGGTTTAGGGCTTCTTTGCCAATGTAATATTCCTGTCCGTGGCAAGAGTGCCACCTGCAGGTGTTTGTTATCTGTTTCTCATATCTTTGAGGGTCTATGCCCTTGGAAGAGAAATTTTCTCTTTCTTACAGTATTGGATATAATAGTGAGTATACCTTTGCTTAAGGCAAGAAAGGTCTAATGGGAATCTCCCTTTACTTCCCCTTCTTCCCCACGCTTGCAGTTTGGGAAGAATAAGATTCTCTGTGCTTCCTCTTACCTTTGTGAGAGAAAGCTGAGTGGGCAAAACTTAAGATGGCTCTAGTGCCAGAGTAGCTGAGGCAGAACCTGGGATGGGGAACAGAAGTGTCCAAATTTTCTCTCAGAGCTACATACTCTGGGGTTCCCATCTATTCATGGTCTTTGCTGATCCTCAGTAGACCTGTTGCCATCTTATAAGCATTATTTCCTAAGTTTTGTTTTGAGGCTTATGATTTTTCCCATTTAGCTTTTGTTTCCTTGATGAGGGCAAGGCACTCTTATACTTTGCTATATAACTAGTAGCAAGACCCTGGGGATGGGTTGGGGTAGTAATGATAGTGACTTGAGCTGGCACCCTTCCTCCAGGAGACATTCCCTTTGCCTGGCTGTCTGCTTTGATCCATTCTTCTTGCGTAAAGAAGTCCCTTTATCTTACCCTTTCCCCACCTCCAACACCCCTAAGAAGAGGTGTGAGATCCTGGCTCCTGGGACTGCCCTCATGCCAGAGCTAACGCTTCCCCTGGTGCACTTCTTCCCAGGTGGAACCCAATGCCACCATTGCTGAGATCAAGAACCTCTTCACAAAATCACGTATGTATCTTGGCCCCAGAGGGGGGCACTGGGCCTCTCAGGAGTCTCACAGAATAACTGTCAGAGCTAGATGGGGCCTTCATGGTCTTCTAGTTCAGACTCCTCATTTTACAGATGAGGAAACCAAGACCCTCCAGAGACTGACTCCAGAGGAGTAGCAATGATGGGGAGGCACTGGGTTAAAACTTTGTGGTTTACTGCTTCTCTTTGGTCCTTGTTAAGATTCCCTTTGTTGGTAGTGATGGAGTAGATACCACTTATTTTGGGGGCATGCAGGCTAGGCTGGAATTGGGAACCAAGAACAGAAGTCAGAATACACCAGTGTCATGGAAAAGGAGCAAAGTAATGAAAGGAAAAAAAACAAAACTAAAGTCCTAGTCTTGCTATGAGAATGATTTTTGCTGTTGGTTGATGAGAATTCCCTCCTGTGTGATTTGTAATATTGCAGTGTTATTTTAAAGACATTTCTTGCTTTCATGATAGTCACTGTGTGCTAGAATAACATTCATTAAGTAAATACAGAAATGAATGTATTAATCCTCAAAATACTTGGTAGATTGATTTGAAATGCTCCAATTTTTAAGCAAAGATAAAACATTGATGAGTTGGAATTAGGACTTGTTCAAAAAAGAAATAATTTGCTTTTTTCCTGTTAGGGTATATTTTGCTGATAGGAGAGTATCTCTGGAGTTTAAGCAACAGAGGGCAGAGAGCTTGGCCACTTGGCTGGGGTGTGTGAGATGTTTAGGGTTGTTATAAGGTTTGGTGAGCCACCCTAAGGCTATGTTCCTTGAAGTGATAAAATTACCAGGACAGGGTCTTCTATCTTCTCTGCTTCTCTTTCCCTAGATCCCCAGTGGTATGCTGCCCGGCAGTCCCTGCGGCTGGATCCTAGTAAGTAACTGCTTTTATAGGGATCCCATCTTCTTCCCCTGACCATCCATCACAGTGCCTTTGAAGTAGAGGTATCATCAAATACTTGTGAGAACTCATACTTGTGGGTCCCCCTCTCACCTTCTTTATTGGTTTTCTTCTCCCCTTTTCTCATACAGAGGGGAAGTCCTTGAAGGATGAGGACATTCTGCAAAACCTGCCTGTGGGGACCACAGCCACACTTTATTTCCGGGATCTGGGAGCCCAAATCAGCTGGGTGACGGTGAGATTCATGCTCTTTCCTTTTGGAGGCCCTGCCTCAATATGTGGCCCTCTTCCCCTTCCTATCCTTTACTTATGTTCCTTACTGCCCAGGTATTCCTGACAGAGTATGCTGGCCCTCTCCTCATTTATCTACTCTTCTACTTCCGGGTACCCTTCATCTATGGTCACAAATATGACTTCACATCTAGCCGGCACACTGTGGTTCAGTGAGTATGGTTTTTGGGCAGGGGAATGGGCCAACTCAAGCCTGTGTTTCCAGCTCTGTCACCTCCCTCTTGTCCCTGGTTTCCTACCCCATCATTGGAGGGTCTGGATGAGGGCTTGCTGGAGCAGTGGGATAAAGAAACTCCTGCTCAAGAACAGGTCAGTCTGGATGGCGTCATTGGAGAGACCAAGTGGTGGAATGGGTTTGGAATTAGGCTTGGCTTCCAGGCCTGGCTCTCCTACTTACTGCCACTTTTGGGATGTTGGGCAAATCTTTCATCCTCTTGGGGCCTCAGAGCCTCTTCTATAAATTGTTGGGGTTGGACTTGAAATCTCTTAAGATTCAGTCTAGCTCTGATCCTTTGATTCTTGACTTCACAGATTCCAATTCAGTGATTTCCTTCTCTTATGATTAGCAGGGCCTGGGGGTGGAATGGGGTGTGGGATCCCATAGTTATGAGCTAATCCTCTTTTCTCTTTCTCCTCCTCTAGTCTTGCCTGTATTTGTCACTCATTCCACTACATCAAGCGCTTACTGGAGACACTGTTTGTTCATCGTTTCTCTCATGGAACAATGCCCCTGCGCAACATCTTTAAGGTTAGTCGTTGGTGGGTAGAGGGAAGGGAGCAAGCATTGAGACCATGCCTTGATTCTGTCCTACATGAGAAGACTATGTTTTCCCATGGCCAAGTAGGGATTTTGTTGGTGTTGAGGTATGGAACTTTGTTAGGGTCCTGCCATGTTGGAGACCATCCTGTCAGTTGGCTGTGGTCTTAGCAGTTTGGTGACTAGATGTTGCCCTGAAGCTCACAGAGGCTTCAGTGCTGCTGATCATATTCATTAAAAGCTGAAACTTTATTGTAGACCTTGTCAGAACTCCTTAGGGGAAACTTGCTCTTATCTCTCCTCAGACTCATGACAGTATTGCTTTGCTGGCTCTTTGGATCTTTTAGTTGGAGATAAGGCTATCAGTCAGCTTGCCTGCTTCCTTCTCTTTTCACTCTTGTACTCACTTCCCTAGAAGTAGGCCAGTTTGGGATTTATTAGAGGGGCTGCATTAATGCAAAATAAAGTAGTTGAATCAGGAGAAATATACTTTTAATCCTGGCTCTGATGTATTTGTTGTGGGAAGTCACAGTCTCTAGCTCTTTATCTATAAAATGTTAATAATACTGGAAGCTATCTACCTTACAGAGGTATTGTGAGTAAAGTGTACTTAAAAGTTGCGCCAATAGTGAACATTCTTTCTTTTCTTTTTTTTTTTTTTTGGTGGGGGGGAGAGAAAAGCAGGATGCTATACTTAATTTTACAAGCTTAAGATGGGGGAAGTTTGGGTGAGAACCTATGGAAATAAAGCAAGGAATTTTGAGGATTCTAAGCTCAATATGAGCCAACAATTTGTTGATTATTGTTGCTGTTGTTTTATCCATGTTTGATGACTTGTGACCCCATTTGTTTTTTTTTTTTTTTTTTTTAAATAGCAGATACTAGAATGGTTTGCTATTTCCTTCTCCAGTTAATTTGACAAGATGAGGAAACAGGCAAACTGGGTTAAAGGACTTGCCCTAGGGTCATACAGCTAGTAGTAAGTGTTTGAGGCCAGATTTAAATGAATGAAGATGAATCTTCCTTACTTCTTGTTCTATCTGCTATGCCACCTGGCTAATAACCCTGATGGGCTAGTATGGTTGCCAAAAGCCATTATAATCTTGGATTGCATTAACAGAAGCATAACTTTCAAAAATGAGGTGATAATCTCATTTATCTATTCACTGGTCACCCCTCATATACAATGTTATGCAACTAACATGTCTATGGGCCCGGAATATAATAATGAATTTCAAGGGATGGGGGCTAGTAAGAGTGAAGAGAAGACTTAGGCATAAGCTAAATATCTTCTAGTATTGGAAGGGTTTTCATGCAGAAGAATCAAACTGTTTCTGTTGAGCCTTACAGGGAAAATCAGAGTAATGAGGGGAAGCTTCAAAGGAGCCTCTTAGAACTTGGGTGTCAATGTCCTGAGAGTTTGAGAAGGGGCTACTTCTGAGGGTGCTGGAGGCATCTTTCTACAAGGTGGATGAGCACATTGTGCAGCGGAGTGGGGACAGGGATTCTTGGAAAGAGCCAAGTAGCTCTTGAGCTCTGTCTATTTGGACACTGGAGACAAGCATTAGTTCTGACACTTAATTGTGTCCTTTACTTCTTTACTTTACTATCCTTTACTTCTATAAAGCTTTATAGTTTTCTCACAATGATATGAGATAGTAGAATTATCATCCCTATTTTATAGATGAATCAAGATTTATAAAATTGAAGTTCCAAATGTTCTTACTCAGTTGTTTCTCTTCCTGTTTTTAGAATTGTACCTACTACTGGGGCTTTGCTGCCTGGATGGCCTATTATATCAACCACCCTCTCTACACTCCCCCAAGTGAGTGGCCCAGTTTCTGCTCTATCCCTGGGAACTCTTGGGAATCTGCTGGCCCTTTCAGCTGACATTCACCCTTTTTCTTCTATTGTTTCCTCCCTCTCAAGCATATGGTGGTCAGCAGGTGAAACTAGCACTTGGCATTTTTGTGGTAAGGGAGCTCTTGGGTATAGCAAGTGATATGGAGAGAGAGAGAGAGAGTGTGTGTGAGTGTGTGTGTGTGTCTGGTGGGGATGCAATGGGGGGTATATGGAATTCATTTGGAGGGGGTATTTTGGAGGCCAGAACCTTGTCTAATTATTGCCCTCTCCCAGCTCTGCCAGCTTGGTAACTTCTCCATTCACATTGCTCTGAGGAATCTGCGCCCAGCAGGTGAGTGCTGGTTGTCTGTGTACAGTAGGTGCTTGCTAAATGCACCAGGTTGTATTTGCTGGGGATGTGAATGACTTTGGACAAATCATATAACCTTTGTGAGCCCCTCTCCCACATCTGTAAAATAAATGGGGCTGGACTAAATGATCTCCAAGGGCCCTTCAGGTATTACATCTAGGGCTGATATTACGTTTGTACTCTTACAGGTTCCAAGACCCGGAAGATACCTTATCCAACCAAGAACCCCTTTACATGGCTTTTCCTGCTGGTGTCATGTCCCAATTACACATATGAGGTAAGATCCTCTCCCCTTCAATTTCTGTATGTGAAGATCGTGTATTTTTAAATCAGCAGGAGTCAGGAATTCAGGTTAGGGGAAAATCGTCAGTCTTTATTCTCAGTGAAGAAGGATCGGAGGTGGAAGAGAATCAGCGATAGCAATGTGTGCAGCTGAGTCAAGAAGCTAGCTAGATCAGCAGCCACACGACCAGCAGCTAGGAGTATTGAACCCAGGCCCAATCTCTCCCAGCTTCTCTTCCTGTCTCTCTCTCTGCCTCCACCCACCAAAATTGTCATTTCCTGTACAACACATCAGGACTTGCACAGAGAGTGGGCAGGGACCATTCTTTATCCAATCATGTATATTAATAGAGTATAGTCCAATTACTATTTAGCCTCATGTACTTGGGACCTCAGTGCATCAACTCAAACCTCAGCCCATTACATCTGTATTTGCTTTCTGTGGTTTGTTAGATTCAGGATTCTCTCTTCTGCCAGCCTTAGGTTTTCTCTCTGGAGTCCTGGGTCCCATAAGTCTCCAGTTACTTTAGAGAGTGGGTGGGTCTATAAGGATCATCATGTGTTGGGCATGGATACCAGGTCTTAACTGTATCCTTTTTTCTTTCCTAGGTGGGGTCCTGGATTGGGTTTGCCATCATGACCCAGTGCCTCCCAGGTGAGACTTGTTTCTTTTTTTTTATCCCTTGAATAAACTTAGGCTAGACCTGGGAAGCAAAGGAATTCTTTACTCCAGCAAGGTAGCAACCACTAGATTGAGGAGACAGGGGATTTGGGCTTTAAGAACTCTTACTGCCTTTGTGTTATTGGTGACATTTCCTCACTTGTGAAATGAAGGGGCTGGACCAGATAGGCAGAACCAAAAACTTCCCTGACTCTTAATAAATTTCAATATAGCCTATTTACTCTTGCCTCTCATTCTCTCCTCCACAGTGGCTCTCTTCTCCCTCGTGGGCTTCATCCAAATGACCATCTGGGCCAAAGGGAAGCATCGAAGCTACCTGAAAGAGTTCCGCGATTACCCCCCACTTCGCTCTCCCATCATCCCCTTCCTTCTCTAACCCACCTCCCTGGAGTGACCTCTTCCCTTTGTGATGATTATTGGGCAGCTTCTTGGCCCCTGCTTCTGTGTCCGGGGTGGGAGAGGGGCCCAGGACTCCCACCCTCTCTTCTTAACCCCTCCCCTGACCCTGGGAGCCAGTTTAGCTATTGCCTGGACAGAGGGCTTGGTCGTCCTCCCTGCTTTTCCTGACTCGAACATAACATGGGCTCTGCAGGAGGGATAATGTTATTAGAGGGTCTTGTTTTCTGGCTACAGGAATAAAACACATTCTAATTCCAGGAGCTCTGAGTGATTCTTTGCTGGAAGCCATTGTGGAAGAGACTGGATAGGAGCCTTAGAGCTGAGGCAAGCATAAGCCCAAACCTGGTGAAATACACTTTTAATAGCTTAATTGTTAAGGGTACTTACAGACAACCTAATCTTGTGTGACTGCAGTCTGTGTTTATACAAGTCTTACACGGAAGCCTCATCCAGCTCACTGAAGGCGTTTCCCTTGTATAGCAAAGAAAATAAACATTAGGATGCCTACCCAGCTTGAGGAAGTTAAGAGACACAAATGGGTAAACATGGGTGCTGGCTGGAAGGCTCCTCCAATCATGGTATAGTTGAAAGCAGAGAAATCTTGTAAAATTCAAGACAGTCGTTAGGTAGAGTGCAGACTTCAGAGGTCATGCATACCCTACCTGGGGACCTCTGCCTTTTCCCAAAATGCTTCAAGCACCAGAGAGAGCCAAATGGGGAGAGGGGAATTAGAGTTGGGAGCTGGTCAAAGAAGGCCTTGAGGCCCCAATAAACAGATAGGTGGTGCTTGTGATGGCAAATACAGGCCTTTGAAGGGGCCTGGAAGTTCAAAACAGTATTTATTTATCCAGCTGGTACATGATTATGGGGACAGAGCTGGGGTCTTAGTATAATCATGGGTATTTTCACTCTGAAGACTTGCTCTTCGCCTGCCGCTTCTGTCGTGCCAGCAAACGCCGTTCCCGCTCAAACTCTTTCATGCGGCTCACATAGCTAGGAGACAGATGGGAATGGGTCAGACTTATCATCAAGGCTGCTTCACCTTCAGGCTCATAAACTGCCAATGTTCCCTGCTGACATGTTATGCCTCCACACCCCACACCACCACCTTGGGGAGCATGAAAGGGTTGTCCCTCCCTCTTTGGGGTCTGTCAAACAGCAGCAGCGGCTCTCCCTCATAAGACAGCCACTCTGGGGTAGGTGGAGTAATTCAGAAACCAATCAATTAATATTCTTAAATATTGGGCCGATTTTGAAACAAGAAAAGGCTGTTAAGGGCAGAAGGAAAACCAATCAATTAATATTCTTAAATATTGGGCCGGTTTTGAAACAAGAAAAGGCTGTTAAGGGCAGAAGGAACAACTTTTTAGTACCTACTTTTTAGGTTGGCTCACTGACTCTAGTTTACAGTTCCTTAGGAGTTTTAAGACCAAGGCCTAAGGGTTCCAGTCCGAAGCAGATCCCTCTCATTTCCAAGGAGCCATCCTTTCCTTTCTATTGGGTTTAACCTCACCTAAGTTTGGCATACCCTGGGCTCCCAAAAGCTGTTCTAGGATTTGCCTAACCAGGCAGTGTCTTCCTACCCATCCCTGGGCACAGGTTCTATACACTGGGGAGAGAGTATCAAGCATGTCACCTTTTTAAGGCTAGATCTACTAGAAATGGAAAATGATGGGGCTGTACCATTCCCAATGGATTTCTCAATCTCTTAACATGCAGCCTTAACTTCATGTTTGGGACCTGCATTTCCAATTATCTCCTGGACATTTCTAGAATTCTGCCAGAGGTGAAACTTAATATGGACAAAGCTGAATTCTTCATCTTCCTCCCAAGGAGAACTTTCAATTAGCAGGTTTCTTTTGATAATGGTCCCATCTTGGGACTTGAAGTATTGGTTATTTTTAGAATTACTTGTATACATTAATTTTCAACTGGGCCTCATCCCTCACTTGGGTTATTGAAAAAACTTTCCATTATAACCAGTCTCCCCAACTCTAGTGCCTCTCCAACATATATACCTTCAGCTACCTTCCTAAATCACAGTTATGATCACATCATTCCTCTGGGCAGGAATCACTCTCATTAGTCTAAAGGATCAGATTCAAATCTATAAGGCTGATAGTGAAGGTTTCTTCACAATTTGGCCTCCACTTCCCTTTCTCAAGCTTCCTCTTATTTCCTCTGTGCTTGTCAAGTTGATTTCAGTGATTTTTCCTCTTATTATATTATTTCTCACAGGAGATAGGGGGTAAGGTAGGGAGTAGGGCAGGTAGCTATGGACTTATTCCTGGTGTTCAAGGTTTGAGGGTGGGGGAAAGGAAGTGGGAAGGAGGGACAAGAGCTGTCTTTGCTTAGTGTATGGTGGGAAAGATGAAATGAGGCTTTACTTGTGGTATTTGGTGATAATGGGAGTGTAACCTGGGCTTTTGTTTCCAGTATGGACAGTGCATAGGGGTGGGATTGGGGAATAGAGAGAATAAGTTGGCCCAAGAAGGGACAGATAGGAGACGAGGGTGGTGGGCTTCTAGTAAAACATTGATGAAGCTTACTCTTGATGCTCGCAGAGGTCCCAGATGTGCTTCTCATGGCCACAGGCCAGGAAATTTGGAAAACTGTCCCGCTTACACTTGAGTAGTCGGATGAGATGGTGTGCGCAGTAATCCCGCTGTTTCAGCAGTAGTTGTGCATCATTCATTTCCTGCTGTGTGGCCACCATCACTGTACCCATGAGAGAACCAGGACAAAGGCTTTAGCTTGGGGTCTTGCCCCATTCTCTCAATTCCTTACCTAAGGCCCTTTTCCTCCATTTCCTTTAAGGAACTTCCCTGACTATGCTCCCTCACTTAGGAGAGCAAAGAAAATGGCAAGGAGAACTGTTCTATACCTAATTCTGAGCAACAACGAAGAACCAACTGTAGAAGTAGAAATGATGGAGACTGGGGGGGAAGTGACTGCCACAGAATCAGAAGGCAGGAAAACCAGAAAAAGCTAGATATTCTTCAGATGTTGGGTAAACATTTTAAAGGAGATCTGAGGAAGAACAAAGTATTAAAATATAAAACAATTCTGAGGGGAAGAAAGGAGGAACTACTTAAAGAGAGCACATTGGATTAAAAAAAATTTTTTTTTTTTTTTTAAAGATAGAAGATATATAAGATAGAACCAAGGATGAGATAGATGAATAAAGAAAATGGCATAATACTCTTAGAACAGTGTCAGTAGAGGTAAAACTCAAAATACACTGAAATTGGTAATGGATAGCAGAGTAAAAGAGGGCTTTCAAAAAGTTACTTTAGAAGCAATAAACTGGGAAAAGTTTTACAGTCAAAATATATAGAGAATTGACTCTAAAAGAAATCAAGCCATTCTCCAATTGATAAATGGTCAAAGGATATGAACAGACAATTCTCAGATGAAGAAATTGAAACTATTTCTAGCCATATGAAAAGATGCTCCAAGTCATTAATAATCAGAGAAATGCAAATTAAGACAACTCTGAGATACCACTACACATCTGTCAGCTTGGCTAGAATAACAGGGAAAGATAATGCGAAATGTTGGAGGGGATGTGGGAAAACTGGGACACTAATACATTGTTGGTGGAGTTGTGAATACATCCAGCCATTCTGGAAAGCAATTTGGAACTATGCTCAAAAAGTTATCAAACTGTGCATGCACACCCTTTGATCTAGCAGTGTTACTACTGGGCTTATATCCCAAAGAGATCATAAAGAAGGGAAAGGGACCTGTATGTGCAAGAATGTTTGTGGCAACCCTCTTTGTAGTGGCCAGAAACTGGAAACTGAGTGGATGCTCATCAATTGGAGAATGGCTGAATAAATTGTGGTATATGAATATTATGGAAGATTATTGTTCTGTAAGAAATGACCAGCAGGATGATTTCAGAAAGGCCTGGAGAGACTTACACGAACTGATGCTGAGTGAAATGAGCAGGACCAGGAGATCATTATATACTTCAATAACAATTACTATATGATGATCAATTCTGATGGACGTAGTCCTCTTCAACAATGAGATGAACCAAATCAGTTCCAATAGAGCAGTAATGAACTGAACCAGATAGACCCAGCGAAAGAACTCTGGGACATGACTATGAACCACTACATAGAATTCCCAATCCCTCTATTTTTGTCCACCTGCATTTTTGATTTCCTTCACAGGCTAATTGTCCAATTCTTTGTATTTAACTTATACTTCAACATATTTAACATGTATTCATCAACCTGCCATCTGGGGGAAGGAGGAGAAAAGTTGGAACAAAAGGTCTTGCAATTGTCAATGCTGAAAAATTATCCATGCATATAATCCTGTAAATGAAAAGCTATAATAATAATAATAATAAAAAAAGAAAATTTATGTATTTGAACTCACAAAAATGTCTATATTAAATTAAAAGCTGAAAATGTGTAAAAAAAAGTTACCTTAGTGGAGAGAAATACTAAAGAAGGCTCATGAGTTGTGGGTGGGACTGATAACAATTGATCTTTCCCACCCAGAACAAAGCCAAAATAGTTAAAAGGACTATTGACTAGCTGCCCTCAATGAGTTCTACCATTGGTCTGTTCCACCACAATGGACCACCATTCCACATCCCAGGATACACAAAAAACTACCAGTTAAATTTCTGAGCTGCTGTTGGTCAACTTTAGAAGTCCTTGGAGGACAGGAGAAATGCTACAGGAGTGAAGCAAATATCATAATTTTCCAAAAAGGATAAAAGTATAAAAAAAGTATAAAAAAGTATAAAAAAAAGTATATAAAGGGTGGTAGAAAAATTCTGCAACATATAAAAAGGGGTAAAGAATGAAAAACAATCTCATCTCAAGGGAAAGCTTTCAAGGAAATCTACTCAGGTTTGAACTGACAACATCTCTGATACCATCCTTGTGAAAGATAAAAATTAGATATGTGACACCAGATACTCAGGTGGACTAGGAATTGTATTAAGGGGGTTGATATAAAGGGCATCTATTCTTGTTAAAAGTTTCTATCAATAATTTGGGTAGAAGTATACTCTTCAAAACTATGTGGATGACACAAAACTAGGGGAGATAGTTAACAAGCTGGATAACAGCTGACTTCCAAAAAATCTCTATCAGGTTTGGCTATATGTAATAAGATAGACTTTAATAAAGATAAATACAAAAACTTTATATCTAGATTCAAGACCACTCAACTTTTAAAAATATAAGTCTGGAGAGAATTGGCTAGATAGGGGAAAAATTAATATGGAAAGCAAAAAATCAAACCAAACCAAAAAACCCCTTTATGTTGCAATAAGAGTAATGGATCCACTGTGCTGTCTTCGCCTGGATTACTGGGTCTTTTTAAACCACTTCTGGGACATTGTGTTTAGTTTTGCCGGATTTGAATACTATCTCTCTCCCTCCGTGTTCTGGGTCAAGCCATTTAATCCCTATAAATCAAAGTTTCCTCATCTGAAATAAGAACAAGAAAAACCAATGATCTTTCACGTTTCCATAAAGTTTCTGTGAGAATCAAATGAGGTAATTTATATAAAGCACCACTTACATATGGATTATCAAAACTATTCTGGGCAAGTTTTAGGAAACACAGAAACTGGAAAGCGGAACAGACCATGTAAAGCTATTCAGACTAGTTGAAGGGACAGAGGATGTTTAGTCTGGAAAAGAGAAGGTTTATCCATATAGGACATTTTAGCTGTCAACTACTCTTAATTATTAGCTCTATGATTCTGGGCATATCACATAAACCTCCTTCAGCTGTACTTACAGCTGAAGCCAATAATAGCACTTACCTCTCAGAGTTGTCATAATAGGCAAATGAGATAATTGTAAAAAGTGCTTTGCGAGCATAGTACCTGGCACATAGTAGGTGCTATATAAATGTTTACTCCATCCCCCGTTCCCTACAGTGCATGGTATATAATAGGTGCTACATAAATACTGTTTCCCTTCCCCAGTGGCTAGCACACTGTAGGTGTCATATAAATGCTTACTCCGCTCCTCCTTCCCCACAAAGCGCGGCACACAGTAGGTGCCATATAAATAAATGCTTACTCCGCTCCTCCTTCCCCACAAAGCGCGGCACACAGTAGGTGCCATATAAATAAATGCTTACTCCGCTCCTCCTTCCCCACAAAGCGCGGCACACAGTAGGTGCCATATAAATAAATGCTTACTCCGCTCCTCCTTCCCCACAAAGCGCGGCACACAGTAGGTGCCATATAAATAAATGCTTACTCCGCTCCTCCTTCCCCACAAAGCGCGGCACACAGTAGGTGCCATATAAATAAATGCTTACTCCGCTCCTCCTTCCCCAGCTTTGTAAGCTACGGGCCGTGTAAGAGCTTACTCCACTCCCCTTCCCCACCGGGCCCGGTGCATAGTAAGCCTTCAACAGACGGCCCTCTGAGGGAAGAAGGAGACTTCTGAGTTGGAAGCTCCGGGTGGAAGTTGGCGCGCTTTTCGGCACTCAGAGCCGTGCCCGGATGGGTCCCAGATTTGGAGCAAGCCCTTGGGGGCGATTGGGCCCGAGCCTCTCATTTCACAGGCGAAGGTGGCTGTTAAACTACAGCAGCAGAGCGATTTGCCCAAGGTCACAGAAGCAGCAGCCTTAGAGGCGGGATCGCGCGCGGCCTTCAGGCCCCTCCTTCCCTTCATCAGCTCCCCGCTGCACCAGACTTCCTCAGGGGGTCCCAAGCCCTTTCTCCGCCGGCGTTCCCGCACCGGACGCCGGAAGGCTTTTTTCCTCCCTCAGATCTTCGTCCCCTAATTTCTCCTAGCCCCCTCACCTCGCTCCTTGCGTTCAGGGAAGCCATAATGCGGGGGAAAGGTGGGCATCTGCAACGGGTCGGGCTCCACCTCCGAGTCCAAAAAGTACCGTCGAACCAGGTGCGCACCCATTGCTGCGGCCGTCTCTGAGGCCTCGGCCTCAGCCTCAGCCTCGGCTCCGGCTCCCGGGGTCACCTCAGCCCTCCCTCCTACTCCGGAAGCTCTAGCCCCCGGAGAGCTTCCACTTCCGGGACAGTCTGTCCTTGTTCACTGCCGACGATAGAGTGCTTTCCGCTTGCGCCCTCTTGCGGGACCTCTGGAAGGCTGCAGTTGGGAATCTAGAGAGAAAAGCAGGGACTAGGACAGACAGCTCAAGCGCAAGCTCAAGCGCAAGCTCAAGCGCAAGCTCAAGCGCAAGCTCAAGCGCAAGCTCAAGCGCAAGCTCAAGCGCAAGCTCAAGCGCAAGCTCAAGCGCAAGCTCAAGCGCGGATCGTTAACTATAGAGTGAGGAAGCAAGTAAACATCTTCCTCGTAGTGGCGGGGGCAGGAGAAATGGGGATTGAGAGACAGAAGGACTGACTCTAGTCTTGCCTTTCCTCATTTTTAGTAAGGGACTGGCCCAGGGTCACGCAGCTAGGAAATGGGGTCTCCTGACTTCAAGGCGGGTGCTCTCTCCACTGCGCCACCTAGCTGCCCCTAAACAGACATTTCTTAAGCCCATACTCTGTGCAGGGTTCTGTGTGCGCCGCTAGGGAGAGAGAAAACGCAATCAATCACTGCTCCCCGCCAGCTTGCATCCCTCTGGGAACTGCCCAGTATGTAAATAAGTAATAAAAAAACCACCAAGCATCTAAAAGCAGCGTGTGTGTGCGCACGCGCGCCACTCCTGCTCTTGTGGGCCTTACCCGCCGTCAGAGAGACAAAATGCGGCTATGATTGGGGGTTTTGTGGAACGCTGTAAAGCAGTTACTTTTTAATAACATCCAATCGGGTTATAGATTCATTCCCTGTGCAATCTACCGCTCAAAACAATTCAGGGATGTGCTAGGAAACGGGCTAGTATCTGTAGGATTGGGGGCGGGGTCAGGGGCGGGGTCAGGGGCGGGGTCAGGGGCGGGGCGGGGTGAAAAAGATATGCACATAGACTTTTTTTTTTTTTTTTTTTTTTTTTTTTTTTTTTTTGCTGAGGCAATTGGGGTTAAGTGACTTGCCCAGGGTCACACAGCTAGGAAATATTAAGTGTCTGAGGTCACATTTGAACTCAGGTTCTCCTGACTTCAGGGCGGATGCTCTATCCACTCCACCATCTAGCTGCCCCCCTGTCTTAGAATTCTTGCATAGAATTTTTAATTGACAACCTGATTAAAACTGGGTAAACTATGTCTTCGATATAGTTTCTTGGTGGGATACTTTCCTTTGCTGACAGGTCCTAGTTTAGTATAAGAAATGAAATATTGATAAAATATTAAATTGATCACATTTATATTTTTTTGGTCCATCATTCCCCCACCTTCTCAGATTCATTCTGTTCTCTTCTCTCAGCATCCATAGGATATATATATATATACATAAAATAAATATATTTTCTTTACTAAGCCTTAATAACATGAAATTAAACTACAAAAGGAAATATATAGTGACCATTTTGGTTATTTCTTTCTGACCTGGTATCATGTTGGAAAAATTCCCAAATACACATGCTTTTTGCTCATATTTGAATTGGGGAGATGCATTTATTCCTTACTCTCTAGCTCATAGATTTAAAAAACAAGAATCAGGACTCCTCGGCTGATAAAACAATATTCATAGGATCATAGAATCATAGATCTGGAAGGATTCTCAGAGGCCAAGATTAGCATTTCTATTTTACTGATGAGGAAACTGAGATACAAAGGGTAAGTGTCTGAGGCAGGATTTGATTTCAGGTCTTTCTGATTCTAATTCTAGTGCTTTGTCCATTATGGTAGTTGCCAGTAATCACCCGATTATGGGTGAAATTAATAGATATTTGTGGCATGGCCCCCATTCCTCAATGTTCAGATTGGCTAGCCAGTCTCTCAGCTATCAGTGTTATTTGATTTTGGACTGGAGTTCTTTATATATATATCTATATATCCATCTATCTCTCTCTATATTTTTTGTGTTTGTTTTTGCCTTTCTTTGTATGCCCTGTGTTTGGCAGTGCCTGGGCAGTTAGGTGGCTCATGGCTAGAGTACTGGACCTGGAATCAGGAAGACCTAAATTCAAGTCTAGTCTCAGATACTTACTGGCTGTGTTTGCTTCAGTTTCCTCATCCATAAAACGAGCTGGAGAAGAATGGCAAATCACTCCATTATCTTTGCCAAGAAAACCCCAAATGGGATAATGAATAGTTAAGACATTACTGAAAATGACTGAATCACAATGAAAAGCAAAGTGCCTGGCATATAGTAGGTGCTTAATAAGAGCTTGTTGACTGACTGATTCAATAGGGAGAGCAAGTAATCCCTTTTCTGAGTTAGTCTCAAAATTTTCTCCATTTGCCTTCCTCCGTGGATTATTTCTTGGGGATCCTGAGGACCCCTAAAGTCAACAAACAAATGAAAAGTTCTAATGGGCTGCATTACCTTTGTGTATATTATTGCCTCATTGGTTTTGTCTATTTTGTTCCACATCATAGAATCATGGATCTAGACTTGGAAAAGGCTTTGGAGGTCTCTAGTTCAATTCTCTCATTTTACGAAGGCAATTAATTAGAAAAGTGGATAAAGTCCAGGACACAGAGTTAAGAAGTCTGATAATGACTAGCTCTGTGCGATCTTCATTAAGTCACTTAAGTCTGTGCCTCAGTTTCTCCATATGTAATAAAAGGGGATAATAATAGAAACTACACATCTGGCTTGTTGTGAGGATCAGTTAAATAAATGAATATAGAAAGCACATTGCAAACCTTAAAGCAGGATATAAATGTTAAGTATATCCATTATTACAGATGAGAAAATTAAAGATCCATAGGGAGTAAAGTGACTTGCCCAAGATCATATAACTGATAAGTGATAGAGCTAAAATTTGCACTCAGGTCTTGCAACTCATATTCCATGCTCTTTAAGTGCAACACCCTTCCATTTCCATGAATCTTCTTATGTTGCTCTGAATTCCTCGTATTCATTATTTCTCATGGTTTAATAATATTTCATTAAATTCGTATATTGTGATTTGTCTACCATTTCTGAGAGATTTGTCTACCCATCTGTTTCTTAGTTTTTGGATATCATAAAAGATACTACTGTTCATATTTTGGTATCAATATGGTCTTTATTTTTCTCTTTTATTTTCTTGGAATACATGCACAGTAGTGGTATTTCTGAATCATGGTAGATGAATAGTTGAATGACTTTTCTCCATTAATTCTAAAGTTGTTTTTTAAAAAGAATAGTTGGACTAATTTGCATGACATGCTATTCACACATAGTGTGTCTGACTTCATCCAGTATTTTCACCATCTTTTATAATCATTTTCAATTTAATGGAAAGAGGTAAAACCTGAATTGTTTTAATTTGAATTTTTTCTTATTATTAGTGATTTGGAGAATTTTCCCATGTGGTTATGGTTTTTGCATTTTTTTTTTGAAAACCATTCATATATCTTGACCACTTACCTATTGTGAAATAATTGAATTTTACATACTTATATTCATCTCCTATATACCTGGCAAGTCCACATTTATTTTATCAGATAAATTTGGTGCCATGAATTTTCTTACTTTTTAATCTGCAAAACTTTAAAACTTTTAAATAATCAAATTTGCATATTTAAAAATTTTGAGCATTCCTTTTAGCCTATGTTTAAGAAATCTTCTCCTAGAATATTTCAATGTAGTTATTCCATATACATAATGCAAAAATAACAATGATTTTTTCAATTCTGCTGATTTCAATTCAGCAGAAAGTTTTCAATATAAACTCATTCCTCATGTTTTATGTTCAGTGGATAGTTTCATACCTTAATTTGTTGTTCATGTTTGTAATTTTAGTTTTGATTTTAATCAGTGTAAGTGAAGAGGTGAAACATGCACTAAGAATGGTGATATGAAGTAGATTCAGGAGAGCAATACCTTATAAAATAATATTATATAAAAATAGCATAATAGAGAGTCAGTTCATGACATAAAGAAATTGTTATAGGCATACATTATAAGTTACAAATTTTTATAATTTATTATGTGAATAGCACATAGGAATTAGCAAGGAAAAGAGTTTTAACAATTAACAAGGGGAAAGACAAGTTCCCTAGTGGAACTCATAATTAACTGGGAGAAAGAAACTAATAGAGAGAAGATGCTATAAGGTGGGAGAGTAGCAGGCTTAGTCTAAAAAGTAGTTAGCAAAGATCTTTTATAGGAAAAGTTTGACATCATAACTTGGAAAGTCTCAGGGGAGGAGGGAGAAATAAAGATGGGAACAAGGATGTGTATTGAAATGAAGATGCTAACAATACAGTTTGAGAAAGACTGGGAAAGGCTGGATTCCCATTATAATTATCTTAAAGATATGAAGAAGTCAGTCTGGATACATTATGTCTGTCTTACCTGTGATAATAGACAGTCTGGGAAGCTAAGTTCCCATTAAGATTATTCTACTTAGACAGTCTTGGGAAACTGACTCAATCAGAGCTGACAAAAGGGCAGAAAGGGATTCACATCATAAGAAATAGGAAGAAGGCCAGTTGGCTGGACAATAGAATCTAAGAAAGAGAATAAAGGTATAATAAAGCTGGAAAAATAAGTTGAGGCTAGGCAGTGAAGAGCTTCGAAGGTCAACTAGAGGAATTTATATTTGATTTGAGAAGTAATAGGAAACCACTGGAGTTTATTGAGTAGGGATGGCCATTAATGCTCCAATCCTTATTTTAGGAAGATCTGGAGGATGCATTGAAGTGACGACTGGTGGAAAAGAGAGAAAGAGATAGATGTGAGAAATGTTGTGGAGATAGAAAAGATAAAATTTTGCAATTGTTGGAATATATGGAGTTATTTAGAGTAAGGAATTGACTATCATAAGGAGGTTTTAAGCCTGGTGATTGGAAAGATGGTGCTGTCTAAAGAAATGGATAAGTTTGGAAGATGGGTTGACTTGGAGGAAAAGATAATATAACAAAATCTGCATGCAGATTGTGACCCATCCATGTCATCCTATGCAAATTGCTTTGTTTTTATACAAAAAGGAAAAGGGGAGGGCAGGATCACTGACCCAAATTAGAGAGTCACCCTTTGAGGAATGTATTGAAGCATAAGGAAATCTGGGGGACTAAGAGAGGCTATGTTGAGGGTGGGGAGGATATGTTGAGGGTGGGGATTTTCCCAATAGTACTTATGCAGCTGCTGTTAGGCCTGTCTGGTTATGATTAGGTTATGTAAGTGGGCTATAATCCAAAGCCAGGATGTTTTGAGTATAGTTACATTTGTAGGAAATGATGACTGTAAATTGGTGGAGAAAATGCTAATATTTGTGTAAGGACCTTAGGGAATTAGTTCTAGGGCTTATCTGGAGAAACTGTTGGACTGAGGAAGTGAAAGAAAAAAAACTTGCAAATAGCAGACATGCTTGGAAGTTGGTCATATGTTCTGGACTCCCTTGAAGTTTTAGAGGTTGCTGAAATGAACCTTCTTTGGATGAGAGTTCTTTCTTTCCTGATTTGAGCTGAGATATTATCTCACTCCCAGATGGAGAATTCAATAATCTTTGTGTATTTTTCTGGCATATTCTAATCTGTTGAATTTTTTCAGTTTCTATTTGTTGTTTTGCTTGGATAAAGGGGTTTACTCTCTATTTGTTATTTGTGATTCTTCTTCTTCTTCTTTCTTCTTCTTCTTCTTCCTTCTTCTTCTTCTTCTTTTTCCTTCTTCTTCTTCTTCACCATTATTTGATAGGAAGGAAATAAGCTGGTGAATCTAAGCTAAGGGCTACTCTCCCTCTGAATAGTAAACAAGGAAATAGCTTTTCTTCTGAACCTCTAAACACTCTTTCTTTAGACTGAACTAGAACTACATGAGAGGGGTAGAGAGAAATAATTCCAGTCCAATATCCTCTGCAGAGACTGTAGGAAAAAAACACCTGACCTTATGGCTTTCCTGGAAACTGCCTGTCCATACCCCCAAGTTCCAGCTAGAATTTAGACATTGCCCTTGATTTTCTCCTCCACAGAGATGAGCCTGGTCTCTGATTATATCTATGCTGCCCATAAGCTTTGTCTATACATTTAGACAAATCATGTAGATGTAACACCTGTCTTTTATAAACACATACCTATCTTTCTAACTTGAGGGGCCAATGTCCATTTCAAAAATAGAAAAGTTGAGAGTTTGCCTGGTGAATGGAAGGGGTGCATTGAGGAAGTATTTGGCTGAAATGAGTGAAGATTGATGTAGCAGTATTGGAGATAAACCCCATGATTGGTGGGAGAGTGAGATGCAACCCATATTCCCACCAGCTAAGGTTCCATCCAAGCCTCACTTGACCATTGTTTGGGCCCTCATGGTTCAGAGAATGAAAAAACAATTATGTCTCTTCTGGCCAGAAATCCTGAGGATCGTTTCCTTCCAGATTGATTTTTTTCCTATTGACTATTGCTTCATTTCTTGCCTAGCCTTTATCACTGAATGAGTGTTGTCTTGATCAAACTGAGAAGTGGGAAACTGAGACTTTAGCTTAAAAAGTCCAACATCTCTCACTGCATTTGGGGCCATCTTCTGTTGTTCTGATCTTGCCACTGGACCCAGATGATTCCAGATGAGAGAATAAAATAGTGACTTTGCACAACCCTCCCTCACATAAGTCCAATTCACTCACAAGTCATGGGAGCACCTTCCTGATGTCATGGTCCTCTTCAAGTACAAAAGACAAAAATATCCCTACCCACTTCTGGTTTATCACAAACTCCTTGGGACCATGCTATGGCTTCTGAGGAGGCTTTGGTGCCCATTTTAGAGACCATTGTTTAATTTTGTTAATCTTTTATCTAGTAGTATATAGCAGTCTTTTGGTAGTTTGATAGATATAGGGCTAAACCTGTGAGTCAATGTAGTGGTGTCATAATTTTAATTGTATTGCCATGGCCTGGATAGAATGAACAATAGGTTACTCACAAATTATTAAAGTGCCATCATTTCTGTAAAAAGTGCTTTATAGTTGTATTTATATAAATTCTGAATATCTTCTGATAGCTTAACTGTCAAATATTTAATATGATTTATAGTTATTTTTAATGGAATTCTTCTCTCTCTCTATTCCTTTGGGATATACAGAAAAGCTGATGATGTATGTAGATTTTCCACCACATCACATCGTCTTCTCATTTTCTTCACTCTCTCATTTTACAAAGGAGGAAGCTGAAGTCTAGTCAGTGGACCCAAACGTGGCTGTTGTTGAACAAATTTTCAAGGGGATTTTTGTTCAGTACAAGTTAGACTAGAAGGGGGGGGGGTAATTCACAGATTTAGTTTTATACCTGTTAAACTACCAAAGGACTACTTTAAAAGATTACCAAAATTCATCTCAAGTAATGGTTAACTTTGCAACTGAATTGGACTTAAGTGAGGGAAGGCTGTGCAAAGTTACCACTTCAGTTTCTCCCTTCATGTTCTTTTTAACTGAGAATCTTAGAGCTAGAAGGGACCTTACCCTTTAACTAGTTCAACTCCTTTATTTTATATGAATACATCTTCTTCACTGTTTTCCTCCATCACCACTGTTTCACACAGAGAGGTGGCTTTTCCCCTTGCTAAGGCAATCTCTTTTACATTCAGTGATCTTCTCCAGCAGATTGAATCCCACTATCATCCTTACTCTCTCATTTATCATCAGTTTCTCCCAGCCTATTGGCTTTCTTACTGCCCACAACCTTCATCCTCAAAAAAACCTTCTCTTGATCTCTTTATACCCACTAGCTATGCTTGTATATCTCTTTCACCTTTTGTGACTAAACTTTTCACAAAGACCCCCCATTTCCTTTCCTTTCTTCTTAACTTTAACAGTCTGTTTTCTGACATCATCAAACAATGGAAACAATTCTCTCCAAAGTTACCAGATCTCTTAATCAACCAACCTTATGGCTTTTTCTCAGTCCTCATTCCTCCTGACCTCTCTGTTGTCTTTTATACTGTCAGTCCCCCCTTATACTGTCAGTTCCCCTTCTTCTTGATATTCTCTTTTCATAACACTGTTGGGTCCCCTGATTCTCTGAATGACCACTCTTATGTTTCCTTTTTTGGATCTTCATTATTGCTGGACCTACTAATTCTAAAGGTTCCTCAAGGCTCTGTCTAGGGCCCTCATCTCTTTTCACTGTACATTATGTTTGTGTACACTGTACACTTCATTTGGTGATCTTGTCACTCCCATAGTTTCAATTATCATCTGTATTCAGAAGAGTCTTAGATGTACTTGTCCAGTCCTGACCTCTCTGCCAATCTCCAGGAGGTATTGGATCTTCAACTACCTATTAAACATCTGGAACTGGATGGCCTATAGATATAGTAAATATAACATATTTAAAACTGAACTTATTATCTTTCCCCTCTTCCCCAATCCTTCCCTTTCCTTAACTTCCCTAGTACTGTCAAAGATACCACTGTCCTTCCAGTCACAGAAGCTTACAACTTAGGGGTCATCCTTGAATTCCCACTCTTTCTCACTCCCTACTTTCTATATCCATCTGTGATGAAGTCTTATTATCTTTACTTTCTTAAAATCTCTTTTCTTTTGTTCCTTCACTTTTCTAACTGCAATCATTGTGGTGTATACGCTCATAAATTCATATCCGGATTATCGCAACAGCCTGATGATTGGTCTTCTTTTCATAAGTCTCTCTTTACTCCAGTCCATCCTTCTCTCTGCTGTGAGACTGATTTTTTCATTACTAAAGTATCATATTATTCTTCATCTCCTCCATTCAATAAACTGTGGTTCTCTTATCTCTATCTCTCTGTCCTCCAGGATAGAATGTAAAATCCTGTTTGGTTTTTAAAACCCTTTATAACTTTTCCTTTCTTTTCAGTCTTTAGTAGGGAATGGATCTAAACCTCTTCCCCAAGTATTTTGTTATCTGTAACCTAGAGCTCATTTGCTGTTCCTTATATATGACATTTCAATTCATGACTTTGAATGTTTTCATTGGCTGTCCCCAAGCCTAAAATCCTTTTCTTCCTTCTCACCTCCTGGCTTCCTTGACTTTCCATAAGTCTCAGCCGAAGTCCTTCCCAGTCTTCCTTTATCTTAGAGCCTTCCCAATTAGTCTTGCATCTTACTTGTAGTTGATACTCTCTTGGAATCAGGAATTCCTTGAAAGCAAGGATTTTATTTTTTTGTCTTTCTTTTTCCTCCTAGTGTTTAGTACAGTCTTGGCACATAGAAGGTGCTTAATAAATGCCAACTCAATGGCCACTTGACATAGGGAGGACAATGAATCCCAGAGAGTTTAGATGCTTTCCTTGAGGTCACACAGGTAGCAAAAAGCAGAGCTGGGGTTCAACTCAGGTCCTATGACAACAGATGTTCAACCCTGGGTTCCCCAGTTTTCCCCTGGGAGCCTAGATTATTGAATACCTACACGTAGGATGGCTAGCAGGGGACTGGATTTGCATGTTCTTGCCCCCCGTGACAAAGAGGGAACTGAGAAAAGGTGGGTCTTAGCGCGTGGTTATATGGGAACTGGAAGGTAAGGAGGATGAGACTTGAGTCTGAACGACTCAAGAACTGAGCAGCAGAGGTATCCTGGCTCCTCTCCTTCCAGGCTGTAGACAGGGATGTCTTTCCCTAGTATGTATAAAAATTTCCTGTTCAGGGGACAAGCAGGTATGATTTTCAGGCAGGTTTTGTGTGGAGGTTAGGGGACATCGTGGCTGTGGGAGTGTTATGTCAATAGTTTGGGCTATATAGTGCCTTCATCTGAAATAGGGTTGTGGGGCAAAAGGTGGACCTGGGGATGGATGCTAGGGAGGAATGTTTGGAGTGGAAGTTGGGGATGACAAAAGTTGATATGGGAGTTTGGAGCACTGTTATGTCCCAGCTCAGTTCTCACATCTGCTCTGGCTGTCAGAGGAGCAATATTCATGAGTGGAAATTTTTTTTTTTTTTTTGGAAGGAGTAACTGAGAACACAGAAGGGGATGATTATGAGAACATGGCTCCAACTGAAGAAGACCTTCCTCCTGAGCCAGGGACCAGGAAGTTTCCACGTCCAGGTAGCAGACTGGGATGGCTAAGAGGTAAGGAATACAGGGGTATTGTCTAAAGGAAGACTTCTCACCACCCTATCCCAACCTCAATTGTTAGTGAATCAGATAATTTAGGCTTGTCAGAGACCTTGGACATCAACTAGTCTGAGTCCTTCACTTTAGAGATGGGAAAATGTTTAAAAAGGGGAAGAAATTGGCCCCATTCCCAAAGTCAGAACCTATCAGAGCTGGGATCTGATTTTAAATCCTTAATTTTCTCTTCCATTAACTGACCAGCTGAGGACTAATCAGGAATGGGAGAAGAAGTCTTTGTAGGCTGGGCCTCCATGTACCCCCAGGGAGGAAGGTATACCCAAAGACCCTTCTCTAGCCTTGCCTCCCCTGTTCCCCACCTCTTCCCCACACTACTGCCCACATCAGTGGGCACACTTTTGGAGATCTGGCTCTGGATACTTGGTCTTGGGGCCAGAGGAAGCTTGCAGAGGCTGGTCTAGGGCAGCGGTGTCAATCTCAAACAGAAATGGGGGCCAGTAATCTGTACATAAGGATTCTGATGGGCTACATATTGACTGGGTTTTAAAATGTAATGTTATCTAAGTCTTATTAAAGTTTTATTGATTTTGCTAAATATTTTCCAATTATATTTTAATCTGGTTGGGCTCTTAAGTGTCATATGTGGCTTTTCCCTCCCCCCTCCATTTGATATGGCTGATTTAGGGAATAGAGAATTCTACTCTGAGGAGAAGGAAATGGAGAAGAAATAAGCTAGTAGGGAGGTAGACCAAATCAGGTTGTTTTATAGAATTAGAACTGAAAGAGACCATAGGGGGATATCAAATTCAACTTCTCATTTTACAGATGAGGAAATGGAAATCAAAAAAGGTAAAATGACTTGTCCAGGATCATATAGATAATAAATGTCTGAGACAGGGTTTGAATTCAAGTCTTTTTGACTTAATCTGAATGCCTCTTAAATGACAAACTAATAACTTTATACTGTCTCCCTTAGGTTCAATAGTTCCCCCAAGACCTCCCCGAGCAGGTGAGCTGATTTGGGAAGTGTTTTGGGAATGGGAGTAGGGTTCAGCAACTCAGCAAAGACTGAGTGACACAAAGTAAGCAGGAGGGGGCTGGTCCTGGTTTCTTGATTCCCAAAGAAAGAACTTGAGACCAGACTATATAATTTCATAGAATCAAAGAATCACAGAATTTCAGAGTTAGAAGGTACCCACACCTAAGAAAAGAATTACCACCAATACACATTGGACCAAAGTTGTTTTCTTGGAGAAGAGAAAATTTAGTGGAAACATGATCATTGTGTCCAAGAATTCACAGGTTAAAAAGAAAAGAAAAGAAGAGAAAAAGAATTCACAAGCTCTTGTACTGAAGAGTGATAAGGATTCTGCTTAGCCCAAGAAGACAGAATCAGGAGCAATGGTGTGAGGTTACAGATTTTGGTTTCACATAAAAAGTACTTCCTGTCAATGAAAGCTATTTAATAATAGGATAGACAGCCTCAGGAGGTAATCAGTTCTCCATCACTGGAAGTATTCAAGAGGAGGTTGGATAGCTTGCTGTAGAGCAAAATTTCTTAAACTGTGGGTCAAGATCCCATATTGCAGGGGGGAGGAAGGGGGGTCACAATAATGTGGCAACAGTAAAAGGTATCAGATATTCCACCAAGATTTAATTGCTTATGTAAATATAAGCAAGCACATCCATCTCATTAGTATACAAACTTGCTTTCATCTTTAATAAATGATAAAATTATATGTATACCAAATACTTGCCTTAAAATAAATTGATTTATGATTTATTATCATAAATGTTTGATTTGCATACCTATTTTATATACTTATATACCTAGGGTCATATAAAAATTTCTCTAGTGAAAAGGGATCAGGAGTAGAAAAAGTTTAAGAAGTCTTGCTGTAGAGGATATTGCTTATGTGTAGATGAGATTAGTGGTCTGAGTGCTCTTTCAGCTCACAGATTTTACTATTATCTGTCTCTCTCATGCCCAGGGAAGAAAATAATGAAACCAGCACTTCCCAGCAAGTCCCCACAAGCAGCAGGTGAGACCCTGACCCATTTTTTTTTTTTTCCTATCTTCTCTTCCACTTAAAGCTTTGTCCCAGGCAACTCTCTTTTTTCTAGGCTTGAGTCCTGCAGTTGTGAACTGTCCCACACTTCCCCAGATGGGTAAGTCTCAATGGTCTCTGCAGAGAAGTATGTATATAAGTATCAGAAACATCCTTGAGGCCTTCCCTGCCCTTTCCCCCTACCCTTAGGCTCTTCTCTGACCTCACTTTAGAGCCCTCTGTTCCCTGTGTTCTGCCCATTCTGATCAAAAAGAGCATTATAACTCTGGCTTCAGAATCAGGAAGATCTGGATTCAAATCCTTTCTCAGATTCTTCTTGTGGGACCATGGGCAAGCCATTTAATTTATCTGGGCCCAAATTTTCTCATTTGTAAAACGCAGAGATTAGACTTTCTATATATTAAACTTTCTAAATCTATAATTGAAGTTTGGGGGAGGGGACAGGTGGGATTTAGTGTGGGTTTGCTTTCTTGGGTGACACAGTCACTTTTCTCTTCCATAGGCTTGCACCTGAACTCCCCTGCCTATCAACTATCCCAGATGGGTGAGTCCTGATTTCCTGGTGGACTCTGTTCCACATTCAGAAGACCTGGCACCTGAAGTTCTTGAGTTTCTCCAACACTTATAAAGCTCAAGGATCCTAGAAATCAAGTGCAATATTCTTAGTCATGAACTATTATCTGGAATACAGTGTGGAAACTTAGTAAATGTTTATTGAATGAAGAAATTAGTCAAAGCTGACTTAGCTATAGAACCTCAGAGACTAGATGCAAAACCAAGGAAAGAAGAGTTCCTGTCATTGCCCTTTTCTGCTAAATTGTCATTCCCTAGAAAGAGATGCTCTTAGGATCCCTTTTGCTTGGGAAGGATATTATATCATTGGAGCATTTTGAGTCATTAGTTCAGGACCTCTCTCTGCCAAACTTCATTTCTTTTCACATTTCATTCCAAAAAATTATTCCTGAAAAAAATGATACCCATTTCTTCTCATTAATTCAAACCCATTGGATTTTCTTTTACAACAGAGAATCAGTGAAATGTAAGAAATCTGCAAAGCAACTAAGCCTGACAATGTAGCCCAAATCTTGTAGCTGTAATCTCACTTCTCCCCTAAGAGGAGGGATGCATGTCAGTCATGTCATATGTTTTCTGGAAGCAAAATGGTTCATTGCATTTAAAAATCTGAATCCAGCTGCCTTGAGGTGATGTTTTCATTGTGGTGTAGTCACTGTGCATATCATTCTTTTGCTTCTGTTAAGCATTCTTTTTAAACCTATTTGTGTTCTGGTATCTTATCTATATCACGACTAAGGAAAACCTCTTTAAACTTTCTGAACTACAGTTTTCTCATTTGTAAATAAGAGTATTCAACTTTTTTTTTTTTTTTTTTTTTCTGTCCTGGATCCCTTTGACACTTAGTGAAACCTGGGGATCCTTTTTCATATAATGTATGGTCGTGTGTGTATTTTTTTTTTTTTTTTTTTTTTTTTTGCTTTTTACTGAGGCAATTGGAGTTAAGTGACTTGCCCAGGGTCACACAGCTAGGAAGTGTCAAGTGTCTGAGGCCAGATTTCAACTCAGATCCTCCTGACTTCAGGACTGGTGCTCTACCCATTGTGCCCCCCTGTGCATTTTTAAAAAAATAATTGAAGAAGGTACCAATTTTCAATTAGAATTCAATAAAAACAAAGTGTAATTTAAAAAATCTAAGTGCACAGATTCCCTGAAATCTATTCACAAGGCTGTTGGAATCTATGAATTCCAGGTTAAGATATCCTGCATCAGATGGTCTCTAAAGTCTTTTCTATCTCTGGAATAAATATGATCCTATGATTCCTTCCTTCTCTTTTCAGGAAAGGTTTGAGGAATCATCTCTCTTTTGTCTCAAGTTTTGGTGTCTTTTGCTCTTTACAGCTGCTCCCAATCCCCAGCCCATTCAGGAGTTTCAGCCCAGCCAGGTACCCCAGCTCATCCAGATGCCCCAGCCCAGCCAAATGATCCATTCCAATCAAGGATTTCAGTTCACTCAGGTATCTCAGCTCAGCCAAGGATCCCAACTCACCCAGAAGCTTGAGTCCAGCCAGAAAAGAAAGATCCCCCAGTTCAGTCGGAAGGAGAAAATGACAGTGTGTTTTTGTATACTGGTGGGGATATCATTGCTTCTGGGAGTGACAAGCCTTGCTGTGACCTTGATGAAGTGTGAGTATGATTTGTAACATGAACATAGAGAGCTAACTGAATGCAATACAAGGGAACTAGTCTCATTCCAGAGAAGCAGAGAAGAATGTAAGAGTCAAGGGAGGTAGAGAATATTTACAATAGCAACAACTCATATTTTTATAACTTGTGGCTTGTGAAATGTTTTTCTTCCAATAGCTTTGTGGGGTAGATAGAACAAATGCCAATAACCCAGTTTTACAAATATGGAAATTGAGGCTCAGAAACAAAATGTGGTTTAGGGGGGAAAGGATTAGATATGGAATCATAAGATTTAGGCTTAACTCTTGTATCTACTTTGTATCTGTGTAATTTTGGCCAAATCACTTAACCTTTTAAAGTCTCAGTTTCCTAAGGTTTAAAATAATGATCTTTAAAATCTTTTCTGGCTTCAAATCACAGGATCCTATGCTATTTTTATCATGGAATTGTAGGCCCTAATTTTTATAAGTGATTTGGATGAAGGCATGGTTAGCATGCTTACTGAGTTGAACGAAACTAGGAAGGGACAGCCAATCCACTGAATGCCAGAACTGAGATACAAAAATTTTTTTCATATAATTTTTCATTTGATTCTTTTTAAAAATAGTATTTTATTTTTCCAAATACACGCAAAGATAAGTTTTCATCATTCATCTTTACAAAACCTTGTGTTCCAAATTTTTTTCCCTCTCTTCTTCCCCCTTCCCCAAGACAGCAAGCAATCTGATATAGGTTAAACATGTGCAATTCTTCCAAATATTTCCATAATCGTCATGCTATGACATCAGATCAAAAGTAAAAGAAAAACCACGAGAAAGAAAAAAACCACAAGCAAATAACAACAAAAAGTTAAAAAACTATTCTTTGATCCACATTGAGTCTTTATTCTCCGAGATGCAACATTAATAGTAGGCCAAAATGAATGAGATCCTTTTCATTAGGGATAAATGTAAAATTCTATACTTGGATTCAAGAAATTAGTCTCACAAAGGATGGGGGAATTACAGCTAAATAACAGTTTTTTTTTTCTGAAAAAAATATCTGGTGATTTTAGTCGAAGGCAAGTTTAATTTAAGTCATCAAGTGTGATTTGGTAGCCAAAAATGCCTTCCCTATCCTATCCTGCTTTAAAAGAAGTGAGGGGTCCAGAATAAGGAAGATGATAGTTCTGGTTTTGTTTGGAATGTTGTGTTCAGTTTGGGGCTTGCTTTAGGAAAGACATTGACAAGCTAGAACAAGCTTTTGTGTATGTGTCATTGATGGATTCCTTTGGTAGTCTGACACAGGTCTCCTATTCCAAATTCTGTGATGAGTGGGAATTCATATAGTTTTTTCCCCCAGATCAGATGATATTAGAAGAACTGAAGATAGCAACCTTTCAACAAATATAGTGGATAATGCATGATCATGAGTCAAGCAGGCAATTGGTCACTAAGGATTTCTTAAGTACACGTTATAAATCAGGTACCATGTTAAGCAATGGGCACATAAAGACATTAAGGAAACAACCTCTGCCTTCAAGGAGTTTATATTCTGTAGGGGAAGACAATATGTATAATATGTAGAAATATATAAAGTTGATATTAGATGATATAAACAGATATATACAAAATAGATATCAGATAATTTTTTTTTGAAGAGGATGGTAGTGGTAGAGAGAGGGCAAGAGATATCAGTAGAAAGGGGAAGGGATCAGAAAAAGCTTTCAGAAAAAGCTATTTTTAGGTGATATTTGAACTAAGTTTTGAATGAAACTAGGGATTCTAAGGAGTAGATTTGAGGAGACAGTTCATTCCAGGCATGATCTATGCAAAGTTACGGAGATGGAAATAAAGTACCATGATGGAGAAACAGAGGGAAGATCAGTTTGATTAGATTATAATGGGTGAAGGGATGTAATGTGTAACAAAATTAGAAAATTAGGTTGGAACTAAGTTGTAAAGAGCTTTAGATGCCAAGCAGAAGAATCTATATTTGGCTGTAAACATAACAGGGAGCTGCTGGGATTTATTGGGCAGAATGAGATGTTTGAGAACTTATGCTCTAGAAATATTACTTTGGCAGCTACATGAAAGATAGATTAGAAAGACTTAAGGCAGGGATTTCTAAGGGTTGGTTATTGCAGCAGTTCAGATAAACTAGGATGGTGACTGTGTGACTGGAGAGAAAAGGACAGTATAGGAAAAATGGAAGCAGAATCGATTGGCAACTGACTAGTTACAGGTCTGAAGGAATGGAAAGAGTTGAGATAAGCCTTGGGTTTTGAACTTGAATGACTGGAGGGATGGAAGTGACTTCAGACTTTCCTTCTAGTTGCCTCCATCCTATTTCCATCTAGGTTTACAGACTGTCTAAAAAACTTAACTTTGGCCTTCTATTCTCTGTGTCTTGATTGAATGGTTTGTCAAGGGGAAGGAAGTTCAGTTGCTCCGCTGATCACTTTGACCTTCTGACTTTTTTTCTGACTTCCACTTTCAGTTACTTGACCCTTTATGGGGTCACAACCCAAAGTTTAAGGAGTTTTGAGCTATACTACACACAATCATATGATAAATGTCATTGAGAGGGGCAAAACAAAGTTGATATGTGTATATAGGGAACATTGCTCCTTGGAGGAGATGGTGTTTGAGTTGACCTTTAAAGGATAACTGCTAGTTAAACAGATGAAGATTGGGAAGAAGGGAATTATTAACAAAGGCACAAAAGTGGAAGAGTATAGAATGTATTTGGGGGGACAGAGTTTGGCTGGAGTAAAAGTTGGGATAATGTGAGAAAAGGAAGGAAGGAAATAAGCATTTTTGAAATGCCCAATATGTATCATGGGTAGCTAGGTAATGCAGTGAATAGAGCACTGGGCTTAGAATCAGGAACTCATCTTCATGAGTTCAAATCCAGCTTCTAGTTCTGTGACTTTGGGCAAATCATTTAACCTTGTCTGCTATTGTTTGGTTTCCAACACTGAAGATGCTTTATCCAGAGAAGGCAGGGTCAAGAGAAATGCAAGCCTACAGTCAGAGAAGTGATCCTCCTGATTGCTAACCCTTGAGCCCTGTGTCCCCTTCTCAATAAGGCCATTTTTCCTCATTTAATTGGAAGATAATTAATTAGAAGAGGAATAAATGGCCACAACAATTGAGGGAAGAAGGTGGGGAGCTGGGAGCAAGGAACACCTTCAGTTAGTCAAGCAAGAGAGAGGGAATGACTGAGGAGAAGGCAAGAGTCATGCAGAAGGTTCTTTGCTCTTTATCTCTGCTCTAGTTCCATTCATCCATAGAAGGCTACAAAGGAGTGGGGAAGGACCTTCCAGAAAGAGTGAGTGTTGAAGAGGGATAGTAATAACTAGCATCTATATAGCACTTTTTGTTTTGTTAAGAACTTTTACACACATAACTTCACTTGATCCTTATAACAAACCTGTGAGGTCATGCTTTTCTCATCCATTTTACATGTAAGGAAACCAGGACTCAGTTAAGTGACTTATCGTGGTCAATAAGTGTCTAAGGCAAGATTTGAAACCAGATTTTCCTGACTTCCATTCCATTGAACTATCAATGTGCCACAAGAAGGAAGATGTGTATTCTTCAGTGTGGACATAATGGAAGACCACTGGACTTGGGATTTGGGAAAGTTGAGTGAGAATTCTGACTATATACTGTATTAGCTCTATGGCCTTTAGGAAACTACTTAACCAGTCTTAAGTCTCTTCATTTACAAAATAGGTTAGATGTCCTGCTCATCAAATTTGCAGATGACAAGTCTTGCCTTTGATGAGAGAGATCATACCTTATATGACAGATTTGCAGATGACAAGTCTTGTCTTTGATGAGAGAGATCATACCTTATATGACAGAGGCATTCCTGACTAGCTAGAACAGTAGTTAACAGACCTTTTAGTATTAGAACCCATTTATATTTTAAAAAATTAAAGAGCTTCCCCAAAGAACTTTTGTTTACGTGGAATATATCTGTCACTATTTGTCATGTAGAAATTGAAATAGCTAAATTTAAAAATATTAATTCATTTAAAATAATGATAAAAATCCAATATGTTAAAATAATGTTTTAAAATTTAAAAAAATATATTTTCTAAAACATGAACTTAGTGAGAAAAATGGAATTGATTTACGTTTTGTAATTCTCTTTCATGACTGCTTAATAAAAGCTTGGTTTTCAAATCGGTTCTGCATTCAAATTATTGTGATAAGATGCTCTGGCTAAAGCATATGAAGAAAATTCAGCCTCACCAGGTATGTAGTTGGAAAAGAGAGGAGTATTTTTAATAGCCATTTGAGATAATTATAGCTATTTTTCTTTGAACTTGAGAAGTTGATTCTATAGATGCAATACTAACTCAGTCTTTTTGTTGGTAGTTACATTTTTAATTCATTGATCACGTTCTCTTAAGACAGTGAGAGTGAAAAAGACAAATAACATATGAAAATAGGTTTGACCTTATAGGCCTCCTGAAAAGGTGTCAAGGACTCCCAGAAGTCCAATGGACCATACTGACAACTTCTGAGCTAGAGCATGATGAAGCTGAATCTGATAGTATCAAATTCAGTAGAGATCAATGTGAAGTCTTACTCTTGGGTTCAGAAATCAACTAAATAAATTGAGAATTGAGGAGATATTGCTGTACCGCAGTTTGTCTGAAAAAAATTTTTGGGGGAGATTAGTGGATTTCAAGGTAGTTATGATTTAGCAATCAGAAAAGATTATCTGCTTTTGGGTTGCATTAGAGAGGGATGGGACAGTACTGAGTTCAGTTCTAGGTGCTACAGTTTAGGAAGGACATTGATAAGCCAGAGAATGTCCAGAAGAGGGCAGCCAGGAGAGTTAGTGAAGAGCCTGAAAGTCATCCTCATATGAGAATCATTTGAAGAAACTGGGGATGAATAACCTGGAATAGAGAAATAACATTTCTGGGGAGACATGAATGAAAATAGCATTTGAATAGCTATAATGTAGAATATGGATTAGGCACATTCTGCCCCTCCCAGAGGATGGAAACCAGGGCAGTGGGTAGAAGTGACTAAGAGACAGTTTTGGGCACAATGTCAAGAAAAACATGTAACATTTTAGAGATCTACAAAAATGGATGGATTGCTTTCCCTTTTTCTGCGGGTCTTCCAACAGAAGCCAGATGTCAGGCATGTTAAAGTGAGGATTTTTTTTCCATGTATATGTTAGACTGATCACTGAGTTCTCTTGCTTTTCCAACATTCTGTGCTTTTGGAATATATTACAAGCCTCACCAAGAAAATGTGAAGTTCATGTGAGATTAGAGATATAAGATGTCCGTGCATTGTTGGTGGAGTTGTGAATTAAGCCAGTCATCCTGTAGAGCAATTTAGAACTATGTCCAAAGGACTACAAAACTCTGCATACCCTCTGATCCAGCAGTCTCACTACTGGGTTTATACCCCAAAGAGATCATAAAAGAAGGGAAAGGTCCCACCTATGCAAAAATGTTTGTAGTAGCTCTTTTTTATGGTGGTAAGGAATTGGAAAATGAGAGGATCAATTGGGGAATAAGTTGTGGTACATAAGTATAATGGAATATTATTGTTCTATAAGAAATGATGAGCAGGCTGGTTTCAGAAAAGCCTGGGAAGACTTACATGAACTGATGTTGAGTGAAGTGAGCAGAATCAGGAGAACATTGTACACAGTAACAGCAAAATTGTGTGATGATCAACTAAGACAGACTTAGCTCTTCTCAGCAATACAGATTTAAAACAATTCCCCAGACTTTGGATGGAAAGTGCTATCCGAATCCAGAGAAAAAACTATGGAGACTGAATGAAGATTGAAGCATATTATTATTATTTTTTCTTTTTTTTATTTAATAGCCTTTTATTTACAGGTTATATGTATGGGTAACTTTACAGCATTGACAATTGCCAAACCTCTTGTTCCAATTTTTCCCCTCCTTCCTCCCACTCCCTCCCCAAGATGGCAGGATGACCAGTAGATGTTAAATATATTAAAATATAAATTAGATGCACAATAAGTATACATGACCAAACCGTTATTTTGCTGTACAAAAAGAATCAGACTCTGAAATATTGTACAATTAGCCTGTGAAGGAAATTCAAAATGCAGGCAGGCAAAAATATAGGGATTGGGAATTCAATGTAATGGTTTTTAGTCATCTCCTGAAGCATATTATTTTCTCCTTTTTTTGTTGTTTGCTTTTTTTTCTTGTGATTCTTCCCTTTTGTTCTGATTTTTCTTTCATACCATTCCTAATATGGAAATATGTTTAAAATGATTGTACAGGTATAAGCTATATCGGATTGCCTGATGACTTGGGGAGAGGGGAGGAAAGGGAAGGAGAGAAAAAAGCTTGGAACTCAAAATCTTAAAAAGATGAATGTTGAAGACTATCTTTACACATAATTGGAAAAAACCAAAATACTATTAAGTGAAAAAGAGAGAGACATAAGGTGTCTTATAAACTCTGTGGTGCTATAGAGATGAGGATGATGATTATTACATAAAAGGATATGAAGCCATGAGAATGAGCAAAACTGGGTTTGAAGGAGCTATATGTAGATCTATTGCCTTTTGTGGGGATGGCAAAAAGGGAATGCAGAGCTTTTGGTATGAAACTCTGCTCATCAGAATGTTGTCCATATTTTCAGTGACTGGACCAAGGGATCTGGTTGGACTAAGGAAGTACATTGATCGAATCCGAGATGACACCAACCGAACCATAACTGAACTTCGAGATATAATTGGTGAGAAAAGATTGCTGAGACCAAATTAAGGGGAAAAAAAGATGGAAGCATGAAAGCATTGTGATATAGAAGAAAGAATGCTGGATTAGGGATCAGAGGCTCTGTATTTCGGTTCAGACTCTTAGTTATTAATTGTGTGATCTTGGACAAGGTCCCTTTACTTCTTTGGGCCTCTGTAAAGGGCTGAAACTTTGAGTAGGTACACTGGATTCAGACAACCGAGTACTAATTACCCATTGGACAGTACTCTATTAGCTTATGCTTGGAAAATGGCCCTTCCCACTATTCTGTGCTAGCTCGATCTTTTGGTATATACAGAGAATTGTAGGAGGCACTAGGGGGTGGAGTAAGACAAGCCAGAGTCATTTTGGTGATAGACGAGGAAAAGAAAGGTTGTGGAGATCCTGTGTCCATTCCCTTGACTTTGACCCCTAAAGACCAAGAATAAAGACCAAAGACTTTTGCTTATACTGACTCTGGCTGATTCTAAGGCATCCAGGGTACTAACTCGGCCCTCACAGGCCTCTATTTCCTCATCTGTAAAATAAGGTAATGGTGATGGAATCTTAGCTGCTCTCCCAGCCCCAATACCTGACTCTCTCTCTCATGGACCTTATTAGAACAAAATGACTTTTTATCTTTTTTCCATGAATATCTAGTTGCAATACCTGATTCTCTCTCTCCATCTCTTTTTCTTTCTCTCTCTCTCCCCAACCCTCTCTTTTTCTTTCTCTTTTTCTCTCTGTCTCCTGCCTTTCCTCTCTCCCTCTCTGCCTCTGTCTCTGTCTCTCTCCCTCTTTCCCTCCCTCTCTTCTTCCCCTTTGTCTCTCTCTTTGACTTCATTAGAACAAAAGCACTTTCCCATGCATATCCTATCTGAAATATATCTATTCACGGAGATTTTTTTCCCCATGCTTATCTAATCTAAGATTATCCAATTTTTTTTTGTGTTGCCCAATTCTCCTGTTCTTTCTCACTCTCCCTTCTCAATATCAGCCCTCACCTTACTCTGCTGGGTAGCTGCTGCCTCCCTTGAGGAGAACAGTCTGAAGGTGCATTACCCCAAATATAATAAGTGTGCTTGCTTGGGCTGTAGACTGTGTGAACCTGAGCTCTTTCAGAGACAACAGCATGACCCCTCCTCATGGCCCAGCAATTAGACAATTTCATCTTTAAGGACCCTCCTCACCCTAAATCGTCTGGTGCTGTTACTGATACTGTAATGCTGAAGAAACTGAGCAAGACAGAGATTAGAGACCAATTCAATAATTTATTAAATGGAGAGAAATACTGGGACCAATGGATCCATGTTGATCTAGGGCTAGACGAGACTATCATCTCAAAGAGTCTAGCCCCACATATTGGGGCAGCGAGCTTTTTATGGAATAACAAGAACAATGACATAATGGAGGTACTAGGTAGGGATAACCTAATAGAGAGAGGTTACTGATATTCTAATGACATCTAAAATGGATAAACCTTTATCTTGTCAAACATTAAGGAATGTCTATAAAACCTTTATCTCAAATATTGAGAGGGGATGGTTATAACCTAAGGCAGAATAATGAAATAGGACAATTGGAGGAACTGGTCACCCCTTTAAAAGGGAACTTTAGCATAACATTCCCCACTCTTTCTCTTGGAACTATTCAAATCTTTGAATTACCTTCCTCTAGAAGACCTTAGCACCACAATTTGAACAATCCTATGTGAAATAAATAGACCAAATAAAAATCAAAATAAAGCTAGACCAATGCAAGGACTTATGGCAAGGTCAAGTCTCTCTCTGATAACTCCCAGAGTTAATCAGCAATACACAAAATTCCTTATTTCAATTATTTCTGACAATCAATTATCAGATTCTCTGCAGTTGGGGAGCATATGGACAGCTGTGGTCATTTGTGGATGACTCGGCCTCTGCTTACAGAGCAGCAGGCTCAAGGCAGTTGTGTTGCCCATTCAGAGGGCCGGCTCCAGGGGAGGAGGGTGAGGCTTGGAGCAGCTCTATCTGTCCTGCCCAGAGGAACAAGCAGGGCTGCCACTAGAATACAGATTTCTGAGTAGATTATGCACAGTTAGGCCAAGGCAGGCAAACCCCAAACTTTTAGAGGCCTCGATATCAACAAGGTCCTTTTAAGTATGTTGAAATAGTAATTAAGGACCTGGGATAACAGGAGTGGAGAAACATCTCAGAGAGACTGCCAGTTCCAAGACAGGTATCCAATTTCTGGTTGTTTCTAAAAAAGAATCCCCCAAAACTGAGTCTGCCAGGGCAATTCCAACAGAATAAGGGATTTCAGGGTTAAAGCACAACCAGCAAATCATAGTCTAGTAAATTTAAGCAAGGAGTAAAGGACTTCCAATTAAATCTGAACTAGCAGGAGATAAGGCAGACGTGCCTAAGGAAATACACCAGTTTTCCCAATTTCCTATTTCTTCTCCTCCCTTTTTTCTTTTGGAAAGGAATTATCATATACATATGCATATACATAACAGACTAAAAGTCCCTCCAACATAACGACTATCGTTACACTAGTTTAACAATTTCCATCCCAAGTCTTAAACAAAGCATAGTAATACAGTTACAATTCTAACAAGTCAACCATTTTCCCACTCCCCCATATCAGTCCACATTACATCAGGAAAAGTGGACGATGGCTTTCAATTGCTTTTTCCTGCTGAATAGGGACGATGTCAGCAAGAGGGGTGGGTCTGTAGTGTGGCGTGCTGACAAGCAAAGGTTGATCTAGGTCCCAGAAGCAAGTCAATATAGCTGCAATTTGACCAAACCTAGAAATAAAAACAAATCTAACAAAGAAAAATTAGGGCAGTCTGAGATAGAAAGACTGGTCCACAAGGACTGCTACAAGATGTGGCCTCTCATTAGTTAAAAACCTTAAAAAAATTTGAATATCCAGACACAATATCTAGTAACCAATAGATGACTAGACCAAATACTTATTTGCTCAAGTATTTAGGATATAATGATTACTGATGACCAGATTGGAAACAGCAAGGTATGACATAATTGAATTAACAATTTCTTATTGACCATTGCTCTGATTATAGAAATCAGTTACAGGAGGAAAAAATGCAGTGACATATTAATTACAAACCCAAGATATTTTACCTCTAGTAACAAATCCTAAACAGATATTTACCATAACTTTATCAGTTTGCTGCTTTTAACCAAGAACCAGGTAGCTACAACTTGATTAAAAAAAATGTCTGGAACAGTTTAGAGGGAGGGGGGAGAATAGGATTCCATGTGACTACCCTTCCCCCAACTTCACTTCCAAAGAGACAAGGGTGGGGAGCGAAGTCGAACTAAATTTCACTCCAGGATAACTAAATGCTCCTATAGCTGAAGGAGCAGCAGTGAGGGGCGAATTTAAAGTTTTACAAAAGATCCCTACCCCACCCAACATTTATAGTAGCAGAAATCAGTGGGTGGATGGGGGAATTCCATAAAACCTACATGTCCAGCAGAGCTGGATTTAAAGCATATAATCCATTTCTATCTCATTTCAAATAATAAAACAACATAGCTTCTTTCTCTCCTTCTGGCCCCATGTGGCCATTATTCCCAATGGACTTCTCCTAAGCCCAGCTTGGCCAGGGATGAAGCTTTCAGAAAAGTCCTTGTTACATACTTTAGACAAAATTAGAGGCACATGCCCTCTTTCAGGCAAGTTAATAGAACTTCTTTAACAAGCTATTGTTCCTTTAAGATATTATACTTAAGGATAACCAATTCATTTCCCAAATTTAGAATCATCTTTAAATTCCTAATCAAATGTTTTCACCAGCTGGGGTTCAATATTGAAATAACCAATTCCCAAATTTGATCATTGTTCTTAAATTTAACAGAGCTCTTAAGTTAACAAAACAGACAAACAAATTACAAACAATTTAACACAGACAAAAATCACACAGGACACAGAGCACAACTAGACTGTCTAATAACATACAAGACATACAGAACACTGATCACACTTAGACTGCACAATTACAACATTCAGGAGGACCCTAACATTAAAGCCAAATCAAATGGCGTTTTAAAATCCCCAGTCTTTGTAGATAGCCCCCTGAGCATGCAAAAGCGGAAGGGGCAGGCATTGCTCTAACTAACAGAGGATGACCCAAGCAGGGAAACCGAGTATTGTTTTCAAATGTATATACACCCCACTCCATGGAAGAAGTGGGAGGAGAGGCCAGAGCTAGGGCTGGGGAGGACCTCTCCTAGAAATGCATTGAGATGCAAAAGATGGGCCTTTGTCTCTGGAAAAGATTTTTTGGACAGAGTTTCCTCAAGCAAAGCATCTGCTCCAGGAAAAGATTTTTTTTTTTTTTTTTTTATTTTGAGGCAGCGGATTGTCTAGATTGTGGACAGGTAAAAACTTAGTTTTCCAAATCTTTGCAGCCTCCCTCGCATCTCTTCTTAGAGATAGAGCTGCGGCAATTCCTGAAGAATTGTGCCAGAGCTCCTAAGAGCTCCAAACAACAACTGTAGTCTTGATGACTGCAGAGTCCACCACACGATAAGGGAAGAACTTTGTCCAGAGTTCCGTATTTCACACTCCAGTAGTGACCCCCGCGTCCAGTAGGCCACTCATCAACCAAGCAAATGGTACCCCCAAAAGGGCACCCCAAGTGACAACCGCATCCAGTTAGTCACTAATCAACCAAACCAACCAGTACCCCAAGAAAAGGGTACCCAAAAGTGACAACAGTGTCCAGTTAGCTACTAATCAACCAAACTACCCAAACCAACTGGTACCACCAAAAAGGGCACCCCAAAAGTGACAACTGCGTCTAGTTAGACACTAATCAACCAAACCAATTGGTACCCCCCAAAAAAAGGCACCCCAAAAGTTACAACCGCATCCGATTAGACACTAATCAACCAAGCCAACTACAAGCACTATTTCCACACTACTGAGAAGTAGTGGGCTACTGAGAACCCAGGTGTTAGCATGAGCAAGTGTATTCTAATTTTGTGAGAATCCAGATGCTAACACAGACAGACAAAAACAAATCAGATTGGACTTACTCCCTCCTGGCCAAAATGGGGTTGTCTACCATCAGGCTATTGTGGCTCGAAACTGCTCTCTTTCCCGGAGGCTCTGGAAAAAAATCCAGGAGGATCCAACCTTTCCAGGCCAAGAATTCAGATTCGCAGCCACCCTACCCAAAGCAGAGACCGGAAAGTCTCTTATCTCTAATCTTGCTCATTTTCTAATTATCTCGTTGGGGGGCCTCCAAATGTAATGCCAAAGAAACTGAGCAAGACAGAGATTAGAGACCAATTCAATAATTTATTAAATGGAGAGAAATACTGGGACCAATGGATCCATGTTGATCCCAGGGCTAGACGAGACTATCATCTCAAAGAGTTTAGCCCCCAGTATTGGGGCAGCAAGCTTTTTATGGAATAACAAGAACAATGACATAATGGAGGTACTAGGTGGAGATAACCTAATAGAGAGAGGTCACTGATATTCTAATGACATCTAAAATGGATAAACCTTTATCTTGTCAAACATTAAGGAATGTCTATAAAACCTTTATCTCAAACATTGAGAAGGGACGGGTTATAACCTAAGGCAGAATAATGAAATAGGACAATTGGAGGAACTGGTCACCCTACTAAAAGGGAACTTTAGCATAACAATACCACTTTGGCTGGGGTTCAAGAATGACCTACAGATGGCATCATCTTGTCCTCCAGACTGTGCCAGAAAGTCCTGTCCAAAGAATTGGCTTCTTTTTGGGAACAGCTGCTACTTCTTCTCAACAGTAACCAAGAGTTGGGATGCTGCCAGTATATTTTGCTTGGAGAATTACTCTCATCTGGTTATCATCAGCAGCACTGAGGAACAGGTGAGCCATTCCAGGGGCTGGGGTAATTGGGAATAGGGAAGTATTTTAGGTAGGGACCAGACCTTTTGATTTTCCAGGGGTGTATATACTGATATAGTGAAACAAATTCTGGATTGGGAGTCACTAGATGTGGATTTCAGTTTTTGTTCTGACCCTCATTGATTGGGACAAGTTATTTAATGTCTAACTCAACCCCAAATAGGGTTACCCAAAACTGAATAGGACTGGAAAATGACAACAAAAATCTTATTTGAGTCCCCAAACTATCTGAGGTTACCATTATTCCAATTTTATAAGTAGAGAAATTGAGGCCTAAAGAAGTTAAATGATTTGCCCAGTGTCACCCATGAATGTCACAGATGGGGTATTCAAATCCAGATCTTGTCTGGATCTGATGAGGTACAAGAAGTCATGAAGGTGGGGAGTTTATAAGGTGGGCAAGTTCTCTAGTGGAACTCACAATTAATAAGGGGAGGGGTGGGACCTTTTAGGGGAAAGGGCTCAGAGCAAGGTGTGCTAACTTTGCTAATTGTGTGCATCACTCATGGCCATAGTTGTCCTATTTATATAAGATAGCCTCGGAGGTGAGGTTTATAGCTTAACCTCCATATTGTATGAGGTCACAGTGTGTGTCAGTACTGGATAGCTCTGTCTATACAAGATAATTCTGTTCGTGCAAGATAATTCCACCTGATCAATTTGTTTCTCATAGGGGCTCACTTAGATACTATATATAGTGTGTGTATGAAACATATATATATATATTTTGCTGGAGTCCATTCACCCCATCAAGTCCACTATGCTACCTCAGTAAAGCAGTATAATGAATAAAGCATTGAAACCAGGAAGGTTTATGTTTAAATCTAGCCTCATATATTTACTAGCTGTGTGACCCAGGGCAAGTCACTTGACTATTATCTCAGTTTCTTTATTTGTAAAAAAGGGGATAATAATCAATCTCCTAATGTCATGAGGATAAAATGAAGTAATATTTCAGGAACATGCCTGAAAGATAGTAAGTACTAATTAACTTCTTGGTAAGGAAAAAAAATAGTAAAAGAACGACCTGTGGGTTTGGAGTCATAACCTAGAACTTCAATTGTAGTTCTTAGCTTCTGATGGGATAGTTGTGAAGAAAATATTTCATCAACCTTAAAGTATTATGGAACCAGAGTTACTATCTTTTATTTTTTTTTTTTATTTTTATTTTTTTTTTTTATTTAATAGCCTTTAATTTACAGGATATATACATGGGTAACTTTACAGCATTAACAATTGCCAAACCTCTTGTTCCCAATTTTTCACCTCTTACCCCCCCCCCCACCCCCTCCCCTAAATGGCAGGATGACCAGTAGATGTTAAATATATTAAAATATAACTTAGATACACAATAAGTATACATGACCAAAACATTATTTTGCTGTACAAAAAGAATCAGACTCTGAATTATTGTACAATTAGCTTGTGAAGGAAATCAAAGATGCAGGTGTGCATAAATATAGGGACTGGGAATTCAATGTAATGGTTTTTAGTCATCTCCCAGAGTTCTTTTTCTGGGTATAGTTAGTTCAGTTCATTACTGCTCCATTAGAAATGATTTGGTTGATCTTGTTGCTGAGGATGGCCTGATCCATCAGGACTAGTCATCATCTAGTATTGTTGTTGAAGTATATAATGATCTCCTGGTCCTGCTCATTTCACAGAGTTACTATCTTTTAGATGCCTTCTGGGGTTAATTAAAAAAAAAAAAAAGAAAAGATGGAAACTCATTGGTAGTTAAAAACCATATGTAAAGGCTTTTGATGAAAACTTGTTTTGAAGTCACAGAACCTTGGGAAGAGTGTTCATTTTTATTTAGGGAAAGGAGATGAATTCCAAAGGAAAAATCTAACCAGGACCTTTGAATAAGATTAAAGATAAGAATAAATGGCTAGTAATGAATGGAGCAGGTACCAACTTTTATTTAGGTATTTGATTTCTTTAATAGCTTATTATAAAGCCATCCTCTTTTTAAAGAGATTTAAGAGGTCTAGTGATATAGAATGGAAATAACAAAAGATGCTGCTAAGAAGCTGTATGACCTCAAGTGAATAATCTGGACTTGTTTGCCTTCTTTTTTAAATAGATGGTATTGGTCTAGATCAGGAATTCTTAACCTTTTTGATATCATAAACTCTTTTGGCAATCTGGAAACGTTCTAAGACCCCCTTCTCTTAATAATGTTTGTAAATGCATAAAATAAAATTATTTACATTACAAAGGAAATTATTGTCATGTTTAAAAAGTTTGAGATAATTTCTGAGTACTTAATCATTTTATTAATAATGCTAGCATATTACCAATAAATGGGTCAATGACACTCTCAGTTGCCATGATACTAGATTCATAGTTTATCTACCCTTGGAAGAGTGGGTATTGTGAAGATGACCATCAAATTTGATTCATTAACAATTAATGAGAGTGATTTATTCTAATGAGATTCTAGGAGGAATTTTACTTGGATATGACACTTACTTCTAATTTAATCTACCTATCTAACCTAGTCTATCTAATCAAAGAATTTATCTCTACCTATACCTGTGTCAAGCACAATGAGATTCCCCTCCTTATATTAAATTCCTTGTAAGGTTGGGTGGAATCTGAAGAAGATTGAAGAGAAACTTAATTCAATCTCATTATCAGCAATGTCTTTCAGATACCAAACAGCCCATATGTTTTTGAAAAAATATTGGTCCTAATTAAATGAAAAATAATTATGTATCTCACTATATTAAAAATATAGTTATCTAAATAGGCTTTTTTTTTTTTTAAGATTGAAAGAACCCAAGATGAAGCATTGTTTGTCTTTGAAAGCTCCTTCAGTTTTGACTGAGATTCTTCTGCAAAAGCAATCTTCTGGTTATAATAAAGCATCTTCATTTTTGTTATTGTCAAGAGACATGTTAGAAACCACAAAACCATACAAATTGGAGGATCCAGTGTAGTTGCTGCCAAGGGAATTGTGATCCATCATGTAGACAGAGGAATAAAAGGGAGTGTACAGGCACTGCTGGCAGTGCTGAGTTACTATGTTAAGGGGAGTCCAAAACTGGCTTGGGAAATTCTCAAAAGCATTTTCTTGAAACAGAACCAATGAATGAAGGTGGTTAGAGCATCAGGAAGGGAAGATGGGATAATACTTTTGATCCAATGCTCTGGCTCTTGGCTCATCCAGATTTCTACTTCCAGAACTTTGTGACCCAGGCCCGTAGCTTATTCCGGACCTATTGGCTGGGGCTGACTGACAGAGAAACGGAAGGGAAGTGGCAATGGCTGGATGGTTCTTCTCTTATTTTAAGGCAAGTTCTGTTGTCTCCAAGGTTTCTACCTCTCCTGCAATGGAGCCAGATTGTGTGGATAGAAGAATTTTGAGGAAAACAAGTATACAGATAAGTGAATGCAAAATATATACAAAAAGACTTTGTATTTGCAAAGTTGATTAGTCCATCAATTTGTTGAGTAGGAAGTGCATTTCAGGGATGGAGGATGCATCAGATACAGAAGAGTTAAAGAAGGCAAGATTAATTCAGGTGATGGCTTGTCTTCCCATTTGAAAAAGTATGTAGTTTGCCTGAAGGGGAGCAATGTGAAGAAATGACAACTAAGACTGAAGCCAGATTGTGAGAGGCTTTAAACACCAGAATGAAGAGCCAATATTATCCTTGCTGACACAGAGCATGATGCAAAGCTGGGAACAAAGGAGATACTTAGTAAATAAGGTTAATAGAATGGGGATAACCCTTTCAAGACAACCAAAACTTAGGGGAGTTCTGACAATGACTTCCTGTTAAAAAAAATTATCCTTCCTAGAAGCAATATTTTGAGCGAATTAGGGGAGGAGAAAGAGTAGGAGGAGGAAGAGGAGGAGAAGGGAGAAGAATAAATTAGTTTGAGAGAGACAGATTTCCACTTGAATTAAGGGAAATTTTCCTAACAATTAGACTGCTCCAAAGTGGGATGAATTATCTTGGTATGTCTGGTGAAATTCCTAGACTCTACCAATGGATATCATCAAAAGCTGCATGACTACTACTAATTGTAGATATTGTACAAAGGGATTCCTGTTCAGCCTTGGGCTGATACAGATCTCTTTTAGCTCTAATAACTGGTATTTATATAGCACTTGAAGATTTGCAAAGTACTTTAAAAATATCTGTTTGGATCCTTACAAATCCTGAGAGGTGGAGGATTTTATAATTCTCATTTTACAAATGAGGCGACAGAAGCAGATAAATGTTAACTGACTCGCCTAGAGTCACATAGTAAGTATCTAAGGATTTGAATTCAGATATTCCTGACCTGGAGTCTATCATACCACCACTGTGCTTCTCAAGTGGGAGAGAATAAGTGATCTGAGATAGAATTATGCAGTACTCAAGAGGAAGGACAAGAGCTAGGAAGAGTAAATTGGAGCAGGAGATGATAGAAGTGCTCATCAAGAAAATTTAGTTCTGAAGTTTAGGGTCACTAAACATGAATACCTTTATTGTTTTTACTATTCTCTCTTTTCTCTAGCTTCTGGAAAGATGGAGAGCCCAATAATAAATTCAATGAAGACTGTGGCTTCTTGCTCCCAGATGGTCAATGGAATGATGCAAATTGTGATATCGCCACATATTGGATTTGTGAGGGGAAATCTACTTGTTGATTTTCTTAAGTGAAGTTGTGGGTTAGACCCAGGACTTATTCTTCTAAGATGAGTGTTCAGATTTAGGGTAGAAACTTTCCCTCCCAGAAAATGGTCCTGTCCCAACTCTTTGCTTGCCAAGGGCCTCAGATTGCTATGACAAATCTGTGGTCACTGATTTCTTCCCTACAATACCTGATTCAGCCATATCCAGTAAGATGGATATCAATTTAATTTCAAGGACCAGCATTTGGGTCAGAATATTCCATAATGTGACAATGAGCCCTGAGCTAAGCCCACTATGAGGTGAGTAGGATCAAAGTATGGGGGAGAGGTTCACTTTGGGCCTTAACACTTAGTTCTCATAGCCTTGATGCCTTGTTAGGTCATCATGCAGCTGAAAACCATCACTAGGAGTTTGAGCTAGGGGTTTAGGCTTGCTTTCAGATCAAGGGTTTGCTTTGCTCCAAGAATCTCTGCTTGATCCAATATGGACTGAGCTTCAAAGAAGTCTCTTGGTGTTATAGAGTCTCTTGGATGAGGGAAAACATAAAATTGAACCAAGTCACTGAGCTGGTGTGACTTCTCTAAGTCCACTCAAGAGGCTGAGCAGAACTGAACCAACCTTTGAAGAATAGGTGAAGAAAGATATCTCTTCCCCCTCCTCTCCCTCTGCCCCCGCCCCATATTAGTCATGTTGTGAAAGAAGAATCAGAATAAAAGGGAAAAACCATGAAAAAGGGGGAAAAAGCAGAAAAGTGAAAATAATATGCTTTTATCTGCATTCAGACTCCATAGTTTTTTCTCTAAATGTGGATAGCATTTTCCATTGTGAGTCTTTTAGAATTGTATTGCTGAGAAGAGCAAAGTCTATCAAAGTTGATCATTCAGACAATGTTGTTGTTTTTATGTACAATGTTCACCTGGTTCTGTTCACTTCATTCAGCATCAATTCATATAAGTCTTTCCAGAGTCTTCTGAAACCTGCCTGCTCACCGTTTCTTATAGAACATAATATTCCATTACATTCATATACCACTATTTGTTCAACTGTTTCCCAATTGATGCACATCCTCTCAATTTCCAGTTCTTTGCCACCACAAAGAAAGCTGCAATAAACATTTTTGTACATGTGGGTCCTTTATCATTTTTTATTATCTTTTTGGATGGCAGACCCAGTGGTGGTGCTGCTGGATCAAAGGATATGTACAGTTTTATAGCTTTTGGACATAGTTCCAAACTACTCTCAGAAATGGTTGGATCAATTCACAACTCCACCAGAAATTTCTTACCACATTCAATGGATTCTGGAATGTCTTGAGTTATGTTTACCTAGGCAAAGCGACAGAATGGGAATCTATCAATGATCATGGGTCTAATTATCTCTTTCATATCCATGTCCCAGCTGCACACAGTTAATCCCCTATAACAGACTCAGGATTATTGCCAATGGCCTTGTCAGGCTTTAAAATATAAAATGATTGGGATCATTTATCTAGAGCTGAAAAGTCGCTTAGAGGTCACACAGTCCAACTTCTAATTCTATATATTTTGCACATAAAGAAACCTCGCCCCCCCAAAGAAGAAGGGGCTTGTATAGGATTTGATAACCCTAGAGGTAGGGTTATTTAAGTTTAGGGTTATTTGTTTTATAAGTAGTAGAGCTGGGATTTCAATTGAGAACCTTTGATTCTGAATCTAGCATTCTTTTTGTAGCTCCATGCTGCTCCATGGTTATATCTGTAACTGTAACTATCCCTCTTTCTAAGTGTATATATATCCTCACACACATATTCATGCACACACATATACTTTATATGATATATATATAAAGTACACATATATACATATATACTTCACTGGCCTGAAGCTTGACATTAAATCAACAACAAAACTAAGACCATGACTCCTGGTCCTATCACTTCATGGCAAATAGAGGAGGAAGAAATGGAAGCAATATCAGATTTTGTATTATTGAGCTCAAAGATTACTGTAGATGGTGACTCCGGCCATGAAATTAAAAGATGCTTGCTTCTTAAAAGGAAGGCTATTGCAAATCTAGACAGCATACTAAAAAAATAGATCTTTATACTCAAAGCTATGGTTTTTTTCAATACCAATATATGATTGTAAGAGATTATAAGGAAAATTAAGTGTCACAGAACTGACACTTCGAATTGTGGTGTTGGAGAAAACTTTTGAGAATCCTTTAGATGGCAAGGAGATTAAATTTGTAAATACTTAAGGAAATTAATTCAGGCTATTCACTGGAAGGTCAAGTACTGAAGCTGAAGTTTAAATACTCATTGGAAGACACTGACATTGGGAAAATTGGAAGGCAAAAGGAAAAGAGAATAGCAGAGATAAATGGATAGTGTCATGGAAACTATGAATATGAACATGGACAGATGTCCAGAGATAGTGGGGCTATGGCACATTAGGTCATAAAAAGCTGGACACAACTGAACAATATCTGAATACATATGCATAATATATATATTTATATACATTTATTATATTATTATTATATACATATATACACATTATATATATATATGTATACATACATATATACACATTATATATACATACACATATACATGTATATATACATATATAGTATATTATTATTATATACATATATACATTTATATACATATACTTATATATTTATATACATACATATACATATATAATTTATTAAAACAAAAAAGAAAAATAATGAAAATTAAACTCTTTTGGCTTCACATTATCTTCTGATTGTCATTATTTTGTGTATACATGTTTTTAGACCTGTAACTCATATGTAAAGATGAATTTGTGTTAACTTTTTTCATCTAACATGACTTCATGTGTACTTAGTGATGAAGTACTAAGTGATATACTTGGGCTTACAAAAGTCTATGTGTCTTTCCTTAGCACTTTATTAGAATACCTAAGATTGAGAAGCTTATCCTTGGCAAGTGATCAATCAATAAACACTTATTAAGTGGCTAGTATGTGCTGGCACCATGCTAGGCATTGAATGTATACATAAAGTAAAAGAGTTCCTTATTCAGGGAACTTATATTCTATTTGGGAGACAAGAACACAAATCATTTCCTTATAATACATTTTAGAATTTTTATCTGAAATTGATATTGATCCTGTTAGTCTACGGTTGGTAAAAGATTCTGTGCAGATATAGATTTCTATCCTTGCCAAAACTGGCTGGCTGTTACATGACAGCTGATGAGGAAGAAGTTGTCATGGAAACTGAGGAAAGGAAAAAGTAGCAGTTGATGCAACTCAAGCCCAGTCAGAGTACCACCACTTCTGCTCTTACCTCCATTCCCTCCTGCTTGTGGATAGAACAAAAAACCACCGTTGCTCCCAGGGACTGCCACACATTGTCTCCCCCATCCCGATGGTGGACAGTAGTTTGGGGGCCAGTGAAGAAGTTTTTTGGAACTGAGGCTGTGGCCACCATGAAATAGCTCTTGTCACTTGTCTGGCCTGTACTATGGCTATGGTTGTTTCCCAAATTTCCTAGTGGCCATCTAGAAAATCCTCCACTTTCCACAATAGGAGAGAGATATATTTTATCATAGGTTCACCATGATTAAGGTGGGTCATTATGTAACCAATAGCCCAGGAACCTCCAACAACCTTGAATAAAACAGACTGGATCTATTCTTATAAACTTACTTCAAAATAGGTCAATTTCTCCATTTTGGCTTGTCATGCCTTTACCCTAGAGTTTGCTTTGGAGAAATTCAAATATAGTTTAGGTATAGCTTGTGTCTAATCTATTTCCTACATATGAATAATGGGATCTCTTCAGCTTCCGTACAGACTTTCCAGGTATAAAATGAACATCTGGTTCAAAATGTCTTTATTTTATTTCACAGAAAATGAAAAAAAAAAAAAAAAAAGCAACAGACTCATAGTAGCCATTAAATAGATCTACAAACTAAGAAACAAGGAACTCCCTTCCTTTTGGATCCGCAGCTTCCAAATGACTCTAACAACGAGAATCTGCAAGTTCCAACATGTATAATAAAACACAACAAGAGCCAAGATCCAATAAGGTGTCTTGCTCCTTCACAACACCTTTAGTTTTTCAGTGTTTATTATAATTTTTGGCACATAGTAAGGACTTAATAAATGTTTACTGACTTGACTTTAGTTGCAAAGACTAGGTGGGTGACCCCTCTTCTTTCTTTTTTCTTTTTTTTTTGGCTGAGGCAATTGGGATTAAGTGACTTGCCCAGGGTCACACAGTAGCATGTATTAAGTCATATGCATATTCTGCATATATAGTCATATGCATATTCTGCTTATTTTACTCAGTATTATTTTGGAGACTTGGGCTGCCTTCATGATCATTAACTGATTCAGGCTAAAATTTATAAGAAGAATCCACCATTGTGGAAGCCACTAGGAACAGTATGATCCATTGTTAGCCAATCAGCATTATTTATTAAGTATCTACCATGTGACAGGCACTGTGCTTAGCACTGGTGATACAAAGAAAGTCACTTTGCCTTCTTCCTCCCTATAGTTACTTCTTTCAAGGAGCTTGCAGTTGAATAGGAGAGACAAAATGCAAAAACTATATAAGCAAGTTGCTTGGACTGGGTTGATGACCATGGGAATAGAGAGTGGAAGGATGGATATGAGAGCTGTTGTAGAAATGAAAATGATAATATTTAATAACCCATTCCATTTGAAAGGTAAGGGAAAGTGAGGAAAGTTCATAACCTCAAGGTTTCAAATATAGGAGACAGGTAACAAGTGAAGTAAAATAGAGAGTCAAGTTGAAAAGGAAAGCTATTAGGTTAGATTTTGAACATGGTGAATTTGAGGTGACACTGGGATTTGAAGGTCTTATAGATTGGGGTATATATAAAGTAGATATACAAATCAAACACTTATAATAAATCAGAGAGAAATTTACTTTAAAACAATTTTTTAGTAAACATAATTTTACCATTTATTAAAGAAGAAAGCACACTAAGAATTTGCACACTAATGAGATGGATGTGTTTGTTCATTTTTATATAAATAAATCTTGGTGAAATATTTGATACCTCTTACTGTGTTGTTGTTGTTGTTGTTGTTTTTTAAGACATCCTTTAGGGGCAGCCAGGTGGGAAAGTGGACAGAGGACCAATTTTGATCAGGAGGACCTGAGTTCAAATCTGGTCTCAGACACTTAACACTTCCTAACTGTGTAGCAAGTCACTTAATCCCAATTGCCTCAGCAAAAAAAAAAAAAAAAAAAAATAAAAATGAAAATTAAGACACTCTTCAATCTAATTTATTTATTTATTTTTGAGAGGTAATTGGGGCTAAGTGACTTGCCACATAGCTAGGAAACGTTAAGTGTCTGAGGCTACATTTGAATTCAGGTCTTTCTGACTCTAGGATGGGTCCTGATCCCTCTTAATGTTGCCAAATTTTTCACAGCCTCCACATTCAGTTATGTGACCCCCTTTGGGGTCATGACCCACAGTTTAAGAAGAATTGTTGTATACAACTATGGTGCCAGCATGGAGCTCAGAACAAGAGGTTAGGACAAGAGATGACTGAGACTCATCTAAAGAGAGGCAACGTTGTGGGAATAACCATCCTCCTCCTGCCCTTCCTCCAAACTCCTTTCAGGTATGGCATATTCCAGAACGGGGAGAGGTGTCTGGCAGGAGAAGAGGGCGTATTCAGAGTAGAGGTAGCTTATTTGAGAAAGATTCAGCTCCCCAGCTCAAAGCTTTTTTTTCGACTATTGCCCCCAAGCGTAGAATGTAGACTAAAAGAAAATACTATGTATGCAGTGAATGCCTTTTGCTGTCAACAATTTGAAAAAGAACATGAGGTAAACATCTATCATATTTCTGGTGAGATTCAACAACGTTTTTTCCCATCTTGGCTCCCTTGGCGGAAATCCCAGTTATGAAGGATGGCCAAATGTGGTCCCTTTTCCCAGGGGGAGGAAGGAAGGCAGACAAACAGAAACAATTAGAATGACAAATGAGTCCAGAAGTGCATTCATTGATCCCAAAGGGATTTGACTAACCTTGGTGTTCATACTTATCTGGCCTACCCATAATTGATGCATTCAAAGGTACTGGAGACCTGCTTATTCTAGATTGTTATATTTGTAAAGCACTATGGCTCTGTTGTTCTGTAGGATATAAGACAATGTTTCCCTTAATGGAGGAGAGTGACTTAGGACCAGCCTGCATTTGTCAGTAGTAGAGCTGGCTTCCTGGGACTCTGTTGCTCCATCTCTCTGGACCAAAATGAACATCTAGACCAGCTAGTGGGGAAGCAAATCAATGCATTTCTTTATATATTTTCTGTATGCTGTATGTTACCAGTTGTCTGTAAGTTATTAGATTGTAGATGGCACAGGGCTGGGCTAGCCAGGAAGACCTGGGTTTAAATATGGTCTTAGCTATTTACTAGCTGTTTGACTTTGGGCAACTTCTTCATCTGTTACATGGGGATGATGATAGAATCCAGGATTGTTATGAGGATCAAATGAGGTTATAATTATAAAGTGCTTAAAACAGGGCCTGGTATATATTAAGTATGTGTGGGACAGTAGCATCCACAAAAACAGAGACTCTCAGAGAGAGTAAAAACAAAAAGGGGTTTATTACAATCTCATGAGAAAGGTCATTGTCAGCAAAGAAGTGCAAAGCATAAAATGTGAAACACAAGATTAAATAGGTCCTGAACACAGAAGTCCCCGAATTTGATTTGTTACCTAACTGAAAACAAATTGGGTTTGAAGGCAATCAAAATGTGTATTCTTATATTTCCTCACAAAATACTAAAATTTCCACATCTTTCTAATCAGTTTATCAACTTTGAATCCCCCACTCCAAATTATACAAATTAGATAAGTTTCTTTTTTTTTTTTTAATTAACTTTCTTTCTTGCCCAAATTTCTGGTCTCATAGACAGACAAAACATCAACATTATTGATTTTATAGTGTATCAACAGTAAAACAAGCAATACAGAGAAGCAAAGTGAACTATTCCAACAATGTATCAGCTATGGGAAAGAGTACAACCAGAGTTACTTGTATCTACTGAATACAATTGCTGACTCTTCTATAGACCTTGGAAGGATAAACTAATTATTCAACATTCTCAGGATGACAGTTATAGTCTCATAAGAATTCCCCTCAAGATTACTTCTCTATAGAAAGTCTTTTATGCAGAATTAGAGTTACATATAATTCTCTCAAATCACCTGTTACTTCTTTTACAAACTCTAAGTATGACAGTTAATTCCTTCTGCTTCTGTCTCACAAAGAGAATGGAGGTTAACTTTCCATGGAATGACATTTATACTTATTCACAGTCTTTCTCAAAAAATTTTTATTGACCACAACACATTATTAATATTTGACAGTCTATTTGAATCTCTGGCAGACTGACTCACAAGGGTCCAATTAAAGATGAAATAATAAAAAAAACAGAATTGATAAATGAATGGAGCTAAGGCAGGAACTCATTCAATCTCTTCCCCAAATTCCTTTAAATAAGGATTCTAAACAAAATTTTAGAGTATCAGAACATGCCAAAAGATGGAGTAAAGTAAGCACTTTAAAAGGTCAGCAGAAAAAGTGACATGATGGGAGTTCAGTGTGCAGACTGGGACAGCGCAGCCCAGCCCCTAAGCCGAGCCCCTAACCCCAGCCCCAGCCCCAGGCCAGTAAAACAGGAACTGGTCTAGGAATTTCTGAATCAGCATCAATACTGGCAGTTTCTAGACCTCTCAGCCCAGAGACAGCAAAAATGACTTGGAAGGCCACTGGAAACCGTCTCTGGAATCAGAGTGGAAGCAGCTCATAATCCTGGCATAGCCTCAGCTCCAGCTCCAGCCCTAACCATGATAGTAAAGCAGGAACAGGTCTAGGGACCTCTGAATCAGTAGCAGCATTGGTAGTTTCTAGACTTCTCAGTCCAGAGACACCAAAGATGATAGCAAAGTCAGCAGGAAAGATTTGTCAGTGGGGTGAGAGGATCTTGTGAAGTCAGTAAACTAAAAGTGGCCATGGGCAGTGTTGGTAGTGGATCTCTAAAAACAGCTGCAAAAATCCCCTTAAAGCTTGGGACAGTGCACTCTCCACCCTGGAAACAGAGCCTACTTTAACAAAGAGTTAAAAGTTGAGTAATAGACTAAGAAAATGAGCAGGCAACAGAAAAAGTTTCTGACCATAGAATATCACTATGGAGATAAGGAAGATCAAAACATACTCAGAAGAAGATAACAAAGTCAAAGCTCCTACATCCAAAGTCTCAAAGAAAAATAAGAATTGGTCTCAGGCTGCAGAAAAGCTCAAAGGGGATTTTGAAATCAAGTAAAAGAGATAGAGGAAAAATTAGGAAAAGAATTGAGAGTGGTACAAAAGGAATACAAAAAGCTAATGAGAAGAAGAATACTTGCTTAAAAAGCAAAATTGGCCAAATGAGACTCAAAGAGGAAAATAATCCCTTAAAAATTAGAATTGAGCAAATGGAAGCTAATGACTTTCTGAGAAATCAAGATAATACAATAAAGCAAAACAAAAAAATAGACAAAATAGAAAAAAATGTGAAATATGTCATTGGAAAAAAACTGACCTGGAAAATAGACCTTAGGAGAGATAATTTAAAAATTATTGGTCTACTTGAAAAGTCACAATAAAAAAAAAAAAGGCTGGACATCATTTTTCAAGAAATTTTCAAGGAAAATTTCCTCATATTCTAGAACCAGAGGGTAAATAGATATTGAAAGAATCCATTGATCACCTTCTGAAAGAAATCCCCAAATTAAAACTCCAAGGAATATTATAGCCAAATTCCAGAACTCTGAAGTTTTTTAAATTAATTAATTAATTAATTTTTTTTATTTAATAGCCTTTTATTTACAGGTTATATGCATGGATAACTTTATAGCATTAATAACTGCCAAACCTCTTGTTCCAATTTTTCACCTCTTACCTCCCACCCCCTCCCCTAGATGGCAGGATGACCAGTAGATGTCAAATACATTAAAATATAAATTAGATACATAATAAGTATACATGACCAAAACATTATTTTGCTGTATAAAAAGAATCAGACTCTGAAATATTGTACAATTAGCTTGTGAAGGAAATCAAAAATGCAGGTGGGCATAAATATAGGGACTGGGAATTCAATGTAATGGTTTTTAGTTATCTCCCAAAGTTCTTTCTCTGGGCATAGTTGGTTCAGCAGAACTCTGAAGTTAAAGAGAAAACATTTCAAGCATCCAGAAGGAAATAATTTGAAGATAGTAAAGCTACAATCAGGATAACACAATATTTAACAGCTTCTACATTAAAGGACCAGAGGGTTTGGAATGATATTGTGGAGAGCAATGGAGCTAGGATTACAATCAAGCATCACTTACTCAGCAAAACTGAGTATAATTTTGAGAAAAGATGAAAATTCTGAAATAATGGATTTTCAAGCCTTTGTGATGAAAAGACCAGAGGTGAATGGAAAATTTGATTTTCAAATACAGGACTCAGGAGAAACATAAGGAGGCAATTGGGAAAGCAATATCATAAGGGACTTAATAAGGCTTATCTATTTACATTACTACATTAGAGGATAATATTTGTAATTCATTAGAAATTTTTCATTATTATGGCTGTTAGAAGGAGTATATATAGAAAGAGGACATAGGTGTGAGTTGAATATGAAGGGATAATATTTTTAAAAATGAAATTAAGGAGTGGAAGAAAGAAAAAGAGAGAAGTGGAATGGTGTAAATTATTTGCTATAAAAGAGAGGCAAGAAAAAAGCTTTTACAGTGGAGGAGAAGAGGAGGAGGAGAAGATGGGTGAATAAACCTTATTCTCATCAGAATTGGCTCAAAGAGGAAATAAAATATACTCTCAATATGAATGTAGAACTCTATCTTATACTTCAGGAAAGGAGGAGGGGAATGGGAAACAGGAAAAGGTGATAAAAGAAAGGGCATATTGGGGAAGGGAATGGTCAATAGCAAAATACTTTCAAGGAAGGATAGGGTGAAAGAAGAGAGAGAGAGAGAATAGAATAAATGGGGGGGATATAGTTAGCAATAGTAATTGTAAAAAGAATTTTGAAGTAAGTTTTTCTGATAAGGTCTCATTTCTTAAATATAGAGGGAACTAAGTCAAATTTATAAAAAATAAGTCAAGTCCCAATTGATAAAAGATTAAAAGATACAATTTATACCCAAAGGGCTATAGATTCATTCATAGTGCTCCTACACATGAATAACAAAAGAGGTTATTTTAAAAGGAAAAGGACCTATATGTATAAAAATATTTATAGCAGCTCTCTTCTCAGAACAAACATTTGGAAACTGAGGAGATGCCCATCAATTGGGGAATAGCTGAATAAATTGTGGTATGTGATTATGCTGGAATATTATTGCTCTATGGGAAATTATGAGCAGGATGATCTCAGAAAAAACTGGAAAGTCCTCCATGAACTCAAATAAAGTGAAATGTATTATATAAAATATAATAGCAATATTCTGAGATAATCGCTGTAAATAACTGTAAATGACTATTTTATTCTCAGCAGGACAATGATCCATGACTATTCTGAAGGACTTATGTTGAAAAATCCTATCCATACCTAGAAAAGGAATTGGTTGTATATGAATACAGATTGAAGCATACTCTCTCTCTTTTATTTATTTTTTTGACTCTAAATTTTTTAAAAATTCAGATAAATTTTTTTAGCTTAATTTCAGCAAACAGGTCTTGGAAACTGAGATACCTGGACATATCTTATCTCTAGCACATAATACATTTATGACCCACAGGTTCATCACATAGTCTCTTGGTGTCTTGTCAACTTTGGAAATATGAGTAAAATAGACTTGGTAGCATTTTACTGCCTTATACTCAACCATCTGGATATGCTGACCTTTTTGGGATTTTTTTCCTCTCTCCTTTTTCTTCATTCATTCATTTATTTGTTCATTTATTTATTTATTTATTCAGCCATTTATTTATTTAAAAAGCTTTTTATTTTAAAAAACATGCATAGATAATTTTTCAACATTGACCCTTGCATAGCCTTGTGTTTCAGATTTTCCCCTCCTTCCCTTCACCTCCTACCTATTTTATTTTTTTTTTGAAGGTTTTTTTTTTGGGGGGGGGAGATCTAGGTTTTCTTTTACAGCATGACTTTTATGAAAATAGGGATTGAATAAATGCTTGTTGATTTAATGAATGAATAGGGGATGTGAAATATCTCTTGATGAATGTACTTTATTTTCTCAGGAAAAACCATGAAGCAAAGTTCTTTACTGAGATGAAGTATGAAATAAGTAGTTTAGTAGGATTGAGGCAAGAAGAGGTTTGGAACAGCTTCTAAGCACAACATTGAGTCAATCAGAAAAAAAAAAAAAGATTTGTCAAGGAAAAATCAGGGCCTAATTAAGATTAGATGACTGAAATTTGTAGGAGAATCAGGCTGAATTAGCATGTTTGTGTGACTCCCTCTAGCAGTGATAGGCACTATACAAAGATTGGGCATAAAATATTCTATATCATTTCACATTGTGAGCATTTACTCTTCAGAAGTTGGCAAATGATACCAATCAGGATTTGATTTATTGTGTTGTTTATTGTCTAAACTTGGGAAAATATTAACAATGCAGATTAAACTTAAAAATGTTTCTAGCAGATACTTTCAACCTGCCATCCAAATCTCGTTGTTAAACATTTGTCTAAATATCCCTCTTTACATCCCAACTTAGTTCCTGGGACATAAAGATGAAATCTGTGAAACTGAGAAGATATAGCTTGATAAGTAGGAGAATTAAAAAAGAACAGGGTCATAAAAGTCCAGAGATGAGAGATAATCCAGAAGGACCACAGTGTTGAGTCAGGGCTGGGGTTTTGACTTTACTACCATGCCTTGGTTGCCTCCTCCCTCTTCCCCTTCTCTGAGTTTTCCCCAGAACATTCAATTTGAAGAAGGGCATAGAAAGGCATTGTCTCTTATCTAAATTGACCAGAATATTCTTTACTCTTTTTTATCCTACTTCTTTATGGTGTCAGGCTAATGGCAGTCCAAGAGTTCTGTATCACGAGCAGATTTTCCCTGCCCATAGGAAGCTTTTTATTTTTTGATGTTTTCTTCCTGGTTCTCCTGGAAGAGAGAAACAAAAAAATTAGATGGAAGAAGGGATTTAGGGAAAAGAGCCTATAATTCTGTGGTGTCAGCCAGTTAGACACACAGATGGAAGAATGTCAGAAATCCTCTTGTCTGCCCTGGTTTTATAAGAGAAGAATGTTTAAAATAACAGATATAGTTAGAAGGTACTGTTGATAGAGCACAGGTCAAGAAGACCTGACTTCAAATCTAGTCTCAGACACTAATGGTGTGAAATTGGGCAAGGTATTTAATCTCTGACTGGAGCAGGTTTCTCATCTATTGTTGTTCAGTTATGTTTGACTATGACACATTTGGGGTTTTGTGACTAGATAACCGGAGTTATCTGATTATCACTCCAATTACGTAATCCATTGGAGTGGTTTGCTATTTCCTCCTCAGATGAGAAACTGAGGCAAAAAAGTGACTTGCCCAGAGTAACACAGCTACTGTCTGAGGCCAGATATGAATTCACATATATGAGTCTTCTTGACTCCAGGTCTGGTGTTCTATACACTGTACCACCTATAATGAAGATAATAGCACTTACCCACCAAGGCAAAGAACTATGTGAATCTTAAAGTAGAATATAAGTGATAGTCAATACCTAGTTATTATTAGGTATGGAGATGTACCCCAGGATTTCAGGGATGTTGGCCCTAACCCCAAAGCTGTCTTTAAAAAAAAAAAAACTCCATTAAGGATAGCAGAGGCAAGAAAGAGAGAAAATGCTGCCTTACAGAGCATAAAACCCTTTAGGATGTACAGAACTATTAAGGGAGCAGCCAATGACCCAAAGCAGGATCAAGCCACCCATGGCCCAGTAATCCTGACCCTGTATTCACCCTATGAGAAGACAGAGAATGGAGAGGATTAAGTAGCAAAGGTAATGATTAGCAGGTATTAAAAAGGCAGTGGTTTTTCTTACTGTGTGGTTCTGGGTGGAACCAGAGACAACTTTGCTTGAGAGCATGAATGACTCAGATTTTGTTGGCCTGAGTGTCTTGAACCATTTTTTATATTGTTCCTGAACCTGGAAAGTCAAAAGAACCTGTGGGTCAGTTTACTGTATGTAGGGAAGGGGAAGAAAAGGAGAACTGGAATGAAAACTTGCCTGATGATTCAGGAGACAGTATACAAGGAAGATGAAGACTCCCTGAAGGCTATTGATGATAGTGAAGAGATAGCGCATGATCCGAGCAGCTGGGCCAATCTGTAGAATGCCCAGACACCAGGTGCAGCCCAGGATGCACAGCTGAGTCAGGGCTTTAAATCTCAGCAACCTAAATAGGAGGGCAAGGCAAGATCTGTTAAGTGCTCAGACAACATCTGCCTCTCATCCCCCTTGGAAGCAATTCCAATTCTTGGCAACTTTTGCCTGCCTCCTGAGCTAAGTTTCACAGACGGAGTTCCATAGACATAAATCCCATAGACAAAGTCCTCAGAGGGAGGACTGAGCTCTAGTCTTTATTCTCAGTGGCAGATAGGAATGCCAGAGTGCACAGAGCACTGAGCCTAGAGTTAGGAAGACTCATCTCTGTGAATTCAAATATGGCCTTAGATACTTCCTAACTGTGACCTTGGAGAAACCATTTTGACTCAGTTTCTTCATCTGCAAAAATGAACCAGAGGAAGAAATGGAAAAGCCCCTCCAGTATCTTTGCTAACAAAACCCTAAATGGGGTCACAAAGACTTGGACATGATTGAAAAACAAATAACAAAAATGAAATATACAAATGAGACAAAACCTGGAAGAATTTGGACCAAGGTAAGGGAGAGTAAAACTTCTTAACTGCCTTGTCATATAGGTAGACAAATTATTTGTTTCTTAAAAGTACCTTCAGTGATGGGATTAAATTTCAACTTTTATGAAGATCCAGCTCCATCCTGCCATGTGGGATGAGCATCATCATCTTTATTTTGACATCTTACATAATTTGATTTGGAGTCACACAATTCAGTTTGAACCTACTTTCTATTATTTATTACATGTGTGGTTTTGGGCAAGCCACTTATTGTTTTGGGAGGGTCTTAATTTCCTTCATTTTTAAAAGAGGGTTTTTGGATTACATGATCTATAATGTTCTTTCTAAGTCAAAATCTGTGTTCCTATGAGCTTGTAAAGTGCCCTTAGACATGACATTGGACCCAACCAGGAAATATGGCTTTGACTCTCAGAGACTTCTTGGGAATGAAGGATCTTTTGCTTTATCTTACCTTCTGTCCTGGAGAGTGGACACCTCATTGTTGAGGGAGGACAGTTTGCTTTGCAAAATCCAAATAATAAGAAGAATAAAAACAAAGTTTATCTGTGGGAACAATACAAAATTTATTGACCCAAATGTTTCACCTGGAACTTAAGTCCCATCTTGGTCATCTGCTTCCAAACCTGGCTACTCTGAGTTTGGATTCAGAATTGGCATTACATTGTGGACACGTGTCCCCACACACCAACTTATATGTTTACACTACTGCCAACAACAACTGAGGATCATTGCTTCTTGATCCTGACACTTTGTTCAGCCCCTTTGATTTCATGGTAGTCCCTCTAGAATTACAATTTAATGTGTTCATTTACAGAGAATATAATGCAGACTGGGCCAAGGAAAGCCCAGAGAAATCCCTCTTGAGTTTGGAGCCAGCACCTAAGACAAAGAAGGAAGAACAATTGGTAAGATCTGGTAGCTGAGCATGTCAACATTGATGGAATAATTTTTTTCTTAATCCAGGATGAGATGAAAACTTCCCCAATTCAGGCAGAGAGCTTTGGCTAATCCTGAGCCATATCCTGGGCTAGATTGTTGGGTATACTAGTGATGCCAACAAAAATCATTTAATTGTTTGTGGTCTGATACTGTGCTGTAGATACTCATTCATATATTTTTACCTATATTTCCACAATACTACTTTGAGACTCAGTTTATTCATCTGTAAAATGGGATTATATCAGTGGTAGATACCTCACAGGATTGTGAAACTCAAATGATGTGATTATTTGAAAGTGTTTTACAAAAAATGAAAGTGCTACATAAATGCCAATAATGTAAACATCTTTTTGTTCCTATGATGATTCAATGGGAATTTCTTCTAACAACAGATCATAATCTGCTTCTAATTTATACTGAGTTTATATAGACTTGGAGTCGGCAAAACCTGTATTCAAACCCTGCTTTTGACTAGCTGGATGATCCTAAGCAAGTCACTTAACCTCTTAACTTCCATTTAAGCCTCCATAAAATGGGGGTAACATTATTGTCACTTCAAAGGCTTATTGTGGGGATCAAATAAAATATTACATATTAAGCATCTTTATATGACTTTAAGATGTTTGTAGAAATGCTAGCTATTTTTATTATGAAGATCAAATGAGACAGTCAATGAAAAATGCTTTGAAGGTCTTAAAGTGCAGCATAAGTAGATAGAGCTTATTAATTAATTAATTATTGTTGTTTTCTTAGGGAGTCATCACCTGAAGTCAGAGAGAAGTGCCTTGCCCATAGTTATGGGTCTCTTAAGCAACAGATTTTGAATCTGGGTCTTTCTGATTCAAAATCTAATATTCCATCTACTAAGTCATGCTATTCCTGGACCTCAGAGGTTCTCCCATTGGTTAAATCATATGAGAGATTGATTGATTTTGCTGATTAAAATAGTGCAGAAAAACTGGATGGTGATCAAAGATGTATATAACATCTTCTTGGACCTAGGATTTCACTGATATAAAGAACTCTCAAATGAGGATTCTCCTTTTCATGGGGCAGATTGAACCTCCTTAACAGGTAGTGTTCATGAAGAGTTAGTTAATACACTATGAAGTTTAATGACTTGCCTAGGGACATAGAGTCAGTCTATGTCAGGCAGGACTCAGATTCAGGTTTTCCTGGTTTCAAGGCAAGCCTCTATCTATTTGCCAGATTCTTTATGTATAACGAGACAGGAATTTGAATGAGATTGATGAGAATATTGACCATGTCCCTTTTATTTTTGTTCCGTATCAAATTCTTTTATAGCTGGGACAAGAGGATCTCAGGAATAAATAAGTCCAAACTCTAAATTAGTTATCAGTAACAGAAGGCTTTGATGTTTTCTGCAGGCATGAGTAAAAAGAGAAAGACCTAATTTTAGACCAAGGGCACACTTTCTGGCTTTTCTTAATTGGCTGTGGTAGTTATAATTAAAGAACTGTCAGCCTTCACACTGATGATATGTATATTTGGCTATCTTTTTCAACAGGAAAGGGCCTAAAAATACCTTTAAATTGTGGCTACTATTTTTAGGCTTGTGTGTGAAAGAGGGGTGCCACAGGTATTATATTTAGCTATATGTATATATTTTTATTATGTATTCACTGTGCATTATGTACATATACACTCATTTATAAATTTATTTACATAATTTATGTTTATGCATATAAAGATTCCAAATTTATGATAACTAGCCTATTGCTACATCCTAGCTAGCAGGAATAATTCCATGTTTGACAACAAACTGACCTGGCTGGGAACTAGGAAGTTTCTATCTACTCAATATTGGTTTGGTCTATTACATTTACGCAAGAAACACAAAGCCTTTCTGTTCATAATAGGCTTAGCAAACTTAATCTAATTTATGTATGTAAAGTTAGCAAACTTTCTTAATATCCTAATATGGTTGATAAGTGTGTGTGTGGGTCATAGTTCAGACTACCTGTTGATTCATTCTCCCTAAGATTCCCCTTCTACTCAGTCCATGTGAATCTGCCCAACAACAATAATTAGATAGAAAGTCAGAGACTCAATGATTTGGATTCTTATCCAGGGTTCACATTCCACTACTTGTGCTGTGCCTAGGACTTTAGGATGGAGGAACAGCTTGTTTGCTTGCCTATGAGTCATAAACTACCCTACTCATGATCCTTGGAGTATTTGTATTCCTTCTTGTATGTTAATCATGCTTTCCTCACAATACTATACTTAATATAAGTCTCCGCCATTAGGACTCTAAGAAGACTTTTTAGCTGCTTAAATTGCTGGGGTCAGACTTGTTGGCAGAGAGATTGTTCTCCTTGATCAGAATTTCTCTATCATTTTCATAATGATTTTTACTCTTGTGATAAATTAGGCAAACTATTTTATGCTTCAAAAAAAGTTTTCTTTGATTGTAGTTTACAAGTTCCTGCATGGAAATCCTAAGGCTTCCATTATGGCAACAGTCCCTGAATGGAAGGTTGTGGGCAATCTGCAACCTAGGCAATAAAATGATTTTATTACTCAATTACCTCTGAAGCATGCCTCAAATTTTCCTGTGAAAACTCAAAGATCTGTGGGCCAAAGACAATCACATGAACTATATACTAAAGTTTATTCTGGGAGCTTTTAGCTTGAATATTCCCACTCAATTAAATTTGGTTTATTTTTATTCAATAAGTTTGTTAATAGCCTACACAGGCAGCTAGGTGGTGCAGTGGATTGAGTGCTAGGAAGACATCTTCCTGAATTCAAATCTGCCCTCAGAATTTACTATCTCTTTGATTCTGGACAAGTCAGTTACTCCTGTTTGCCTCAGTCGCCTCATCTGTAAAATGATCTGGGGAAGGAAATGGCAGACAATTCCAATATCTTTGTCAAGAAAAACCCAAAGGAGGTAGCAGAATCAGAGACACAACTGTAAACAACTTAATGATAAAAATTGTTTACAGGTTCAAGGCATTACAAATGCAAAAACAATTTATCCTCTCTTTCTTCCCATATAATATTATAGCATTTTCAATGGATGACAGCAGTCAGGGATGAATAAGTTCTACTTACTGGGAAGATGTTCCATAAAGGTTTGCTCTTGATGCTGCAGAAATAGCCACAATCACAGCTGGAATTCCATAGCCCAGAGGGTACATGACCTTCCTCAGGGAATGATTTACTCTGGAGTAATTGGCAACCATCAGATTCCGTGCAGTTAGAAAGAGATGAAGGCCTTCCAGCAGCAACCAGGTGAAAGATGCCAGATAGAAATAGTGCAATAAACCTGCAATGATGGAACATAGGACCTGGCAGGACAAGGATACAGTGTTATTCAGAAGAACTGCTCAGTCTGGTTGAAGTCCTTGCATTATCTCCCTTACATAGGCATTAGACAAAGAGCCTGACTTGAAACTAAAGATGTTGGTTGGTCAGAAGCAAGTACTGGTCTCTGTGGATAATGCCCTTCCTTGGAACGGAGAGAGAGAAAAGAGGGAGAGAAAAGAGAGGGAGAGGGAGGGGGAGGGGAGAGGAGAAAGAGGAGGGGAGAGAGAGAGAGAGAGAGGGAGAGAGGAGACAGGAGAGAGGAGAGAAGAGAGAAGAGGGAGGGGAGAGAGAGAGGAGGGAAGAGAGAGAAAGAGAGAGGGCGAGAGAGAGAAAGAGAGAGGGAGAGAGGGGAAGAGAAAAAGAAAGACAGAGACAGAGAGATAAAAAGTGACAGAGTCAGGGATAGAGAGAGAAAGAGAGAAGGAGAGAGATAAGAGAGATAGAGAGAATCAGAAAGAGTGAGAAGAGAGAGAAAAGAGACAGAGAAAGAAACATGGAGAGACACACAGAAATAGAGACAGAGAGGGAGAAAGGGAGGGAGGAGGGGAGAGAGAGAGAGAGAGAGAGAGAGAGAGAGAGAGAGGGAGAGAGAGAGAGAGAGAGAGAGAGAGAGAGAGAGACAGAGAGAGAGAGAGAGGAAGAGAAAAAAAAAGACAGACAAGAGACAGAGAGATAAAAAATGACAGTTAGGGATAGAGAGAGAGAGGAGAGAGATAAGAGAGAGAATCAGAAAGTGAGAAGAGAGAACGAGAAAAGAGACAGAGAAAGAAACATGGAGAGACACACAGAAATAGAGACAGAGAGGAAGAGAGGGAGAGGGAGACAGACAGACAGACACACACGCATACACACAGAGACAGAGAGAGAACAGGACATTGCAATGTCACAACAGCTGCTCCTGGCATTTGTGTCTGGAATGGGGGCAGTCAGGGGCAAGCACTTTGGAGTGCCACGAATACCTTAATCTTGGTTTGTTTAATTCCTATGAGGAAGAGGAGATTGGCCAGGAAGAGGCACAGGGAGAGTTGTAGGTGGAGGGAGGTGCTGGTGTTCTGAATGGTGTGGCACAGGAGGAACGTGAGGATGGCCAGAAAGAGACACAGCAGGGAGAGGCTCAGTCCCACATAAGTGATCACTGTCAGCACATAATCTTCATCCTGGGTTCCCACAAAAGAGAAATGCCAATCATACTTTCTGGTTCTTTGGTTCTGGAGTTGGAGAGACATCGTGCTCATAATATAAGTGTTTAATAAAAATTTGTTGACTTTATTTGATTTTGGTGTAAAGGAAGGGGAAGGTCATCAACCTGTATATTGGAATTTAGATTGTGGCTTAATCAATTATGAGCTGTGTGACTACTGGAAAATCACTAATCTCTCTGAGATTTAGTTTTCTCATCTTTAAAACAGGAATTTTCAATATGCCTAAGAAATAGTTTCTAATGACTAAGAGAGGCTTTTCTCTTTGCTCTCAATAACTAAGTCTCACTAAGTCTTGTCAATTCAGTCTCATCTACCTCTAGTCTCAGCATCTCTACTCTCATCTACAATTGGTTCTGGTCCCAGTTCACTGCCTGGATGGAGGCAACAGCCTAACTTTCCTTCATTCTTAAAAATCTTCAACAGATCTCATAATTTTCTAGCTACGATCCTAGGATCTTTCTTTTCTGAGCCAAATGCCTTGAAAAAACTTTTTATATTTATTTTTTATTTCCTCTCCTTTCAATTTCTTCCAAACTCTCTATAATCTAGTTTTTGACCTTATTAATCAAATGAGATTGCCTTCTCCAAAGTAAATTCTTAGTTGATAAATCTTTTCATAATGTTGATCCTTTTTAACTTTTCTACAACATTTGACACTACTGACTATCCTCTCCTATAGACTTGCTTCTCTCTGGGTTTTTGTTAAGTGTTTACTCTTAGTTCCTCTCTTGTGTGTCTCCCATTGCTTTTCATTTTTCACTGCTATATTATCATTCATATAATGTCTCTGTGTTTGCCCCCAAAGCTATATCTTGCATCCCATTCTCTTCTGTTTCTATACTATACATGGTGAACTCATCAACATACAGAGGTTTGATTGTCATATCAATAGATATGATTCCCTGATCTTTAATCCAGCTCTAGTTTCATCTGAGCTACAACCTGAATATCAATTGCCTACTGGACATTTTGAATTGGATATCCTATAGGTATCTCAAACTCAAGATGTTCAAAACAGAATTCATTATATTTTCCCTCAAACTCATCCCTCTTCTGAATTTCACTATTATTTTTGATAGAACCACCTTCCAGTTGTCTAGGTTTGCAACACAGATGTCATCTTTGACTCCTCATTCTTTTTTAGCCCAGATATCTAATCAGTTGCCAAATCTGTCCATTTGACTTTACTGACTTATGTAGCATCTGTCCCCCTTTTTCTACCTCCCAGTTCTCATTCAAGTCCTCATCGTCTGGTGCCTGGATGATTGTAATGGTCTTCTAACTGTACTGCCCGATTCAAGTTTCCACCTCTGTTCCAATCTATTCTCCACATGGATGCTTAAGTTAAGGTATAGAAGAGTTATGATCTTCATTGGTACAGTATGATGGAAAGAGCACTCTATCTAGAGTCAGAAGATCTAGTTTCAAATCCTGCTTCTGATACTTACTACATGTATGAGTTTGGTTAAGTTACTGAACCTTGTTAGGTCTCAGTTTCCTCACCTCTAAAATGAAGAGATTGGACTCTACTATCCCTCTGGTTCTTTGTGGCTCTAAGACTGATTCTATGATCTCCATAATTGAAGTCAGATTCATGAAGAACTCAAGTATGAGTAAATGAGATGAGCTGACCAGTGGCCATTTCTGTAACTAATGCAGAGCAGAAATTCTTAATCGTGTGTGTGTGTGTGTGTGTGTGTGTGTGTGTGTGTGTGTGTTTGTATGTGGTATGATAAACCCCCTTGAAAGTCTGCTGAAATCTATGGATTCCTTCTCAGAATAGTGGTTTGTGCTAAAAAAAAATGCTAAATATCAAGTAGAGGGCAGAGAATAATGATGGATTCTTTTTGCCTATCCAAGTTCATGGGCCCTTGGAATATAGGCTTTATTTATAGCAAGTTAGAAATCCCTGGTTTAGATAGAAACAAAAAATGTGGGAAACTCTGAAAGGATGGGATACTTGGAAAACAAGGTCTTTGTGGAAAAGCTATTAAAATTTTGATGATTCATTCTGGAGAAGAGAGAGGAGTCATTAAATCATTTTTATAGGAAGGAGAAGAACATTTACATTCTCCCAATAAAATGAATAAAAATTCCTTTAAAGAAGGGAGTATTTCATGTTTGTCTTTGTATCCTTAGTGACTATAACAGAGACTGCAACTTAATAAATGATTACTGCATTGGCATGAATCAACATATGCAGAGAATCCTTAATTTCGGAAGATAGGAGAAAGTATCAGTGTGCAACCTGAGAGATTCAGTTTGGTTACACATGCAGTGGTAGTGATTAAAGTTGGTATAGATGATTAGGAAAAGCATCGCATCACCTTTACTTAAGAAACAGGGATATTTTTCAGTTGTTAGAAACAATTACATCCCAGGATTACCTGACAGCAGAGGAAAAGAATACATGGCACTTTCCATAGGCTTTTCCTGCTAGGAGACATGATTTTGCCTCTAGCAGATTTATTGGGAAGCTTTGGTTTGGGAGGCACGATATTCAAACCTGTTGTTGAAGATCCATCAGAACAGCAAAACTAGACAAGTGGGTGCAGTTGCATCTGGTGTGTGTTTTGTTAGACTCGATGAGATTACAGTTCTTTGTGGACCAGGCGCCTCCTTCTTCTCCCTGTGCTTCCCAATAGACACAGAGAGACCTTTCTTCTTCTTTCTTTTTCTAGAACAGAGTGAGATGATTTCATTTCATTGGTTCTGATTTGACAAATATTTCTAAGATGCCATATGACATATTAAAAGAAACAGTTTTGAATGTACCAATCACCAACACCACAACCATCATCATCATAATCATCATCATTAGCATTAATTTGAATTCTTTTGCTGCTTGAAATGTGGGAAATAGGGTTTGGATAAGTGTAATAGCTTGCTCTTAGCTATGCATCACTAGTTTTTTTAGATATCTAATTTTTAGTTACTCATTGCATGTTTTTTTCTACCAGAGTTTTTCTCACATATCTTATGACATATAGAGGTGATGGCAAGTAATAAATATGCAGCAAAACAAGTATGAATTCTAGTCCAACTAAGTTTAAAAACTTTGAGTATGGGATCCATTTGGTTAATGGAAGAAACAATGGGCCAGTAACAAAGTAATGGTCGACTTAGTAAATTATTGGATGGAGACGCTATAGTAAATTTATGGAACATGCAATGAATAACCAAATTGGCAGGTCCAAGAAATTTTTTTTTTTTAAAGAAATTTTGAGTATGGGCTCCCTGGGAAATTGTGTATTTGTTGTAGAAAGAATAAACTGACTTTATTGGGGAAAAAACTCATCATTAATCACTTGGCCTATAGAAAATGGATTATTTAGGTCAACACTAAGTTAGGAAGATTGATCAAATGAGATACTTGTAAAGTATCCTGTGAACCTTAAAGCAATTATATAAATGATAATCTTTATTATAGTGGGTAAAAAATATGCAGAAAGATGAACATGAGCTCTTGTAGGTCCAACAAAATTTGAAAAACTTTGAGTATGAGATCCATATGGTTAATGGAAGAAACCATAGGACAGTCACAAAGTCACTATTATTATTATTATTTTTTTTTAAATTCAAAATCACTTGAGATCTGCACAAGTGAAAAGTATGCAGGGATGGATGAAGGCATGGGTCTTTGGGAAAATTTGTTTGGCATTAGCCCAAAGATTACAGTCTGGTCCATACATAATGGATTTTAGAAACAATAGGGAATTCATTTTTTTTTTTCCTCTCCTTTTACATCCTTTGATTTCTATGAAATTTCAAGCATAATGCCTTTAGAATACATACTTTGTTATTCCCATTTCTCATTTTATTCTGTGCTTTACACAAATAACTTAACTCTGCTTTGTAATTCAGGATTTCATCTTGGGACATTATGATTTTATCAGTATGGGAATTTTCTTTCTCAGAGGAAATTTATCTATGATTTGGTAGATAAGTCCTAGGGAATTGCCTTTAAAATATTTAAAAATATTTATTTTATTTAAAAAACAGAAAAAACCCTCAGAACATTATAATATGGCCAGCAGAATATCAGAAAGGATTCAAAATATATATAACAATAAATTTCCAGTTCAAGAAAGGATATATAATAGTGGAAGAAATTATATTCATGAGTGCCATCTTTACTTCCTTGTAGGTTGTTTTTCTTTTTCTCTGCTGTGCACCTTTTTTATTTTATTCTTTTTTTCCCCTTTCATCCCTCCACTTCCCTCAAGCAAGCTATAGTTTAAAAAAGAACATATTTATGTATACATATATAGACACACACATACAGACACAGCCCACACTCATATCTTTCCTATCCCTACCAGCTCTTTGCATTAATTCTTCTCCTTAGTAATGGCCAGAAACTGGAAACTGAGTGGATGCCCATCATTTGGAGAATGGTTGAATAAATTGTAGTATATGAATATCATGGAATATTATTGTTCGGTAAGAAATGACCAACAGGATGATTTCAGAAAGGCCTGGAGAGACTTACATGAACTGATGCTGAGTGAAATAAGCAGGACCAGGAGATCATTATATACTTCAACAACAATGCTATATGATGATCAATTCTGATGGATGTGGCCCTCTTCAGCAATGAGATGAATCAAATCAGTTCCAATAGAGCAGTAATGAATTGAACCAGCTACACCCAACGAAAGAACTCTGGGAGATGACTATGAATCATTACATAGAATTCCCAATCCTTATATTTTTGTCCGCCTGCATTTTTAATTTCCTTCACAGGCTAATTGTACATTATTTCCAAGTCCACTTCTTTTTGTACAGCAAAATAACTGTTTGGACATATATACTTATTTTGTGTTTAACTTATACTTAAATATTTAACATGTATTGGTCAACCTGCCATCTGGGGGAGGGGATGGGGGGAAGGAGGGGAAAAATTGGAACAAAAGGTTTTGCAATTGTCAATGCTGTAAAATTACCCATGCATATAACGTGTAAATAAAAGACTATAATAAAAAAATTCTTCTCCTTAACTTGCCTTGGTATTACTTAACCTCCCCCTTTCCCCCATCCATGGATCCCTCTCTTGTCGTCTTCTCACCACCTTTGCTCCTTCCACCCAGTTAGTAAGTGTTAAATGTCTGAGGTCAGATTTGAAGTAAGGTCCTCCTGACTTCAGGACCAGCACTCTATATTTCTTCTTCTTCTTCTTCTTCTTCTTCTTTTTTATTATAGATTTTTTATTTACAAGTTATATGCATGGGTAATTTTACAGCATTGACAATTGCCAAACCTTTTGTTCCAATTTTTCCCCTCCTTCCCCCCACCCCCTCCCCTAGATGGTAGAATGACCAGTACGTGTTAAGTATATTAAAGTATAAATTAAATACAAAATAAGTTTACATGTCCAAAGCGTTATTTTGCTGTACAAAAAGAATCGGACTCTGAAATATTGTACAATTAGCCTATGAAGGAAATTTAAAAAAATATGCATGCAGGCAAAAATATAGGGATTGGGAATTCAGTGTAATGGTTCATAGTCATCTCCCAGAGTTCTTTCATTGGGTGTAGCTGGTTCAGTTCATTACTGCTCTATTGGAATTGATTTGGTTCATCTCATTGCTGAAGATGGCCAGGTCCATCAGAATTGATCATCATATATATTGTTGTTGAAGTATATAATGATCTCCTGGTCCTGCTCATTTCACTCAGCATCAGTTCATGTAAGTCTCACCAGGCCTTTCTGAAATCATCCTGCTGGTCATTTCTTACCGAACAATAATATTCCATGATATTCATATTCCATAATTTATTCAGCCATTTTCCAATTGATGGGCATCCATTCAGTTTCCACTTTCTGGCCACTACAAAGAGGGCTGCCACAAACATTCTTGCACATACAGGTCCCTTTCCCTTCTTTAAGATCTTTTGGGGATATAAGCCCAGTAAGTAGTAACACCGCTGGATCAAAGGATATGCACAGTTTGATAACTTTTTGAGCATAGTTCCAAATTTCTCTCCAAAATGGCTGGATGTATTCACAATTCCACCAACAATGTATTAGTGTCCCTGTTTTCCCACATCCCCTCCAACATTCTGCATTATCTTTCCTTATCATTCTAGCCAATCTAACAGGTATGTAGTAATATCTCAGGGTTGTCTCAATTTGCATTTCTCTGATTAATAATGACTTGGAGCATCTTTTCATATGGCTAGAAATAGTTTCAATTTCTTTGTCTGAGAATTGTCTGTTCATATCCTTTGACCATTTATCAATTGGAGAATGGCTTGACTTCTTATAAATTAGAGTCAATTCTCTATATATTTTGGAGATGAGGCCTTTATCAGAACCTTTGACTGTAAAAATGTTTTCCCAGTTTATTGTTTCCCTTCTAATCTTGTCTGGATTAATTTTGTTTGTACAAAAACTTTTCAATTTGATATAATCAAAATTTTCTATTTTGTGTTCAATAATGATCTCTAGTTCTTCTTTGGTCATAAATTCCTTCTTCTTCCGCCCCCTTATTTCTTTATAGATTTTGGAGGAGACTATACCCTTCATAATATATATTTAGTGTTGCCTTTTTAACGTCTTCCCCATGTGAGTAGGTTTTCAGAACCATGAGCCCTCTTTCCCCTCTAATGCCTTTGTGTCTGTTCTTCCTCTGTACCTCATTTGTAAAACATAATTACTATTATTATCTTAACTCTGCCCCAATCTTTCTTTTAAACGACTCTGTTGCTGATGTCAATATTAAACATATGATCTACATTTCTATGTAAAAAAACAAAAACAATTTGTCCATGTTAAGTTCCTTTGATTTTTAATATTGGCTCTTATATATTAAATTTTCTATTGAGTTCAGGTTTGGTGGATAGAAAATTCTGAAAATCTGCAAGTTCATTGAATGTTCGTTTTTCTGCTTGAGCCTTTCTTGACTCTAATATCTATCCACTATTCCATGTTCTTCCTATTACTTAAATGTGTAACAGTGATCACATAAATGTCTATAATTCATTCTCTGTAACATGCTATGTTTTTGTATTTTTTCAAATCTTATTTTTGGAAATTACATGTAAAATTTTTTAACATTAGTTTTTAAAATTTTGAGTTCCAAATTCTCTTTCTTTCTTTTTCCTCCACTCTTATTGAGAAGGCAAGCAATATGATATGTTATGCATGTGCAGCCATGCAAAACATTTCCATAATAATCATATAGTGGGAAAAAACACAGACCAGAAAAAATTGCCCAAGAAAAATAAACTTTAAAAAGATTGTGCTTCAATCTGCATTCAGATTCTACTAGTTATTTCTCTGGAGGCAGATAGCATTTTTCATAATGAGTCTCTTGGAACTGTCTTAGATTTTTGTACTTCTGAGAGTAGTTCAGTCATTCAAAGTTGATGATAATACAATATTGTGGTTACTGTATATAATGTTCTTCTCACTTCACTTTGAGTCAGTTCATGTCTTTCCAGTTTTTTCTGAAAGAATACTGCTCATCATTTCTTATGGAACAATAGTATTTTATTGCAATCATATACCACAGCCATTCCCCATGTGTCCCCTCAATGTCCAATTCCAGCCCCCCACAAAGAGTTGCCATAAATATTTTTGTATATGTAGGTCCTTTTCCTTTTCTTTTTTTTTTTTAAATATGTATATATTTGGAATATAGAACTAATAGAGCTATTGTTGGAAAACAGGGTGTGTAGAGATTTATAGCCTTTGGGGCATAGTTCAATTGTTCCCCAGAATGGTTGGATTAGTTCACAGACTCTACCAACATTGCATCAGTGTCTCAATTTTTCCACATTCCCTCCAATATTTATAATTTTCCTTGTCTTTCATTAGCCAATCTTATAGGTACCTCAGAGTTTTTTATTTTGCATTTTTCTCATCCATAGTTATATAGAATATTTTTAAAAAATAAGACTATAGTTTGTTTTGATTTCTTCATCTGAAAACTGTTCATATCTTTTGACCATTTATTAATATGGGAATGACTTGTATTTTCATAAACTTGTCTCTGTTCTCCATATATTTGAGAAAGGAAACTTTTATCAGAAAAAGTTGCTGTAAAATACTATCCTTACCTCTTGGTCTAGTTTTCTGCATTGATTTTGTTTGTGCAAACCTTTTTAATTTAATATAATAAAATTATCTATTTAGTATTTTGTAATACTTTTCATCTCTCTTTTGGTCATGAATTCTTCCTTTATTGATAAATCTGATAGTAAACTATTTCATACTATCTTAATTTGTTTAAGGTATCACCTTTTATGTCTAATTCATGTACTCATTTTGGCCTTATACAGTGTGAGTGGTTTCTGCCAAATTACTTTCCAGTTTCCCCAAATATAAAGAATGAAAAAAATACAACAGAATGTGAAATATCTTATAAAAAACAAATCTGGAGAACAAATCAAGAAGAGAAAATATAAAAACAGATCTAGAGAACAAATCGAAAAGAGAAAATATAAGAATAATTGGACTACCTGAAAGTTGTGACCAAAAAAAGAACCTTTATACAACAGTGCAAGGAATAATCAATGAAAATTGTCCTGGAGTGATGGAACAGGAGAGGAAAGTAGAAATAGAAAAAAATCTATAGATTATCCCTTCAAAGATGTCCTTTGTGGAAAACACATAGGAATATTTTTGCCAAATTTCAAAACCTCCAGATCAAAGAGAAAATTTTTCAAAAACAAAACAAAACAAAAACCCAATTCAAATATGCTGGAGAATTGTACAGGACTTATTGTACAGGTCCTGCATATATACTGGCAATCAAAAGAACTATGCCTGAGGCCAAAAATATCATGTTCAGTAAAATTATCCATAATATCAAATGAAAAAAATGAACATTGCAGATTTTCAGGACTTTGTCTCAATCAAAGCCAAACTTAATAGAAAATTTAGCTTGTAAGAGCCAATATCAAAGATTAATTTCAAGGAACTCTACATGGACAAATCATTTATGTGTTGTGCATGGAAATGTATACCATATATTTAAGATTGACATTATAATTGAGTAGCTCAAAAGAAAGATTGGAGTAGAGTTGAGTATGATCTAGTTCTAAAAAGCAATACTGCCTAGGAAAAAATAAAAATAGTAATTATATTATGCAATTGAAGTGCAGAGAAAGAACCAAAACAGAGGTATTAGAGGGGGGAGGAGAATTCATAGTTCTGAAAACCTATTTACATCAGAAGTGGGCTAAATAGGAAACTATATATGTCATCCTCCAAAAATCTACAAAAAATTAGGGATGAAGGGATAATGGACAGTGGTGGAAGCAAAAAGCGTGAGTGTAAAAAGATATGGAGATTTATGGCAGTAGGACAAGGTGTATAGATCAATAGGCAAAGGATAAAAAATAAGGTGGGGTATAGAAGCATGTGTAGAATTATGGTAATGGGACAAAGTATGTAGATTAATGGGAAAGAGAGACACACAAAGAGACAGAAACAGAAGGAAAGAGACAAAGAGAGAAACAGACAGAGTGACAGAGGGAGCTACAGATAGAGAATCACAGAGAGACAGAAACACAGAAAGATATACACAGCTAGATACAGAAACACAGAGAGACATAGAGAGACAAACAGAAAGAAAGAATAAAGAAAAAGGGACCCAGAGTAGAACTTTGGAGTATATTCACAGGTAGGGAGTGTGGAATAGATGACAAATCAACAAAGGAGCCTGGGAAGGATAAATCAGAAAGATAGGAGCAGAGAGAGAAGAGAGGAGAGAGAGACAGAGAGAGAAAAAGAGAGAAGACAGAGACAGAGAGACAGAGAGAGAGAAGACACAGAGAGAAAATTCAGAGAAAGAGAGAAGACAGAAAGAGAGAGGGAGGGAGGGAGAGAGAGAAGGAGGGAAGGAGAGAGAGAGAGAGAGAGAGAGAGAGAGAGAGAGAGAGAGAGAGAGAGAGAGAGAGAGGTGGAAGGGAGAGAGGAAGACAGGGAGGATCCAGAAAGGGAAGAGAGTAGTGAACAGGGTCAAATGCTACGGAAAGGTGGATGAAGACTGATGATGAGGAGATCCTTGGTAATTTTGGAAAGAGCAATTTCAGTTGAATTATAAGGTGACAAAGCTAGCTTTAAAAGGATTGAGAAGTGATTTGGAGGTGAGGAAGTGGAGCTAATATTTTTTTTTTTTTTTAAGGAATTGATTAAGAATGAGAGAGAATATTGAATAATAACTCAAGGAGGTGATAGGACCTAATGAGACTTTTTTTTTCCTGCCTTAAAAATATGATGTGACTGGGGCAGTTAGGTGGTGCAGTAGCTAGAACATTGGCCCTAGAGTCAGAAGGAACTGAGTTCAAATTTGACCTCAGGCATGTACTAGCTGTGTGTCTCTGGGCAAGACACTAAACTTTAGCTGCTTCCTTCCCTTTAAATATGGTATCATATATATTTCTAAGCATATAAGTTCTAAGAAACCAGTAGAAAGACAGATTTAATCTTAGATGTGGAGAATGATGATGGAGGCAATCTGGCAGAGGGCTGGAGAAGATGGGATCAAGGGTGTATATAAAAGGATTAAAGTATTGTAATTTGAAGGATCACTTCAGACACTTTGATAAAGGAGAAGGAACTAGGGCAAGATATCAAGGGAATATGAGCTGAAGTAAGGTAAATGGTCTGTTTTTTTAGTAAAGCAATGAGGTTGTTTTCAACCATAAGGTTAATGGGAGTGGGAGGTAAGAAGGAGGAAATTGCTAACTAGATTTAAAGAGAGAAATAAAAATTGATAACTACCATAAAGAGTGGGATAGAAAATCAGTTGGAGAAAAGTAAAGGGATTGTCTTTTAATAACATTTGAATACAAGTGGAGGAGGTTGATGGTGAGAGTGATATAGGATTGGGATTTGGAAAGGTGTAAGTAACTATAGAACAAAGGAAAAGGGATTAGAGGGTAGTGTTGAGGTGAACTATTAGTTGAAGATGAGTTGAGAAAGGGAGTAAAGTGAAGCCAGAGCAGGAATCATAGCCTGGGAAGGTACTGAGGAATAGAGAGATTGGAGGTCATGGTGAAGATTAAAATAGTAAAATTGGGTTTAGTACTAAAGCATAGGGAATGATGTAATAATAAGAGATTATAATCAGAAATACTCATTGTTTTGAATAAGATAGATGGAGACCAGCAGATCCTTAATTAAACATTTTTGTGCCTGGACATGTGACCTGAAAATTATCTTCAGATGGTGAGCAGAATAGATTGGGGGAAGAATTTAATAGAATGTATGCCATCTGGAGCATTTTATTATTATTATTATTATTATTTTACTATTTTTTCTTAATTAACTAAGCTTTAAATTCTGATGTTTCTGAAATATTGTCAGCATCCTAGAAGTTTGGATTCAAGAAAAAAGTTTTTGTGTTCCTCTGTTCTGATTCTGATGATAAGGATGTTATCTAAACTAAGGTTTTATGGCAAATGTAGAATTGAGGCTAAACAGAAGATAATTTCTTGGTTGACTCATAAGAAGGAGAATCTGAATGGTTCTGTGATTTTGCACTTGTCCTGTCACATCAATCATTACTCTGACCTGGACAGTTAGGTGGCATAGTGGATAGAGTGCTGGGCCTGGAATCAGGAAAACTTGAGTTCAAATCCAGCCTCCCACACTTACTAGCTGTGTGACCCTGCGTAAGTCATTTGATCTCTCTTAGTTACCTATACTATAACATGAGGCTAATAACAGGATCTACTTCATAGGGTTGTTTTGGGGATCAAATGAAATGTAATATAAGAGCACTTAGTGCAGTTCCTGATTAATATAAGGGCTTATTCCCATCCTTTCTCCTGGATTAATAAAAAAATTCTGACATGTGGGGCATGGAAAGACATTTTCAAAGGCAGAGCCAACAGAATAGATTACAGGTAGCAACCCAGTTGAATTCTCTCAAATTCCACAATTGAAACCCCTTTGTTAAAGAGAAAAATTTGCAAGAAACAAGAAAAAAAAAAACAATTCAAATATGCTGAAACTATAAGTAAAATTGTAGAAAACTTAGCAGCAGCTACAATGAAAGACCTCAGATCCTGGAATCTACTGAAAATCAAAAGAACTAGGCCTGTGGCCAAAAATATAAAATCCAGCAAAATTATCTATAATTTTGGATGAGAAAAAAATGGACCTTCAATGAACTTGCAGATTTTCAAGACTTTCTATCAACCAAATATGAACTTAACAGAAAACTTAACATATAAAAACCAATATCATAGATCAGTTTTAAGGAACTCAACATGGACAAACTATTTAAACATGGACAGATTGTTTATGGTTTTTTTTTAACATGAGAAATGTATATTATATATTTAATATTCACATCAACAATAGGGCAGCCTAAAAGAAAGATTGGCAGTAAAAATAGTAATTATGTTATACAAATGAGGTACAGAGGAAGAATAGACATAGAGACATTAGAGAGGGGAGGAAGACTCATAATTCTAAAAATTTACTCACATTGGAAATGAGTTCAGTATACAATACTTCATATATAGTATGAACGGTATAACAACCTCCAAAATATATAAAAAAATAAGGGGGAGGATGGTTAGATGGGGAAGCAAAGGGTGAGGGAAGAAGATAAGGGAGGGATCCCTAGAAGGGGGGAGGTTAACTAATAAGGCAAGTTATGGAGTAGAATTTAATTAAAGAGTCAGCAGGGATAGGAAAAGTGTTTGTGTGTGAGTGCGCACGCAAGTATGTGTATGTATGTACATATGTATACATAAATATATCTTTTCTTAACTGCAGCTTGCTTGGGAATGGTGAGGGGGGAGGAATGAAAAGGGGAAAAAGAATAAAGTAAAAAAGGTGTGCAGCAGAGAACCAAAGAACAATTTACAAGGAAGTAAAGAAAAAGCGGACATTCATAAATATAATTTCCTCTACTAATATATATATATTATATATATATATATTATATATATATATATACACACACACATACATATATATGTATACTTTTCTGCTCTGGTAATTTGTTATATATTTTGAATCCTTCCTAATATTCTGCTGGGCACATGATAATGTTCTCTTTTGTTTTGCTTTATTTTGTATTCCTTTTCTTTCTTTTTTTTTTTACTCTGTTCTTTCAAATAAAATAAAATTTTAAAATAGAAAAAATCTTAAAAAGCAGAATTTATCAAGTGGGAAAAGTGGTATAAAAGCTCACAGAAAAAAATAATTCCTTAAATATTAGAATTGGAAGCTAATGACACCATAAGACATCAAGAAACAATAATACAAAGTCAAAAGAATGAAAAAAAAAGAACATGTGAAATATTTAAACAGAAACACAGTTGACATGGAAAATAAATTGAAAAAAGAAAATTTAGGAAGTTTTGAATTATCAGAAAACCATGACCAAAAAAAGATCCTAGATCTCCTCAAGAAGTTGACAAAGAAAACTACCTGGTATCTCAGATCCAGAGGTAAATAGAAATACAAAGAACCCACCAATCACCTCTTAAAAGGGATGACAAAATGAAAACTCCCAAAAATATTATAAGCAAATCCCCAAGCTCCCAGGTCAAGGAGAAACTATTATAAGCAGCTAGAAAGAAACAATTCAAATATTGTAGAGCCACAGTTAGGGTAATACAAGATTTAGTAGCTTCTACATGAAAGGATTGAAGGTTTTGGAATGTGATATTCTAGAAGGCAAAGAAACAATTAAGAATCATCTACCCAGAAAAATTGAGTATAATTCTTTAGGAGGGAATAATAGATTTTTAATGAAATAGAGGACTTTCACACATGCCTACTAAAAAGATCAGAACTGAATAGAAAGACTGGCATTGAAACATAAGACACAAAAAATGCATAAAAAGGTAAATATGAAAGAGAAATCATAAAGGTTTCGATAAGGTTAAACTGTTTATATTTCTATATGGGAAGATGATTCTGTAAGTCCTAAGAACTTTATCATTATTAGAGTGGTTAAAATGAGTTTTCATAGACAGAAGGCATGGGTATAAGTCAATTATGTTGGAATGATTTCTGAAAAACATATGGAAAGGTAAAAAAGAGGGATGTGTTGAGAGAAGGAAAAAAGGAGAGGTAGAATGAGAAAAATTTTTCCACATAAAAGAAGTATGTAAAGAAGCATTTTTACAGTGGAGGGAAAAATGGGGGAGGGTAGCAGGCAATGCTTAAAACACATTCTTTTTGGATTTGGTTCAAAGAGGGAAGAATACACACACACACACACACACACACACACATACACATTCAATTGCGTGTAGAAATTAATCTCATCTAGTAGGGAAATAAGAGAGGAAGGGGATTAAAAAAAGGGGGGATGATTAAAGAGAAAATGAATTAAGGGAAGCCAAATATGAAGGATAAGATGAAAAGAAAGAGAGAAAAATACATAGAATAGAATGGAGGGAAATACACAGTCATCATAATTGTGAATATGAATGGGATGAGGTCACCCATAAAGTGGAAGCAGATAGCAGAATGGATTAGAAACAAGAATCCAACAGTATGTTATTTACAAGAGACATGTTTGAAACAGAATGATACACACAGAGTTAAAATAAAGGTCTGGAGCAGAATCTAATATGCTTCAGCTGAAGTAAAAAAGGCATCTCCTTGATTTCAAACTGAGAAATTTTATAGCAAGTTTCCCTGAAAAAGACTTCATTTCTCAAATATATTGAAAATTGAGTCAAATTTTTAAAAATAAAGGCCATTCCCCAATTAGTTTTTGCAGTGGTAAAGAATTTGAAATCAAGGAGATGCTCATCAATTGGGAACTGCCTGAGCTACTTGTGCCATATAATTATGTTGGAGTACTATTGTGCTATAAGAAATTATTGTGGGATAGTTTCATTAAAAATATGGCAAGACTTATATGAACTGATGCAAGTGAAGACCACTCTACAAAGTAACAGCTATGTTGTAATGATGACCCACTTGACTACTCTGATCAATATAATGATCCATTTTGAATTTTGGGAAATCCAAATCATTAGTTCATCATTAGTTCATAGGACTCATCATGAAAAAATACTATCCGCCTCCCAAGAGAGAATTGATAACTCTACATGCAAATTGAAGTATAATTTTCTCACTTTTTTTGCTTTGTTTTGCAATGTAGCTAATATAGAAATATATTTTGCATAATTTCACACATATAATTGATATCATATTGCTTTTCTTTTTAGTGGGTGAGGTAGGGAGTAAGAAGAAAAAGAGAATTTGGAACACAAAATTTAAAAAGGAAAGAATGTTAAATTAAATAATTTTTTTTTAATAAGGAAGAATTCTGGCATGTAAAAACTTACCAATCTGAATGTCCATTTGGTGTTACTACTGCTCTACACATTCACCATGGGAAGGATAAAAGAAACCATTTATGAAGCACCCATATGCCAAACACTGTGCTTAGCACTTTACAAATTATTATCTCATTGAATATTTTAGCTAGTATGGTACTGAATGTTTTAGCTGCCCTGCCCACTTCCATGAATATATTGCGTATGACCTGTGATTCATACCTACCTGTATATGCTGGAATGTCAGAAGAACAGAAAGAGAGGAGGGTTGATTTTGATGAGATCCTACAGCAATGCTGACTACTTGGGAGAGCATGTAGATTCCATTACTCTTCTCAGGTCTCTCAATAAAAAAGGATGCATTTATAATAGTCTGAAGGGAGGAATACGAGAGAAAGGCAACTGCACTTGACCCTTAAAAAAAAGAAAAAAGAAAGAAAAAAAGAGCCAAGTCCTGTAAGGCAAAAGGGTTTATTCAGATCTGTTATGCTCAGCAAGTTCATTTACTGGAGGTGGATTCTGTCCACTCAGTCCCTCACACAATTACACAATCAGCAAGACTCTGTCAGAGGCTTGCTTAATGTAATAGCCACTATGGTAAATAGTAGGGATACAAAGAAATGAAACAAACAGTTCCTGACCTCAAGAAGCTAACATTTTAATAGGGGAGCACACAAATATAAATAAAAACATACAAGGTAAATACAGAGTATTGACATGATAACCTTAGAAAAGTTGGCACTATAATTAGAAAAGTTCTCCTGGAAGATGTGACACTTGGGGAATCTCAAAGGAAACAGAGGATTCTAAGAATTAAAAGTTAGGAGGAAGGACGTTCCAGGCATGGGGAACAGCTTGTGAAAGGCATGGAGTACAAAAGATGAAGTGTTATATGTAAGGAATATCAAAGAGCCCAGTATGGCTGGATTGCAGAGAGCCTGAGAGGAGTAAAATGTAAAAATAATGGAAAGATAAGAAGAGTTTTAAATGTCAAACAAAGAAATTTATATTTTGTCCTGAAGGTAATAGTTTCATGGAATTTCATGAGCAGGGGATGATATGGTCAGACCTCTGCAGTAGAAATATTACTTTGTTATCTGAGTATAGGATGGATTGGAACAGAAAGGCCCTTGAGGCAAGGAGACCAATTAGAAGACTGTTAGAAGAGTTCAGGCAAGAGGTAATGAGGGCTGATATTTGAGTGATGGTTGTATGAGTGCAAAGGAGAGACCATGTGGGAGAGTAGAAATGACAGGTTTTGGGAACTGATTGGGAATGCCAGATGAACAAGAGAGAGGTTGAGATTGAGAGACAGAGATTGAGATCATGGATGGTGACAGTAAAAAGGATGCTCTTCAGGCTGATTTCAGAAAAACCTGAAAAGACTTACATGAACTGAGGCTGTGTGAAATAAGCAGAAATAAGCAAAAAAAAAAAAAAAAAAAAAAAAGGCAGGAAAAAATAAGAGAATATTGTATACACTAGCAGTGGTCCTCAAACTTTTGTTCTCAATATCTTTATCCTATCAAAAATGATTGAGGATCTATCCAAAGAGTTTTTTTTTTAATGTGGGTTATTTTTATAGATATTGATCACATTAAAAATAAAAAACAATTATGAATTTGTAGACTCTCTGAAAGGATTTCAGAGATTCCTCAGGATGTTCTGGACCAGACTTTGAGAATCACTGGTATACAGTAACAAGATTATGTGATGATCAACTATGATGGACTAGGCTCTTCTTAATAATGTGGTGATTCAAAGTAATTTCAATAGACTTGGGATGGAAAATGCCATCCATATCCAGAGAGAGAAATATGGAGACTGAATGTGGATCAGAGTATAATATTTTCACCTTTTTTTGTTTGTTTGCTTGTTTTTTCTTTCTTGTGGCTTTTTCCCTTTAGGTCTGATTTTTCTTGCATAGTATGACAAATATAGATATATATTCAACAGAATTGCATGTATTTAATCTATATCAGATTGCTTGCAGTTTGGGGGAGGGGGAGACAAGGGAGGGAGGGAGGAAAAAATGTGGAACATACAAAACTGAATGTTAAAAACTATCTTCACATGTATTTGGAAAAATAAAATAATACTGAAAAATAAAAAAAGGATGCTCTTAATTAGTAAAGATTTAGAGACAAAGAAAGTCTTTTGTACATACTGTACAAACATACATTGTTTGAAATGCCTATAGGACATCTAGTTTGAAATGTCCAACGAGCACTTAGTGATGTAAAGAGAGAAAGGATAGGAAAATCTAATCAGATTTGGGAATAATCTGCCAAGGCAAATGATACTTGAATGCCTAGTAACTGATGAGATCATGAAGTGAGAATAAAATGGAACAAAAAGAGAAAAGGGCCTTGGACATATGTTCAAGGACATAATCTTGAACAGTTAGTAAAAGTGACATGGTTGAGAACAGAACAAAAATGACTGGAAAAGAACAGTCAGACAAGAAGGAGAACCAGGAGAAAACATTGTCATAATAACTCAGAGTGTAATACCAGAGAAACGAAGGTAATATAGAGATTAGAGAGTTTTTAATATTTTATTTGAAAGGGAGAGATTTACTGGGACCAAATGGATCCATGGTTTGGTCCCAGGGCTGAATGAGACTATCATCTCCAAGAATCTAGCAAAGAATGTGAGTTCTCAATGACATATATACATGTGGCTCAGATGCAGGGGGTAGACTGAGGTAGGGGTGGAGTCAGGGTGCTGAGATAGGGAATGGGACTCTGACAGGGCGGGGCGAGTCACTGGAGATGGGATGACATAATGGGGGGAGGAACCCCGGGAGATGGGAAGAGGCATCTTGATAAGACAGTATCTGATATTCTAATAGCGTGGGATGGGGAGAAGATTCTGATATTCTAAAATATAAGAGCTTTTATCCTTATCAAATATTCTGATTAAGAGGGAGGGGTGGTTTTGCAGGACTGAGCAGAACAATTATAAACTGAGGCAGAACAATTAGGGAAACCGAGGCAGGACAATTTAGGGAAACTGAGTCAGGGCAATAAAAGAGAACTGTGGCATAACAAGAGAAGAGAAGAGATAGTATTCAGGATGATTAGATTGTCAATTGTGTCAAATACAGCAGAGGTTAAGAAGAATGAGAATTGAGTAGAGACCATTAGATTTGGCAATTAAGAGATCTTTGGTCCTTTTGGAGAGAGAACAATTTTAGTTGAATGACAAGGTTGGAAGTCAGATCACAGAGATTTCAAAGCAATTGAGGAAATGGAAGCACCGATTGTTGACGATTTTTTCAAGAGGTTTCATTGACAAGGGGGAATATAGGAGTAAAGCCTTGTTTTTTTTTCGGTAAAATATGAGACAAGATTCTCAGCAGAGAAATGAATGATTTGAGAAACTTGAGAGAAGAACAGATTTTGAACAGAAATAGGTTATTAGAGAACCAATTAAAGAGGGCTGCCTATATGTAATGAAGAGCAAGGAGAAGTTGTCTCCTACAACCAGTCCACAAGGATTTGTGATTTCCTTCTGTTCTGGTCAGGAGCATTTGAATTAGAGCAAAAGAGGTGAGTAATAGAAATAATTGAGTTTTGAGAATTGTCAAAGCATGATTAATGAACAGAGAGGGAAGCAATTGATTCAAGAGTAGAGAATAGAATGGAATTTTACTGGTTTGCTGAGGGAATCAAGATTGGAAAAAGAGGAGGTATCACCACAGTAGGGGTGAAAGCTTAGAACAACACTAATGGCTGCAGACATTGGAGGGCATCATGAGAACACATGGAAGTTTTGGGCCTAGGAAGAGATAGAAAGATAAGATATTATGATAAGAATCTAGAAACTATGAACATGGAAGCAAAATTTTTGTAGGTGGTGGCAAGATCTGTGAGTAGCAGAGTTGGAACTGCAGAGCAGGCTGTTGGAGTTGTCATGAGTTGTGAGGAGTTGTGAGATGCATATCTCATAAGGAGGAACATCAAATGTATGTTGCACTTTCCTAGAATGAAGGAAGAACATGGGGTGGGAAAAGGAAATTTTCAGGTGGATACCAAATTCAATGAGAAAAAAAGAGAATATTTTGGAAATCAGTAGATAACAGCTATCAGAAATTGGGTTGGGTGATAAAATTTGGATTGTGTGAGAAGAGAGGTTGCTGAGTAATAATGGTAAAGGCAGAGTCCCAGTGTGGGAATGAGAAGAGAAATATTAGGTCTCTCCCTTCATGACCATTGAGTCAGAGCACATGAGTGAAGTAACCATTACTGGAAAGAATGGCCAGGAAAAGCAAGTCACCTAGAGTGATCCAGATGTCAGTGAGTGCCCAGAGATGAAAGGAATGAGAAGAAAAGAAAGAAGAGTTTTAAGATGAAAGTGTATCTGTTAATTGTAGAATAGACTTTCAGAAGGCACAGGAGAAGAGTAGGAATTTATGGAGTGAGGCATTGGGGGTAGAGCTGAAAGGATGTGAGTGAGAAGGCTGAACTTGGAGTTTTGTTCTTCAGCCTTTGTAATATTCTCTCTAAAATGTAATGTTCTACTAGGAAATAAATGTAAACTGCTTGCATTTTTGTTCTTCTTCCCAGGTTATTTATACCTTCTAAATCCAATTTTCCCTGAGCAACAAGAAAACTGTTCGGTTCTGCACACATATATTGTATCCAAGATCTACTGTAATCTATTTAACATGGATAGGACTGCTTGCCATCTTGGGGAGAGGGTGGAGGGAGAGAGGGGAAAAATCGGAACAGAAGTGAGTGCAAGGGATAAAGTTGTAAAAAATTACCCTGGCATGGGTTCTGTCAATAAAAAGTTATTTAATTAAAAAAAAAATGTAATGTTCTCTGTTGAGGTTTTCTTGGGGTCTCTGGAGGCAGCCTTCATTTCAGTTCAGTAATCACCAGGAGAATGGGCAGGGATTAAGGTCCAAATCCTTTATTGTCTCTTTCCAAGTCTTGTCTCCTTTCCTGTGGCCCAGTTAGCTTTCTTAGAGAACTATCTCTCTCCTTGGTTCCAAGAGCTTAAACTCCTGCTGCCAGTCCTTTGTCTTCTCTGCTTCTGCCAGCTTCTTGAAGTCCTCCTGAAGGTGTCTTGGTTTCTGTGGGGGAGGCAGGAGGACCGCCATCATGGTCTCTGTCTTCCAATTCTGATTCTGGCTGAGTTTGTTCGAGCTTATATCTTCTCTAATCAAAGGTGTGAATCTTGTGGAACTATAGTAAGTATTAAGTACATCTACTGAGCTAGAGAACTGTTGAGCACCCTGCTGAACAACCATTGTCTCTATCAATTCCACTGACTTAGCATCTTGTAAGAATCCTTTGTTTCAAGTTCAGAGTTCTGGCCCATAACAAGCACCTGTAGTGGTTGAGAGTTTTGAAGGTACTTCAAATGCCTCTGCTTTCTTACTTGATTTCAAACCTCTGTGATCTGACTTCCAACTTGTGGTTCAGCTGAAGTTGCTCTCTCTCCAAAATGACCAAAATTCTCTTAATTGGCAATTTACTGATGTCTTTTCAGTCTCATCCATCTTGACCTCTGTTGCTTCAATACAGTTGACCACCTTCTCCTCCTGGAAAATATCTTTTCTCTGAGTTAGCATGACACTGTTCTTTCCCAGTTCTCCTCCTTCTTGTCTGACTGCTCTTTCAGCCATATCATATACATTAACTCTTCCAAGATTTTGGGAGGCCAAGTTTAAGAGGCCCACAAGCAGGAAATGTTCCTCATTTTTCCTGAGCCAGCCTGTGACAGCGTCATTTTTTTCCTTAGAACAGATCAATCTAATGGTGGAGAGAGGAATAGAAATACTAGGAGTGGATAGATCAATTTGATCTATGGGAATAAAAAAGAAAAGGGTTTGTTTCTGGGCAAAGATAGTAGAATATAGTAAAATGTTAGCCCCTTAAATGTCACCTTTACCATTATCACTCAGCAACCTCTCTTTTCATGCAATCCAAATTTTGTCACCCAACCCAGTTTCTGATGGCTATTATCTACTGATTTCCATATATCAAGTATGAAAACATTGTGTTGCGTATTGTGATTTTTATCAACAAGGGAACTTCTGATGGGGAACATGAAATCATTTGCCCAGTATGTGGAAAAAAAACTAGTCAGTCTATCAAAATTTATTAAGTGCCTTCCATGTATCAGGCATTATGCTAAGTGCTGGAGTTACAAAGAAAGGCAAAAGAGAAGTTTCTGTTCTCAGGATAATGAGAGAAACTGCATGAAAATAACTATATATAAGCAAGCTTTATATGGAATAAAATGGAGATAATCAACAAAGGGAAGGCAAGAGAATTTAGGGAATTGGAAAAGGTTTGAAGAAGGCCAGGGAAGCTAGTAAATAGAGATGAGGATGGAGGATAAGCAAAAGACAGAATTTATTGTGGGAGGAATAGTGAGGATTTAAGGTATAAGAAGATTGGAAAGGTTGCTAATGGGATGTAAGTTTGACTTTGAATGCCAGACAATTTTACACTTGGGGCTGAAAGAAATAGGGAGCCATTGGAATTTATTGAGAAGGGGGGAAGGACATGACATAGCTAGACTTTAGAAAGATCACTTTGATTCAGATCCATGTCCTCCCGACTTCAAAATCAGCTTGTCTTTTACTGATTTGCATACTGGAAACCCTTTATAAAATAGGTGACTTGAATTGAATCTGAACTTAATAGTTACCAAAGGGCTAGATAGCACAGTAGATAAGAGTACCAGATCACAAAAGATATGAGTTCAAATCTGACCTCCGAAGCTTACTAGCTGTGTGATGTTGGGGCAAAGCATTTAACTGTTTGCGTCAGCTTCCTCATTTGTGAAATAAGCTAGAGAAATAAGCAAAAACAAAAACAAAACAAAACAAAAACCAAACCCCAAAAGAGACCTCAAAGAGTTAGACACTATGAATATGACTAAACAACAAATTAACAGTTGCCAAAGCTTCCTTACAAGACCTGCCTTCTACAATGACTACAGGCACATCACTTAAGCTTTCAGCACCCCTGTTCCAGGGGAGTTATCAGTCTGCATTGGTGGATGGAATCTACATACTAGGAGTTTTCCACCCTGATGAAATTATAGATCAGGACAGTAACAGAATAATAATTTGGCTTTTAACAATCTAGTAGCATGTAAAAAAGAGATTAGGCTGATGGTATGGTAAATGATATATGCCAAAAATGCTAATTTGTCTTGGAAGTAAGGAAGACCTTGTTCACAATTACAGCTGTTTCAAAGTGATAAGGGGTGGCCAAGGATGTAGTTTCTCTCCTTGTATATATATATTGATACTGATGGATGGCTATTTGCCATTGTGGTCTATGTCATGGGATTTTTGCTTAGAAAGATACTAGTTGATTGACATAGTTTTCAGGGTTTCTTCTAAGTCATACTCAGGGTTTCTCTGACATGGAAGGATTATGTAGCTCTGTCAGTTCTGGGTAAGTGCAGAGTCCATAAAAGTGAATGTACCTTGTGGATTTGAGCCAATGATATCCATGCAGGAAAATTTCACTGCATTATTCTGAGCTTGCAGTATAACATCCTTCTCTTCCTGAGAGCAGTTGCTGATTACGCGCGTTTCTATACCTGGGAAACAACAATGAAACAAAAATGAGTCCACTTATCTATAGCTAGGCTGGCCCAGCAGAACTGTAACTAGGAATTCTAACCCTTGGGGAAGTCAAGGAAAGGTAGAACTATTTGCCCCTTCCCCATGAAAAGGGTCAGTCTGTCACCTCTACCATCCAACCTGATCCCCTGCAGTTTGATTATGAATGTTACCTGATTTCTGGTCCCCACTTCAAGCACTGGGTGAGGCAGATAAAGTAGGAAGAAGTAGGTAGAGAGAGGTACTGTCATAAGGGAAGTCATTCATCAGGGAGGGATTGGGCAATGGAGTGAATGTGATTTTGTTATATGGTGTGTGCTGGAGAAAACTGGCACTGGAAAGGAATGTAGCCCTGAAAGTCTGCCACCCTTGCTCAAACCCATTCATCCATTGTCTATATTAAAAAGCTTGTCCACCTGGCTGCATACCAGACATTTGCCAGGACCATTCTGACCGATGTCACTGAAGACTATATATTCAGTATAACAACCTGATTAATTAATTTTTCATTTGCTGTTTCACTGAGTGGACCAAATCCAGCCTTTGTTTGGGATCCTAAAGATTCAGTCGCCTTTTGTTATGATGCTTCTGTTGTGGTTTGAATGCTTTCGATTCCTGGTGGTCAAGAGGTTAGTGGCAATAAGAGAGTTGTTAAATATCCCTTTTAGATCAGCCGCAGGTTTGGGAATGAAAGAATTCACTCATTCCCGAATTATTAGTTGCAAAATGAGTTTATTGTTGGATAGAAATCAGTTTACAAGGGACTGACTTCTATAGTGGCAGAGTTTTATTTAGAACTGGAGTTTTGGTGCTGAAAATGTTTTCTCAGTGGGCAGAAGGGTCCTGACAGTTGAGCAAGCTACCTAGGGCCATCTGCAAAAACCTTAGTTGAGGAAAGCTGTTATATTGGGTATGTTGATGGGGGCTGGGACAACCTGAACTGATCAGACCAGGATTCTTGGCAGGGGCTTCAGGAACCAAGGTTCCCAGGCTTAGATTTTATCAGTTTTCAACCGGGATCTCCTATTGGAATTAATAACACTTCAGTGGATTGCTTTTTGACTAGGATTTCTAAATGAATCAAAGGCTCTGGCATCCTGGAAAGATAACTTATGGTGTGTGTGTGGGAATATGTCTTTCCCAGGAGGGTCTGAGACTCTGAAAGGGATCACAGATCAAAAGGAAATACAGTTTCTTAAAGGGAACACAACTTCAGTAAAAGGAACAGTTCCCTCCTGCTTCACTTCCACCATATGAACTCACCCACACGAGAGTTGTTTAATAACATCCACTTCTTAACAGGAGACCTGAGAGCATCTTGCCATGCAGTCTGTTCTAGGTTCTGTAATAGTTCTGTCACTTCAATTGCAATCCTTCTCTTATTCTCAGCAGTCCAATTAGTATTGATGGCAATAAATGATTGAAGCTTATATGAAAGATTCTTCAGCTGATAACAAGAAATAAATACTCTCATAAGGTTAAAACATTTATCCAAGGCACTGCTCTGGAATCCAGACTAAGTTTGAATCAGGAAGACTGAGTTCAAATGCTATCAATAATACTAAATGATTTTATGACTAGAGGATGTCAAGTAACTTCTCTGAGGTTTTCCTTTTCTGCTAAGTGGGTATAATACCATATGCTTTAAAGGGTTGTTGTATTGCTGAAATGAGATCATGTAGGTATATAGCACCTTAGAAATCTTAGAATACTTTATAATTGTCAACTATTATTAGATATAAATGTCTGTGACATTTTACTTGACTCTCATGGATTCCTTTACCTTGGGACCTTGACTCTGCTGTTCTGACCCATGCAGTCTTTGCCTGATTCCCACTTTCTCCTTAAGCCCATCTCATCTTGGATTCCATCTCTCTTCTCTGTCATCACATTTAATCTTTACTTAATTCTATATCTTTATACTTTCCCCTCATCTCACCTATATCTGACCAGCATCCCTATCTCTTGAGATTCTATCTCAAAAGAGGTAGTATGATACTACAGGACAGTACAGCTGGAGTCAGAGAATCCTCCTTCAAATCTTGCCTCTGACCCTTATTATTTAAGTGATATGGGGTAAATCATGTCAACTTCCTGGGCTTCAGTTTCCTCACTGGTCAAATAAGCAGGTTGAACTAGATGATTTCTGATGCTTCTTCTGGTTCTGAATCAATGTTCTGTCTCAGTTTTACTTGGTTCTATTTATTTCTTTCTGACCTCATCTTCCCTTATCTGACCCCCTTTCTCTGATCTCAACTACTTTTTATTATTATCTCTGCTGGACTCCATTTTATTCATATTCAGCCACAACTCACCTCATCACTGCCTTCAGGGTTCTGGGACAATTTAGAGATATCTACAAGAGAGACAGTTAAGGAATTAGGAAGACATATTAAATGCAGGCCTTCTGCTGATTTCCCAAGTCTCAGGTAGATTTAGGATTATGCTGTTTGGGGACAACTAGATGGTTCAGTGAATAGTTCACCTGCCCTGGAGGCAAGAGGACCTGAATTCAAATCCAGTCTTAGACATTTAACATTTAACTACCTTTGTGAACCTGAGCAAGTCACTTAACCCCAATTGCCTTGCCAAAGGACAAAAAAAAAAAAAAGATCCTGGTGTTTTGACTTCTTTATTAAAGTGCTTCTGGATCTTGGGAGTTGCCTGGGGCATTGGTGAATAGCCCAGAAAGGTTCTCACTCATATCTAGGGTCACAAAACCAAAAAGAACTATGCAATTTGGGGCATGAGATGGTGTTTTTGTCTCCTAAATCAGCTTGAAATTTTCCTGTTCTAGTTGACTCCTGAAATACCCCGTCTTTTAACTTCTCCATGACCAAGAGGCAAGGTTTCTCCCAGAAGTGCTTATGGTCTGTGATAGGGAAGTAGAGATTGTAATATTCTTTTCTAAAATGTAATATTCTCTTGTTTGGGGTTTCCTTGGGGTCTCTGGAGGCAGCCTTCGTTTCAGTTTAGTAATCACCCCAAATGTAGCCAGGTGTTAAAGTCCAAATCCCTTATTGTCTCTTTCAAAGTCTTGTCTCCTTCACTTGGGGCTTGGCTAGTTTTCTGGAAGCCTTCTGTAGTCTTGGTTCTGAGAGCTTGAGCTCTAGCTTCTGAATCTCCCCAACTGCCTTCTCTGGCTTCTGAATGTCCTGGACTGAATCCTGGTTGAGGCTCCTAGCTTATATATATGCTCTCTTAAAGATGTGAATCTTGTAGAATTTACTTACTATAGTACTAAGTACATGTATTGAACTAGAGAACTGTTAAATACCACACTAAATAATCATTGTCTCTATCAATTCCACTAACCTAGCACCTTGTTTCAACTTCTGGCCCATAACAAGAGATGATGTGTGCTCTGGCTACATGACTTAAGCTCTGTCTCAGAATAATAATTGTCAATTATACCTTGTTTGACAGTATGGAATAATTTTTATATTCTTTCTCTCAATTAATTCCACAACATCTTGTGAGGCACACAGTTTACAGACTATTAATCCCATTTTGTTATTCAGAAAACTGAAGTAAAGAACGAGAAAGTGATCACTCACTTTCTTCTTTTAGAATCACAGAAATTTTCAGAGTTTTAAGAGACCTCAGAAGTCCAGTATGAATCTATTTGAATTAAGTTTCCATTCTGTGACTTCCTTGACAAATGGTTGTCTATCCCCTGTGAAACATAGATTAAAAATTAATTGGAAAATGAATAATCTAATCCTAAATAATGAGTGGGTCAAAGACCAAATAAAAGAAATAATCAATAATTTCATTAGAGATAATGATAACACTGAAACAACATAGCAGCCAAAGCAATACCTAGAAAAAAAATTTACATCTCTAAACATTTACATCAGTAAAAGAAAAAAAACAAATCAATGAATAGACCATGCACCTTAAAAAACCCAACAAATTTAAATCCTCAATTCAATGCTAAAACAGAAATCCTGAAAAATCAAAGGAGAGATTAATAAAATTGAAAATAAAAATACTATTGAATCAATAAATAAAGCTAAGAACTGGTTTTATGAAAAAACATTAAAAATGATTAATCTGATTAAAAAGAGAAGAAAATCAAGTTACGAAGATCCTTCTTTGGAGGAGCAGTGTTGATGAAAGATGATCTCTGTATGTATGTGCATTGGGCTTTTATAACTTATGCCTCTGAGAAGTTACATTGGCAGTTCACATTTTAATCAACTGGATGAGTCAAGTTTGAAAAATCATTTCATTGACTTAAGAAAGCTTAGCTTTGCATAGTGAATTTCAAGCTGCATAATTAGGACTAATAATATGATTTCCAATCAGATTGGTAGAATTTAGTGCTCCTACCACACCTTGGGAGGTAGTAGGTTGCCCTTCAGTAAAGATCTTCACACAAAGATTGAAAGACCATGCCCTGGTGACTATTTACTGGGTTGTATAGAAAGTTCTTGCTCAGATATGGGTAGGATTAGATAACCTGTAGGATCGCAAGATCAAAGACTTACAATTGGATGACAACTTTGAGATCTTTTAGCCCAACTTTCTGACTTAGTGGATGAGGAAACTCCCAAAAATAGGTTAGGTAACTTGTCCAAGTTGGTACAGGTGGTAAATATCAGAGTTGGGACTGGATCTAAGTCTAGTGACTTCAAATCCAGTACTCTACACCCTTCTCCATGTTGGCTCCCCATGTTTATGTCTTTCCTAAAACATAGTCTACACAATTGAACACAGTATAGTGGCTTTGAGAGGTTTGAGGGCAAATAATCCAGTGCCACCCATGCCAAGGTCACAGGTTTCATCCCTTCAATTGTCCCCTCAATCAAGGGCTTATTTGAAAGACAATGTGGCAAATAGAGCTGACTCTGGATACATGGAGCTCAGGTAAGTTCTCTTACTATATTTTTGATCTTGGACAAATCATTTAAAGTCCCTGGGTTTCCTCATCTGTAAAATCCAAGGGTTGGATCAAATGGTCTCTGAGTTCTCCTTCAATTCTTGATCATGATTCAGAAATCAGTAGTGACAGATGACAAGTGCTAATCTTTCCTTTGCTGCCCATGAACTGATCTCTTTACCTCAATTTTTAAATTATAGACTCAAAAGAAGACATTTTATTTTTCAGGTGATTGGGAGCTAATAAGGAGGGTTAATATGATGAATGGCAGAGACAAGGCTAACATTGAAGACAAGGGCAAATGATAGATTCTTTATTCGCTCATCCATTTAGGATTGACTCTTTTTCTTTCATATTTGAAGTTACTTTCTGTTAGAATCCTGGTGTTAACTCAATGGAATTGATACAATGCTTATTGGTTCACACATTAGAGCAAATCCTTACAAAGTGTTAAGTCACTAATATTAATAGAAACAATGCTTAAGTTAACGTCTTTGAGAGCTCACACATTAGTTCACAATTTGGGAGGTTTCAGGGTTCAGTATGAGATATCCAATTCACACCTCCTATAATCCTACTCTCAGAGGAGAAGTCAACCTTTGAGTTTACACCTGTAAAAGAGCATAAAAATAGCTGAGCTCAGTCAGGAGAGTTCAATTGAAAAGATTGAGAAGGGAGCGTCAGTTGGAAATTGAGAAGCCAGGTGTTGAAGTTGAGGTAGAGACAGAAGCTGGAAGAGCTAAAAGACAAGCTGCAAGAGTTCTTGGAACCAAAAAGGGAGATAGGCCTCTAAGAAAGATACCCCAGCCCAAGGAAAGAAACAAGACTTGGAAGGAGAAAATAAACGTTTGGATTTTAATAGCTGGCTGCATTTGAGGTGATTATTACACGGAACTGAAACTAAGGCTGCCTCCAGAAAACCTCCCCAAGAAACCTGCTCCCAGAGAGAACGATCATATATTTTAGAAAAAGAAGAGAACACCATAACTTTCCTATAAATCTTGGGTTTAAAATCCATTAGATTATACAAATTTTGGGTTATAAAACCCATTGTGAAAGTTGAATATATAACTTCAGGAGCCACAATGTTGAGTTTCATCTTAGATCTCCATCTTGCTCCATGCTCTGGTATTGAAGGCATCCACTGAAGAATAAAAAACTTGTATGTTTAGGCTTTTATTGACACCATAAGGTTTTGGATGGAAATTGGAAATATCCTGGCCCAACACTTTTATTTTACAGATGAAGAAACTGAGGCCAGAGGCTCACAGTCACACAGGTACAGATTTGGATAATTATGCTACTTTCCCTGACTCTGAAAAGTTGTATTCTTTCCATAACAACCACTTTTCCCTATTTCCTTTTTTTTTTCCTCTCCTTTCACACAGTTCTCATCTCTCCAACACTTATTTCACTTAGTTTCTGCTCTTTGTTATCCTTGTCTTTACTTTTTAATGATTTTTATGAATTGTGTCACATTAGCTGAAAGATATAAAGTAAGAGACAAAGGGTCAAAGGCAACATGGCAGAGTGTAAAGCAATGAGGCATAGAGGAGGAAACATTGAACCTGAAGACAGGGTATTGGGTTTGAATTCTGCCTCTGACATTAACTATAGGATCTTGGAAAAATAATTTAATCTCTTTGTATTCCAGTTTCTTCAACTGAAAATGAGGATGATAATAGTATCTATCTCACAAGGTTGGGATAATGTCAGTAAAGCACTTTGTTCACTCTAAAGTTGAATATTACTTAATCAAAGAAGAAAATAATAAGATTAAACATTTCAAAAGATAAAATAGATAACTTTGATTACTTGAAAGTGAAAAACTTGTGCATAGACAAAATTAACACAACTAGAATAAGAAGGGAAGTCGTTAAATTAATGGGGGAGGGACAAAATCTTTGTAATTGCAGTTTTTGTTATTGTTGTTTTTCCCATGGGGAGTCCCAATCACAATAAATTCTATTTATTTGTGTCATATCATTTCTCATCCATTAGAAGTTCATTGAAGGTAGAGTATGATAATTATTATTATTTGTATCTCTCTTAATTCATAACCACTCAAAAGAATGTGGCCTTCGCACGGGAAAAACTAAGAGGAGGAAGAATGTTTCTTGGCCAAATTATGAGTTGTAGTTGGATGGAAAACCTATAGAGCATGATCATCTTTAGGTATATTTGGGACCAACTGTACAGATAAGAAATGCATTGGGCTCAAAATGAAGCACAGAATAGCAGTATAGAGTTTAGGGAATTGTCAGTCTTCTCTAATGACCCTTAATTTCTTCTGGTAAATAAAGGTCTATTTTGAATACTGTATTATTCCACTGGCTGTGAGACACAGAATATAATTGAGGTCCTCCCAGGGGACATTAGAGAAGCCCATGAGTCTCTGTATCCAACAACCAGTGAGGAGCTCCAAAGAACAGAGAGTACAAAGTCCTCAGAGAAATGCATGATAGAGAGAAGATGGTCTGAGGGTATGAGAGAGTGAAGGAAGTCAGAGAGCTGGTCCACGTGCTCGGTCAGAGTTAGAGACTCATGGAGGAAGGCCAGTGGATGGGCTCCCTGTGGCAAAGGGAAATCAGCCAGGAAGGATAATGACAACAGCCCCATTTCTGTGGCACCTTAAGGTTTACAGAGCCTTTCTTTGCCATACCTTCGGCTGGTGAGCCGGGAGTTCTGTAGATGAGTTCCTTGAGCTCTGAGGGGGCAGTAACCTGTCCATGCTCTCAGAGTGGGCACTGCCAGTGCCTCAGACCCAGGACTCCTATTCTGAAGTAACCGTCCTTCCCAGCAGTCTGGCACATGGCCGCCTCAGTGCTCACAGGGTCCAAAGGTTTCAGGGCATCTAGCTGGTGTTGTCTATGACTTGTTGCATGGAACCTGTGATTCCAAACTTGTTCCGGCTCAGAGGTTCCTGGCTCTAACCCTGCCATGGGCTCAGGAGAGCAGCTGAGATTCCTGCTTGGCTGGCTCCCCGAGGAGGCTTCTCATACACTAACTGAGGGCCTCAGTTCATCCCCTGAGAGTTCCTGGGCTGCCTCCCCTAGGGACTTACCTATGCATTCCATTAAGGAGTCCCCATTGCGTTTGGCAAATCCTGGCTTACATGTGCACATATAGCTTCCAGGAGTATTTAGGCAGACCCCATGGGGGGCACAGAGAGAGCTATTGCACTGACATTCATCCACATCTGTAAGGGGAAGGGAAAGGGGATGAGGAAGACCCTAGTGTGGACACCACAAAGACCTGGGAGGGCCTTCCTGACACTCTGGCACCTCTTGTCATGATCTAGCTCCTGAGGTCCATGGAACTGGGCTGGACAGAAACATCCCAAGCTCTTGGAGCCTCCAGAGCTTTCTGCTCAGTCTCTCTGCCTCCTTGTTCTGGGCCTTCTGAAACAGTTATCTCTGTTTCCTTCTGTTCCCTGATTTGGGTCAAAATGACCCAGGAAGCAGATGCTCCTTATACACCAGTTTCCTAGAACTGGGGCTCTGGGGACTCAATGGAGACAGTGCCAGAGCCAAGGAAATTCATCTTCCAGAGTTCATATCTGGCTTCAAACACTTCCTGGATGTGTGACTAGGTCACTTAACCCAACTTGTCTCTGTTTTTTATTTTATTTTATTTTTTGCTGAGGCAGTTGGGGTTAAGTGACTTGCCCAGGGTCACACAGCTAGGAAGTGTTAAGTGTCTGAGACCAGATTTGAATGCAGGTCCTCCTGACTTCAGGGCTGGTCTTCTATCTACTGAGCCATTTAACTGTCCCATGTCTCAGTTTTTCATATGTCAAATGGGTGGAGAAGAAAATGGCAAACTATTCCAATATCTCTGCCAAGAAAACCCTAAATGGGAATTAAAAGTCAAGCATGACTGAAATGATCAGAGAAAATGAGTTGTCGGGAATCTAGAGGTCATCTGGTCCAACATGCAGGTGTGGAAACTGAGGCCCAGAAAGATCGAGTAGAAATTAGGACCTACAAGCGTCCATCTCCCTGTGCTGCTGTATCAAAATGTGGCCCAGAGATTCCTGCTGGCCCTCAATAAATCCCTGGGTCCTTCAGCTGATCTCCCAGAGCATCTGGTAACACTGGTAACTGGTAACACTATAAGGGCATCAGTTTCCTGATCAGACCAAGGATAGGGATTGGATTAGATGGGGGCTAAGACCTCTGCTTTCACCCAAGCTTGAACTGCTAGTTTCTTTGGTGTCTCCCCCAAAGGCCATTGTCAGGGGAAGGTTCTTTCCAGATTTCCTCCAAGAAATGGACAAATTTCATCTCCCCTCCTTAAATATCTGTATTAGTGGGAAAGAGAAACATGGCAGATGGAAAACAGAGAGAGAGGAATCGGTCTACTCAGCAGCTGCTGGAGAAGGGTGGCTTAGGCTTGGGCCTGGGTGGGGACCTGACACTTGGGGAAAGAGGGAGCCAAACAGAGCAGACTTCTGTACCTCCTGGAACTTCTCTCTCATCAGAGGATCACAAATACTTATATTATTTCCCTCATTCAGCCAGCATTTATCAAGCACTTCTTATGAGCCAGACACCGTGCTAGGCACACTGGGGATACAAAAAAAGTAAAAACTTATTCTCTGTGCTGGAAGACATTCTCACAGGCTAATGGGGGCGACAACATGCAAACAATCATGGACAAACAAGATTCATTTAATGTAAATGGGAAATAAAATCAGACAGAGGGGAGGGCTTTGTAAAGTGCTCTGCCACTTTAAGTGCCATGGCAATCAAGCTGTTAATCCTGAGAATCCTTCTCCCATCAGTTCTGAGCAGCCCTGTTGGTCTCTGGGATACTGAAGCAAGAGGGAGCCCTAGCCAGGATGGAGCAAATGGGGTGGAGAGAGAAATGACACAAAAAAATAAGTGAGATGGTGTTATGCCATAGTTCTCTTAAACTGTTCTGACTTGGTTTCCCTGAACTAGTTTCCTTTGTCTCAATTTCCTTAACTGTTCTGTCAAATCCCCTTAGTCGTAAAAACCCACTCTGGTCCATTAAGATTGGGAACCGTTTACTCTAAGGTTATAAACTGCTAGCAAGATAAACAAGAGAGCAGACTGCCTGACCCTTCCCTGTCCTCAAGAATTTACAATATCCCTCTAAAATATTCCAAGATACCTCACTACATCTTTATCTCTGGGTATTCAGACATCTTGTCTCTGGGCTTTTAGGAGTTATGGTCTCCCCCCCAACCTGACAGAAGCCCCCCCCCCATCCTTGTGGTTCTTTGTCTTTAGAGAATATTTAAGAGATTGGCTTTCTTCTATTCATTGCTGGAAGAGCCTGGCTGCTAGATGCAGCAGGCTGGATTCCAGCCTTGGAACCAGCATGGTTTCCTTGGTCCCAGTACATTTTTATCTCTATCTGACTGGATAATTTGAGACAGTCAATTATACTCTCCAATTAATAAAATATTGGAAACTCTCTAATCTCTCTCCTGCCTCAGTTTCTCCGGCATTACAATGGCCCATGTCATAGGTGCAAGGGGAAGGTAAAGGCTATGGGATAGGAGAGGGAAAGTGGCAAAGGGCAGAGAGAGCTGGGCACAGAGTGAAGAAGATCTGGGGTTCCAGTTTCCCCTCAGACTCACACTGGCTCCAGGAGTCTCCAGGGTCCCCAGGCTCTCAGTGCCCCAGGTACTAAGAGCATAGTTGGCAGATGTCACTATCTAGTCCCCTCCCAATATTCTTCCTCCCTCTGTCTTCTGAATATTGGGTACCATGGGGCAACATTGCCAGGTAGATCAGAGTCCTATGGCCTCAGTCCTTCTTTTGGGCAACAGTTTGGAAAGGGAATTGAACCTCCCAGCCCTGAGGCAGGGTCTGAGCAAAGCACTTGGAAGGGGTTTCCTGAGGGAGCCTGAGCTGGGATGAACAGAACAGGGAAAAGGACAGAATTTAGGGGTGGCCCATGTAGGGAGGAGCTGAGAACAGAGAGTGCCAGAGTCAGGAAGGGAAAGGGGCAGGTCAGAGGTGGTCCCTCTGAGCGGGTAAAGGGCACTGGCCAGAGGTGGCCCATGCAGGAAGGGACTTCTCTGCCCTCAGCCTAAGCAGTAAGAGATCCTCACTGATTCTCCAGCTAGACAAAGGATGCAGCAAGGATGCAGTTACCTTGACAGTTGTTCCTAGTGACATCTGAGAACTTCTTCTTCCCAGAAGGAAATGCATATCCCTCTGTGCAGGTGCAGTAGTAACCTCTGTTTTCATTAACACACTCTGCATTCTGACCACAAGTGTCATTGGACAATGTACATTCATTAATATCTGCAGCAGAAGTAAAAAGGAATGAAACATGTATTTGCACATCGTCGGTGTGGGAATTTGTTTCACCTACAGAATGCTGCTTTTTACAAGGCTTTTTTCTTTTTTAAGGAACTGGGAAGAAGAGGAAAGAGAAGTTTGTTGAATGAAAGAAAAAAGTGATGAAGTCCCTCTAAGATCACACTTGGCAGAACCTGGATAGAGAAATCACTGTCTAATTTCCTTTAAATATCCCTCCTCCCTCTTTCTTCTGAATATTGGGTCTTTCGAGGCAGCATTGTCAGCTCCATTTCACCTCAGTTCTTTCTTCTGGGCAACAGCTTGGAAAGAGATTTGAACTTCCTAACCCTGAGCCAGGGTCTGAATAAAGCACTTGGATGGAGTTTCCTGAGCTGTGATGGACAGAACGGGATGAGGGGCAGAGTTCCCGGAATTTAGAGGTAGACTGTGCAGTCAGGAGCTAAGGCATACAGGGGGATATGGGAAAGTCCAAAGGTGGCCCGTATGAGGAGGAAAAGAGCATGTCATGCAGGGAAGGACTTCTCTGTTTTCAGCCTGAGCAGAAAGAGGTCTTTACTGACTCCCCAAAGGGACAAAGAATTCAAGGATTGTTTTTACCTTGACAGTTGTTCATAGAAGCATTTGGGAAGTTTTTCTCCCCAGAAGGAAGTGCATATCCAGGGATGCAGGTGCAGTGGTAGCTTCCATATGTATTAACACAGTCTGCATTCATACCACAAAAGATTTTAATGGGTGGTACACATTCATTAACATCTGCAACGTAAGAAGCAAAGAAAAAAAAAAAGAAATGAAACATATTTTTGTTCACAGTCAATGTGGAAATTTGTTTCATCTGATTACAGAACGCTGCTTATTACAAGAACCTTTAAAAATTCATTTTTTTAAACATGGGAGAGCACACATCACATTCTCTCAATCATCTCTTTTTTCTTTTTCTTTTTTTGTTGTTTAGTCAATGAGTCATTCTGACTGTCATCCCATTTGAGGTTTTCTTTTTTTTAATTAAAGCTTTTTATTTTTAGAATATATGCATGGATAATTTTTCAATATTGACCCTTGCAAAACCTTGTGTTCCAGATTTTCCCCTCCTTCACTCCCCACCCCAAGATGGCAATTAATCCAATATATGTTAAAGATATTAAAATATGTTAAATCTAATATACATATACATATTTGTAAACTATATTGCTGCACAAGAAAAATCAAATCAAAAAAGAAAAAACAAGAAAGAACACAAAATGCAAGCAAACAACAAAAAGAGTAAGAATGTTATATTGTGGTCCACATTCAGTTCCCACAGTTCTCTCTCTAGATGTAGATGGTGCTCTTCATCACAAGATCATTGGTACTGACCTCAATCATCTTATTGTTGAAAAGAGTCATGTCTATCAGAATTGAACATAAAATCTTGTTGTCACGTATAATTGTTGCATACCCTCTGACCTAGCAATATCACTATTAGGTCTGTATTCAAAAAGACATAAAAGCCAAATAAGAAAAGGACCTATATGTATAAAAATATTGAATATTTATTGCAGTTTTTTTGAGCCTAAAGAATTAGAAATTGAAGGAATTCCCATCAGTTGGGGAATGACTGACAAACTATTTTTCTTGTGGGGTTTTTTTGTTGTTGTTGTTCTATGCTTTCTTTCTCAATATGACTATTATGGAAATGTTTTGCATGATTATACTTGTATAATCTGTATCAAACTGCCTTCCCAATGGTAGGGAGTGAGTAGGGAGGAAAGGAGAGAATTTGGAACTCAAAGTTTTAAAAATGAATATTAAAAAAGTATTTTTTACATATGCTGGGGGAAAATAAAATATGAAATATATTTAAAAAACCCAACTATAATCTCACTTGATCCTTACAACAACTTGAAGTTAGGTGCTGTTATTATCCCCATTTTTCAGTTTATGAAACTGAGACAGGCAGAAGTTAACTAACTTGCCCAGAGTCACAAAACAAGAGCAGTTAAATTTGAACTTAGGACTCTGGATTGAATGCTCCATCCATTGTGCTCACCAGCATCTCAAACACATAATCTTTGGGCTTCATTCTTTTGATTGTAGACGGTTCACTGGTGTTAGACTAGCAAGGATATTGTAATCGACAGAGAGCTGCCATGGAGCCTTCAAGTCCTGCCTCTAACATATGTTGCTATATGATCCCGGAAAAGTCACAACTTTTCAATGCACTAAGCAGCTCTCCAAGAATATAAGTGGCTTTATCTTAAAATTTTTAGAGTAAATGTTGTTTAAAGTAGGAAAAGTATTCTGCCACGAGCCATGGTTAGGAAACTCTGCTTCTCCTTTTCATCCCATCATACCTTGCCTCTAAACACTTACCGAGGCTGTGCCTCCTGCCTGAAGCACATCCTTATCCCTATCTCTTAGGATCCTCTTCTGTTCAGTTCAATTCAACAAGCATTAACTAAATACCTAATATATGCCAGACGCTGAGGACAAAACCAAAAGAGTCCTGCTGTCCCCCAAAAGTTTACATTCTGCTGTAATCTTCCCTGATTTCCTTTCCCCTTTAAAAATTTGTCCACACACATATTTTGCTTTTTGAGGAGTCCTTACCACAGTCTTCTTTGTATTTTATTATTTGTGTCTTTCTAGGTGACTATAAGCTCCTTGAAGGCAGGGTCTATCATCCTCTTCTTTGCTTTTCCCCAAATATATAATTACTGAAAAGAATTTTCCCTGACCATTCATTCAACAAAGAATAAATGGATGAAATGTGTCTATTGCCCAAACTGTGACCTCCAGTTTGTCTTTCTGGGTCAGACACTATAAGTAGACAGTGAGTTGGGCCTAGAATTAAGCAGAA